>NC_083279.1:5975021-7472667 GCF_963506605.1 Zootoca vivipara | reverse complement strand
GTTACCAAGGATTTATACACCAGACAACCTTAGATGGGTAAATAAACAGTGGGTGGTGACCTGTTTATCAAGTAGATAATTATTTTTGAATGAATTTATTATGGCTGTCTATGAACATATTTCAACCTTGCTGCACTTTTTGTGTTGATACATACTTAATAGGATTTAGTGCCATTGGAAATTAAGTTATAGAAGGCTGATATGTGAAAGAGCAAGTCTATTGAAAATCTTATAACTGGGTTAAAATAGCAATATTGTGTCTTACACTACGCCTCTTCCACAGCACTGCCATTATTTTTCTACCTTTTTTAAAAAATCAAGCTTTATTAATTTTCAGAAAAATTACAGAAATAATAACATATAAATGCAAAAACAAATAATAACATATAAACATATATTTAAGCAAAATATAAATCCTGTGGTCCATGCCTTGTACGCCCTCCCCCTCCCCCTTCCCCCTTCCCCTATACATCTCAACCATCTCTATACTACACTATATTTTCCTTTCAGTTCTCTGCAGATTACTATTTTAATTTAGTTTTCTTTTATATCTCATTTGTTTGAGCTTTTAAAAGGCTGAAAAAAGATTGATTTTCTCCACCTGGCATTTAATATACTCGGTAAACAATTTCCAATTTTCCCATCTTTTATATTCCTTAATTCCTTTAACTTCTTCATATTTTGTTGCCATATTGTAATACATTAATAATTTGAGTTGCCAATCTTCTTTATTTGGTATTCTTTGAGACTTCCAATCTTTTGCAACGAGTAGTCTGGCTGTTGCTGTGGCATAACTCATTAGGCACCTGTCTTTGGCTCGGATATCATCTCCCATCATTCCTAAAAGAAAAATTTCCAGACTTTTTTGAATGAGTATTTCAAGATCTTCTTTAGTTCTCTATAAACCATTTCCCAAAACACCTTGATGTCTTTACACTTATTTTTCTACCTTTTCAATGGGATTCATTTTAAAGTTATTATATTGAAGTTTCCTTTTCCTTTCCTTTTTTAAACCTCAAGATGTTTTGCTCTCCTCTGGGAGTAAAGAGGAGCTGGGGGATGCCTGTGAATGCTTCATCTCCATTTAAAGGATCATGTACTGGTGAAACAAATGCTGTCTCAAACAAAACATTAAACTTACTTATCTATAAGTTTGAGTGTTGCAGTTAAATGCATAGCTGCCAAGTTCTGGACTGAAAAATCCAGGACCAGCAGCGGTGTGGCACCGGAAGTTGCTTCTACGCGACTTTCGGACATGTGTAGAAGCGACTTCCAGTGCCGCTCTGCCCATTTCCAAAATGTCTGCCCCGCCAGAAATCACTTCTAAGCACTTCCAGACATGCGTAGAAGCGACTTCTAGCACCACAGCCATTTTGGAAATGGGCGGAGTGGCACCAGAAGTCGCTTCTACGCACTTCCGGACATGCGTAGAAGCGACTTCTGATGCTGGCGCTGCCCAATTTCTGGTGCCCATACATGGGCAGAGCGGCACCAGAAACATGGCCGTCAGCAGGAGCTGCTTTCCGGAGGATTTATGGGATATAAATCTATTCGGGAGACCAGCAGGAAATGGTAAGAAAATACGGGGGTTTCCCGGGAAAAACGGGGTACTTGGCAGCTATAGTTAAATGGTATAAAACTAAAATAATATGGTTGTATGCTTTAATCATGGGTGGTCAGAAGGTAGATTGCAGTCTACTGACTCTGGCCAATTTCCAGTGAAACAACCAGTGCCAGGTATCACTCGGATTCATGGAAAGAGTTCTAAGCTTATGTAGGAATGACTGTGCACTTAACATAGGTTAGCTATGTTTTCAATTTTTTAAACAGATCCTGATAAATGTTTTTGCTTTGTAAAAGGGGGGGGGGAACCAGACCTTTTAAAATGGATGTTAATCTACTTCTGCCCTAAATCATGCAGTTGGGATATATCAGGAAGAGAGTTCAGAGAACTATATCGGACTCTACTTCATCCCCAGACTACACATGTCAGAAGAAGAGCAAAGAAGGTGAATTTTTAAGACTGTTACATATGATACACTAAAGAGATTCCCCATGCCATGGTGATGGTCCTGCTGGACAGCTGCTGCAGATAAACATGCTATTACCATAGAGATGTGTTTTCAAGGTAATGTGCAGACTGTCTCCCAGATACTATAATAATACTATATAAAAAAGCCTTGTAAAGTTAGATATTAAGCACTGACATGCTAAGCCCAACAATGGCTTTGTTCAGATAAGAAAATGAACAGGTTTCTGGACTGAAGATCGTTACTACATCCACTGAGACTACCTGTGCCTCAAGTGACAGAGACAGTTCTTCTTTGGCACCTTCACCACCGCATAGTAGACAAGGTTATGCACTCTAATCAGCATTTGGTGGGGTTCAATGCAATATTTCCACCAGTTGTGCTCTAGCCTTTGCCCTTCCTGTTTCTTCACTTGGAAATCCCTGGTATATCGGGGATCAAAACAAGTTCCATAGCAGAGAGGACTCTCATTAGTGTTTATGCCAATAAATAGCCCATTTCATCTCTCCATTCAGCAGCTCCACAGGCTCAGCAGGATTGACAATTCTCTCCAATGGAAAAGCAGGAATCCAGGGGGTTCCATAAGTCTCCATGGATGGGCATTTTAAACTGGTTTCCCACAGCAAATCCAAACTTCACCAGAAATTGGTCTGACCATGACAATGGAGTGATTTCAGCTCCCTATCCCTGTCAGACCACGAAAGATCTATATGCTACCTCCCTCCAGTCTCTTTTCTGGCTAAAATGAGTTAGGTGAAGATTCTGAGAATATCTTCTGTGTTGTGTGTTTTGAACATGCACCTCAGGGATCCTTGAGTGATGCTGACTCTGTTTTCTTTTCAGTAGTGCCAGGTGGACCATTTTCATAGTGTAGGACTTTTAAATTGTGTTAGGTTTAGTTTGTTAGTTTAATCTGGCCTTTATGTAATTTTTTTCTATTGCTGATTGCGTCCCCCCTTAACTCTATGAATTTGTTGGTGTTTTGCTTTAATATTGCAGTAAACTGCTCAGACAATTTGCTTTTACCCCTAAAGAAGTATGTAATTAAAACCAAAACCAAAAAAAAACTTGTCCCTGTGGCAACTCTCCTTACCCTGATGCAATTTCTCCAACAGTTGCAATGCCAATCTTCCTGATCATATGAAAAGTGCTTTTGTCAATGCTGGATACTGGGAAAGTATCCATGTGGCTAGGACAGCCCACACAGTGAGCCATTACAACAGGGCAAAAAGAATTGTGACATGGAGATAGATCATATTGAGGACAAAGTTAAACATAACATCCAGGTCAACATATCAGTGGCTTGCATAAGTTCACCTGGAAAATTTATAGCTTGAGTTGAGATCTGAGTCTGGAACTCATTTCTCATACCCTTAACCATTCTGCTACCTCAGCTTCCAATATCTGCTACAGGAGCTTCCGAATTTGCAGTTCTGTGTACACTTGGGAGGGGCGTAGGAAGATAGGGGCGGTGGGGGCGGGCCGCCCCGAGCGGCGGGCTCCAAGGGGCGCCATCACGGGCGCCCACCCCACCCTGGAACGCGTGTCATGCCCCTCCGGGAGGCGCGCCCTGCCCCCCATGCCAGAGCATGAAGCTCCGCCACTGAGTAAGCCCACAGAAGACAATAGACTTACTTCAATAAACATGCATAGGATCAGACCATATGATGTGTAGGAACCAAGCCATTTAGGGATGAGTAATTCAGCCCATTAAGAGCTAAACAATTTTGCCTTTGTTGGGACTTCTGCATTATTAGGTTTATTTTTTAAAGAAATTAAGCACTGAATTCTTTAGGCCCTGTTTTGTTTACAAAATGAAACTGTAATGGGGGAGAAGAAAGTTGCAAGGGAATATAAGAAGCTCTTCTTTGTTTGCCTTGAGTTTCTTTTTAGTTAAGCAAATATTAAAAAGTGATGCTATTTGGTATGCAGTATGCATAGTGTTACACACCTCCCACTGTCTAAGCAGAGAGATTCCAGGGTTTCCTTGGAAAGAAGGTAATCAGAGACTGTTACATTGTTTTATTTCAGATATATACAACATGAGTCTTTGATGGAGGGGCTCACAGTATTAACACCCCAACGCATCTTCTCCCTTAGTAACAGCCTTGGATTCCAGCACAAATCAAGCATGCATCTACCTCCAGAGTTCTGCCCAGTTCTCTCACAATTGGATACTCTTCTATTGTCCTTCTGTCTACCAGCCCACCCACTTGCCCCATCACAGAGCAACTTATTGGTTATAATAATTGTGGTGCTTAACTATTCTGATTCACAACTATTGCCTAGACCAGGCATCCCCAACCTTCGGCCCTCCAGATGTTTTGGCCTACAACTCCCATGATCCCTAGCTAACAGGACCAGTGGTCAGGGATTATGGGAATTGTAGTCCAAAACATCTGGAGGGCCAAAGGTTGGGGGTGCCTGGCCTAGACAAAGAGACTGGATTGGTGAGTTTGCTTTACCTCCTATCCACCACAGATGTGAGAACCTAACAATTGGACCTCCCAAACCTACATCATTAGTTAAGAGTACACTGCACATAGACAATGGCAGAATGCCTGCTAGGATGTTTAGTGAAGTGCAGAGAACTGAAAACTTGAGTGTCTTATAGTTCTTGTTCACTGTAGTTTTCCATATTGTTCAAAAGTGGCATTTTCCTACACCTTCGTTTAGGATGAGGGATTGTCAGCTACCAATTACAAAGGCACTCCAAAAGTATCATTAATTCACAAATGGTATCAAAGGATATCCTCACCTCTGTGGTTTGAGCCTGGGTAATGGGCCGGACACAAAAAGCTTAGGACTCCCTCCCCCTGCAATAAAAGACATATGCTACTGAGCAGACAGGGAAACTACTGTAGGTTTAGGAGAGACTTTCAAAGTTGAAATAAGCTGTGCCACCCTGAGAAGACAGCCTATTGATGTCTTTCCCTTCTGGGTGGTAGAGGTGGCGCCTGCCAATGTGCTTTCCCTCACATTATGCCCGGGAACCCAAACATTAAAATTTTTGGAATGTTACAAAAGTTTTGCGACTGCTTCCTCATGTTGCTTTCATTATTCATTCTCTAATATTTTTGAAAATGGTAGCATATCCAAATTGGAATGCTAGTGTGAGAAGTCACTTACGTGGACTTGCAATCAGACAAGGAGACACCGAAGTAAGTCTAACCACTTCCTCTTTATTGTAACGCGTTTGCAAAGGCGGGCTCCACGACCTGAGTGGCGAAGAGCCAAGAGCAATGTACAGGCATAAGCTTATATCCATCCCTACTGCTGCCGCCCCTCCTTTAGAGGCTTGGCTTACAATCTACCTGAGTAAGACACATTTCTATACATTAACCAATCTACGCTCGCTATTTTAAAGTTTAACCTTATTAGGAAGCAGGGGCTATACTTCCTTATCTCTACTCTAACTTTAGCTGACGTGGCACCCTCTATTCTAACTTAGCTGACATGGCACCCTGGAACTTTCCACTGAGTTTGAGGCACATCCTGTCTTAGTCTTTCTCACACTAGGAAGTGAAAAGCACTCTAAGTCTTAGTAGAAGAGTATACACAACTGACATTTAATTGTAAATCCATATTCCCAGAACCAACTCAAGATTGAAGAAATATGAGATAGTCTTGGAAGGTGAAGAAAACAGTGTGTGCATGAGCTTTAAAGCTGTCTGGAATTCCCTGCTTGTAGGAACATGGATTATTGATATATAAAAACAATCCCAAATTAAGTACCTGTGAAGACTATTTCTGTTGAAGATTTTAAACACAGGCCATGTTTCATTTTTTGAAGTCAGGTTTTTGATAAAGTTTGTAGAGATATGAACTACTGGATTACGTCTATTTGTTTTTGACTTTTTTATGTATTTATGAAAAGTAGTTTGAAAGGAAGGAATGAGATGGTGCCTGTAAGTCAGACTTGTGTGAAAGGGCTTTTTATTATTATTCTGGGAGATATATAGCTACTCTCTATTAAAGTGAGCATTTCAGAATCTCCACAGTCACATTAAAATTTAATAAACTTGAACCATATGAAATTTTAAATTTGAGAATAAAAGTTTAATTCACCCCTTCTGATACAAACGTTTTGAAGATTTCCTATGCAGACAGAAGAAAACATTAAAATTGTTAATATTTCAGTTAACAACAAACTGGTGTCATGGTATAGGGTCAAAGGGCACTCAAAATATTGCTTCATTTGTAAGCTTTGAGAAAGGTTAAAGTACCAAGGTGTTACTTATTCAGGCTTTGCACCTCATCTGGCTGAAACTTGAATCTTGAACTGAATTGAGGCAGGTAGGTAGCCGTGTTGGTCTGACGTAGTCAAAACAAAATAAAAAAAATTCCTTCCAGCAGCACCTTAAAGACCAACTAAGTTTTTAATTTTGGTATGAGCTTTCGTGTGCATGCACACTTCTTCAGATACACTGAATTGAGGCAGTTTCTGAGGCTTGGCTTGAGACATCGCTGGATCAGCCTGAGCTATTTTTTAAAAGTTTGGTGTTTGGGGCGGGTGGGGGGTGAGAAGGAGGGGAAGGCAGCCTCTGCCCACCAGCTGGTGAACAAAGCATTCAGTCCTGCCCTGACTCACCAGCACATTCTCTGCAGGAAACTTTACAGTCACTAACTGCTAGATGGAGAGTTCAGTCCTGCTCTCTGCAGTGCAGTTGGATCATGGCGAGGGAAAGGGAGAAGGAAGCCATATGTTTAATTAGGGTTTTAAAACACGAGTGGTTGTTTCATATGGTTTGAAACCTTATTAAGCAGCAGGGCTGGATCCTGAATCGTGCAATTAATGCATAATATCTTTTGGATAAGTTTTCAGATGTGTAGACATAAAGATGCTTCTACCATGATGAAAGTGGGTGGGGGACATCCCATGGCCTTTCCATGACCATTGCTGCTGGTCTCCCTTGGGCAGCTTGCACAGGCTGCTGGAATACGAGGCATGTTGGGTGTAAAACTGGAATTTTATTTAAACACACAAGATGGGGGTTAAAACCTAATGTAGTTTCAATCAGAAATAATTAAGAATGCACCTAAAACTTCCACTTTAAACTTGTTTCTAATTACAGTAAACTGATTTCTACTAGAATGTTGATTTGTATTACTGAGCCAGTAAAACACTTCTAGACCCTTTCTAGGATCTTGTCCTTCCCCATAGGGAAATAATCTGTGTTGCCTTTCCTAGCAAACCCCTAACCACTCGGCTATAATCCACGGCCAAAGCCTGTCTCAGCATTTAGCAGTCAGTCCTTGATCGTGAATGAAAGACTTAGATGAAAGGTGTGTGATGCTATCTAGAAATAAGAAATTTATCAGTTGTTGTTACATGCTGGTTATGGGAGTAGGAAAAACCTCTACATGAGATACTGGAGATCCTGTGCCAGTCTCAAGCAGACACCACTGGGCCACACAGCCTGCTAGAAAGTGTTTACCATGGGTAAGATTTCTCTGTCTTCATTGGGGAAAAAAAAGTGATTTGCCTTTCCCTCTTGAAATTAAAATAGCACATCTTTTTCTTTCAAATCTATTTACAAGAAAAAGATTTGAAGAAATCCCTAGGGTGTTGGCATATATTTGTTATTATAATGCTCTTACATCCTTTTCAGTTTGCTATTCCCTTTAGTTAAAACAAGGAAAAAAATCAATAAAGAAGACTTCATAAACATAAGAGACTGGATTAAAATACTAGCTAGAGGATTATATAATTAGATCTAATTACCTAAGAAATGTGCGATATATATATATATATATATATATATATATATATATATATATATATATCCGGAGGTGGCTTTACATATACTGTACTTCACATGTGTGAAAAACCCTGCAGACTCCTCCCCTATTTTTTTCCACCCAGAAAATATAATTTCTGGAGTTAGGAAACTGGGATAAAGTGTTTCATAGTTGAAAGGTAAAGGAAAAGAGGAACCTTTTGCAAGGTTGTTGTTGTTGTTTAGTCGTTTAGTTGTGTCCGACTCTTCGTGACCCCATGGACCTCCACGTAAACTATTTGATGTCAGCATGTGAATGGGTCACAGATTCCTCTGCAGTAATATCTTCATGATATTATTAATCTCTACAATAATATCTTTTTTTTTCCTTATTGTTCGCACTCTGTCCATTTAGTTCTGAAATTGAATCCTGTAACAGAACACTGATATGTTGTCATGATCTGAAGTAGATCTGAAAACGGTTTGGGATGTGGGCTTTATTGCCCTGCGCAGTATCTCCTCCATCTTAGGAAAATCTCTTGCAAGGCCAAGCAAGCAAGCTGCTGCATCCTCTCCCCTCATCCTCTGTGCATCCTGGTAGAGAAGAGTGTGGTCATTGAGAGGTGGTGGACTGTTTCTGCCACTTTACTATGAGCAGTGGGGGGGGGGACCCTGCAGAGCCCCACACTGAAGACTCCATAGGTCTGAACAACATTATCCAAAGCACAACCCTATGAAAACAACCATCCAAGTAAAACTTGAACCATTGCAGTGTAGTGCCAACCACTTGGAGCTTGGACAGCTTCTCCAGAAAAAATACCATGATCGAAAAAGCTGCCATGAGATTAAGCAGAATTAATAGCAACACGTTTTCCCTTTTTCTATCCTGACAGAGGTCATCATACAAGTTACAGTACTAATACAGTTCCCATTACAAAACATGGCCTAAACCCCAATGGAAATGGATCATGATGAGGCCACCTAGTGAATTAACAGAACAAATGAGATTTAGCTGGCAACAATACCTGTTTTATGTTATTAGCCAACATTTACAAACTTTGAGAGTCAGTCACACACACACACACACTGCTTGCCTTTTTTTAGGCCTTCATTTTTGTGTTAATAAATGGGTTTTAACTAGGAGAAAGAGAGTTTGCTAAAAATGCTATAATCATATCTGATTTGATGCAAGCTTTTTGGAAAACAGGTAAATTTGATGATGATTGAGAGACAACAATATACACTCACTAGGTCTGGCGGTGGGTGAGGTTTGTGGCCCGGCATGGGGCCCCGCTGTCCTCCAGCAGCCATGTTGCTCCACTGACCGTTGCTCCGCCCACCCCTTGTTCACCACCGAGCTTGTTTTAGGTTCCCGTCAAAAGCTCCTTTTCAAATTGGCCTATCCACAGCGGTCTGGGGTGGGGGAAGAGGAGTGGACCGGGAATAAGCAGTCTTCACTCCAGTCCACTCCTAAAGAATAAAAGGGGCCTTCACTGGCACCAGCAGCACAGTCAACCCCAGAGCATTTTCCTTGGTCTGAGGTCTGGGTCCTGCCGGGGGGGTGGTGGTGGAGGACTGCGCCTGGGCACGCAATAAAATTTGTCTTTCTGGTGCACATAATCAGAGTTTGGTTACGTATTTCAGACAAAGAAATGCATTTAGACTTTTGGCAAAATGGTATTAAGTGAAGAAGGCTTGATGGGTTGTAGAGTAGCATACAAACATCAATGTCAACTTTTAAGTCAACATTTGTTATTCTCAGGTCAGTAACTGTGGAAGGTTCTTGTGTATGTAGCTAAAAACCTTGGAGGAGGAAAAGTCAATTGATTTACCTTGATCTCAGAAAAGATATATTCTTAACCACGCAGTTTTCTGATGGTTGCTTTGATTATCGTGACTCGCTGAGTGTCAAAAATTGTGGATAAATACACAACTGACAAAGCCAGTGTAACGTAGCTGGAGCTTAGGATGATAGTATATGTCAGTGGGAGTTTTGTTGCTGACATCAAAAGGGCAAGTGCTTCACGTGGAGTCCTAATTCATGCTGTCATAGGCCCTCACAGGGGTCTCAGCTTGCCGGGTATTACAGTTTGTTGCTGTCACTTCCAGAAGCATTTATAGCCAGATAAGACAGTCTAGAAACCAAAGTATTGCACAGTGGTTTACTAATAGGGCTGTTGGCTTTAGAAGGCCTCCAAAAAACTGTTTCAGTTACTTTGCCATTCACAAAGTTGAGTCGTAACAAGCAGTTCAGGCAACCTTTTTAAAATGCCAAGTACAATAAACATTTCCATTTCCACTGCTAGTTTCCTTCTGTTTATATATATAGCTTGAAAGGAGCATTCACTTGTAGCCATTGTGGTGTGTGTATAAACCCCACAACAATTACTCCAATTTCCAAATATACCTATGGCCCAATAAGGTTGGCGACCCCTGCTTTATGCATTTACAAGCCTCACCGATCTCAGTGGAGCTTATTTTGGAGTAGTCTTCCCAAGGAAGTTTGAAAAGTGGTCACATAATTCACGCTTGTTTTTTTAGATATGGCAGAAGTTCACTGAACTGTTTTAAAATGATTTCAGTCCCAAAACTACTACTACTGCTACTAATTATTATTATTATTAATGTAGACAGAATAACAGGACTCAACACTAGCAGAAATATTTTTAGGATGGAGCTATTCATCTGCTAACTCATTATAAAACTGACATAATGTTCAGGCAGGCTGATTCCCGAGAATATACCATGACAGACGGTTCAGACAGAAATCCAGTTTCATACAATACATCTCCCTTGGAGAACTCTCCAAACAGAATTCATCTGGTTGTCAGGAAAACCTGTTACTTTCTCATTTTCAAGCAAGCTCAGACATATGGTTTATTCAGCTCCAAGTCAAATTTTATTTAGCAATGAATACAACTCTTCAGAAGGGAAAATAAATACACTTTTATAAAATCACCAGTGAGGTTCCCAGTTCCTTAAAGTTAATACTACATTGTCTACAGTGATCCATTTATCTAAAGAGAGAAAAAAATATGCACTATAATTAGTATCTGCTTTATTCTGAATAACGACGTGTTTTAATTATGCTGTGTGTTAACCGGGACTGACTGTACGCCCCAGTGGTCATGACCAATGTCATTCGTGAGTGTCATGTGCCTGAGGCCCAACCCATCCCAGAAGCTGACTCATACAGGCGGGATACTGTAAGGAACAGGAGAAGTGTCACCACCTGTCAGGCTTCTGTTGCATGAACACTTTCCCAACAGCTTTTGGGGGTGGGGGGGTCACTGACCCTTTTGCCGTTTGAGCCAGCCACCCCTACTCTTCACTCTCACACCATCCACAACCAATTCATATTACATTAAGAGCATTATGAAAGAAGGTTGGTATGCAGTGAGAAAACTTAAAGTTCAATATTGTAGAAATATAAAGATGATTTATAAACATAAGCTATAGGCTTTATACTTTGAAGACTGTAGAATTAAAAGCTCCCTATAAAAAACATGCATGAGTCTGTTGGCATCCATCTGTTTCGGGAGACAACAGGAGAGTGCACCTTCGGGGGCCTTTGAGTATATAGCTGTGTGGGTGAGTGGGGGGTCCAGCCTTCTGATGCCTCTCAGTGGGGGATCAGTGAGATTGCATGTCCTTGGATTGGGCTGGGGATCTGTGCAAGCAACACCTCTATATGCAAATACAAATGCAAATATGCACACAGAAGCTAGTTTTCATGCATGCATGGTTTCTCATATATATATGAGAATGACTGTCTATTATGCTGGCTGATGTGAGTTGTGTAAAAGACACATTTCACTTCTGTCCCTCACCCTCTTTCCTTTTTCCTTCTGTGATGGAACCCCTATTTGGGGACTTCCCTGGCTTTTTCTGGCCCACGTAGGACCAGTCTGGATAGTTGGCCTTGGTGAAGATTTGACGTTTTCTCCCCACAAACAGTTTTCATCTGAGCTTCCACTGAAATGAGGCTGCATTTTAAGTTGTATTTTAATCCTGTTTTTAAGCTGTATTTCAATCAATTTTTTTTAAATACCTGGTGTTAGCCGCCCTGTCTTGGCCGGAGAGAGCGGGATATAACTAATAATAAAAATAATAATAGAGAGGGTGGGGTATTAATAGTAAATAAATAAACAAATAAACAAACAAATAAATAAATAAATAACTCATTGTTCCTAGAAGCATTTCATCATGACTAACCCCCCACAACCTTTGGCTTACAGGTTGTCAGCAGTCAACCATTCCTTGACACCTCCGTGTGACATGGACCCAAGTAGTTCCGAGGAGTTCTATCAAGCTGTACACCATGCTGAACAAACGTTTAGGAAGATGGAAAGCTACCTGAAGCAACAGCAACTATGTGATGTTATCCTGATTGCTGGGAACCGTAAGATACCTGCACATAGGTAGGTGATAAAACATGGTAAGTTAACTGTGATTTAGCCTCACCTTTGCAGACCTGCCCTTACAGACCTTGTTCCATATCTCAAGAAATATTTCGCTCTTGATCATAGGTGTATATCCCTACAAGCACAGTGCGCTGCCACTACCGCTTACATGTCAGGAGTTCCAGCATCAAGTCTAAAAATGCACATGTGACTGCACAGCAATCTTGCTGCCTAGGCAACTAACTAATTCCTAATACCATTTTTATGGTAATGAGGGTAATGCCACTGAACTAGATCATCTACTATCAACACTTAGTACCATAATTTACCTCTCCAGTTTCCAAATCGGAGGAAAAGATGCCTCTTCTTTTAACCATCTGGTAGCATCATTGGAAGGGAATATTACAGAGACAGCATTGGAGGGATAAAAGATAAACTATCACCACAACACCTTTGCTTCCAGGGAAGGGGAAAGAGGGGCCAAGAAGGTATAGTAGTCATTTACTGCAAGCATATACTGTCTACCTTTCACTCTGCATTTCGTAACCACAACGAAAGAATACAAGTTGTGTGTGGGAACTATTGGTGTTTTTTCACCGAGGAAGGAAAATAATGGGAAACCAGGTAAATAGAAATAGAGCCTGAAATCTTTTTTTGCATGTGTGAGTGAATCCAGAGAATCTTGCTGTACAACCTGGCTGCCTAGCAGTCCTTCTCATGGTGTGCTAACCTCTCCCCCCCCCCCCCCCCCGCAAAAAGTTGACCAGTTCAAAGCTTCTGAACAGAATCTCGAGAGCAGATACTCAAGTGCAAATATTGTAACCAGAAGGCAGTGAATTGCAGCTTTTAAGATACCTATTGTGGTAAGTCATCAAGGACACGTCGTCGCTAAACTCATTTCATTTTGAAAATAAAGCTGGGGTGGCTTTCTACCCCCCCCATTGTATATAATGGCCCATAGGGTACAAATTCATGTCAGTTGTGCTGAGGATTAATTTCTACCCTGAGGTATATTCATAAGAAAGAAATGTGACATTGGTACCGGGCCAAACTGTGGTTAGTAGTGGTGACATATATGAAAAGGGCAAAGTTGCAGAACCAATTCCTCGTAAAGATTTTACAAGACACGTACCTCTGATGTTCAGCAGTAGCCCACATTTAAAGACTATTGGTGGAATTCAACATGTGCTATATTACAAATGTTCTGTCTGCAAAATCATTGCAGCTTGTCAGATGGAATGATTCCCCCTCTTGTCCCCACACATACTGCTATAGGGGTTCTTTGGACACACACCCTGAGCCAGTTTTGGGGGACAGAAGGGAAGTGTGATGAGTAGAGAGAAAGGGGAGTCCCATTGTGCAAGTGGAACTCCTGCCAGGTTTTGTTTTTTGTTTTTTGCTGGTAGGGTGTGTTTGTTGAGTCCTGGCCTGCATTTCAACCCAAGTCTCATCTAGTCATTGAAAGCCATTATATTTCAAATGTTTGATTCTGTTCATCTGAAAGAACATAAGACTAGGGTATACTAAAAAGAAACCTTTTTTATGTTGCTGCTCTGATTTACTTTAGACAGTTCAGAGTGGAACTGTCTAAACATCTTACATAATACATCTTACATACTTGCCAAGTTTGGAAACTGTGATAAAGTACTTGCTGGGCAGAGGGAGGAGTTGGAGATTTTACAGGGGCAGGGAAAATGAGATTTCTGTTTACCATTTTTATCTAAAGGGTTAGTAGACGTATTTGCATCACTGTGTGTCTGCACACTGAATCTGATTTTCTGACTATTTCAGTTCAACAGCAATCAAATCTTTTTGAAGCAGAAAAATTTGCTTTAATAAATATAAGCTTGCCCATGAAATAAAAACTGCATCACATTTTTGCTTCATACTTAAAGGTGCATGGATGCTTGTATATTATTTCTGACTTCTAATCTGCAGTCAACAGCTCACTCTATTCCATCAAGAATTACTGGCACATATAGTGCACTATATATTACACACCCCTTACACACCCTCTTCAAATCAAATTTTCAGGCTGTGAAATAACTTGTAAATATGAGGAACAGAACACAAGGCAGACGTTTATCGTGTGGCATTTATTGCAACAATGTTTCTTCAAGCACTTCTGCAACTACCATGGGCCCATGCGGATGAGAAAAAAGCAAGGCGTTGCATTTGAACTATCGTAGGCCCACTTGCAGCACCCTCATCCCTGCCCCTGTGCAAGGGCAATAGTTGACTGCTTTTATCTTTTTCTTTTGAGCAGCTCCAGGAAAAGCATGAGCATTTAGCCACCAATAACACTTATAGAAATTAAGCTCCTAGAGCTGGATGTAAGGGGTGTATGGGCTGCTTGTCCACATCAGTGGAATTACATCATCCCTATTGGTAGATTATGGTAGAATGTCTAATTTCTCATGCATGTTTTCTGATAAAGGTGATAAATGCAAATGCGGGTAGTTGGAAGCAGTGGGCAGAAGCTTCATATCTACATTTGCAACTCCTCCCGCAATGAAATCCATTGTTGAACTAGAAACCAGGTGGGGTCAGGGTGGAGGGAAACTTAGATCACTAGAGATGTTAACTTTTCCTTGGGAAACAAGGAATTGTGGTAAATTTTCCATTTGCTCAGTTCTCTGCCACGCACCAGATAGTGCATGTGGAAGTAGTAGGTTTAATTAAAGGCTGGCTTTGAAAAGTTGGACCAAAGTATTTTGTGAAATGATGGATTATCTTTGGGCTGCATATAGCATGCAACACTCCATGGAGGAAACAAGGTTCATTAGTTTATTCCTGTAGCATAGCAGGAATTGAAAAGAAGAAAATGACATCCAGGAGACAACTGACCTTTCTGCTGAATAGGTCAACATGCCTCAGTGCCAAGATTTAGCACCACCTGCAGCCCTCTGAGGTTCATTGTGAATTCAGTGGGTCCAAAGGCACCCTTATTTTCCTTTTGAATATTGGATGATTTAATAGGATGTCATTTCTCAGAATTAAGATTAATTATGAGGCAACTTTCACTTCTTGTTTCACATGGTTAAACACTAGCTGTAGTAGTAATTCACCAATGTGGTGGTTTTTTTAAATTGCTGCTCACGCACAAAATTCTGAGTAAAATATTTTTTTATGAACATATGAAATATATGTTTAAGAGAAACCCAGGCCTTTGTTTTGGCAACTTGCTTCAGGAAAAATGGGTCTTTTCCTGCTCACTGAAAGCCAGCATGAGGCCCCTGTCTGGATGCTCAGGCTGCCATCACTTGGGTACCTCCCAACATACCTGGGCTGAAGTTTGGCTTGAGAGAGTAGCCTTACTTTGGTCTCATCCTGCTCCAATCTTTGTTGAATGGGTCTGGAGTCACTGCCATGGCTATGGATATGGCCAAGACCCTTCTCCCGCTGCAGAAATGCAAGGTAATGCCCACATCAGGGGAGGGCTGTATTTCTTAGCCCAGCTTTGGGGGTCATGAAGATGCTTGACATTCTCCTCTGCCACCCATTCTGGTGACTGAAGGCAAATATAGCCAACTCGATTTTGTAGACTGGGTTGAAGATATTTGACCACCACTTAGCAAGGACCCACCCCGAAGGATATTCTTAGTGCATAGACTATGACAGAATGGGGCAGTTGTCTCCTAGATACAATGGGGGGCACTACTCTTTTTATTGTAGTCAATCTAGAGAGGCAGACCTACATACCTTTGCAGGCACCTTCTTCACCTCTGAGATACAGAGAGCAGCATTATTCTAGAAGTTTCAAACCTTCCAGGGACCATTCCAGGTCTCATTCAACAGCATGACTCTTCTTCTTCCAACATTGACTCATAGAAAGAATGATACCATTCAGGAGCTAAGGTTGAGTCCAGGTAGGGAACTCTCTCCCTCTTCCTTCCATCACAGGACAAATGGAACACAATTATTGTTTGTGTGGTACCAACATTCTTGACCTGCTAATGCTTATTCTCTGATAGCTGTTTGACATTGATTGACCTTAAATCAAAATAAATGATTTGTTACTAATTTTGGTGTGTGGTGATGTGTAGTTTTTAAATGTTACTTTTAAATTTATTGATTTTCATGAAATACTAACCTTTCTTAAAGTGAGAGCCTTTCCATGAGTACAGTGGTCCTAATCCTAGATAACCGTGCATAGGATTGCCATCTGAGTCAAACTAGTGTGCTTGATTTTAATGACATTGTTGTCTTTTAACATTTCATGTTCTTAAAGCAGGGGTGGAGAATAGCTGGGGCTTATGAGAGTTAGAGTTCAACAACATCTGGAGGGCTACAGGTTCTCCACCCTTGAAGTTTACAGCAGGTTGCTTCTTTTTTATTTTATTTTTATTTTCTGTATTAAATCCCTCCAGCACAGAAGAACAAAACAACAACAACAACAAAGCCACATCACATACAAAGAATTTTTTACATATAAAATAAAATTCTTCCCTATTTTGGGACTTCTATCATCCTCAATATGGGTCCGTCATTACCTTGTTGACTGCATATTTGCATACAGCAGGTTGCGTTTAGCTGAGCACATTGAGAACAGGACTGTTTAACAGTTAATGTGAAATGTAATGGATTAATTAATACCTGTGATCTTCTTTTCTTTTCCCAGACTTGTTCTCAGTTCTGTTTCTGATTACTTTGCTGCCATGTTTACAAGTGATGTTTGTGAAGCCAAGCAAGAGGAGATCAAAATGGAAGGCATTGACCCAAGTGCACTCTGGGATCTTGTTCAGTTTGCATACACAGGTACTAAATAATATGCACTAAATTATATTTTCTTCAGTGGAAAGTTCTTTAACCACAAAGACACATCTGAACCATAGTAAGTGCAAAGAATTGCAAAAAGATGAGGGAAAGTTGACTGCCCTGTCTTTGTAATATGTATGTGCCCCATGCTCTTTGTTGGAGTTGCCTGTGCACTGGAGAGGAATTAATAGTTGTAATTAAGATGTGGGAGGGCCTTTGGTTATCAGAAATTTTGTGTGTGGTTGTGGGAGGGAATTATGCCTGAAATATACTCGGAGTCAAGAGTGAATTTCATGCTCTTTATTCAGCTCATAGTCATCAAGGAGGAGAAGAGAAGACGAATGTCTCTTTTCCCAAAACCATCTGCTTATATACATTATTTACACAATGGGCCTTGCGTGATTGGCTACTTTAGGGCTACACCTGTGGGCTAATTATATTGTGGATTGACTTTTGCCTGCAGCCTGATTGGCTGCTCCTACAGGCCAATCAGGTAGCAGATTCACTTCTGCCAGCCGCCTGATTGGCTGCTCCAGCAGGCCAATCAGGTTGCGGATTCACTTCCACCTGGAGTTGGATTGGGTAGCTCCCGCTGATTCTGAATCCTATTGTTCTAGGATTCAGCTCAGTACATAACACCCCTCCCCTCTAAGTTCCAGTCCTGCCCGGGAAGTTGCATTCGTAGTCCCCAAGGTCTGCTGGCCGCCTCCGTGTGCGTTGTGGCCTGGGGTGTTCCTTGGTCAGGGGTTCTGGTTCTGGCTCGTGTTCCGAGGCTGCTGGCTGTGCCGGGGCTGTCTGGTCTGGCGCCACTGAACCACTAGGTTGTAGCTCTGGTTCCGGTTTCCTTCCAGCCTCGGGGCGCCCCTCTGTGCCTACTGCTTCTGCTTCCTCTGCCCACCCCTCTCGCTCTACAGGCCTCACTGCCCTGCTGTCCCCTTGGGACCCCTCTGTCCCGCTCTCCTCCTGGGTTCCTCCTGGGAATCGTCGCCGTATCTGGTCGCAGTGGCGGCGTCAACATTGCCCCCCTTCCGTTAGTACCTCGTACGACACGGGACCGGTCACCTTGGTGACTGTGGCGGGTACCCATGCTGGGCCTGCCCCAAAATTCTTTGCATACACTGGGTCCTGGGCCACAAATGTCCGGGGGTTCCTGCCTTTCCCCACCACTACCTCATCCTGAGCTCTGTCGGGGTGAAGTCGGTCCAGTCTAGTTGCAAGGCGCCGGCCCATTAGTAATTCAGCTGGGCTCCGGCCCGTCGTTGTGCTTGGGGTGCTGTGCTGTGCTAGAAGAAATGCGGCAAGGCGGTATTCCCAGTCCCCTTGTGTCATGCGGCGGAGGCTGTCCTTGGTGGTACGCACCATGCGCTCCGCTTGGCCATTGGTGGCAGGGTGGAATGGTGCTGAGCGGGTGTGGCGGATGGCGTTCTGCGCTGTGAAGGTCTGGAACTCCTCTGACGTGAATGCGGTTCCATTGTCCGAGACGAGGGTGTCAGGGAGCCCGTGGGTCGCAAACAGCTTACGTAGTACCCGGATGGCTGCCGCCGTAGAAGTGGATGGTACCAGTGCGACCTCCAGCCATTTGGTGTAGGAATCCACCACTATGAAGAATGTTTTTCCCTGGAAGGGGCCAGCGAAGTCCACGTGCAAGCGTGACCATGGATGTCGGGCGGACTCCCAGGGCTGGACTGGGGCCCTTGGGGGATCCGGGCGGGATTCTTGGCAGGTCTGGCAGTGTTGGACCCAGGCCTCTATCTCTCTGTCAATCCCCGGCCACCACACATAACTCCTGGCAAGGGCCTTCATCCTCACTACCCCTGGGTGTGTCTCGTGTAGGGCTGTGAGGACCCTTTTGCGGAGGGGCTGGGGAACAACAACCCTGCTTCCCCATAACAGGCACCCCTTGTGGGCCGACAGTTCATGTTTGCGGTTTGTGTAGCCAGCGAATTCTGGCCCGGGGCTGCTGCTGGGCCATCCTCGCCACACCCAGTCCAGGACCCGGGAGATGACCCTATCTTTTGTGGAATGGTGCGCAACTTCTTGTGCCTGAATGGGTCGGTCGGGAAGCAGCTCCAGGGTCATAACCTCTTGCGCAGGCGCTGGGTCGGGGCCTGTTTCTGGTAGTGGTAGCCTGCTGAGGGCGTCTGCGTGGCCCATCGCCTTCCCAGGGCGGTGGATTAGTGCATACTGGTAGCCGGCAAGGAAAATTGACCACCTGAGGACACGTGGAGACAACACTTGGGGGGTCTGCTTCTCAGGGGCAAACAGGCCAAGCAACGGCTTGTGGTCAGTCACTATGGTAAAGGGCCGCCCGTACAAGAAATCATGGAATTTTTTTACGCCCTTCACGATTGCCAGACCCTCCTTGTCAATCTGTGAGTAGTTTCGTTCGGCTGCAGCAAGCGTCTGGGAGAAGTATGCCACCGGCACCTCTCTTCCATCCGGGAGTTGGTGTCCCAGGACAGCGCCGATGCCATAGGGAGAGGCGTCGCATGCCAGCACCACTGGCAGCCTCTCGTCGAAGTGTGCCAAGACCGAGTTCGAGACGAGCAAGTCCTTGACTGCCTGGAATGCGGCCCTTTGTCGCTGGCCCCACACCCAAGGGGCCCTTTTATCTAGGAGTCTGTGTAGGGGCTCCGCTACCGCTGCCTTATGGGGAAGGAAGGCATGGTAAAAGTTCAATAGTCCCAAGAATGACTGAAGTTCGGGCTTGCTCTTGGGCGCTGGGGCCTCACAAATGGCCCGTACCTTGTCACCGGTTGGATGGACCCCTTCTGCGTCCACCTTAAATCCCAGAAAGTCCACCTGCGGCACTCCCAGTAAACACTTTTCCCGCTTCACCTTGAGGCCCGCCGTCTGGAAACGGTGCAGGACGGAGCGGAGGCGGTCCTCAAATTCCTCTGGTGTGGGCCCGGCGATCAGTACATCATCGAAGAAGGGGGTGACACCAGGAATCCCTTTAAGGAGAGAGTCCATTAGATTCTGGAATATGCCTGGTGCCACGCTAACGCCAAATTGCAGCCGCTTTACTCTGAATGCCCCTCTGTGCGTCACAATCGTCTGAGCCTCTGCTGTGGCTTCGTCCACAGGCAACTGTTGATACGCTTGGGCCAAGTCCAGTTTGCCAAAGATTTTTGACCCAGCCAGGGTGGCGAGGACATGGCTGACCACTGGCACTGGGTATGCATGGGCCGTGAGAGCCTTGTTTATGGTGCATTTGTAGTCTGCACAGATGCGGACCGAACCGTTAGGCTTGACGGGTGTGACAATTGGAGTTTCCCAGGGGGCGTTGGGCACCGGCTCCAGCACTCCTTGCTCCACGAGCCGGTCCAATTCCTCGTCTATGCGGGGTTTCAGGGCAAACGGGACCCGGCGGGCCTTGTGCCTGATGGGTCGTACAGCGGGGTCTAGCTGTAGGGCAATGGGGGGTCCTGTATATCGTCCCAATGCCCCATCGAAAACCCCTGGAAACTCTTTGCATATGGCGTCCACGTCCACTTGTAAGCTAGTGCGGTTCACCCCGGTAACGGCTAGCCCCAGAGGTCCAAACCATGCCAGTCCCAGTAAGCTAACGTAGGGGCCCTTAACTACCAGCAAGTCCAATTGTTGCTTTCGCCCTCGATATTGCACCCTGAAGGTCCCCACCCCCATAGTAGGGACCTTACGTTTCTGGAAGTCCCGGAGGGTGAATGGGGCCGGCCTTAGTTTGGGACCCCCATTAGGGCACAGTTCCCTTAATGTTCGGGCCGAGATTATGGATAGAGTTGAACCCGTGTCCAGCTCCATGCGGCATGGGGCTCCCTCTATCTGTACCTCTATATAAATTTTCTCTGTGCTGGGATGGGGCAACTGGAATACCTGGTAGTCCGTGATCTCTGTCGAGTTGCCTTGGTGCATGGTGCCGTGTGACCTGGGGCTCCTGGGTCGGTCATCTGATGCTTGTCGACGGGTGAGTCGAGCCCGACACACCCGGGCGATGTGTCCCAATTTTATGCACTGCCTGCACTCTGCGTTGCGGAAACGACAGGTCCTCCTCTCGTGGTTCTCCCCGCAGCTTGCACAGTTCCCTCCTTCTCGTCGAGGCTTCTGTGGTGTGTGTGCTGCTTGAGTGCGCCGCTGTACTCGGTGTACTTCCTCCCTGTCAGATTCGGATTCGTCGGTGAGGTCTTCGTGGTAGACCCTCGGTTGGGATGGCGGGGCCGGTCGTGCCTCTTGCGTTGACCTCTCGGCGGCTTCGGTTGCCAGGGCTTCCTCCAGAGCAATCTGGAACGTGAGGTCTTTTTTGGCGTAGAGGCGTCGTTGCAACATCTCGTCCCTCAGGCCACCGACGAGGCGGTCACGAAGCATGTTCTCCAATTCTGAGAAGTTGCATAACCGGGCGGCTTGGCGGAGGGAGGTCACAAACCCAGTTATGGTTTCCCCCGGGGCTTGCCGTTTTGCGTAGAAGGCATTTCGGCAAGCTACCACCGAGGGCTGTGGTGAGAAGTGCTCCTTCAGCCGTTCCATTATTGTTTTGTAAGAGACGGTAGCGACATCTCTAGGTGCAAGGAGAGCCCGGGCGATTTCAAACGTCTCCTCTCCACAGACGCTGAAGAATGTCGCCCTCTTCATGGCATCGTTGGTGACTTCTTTCGCTTGCAGGAGGAAGTTGAAACGGGCGGCGTACCCTTCCCAGTCTCCTGATGCTGGTTTGAATGGTGAGAAGCTGCTGTCGGTTGCCATTCTGGGTTCCTTGGGTCCTGGAGCTGAAGCCTGGATGCACGGTGCGATGCAGCGGTGCAGCAGGTGGCGGTGCTGCGGTGCAGTGCGTGGTGGCGGTCAGCTCAGCAGGATCCCACCTTCGTCGCCAGTGAAATATACTCGGAGTCAAGAGTGAATTTCATGCTCTTTATTCAGCTCATAGTCATCAAGGAGGAGAAGAGAAGACGAATGTCTCTTTTCCCAAAACCATCTGCTTATATACATTATTTACACAATGGGCCTTGCGTGATTGGCTACTTTAGGGCTACACCTGTGGGCTAATTATATTGTGGATTGACTTTTGCCTGCAGCCTGATTGGCTGCTCCTACAGGCCAATCAGGTAGCAGATTCACTTCTGCCAGCCGCCTGATTGGCTGCTCCAGCAGGCCAATCAGGTTGCGGATTCACTTCCACCTGGAGTTGGATTGGGTAGCTCCCGCTGATTCTGAATCCTATTGTTCTAGGATTCAGCTCAGTACATAACAATGCCCTTGACCCTTAACAATCTGAGCCAGTCACCCTTTTGAGGTCTAAGACTTGTTGGTCTTAATGCAGGTTTGCTTTGCATATGTGAACATGGACCTTCTCCAAAGAAGTATGCAGTGTATGGTTTCAGAATGCTTGATCAATTGTGTTGTGATGTGTATGTGTGTGTACATGTGTGTACGTGTGTGTGTGTGTGTGTGTGTGTGTGTGTGTGTGTGTGTGGTTGATGGTAATAGTTTGGAGCGGGAAAGGGGATAGACTGCCCCATGTCTACTCTAAATTGCATCTTCCAGAACTGGTCATTGGTTTTTAATGCCAGTGAACTGCTACGTATGTTGGTTTGTAATGTGCAGTTACACCCTTATTAGTATCCTGAGATGATACAGGAAATACACCCTGTTCCCTGAAGTATAAAAAATACATGAGACTTTCACAAACGTACATGGTTACAAGCAGAATATCAAGCTCTGCACAGAACTGATAAGGTTTTAGCTTAAATAAAGCATACTATCCTTAGAGGAGGAGGGTATTAGGAAGATGAGTAGAAAATTAAACTGCCAAATTGCATGCATTTATTGACAATGGAATTTTAATGTATCTCTGACCAAGCAGCACCCTCAGCAAAATAAATTAAAACTTCAGTATGTAATGAATATTTCTAAAGCAAATCATGTTTAGTCTGAGGAAGAAACAATGTGTGTGTGTGTGTGTGTGTGTGTCCATGCACACACACATATACATTGTAATGTTTATGGTAACTAAATCTCCCACTTCCATTAAGTGTTTTAATTGAATATTAAGATATTTGTTAAAACATTCCCTTATTATAATGGAATTACTTTATGTAGTTTTACTATGATAACTCAATACAGAGTTTTCATTACAACATAAATGAAATTACTGTTTCATTAGGATTGCCACTTTAATTCACATGGTATGTATTATGCAAATGTATAAATAACATATTGCAGCAATTTATGCTTATTTCCCCCCAGAATGCCAATTACTTAGCTAACCAAGAGTGGCTAGTTTAAAATATATGTACGTTTTAATATGCAGAGGAGAACAAATCTTCACCCAATATGGCAACATCTATCTGACTATTCAAATAGGTTTTCATCTGGATTTTCTCATCAAAGGAGAGGTGCAGGTGTTGGGGGACACATGTCCAGTGACAGATTATCTGAATCCAAGCATTTGCTTTCGCTTCAAGACGTGGCCAGTGCTATAAGAATTGATAGTGCAAATAGACTCTTTGCTCTGGTCAGTCCATCAGCCAGTTGTTGAGCACAAGAGTCTCTGGATTAGACTCCATATAAAGCAGAGAAAAATATTGTCCAACTATATACCTTTAAGTCATGACATCTCAGAAATGGCCCACATGTAACATGGGTTAAAAGTATCATTAGCCAGCCCTGGTGATCTCTTAGAGAACACTTGGAGGAGATAAACAATAACTATTGGAAGAGGGTTGTTTCATCCTAGTGGTGAAACTAGCCTTATCTGTATGTTATAAAAAGAGTTTGGGAATGGAACTTGCCAGGAAGCTTTTGAAGCAGACTCTTTGACACACTCATACAGATGAATAAAGCAACTACATTTGCAATGGTTTCTAAAATAGCACCATTGTATAATAATTTCCATTGCACTCCTTTTGTTCCACCTAGCTATTTTAAGGGTTTGCAGAAATTGAGAGAATGGTTTTTACAAAGTTTTAGTTAAATCTGGTGCCTTCTAATGTTTTAGATGGCAGATACAGGAAGAGGTCAGATTACACCTTGTATATTATTATTATTATTATTATTATTATTATTATTATTATTATTATTATATTGTCCTTTGTACAATGTGCTGAGGGAACAATACATGGTTTTGAGCTGTGGCAGAATTCAGGAGCTATTCAGGAGCCAAGGTTCTATAACACTTATTTGGTATGTTGTCACATTCTGAATTCCAATGATGTGTACTTCTGATGGTTATGCTATAACATCAAACTGGTGTGAAGAAATGTAATATGGAGATTGCAGGTTGAATTATACCTTTGCGTACCTTGGCCCACTTGCTGGGTTATAGGAAGAATTTCTTAGATGAGGGTGGCAAAAATAGAGGATGCAAGAAGCAGGGAAACAACAGATGGCTCAATTATATATAAATTCCGTGAAAAAGATGGACTGAAGTCTGACAAAATGAACAAACAATATGTGTTAGAAATAGAGGAAAAATTGCAGTTCTGAAAAGAAATGAAATTTATTTCTTTATTTCTGGAATCATTATAGGTATCAACATAAAAATATTTTGATATCTTTAATTTGCTTATTATTTTAATACCGAGTATTGCCAAATGTAATGAGTGACTTCTGTTAATGAATATTTATGGAAGTGTCTTCTGTGAAAACAGTAAAATATTTCATAACTTGTTTATACTTAGTGCTTATCAAGGTGACACAAATAACATTAGTATTCATAATGGGATTGTGTCAACAAAATCCTGCCACCCAAACACTGGTTGTAAACTTGCTAGTAATGGAACTGTAATGCAGAGATACATGGAGTTTGCTGAACTTCCTTTTTATGATTTTGTTGTAAACATTTATTGATTCTGAAAGGCCAAGACTCTGTAATACTTTAAGGGGCCCATCATTTGCTTTGTATTGATAAAAAAAATGTATCTTTGGTTGCATACAAGTCAACAGGACATTAATTTAAAGCAGGCTTGCACAGATTATTACCAACCAAATTGAATGTAGGTCACCACAATGTATGGCAGCTTTTCCAAAGCTGGAGAAAGTCCCTGGGCCTGAGGTTCATCACCCCTGTGCTATTAAGGTAGTGTGGTACCTCCTGAGGTTATAAATATCAGTCTGCTTCTCTCCATAATATAATGACTCTTCACTGTACACCTATTGGCTGTCCAGAATCCTTGTAAAAGGAAAGGCATTCTCACAATATAGTGTACTATAGCCACTTTAAGAACACCTCAGTCACTTACAACCCCTCCCCTCCTCCGTTGTTAATCAAGCCGAGGACAAACATATTTGATTTGTACTGTCTGGAAACAATCTCCCAGGGCCACCCCCACTTCCTTTATAGCAGGCGTGGGGAATCTTTGTCCCTCTAGATGTTGCTGAAGTACAATTCCAATCAATCCCAGGAAGCATGACCAGTGGCCATGGATGGCAGAGGTTGTAGTTCATCAATATCTGAAGTGCCAAAGGTTTCCCATACCTGGTTTATGAGTTCTTTAAATCCCAAGTCTATAAGTGCTTGGGCACACTAATCCTGCCTTTCTATGTTGCTGAGTTGTGCTGCTAATTCGCCCCTCTAGTCTGTTATTCCCCTGAGTGCTCCCCAGGCAACTGAGATGATCTGTCTCACAACCTGAGATAATCATCCTTTTTGTTGTCTTCAAAGAGGTCCTCAATTTAATCATTCTCCTCTCTTCTCTAACCCAATGTCCCAGCCTTTTTTCTCATTTCTGCAGCAATCCCACTCTTCCACCTTCATCTTGTTCAGGCCAAAGCCTGTGCATGTGTGCCACCAGCTCACTCCATAATCTCTCCTTCCCCCATCTCTCCCTCAACATCTCTCTTTCTCCTAGGAAATCCTTGTAATTTCCCAGTTAATTTCTGTTTCAGTATTCTTTTAGTTAAAAACTTTAATTTTTTTAAAATCTATGACTTGTTTCTGTTTCTCCCTTGGCAAAGGCTAAACAATCTTAATATTATGCATGCTTGCTTCTTTGTATTTTGGTTGCCATGCCAATAGGACCAGACCCCACCAGCCTGACATCATGCTATCCATGGCTGGAATACGGCCAGAGTTACATTGGAAAGATTTCCCAACGTACCATTTGAACTACATTTCCTCAAGCATTAGTATTCCAGAAGAACTTAGTCCCTGAACATAGAATGTTAGCATGCAGATGTGTAGAAACATGTGTCCTGATGGTTTAACATGGTTTAGCACTATGTGGATGAGCCTTCATGAGCCTGAGCAAAGGCTTGCATGCTATTCTTCCTCTCCCCACTCCCCAATAGTGCATCAATCCAAACTTATGTATAGAACCAAGGCAATAGGATTTGCATGTTTTTAAGGGTACAGAATGTGCCAGCAGAGCCTGTTCACAGGAACGCTGCACAATGAATACTCAGGTTGGAACTAGCAAGTGCAGTCCCTTTTCCTCCCCACACAGACTTAGATTTATATAGATATATTGCCTGGTCAGGTCTTTAGTGAATGGTGAAAGACACACAAAGAGGAGGAAGTAATAAAACTAGTATTTTAGTATATCTTTTTCCTAAGTATTTCCAGTACAGTAATTTTTTTCTGCAATCTCTTTGATTACTTTAATACACATATACTGTAGTCTGGCAAAACTGAAGGCAAGATTACCAAATACATGTGAAGGATACTTGCAGGCAACCTTTTCAAGATTTTGTCTGAGAGGAATCTGTAATTACCTATCAGAGCTCCCAACTGCTGCCAAGAAGTTTAAGTGAGGTACTCAATGATAGCACAAGCCACAGGTATACCCATTTCACATCTGTCTCATTTCCCCCCAGATTATAAACATTGTTTTAGCCCCTTTTAATGATGTATTTGCATTCATTTTACCCTGCTGTGCTTTCATACATTTATCCATCCATTCATTCATTCTTTCTCTGTATCTGCAGGTGCTGTAAAAGAAGTTCATTACTGTACACAAGTCACTCTTTCTCATGCCTCATTGTCATTTACTATTCTACCCAGTGGACGTGGGGAAACAATAGGCACTTACAAATCTCTGGAACTGTTCACTGCCGCCACTATATTGGTAATAGACTTCTCACTCCTATCATCCATTTCATAAATAAGGGCGGTGGGACAAAGCACTGGTTCAGCTGCAGCTCACAGCCCATGTTGAAATTGTTGTGTTCACTGTGAGGTGATGCCCCCTCGCCCTGGCTTACCACTGCAAGGTGAAGGACCCATTCACACAAGCAGTGTACTGTAATGTCAGAGAAGGAGATTAATGGAAGATTCCAGTTCCTCTTCATTGATTAAAAAAGTCACAACACCTCCCACCAATCATTACAATGACCGCTTGTGAGACTAGTTACTTGTGTGGTAAGTCATTTGATTGTTGACTACAATAGTTCTTATCCCTGCTTCTGTAGGCCTTATATGAGTCATTGAAAGAAGACTAATTTAGGGTAGAACTGTAAATTTCCTCAACAAACCAAGTTTGTTGTTCTAGTCAAGTTGTCCTAGTCAAGGACTTTTAAATACGGGGGTGGACAGCTGAACTTTAGCTGTGGGAAGCTGAGCATCATACTTGTGATTAGCCTAATTTATGCTGTAGTGATTAAAACTAAATGATTTCTCGGTAATTGCAAAAAATTGAGAAAATTATTAATATCTGTGAGTACTCAATAGGTTTACTTTCTTAACATGCCCAGTACACATTGTCACTTTGCCTGACGTGTATCTCTCCCCCCCCCTCTTTATTATACCCAGCTTTAAAGCCTTACTGTTACAAAACCATTTACACACACACACACACACACACACACACACACACACACACACGTGTGTGTTTGTGTGTGTGTATGTATATAAATTAAACATATTGGCTCTTATCTAGCTAAAATTGTTTCTGACTGTCATGTCCACACCAATGGAACATGCCACTTGGCTGACTTAGACTTTGGGCTCACCCAGACTTCCTTTTGTGCTAGGCACAGGTCCAGGCTTTAAAGCTACATGTTCAAGCAGGGTTTTGTTTTGTTTTGTCCTGGAACTTTCCTCAGCAACACTCACATTTTACCACTGAATTGGAGCAAAATGCAATCAGGTGTTCCGTGGATTGACGTTTGCTCAGATTTTGGGGTAAAATATGGGTTTTCCCAGGAAAGGCACTGGAACAAGAAAAACCTGCTTGGAAATGGTTCTTTAAAACATGGACCTGTGCCTGGAAAGCATGTCGCAAGTATGCATGAGCTATTTATTCTAGGAGTGGGGTAGGAGAGCTGAACATAATGCCAATATATTTCACATCTAGTTACAGGTAGGTAGCCGTCTTGGTCTGCCGTAGTCGAAACAAAATACAAAATTCCTTCCAGTAGCACCTTAGAGACCAACTAAGTTTGTCATTGGTATGAGCTTTCATGTATCTGAAGAAGTGTGCATGCACACGAAAGCTCATACCAATGACAAACTTAGTTAGTCTCTAAGGTGCTACTGGAAGGAATTTTTAAAATTATATTTCACATCTGGCAACCAATCCACAACCATTTACCATAAGTAATGTATTTAGTGTTAACTCTGAAAGTGTATACTTGATTCTGACCAAAGTAATCCCCCCCCCAAAGAAAATACACACCAGGAGGCTTAGTTTGGTCAGAATCAAGTGCATACTTCCAGAGTTAACATTACTTCTGGTAAATGAGCCACCATAGCTGCTAGAGGGCAATGAAAATTTGTGTTCCGTGCTTTTTAGACACTACCAATTTACTATCTGAAACCAAAGGAATGCATGGTTTGCCATATGTGATTCCCCCCCCAGCTCTCCTACCCCACTATAGAGAGTATGCATTTGTTTTTAAAATGAATAAAAACATGAACAGCATGAGCCCATTCACTTCACTTTTTTAAAAAAATTAATGAAAAGCTAAACAAAATGAGCCAATTTACTTCATTAATTTTTATAATTAAAATGAATGGAAATTGAAATTAGGAATGAAACAAATTATATATATATATATATTGGATTCATTTCCCCATTTGTTGCAGTTGAGATGAAAAAATGTAGCACTCTGGAACAGCCTTTATATAGGCCAGAGAAAGGAATACTGATGAGAGGAAGGTGGAGACAGATCATTAATATACATTAGGAATTATTTAAAAATGAGAAATATTTTGTTCCATCTACAGTTTGGTAGGTCTGATCCTTTGGAGGGGGAAAATCATCCCAATTGTATGCAAAACACAGACATTTCAGGCCGGACAAGAGGATCTGGGTCTCCCGTTGAAAGCAATGGGGAGATCATTGCATGGGTGACTTTTTCCATTGCCTCTAAAATAGGTGTCTTTTACCCAACCTGTCATAAATTTAGCAATTCTGACACCTTGGAAGGTCCATCTGCTTAAATGGAAAACACCTTACATACAGGTGTTTAGCTGTTTCTCCCATTCAAAGCAACAGAATGTGTGCCTTTTATATGGCCTGTTTGTGTGCCTCCCCCATGTAAAGTCCGAAGGGTGGTTACATGAGAATGGGCCTTTTCTGTGGTGGCTCCCTGTTTGTGGAATGCTCTCCTCAGGGAGACTCTCCTAACGCTGTCATTATATATTTTTAGGTGCCAGGCAAAAACTTTCCTCTATGGCCTTTAACTGTCTGTGGTTTTTCAGAAATGGGTGGGATGTTTTCAATGTATTTCTTTTGCCATTTTGTTTTAACGTATCTCTGTGTTTTAGTGGCGGTGTGTTTGTCAGTCTTGTAAGCCACTTTACTTGCCCTGTGCAAGATAAAGTGATTGTCAAACAGAATAAGAATGTGCTATCAGTTTGGCTTTTATTTCCAGTATCCTGTTGATGACATAGTTACTTTGAAAATGTGTAGAAGATTAGAACCCGTTTCAGCCTTCTTAATCCACAGTCATCACAATTCCCTTCAAAAATGTGTTGACCATTCATAACTTGCTTCCCCAGGTGACATGCTGCATTCATCTGAATCTGCAATCACTTTTTAAAAAATATTTTTTTATTATTTCTCTATCCCACTTTTCCTCCAAAGACCTTAAGGTAGCCCCCCCCCCCTTCTATTTATCTTCACAGCAACCGTAAGATGGAGGTTAGGCTGAGAGACTGAGCTTCCTGGTTGAGTGGGAACTAGAACCCAGGTCCTAGTCTGACACTCTAACCACTACAGCACACTGGTTCTGGTAAGAACCTACATTAGTATGATGTTTGTACCTATTTTATTATTGTTACCGCTTGGATTTACAATGAGTCCACATATAGACTCAACGTTGCCTCACTGGACACACAAGCTCTCGTGGTTAAAGACTGTAAGTTGATTTAGCAGTTACAGTACATGCTTTTGAATCCATCTAGTATCAACTTTATCAATCTGATGAAAACAAAGCTATTATGGTGTCAGTCCTCCACCCAGTGAAAGAAAAATCAGGATACCAATCTCACAGGAATAGATTACTCAATACTTCAAATGTATGATTTGTTTTATAGTGCAATGCAATATTACCACTGGGTAATATTGTATGCCAGATTCTTCTATACTGCAGTGAACCAGCTGTGCAATGCTACTCTTTTGGAGAACTGATGCCTAATAAAGGAGACTTAATTGAGGAGTGCAAAGAAGAAGGGGGCAGTATTAAATTTTCTTCTAAAACTTTCCCAACAGAAGCATGCTGATGGCTCAGTAATCGTGTAAAGTTCTTCTATTTTTCATCTGCTTTCATAATGGTTGAGCATTTCCCCCCTTTTGCTTCTTTGTTAATTGCAATTGCAATTGGCTCTATTTGTTTAAGTGATGCACACATATGGGTAGCAAAAATTGCATGTGTGTCTTAATCTCTTGTACAGGTTGCTTGGAACTTAAGGAAGATACCATTGAAAACCTCCTGGCAGCTGCGTGTCTCCTTCAGCTCCCTCAAGTAGTTGAAGTGTGCTGTCATTTTCTCATGAAGCTTTTACATCCATCTAACTGTTTGGGAATCCGGGCATTTGCAGATGCTCAAGGATGCACAGAGCTGATGAAAGTGGCTCACAGCTATACCATGGTAAGGCAGTTCAACATACCTTATCACAGGAAAGCAGAGGCAAAGGGTACATAGATTTCCCTAGCATTCAAATATTTTCTTATGTTTTTGTTTTGTTTCTTCATACCTTCTTATGCCGTATGCTTCATAGAAAATATTATAGACTAGCTGTACCAGGCCACGCGATGCTGTGGCTAAGTCTGTGAAATTGAGAAAAATGGAAAGAAAAAGTGGAAGTTCACCTGACCGCCTGCATGTTTCCCTGAGTCTCCAGCAGGACTGGTACCCCAAACCTGCCCCCCTTCCTCCTCCTACCTCGACTTGAGGCCTCCTGTCCCGGCGCCCCCCTGCGCCGCTCCCAGCCTCCTGTAGGTTGTCCCCCATGTCCTGTGGCGAGCTTGCGCCTTCGGTGACGAAGCATTTTGCATGAACCGGTTGGTTGGTCGGAGGCGGCTTCGGGTTCTCCTGTGTAGGTGCAATGTCCGGGAACCTCGGAGGGTGCGCCTGCGCAGGAGCACCTGAAGTCCCCTCCAAGTGACCGAGTGGGCAAGGGAGCGAGGGTGTGGTGGGCAGAGTGGCTCTGTGGTGGGGTCTCTGATGTTGCGGCTAGGGCAGGAGGCCTCGACAGGGAGATAGGAGGTGGAGGAGGAGGAGGGGGCAGGTGGGGGGTGTCGTTGCTGTTGGAGACTCAAACATGGAGCCGGTCAGGGGTCCGGACATGGGAGGTACGTATTGTGTGTCTGTAAGTTAGTGGGGGTGGTGGTGGTTGTGAACATTTATGGTAACGCAAGGGTGCAAGTTTTATATCCTGATTCCCTCCCCACCCCGGTTCCCAGCAGAGTCGTTGGAGGAAAGAATGTGGAGGGGAAGAATGTTCTATAGGATCTGTTCATTTGAAGTCCAACAGATGGTGCTATTGCTACACAAAAGTATATGGTGTCTGTTCCTTTGACGACCACCGGAGGGTGCTATGTTTTGTTAGACAAAATCATGTTTTTACCTGTGACATGTGTGACATCTGTATAATCTAAAGTTATGCAAATACTCACACATTGGAATGAAATGTTGTGTCAAAATTTGAACGCAATCGGTCAAGCGGTTTCGGAGAAAAGTCATCGCACACAAACATGGACATTTTATATATATATATATATATATATATATATATATATATATATATATATATATATATGATTGCAAAACTGTAGCATTAAGAACTAGATAGTTTGATTTATCCACTATCTGCTCATTCAAATGGTTATATGTAACAGACTTACTGGTATTTCCTTGATTGAAATTTCATGTCCTTTATTATTTTACTCCTTGGTTAGATAAACCTGTGTGTCCTGATTTGGTGATTTCAAAGTAGGCTTATCTCATCCCAATTTAATATATATGTTCTTTCAGCCAAGTTAATAGAAAAAGTGTAATAATAACCCTTTGTGGGCAGCTGCATGGGTACAGATAGAAACCGGCACCATTGTATATTGGCATCCCAGTTAGATCCCTTTGCATCTTTATCTTATAATAATAATTTTCCATTATTCTCTCAATGGATTCTGGCTACTAGAAATTCTGACACAGGAAGGGCGAGGGGGGCGGGATTTTTTCCCCCAAAGGCTCCCAAGAGTACTGTGGAGAAATGCTATATATATGTGTGGGTTGGGTTATGTTTCTGTTGAAAAGGAAGATATGTTATGGAACCTCTCTTATACCCATGATGCCCTGTTTTGTTATAACATGACAAGCCTGTTAACAGTGGTTGCTATGTGTACATCTTCGGCAGGGGAGAGAGATTGATTGGAGGTTTACTAGGCAGGGCTCAAATCAGGCAAGTTGCAGTTAGTTGAACAATTAAAACTCCATTGGGAGTTAACTATAGGAGAAAGACACTTGGAATTTGGACTGTTGAGGAGTTGCTTCAGGAGAAGAGGTGTGGAAGTAATTAGTGGGTGGTGCATTAGAATAAGTGACTTGAGGGGCAATGCCATTTAGAGGCAAAAGTCAACAGCAATAGCCTTGAGTATATACTCATAAGGTGCAAAACTCTCATCTGGCACCGTAAGTCACCAATATGTGTAGTATCAGTATATTTGTGTGTGTGTGTGTGTGTGTGTGTGTGTGTGTGTGTGAATCTATCTATTGGCCTATCTATCTGGAACCCATATTAACTTTATCCTGTGTGTGGTGGTGAAGTTCAGCTTGTCTTCAAGCCTAACCACGTGACTAGGAGGTTGTGTGAAGCTTTCTGGGTGAATGGGTGGTGGTGAAGGTATTTAAAATGCACAGACACAAGTGTTTGTGTGTAGATCAATGAGGCTGAGGCACCAGGATTCCTGACATTGTGGTGGTGAAAGTTCTCCACAAGACCTGATATACATATCAGTATAGCCGTGGGCCCCTTCATGGATCAATGCCTTGTCGTGGCGAAGGGGCTTGAATAACTCAGAGAAGCTATGAGCTATGCCATGCAGGGCCACCCAAGATGGACAGGTCATAGTGGAGAGTTTTGACTAAACGTGATCCACCTGGAGAAGGAACTGGCAAGCCACTCCAGTATCCCTGCCAAGAAAACTCCATGGACAAAGACAACAGGCATATAAAAGTTATGACGCTGGAAGATGAGCCCCTCAGGTCGGAAGGCGTCCAACATGCTACTGAGGAAGAGCGGAGGACAAGTACAAGTAGATTCAGAGCTGATGAAGCGGCTGGGCCAAAGCCGAAAGGACGCTCAGTTGCGGATATGCCTGGAAGCGAAAGGAAAGTCCGATGCTGTAAAGAAAAATATTGCATAGGAACCTGGAATGTAAGAACCATGAGTGGAGGTAAGCTGGATGTGGTCAAAAATGAGATGACAAGAATAAATATCGACATCCTGGGCATCAGTGAACTAAAATGGAAGGGAATGGGCGAATTCAGTTCGGGTGACTATCATATCTACTACTGTGGGCAAGAATCCCGTAGTAGAAATGGAGTGGCCCTCATAGTCAACAAAAGAGTGGCAAAAGCTGTAATGGGATGCAATCTCAAAAATGACAGAATGATCTCGATACGAATCCAAGGCAGACCTTTTAACATCACAGTAATCCAAGTTTATGCACCAACTACCGGTGCTGAAGAAAGTGAAATTGACCAATTCTATGAAGACCTACAAAACCTTCTAGAAATGACACCAAAGAAGGATGTTCTTCTCATTACAGGGGATTGGAATGCTAAAGTAGGGAATCAAGAGATAAAAGGAACAACTGGCAAGTTTGGCCTTGGAGTTCAAAATGAAGCAGGGCAAAGGCTAATAGAGTTCTGTCAAGAGAACAAGCTGGTCATCACAAACACTCTTTTCCAACAACACAAGAGACGACTCTACACATGGATATCACCAAATGGGCAGCATCGAAATCAGATTGATTATATTCTCTGCAGCCAAAGATGGAGAAGCTCTGTACAGTCAGCAAAAACAAGACCTGGAGCTGACTGTAACTCAGATCATCAGCTTCTTGTAGCAAAATTCCAGCTTAAACTGAAGAAAGTAGGAAAAACCACTGGGCCAGTAAGATACAATCTAAATCAAATCCCTTATGAATACACAGTGGAAGTGAGGAACAGGTTTAAGGATTTAGATTTGGTGGACAGAGTGCCTGAAGAACTATGGATGGAGGCTCGTAACATTATACAGGAGGCAGCAACGAAAACCATCCCAAGGAAAAGGAAATGCAAGAAAGCAAAATGGCTATCCAACGAGGCCTTACAAATAGCGGAGGAGAGGAGGCAAGCAAAATGCAAGGGAGATAGGGAAAGATACAGGAAACTGAATGCAGATTTCCAAAAAACAGCAAGGAGAGACAAGAGGGTCTTCTTAAATGAGCAATGCAAAGAAATAGAGGAAAACAATAGAATGGGGAAAACCAGAGATCTGTTCAAGAAAATTGGAGATATGAAAGGAGCATTTCGTACAAAGATTACCATAATCAAGGACAAAAGTGGTAAGGACCTAACAGAAGCAGAAGACATCAAGAAGAGGTGGCAAGAATACACAGAGGAATTATACCAGAAAGATATGGAGGTCTCGTACACCCCAGGTAGTGTGGTTGCTGACCTTGAGCCAGACATCTTGGAGAGTGAAGTCAAATGGGCCTTAGAAAGCACTGCTAATAACAAGGCCAGTGGAAGTGATGATATTCCAGCTGAACTATTTAAAATCTTAAAAGATGATGCTGTTAAGGTGCTACACCCAATATGCCAGCAAGTTTGGAAAACTCAGCAATGGCCAGAGGATTGGAGAAGATCAGTCTACATCCCAATTCCAAAGAAGGGCAGTGCCAAAGAATGCTCCAACTACCGCACAATTGCGCTCATTTCACACGCTAGCAAGGTTATGCTTAAAATTCTACAAGGCAGGCTTAGGCAGTATGTGGATCGAGAACTCCCAGAAGTGCAAGCTGGATTTCGAAAGGGCAGAGGAACCAGAGACCAAATAGCAAACATGCGCTGGATTATGGAGAAAGCTAGAGAGTTCCAGAAAAACGTCTACTTCTGCTTCATTGACTATGCAAAAGCCTTTGACTGTGTCGACCACAGCAAACTATGGCAAGTTCTTAAAGAAATGGGAGTGCCTGATCACCTCATCTGTCTCCTGAGAAATCTCTATGTGGGACAAGAAGCTACAGTTAGAACTGGATATGGAACAACTGATTGGTTCAAAATTGGGAAAGGAGTACGACAAGGTTGTATATTGTCTCCCTGCTTATTTAACTTATATGCAGAATTCATCATGCGAAAGGCTGGACTAGATGAATCCCAAGCCGGAATTAAGATTGCCGGAAGAAATATCAACAACCTCAGATATGCAGATGACACAACCTTGATGGCAGAAAGTGAGGAGGAATTAAAGAACCTTTTAATGAGGGTGAAAGAGGAGAGCGCAAAATATGGTCTGAAGCTCAACATCAAAAAAACCAAGATCATGGCCACTGGTCCCATCACCTCCTGGCAAATAGAAGGGGAAGAAATGGAGGCAGTGAGAGATTTTACTTTCTTGGGCTCCTTGATCACTGCAGATGGTGACAGCAGTCACGAAATTAAAAGACGCCTGCTTCTTGGGAGAAAAGCAATGACAAACCTAGACAGCATCTTAAAAAGCAGAGACATCACCTTGCCGACAAAGGTCCGTATAGTTAAAGCTATGGTTTTCCCAGTAGTGATATATGGAAGTGAGAGCTGGACCATAAAGAAGGCTGATCGCCGAAGAATTGATGCTTTTGAATTATGGTGCTGGAGGAGACTCTTGAGAGTCCCATGGACTGCTAGAAGATCAAACCTATCCATTCTTAAGGAAATCAGCCCTGAGTGCTCCCTGGAAGGACAGATCGTGAAGCTGAGGCTCCAATACTTTGGCCACCTCATGAGAAGAGAAGAATCCTTGGAAAAGACCTTGATGCTGGGAAAGATGGAGGGCACAAGGAGAAGGGGACGACAGAGGACAAGATGGTTGGACAGTGTTCTCGAAGCCACGAACATGAGTTTGACCAAACTGCGGGAGGCAGTGCAAGACAGGAGTGCCTGGCGTGCTATGGTCCATGGGGTCACGAAGAGTCGGACACGACTAAACGACTAAACAACAACATAGCCGTGGGACCCATGGGACATGGGTGGCGCTGTGGTCTAAACCACAGAGCCTAGGGCTTGCCGATCAAAAGGTCGCCAGTTCGAATCCCCGCAGCAGGGTGAGCTCCCGTTGCTCAGTCCCAGCTCCTGTCAACCTAGCAGTTCGAAAGCATGCCAAAAAGTACAAGCAGATTAATAGGTACCGCTCCGGCGGGAAGGTAAACGGCGTTTCCGTGTGCTGCTCTGGTTTCAGTGTTCCAGTGCTCCAGAAGTGGCTTAGTCATGCTGGTCACATCACCCCAAAAACTGTCTGTATACAAATGCCGGCCGCCTCAGCCTGTAAAGCGAGATGAGCGCCGCAACCCCAGAGTTGGCTGTGACTGGACTTAACTGTCAGGGGTCCTTTACTTTTATAGCCACATAGTTTTACACACTCACACTCACACCCACACAAACACACACAAAGTTTCAGTTTGCATTTACTTCAGTAAAACGGGGGAAAGGTAGCTTGTATTGCTCCTGTTATCAAATGCTCTTTCTAGGATCATAGGAAACTGCCTATGGTCAGACTATTGATTCATCTAGCTCAGTATTGTCTATACTGACACATGAGTGGCTGCTAGGAAGGGGCACCACATGCGCCTAGACTCCCAGCAGCTGCACAGTGCAGGGGCAGCAGCAGAAGTGCTGGATTGACTCTGCTGCTGTGCTTGCACTGCACCAGCCTCCCTGCCGTATCCCCCCTCTCCCTTCTGATAAGCACATTGGCATGATTGATGGGAGATCAGGTGTGCAGCAGGTCCCTACTGGATGGCTGCCCTTGTAATTGACAGTAGACGTTTCCCAGAAGCTGGGAAGTCTTACTCAGTCCTACCTAACCTGGGATCTTTTCAATCTAAAACATGTGCTGTTCTACTGACTTATAACCCTTCCCCTGAATTTGATTTGATTAAAACTATTTTAGATACAGAGAAGCTTTCATTATTTTAATTGCATTTTAACAATTTATGCTGTGCCATTATAAAAAATGTCTGCATGGGATTATTTCCCACAGTGTTTGAGTGTGCACAAAATAATATTTGGGTTCTAGTTGTGACATGAAATTAAGTGTCTCATTATAATAATTATAATAAAGGGGTTTGAGGACTGGGCGTAAGGCACATATCTATATCTAGCCTTAATTGCATAATGGCATAGTATTGAAGTATCACTACTTATAACCCAAAACTTAAAGCAAATGTAACAAAGCAACAATGCAACAATTTAAATTAAATTAAATTTAAAATAAAGAACTATGCTGCACCCAACTTGTTCCTTGTGAGTTGATACTATTAGTAAGATTTGGCTACACTTTATTGTCTGCAGAGAGAACTGTTCCTTCTGGTCTAGATTGAAATTATTACTGTAGTAATAAACAGAGCCTTAAATGCAGCTGCTGTGCTTGCCTAGCCAGATATCCATTCGAACAAGCAGCACTCTTGGTCAGATGTTTAGACTGGCTGGCAGCTCTTCAGAGATGGAGGGGACTCATCATGGAATGTCAGTCAAGAGGCAAGGAAGGCAGAGATGCAGACAGAACTCTCTGCTAGCTCCATGTCTTCAGGGACCCAGGCTACTCACAAAAGGGGCCCGGAGCTTCACAACCTCTGGCAGTGGATTCATTCCTCATAAGACTTGGTTTCCAGACCGTTGATCAAATTTGTCACCCTCCTCTGCTCATGTCCCAGATTGTCAATATCCTCCTTAAATGGTGGTTCCCAGAACTGGACATAGTTCTCCAGGTGTGGTCTGACAAAGGCAGAATAGAGCAGGACTATGACTTCCCTTGATTTGGACACTAGATTTCTGTTAATGCAACCTAGAAGAGCATTAGGGGTTTTGTTTTGTTTTTGCTGCTGCCTCACATTGTTGACTCATATGCCAATGCCTCATATGGATGTAAGTAGAAGATGAATTTAAATGTTAATCCTGTTTGTGAATTGGCTGCACATGCTAAAGATTTTCAGTAGCAACCATGAGAAAGAATATTTGAATGGGAATTTTACCAGTGTTGGTTTGATTTTGCGTTTCTGCTCCATTTCCTACAGAAGTCAAAATTTCACTGATATCCTTCGGGAATTAACAGTCTTCAGGAAATATGTATAATTCAAATAAGCACTTTAATCCTACAGATACAAATTTTTATTCCTGGATTGCAAACTGGTTTCTAGCACCTCTGCTTCTTGCACCTTTACAAATGTTGGTATTCATTCAGCCGCTATAGTTACCATGATTTTTAGAGGTTACTATTACCTTTAGAATATGAGGCACTTCCAAATGATTTAATCTAGGAATGGAGATTGTGATTATTCTAACTTTCTACTGTTACTGTTGTTTACTTACTAGCATTTTCAAATAATTTAATCTAGGACCAGGTTTTTAATCCCTCTAGACTTCTATGCTAGTGTTGTTCACTGCTAAATCACAACAGTGTATACTGTCACTTTGTCTCAGCCCCCTATTTTATTTTTATTATGTATTTTGTGATTATATCTTGATTTTATTCTGTAAACCACCCTGAGAACCCCAGGTATAGGGTGGTATATCAAATAAATAAATAAATAAATAAAATTTTATGTGATTATCTTATAATTTAATGTATACGTAGTCATGTATAATAATAATAATAATAATAATAATAATAATAATAATAATATAATGTCTATCTTTATATTATATTATAACAAATCTATAGTATTAAACATAGTGGGGGCTGCAAAATAAGCTCTTGGGGCTGTTTAAAGGAAATGGCAAGCAGAACCAAGCCTGGTAGAAATTGTGATGATACAATTACAACAAGCGTTTTTAGACAAAGACTAGGAAGGACACCTTGTAGAGATAAGGATGCCTTTTTCTACAAAGGTGGAATGATGCCAGATGGCTGAAAGGGCAATAAAAGAAAAATAAATACACAAAACTATCTTCATAAACATTTTTTTCTGCTTAATTAGTATAGGCAAAATGGGGAACACTTTTGACAGTTTCATGAAGTCATGCATGCCAATTTCATATGCTGATAGGGTCCATGGCACATATTACTAGAGCAATATAAATATGTTACAGTGAACAGGACATTTACGGACAAGCCGGAGTTAAGCATCAGGGCAGAGAAATGAACCTTGTGAAATCTGGTGTCTAGTACACACAGTTGGCACTAAATAATTCAGTAGTAGTGGAACCAAATAAATAAAGGAAGTGTCTACAATAAAAGGCAGCGCAGACTGTGAAAGCAAACTAATGGAATAAAATGTGCAGTTTTGAACATATATAATGAAGTAGAGTCCACAAAAATCCAGGCAAGAATTTTATTTATAAACAGCTCTGAGAGACTTGAAAAGATACGAAAGGAGAGCTCTTTCCCTCGAAGCCCTTTGTGATTTTGTGCAATGGATGCACATGTATTAGTCATTTGTTCTGCTAAGTCCACTTGTGCCCCCTAGAGAATATACTTTTCTGGTAGGAACAACATGTTTCTGAGCACTGAAATGCCAATATATTGTACCTAGTAAAATTCCATATAGCTTTCAGGATTATGCAGTTACAATTGCCAGGAGGAAGGGGTTACATGAATTTTGTAGACATTTATTTTATGATGTGCAGCAATTAGCAATGGGTAGCAAATATTTTGTCCTTTGTCAATTGACTGAAAATAAAAACCCCTCAGTGTCATTGTTTTCCTATACTAGTGATTCTCAAACTGTACACTGGGGCTGATTTGTACGCTGAGAGAGGGGATACAGTGTACCTTGATAAATCAAGTCATTGTGATGGATGTTTCCACAACTTCAGCCCCCTGCACACATTGATAAACTGAAGGGGGATCCATGCATTGAAGGGACATTAGAGCTGCACTGTTGGCCCTGCTGCAAATGTTACCCAGTTTCCTTGACCTCTCTCCTGACATTTGCATACTGAGTGTCATAGCTGCCAGGTTCTCCCTTTTTTTAAGGGAAATTCCCTTATGCTGAATAGGCTTCCTCATGAGAAAAGGGAAAACTTGGCAGCTATGCTGAGTGTGGGCATTTGCAACAGGCAGTGCCATTTTTCTAGAAGAACCCACCTTGTTCTCTTATAATGGCCATGGCACCCAACCTCAGAGGTGCCGGAACTGAGTTCTGGCGAGTTGCAGCTGAAAAAAGCCCTGGCAACAGGGGAGACTATATGTGTAGACATCAATGGAGCTGGAATCTTATGTGACTAGATCTCCAGCTCTTAATGAAGGCCTGTGTACATAGGCTTCCCCGCTGCAGCCATTCATGCTCAATGCATGGATGTCAGGGGAGAAGCCAGATAACCATGTGGCATCTGGGGTGAGGCCAGCAGCATGGAAAGCCCTTCAGATGATTAGTGTGGAAGGCTTCTGTGTCCGTCAGAACAAGGAGACTCCAAACAGCACTGATCCTACCCCGCAAACCACCTGCAGGAGTGTTATTCTCCCGAGGAAGGGACTAAGGAAACACTGGGGTTCCCTGATATAGCCTTCACTACAGCTGACACGTACAAGGTAATCCCAGAAGTATTAATCATGGTCCCTTCCATGTGTGGAATATTGCAGTCAAATACTGTATAACTAGCAAGTTTGAGGCTAGTTAATGTATTCCTAGACTTGGTTAGGTCATGCCCCCTTACCTTTCGTGAAGAAAAAAGTGAGGGTTCCTTTGTTCATTCTATTCCATCATGTGTAGCTGACCATGCAGCACATCTGGGCATGATTGTTTCACACCCATACTGTGTGCTCAGAAATATTTTTCTGTATTTTGTAACTCAAGAATTTTCTACCTGTTTTTCTTGCTGCTGTATTGCATAACACATGAATCTGGTGTTTAGAGTGTGTAAGTAAAGCATTCAAACCTACAGTACTAATGGTGTGATCTGCAAGAGGGGTAGAGAGGGGAAGGCACTGTAAGTAGACTAAATGGGATATTAAAAAGTTTAAAAGCCTATTGTTCCCACGCTTCACTGTGCTGAATGATTCTGTGTTGTCAAATTTTGCTGGTGGCTCTCTCTTAGTGGAAAGTGTGGTTACACCCAAACTTTGGATCCAGGGGTCCAGCCCTCACTCAGATTTTTAAAATGGCTATGAGGAGAAAGACTATCTGATCTTCCCCTCTCTTACTGCTTGGTCACCAATGTAAACTTTTTAAAAAGCTGAGTTTCACTGCTTTGCACTACTGCTTCCTATGCTAAAGTATTTTTTTAAGGCAAGGGAGGCAAGGTTTCACCCCAACAGTGATATACCTAATGGATATTCCACTATTGTTGCTGGAGAAGTATTCTGCAAAGAATAAAATGTAGCTGGGACATGTTTTGCTTGATTGCATTTAAAAGTCCTAATAAATGCATCAATAAATACAAATACACAAGTTTTTTTTTATTTGAAAGTGCTGAAGAGAAGAGTATTGCAGAAAAGAAAGTACTGTACCCAGAGTGTGGAACCCAGCATGGAACCCACAGCAGAGTGGCTAGTGAGTGATCTGAAGAGTGCTGAGAAAGTCTAAAAAGAAGCAGAGTGCTGTGATTGAAAGGAAACCAGCAGCTTATTCTATGTTGTGTCCTTATGAAGAGCAGTTCATAGATTTTTTTTTAAAAAAAATTAGACCATACCTCAGTTCAACAGCAATTTTACCACTTTAATGTAGCAGTGCCAGTGTTACTCAGACATGCCTGGAACATGTCGCAGATTGCTCATTATATATTGGGTTTTCCACCAATAAAAGGTCGGTATAGAATTTGAGATGCAAAACATATCATCAAAGCAAAGGGGAAGGAGACTAAGGCTACACTTTCTTTTATCTATACTTATTCTGGGAGTAAGTCCCATTGAACTCAATGGTCTATGTATTGGATTGCGCTGTTAGTGAATAACATAAACTTAAGAGGGGGGGTAAATGCTCCTGCTAGGGGGGGGGCACACACCAAAAACTAAAATAATTTAGAAATGGTTAAAGCCACATGAAAGGCTAAGTAGTCAGATAAAAAGGTTTAAGATGATGATAAAGCATATACCTTCTGAGAATATGTAAAGGGAAAGTAAGCACCCTAAAGAGGAGAATAATCTAGCCAAAGATAAGTAAAAAAAATCATTCATTTATTTCAGTGGAATAGATAGGTGTGTATTTGTAGCTACAATTCTATGCACATTTATAGTGGAAGTTACTCCTATGTAAACATGCATTGCTCTGTACGGTACGTTTTTTCCAGTGAAATCACTGGAACTTGAAAGTGTCCAGCTTTTTCATACCTGTGGTTATTATTTATCCAACTGATAACAAATTGACTGTAAAAAGTGATCACTATTCTGCATACAGAACTTCAGAAGATGGACTAGTCACACGAAAGAACAGAAAACTTGAGTCCAAAATATTGTTTCACTTTCCCCTTTCCTGAACCTGAGCTTTATAGGGTAAGTTTCCTTTGGAGGAAAAATATGGGAGATTTATAGAGTTTTCATACTAAAGTTTAACAACCGAAGAGGGAAAAAACAAACAAACATACAACTGCAAGCATGAAGGCAGAACTAGTAAAAAAAACAACCCAGCAATGTTCAGCATCCCAAAAATCCAAATCCAAAGCTGCATCTTTTCTTTGGTCTTTGTGCATATTCTACGAGCTTATACAAACGAAATAATTTTTGCTACCTAAATTATTGCGGGTGAACATATCTCAAACTATATTTCAAATGGCTATAGCAATGCATGCCTTTCTGTTTTAGTACTGATCAAGACACATCAAATACAAGTGTAGCCATGTTTGTTCATAAGAAAAAACAACCTCAAAATCCAAACGTGGCAACATTTTGAGTTATCGTAAGCCTCTGGGTCCAAGGAGGACTTTTTAATGAGTAGACACACTACTACCTCTAAGAGCCTCAGGCATTACCACCCTCATGTAAAGAAAATTATTTGGGGAAAAGAAAATAAGTGAAAAAAATTGGATGAATATTTTGCAAAAAGGAAGAAAACCCAGATTATAGAAAAGGAAGAAGAAATGCTTAACAAACCGGTATCAAAACAGGAGATATATGAAGCCATAAAAAAAATTAAAATTAGGAAAATCACCGGGGACGGATGGCTTATCAAGCAGACATTATAAAATATTTAAGGAAGAAATAGGGGAAACTTTTCAAAAAATAATAAATGATATTTTGGATAAAGGATCCATGCCTAAATCGTGGCAAGAAGCGTATGTGATATTAATCCTGAAAGGAGAAGAGGAAGGTAGACAGGTAGGAGATTTCAGACCAATTTCACTACTTAATGTAGATTACAAAATTTTTACAGATATTTGGGCAAATAGATTAAAGAAAATATTGAATAGGATTATAGGGCAAGACCAACAAGGGTTCCTTCCGGGGAGAAGAATGTCAAAGAATGTTAGGGTTTTATTAGATTTATTAGAATATCTGGATTGGTCACCAAGGGAAAAAACAGCCTTTGTTTTCCTAGATATAGAAAAAGCTTTTGATTCTCTATCATGGGATTTTATGAAAAGGTCACTGAAAGAAATTGGAATTGGAGGAAGATTTATGAGAGGAATTAATTCAATTTATAATAAACAATCAGCTAAATTAATCCTAAATGGGGAGGTGTTGGAGGAATTTGTGATAGAGAAAGGAACATGACAGGGGTGTCCTCTATCACCACTATTATTTATATTATCAATAGATTCTTTATTGGTAGATATAAAAAATGATACAAAAATTGAGGGAATAAGAGTAAGGGATAAAAAATTCAAGATAAAAGCATTTGCAGATGATATGATTGTTATGTTAGAAGAACCGGGGGAATCAATTGGAAATTTGAAAAAGGTGCTAAAAGTTTTTGAGGAAATATCAGGGCTAAAAATTAATGAAAAAAAGACAAAGGTAATGCTTTAAAACATAGGACAACTGGAGATGACCAAATTGAAACAAAAGATGGATTGGGAGGTGGTGAAGAAATTTAAGTATTTAGGTATAGTAATTAGTATGAATAATATTGAGCTATATGAAAATAATTATGGAAAATTATGGAGGGAAATTAAGAAGGATATGGAAAGATGGAAAGATCTGAACTTATCATTTTCAGGCAGAATAGCCACAATTAAGATGTCAATTTTACCTAGAATCCTATTCCTATTTCAGATGCTACCCATATTGGGGGGAAAGCATATCTTTGGGGGTTGGACGAAGGATCTGAGTAAATTTATCTGGCTGGGTAAAAAGCCAAGGATACAATATAAATTACTCACAGATATCAAAGAAAGAGGGGGATGTGGGGGTCCCCGATTTGAGGCTTTATTATGCGTCTGCATGTATGTGCTGGCTTAAGGATTGGATAGTCTTGGATGATGAGGAACTTTTAGAATTGGAAGGATTTAGAAATATAGTGGGGTGGCACACATACTTACTACAGGAAGAGAAAGGGAAATATACACAATTTTCTAATCATGTGACGAAAAAATCAATATTTAAAATTTGGCAAGAATTCAAACCATTATTAGAACCCAAGGTACCTTGGTGGGCATCCCCCTTTGAGATGACAGCACTGGGAGGGAAAGGTAAAAATAATAAATGGCTGACATATCAGGATTTATTAATCAGAGAAGATGAACAATGGAAGTTAAGAACATATGAAGAAGTTAAACCATACTGCAACAGTTGGTTGCAGTACTACCAGATACAAAGCCTTTTCAAAGAGCATAATCAAATAGGATTTGGCTCTCAAAGTGAACCATTCACAGTGGGATCAAGTGTTAAACAGGGTTGTGTTATTGCCCCAACTCTATTCATTATTTTCATTGCCATGATCCTACACTTGGTTGATAGGTAACTCCCCACCGGAGTAGAAATCATATATTGAACAGATGGAAAGCTTTTCAGTCTGAGCAGGCTGAAAGCAAAAAGTAAGGTTACCGTAACTTCCGTCATAGAGCTTCAGTATGCTGATGACAACGTAGTGTGCACACGCTCAGAGGATGACTTCCAAACCATCCTAAATATCTTTGCAGAAGCTTACGAAAAGCTTGGCCTATCACTCAACATCCAAATAACCAAAGTGCTGCACCAACAAGTACAAAATAACCCCTCTGCAGCGCCACAAATCCAACTCAGTGGTGTAACGTTGGAAAATGTTGATCATTTCTCCTACCTAGGCAGTTACCTTTCCACAAGGGCCAACATTGATGCTGAAATCCAGCATCGCCTGAGCTCTGCGAGTGCAGCTTTCTCCCGATTGAAGTGCAGAGTGTTTGAGGACTGGGACATTCGCAGGGAAACCAAAATACTTGTTTACAAAGCTATTGTACTACCAACCTTACTATATGCTTGTGAAACATGGACCACTTATAAACGCATCTCCAACTCCTCGAAAGATTCCATCAATGGTGTCTCTGAAAAATTTTACACATCACTTGGGAAGACAGGCGAACTAATATCAGTGTACTGGAAGATGCAAAGATCACCAGTGTTGAAGCAATGATTCTTCAACATCAAATTCATTGGACTGGTCATGTTGTTTGGATGCCTGATGATTGTCTTCCAAAGCAACTACTCTATTCCGAACTTTAAAATGGAAAGCGTAATGCTGGTGGTCAACAAAAGAGGTTTAAAGACTGTGTCTCAAGGCAAATCTAAAAAAAAAAGTAGTATAAACACTGACAACTGGGAAACATTTGCCTGCGAGCGCTCCAGTTGGAGAACAGCCTTTACCAAAGGTGTCGTGGACTTTGAAGATGCTCGAACACAGGACGTAAGGGAGAAACATGCTAAGAGGAAGGCACGCTTGGCAAATCCACATGGTGATCAACTTCTGCCCGGAAACCAATGTCCCCACTGTGGAAGGATGTGTGGATCCAGAATTGGCCTCCACAGTCACTTACGGACTCATTGTTAAAACCGTGTTTATGGAAGACAGTCTTACTCAGCTACAAATGATCGCCAAAGAAGAAGAATACCAGGCCAGGTTGGCCTCCACATCCATGATTAAATCTTGGATAAAAGATGTCTTGTGGACTGCCCTGGCATTGAAAAGCACCACCACTAGCGTAGAGAATGGGTTGACAAGATGGGTTGAGAACTAAGCCTTGGCGGATGCAGGAAGGACCAGGAAGAGACAATAATTTTAAGTAAGATAGGATAAAACTATCATAATGTTTTGTTGGAAGCCGCCCAGAGTGGCTGGGGGAACCCGGCCAGATGGGCGGGGTATAAATAATAATAATAATAATAATAATAATAATAATAATAATAATATATTATTATTATTATTATTATTATTATTATTATTAAGCATCTGTCCCTCTTCTCACAAGGCTTATCAAACCTTCAGCATCATATCTCTCCCTGACTGATCATTATAATACAGGTACCCTTCCCCTCTGCATTCACCCAGGCACATAATTTTAGTCACCACACGTTATTCCTATCAAGAGGGAAAGTTACAGGTAAGTAGCTGTGTTGGTCTGCTGTAGTCGAAACAAAATAAAAAAAAATCCTTCCAGTAGCACCTTAGAGACCAACTAAGTTTGTCATTGGTATGAATGAGCTTTTCATGTGCATGCACACTTACAGAGCCTAGGGCTTGCCGAGTTCAGAAGGTTGGCAGTTCGAATCCCCACGACGGGGTGAACTCCCGTTGCTTGGTCCCAGATCCTGCCAACCTAACAGTTTGAAAGCACCTAAAAGTGCAAGTGGAAGGTAAACACATTTCCGTGTGCTGCTCTGGTTTGCCAGTAGTGGCTTAGTCATGCTGGCCACATGACCTTCTGGAAGCTGTACGCCGGTTCCCTCAGCCAATAATGTGAGATGAGCGCTGCAACCCCAGAGTCGGTCACGACTGGACCTAATGGTCAGGGGTCCCTTTACCTTTACCTAAGGTGCTACTGAAATGAATTTTTTTATTTTGTTTCGAGAGGGAAAGTGGAAGGTAGGGCAGGGGTGGTGGTTTGAGACAAATACCTGGTCTGGTCACAGCAGCCATGCTTAGTTGTCTGGAGCTATTTGCTCTTAATTCACTTAGACTCTGGCATACTATTCTGGTTCCATGAATGTTATCTTTTGAAGCCCACAGAAAATACTAGCAGACGTATTGAGGAAGGCAGATAATATGACACAGAATTTCCTATATTAGTTATACCAATGTTTAGCTATTCATGCAGTGTATGCAATGAGAGCAATAGATCTGTCTTGCTAAATGATAAAATTAAAAAAAGTTTTTGTCTGAGTGCTGGATTTAAAAGAAGAAATGATGTCAACTTCTGCTGGATTACCAAGCTTCCATAGATCAACAGAATGGTCTTTCTCATGGGTGAAAGGCAGTAGCAAAGCTGTATTTCTCTGTGTTCATGATATTAAAGGAGGCTTAGACTTCACTTGCTTTTGATATCTTTTCCCTCCACCCCCATTTCCCCCATAAACTGCTGTACTTCATAAGATCACTGCTTGTGGTTTGGGTTTCTGGTGGTGCTTGCTTGAAATGAATGGATATAACTAGCACTTATCACAGTGTGGAACTTTTTTATGATAAGCTTTCTCTAACACAGCAATGATGCCACAGCACCACTTCATCAGGGCACAGTTGGGGGAAGAGGAAAAGTAAAAACATTTAAGGGACCAGCATATGGACAACAAGTCAATTAGCAGGCATATAAGGAAGACAACTGCTGGTACTGAAATGTCTCAGATCTTATTGGAAAAGTAGTTAAGCAAACAGCCCATGGTGAATTAGTCTGCAATCTGATGCCTAATTTAACTCTAAGAACCTCCAACCTGATTGCATAAATTGCACAAAAAGAAATTAACATGTTAGAAAATAAGGCTGAATTACTGCATAGATATAACATTAGATCTGCTTCTTGAATTGAAATATTTTACATTTAGGTTGGAAATTTTCAAGTTTAATCCCATCAGAAAGCAGGTTTAATCCCATCAGAAAGCATCCTAAAATTCAAATTTAATTTCTTTGAGGAACAGACACTGTTAGGACACCAGAAATGTAATATGGATGATTGGCTTCCCAAATTGACCAGACGAAATCTCAGGCAGTTGTACATATTATAAAACAGATTTATTAAAACATTTATTGCAATAAATGGTGGCAGTGAGAATGAGTTTCTCATTCTGCCCAACCCATGGGCATACACAGAGTGCTTTTATACCTTTTTGACAGAGTGAAGTGAAGATCAGCCTTTCTGCAGTACTTCATCAACCAATCAAGAGAGAGCACCCCAAGATGCAAAGTCACCCGCCCAACTCTACTAGGTGGCGTTATGTACCTGGTACCTTCATACACGTGTCTATGTGGAATTTTACAGGCACAATTGTGGTTGTGCTCTACTTAGAATTTGCGGTGGGCTGCATCCTCTTGCTCTTGTGGTTTATGCTAGAATTTCTTAGAAGTGCTGTGTGTGGTTAGATCTTTGCATTAGATGTGCAAACATGCTGTGCCTGTAAACAGAGAGATTTAGAATTGAATATACAAAATGGAGTTCTTCTTGCTCTCCTGCGTGGCCTGACCAGGATTATTCTGGCCCTGGTCATTGCCACCCTATATTCCCTCCTCTTCAATATGGAGATGAAGAACAGGTGTGTTTCTGCATCTCCATTTGATTGACCCATCGCACTACAGTGTTTCCTGGTGTTTCCTGCTTGGTAGGGGGTTGGACTGGATGGCCCTTGTGGTCTCTTCCAACTCTATGATTCTACAGAGGAGCCAGCAGCTTCCCATGCTCCAATGTTAGGCCAAAGGATGGGCAACAGAGAGCAAAGTAAGTGAGGAAGCTTCTGCTGACTTTTCCCAGCTTGTTACTCAGCTTGTCTCAGCTTGTATCTGAAGAAGTGTGCATGCACACGAAAGCTCATACCAAAATAAAAACTTAGTTGGTCTTTAAGGTGCTACTGAAGGAATTTTTTTATTTTACTTCGATCCAGACCAACACGGCTACCTACCTGTCTCAGAAGGGTTACCAGAAGCTTTTTACAAACCAAGGTTCTGCATAGGGCTAAGACAATAAGAAAGAAAATTGATATTACGAGCAGAATCTCTTTTAACTATGACCAACCTGGGAGCCAAGAACTAATCTAACTCCATACACTGGGCAGACCTTCACTGTCTAGGCTAACCTTGTGGTACAAGTCAGCCTGCTTCTTAATGTTTTTAACATCACTCTCAACATGTTTACTCTGGTTGTATACCGATGTTAGTTCCCTGATCCGTCCAATATCGGTCACCACGCGTTGATCCTGATTGATGTACACACAGCAGGAGGAGTTCAGAAGGGCTACCTGGCCAGCTACATCTAGTCCTGAGAGTCTGGCCAAAACCTCATGCTTTATTGAGGGACTTCAAAGAAGTATGTAGGGCAGAAGAAGGCTAACTGGAAGCTTGTTCAAATGTTAGGTTTTGACTTCCAGGGAAATAGTGCAAGGCAGATAGAGAACTTTGGGGTGGGGGCTGCCTTTTCTACTGAACAATTAAAATACCTGACCAAGGCTGTTAAATGTTTCTTAGGGTCACCAGAACTAAGAAGGTGCTAGGAACTAGCAGTCATTAAAGACATAGTACATTGCTTTTCTTAAATCAAATAGCAAAATATTTTACAAACAGACCTAAATTTTGTTACCTGGCACATTCAGACCTTCATTTTGAAACTTCTTAATTTAAGGTATACAAGCTAGTGTTTCTAAAACTTGTGAATAACATGCATTACTAAGCAGTTTCTTAAAAATGCTACCACACATACACATGGGGTTGGAAACTTTCCTAAGGGGGAAAGGATAATTCATTGTTAGGATAGACACCATCAGCTAATTCATAGGGCTATACACAAACTCTGAGAGCCTGTAGATTAAGGCATTCAGTCTGCAGAACTGTCAGTGTAAAATAACCATGAAAGTTTTTTCTTTTTCTTTTCCTGCTTCAGCTTGATGCTATAAACCAGAGTAAAAATGCTTGCTGAATTTAAGCCTGGTTCAGCTTTTGATTAATCTATTTCCATAACTCCTAAGCATTTTCTGTTGAAGTTTTTTAGCCTTCGTGTTAGACCTAACTGGAAACACATTTTTGCATTATACAAACATCATTTTTGTCGAAGCACAAGTGCCACTTTCTACTACATTGCATTTCCATTAGAGGCACAACAAAAGCTGAGTTTTAAATCCAGATTTTTCCCAATAGTGATTCACCCACTCCCCTAGAAATCACAATACAGACTTTTGGCAACAAAGGGCTCTTTCTCTCAGGTGGGCCATGAATCTATAATGGCCACACTAGTCTTCAGAGATACTGGGTGTGTAACTATAGTTGCTGGAAATCTAAAAGCCAAGGGGCTTTGGCCACTGTTTCCAAAACTTTATGTCAGCAGGAAAATACACAGTTCTCTCTCAGCTCAGTACTGGGCTTCAATGCAAATCAGTGGGTTTCAAGAGTTCCTACACAGTTCTAAAGGCCAGGAAGATATATATAACAATTGGAGGTTTGTCCTAGCTGAGCATTTGGCTACAGAAAGAATGGCTATTGTTCCAGTTTGCCAGAGTCAGGAGAGGCTTACATTAGACATCAGTGGGCTACCATCATTTCCAAAGCCAGAACTGAGGGGTGCACCTGGCCAACTCTTCCAGTTACATCCCCAACCCAGCTATAGCCCTGTATCACCTAGGGAGTTGCTGGAACCCTCCCCATATCTGTATGACCTAGGGAGTTGCTGGAACCCACCCCATGGTTCAATTTCTGAAACTGTTTTGGGTCTGTTCACTCAAGTGAGGCAGGTACACTGCCCTTCCTTCCAAATTAAGGATACTGCTTTGGGGGCAGGTAGACTTCTACTGTGGGTCCCACTCAATTGATGCCTCCCATACAAATATACATACATACATACATATATAAGGGTCTAAGATTTACTGCGTCTCCTTGTCTCCTTGATGTTTGGTGCTGCATAAGATGGGCATTCCTCAACCCGTGCGTCGAGTGACAGCGTCCGGAGTGTCACAGCAGGGGCTACTTCGGTTTCCCATGCGCTGGGCGTCTTTTGCCGGTCAGACGCTGCAAGGGGAAACTGGTGCACCGTGCGCTGGGTACCCACTCCTGATTAGGTACAGCAGGGTGTGGATCCAGGGGGTCATCTCAGGCACTTTCACCGGATGGAATGGATACCTCACCACCTAGGAATGAAGAGGGTCTCGTCTCCCTTCCTTCAAGGATTCACTCAGGGACTCGCTAGCGTCAGGCTGGAACCATCGTGTCAGGCTCCGCAAGGCTACACGCTGTTCGCTCGAGTGATTTCCTGTAGATAAAAAACAAAGGAGGGGGGGGAGAGAGAGATTGTCCTTGTAGCTGCCGCAGCTGTTTTATAACTTCTTGCTGGTTAGTCCACCACCAAACTCTCCGAGGTAGTGCGTCCCACGTATTGGACATTGAGGTGTGTCTGGCACACAGAAGTCATCTCTGGGATGTAGCAGCAGTTAGTTGAGAAGTCATCTCTGGGATATAGCAGCAGTGCCTTACAGCAGTCTTTGCCGAATTTCACAAGGCTTGCAACAGGATTCCATGTCTGGTCCATCTTTCAGGATCTCCCCGTGGTTTCTCTTTCCTTCCACAGAACTTCATGCATGTGCAGGGTTAAGGAGGGGTCCTTTAAATCCGTATTTGCCTCCCATCCAGCTGCCGACGGCTGAGTTCTGCTAGGATACTGAAGCCTGTTTTTCAAATTATGCAAAGTCTTGTGGTTTCTAGAAGAAGAAAAAACTTACAGCTGCTTTGTAGCAACGGGCTGTTTCCGTGAGACATAAATTTTTTTAAAGTCAAAGCATTTAGAGCAGTAGTGTTTTTGTAAGCTGAAACGTGGACCTCCAAAGCATAACATCTTTTTCTCCCTACTTTCACAGCAACGGTCTTTGGTCACACAATGTCACACAATAGAATGTCCGAAATGGCAACACCAGCCAGGCACAGCCACAGTCTCTAAGTGCAGGTTGCAGGAGAAAACAAGTTGTGCAAATACAAATCCTGCAGAATCGCTTGTGTAACCAAATAAGGGGGGTTACGCCACACATCTCTGCCGGAGGTTTGAGAGTTATTGAGATGTTGCAGCCTGTCTTCCAACGTAGTGTTAGATTCAAACAATGTCTTTACACACAAATCTCAATTCAGTATAACTTCCTTCTACCTTATCCTAAATTCTTTAGTTGACAGACATCCATTTCATTAAAATATGCACTTCTACAAATTTTCCAACATGTTGCTGTCACAAAAACATATGAAATGGGGTTGCAGATAGGAGGGTTAAACCCTTTAAACGTAGTTTGCTTTTTGAAGGACTCAAATGTCTCTTTTTCCCCATTCTTGTAAGTTTCCCCAAAAACTAAAGTCTGCACAGTTCTAACAGGACTTGGGGAAAAGATGTTAATTGTTCAAATAAAATCTATTGTCTCTTGCGTTGTGAACTACTTAAGTACATGATTTTTTCCCCTTTTCTTTTCTTTTGAAGCCAGCTGCAGCATGTGAAAACATTTTCTGAGCACCGTTACTGGCATTTTGTCAGTTTCCTGTGGGGGGGGGGGGGGTAGCCTCATTTCTAGTGTGGTGAATAGCATTCTAAAGGTTGCAGAGATGATTTTTTCTGAACCAATCCTCCGCTGTCTGTTTGTACAGCCCTTTTAGGCATAAAATCAGTCTGATGCTTCTTTTGGCTTTTTGGTGCTGTTTCAAGGATATTTAAAAACAGAATACTGGGTGCCTATGTTTATAACAAAGTCCAGATGCAGGTAACTCTTAAGTCACCTTGACCATGGCTCCTTGCCATGCCTGCCAAACCGACGAACTCTCTTCTGCTGGGACCCCCTTGTCCCATCTTTCTCCAAACACTCTTCCTTCCTCTTTTACATTGACCGAGACATCTCCGTCCTAGCAACTGACCTTCACCAGTGACCTTTGAACCCCTTCTGGTTCCTCACTGGTCCTTGAGCCATCATTTGTTGCTGTTTAACCACTGCCTTTCTCTTCATCTTCTTTCTCACAATGCCTTTCTTCTCTTTGGGGGAATACTGGTTTGCACCACCTTTTTTTCTCTGAACTTGTTGTTGGCAGGACTTGTAAATTAAATTTCTTTTATAGCATTCTGAATTTATCTATCATGAATTCTAGGGAAATCACATTTTTCCCTCCTCTTGACCATACTCCTCCCATTTATGGCCCTGTAAAGTATCCCCTCATTCAACCAGAGCATGCACTGCAAACTTTGCCACACATACCATGCATTGGACACTTTACCACACTCTACCTCCCAGTTTTTCCTTGTTTCCTAAGTATCTATTTGTCAGGGGACCTCCTCCCTACTGGCTACTAACATACACATTTTCCTCCTCCCTTTGCCTCTTACCCAAAGCGCCTGGTTTTCCCAGTTGACCTCTAATTAACTGAGTACTACCAACACGCTGGAGATGTGATCAGGATCTCCCTTCCCCTCATTAAAGGGGGCCAATTCCCTTCAAGGTACCTTTTCCCTTTCTACTTACCCCAGCCGGCTTTTCCTGTTCTTCCCTTCCAACCTCGGTCCTTTTGCCTCTTCGTCCAGGGCACGGAAACTCAAGGGCCACCTCTGATCCTCCGGAAAAAGTCTGCCGGTGTGCACCAGACCAGAGGCGCCGTTAGGAATCTGCGCCCTGTCCAGTGGGGCAAAAGGGGACTGCCTCTGGTTCAGGGAAATGCCCTCATCCGAGTCACGCACGGCACCAGAAATGTTAGGACACCAGAAATGTAATATGGATGATTGGCTTCCCAAATTGACCAGACGAAATCTCAGGCAGTTGTACATATTATAAAACAGATTTATTAAAACATTTATTGCAATAAATGGTGGCAGTGAGAATGAGTTTCTCATTCTGCCCAACCCATGGGCATACACAGAGTGCTTTTATACCTTTTTGACAGAGTGAAGTGAAGATCAGCCTTTCTGCAGTACTTCATCAACCAATCAAGAGAGAGCACCCCAAGATGCAAAGTCACCCGCCCAACTCTACTAGGTGGCGTTATGTACCTGGTACCTTCATACACGTGTCTATGTGGAATTTTACAGGCACAATTGTGGTTGTGCTCTACTTAGAATTTGCGGTGGGCTGCATCCTCTTGCTCTTGTGGTTTATGCTAGAATTTCTTAGAAGTGCTGTGTGTGGTTAGATCTTTGCATTAGATGTGCAAACATGCTGTGCCTGTAAACAGAGAGATTTAGAATTGAATATACAAAATGGAGTTCTTCTTGCTCTCCTGCGTGGCCTGACCAGGATTATTCTGGCCCTGGTCATTGCCACCCTATAACACTGACCTACTGGTTACAATATATTGAATTGCATTTTTTAAAGTTCATAAGAACTGACCATATTAACTTACTGTCAAACCAATTTTATCAACTGTGTTTTATTGTGAGAGGAGAATGCAGTATGTATCTGCTGACATCAGTAAATTTAAAAATAATTTACTGAGTAAGTAACCAGGAGATGCTCACCATTTTACTCCCTGCACGAAAAGCATAATAATAATAATAATAATAATAATAATAATAATAATAATAATAATAATAATTTATTTATACCCCGCCCATCTGGCTGGGTTTCCCCAGCCACTCTGGGCGGCTTCCAACAGAAAAATGAAATAAAATAATATATTAAACATTAAAAGCCTCTCTAAACAGGTCTGCCTTCAGATGTCTTCTAAAAATCTGGTAGTTGTTTTTCTTTTTGACATCTGATGGGAGGGCGTTTCACAGGGCGTGCGCAACTACTGAGAAGGCCCTCTGCCTGGTTCCCTGTAACTTGGCTTCTCGCAACGAGGGAACCGCCAGAAGGCCCTCGGTACTGGACCTCAGTGTCCGGGCAGAATGATGGGGATGGAGACGCTCCTTCAGGTATACTGGACCGAGGCCGCTTAGGGCTTTAAAGGTCAGCACCAACATGTTGAACTGTGCTCGGGTGGGCAGATAAGAAATAAGTTATGGTCTGGCTTATTGTTAAATTCAAACAGACAAATCATTAAAGGTAACACTTGGCCACTACTTATGGTTTGTCTAGAGCAGGCATCCCCAAACTTCGGCCCTCCAGATGTTTTGGACTACAATTCCCATCATCCCTGACCACTGGTCCTGTTAGCTAGGGGTCATGGGAGTTGTAGGCCAAAACATCTGGAGGGCCACAGTTTGGGGGTGCCTGGTTTAGCGTGAGCCTGTGTTCAGCCATAATGCTAAGCCAAACCATGGCTCACAGTGGCAAGGCAGGGGACTATAGGAGGACCAAAGCAGCTGCAATTTTGCTGTGAGTACCTGCACCCCAGCTGGTCATACTTCACTATGGTTCCGTTTAGTAAGACATGTGAATTGGGCCTGCGTTTCCTAGTCTCATTTCTATCCACATTTTATGTAAGACTGGGAGCTCAGTGGTGTCTTTTGATAGGTCTTTGTTTTGATTTCCTGATTCTCTGACTTTTGGTAAATAAAGTTGTAGTTAGCAGTGCATTGCTTGAGATCCTAATGAATGTGATTAGCCCACTTTTTAGAATGAATAGGAAGTGTTCCTGTTGTAAGTGGGGGAACAATATGTGTCCTGACACAGTAATGTTAATGGGGATATCATATTTTTCACTTAATTAGTCCATGTAATTGGACATAATTGATGTTAATTGAAATGATTACATGATGCAAAGACAGTGAACTGTATTTTAAGAGAGCATATTTGTTTAGATTCATAATCATCCAAAATTAATTTAAGAACACTACTGTGATGGATTACTTTAGTTTACTACCGAAAACTGAATAGGCCTAAGGCCATATTCTCCTTTCCTTTCCTTTCCTTTCCTTTCCTTTCCTTTCCTTTCCTTTCCTTTCCTTTCCTTTCCTTTCCTTTCCTTTCCTTTTTTTAAAAAGTGCTTAGAACATTGCAGTTTGACAGCTATATAATTGTTTGCTAGGTGCTGTGTACTGCTCACATTAATAAAAGAGCATTCTAACCCAACAACCTCTCATCACATTTTCTGGCCAAATAAATTTGCATTGTTTGAAACTGAATTAATGAAAGGCTTTGCATCCTTCTGCTAGACAGTAAGGTGTGAGTTCTTTGGGTCCTTGGGGGATGGAGTTGGTGAGATGCTGCCCAGTGGCGTAGTAATAGGGGGCGGGGGGCGCCGCACCGCGCAGCAGGCTGGGCAGGGCTGACCACCTTCGACAGCTGCTGCCGCCTCTGCCTCTGCCGCCGCCATGGAGAAGAAGCCCCACTGCAACCAAGACTGCTTCACTCTGCGGCTTGCTCGCTGGGTTTGGCGCGGCACCATGTCGCATGCCTCCTATGCATGTGACACTCATATCATTTGCTCAGGTCTCAGTAGTTCGTGGCAGGTTGTCTTTTTCTTCAACAACACATGTGTTGTGGATGTGAAAACCCATCCTAATAAAAATCTTAGGATGCATGGTTATTCTGTTGAGGTTTGCAGTAAGAGAAGCATTATATAGGGGGTGATAACAATTCTTCAATGGCCAAATCGTTCAAACAAAGATACATGCCACTTTTTTGCAGGGCAATGCACTCTGTTGCATTTTACATACCCTTTGACATTCCTCAGATGGAAATAAGGACATTCCCCCCCCCCAGCTGTGCCTCCTTGATCCCCCATTTTTGTTTGTGTCTCCTGTAGAGCATTTCGTAGCAGACGAAGGGCGATTGCCACCAGCACTTCGCCAACAGGACACAGCACACACACCCTCCACCATCCTCAGAAAACCCCTTAGTACCAGTTTTATTCTTTGGTATATTTACAAGAAGAAAAACACATGCCAATAGATAAATTTTGGAACAGAGCAAGATTAGATGTGGATGAACAAAACATTTTATAATTAAAAAATCAAGATTCCTTGCGCCTCCCTTTCTTGCAACCAAGGGTAGCCCTGCCCTATCCCTGCCCCCCAGGCCGGCAGATCATGCAGGGCTGGGCCTCGCGGACAGCAGCCTCTCCTCCTTGCCTGCTCTCCAGCAGAAGCTGGCCCAAGGAAGAAGGCCAGCAGTGGTGGCCATGGAGAGGCAACAAGGTGCTCTCTTGCAGCTTCCACTGCTGCCATTGTCATTGCTTGGGACAAGCTCTGGCTCATCCTCCTCCCTGAGTTCAGCACTGGCGGTGCTGGCAGGAGAAATAGGCACCTTTGGGGATCAAATCAGGAGTTGTGATGGCTTTTGTAATTCCAAGACTGTACCTGGAAAATCAGGAAACTTGGAGGGTATGATTTTAGCATACAATAAACAACCATGACGTGCCAGCTCGTGCTGAGGCTGTGTTAGTCTCTTTAATTGGCATTCAGAAATACAGCTGGCTTTTATGTACATCTTAAAATTGAGCAGAGACCATACTGCTTTTATAACAAGTAAAAAGCTAATAAAATCTAATGTTTTGTTTTCTTTGATAAATATTATAGACAGAATTGTTTTTTTTCTTTGGCTTACTATATCAGGGGTGAGATTAGGGTGTCGGACTTGCATTCTTGTTTATCTTCTTGCCTCTTAAAGCATTTTTCATATTCCCTGTGAAAAAGCCTATTGGAGAAGAAAATGTAGCGTAGAACTGCAATAAATACATACATACATACATACATACATACATACATACATACATACATACTTTAAACAGAGATGAACTATATGCAATAATACAACATTTATTTCCAGGATGGTGAAATAGATATACCAAGAGCATATTGGAGACTGGGTTTTAGTAAGGCATTGCAAGATTACAGTATTTAAATTAATGTATAAAATATCAGGGTTGCAAGACCATGGCCTGGGAGAGAAATTGCTAAATGTGTTTATTTATTTCTTTGTTTGTTTTATATCCTCCTTCTCAAAGGAGCCCCGTATGGCATCCACATCCACAATAATAATAGAAAACATTCTGAAAAAGTTAAAACATTCTAAAAACCGTTACATTTGAAAACATAATTTCCTCCATTGATCTCAGGTTTTCCAGAAACAGTATCCCACCAAATGCTTTCAAATTCCTCCCAATAATAATAATAGTGTCAGAGACTGACATACCTCACTCTCGACCTCTGCAAGTCTTCTGCAAAGTTCTGGTGAATACTGTTGCCTATTATTGGAGATGATTTGGCTCTCAGAGCATGAAAAATAGCTTTCATTTTATTGAGAGCTTATTTCCAATGATCAACTTCAGTGAATTTAGGAAAATAGTCTATCATCAGAAGATAACAGGTCTTTCCCAGATAAGATGGGTCATTCCCAATTTTCTGCCAAGTCAGTTTAGGAAGACAGCAGTCTTAAGAGGTTCTGGCAAATTTGCCTGCCTTCTGGCACCTGCGTTAAATCTCTGCACCCCCTTTTTTCCTGCATGATGATGTGCCTACATGTGGGCATTCTCTTGTATCTCTGATGGGCTTAGTTCCTTTAGGCCAGGCATGGGCAAACTCGGCCCTCCAGATGTTTTGGGACTACAACTCCCATGATCCCTAACTAACAGGACCAGTGGTCAGGGATGATGGGAACTGTAGTCCCAAAACATTTGGTGGGCCGAGTTTGCCCCTGCCTACATCCAAATGATGTCTGAGAGCTTGTTGTTTGACTTTGCAATTTGCATATGATATTCAGGGTGACTACTTTCTACCATCTGTTTTGGATGTTTCCTGTTTAAATTCATTCTGGAGCAGTGATTGTTGTGCTGTTATGTATGAGATCTGGGGGAACTTGATGTTTTTCCTATGATGCAACCTCCAAATTTACTTCAAACTTTGGTTTAAGTGAATAATGGTAAAAACTTGGGAACAAGCAAAATGCACCTTACAGTTTTTTCAAGTGCTATCAGAACATTTTTCAGCTTCTCTCAAATCCACTCAGATTTTTCATCTTTGAAAGAATTTTCTTCTTTAGGTGTTGATGTAATCAAAACCATGACTGAGAAATTTCATTATCCTTATGGAAACCTTTTATTTATTTTTAATTTTTACCTTTTATCAAAATTCCTTAAATAGCTTGCCTAGAGAGGAATGCCCAACTTGACTTTAAATTTTGATATATGTAAAAAATGGATGGTGGGATCTGTAAAAGTGGGAAATATATGCTCAGTTCTTCTTTAGATCGTGCCATAGACCTTAAAAGGCAAGGTATCTGAGCACTCCTAGTAATGGGCTAGTTCAGTCAAAATGAAAAATAATGGTTTCTTGCTATGTGATGGACCATGATGAGTCTTGGGCTTGCATGTTCAGAAGCTTTCAGTTGGTTAACAAAAACAAGCAAAAAACAAACAAACCCCACATAGCTCTCTGTGACATCTGAATTGGGTAAACTGTGGTTTGTTTAAACTATGGTAAGAAAAAGGCTGGATCAGGCCAAAGTTTCAGATCCTTACTTGTTCTGAAACCATAGTTTACAGTTTACATGTTTGGTTTAAAAACAGGAACAAATACTTCTGACCTTCTCATGCCCATATGAGAATATATTTGGGAAGCCTGAGACTTACTGAAGCATATTCACATACAGGAAACCATGGTCTATCACAGCGGTGGGGAACTTGATTTGCATCCTGACCTCAGCCCAGCACTATGGGCCATTTGTAAAAGGTTTATTAAATGATGGGTGCCATCAGTGACTCCTGCCCCTCACCAAAGAACAACTGAGAACCCACCTTAAGCCATCAGAGCTGGAGGTTTCCCACTGCTGGTTTACTGTTATGCTGAACCAGACCACGTCTCAGTGCTAAAATGATGCCTGTTATCTAGATTACCTAGGGGCTGTTGCCAAGTATATGAAGCACAAGGAACTCCACAAAAAAACTATTGACATTTCCTTATTCAGAAATAAGCTAATGTGAAAAATAATTGCATGTTTCCGTTTGTTGACAGTGCAAGATCATTTGACACTTCTGATAAAATAGGATACAATGCACGTTTCTTGAGAGTATGCAGTTTGCAAAAGACCAATAAAACAGGCATATCTGTCAGTTTAATCAATATAATGTGCCACATGAAAAATGCTTTCCAATCTCATTTTAGTCTGAAATTTATCTGTGGGGATCAGAGAGCACATTGGCAAATTTTCAGCATTCAACAAGCAGTTCAATGAGCAGTTTGTAAGTGTTCTGTCAGGGTAAAACAACTTAATGTGACAGGTTCTTGGTGACTTGTATCATAATGTTCTCCTTAAAAAGTTTATAATAGCAGTTAATTTGGGATAAAGTGACAATACACTCTGTGGATTTATCTTGTTGGGAAAAAGCAAGAGGAAATGGTATTCTATTCTGAGCCAACATTTTCAGAGTACATAATATCATGGGTTATAGATAGCGTTATACCACATGGGTTGCATCCAGACATGTCCCTCCGCTGATGGAAGACTTATTGGTCCAGTGGAGCCTTCTGTTAGTGGAAAGCAGGAAGGCAATTTTCTCTTATTCTAGAATTCTGTAGCCCAATGCAGCTGTCCCAAATTCATATTCAATATTCATGAATAAACCTACACAGTCCATTCAAACAGCCTTTAAAATTGGAAGGGAGGTGATTATGGTGGTGGGGAGAGCTAGGTCATTTGGAGTGTATGAGGACTTGTAGGGTGGGGAGTTGAAGAGCGCCACTGTTTAAATGGTATTTACAACCCCCCATGCATTAGTGGAAACAATTTTACAGTTTGCTGGTTCCAAGCAATGGAATATTAGTTGTTTCTCGGTAAATAATCTGCATAGATAAAATGCCAGTCCTCCACATTGCATTATATGTTTGCATAACTAGGAAATATAACCCAATTGTGAGCCATGCAGATGAAGCTGTGGAGCTATACAGGTAAGAGCAAGAGCTGTGGTTGCCAGGACTGTTCTTTGTTTCAGCCAGCAGTACCTGCTCAGGGAAGGGCCAAATCCAGGTAGGACACAGCTGAGAGCTGGCTCCAGGGGAGCCATAAAGGGTATCCTGAGCAGAGTCAAGGAAGGCCAGGGTTAAATTCCAGAAAGAGAGTTCAGCAGGAAGAAATCTGCTGGGCAGATGAAGTGGAAAGTCAGGTCTTAGATAAGTGGAACAATGAAACACTTAGCACCATCATTCGTTAAACTTGAATGCTGTTCCTCCAACTAGCAAACTCTGAATGAATCTTATAAGTACAGCGGTACCTCGGTTTATGAACACAATTGGTTCCGGAAGTCTGTTCATATACTGAAGCGTTCATAAACTGAAGTGAACTTTCCCATTGAAAGTAATGGAAAGTGGATTAATCTGTTCCGGACGGGTCCGCAGAGTACTCAACCTGAAGCGTACTTAACCCGAAGCATGGGTGCAATTGGTTCCGGAAGTCTGTTCATAAACTGAAGCGAACTTTCGCATTGAAAGTAATGGAAAGTGAATTAATCCGTTCCAGATGGGTCCGTGGCGTTCGTAAACCGAAAATTCGTAAACCGAGGTGTTCATAAACCGAGGTTCCACTGTAGAGATTTGGCTGCCTTCAGGCTATTCACTTTTGCTTTTGTCCCCACAAAGAAACAAGTGTCCCCCTTTAAAGGGAACTTGCTTGCTTTGGGAGTCTTTGATGCTGGGATGTGGAGGAGGTTGGAGCATGATGGTGGCTTCAGAGCTGGAGTTCTTGGATATAGTAGTTGTATCTCTTTAGGCTGAAGATGTTGAGAAGATGGGGTGCTGGCTTCATTATCGTTTCTGATGATGGGAGTTCTGAGGTGGTAGGGACATTGAGGACTGTTTCCAAAGCCCAGTTCTCTTGCTTTGAGAGATTGTTTCTGCCTGCTGTCTGTGAGATTAAAGTCCAGCGGATTGATCAGGAGATGCAGTCTATTCAGTTCTTATGTTAGCAGTAACCACGATGTGGAATGCTTATATCAATCTTGTAGTGTTCCACGTGTTGATGCTTTTGAGAATGCTAGCGTTCCTTGTAAGTAGGTATCAGATGAAAAACTTGAAAGTATGGAGCATGCAGAAAATAACTGTGTTCCACATGTTGATGCTTTTTAAGAAGCATTCACAGTTATTTTCTGCATGTGCTGTTGGACTTTAATCTCTCAGAATATGTTCTGCTCATATGATAATTTGGTCTATGGAATTACCATATTTTCCCGTCTATAAGACGCCCCCATGTATAAGATGCCCCCTAATTGGGGGGGACTCAGATTTAAGAAAATGGGGAAGATGTATCCATGTATAAGACACCCCCTAATTTTTGTCATTATTTTTTTAGGGGGGAAACCTAGTCTTATACATGGAAAAATACGGTACATATTGTGACATGATATGTTGAATGGTTTTTTTGAAATAGAAGTTATACTGTTACATAGAGTGTAACAAAAGATTCAGCAGTGTTTTGTATGTGCTGTCTGTGAGGACATGTGATCAGAGCTCTGGTTTATGATATGCAGAATGCAGGTGAGCATCTATCCCAGTGGCATCATACAACTTAATATTATTCCAAATTCACTTGCATTGGAAAATAAAGTGCATTGTTGCAATAAGGGAAAAACCTGCCTCCTTCCCCCAACATATGGCGACCTTGTCTTTTTACTGTCGGGCATTGAGATGCAATGTGTCTCTCTGGGAAAAACATAAGAAACACTGCACTGCTCTCAAAATGTAAAGAAGAAACATTCTTAGGAAGAATTATATGTAAAATAATTATATCTAAGGTAACATGTAATATCATTCCCAACTTATGGTTCAAATGGGTAGAGATGTGTTGTGAAAAATATACATAATGTATAGAAAGAAAGCATGCAACCAAAGTTCAAAATATTTTAAAACAATGAAGATTTTAAAAATACAATTGCATTTTGACTATAGAGGATTTTTCAGTTCTTGCATTCGTCCCAGAAAAACAGCTATCTCATTTGCTAAATAAATAGCTTTTTATGGCACATATATTTCAAGGGTAGTTTTTACATCTATGAGTTAATGAAGGTTCAGATGTGATTTCTGCTTAAAGAAATAATATTAAATTACTCGAACAGATTTCAAGATTTGATTTTGGTCTTCTACCTATCAAATGAAATTAAATCTTTATGATGGAGTTACATCCAATTGTTAACCAAGTATCTCTATTCTGTTTTTAAAACTGTAATTACATTTCTTGAAAATTATAATGGTTTGATACAAAATTAATTTAAACCCATTAGTTTAACATCTGTAAACATTTCCATTATAAATTCTCAAAACGCCACATATTGTTTTTGCCTGAAGATGGTTTCCATATTCCCAGTGTCTCAAATCTGGGCTGCTTAATTTGCATATTATTGATGCAAATTGAGGACATTAATTTATTCCTGTGGAAAGGCATCTCATGTCAGGAAAGAGTGGCTTTTCTCATTTGTCTATTTATATATTAATACTTACACATACATACACTGTCTGCTCCTTGTTTCTACTTTGAGAGATCAGCAGAGACGTGGCAGAGTTTTGTGCTCACTTGTCCCCATTTCTCGTATTTTAAAATTACATGACTCTGTATGGAAGTAGAACTCATTGGTTTTCCCTCGGATCTTGAATCTTGCTGGCTGTGTGCTAATATCCAGTCATCTTGCATTAAATTGTAAAGTTTTTTCTTGGTTAGGAGGCATAATTTTTTGGTAACGTTTGAATTTGATAGAACTCAAGGGAGGGTCCAGCTAGTGGTTATTTTGCACTCTGCTTCACCTCTGCTCAATAAAGATATCTGGTAAAAACAGTACAAATATAAAAATGATATGTATCCCACGGTCAGGATAGTTTATATTTGCTACCAGGCATGAGCGTTGCAAAGTATATTCCTGCTGCCTGCAATGAAGCTGGTTTTGTGACCCAGGCTATCTCTCATGCCCTGAGCCACATAAACCTGGCACTTAGCTTTAGAGTAAATCAAGCAGGTTAAAATATCCGCTAATGCAAATAATATGCCCAAGAATGGGATTTATGATGTGTTACTAATTCCATTTAGAGATTATGTGACCTGAGCAGAGAGCAGACGAAGGCTGCTTAACATTACTGTGTTTGTTGAAACAAACAAATAAATAAAAGGTTCAGGGTCAGTTCACACTCTCCTAATTAAAGGTGAAAGCACTGTGCTGGAACGCTATGGGAAATAGCAAGGAATTGGTTGTACTACCAAAAAAACCCACATCCCAAGCACCCCAAAAAGTACTGGATAAAATCAGACCTTTGGGTGGGAAGCATATTGCATTAGTGGAAAGGGTAAAGGGAAGAAAGAGCCGTATAGGCAACTAGATTTCCCAAAATTCTAATATACAAATAAATATACAGTATTTGAAATAAGTTCCTACAAGTTTGATAATTATCTCTTTGCAACGTTATTCAAATTCATCAAATTTATCAAACAGATAAATATTAAGCTTTCTGCTGTTTTGTAGTCTTTAGAAATAAGTTAGAAAAAACATATAATTTATTTTTAGGCCTTTGTAGGCCAGTTGATTTGTTGCTATTCATATTTATTTGTGGGATTTTTTCCCCGTTGGACTGCAGATGACAGCCTTAGTGGTTGTGTGTCCCAATGAAAAAAAAATCAACCATAGGTTAGATTTTTACATATTATCTGTCCTGAACCGATTGATTTTCAGGGCTGTTGTTTGGTATTGGTAAAATGTTGTCTTAAGTTTGGTCATTGTACTGATACTCTTTTTTGTTAGTTAATTATGGAATGTTCATTTTTCCTGGTAGGAAAACATAATGGAAGTGATAAGAAATCAAGAGTTTTTATTGTTGCCAGCAGAGGAACTCCATAAGCTTCTTGCAAGTGATGATGTGAATGTTCCTGATGAAGAGACCATTTTCAATGCCTTAATGAAGTGGGTTAAGTATGACATGCAAAGGAGATGTAATGACCTGAGTATGTTACTTGCCTACATCCGATTACCACTTCTTCCACCACAGGTAAATTGTTCTTCTTCTTAATACAAGCTGTATTTTTTTAAAGGCATAATATTGTTTGCTTTCATAAATAAGAGTTTTGAAGCATGCAAATTGCTCAGCGATTTGAAGTTATGTTCTAGTCTTTTCATATTTATAAAGCATAGCTGCCAAGTACCCCGTATTCCCCGGGAAACCCCCGTTTTTCCTTACCATTTCCCGGCGGTCTCCCATTCGAGCTTCTCTCCCGTAAATCTCCCTTAAATCCGCTCCTGTCAACAGCCATTTTTCTGGTGCCGGTTTGCCCATCTATGGGCACCTGAAAATTGCCACCGCTGGCGCCGGAAATAGCTTCTACGCATGCCCAGCGGCCATCTTAGAGGTGGCCACATGGCGGTGGCCATCTTGGAGGTGGCCACATGGCCACCCCTAAGATGGCTGCCGCCATGCGGCCACCCCCAAGATGGCCATGGGGCAACTTCCGGTGCAACTTCCGCTGCTGCTGCTAATCCCGTATTTTTCTGTGGGAGACTTGGCAGGTATGTTATAAAGTATCAGCCAGTGGCTTACCAGTTTTCTTCTGTAGACCAGGGGTAGCCTGTCCTGTTTCACCACCTGAGGTCAAACAAGAATGTGCCACTGCCTGCCCACTACGACCGTTGAGTCCTTCCATTTCTGTCAATGCCCCAGCTCACACTCGGCAAGAGCCAGGACACTCCTCAAAACTTGCAATTTCTCTTCCCCCACCTGTGGATGAAGAGGCACAATAAGGAGGAAATGGGGTGTGGGGTGTGACGGGGTGGGGAAAATGAGCAGCTGCTATAGTTGACTAATTCTTTGCATCAGGCCCTCTTGTATTTGGAGTATTAATGACAGAAGTAGTGGTCGTGGCCTTTAAGTCATTTGAAGAATGTATTTATGGTAGTTTATTATGCAGCTCGTTGAGAATCAGAAAATTATCTTTGCTATAAGACGGCTGAGCTGTTACGACTGGTCTCCCTCTCTGCCATCATAAAAAAGTTGGCACTTAATTTTGCCTAAAATGAAATTTCAATAAGAATTTGGATGTTCTCCTAGAGCAAAATATTTGAGGAATTTTAAGAGAAGCAGAAAATGTTTCAGGTTGATAGACAGGCATGGTTTGGCTGGCTCTGCTGCACCAAGCTCCCCACACCTTACATTTCCCATTCAGTAAACACCAGTGGTGTGCTGTGTTTGGAAGACAGGAGAGCAGCATTGTCCCACCTGTGCACAGGCTGATAATGTGGGTTGACCAAAGATCCATCTAATCTAGCATCCTGTTCCCCAGAGTAACCAAACATTTTCCTGTGGGAAGCCCCAAAGCATGGCTTGAGGACAAACCCCCTCTTTTACTATAGGTCCCCAATGACTGGTATTGAGGCATGCTGCCCCAATTGCAGAATGTCTTATTTAACTTTGATGTCTACTATCCATACATTGCCGTCATCTCCATGAATTTTCTAGTCACTTTTAAAAAAAATGTTCTGTTTGCAGCCACAGTAGTTAATTAACCATGAGATTGGTAGTTTAACTATGTGCTGCATGAATAAATACTTCCTTTTATTCACCTTTCTTGGATAACCCCTGGTTCTAGTATTTTGAGAAAGATGTCTCTATCTGTTTTACACACTTCTTTCATGTCTTTATTTAAGTCTTTTCTAAACCAGTGTTTCTCAAACAGTGGCCCTTGAGCCACTTTCAGGTGAGCTCATGGTGCCATAGTCTGCCATAGTTTTTTGGTTCGGCCAATGCTGCACCAGCCATTCCTTGCATAGAATTTCCCTCATTCACAGCTGCTGCTTATTGGGTTGACATTTCCACTGAGCTTTCCATCATGACCCCAAGATTTCTTGCCTGCCTCGTCACCATCAGCTAAAATCCACCCCCCCCTTCTCTCTCCACCCCCATTAGCTCGTATGGATTTCTGCATTGTCACATCTGTTGATTTGCATTCTGTATTGAAAATATCCTGCTTGATAATTAAATGGACTTTGCATTGCTAGTCCAAGAGGATCTGACAGCTTTTGAGCTAATTTCATAGTTGTGTAAAAATTTGTAATCATCTGACATCTGATGGCATCACTATGCTCAATAACTGAGTGACAGGGAAGAACCTAAACCACCAGAAATGTCATTGTTTTTCAGAATTTCATGTACAGTTCTTCTGGAATATCTGTCCACTAAGTGCAGTTAATGTGAACTCTTTGTACCTGTCACAAATGCTATTGAGATAAAAAAAGCTACTGGCAGTTTAATTCTAAAGCTATCAAAATTCTTTGTCTTATATATACACAATTTGACCCAAATGGCCATTCATTTCATGGCCTTATCAGTGGAAATTTTGAATAACTGACATGCTGCTTTTGAAATAAATAAAAAAGAACTAGTGTAGAAGTTTATGGGTTTTTAAAAAGGAATTTGAAGTTACATCTCTTTGAATATAAAATGCCGAATTAATGTAACTGAATTAGTAACGAATCTTAAGTACTGTAGTTAATTCTAGTTAATTTCTTTAGTTTATTCTGGGGTATCAGTACATCAGAATAATATTGTGACAGGAACTTTTCTCCCTACTGACAGTCCCGTTTACTGACAGCAGGACAATTGCAGTATCCATGCAGTCATTTGCCCAGGCAGGCACATTATGTGACCCATGATAACAGCAAAATAACAAGACTGTGCAATGGTGATGGGATAAAATCAGGCCAAATCTTTATTGACAGCAGCAGGCAGGGTATTTTGCCGCAATCTATGGGTCACAGCACCACTGGACAAAGGCGTCCCTTGCTTATTGAACACAGAACGAGGAATATATTCTTTTCATTGCTGTTTTTTCTTTCTTTCCATAGCCAAAATTATTCTAGAAGGCCAAGATAGGGCCTGTTTATTTATGGCTTTAGCTGCAGTAAAATTGGGAGCAGCCTTTAAAGTCCTTTTAACCATTACCCCCATTGTAGGTAGAAGGTAATGAGTACAACGGGGATTCAACACTTGAATGAACAATCTTTCCTCTCCACTCAGTAATTTCTATCCATGGAAAGAGGAGCAGGGAGAGGACGTAATTAACAAGGATCTATAAGCTACCTGTGCAGCTAGAGGAATTTTTCTGAGCCATCAATAGTGTGGGGTATATTTAAACCTCAAGTGGAAGCCCATTCCACAAACACTAGGTACATTGTTGTGCTTTTAAGTGCAGGGTGCTTTTCTTAACTCAGATTGCCGGTGTGGGCAGCCTGATCTGGATCAGGCCCTAGAAACCACTGCTATGGTTCAGGCAGATCTTCCATTGAAGTGACGTATTCTTTTCAAAGCAAATTGCATACACAGGATACTCAGAGCCAAATGAGGAGGATATAAAGCGTTAAAGCCCCCAACCCTTATGCTAGGGTCTTGACCTGGAACAGCCCCTTCCCTGCCCTGAGTACTGGAAATTTGTCCTTAGAAGAAAAATGCCCCCTGCTGTAAATGGATCTGGCCAGTGGCTTGGGTAAAAAGTATATTTTTTCACTAACCTGTTCTGTGTTTAGCAGACTAGTGAATAAGAACTAAAGTGTTCAACCTTTCTGGTGATATGCATTGTGGGCCCAGGTGTCACAACCCTCAGTCCCCAACTCTCAACAGATTAAATGAAACCCGAGACTGGCTTGGACTGAAACAGGCCACAATTTTATTGAATACAGATGAAAGAGGTTGGGCTTGAGTATAGTGTATATAGAAATGTAAAAGGACAAGAAAATAGAACAAATAATTAATTCCAACTATTGTAAATCACAAGGGGAATTAGCTGACAGAAATGTGTACAATAATTAAGAATGTTTTAAATTTTCGTCCACCATCTGTGAGTCCCTTTGCCATCTGAGATACCTGGAAAATACCTGGAAAAGGATCTTTAGAACATTACCTCCCAGGAGGCACTGATTCTGCTTTTTCTTTAGTGAAAGATACAGACTTTTTCTCTCTCTAGACTTTTTAATGTGTTGCAGTCCAGCTTCAAAAATGATGTGAGGGTTTTTTTTTCTTCATTACTTTTCTTTGTTGTTTTATTGCAGAGTTTTTGGTATTGATACTTATTGTTTGAATATTTTTATGAAAGCTGCTTTGTGGGGTTTTTTCTTTCTGAAAAACAGCACACAATAAAATACTCTGAACAAACACAGATAAATAAATAATTTCTGTGATAGAACAAACATCAATACAAAAACAGCATAAAACTCAAAACACATGACACCACTCAGCAGATGCAGTTCATCAGCTAGTATCAGGGTAAGAAAACAGCAGCATTTTAATTGTCTTCTGCAAATCATCAGAGAGGAGTCTGACAGATGGAAGAGGGAGAGAAGAGAAGAGGCTCTATGACTGAAAAGGTTCTGTCCCTTGTTGATCCACCTCACCTCGGGGAAAATGAGGTGCTTTTTGGGTCTCTTAATGATGATTTTAGTCGCAGGACAACATGCAGAATTCTGTGGTCCTCTAGGTACCTCAGTCCCAAGTTGCTCCAGAATTCATAGATCAAAATCAACACTTTGAGTTGTGCTCTGAAACAAACTGGAAGCTTGTATAATTCTATTAAGAATTGGCAAAGTGTTTTCCTTTTATCGATACCAGTTAGCAGCCCAACTGTAATAATAGTAGATTCTGAACCATTTTCAAAGGCAACCCATGTAAAACACACAGAGGCGTCCTTCCCATAAGGGCTAGTGGCTCATTGCACCAGGGTGGCGGCCTCTCAGGGGCACCCCAGCATTGGCAGGGTGCAATGAGCCACTAAGCCCTATGGCTCCGCCGCCCCATTCCCCTGCCTGCCTGCCTGCACCAGCCCCGAGTGGCCTCGTCTCTCCCGCCCGGGCTGTCCCCTCCACTGGGGCAGGCGGAGGGACCAGTGCAGCCGGTAAGTGCACAGGGAGGAGGTGCTTCTCAGTTTGCAGAGAAGGGCTGGAGAGGGGGGCCGCTTCTCCCACTTGCTGGAAGCTCCTTGACCAGCCCCCCTGGGGAACCCTGCGTTGGGTGGGTGGCAGGCGAGGACTCCTCAGCCACAGCTGGCCCTGCAAGCAAGCTCGCCTCTCCGTTTTCCACCAAGATTCTGGTTGCGGGGGATGGAAGCATCTGCTTCGAAGATACCACCCGCCCCTGTTGCGTGCGCTGTATCCAGTAATTTTCAATTACATGAATAGAGATGGTAATAAATATGCTGTAAATCAGGCATCCCCAAACTGCGGCCCTCCAGATGTTTTGGCCTACAATTTCCATGATCCCTAGCTAACAGGACCAGTGGTTGGGGAAGATGGGAATTGTAGTCCAAAACAACTGGAGGGCCGAAGTTTGGGGATGTCTGATTTACAGCATATTTATTACCATCTCTATTCATGGTCAGGCCGGTGTGGAGGGAACTTTTCCTTCGTGTACCCTAGTCCCAAGCAGTGTGGGACTTTAAAAGTAAGCACCAGCATTTAAAATTGAGTTTGGAAATGGATAAGAAGATGTTTCTGAATCCAAGACATATGTTCCCACAAACTGTTCCTGGTGAATAGTAAAGCAACTATATTTTACACTAGCAAAAGTTTAGCCTTCAAAGGCATGTAAGTCCATTGTAGTAATCAAAGCTAGAGGTTAGTAGGGCATGGATAAGTAGCCAAGCTGTCTCTATCCAAAAAGAGATGCAGCTGGTGAAGCAGGCTTGCCTCATGAAAGGGTTACGGGACCTTGATAAAACCTGGACTTCCAGTGACCTTGTATGAGGAATTACAACCACATCCAGAACTGCTTGAACCAATGGTTAGATGAACCACCTTCCATCAATCCTTCCATCTTCTTTGGACCGAGAGTCAGTTTATTCATTTCCACCCAGCCCATTACCAATTCCAGACACTGTTCAGCACTTTGACTGCATCATTTGGAAAACCACATATTACACATACTACTTGGAAGTCCTACTGTGCTCTGAGGCTTATTCCCTAGTAAGTATATTTAAGATCACAGCCTCAGAAATAATAGAAAATTGGGTGTCATGTGATTGAAAAGTCAGTCATCATACAGCAAATTCGTGTATTTAAGCTCTTCCACAATACAGGCATTCTTTTACAAATATTCTAGTGTTTATGCAAAATAGTAATAAGGCATGACAATACAGAAATTCATTCTTCAGGTAACTTTTAGTATGTGCAAAAATAGAATTATTTTACTCTCTGGCATCCTTCAAGTGTGACTTTTGTAATAATTTATAATATATTTTCATTCAAGGTAAAAACATAATGTGAAATAGTCAGTGGAAATGAAAACCAAAAAAACTAATCCAGATAAATTATTATTGCATTTTAAAAAGAATTTTGCTTTAAACTGAGATTACTTATGTAAAGTGTTACATTTTAAAATCTTAGCCACATAAACCCACTTAAAGCTTTCAATGGAAAAATGCCAGCTTTTAATTAAAATAGATTCAAGAAGGGATTGAGAATAATTACACTGGATTTATTTTACGGCTAGCGAACTAAATCAGGATATTGGTTAAGGTGAGACTGGATCAATTGGGATAGCAAAGGTAATTTGCATTTCTAATTCATGCTATGTCATTGTGCAAAGATTTCCTCATATGGATCCTTAAACCTCTGTAGAATGGAATCTCATGAGATGACCTGAAAAGATGAAGGGGGGGGGGGATACATTGAAAAACGTTCCTGTTAGAATAATGTGATATTTTTGAGAAAACAAAATGGATGTTTTATTTTAAATGGTATATATTCAATAGGCCATGCAGCTCCATGGGAGCACCTGGGAGTAAGCATGATGGACCTCAGTGGAGCTTGCTTCTGAACTGATATGCATAGAATTGCGCTTTTAGTATTTACTCCTTCTGGGTTGCATCCAGCAAAGTCATATTGTTAGCACATGGACTTCTGCTTGGGCAACAGAGCTTCCCCCCTTCTTCTCCCCACTGCCCCCTCAGATACCTCAACATTTAAGAGTAAATGAGCTCTACTGACATCAGCGGCCAACTAAGCACAATAATTTTCAGTACAAAACATTTTGTAAAATTACATTTCAAATTGCCTTTGTTAATGAGTCTCAGATTATGTGTTCTCATATTATTTATTTAGTGATACAGTATTTTAATACCAAATATATTTTGTTATGCAGCAGCAGAAAGATATCTAATCACAAAACAATCTTCCTATGCCTAGGGCACCACCCTCTGCTTGATTTTGGATGCCTTGCTTAAGTTGCTGTAGAGTAAAACATATCAATTAGAGTAGTTAAAATCATGAAAAATTATAATATAGACAGCTAAAGGACTAAAGCATATTGAAAGATTCCTCACTTATTTAAATATTATGTTGATAGTGTAATGATTTGGATAATTTTGTTCCAGAATTTGATTTTAGAATCATATAAAGGAAAGGCTTCCGGGTTCAGCGCCAGCGCCGATCGGCGGGGTTTCGTCTCGTCTCCGAGACGGCCCGTCCCTGCTAGGAGTGGGGAGGGCAGCGAGAGCGACGCTGCACCCCTTAGAACCTCGGGAAGGGCGTCCCGGGGGCAATTTGCTCGGCACAGCCCCAATCCGGACTCCCCAACTCTTCGGTTAGCTCTAATAAGAGCTCCGGAGCGAGGAGGGTAGAAGTCGCGGGGGCCATTTTGAGCGGCAACGTTATTCTAGCAGGGAGAAGCTTCAAGCCGAAGGCGGAGAGCGCTGGATTCTTCCGAAAATAAAACGATTGGAAAAGACTGTAAGTAACCTCACGATTTGGATTATAAAACAATTTGGATCTGGGAGAGAGGGGAGAAAAGAGGAAGCCACCCCCCCCACGGCAACAAAAGAGACAGTAAATAGAAACCCGAAGCCATAAACAGAAGATTTGCAATTCAAAAGGATCCCTCAAAGGCATCAAAGAGAATCTCCCCTTTGATGCAGGGTGAGAAGGGGAGAGAGACTGTGGTTTATGACTGCCCTGCAGCAAGAGGTAAAGACTGAGAAAAATCTTTCTTTTCCTGGGAGCCGGCAGCCCAGACAACCCAGTGAGTTGATCAGGACTTATGAGTCAATTTTTATTTTACTTTGCATTTCTGGACTTTGTGGAATTTCTTTTTTGGTTTAAATGTTTGTGAAATGTGAGTTCGAACTTTATTGTTAATAAGACTTGAAGAATGCAGCCAGCTTGTTAAAATGGAGTCGAGAAAATAAACTGTGATCATATTCCACCCCACGTGACAAGTTTTGACCTTGGCAGGATTGAATTATGTCAACAAAAAAGTGTTCCCCTGAGTTCCAGCGGTCTGTTTTGACCTTAATGTGGGAAACAAGAATAGAGCTATGTCAAGAGGAGACACGACGGCAAGAGTTACAGCAAAAATTTCAGATGGTGATGGCAGAATATGATTTTTTAGGAGATGAAGCTTTTGACACTGAAAAAGATGAATGTGAGAATGACAATGATGATGACCGTGATTTGGAAGGAAAAGATGAAGATGAGGACTGTGATGATTCAACACAAAATGAAGCACACCACGAAAAAAATGATGACTTTACAAAAAGTTGGATGGAGTGCCCTGCTTTTGAGGGGGGCACGATTGGTATTATTGGAACTCCAGAACGCCCACAGGGAAGAAGGAAAAAAATATGCAGAGAAGAGAAGAAATTCAGGGGTCCTGTATGGTGGCCTGGATGGCAAAAGACTGTAAACAGGGGGTGGGGTGAAGGGAAAGTGATGTTGTGACTATATGGATGGATTAACAGGTTTATAACTGGTCTGCTGATTATGGAATTTGCTGGATTGGGGGGGTGGAGCCGGTAATCGGGGATGTAAGGTTAAATTGAGAATAGTTATAGTTTTAAAAGTGAATGGATTTTGGAAAATGTGAAAATATGGAGGCTTATAGAGGGAGAAAAAATTAGGCACGGGAAGATAAAATGGGAGTTTGATTTTTCAGTGATTTGAATATTAGATGAAAATGTTAACAATCGATTTATAAGTTGTATAAGATACAAAGGTGTATTTTTATAAAGTAAGAAACTGTTGCAGATGATAAAAAAGGGATGAAAACCGGGGAAGGGGGGGGAGGGGAAGCCCACAAAATATGGTTTTACAATCATGAATGTAAGAAAAATTTTTCTGTTTTGTATTGTTTTTTTTCTCTTTTTTTGCCCTTTCTTTTTCTTCTTTTTTCCTATTTCTATTTTTCTCTTTTTTTGGTATGACAATAGATGGTTGGATGGATGGCCTCCTGCGTACTGCCCTGGTTTGCTGGAGCTCCCTGGTGGCAGGGGGGGGGCTTTGGGGTCAGGGGAGGGGGAGGAGGACAGAAATCCAAGCATAAAATGGACCATCTCTGACTGTTCACATACATGGGATACTTCTGTGGCAGGGGAGGACCCGTGTGGGTGGGTAGGAAGGAGGTGGAAAAGGTGTTTATGTATGTACCGTTTTTTTTTGTTTTTTTGTATTCTGTAAAATTAATAAAAAGTATGTTTAAAAAAAATAGAATCATATAAAGGAAAATTTGAACTTGGAATAGACAAGATGTACGTTGGCTCTGAATTGAGTTGCTGCTTGTACATTAGTAATTTAACAATTATCTCCATCTTTCTTCTGCTACAAGCAACATTGACCCTGTTTAATAAAAGAATTATAAACAGTGAATAAATGAAAACTCATCTGCAATAAGTAAGAAAATGAAGTTTGCTGAGGAGCAGTAATTGGTTCTTGGATGCCACCAAGGCATTAGCAATCCATCATTCTCTTGGTTTTTGTTTTTAATTTCTAGTCTTTTCAGAACACTGTGTATGGGCCACAGTTTTCTCCTCCTCTTCCTCCTCCTCCTTTTCTGTGCGCCAGTGCATGGGTACATTGATTAAATCACAGTGCAAGTAGAACTCCTGATTTAACTCTGCAATTGAATCAAGATATGAACTGGTGTTTGAGGGTGACCTGAATAAAAAGTACACATAAAGCAAAAACTGCTACAAACAGCACATGTGCTAACTAGAAACACAATAATGATCTTTTCTTTTAACTAAAAATATATATCCCACGCGTCTTTCCTATGAGCCTCTGCCATCACCAGTGCCTCAGTGAAGAAGAAAGGGACGGAACCACACACCTTAGCACTGTTTGTAAGAACATGAGCCTTGCAGAGTCAGTCCAGTGCTGATTCAGTCCAGCTTTCTGTTCTCACAATAGCCGACCAGATGCTCATGGGAAGCCTCACCTCAGCTGTCATTCCCAGTAACTGGCATTCAGAAGCATACTGCCTCCAAGAGTGGAAGTAGAAGAACATAGACAACATAGTAATTGATATCCACCATGACTGTGTCCAGTTCTCTTTTGAAGCCATTCAAGTCAGTGGCCAGCACTCCTTCTTGTGCAAGCATTTTGGCCTCTGTCTGTCTCAAGAGACAATGGAAGTGTGTGCCACCAGGGGTAAAGTCAAGTCATTGGAGAATTACAGAGCCTTCTGCGACTATAGAGAGCTATATGGGAGAGACATGTTTTATTGCAGCTGGGGCATGTGAAGGTGCCTGGTTTTGCTGGTGCAGATGCACCCTTGTATTTCTTCTCTCTAGTCTCCTTCCAGCAGTCATTCCTCCTCTGGTCATTGCTGTGGATACACGACCTCACTGTCTCTCTCAAGAGTTTCAGTGGTTTTTGCTCAATGTGATTGCATCAATGTCAGTTGCTGCTTTGGAAGAATTGAGGGTGGCTGGTTGGAGTTAGTTAGAAATGTGAAAATATGATAGTGGGTAAAAAGCCAGTATTTTCATCCAACTTCATTCTTTTGTGTATGTGTACTCTGGGAGCACTGTTGGCATTAAATCAAACACTCTTTAGTTGTTTGTAGTAAGTTTTGAGCATTATGTATTAGAAAGGACAAGAGCAGAAGATGTCTGCAAGGCTTACCTTTTGTGAACATGCCTAAGCTGGGTTTTTGTCAGAATGTTGATATGGATTCGAATAACAAATAACTACTTAGAATGTGTTGCAGAGCTTTTACAAAAGCAATGATCCCCCCCCCAGATAATAAGATGCCGTATTACCCTCAAAAGAATATAACCAGTCAACTAGCTGATCAGACTGAAGTGTTGCGAGAAAAAAAAAAGGTCAAGCAAGTGTTTTGCAGTGGCTGGAAATTGGCAGGTTGCAAGAGAATTTTTACCGAAAGGCATCAGGAAAATGACTGACTAAACTCAATGGGTTTCTAATCAATCTACCTTGTCTTATCTAAAGAGGTTTAGAAGATATTGTGTTAGATATCTGTTAGAAGAGATTATCAAATTCCTGCAATGTAGAACTCAGTGAACTGCAAAGAATAGGGTTTAAAAGTTCTAGTCAGTTAGGAGCCCATTGTTAGGAACTGGCATTTCTGAGAAGCCCTCATTCTTATTTTCTTAAAAATGCACCTTGTTCTGAATAAATCTGAAGTTGTAACCCACTGTACAGTGGCTATTCTTTTCAGTTGTGTTACTGATACAAAATATCAAAATGGTTAAATGATTTCTACCCCAACATATACAGTAAATCGAAACTTTTCATATCAAGATCTAACAAACTTTAAAAAGTGTTAATCTAAAAATTGTTAATATAATCATGTGATTTCTGGCCAGATACATCTAGGATTGCCCTGTAAACAAGACATTGCCCAGTACCAAACCAAATGCTCATTAAGAGATGAAACCTAGGTCAGTACACTCAATAATTAGGCCCATCACATGCAGAATAAAACTTCAGATAAATTAACCTCATTTGACATGTACGTAAAACCTACATGTTAAGAAACAGCTTTAAATACATTTTTAAGTGGAACATTCTACCATGCCTCAATCCTATCTAAAACCAAGTCTATTTTGATTTGATTTTTAAAATACAGGTAATTTACCAACTAAATATAGGGCCAGACTTTGAAAAGCAGCCCAGATTTGCTATCTTCATCCATAGGTGCAAATTGAGCTACTGCTTCAGAATTTTTCAGAATACACAATTCTGAACCCCAATAAATTTTTTGGGGGGAGAAATGCTTGCCATGGTGGGTGAGGCTTCCTTTCCATCAATCTCCCCACCTCCCCTTCAGTGGGCTTTTTAAAAAAGCACTTTAAATGTGTATCTGTCTTCACCCTTTACTATTTAATGAATTTACAGTCTATCCACACTATCTTGTTTTAAGCTAAACAAAGTTTAATCTGAGTGAACCTATTGAAATTAATGCCCCCAATTTATTCATATTCATTAATTTAAATAGATCTATGCTTAGTAAAAATTAGTTGAATACAACCCATACATAGGATTGTGTTGAATACCAGATTACCAGATTATCTCATGAAAAGATCTTTATCTTTCAACATCTCTTCTGCTTATCTTTCCTTGAGTGTTTTGTTTTTAACATTTTGTCCATATTTTCCTGCCATTATCTTATAATAGCCATGCCTCCTCTGTTGATAAACAAGTTGATTTGCATTGGTTATGCACAGCAACGAAGAATTTCATTGTCCTTGAATCATTCAACATCTGCAACAACTGCTTTCTCAGTGCAGAAGAATTCAGTGTGAACATGTTGCAATAAATTGATGCATTTTGTTTCTTGGTTTAAAAACTGGATTCTCATGCTTTTGTTTCAACGACTTTCATCCCATTTAATGATCAAGCATAGGATTTGGTGAAATGTTTACAATGGTGCCACATTGAGAATGGATGAAGGCATCCATGGAATTCCTGTCTGCACAATGTGATCATTCTCAATATTTTGTCCAAGCCCAAACAGAATGATTCTTATTCTTCTTTAATAGAATATCTAATTCTATTAAAGTAATTCTAGCACTCAGTAAACTCTTCCGCTTGCATTTACTATGTACAAAATGACCAATTGCTTGGTAAAGGTAAAACAACACATTATATTAAATGTGTGGCTGTTAGCACTTTTGGAGAGCTGCATGTTTCTTCTTTTCCACCATTAAACTCTAGATTAACCCATGTCCTCCTGAAATTGTGTTGCTATGCTTTCCTATGACACGTAATTGGCTGCTGGTGACAGGGAATGCTGTCGAACACACAACATTGTGATGTCAGGACATGTGAGTTGTGTCTTAGACAGGGGGTGGGGGATACACTGTTCTTTCCGTTGATTGAAAAATTTTCAGATAGATGCAGATACATTCTTGTATTACTTATTTCTGAGCAAGCTATTTACTCAACTCCCCCGAGGATACATAGCGTGGAAGGGAAGTTTATGACAGAGCTAGGGCAGCAGCTAATTAAATTTTAGTTATTCCATGTAACACTTTGGGAAGATGAAATGTACAGGGGCGGGAGCCCAGTATTTGTTTTGCTGGCTTCTTGAACCAACATTAGAGGTTAATTTACTGTGTAGGAGATGTTTCTAGCATCAGCCATGTTTTCTAAATTTATCTGTCACAGAAGGTGCGTTGTGACTACTCTAGAGTAACGATTCCCCACACCGTTGCCTTTTCATGCTTTTATTATGTGCAGTCTATTTACAGTGCTAGAGCTGTACAGGATACATGTTTTCAGTCTCACACAGAACCCTGGAATGGGGGTCCCCACGTTTTCTTCCAACATAAGAGACGGGGCATTCCAAATCTCCTCCCCCGTTTCCGCCTGCGTAATTCCGGAACCGGAGGGAGGCAGGCTCTCCTTTCCATGTTTTCCTTCTCCCCCTCTTCCCTCTCTCTCTCTTCCTGTCTACCTTGCAGCAGAGGCTCCGCCATCCTGCCGGAGCCCTGTCCCCTACTTCCTCCTTCCCCACTGGACTCTTCCCCCTCGCCGCTGATGCTGGTGCTGGGGGAGGAGCTACTACTCCTCAGGATGGGAGGGGGGCTTCTGTACCTTTTGTCCCTTACATTATCTAAGGCAGATAGTAAAACAAGTTATCAATTTTGACTATTTTCTGAGAAAATGTGTATGCTTTTGTTATTGTGGCTCTTATTTTTAAAGTTAATACAAGGATTGACATTTGCTCCAAGGTCGCCTTTCTGGATATATCAGAACGAAATAAATTTCATTTGGTAGAGAGTGTTTCCCTTTGGCACATAATGGTAAGCTGTGGTCTAAAACAAACCATGAGTTATCTGCCACAGATACGGTAACAAGTGTGCTTGTTCTCTCCCTATGCCTTGCCAGGATGAAGTGTTAGTTTAATTCGGTACTACATGTCAACCATGGTTTGTTTCCCCCAAACATACTACAAGTGCTGGTTTCCACATAATCCGAAGATAGTATTCTAGTTTGTTTCCTTCCAGCATGGCGGCGGCGGCGGGGGTGGTGGTGGTGGTGGTGGTGGTGGGGTGGTGGTGGTGGGGTGGGGCGCAAATGCAACTGAACAGCATAAACCATGGTTTATGGTTTATCATAATGACAATCACACTTTACATTGTGGGTGCCCTTTGTGGGATCGTGCGTGGTGCTACAGTTCCCAGGGAGCTTACTGGCAAACGGGCTGGCTTGCCTTTCAGTGTTAATTTTTGGAGGTTCACACCCAGCCTCAGTAATCAAGTTTCTTGCTGGGAGGTGGGGCCAACCCCATTTATAAATAGGGGGTGAAGCCAACAATAGCCAGGCAGTCCGCTCTGGATATTCACCTTCCCTACCCTCCCTTTGTTTAATGTTTCTTGTTTGCAGGTTAACCTTTTCTTCCTGTTTAGTGGGTGCTGCTACGGTCTGACTGGTTGCTGTTGAAGGACTGGGAAGAAATTTTCCTGCATTGGCAGGTTTTGTCTTCCCTGTAGCAATTCGTCACAGCTCTGGCGGTTATGGCCTTGGGTGGAATCCTTAATCTCTTCTTCCATATGGGAGTGTGTGTGAAGTGGTGACTCACCCCCCTTGACGGCGATTCCAGAATCCCCCTCTTAAAGGGATTATATATATGGGTGTCACTGGCCATACACTGAAAGGTTGTCAGTGAACTACCCTGTGTGTGGGGATATGGGCTTGGCTCCCTACTACACTTATGTCTTGCAGAGACCCCCTGATGAGCCCCAGTTCCCCCCGGCTGGGGGGCTGGGAGGGATACACGCCCAAGGCCTAAGCCAAGGTCTTCGTGCATTCGGAAGTGTAATAAAGTTGTGGCCTAATTGTAATTCCATATAATGTTGTCAGAGTCTTTTTCCTTTCTTGTGATCCCTGGGGGCTGGGGCTGTCGCCGCCTGGTCACGCAATGTGTAAACCAGGTTAGTATGTTTGACATGAATTTGATACCTGGAAGTTCAAGTCTCTGCTTAGTCCTTAATTCAGTGTCTGAACTTTTATTTTCACTGTATACCCCATACACACCATACAGAGCCTGTGTGACTCGGTGGACAGAGCATGTTGAAGATAGACTGGGGAAATACATATTCAAACCCTGCTTAGCCTTGACGTTCATAGTGCATCCCCCATCCCAAGTCCTATTCATGTCACTGAAGCTTGTGCAAGCAGAACTCTCCGAGAGTTGGGCTATAAGGAATGGGATGTCATTACTAAATCACAACTCATATAATTCACAGATTTTAGCTGACCTAGAAAACCACGCACTTTTTAAAGATGACCTGGAATGTCAGAAGCTGATTCTGGAAGCCATGAAATATCATCTCCTGCCAGAAAGACGGACCCTTATGCAAAGCCCAAGAACTAAACCAAGAAAATCCACAGTTGGGACCCTGTATGCAGTTGGAGGAATGGACAACAACAAAGGTACTAATTAACAGTTATTGATTTGATAAAGACGGTTGGCAAAATAGTCCCCATCCCCTATGTCTCCCTAGGAGTGTCTGGATCCTTCATGCAGAAAAAAATCTACAATGTAAATTGTATTGTGGGCTAAACGGTAAAATCTCTTTTAATCTCAATAAATAATTTAGTAGTTTAATAGAAAGGGGAGAATACTGATTGCTCTTCCATCAGGTGTTTCAATCTGCTTCATTGTTCTAGAAGAAGAAACACCAAGGGATTTAGCTGGGTCACCATATATATATATATATATATATATATATATATATATATATATATATATATATATATGTGTGTGTGTGTGTGTGTGTGTGTGTGTGTGTGTGTGTGTAATAATGTCAGACACACTGTGATTGAAAAGGTGGGGAGGAGAAAGAAATCCTAGATGCAAAGCCCTAGGTTATCTCAGCTCTCAATGAATCATTGTCTGGAGGTGAACACAGGGAAAAGAAAACTTTAAAATAACCCAAGCAGGAAATTCAACTATAAAAAAATCAGACAGTATAGTAATGGGAAGAGATAAAAGCTGATTTACTGAAACATTAATTTCAAACATCCTATTTTTAATCTTACGATTAAATCTAAAACTATCAAACAAATGAGATTTTGATAAACACATAAACTGGATGTCCTGTGGGTATAGGACGAGTTACAAAAAATATACTTCCCCCTTAGTATTTGTACAGGTGGACAAATATTCATAGATCTGTGGCATCAAACACAAAGCATTCCTTCTTAATTGTCAAGACCAGTGGTTCCCAACAGGTGGTCCGCGGACCCCCAGGGGTCCGCAAGCTATGCCAGAGGGGTCCGCAAGATGCTATTAGAATTAAAAATATATTAAATATATTTCGTATGATAACAGATTTTTTGTTTTGGCCGCTTCCTGCATGAGCAGAGTCTAGCGCAAAACTAGAATTAGATAGAGGCAGTAGTTCTGCTGTATGCCGTTAGGTGGCGCTTTACAAACACTACTGTTTTGCAAAGAGGCAGCACGCACATTCTACTAACGCTCACCTCCCCAAGATGCTTTGCGCGCGTCGGCTTCATTTGTGCGCTACTGCGCAGGTACCCTGTCTTCTCCATTCCCCTCCCTCCTCCCTGGCGCGCACTGCCTCTTTGCAAAACAGTAGTGTTTGTAAACAAAGCGTTGTTTTTCGTGGAAGCTACAGTTTGCGTAGTTAAAAATGGACCGTTGGTTACAAAGTGGTTCGTTAAAACGACAAAGGCCTACAGATGAAGAGGAAGATAATGCATTTGATGTTCAAGCAAGTAAGTCAGTGACTCTTGAACCGATCTTGTCAGTGTCCATTGAACCTAAATCGTCGGCGTCCCTTGAACCTAACCCTTCCAAGATCAGTGTTAAGCTTACTGGAAAAATTAGATTAGGAATTAGATTTAGGATTAGGAATTAATGGGGGTCCTTGTCACAATAGCGGCACGATGAGGGGTCCTCGAGAAAATTTTGTTGGGAACCCCTGGTCAAGACATATGTGGGCAACATCCAATGATGTCTGTCCGCTTCCTCAGTGGGACTAATGGTTTCTCTTCTCCCCATTTAGCCCTCAAATATGCTCTGGAGGCTCCTTCAAATCCCAACCTTTATCTTTAATCAGTTTTCCTTTATCCATAAGTGTGCACAAAGGGAGTAGAATTTTGTTCCTGTTAACTTCATGATGATGGCATTCAGGAAGAGAAAAGACAGATTGCAAAAGTTACTCACTATTAGGTACTACAAAGAGCTACAAAAGAATGGTTGAGATGACAACGGTGTATGATGTGTCAAGGTCTTAAGTTTGCTAGGAAGCAGTAGCAGAACCTCAGATTTATTAAGTGACCAGCCTGGGCATGTTTGCATTGCTAGAAATTTGTCCTGCCTGTGGTCTTAAGAATAAAATAAAGAAAGTGGCCTTGTACCAAGTCATACTCTGGGTCCATCTCCTTCAGTATTGTTGGCCATAGTAGTGGTTCTCTTGGGTTTCAGGCAAGACTTCTTCCCTAAAGACCAGGGATTGAACTTGGGACCCCAAAGGTCGAGTCAAACTTCATGGAGTCCTTCTTGGCTGAGCCAACCTAAGCAGAGGTGAAACAATGTTTTGAGTCACACCACACTTTTACTGGCTTACCTGGCTCAGGGATGCCAGGTCACATGACTGAGTTGTATGCTTTTAGGATCCAGCCTGAGACCCTCCTCTCTGCCCCCCCCCCCCGCCATGCCTCCAAGACACCCACTTTTTCAAGGCTTAATCTGGTTTAGGTCTGCTCAGCTAGCAGGGTGCCAGCTTAGTTGGGATGGGGGAGATCGTGTCCTCACTTAAAGAGGGCACGTGTTGCAGTGAGACCTGGAGACCGACCTCCTGTGTTGTGGGTGGGTAAGATTGGTCAGCCACAACACCTGATTGGTAGGTCCCTTGATGTTGGGTTCAATCTGGCCAATGGGGCGCAGTCCAAATGGATCGAGGGACCTATTTATACCCCTGCACGTGACCCAGAGCTTCCTCTTTCAGTGCGTGCATTCGGAACACCCACCTCTCCCTACTTTCAGGGCTTTTGTGCTTGACCTTGCTATGCCCTCATGTGTCATCTGTCGTTGGGACAGGTGCATGGCAGGAATTTTCCCCACTTGGCTGATTGGCTGTTGCCATTTGGGTTTCGCCTGCCGTGTAGGAAATCGTCACAACTTGTAAGGTTTTGGATAGGCACTCGTTTAGGTGATAGGGATGGGAGAACGCTCTCGCCATCCCTATGTGAAGGGTATTCCGTTAAAGGAACCCAGGGACTCAAATGGTTTGGTCAACCCCTGTGAGGGGGTTGTGCCCGTGCCTGAGTCCAGGGGGACATCTGGATGGTGGACGTAGCCTGTTCCCGGCTTTCCGCCTATCTAGGTGTTCACCCTTGGCTGACCTATGCTGGTGCCCTGGGTCAGCGCTACCTGCAAGGGTGCAGGAAGCTAGTCGAACCAGAGCATATGCAACCACTCACTTTCTGTAATCATTAAAGTTGTGTCCTAAATTCTGCCAACTAAAATTTGAGTCAAGTGAACTTATTTAGGGGGAAGGTCTCTGGGTCTGAACACGCAAATACGCTGTTGTATCACCGGCTGGGCTGGAAACCTCCTGGCTCAGCCAGAGATCTTCTGGATCCTCACTCTGCTCATTCCAGTGGATCTTGCTATAGAATTGCTACTTAAGCCTGCATAGGACTGCAGCCTTAAAATAGTGTACTGGTGACAATTCATTTCTAGCACAATATTACGTGTTGTGATTTGCTGACACAGCTCTTGGTGCTCAAGCTGCTGATCGAGCTAAAAGTTGAGGAGCATGTTGCACATGGATGTTTTAATTATGTGTGGGAGTGTTCCATAAACTTTCATTTTGCCATTAATTATAGAAGATTTCAAGGTCTATCTTACCTTCTATCTTATCAGATATCAACCCTGTTCTCTATAACAGATAAAACATTGAGCAAACGTTGAACAAACTACCAAACATTGAATGGTTGTCACCCAGAGAACTCAGTAGTAGTGTAACTCAGAAATACAATAAATGTAAGAACTGGGTGGCACACTCCTTGCTCTGATAGGTGTGATGTTAGAGACACTGCTTTAATAGACAGAGCAGCATGTGGATTTTAGCTCTCCAATTGCTCTCTAGAGTGAACCATTTTATACAGAACATGAAAGAGAACCTAATTAGCTCTTTATAACTTCATATAATAGCCACTTTTTTGCTATGAAAGTTTATCACAGCAAGCCATTCTTTATGCTAGTTTATAGTTCTAAAGAAAAGCTAATTAATTTAACCACTTTCACATGTGGCCACTCCACTGGCGGTCTCAGTGTGGTCCAACATCAAAAAACGCTCTACACCAGGTCAAGAAGGTTATGGATTCACCAGATGGAGTATTGATGCTCGAGGGATGAGTGGAAAAACAACAAAAAGCAGAGAGAAATCTAGGATGATAAGCATAAAGAATGTAAGTTGGAGAGGGACTTCCCACTGTCAGCAGGTGGTTTTAAGTGGGAGAACAGGATGTCTTTCTAGAGTAAAGCAATGGAGGTTTGATCCTTTGTCATCCATTTTGACTGCATAATGCAACCATTTGAATTCCACAGAATGTGGTTTATCCTCGTCACATGGAAGAGAGAAAGAAACGGAATGGGGAACTTCTTCCTTCAGCCCCCTGATGAGATAATAATCATGATGGAAAACTAACATTTTGCTATTATTTGAAAATAATTTTGCTCTCTGAAATCAGTCTGTGTGGATACTTCCTCTGCATTTTTGCAAATGGAAAAGTGAATTTCAAAATATTAATCTTGCAAAAGGCATGTTGATCTCTTGAGTGAATCTTTATGTAGTGGCGTGGGTTTCAGGTGTTGTTCTCTAGTTGAGCAAGTAAGGCTACGTTCTTAAACCCACTTCCTTGAGAATAAGCCCCAATGAACTCAGTGAGACTGTTTCTGAGTATACAGGTTTTGCTGTAAACCAGGCACGTCCAACAGGTAGAATGTGATCTACCGGTAGATCACTGGACATCTGTGGTAGATCACTGGTAGATCACTGTCTCACCCCAAAGAAACTCAACTTTGGCTCCCCTAAGAAAAGCTCAACATTATTGCCCTGCACCCCCCCCCCCCAAAATGGGGCTTTCTTCCTCCCTAAAAACTCAAGAAAAGCTCAATATCTTTGACCTGAACCCCACAAAAGGGGGTAGATCACTGCCAGCCTTTAACTCCATGAGTAGATCACAGTCTCTTGAGAGTTGGCCACCCCTGCTGTAAACGTACAGTTTTTTCCATATATTTATTTATTTAAAACATTTGACCCCCAACCTTCAGTTCATGTCCCAAGGATGCTGGTGATAATGCTTGTTGTGCAATCCCAAATGACAGTTTGAAAGTGAAAATCCTATGTTTATGCTCATATTTCATGAAAAATGATATATTTCTGTTAATGCACCATGAGTTTTGCTAAAAATTCATGAGTTACAAATTTGAGTGGAAACCTCTGCAGCTGGATAAACTACCTATCCACAATCCGTGTGTGTGCGCGCACACGTGCGCGTGCACGTAGATATTCATGGATATTCAGGTGGCATAGCAAGCCAAAAATTCAGTGAAATAAGGCACCACCTGGATATAGATACTGTATAGATGCTACATATTTTTTAAATTAATTTATTTCAGTGGTTTTTATGGGACAAGAAGAGGGGCTGCAGTCAGGAGAATCACTGTGAGAGCATGCTTGCCTAACCTAGTCCAGTTTCGGGGGGGGGGGCACCAGTCTGCAATGCAAGCAAGTATACTGCCCCCATTTGCTTGTCCTGCTTTCTGAGCCAATGCTTACAACAGGTTTGGAATTTCTACAGAACATGCAACTGCTGGTTCTAATGGCGTAGAACCAGGAACATATTCTGTTGCTATTAAAAATAATTTCCATCACATTAACTCATACTGGGGGGAAAAAGAGATTTTCTCACACCCTCTTTGGTACTGATCCACTCTGATGTCTCACTATAAGCTGTGCACTCAGCAAGGCTGGTGCTTTACAATGTAGAACTCACTTCAATGGTCAAATGTTCCTTAAGCCAAACAATAACAAACATACTAATGATGGAATACTTAAAGGTTAAGATTACTGGAAATGCATGCTAGGGTTTATTAAACACCGTTTTCCATTTTAAAATGCAAATCAGCATGTTCCTCAGGAGTTTGGCGAACCCAAACAGGAAAAGGAAGTTCGTTTTTTCAGCTCTACTTTTGCATTCTAGGGTGCAGTGTTGGGGTGCAGAGATTGGATTCTGAAATGCCTTCAGGGTGAATCTCTTTACAGTTACTGTTGCATTGTACCACCTGAAACTATCAAGAAGAACAAGAAATTGAAGTCTACAGCTATAGGCTCTGTAAATCATTTTTTTCTTCTTGAAGCTCTTTCTGCTGATTCTGCTCCTGCTGAAGTTGCTGCTGACATATACCTTTGACCATTTTGTTCAAGATTTAGAGATGTTGCTTTGAGTAGGTGCAAACTGATGACCTTGGCCTAGTGATCTGCAACAGTATGTGTTGAAATAAAAAGATATCTATTGAGGTGGAACGAATGTGATTGAACTGGGTTATTGACACAGATATCAAGGAGAATTTATTCAGAGGAAGGAAAGAACCTAGGCAGCAGGAAAAAAAGGAAGATTGCTGCTTTCTCTTTCTGCTTGCTTGTTAAGGCAGATTTCAGAGGATATGTCAAAGTTATGCAAATAATGGTTTAATTGTACTTTTTAGTTGAAAATGGACACAACAATTTTCTGATGTGTACATTGACTAGACTGAAATACTGCATGTGGTTCATTCTAGAATGGTATTTTTTTAAAAAAAAAAATCCCCAAACTCTGGAGTACTAGCTTTCCTTTTGGAATCAGCAAGTGGTAGACTGCAACATATACAGTATATATTTTTTTTGGTAATGCCTGTCAATTTTTGGGTGAACTATATATAATTTTAGACCACCCTTGGGGAACGAGGAATACAGGGGCAAAATTGGGATTTGTGAAACCCCACTGATGAACTTCACTCGTCCAGGGGTGGACAGTCTGTTGTCAAGGCACAATTTGCATTCCCATGGTCCCAGACAGAAATGTGTGTTTTTCGTGGGGAGCAGGCTGAACCCCTATTATAGCAAGCACTAGAATGTCATGTTGTTTAATGCTTTGTTTTCTGTGCCAAATATTTAATTTATAGTGCAAACCAATCGATTCCTCAAAAACATTCTTCCTCTGGGCACTTTATAATTTATTATAATTACGTTTGGTGCAGCTTACCTGATAGTTGTGAGGGGGGCATGTGGGTTGCATGTGTCTCCCCCCCCCCCGGAGCATTTCCTCAGTGTTCAGCGTCCTCTCCAGGACCATATGTTTCCTGACCTGAAAAGCCCTGTGTGAGAAGTTATATCGCTCAACCTCTTAACCACTTTGAAAGTAAGGAATGCACATTAAAAACCCTGCATCTCGCCCATGAGAATTGTGCTGGACATTTCTCTCCCCTTTCATAACTTCTTCAAATGCCATTTCATTCATTGTAAACTGAAGAAGAATTTTTGGCACAGTACTCATGAAAACACACTAGCTATGCAAAACTCACAAAACTACAATTAACAGTTGTTTGGTAATTTTTAAAGGCAAAAAAATAGCACTGTACACTTAGCACAGACTGAGATACTTTCAACCATTTGAAAATGCATGCCGTGTTAATCTACTTTGCAATAGCAAAAAACAGCTCTGCAAGTGTTTGTACTTAGTTATTTCTAATTAGTGAATTAATTCATTTATATCAGTTTAAGTTTTGAATTAAGGACTGTGGGAAAAAACCCACCTTAAGATAATTGAATGCAGAAATTAGTTCATATTTCTTGTAGCTGAGCAAATTAGAATGGAATTTAATATATCCAGTTGGGCATCCACACTATTATTGTTCTGTTACACTGGGATTCAAATTACATCTCTTTTTTATTAAAAACTTTAGCTTTGACAAAGTTTATTTTCATTTGTATCACTGCAGTTTATTTGCTAAAGAACATTTATTCATTCATATGTGTGTGTGTGTGTGTGTGTGTGTGTGTATATATATATTGAAGAATAACTTTTTCATCATACTATGAGGAGATAGATTAGAAACATTTAATTGCAAACTATAATGAATGCAGCTTTCTCTGCAGGGGCAATTAGTGGTTGCAAAGGAGGCATGACTTGGATGTGCAAGTGTGAAAACAAAGCAGAAAAGGGAGTTAAGTTGATGCTAGTAATCTTTCCTTTAGAGTATTTTAAATTCAGCTCATTTAGACATCCTCTCCACAAAAATATGGAATGCATTATTTTATTTTCTACCGATTGAGGCTGTGACTAGACTCAGAGCTCTGCTTGTATTACATTTAAATTGTGGGAAGTGAAGCAACATAGCTTATTTCTGCACAAGTTGGAGGAGCTATGGCAGGATAGAAAGTAGATAAAGAAGTAAAGAAGAATCATTTGATTTTAGTATCAAACAAAAGTCCAAATCAGACAAACAAATATGGTGAAAAGAAAGATACAGCCCCCCAAGAACCAACCCCACTTGACCAACAGGGAGGATTCTGTTACCGCAGAAAAGCACACCCTATTAAATCGATTTTGGTCATTGCATTCTCCAGCCCAAATCGAAATTCTGGATAGACTGGATACACTTAGAAGCAGACTGGTTAAAAAGGCTGATCATACCGAGACACTGGAGGGTCCTCATTTGTGGCCAATGTCCCCCAAGTGTCTAGTGGGTAAGAGGACAGTGGGAGGCTCGTTTTAATGCATAAACCCGGATCTCCAATCGCAGCCCCCTCTGGTGTATGAAAAGGCAGGACCAAACCAGGTTGTGATATCCCCAAATGCATGGATCAGTTGCCTCAAGCTGTCCCCAAATGAAATAGCCACACACCCCAACTTCAAACCCCACCCCCAAGATGTCAAGAGCAGAAGAAAACCAATCCTATACTAAGCAGATCTCCACTGATAGAGCAAACGGGAGTGGTTTTTTTTAGACACAATAGGGATGCTGGACAGAGTGGAAATGTTGAATGTACATTACGGAGGAACAGGGAACTAAAGCTGCTGTCCTGGAATATTGCAGGCTGGCATGCAAAGAAAAACAACCAACAACTAATGTCATACTTCAAGCAATTGTATATAATTTTTCTTCAGGAAACTTGGCATAGCCAGTCCATTCTGCTTAGCGGCTATAGCAGCCACACCCTACCTGCCACCCCATCCCTAATGGAGGCCTTGTCAGTTTTATCTCCACGGAGCTAGAACATTCTATAAAAGCCTTACCAAGGTGTAACTCCCTAGCAATGGCAGTCTTACTCAACCTCAAGAGAGAAGCTTTGTTGCTGGTAAATGTATATCTGCCCCCCAGCCAAAAAAAATCTGTAACTAAGGCCAACTGGGCAGAGTTAGAGGCCTTTTTAGAGCTTCTTGAATCCACATATCCTAGTATCCCCAATCATCATCAGCAGAGATTTTAACGCCTGAATGGGAACAGAGGATAACAACCTATATAGACAATATAATCAGTTCCAGGATCACGACAGCGTCCCAGACATAGGCGTCACACGTCTCTCCAAAGATAGAAGATGTAACTTCTCTGGCCTTTGCCTAGCCTAGGCTGCAAAGAGGAGGGAATTGTTGATTTTAAACGGCAACATAGAGGGGGACCGCCCAGGCGAGTACACCCACTTTTCAAAGGGGGTGGTGGAAGCGTTATACATTATATTCTAATCTCAAGATTTGCCCACAGTTTTGTTTCAAAGTTTCAAGTGGATCATAATACTGAGAGTGACCATCTCCCATTGACTGTAGCGCTCGAAGGCCCGCCTCTTAACAAGCTCATGGCCAATCTATATTATACCCCCACTGTTAATTTGGGTATACCCGCACCCAGGAGGATCAAATGCACCCCCATACTCAACGCAGAGCTTACCCACCTCCTTCACTCAGAGGACATGCAGACTATTTACCCTGTCATTGTGTCAACTATACGTCTTACTAAGACGGAATTACAAACAATTATTAAGGGGGGGGGGACAAAAAGCTGAGAGAACCGCCTGGCAGAGCTTGGTTAAGGCCTCAAATGAGAAAGATACAACTTGTTTTTGGCACACCATTTTGGGACTGCTGGACCAGGAGTGTAATGGATTCATTTGTGCTGTTGAACCAAAGAGTGGAAGAATATTTTCAATCCTTGTTCCACGATGAGGAAGTTCAGTACAAGTCAAGCGTACATATAGAGGATTTACCACAACAGCCATCAGTTTCTGTAGAGGAGGTCGTGGATTTAATTCAGGCATCCCCAGACTTCGGCCCTCCAGATGTTTTGGACTACAATTCCCATAATCCCTGACCACTGGTTCTGTTAGCTAGGGATCATGGGAGTTGTAGGCGAAAACATCTGGAGGGCCGCAGTTTGGGGATGCCTGATTTAATTGCACAACTTAAAATCAACAAAGCCCCTGGCATAGATTGTATTCCACCAGAACTTTTGAAGGACAACATCGGCTGGCGTCAATATTCTCCTATGTTGATTTGACAGGCTTATTTTCTGACTGTTGGGCTGAGGTGATAATTATTCCAATTTACAAGAAGGGCCCCATGTCGGACCCAGCAAACTATAGACCCATCAGCCTTCTACCCATACCCAGCAAATTATATGCTAAACATCTCTATATCAAATTAACCAGCTGGATGGATTCTGAGGCTATATTGGCGGAGGAGCAAGCTGGATTCAGACAAGGCAGATAGACCACAGATCATTGTTTTGTTTTAGCACACCTCATTGACAAATATGCCAAGAAAACTCGTGGGGTATTATATGCTGCCTTCATTGATTTGAAGGCCACTTTTGACTCAATTTCACAAGTAAGACTCTGGGCCAAATTGAACACATCTAGTATTGACAAAAGGCTATTATTTCTGATCAATGGTTTATATAAAGATACCAAGCTGTATGTAAGATCCGCCGTTAATGGGCAATTCATTGGCCCAATTCCAGTCACTAAAGGGGTTAAGCAAGGCTGCATTCTAGCCCCAGCCTTATTTAACCTATATATCAATGACATGATTAAATGTCTAACACGGAATTTCATGCCCCCAATTTCGCTGCAAAACCAATCTCAGCGCTCCTATAGGTAGACGACGCAGTTCTCCTATCACGAACAAAAATAGGCCTGAAAAGGTTGCTAGGAGAATTTTCAGCATACTGCAGGAGAGATCAGTTGGTGGTTAACTACCAGAAAACTAAAGTTACGGTTTTCGCAAGGAAACACAGACCACATAGCTGGAGAATGGATAATCAGCCAATTGAACAGGTTAAAGCCTTTAAATATCTGGGCATTGTCTTTCAGTCAACAGGGTCATGGGTCGCACACCAACAATGTGCCAGAGAAAAAGCATCTCAAAGCACCAAGATATTGTCCCGCTTTTTTTATACAAAGGGTGGCAAGTAAACCCCAGCAGCCATAGACGTTTTTCAAGCAAAACCCTTGGCACAGTTACTATATGGGCCCCAAATCTGGATGGGGACGCATTGTAGTTTACTTGAAATGGTCCAATCCAATTTTTTAAGACAAATCTTTGCCGTCCTGACATGTGTACCAAATGCAGCACTACGTCTCGAGGCCAGTCTCCCATCCGTGGAAACACAGATCTGGTAAAGAACTCTTAGTTATTGGCTCCGTCTGAACTTAAATCCATTTGGGCTACTGCCCTGAGTAATACGGGATGCCCATAAAACCCCAATGGAGAATCAACTCTGCCCCTGTGGAGAGATGGTAACAGTTGGAGACAGTGTCACATGTTCTTCTGGCCTGCTCCCTTTACAAAGACCTGAGGAATGAGATTATTACCCCACTCCTACTTACCAGTCCAGGTCGTTCACCAGTGGCCACATTGTTTTTCCTTTTATCTGACCAGAATATCCAGACAACAAAGAAAGTTCCCAGATTCATTGAGAGGGTAATGAGACTAAGGGCCACAATCTGAATATAAAGATAATAGAGAAGGCCGTCGGACTCTTCGAGAGGGCAATGAGATCGAGGGCCACTATTCGAACGATTATTCTGCCTATTTAGGGTTCCTGTCTGGTTTTATTTGTGTATTTGTATGTCTGCTTCTATGCTTTGATGCTATGGCCTGTCGGTTATGCGAATAAAGTTTGATTTGATTTATGGTGAAACAGGGTTTTTAAATTTGGTGTAAATTCTGTCATCAAATCCCTATCAGTAAAAAATCATATGAACAGACTGCCAAGTTATTGGGTTTTTTTACTTCATTTTCAATAAAAAAAGACGTCAAATTGTAAGGGCATTTTCCCCATAGATAGTGCCTTTTCCAAATACAAAAAGAAACAGTTGAGAAGATGTATTCTATTTTTCCCCCCCTGTAAATCATGTAAATGTTGTTATTAAATACATTATTGATTTTTCTTAGCAGGTGCTACAACCATAGAGAAGTATGATCTCAGGACAAATGTATGGATCCAAGCTGGAGTGATGAATGGCAGAAGACTGCAATTTGGTGTGGCTGTCATTGATGACAAACTCTTTGTTATTGGAGGCCGAGATGGTTTAAAGACGTTAAACACTGTTGAATGTTACAACCCAAAGACAAAGGCATGGACTGTTTTGCCTCCAATGTCAACCCATAGGCATGGATTAGGTATGTATTCAGTTTCCCAAAGCTATCTGTATATATATAAAAATGTAATCAGCAATGTCAGATGCATTGATCACAAGCAATTTCAGTACACATGTGCATATCTCTATTTATGCAAAACTGCATGAAGGAATTTAGGTGCAGGCTTGTGTAAACAACTGAAATAATATCTGCATATGGTTGGCATCCTAGAGTATGATTATGACTGGGCTCAGCTGGTTCTCAAATAGTTCAGCTGAAGTTGTTGTAAAGTAAGTGGTAAGCCATTGTAGCTAAATGATGTGACTAGTAAACAGCCCAGTGAATAGGACATACATATCACATCCCCATCATGTGTTTAAAAGCCTGAACGGGTAAAAGTATATATAAGAGTGCTCATGGTACTTTGTGCCTGTGTTCATCTGTGTGTACCAAATTCTATTTTTTAAAAAATAATTTTTATTCAATTTTCATCCAAACACAATAAGACAATAAAAGGGGGAAAAAACAAGAAAATACAAAAATACAAAAAATAAGCAAAAAACAAACAAATAATCACTTTTTAGACATTCATTTTTCTTAATCTTTGTCTTGTGGACTTCCCCATTCCCCCCTTACTGATTTTCAATTATAATCCTCTTTAGCAATTTCAATTATCATAGTTTATTAATTATTTCCCAATATTTCTCTTTCCTTATCATCCTACCCCCCCACTCCAAATCCAGGTATCCCCCTGCCACCTGGGGACCCCCGGGTGAAGCAGGACAGAAAAGGCAGTCCTTTTTATAATTGAGACCCCCCGCCCCCATCCCAACACCTCCACCTGACACCAGAAGGTCCAAGATGGGGGAGACAAATGGGGGTGAAGGGACACTCCACCTAAAAACCATATTTAACCTATTCTACTTATTCTTCTTATACCTCCTTTTAGCCTATATTCCCGTTCCAAATTTCTCCATAAACTCAATATTTAAACTAATTCTCCAATTCCATTTTAATTATTCACAATTTTCTTCCGTCCCCCTCATAACTGCAAGTTTCTTTATTCTGGAAATTCCCACATTAATATCCTAAAATCTCACCCCACTCCCTTTCTCCAATGTCTCACCACCCCATCATCCACGTCTTCACCCTGCCACCACCTAGACCACCCTTTTATTTACCCTGGCTCTCTCCTGACAGTCCCCCTTTCCTTTCCCAATCCCATTTCTTCTTTTCCTCTCTTCTGAAAATCTAGTCCTCTTTTCAAAATAGAAATAAAGTCCATCACTGCTTCTTTCTCCTCTAAGTCCTCCTTCCCATTTTGTAAATCATCATCTTCTCCTTCTTTTCCCATTTTTTCTTCAGAATCCAGTTCAGAGTTTTTGAAGCAGTTTCCAAATTTTTCCACTTCATAGAAACATGCTTTCAATTCCTGAATTCCATGAATAGAACATGCTTATAGGGCCACCGAGAACACATGGCAATTTGTTGGAATGATACCTTTGCTAAAAAATTGAAATGACTTAAAAGTTAAATGGAACCAAATAGATATTGGTGCTGCAGTGGAGGCGATTGTAAAAATAAAAAAGGTGTGTAAATATCATTGTTTATTATCTATATGCATTTCAATTAAGAAAATTACTTTTTTAAAAGCCTGTATTTTACTAACTTGCAATATTGTGGCCTTAAAATATTTGTCGGTTATCCTACTGTGAGTAAAATTGAATCATATCAGGTTTTTTTTTATAAAAAAATCCTTGGGTGCATAATCTGTGCCCCTCTGGATATTGCACTACAGTTCCCATCCCCTGTGGCCATTGTCTGTGCTGGCTAGATCTGATAGAGTCCAACAACACCTGGAGGGGCCAATATAAGCTTCCAGTGGTTTAAATCAGTAACTATCCTGTTACTACCCAGATATCCCTAAATTATTTAATCCTCCTTTTCAGGGTATTTCTTTTGTTATCAGACATTCCCTCTATTTCCAGTGTTCAGGTGCCAATGTTGGATTAGTCAAAACACCACTGCCCATATGCAAGAGGTAGCTATCAGCAGGCTTGGCAGAGTCCCAAGGTTTGCAAAGCACCGCCACCACCCCCAAAAACTAATGGTAAAACTTCTAATGGGCAGGCAGGAGGGGAATAAAATGGAATATCTTGAAGGAGGGAGTGGCTGGCTAACTAGAGCAATTTCATGTTCAGTTTCCTATTCTAACCCTTTGGGCAGTTAATATATTTTTTTAACAAGAAAGCAGTTGTCTTTGTTCACATCTACTAAGTTCATTGACACCAAAAATAATAACATGGATGCATAATTGGCTTTTAAAATAACTGTATACCTTGCACATGCAAACAGAAGATCATAACAGATTGCACATTTTGTAGGTGAACTTCAAAATACTGCCTTAATTTTCAGCTTCTAAATGATGGATTGTTATTTCATTCAAAGAAAGGTCTTTGTAGCTATAGCTCAGTGATCAAACACATTTTTTATAGTTAGAAGGTTGCCGCTTCAGTCCCTGGCATATTCTTTTGAAGGTTCTCAAGCAGTAGACTGGGAGAGACCTTTAGCTGACACCTTGTAGAGTTGCTCCCAGTCAGAGACAATATGAGCTCAATGATCAATGTCTATAGTAAAAGGAAGCACCAGATCTTCAGAAGGAGAGAGAGGCTGCAGTCTAGGAAATCTTACTTTTAATAAGTGTTTCTGTTCAAGGATTAGTTACAGTTTTCCAGGTGCTAAGGTTGTAGTTCTTCCTCCAATAAATGCAATGAACATGAACATTAACTATGTATGGATTATGATTCTGCTACAATGCAAGTTGTGAAAAAAGCTTAGAGAAAAAATATTTTGGGGCAGTGGTTACAAAAATATAGAAGCCATTTGGTTAGCTTTGAACAGCACATGGTATGGTGATGGGATAACAGCAAAAGATTACGATGGTTGCTCCCCTTCCCTTCCAACCTCTCCCACAACTGGGATACCCTGGGGGGTGCTGACTCTTTAACATAAGGACAAAGAACATGTCTCCCAGATTTGAAGGACTTTGAGAAGAAGGAAGAGGAATAAATTCTAGACTCTCATATTTATGTATCCAGGGGCTTAAGTTGCTTGTTTCCCTTATAGCAAGGCTTTTCTAAGGCTCTGCTTTCACTGTGATTCCTGCCTGCACAGAAATATGAAAATTCATTTCATTGTTTCTCATGAAAAGTAAATTTGGGAAACTTGTTCACAACTTGCATTATGCAAAAAGTTCAGCTTAATTCCTAGCAATGGATTTTTTCCTCGTTGTTTTACCATTCTAGGACAGCCGTGGCACAATACCCAACTCTGCCATAAATTTCTTCCTTTTATAAGTCTATTTCAATTAATTGGCAGTAGATAACTTTAACAATCCTTTCAATCTCTGCAAGATAATTTGCATTGCATTTAAAATCAAGGTCTAGTGATAGTTAGCAATATTCTTATTCCATTTTCTTATTCTTTTAATCACAGCCTATAGCAGTTTAACAACAGGTCTGTCAGTGTTTGCAGTGGATTAAATCACTGTGCAATGGGGATATAGTCTAATCATTTATATCCTTATCAGCAATTTCTTAGAGTTCAACAGCATTTTCCAACAGAAATGTGGATATAATCCCTGCTTATCATGCTGACTCAACAAGTACAGACAGTGAATATTAGCAAAGAAATCAGCGCTTGAAATACATACCTTTACAATGCTATATTATATATTTCTGGGGAGAAATAAGTCCCACTGAGTTCAATGGGGCTTATTCCCCAGATAGTGGATATAAGATTGCTGTTTTAGTTTTCCATAATATAGGCTCTCCTGACATTTGGTTGCAGGCGGGTGGGTTAGATATTATAATATGTACTTAAATTGTTGAGTAGTTCTGTAGTACTATCAGATTTACTGTCTACCAGACTAAAGCTTCCCCTAAATTAAGGGTTGGAGAACATTTGATCAGTAGTCAGGCCGGCTGCTGCATACACTTATGCCGGTTTGGCTGGACTACCTGGTATTTGTAAAAGCAGAGGATCCATAAAATTACTTCTACTACAATTAGCAGTACACTGCCATGCTATTGGAACCTATAATTTGTCAAATGGAATTTTATATTTCCTTATACATGAGTGATACAGTCTAGGAGCTATGTATTCACCCTTCTTTTCAACTGAATTATCTTTCTTTTGTATATATTTTACTCTTTACGTGTTATTGTCCCCATGCACAGGGGACTATACTGGCTCTCCATTAACCAACCAGGCTGTTGGGAGGGGCCATGTCTACTTTGTCTTGCCTCTTCTTCTTCAGCTCTCCCCTTCTACCCAGGATAACAGCTCCTTGTGCATCAAGTTGTGTCACAAAACAATGTGACACCTTGGCTAGTTTATTATCATTAGTTAAATGAATATTTCTAACTGTGTTTTGTACTGTGCTTGTATAATGGCTTAATCTTACAGAACTCCAAAGAATTCCTTTTGTTAAATCCATACCAATGAAAGTATCTCATTTTAAATTTTTGAAATTATGTTGGTGAATCCAAGATCCCTGTTGTTGTTGTAAATAATATAGCACAGCTTGACCATCAAGGTGAGGTCATTTCAGGCAATGCTGATTTCCAGAGCTGGGATGTAACACAATTGATCTGTTGGCACTTCCTTTTATTTTCTGTCTGTTTCTAATGCCAAGAGACTATCCAAAGTAGCCGTTTTTCTCTAGGATATATACTCATTGTTCTTCAGGAGTTAAGAGGTAGCTCTGTTGCATAGGTGAGCCCCATTGCTCTGTCAAACAAATGGTTGTCTCCTTTATGGCACAGCTGATAAACATTATTCTATAGCCAAACTAATGTGATGTAGAAGATGAATTAATTCATTTCCTGACATCTTTTTCTTTTGCTAACAGCAGGCTTGGGAGGGCTGAGAGTTCAGCCAGAGCCATAGCTCTGGTGCATGGAGTCTACTCCTTTCCCTTCGTGCTATGACTCTAATCTAAACTGGCTCCCTATTAGCTGTGCAGGGGGAAATATGCATCTATCTATATCTTTATTGCTTGTGCAGTCAATAGATTCAGGAGAGCAATAAAAGAAACAGCAACAGTAAAGGGCCAGGAATACTGTGCTGTGTGTGTGTGGAAGGGAACAATATGATAAAATGAAGTAAGAGCAAACAAGAAGAAGAAACTGAATGGCCAAAAAGCAATCTTCCCCTTCACTTTTGGGAAATAAAAAATGGCTATAACTTTTCCATCTTTTTTTATAGAAGATAAAATTTCCAGGCATTGTAGCACATCCTGTGTGGATAAAGCGTGTCAAATTACAGACAAAAAGGTGCATGGACTTTTAGACAGCACACATTTAAAATTTGCTTTTCTTAAAAGGGGGGGATAAATATATATAACATTTTTACTTTGGGCTATCACTTCATCTTTTGGATGCATAGTTAACTATGAACAAGTGAAAATTGACTTTCTTTTATCTGTCTTGAATCCTCCAACATTCAACTTCCCTGGAAGGCCCTTAGTTTTAGCATTATGAGAAGGGCAGGGTAGAATAGCTCCCTATCCATTTTTATCACACCCTACATTATTCACACTTTTTTTCTAAATTGAAAAGCCCCAAGTGTGATCTTTCTTCATAGATGAGCTGCTCCAACCCCTTGATAATTTTGGGTTGCCCATTTTTTAACCTTTGCAGGTCTGCAGTATTCTGTTTGGGGTTAGGTGACCAGAACTGTACACAGTATTCCAACGGTAGTCTCATCATAGATCTGTATAAAGACATTGCAAACTTTGCAGTGCTCTGTGAAACATCTTTCCTAACTATCAATAACATGGAATTAATCTGTTTCTCAGCTGCCTCACACTGAGTCAGCATTTTCATTATTTTCATTATGCTATATACTATAGCCCAAACGTCCTGGCCCTGGTCAGCCACTGCTAATTTAGACCCCATGAAATTAAGATCTCTTACCCCATTGTTCCTCACTGATCCCTTGCTTGCATTGCCTTTTCCATTTTACTGCCAATTCATCTGTTTGAAGAGAACACCTTGAGCCTCCTCACAATGCCTTGTTTTAACCACGTCAAACAATTTGGTATTGCCCACCACACTGCTACTTGGTTTATTTATTCATAACAGTATTTATATACCACTGTATCATCAAGATATACCACAGTGATTTGCAACAGTATATAAACATAAAACCAAGCAATAAAATCAGAAAAAGTTAAAAGCAAAAAAGAAATTAAAAACATTGTTGTTGATACTGTGTCTACTTTTAAATCAATGTGTATAGGGGGGAAAACAACAACACACCATCATAGACATGGTGGATATACAAAAGGGAAAAAAGAGCATACGTAAAAAGAGCATTAGCATCTAATCATTAGGAAAAGAGACGGTAAAATAGACAAATGAGAGGAAAACAAATGGAGGAAACACTACTTAAAGCTACTTCCGAATGTAGGCACTGTGTTTAAACATGGAACATGAGATATGCTAAATTCCCAGATAAAATCATTGAGTCCCTGGGATGTTCAACATGAACTTTCTGCATGCCTGAGCAATGTGACTCTTTTTTTAAAAAAACAACCACTGCAAGTTTATTACTTTCGGAATAATGAAGATGCTTCTTTAATTTATTTTTAAAGCCCTGGGAGCCCCCATATTTAATAAAAGCTCTCAGCAACATTAAACTACCCTTAATTAAGATTTCCTGTTAAATAAAGAAAACCTGTATAGGGAGCATCTTCTGTGGATATAGCTATATATTTACCCAGATAAACATATCATGATGTAACTTATTTTCCTATTGGTAGTACAGAATTCTGTTTTTAAACAAAACTTGTTACCACACACACAGAGAGAGAGACAGAGAGAGCAAGAGAGAATATGCTACAAATAAAAAATACCTGAAGAGTGGGGGCTTTGGAATATGTATGTGTGCCACTAAAGTGGCAGATAAATAGAAACTCTAGATTCAAGTAGGTAGCCATGTTCAGATACCTGAAGAAGTGTGCATGCACACGAAAGCTCCCACCAATGACAAACTTAGTTGGTCTCTAAGGTGCTACTAGAAGTATTTTTTTTTTTGCTTCCCTAACGTCAAATAAGATCCAATAAGTACAGGAGCTCTGGAACTGGAATAGTTAATTTCAATGAAGCCCCCCCCCCCCCAGCTGCAACCTGCCAGGATGGCATTCCGGCACCTCTCAGGTGGGCCCCAGAAATGCAGGGAGAGATCTAACCACCTTCATCAAAGCCCCACTGTGCCTTTGGCCTCCCTCGACCCCACTAGGCGCAGCGGAGCTTTGGTGAGGCTCTTCCAGCTAACAGCTGATGCGCGGGAAAGCTGCACCTTAGCTGAACAAGCCCCCATGCTGCCCCTCTTTGGGCTCTTCTAAGGGAAGTGGCGTTCCAGCAGCTTTTTCTCTGGAGGGAAAAAAAAGCACTGGTTTCAAGAATAAGAACAATAATAGTTCTCAGTAGTTTGTGTCTATGGAAAGGAGAGCTGGAGAAAAAAAGTATTTGCAAAAAGGCCCCTCCCACCCTAGCCACATCAAGCCAACAAGGGTGTAAGAAGTGGCAGTAATTCCTTCATAGATTCTCCTCCTCCTGCCCCAAACCTTCACAAAATTGCTCTGTTAGAATATAAAGTAATGAATGACTTCCTGACAAGAACAATGCAATAAAATGCCTGAGGAGATTTCATGGAAAAAGATGTACAGTCACCTGCCATGGATGGTTTAGATATGAGTTGGGGTTCCATTCTCTATCTATGTTGACCACTGCCTCCAGAGACCTGTGAGAAGAATATTAAGAGAACAACAAGCATTTTGCCATCTAGGAGAACAAAACTCAGATGAACATAGCATTGTCAAGAGAATTTTCATGTCGGCTCCAGACAAATGTGAAACCCCTACAATTGTAATTAAAATAATTCAGATATATTGTTTCAGCAATGGCATCTGCTTTCTGAGTCAATGGAATACTTTAAAGCCCATTTGGTGAAGTAAAAAAAAAGGCATAGAAATAGGAGTTTGATACACATATTGGACAATAACCTTACGACTTTTAAAATTGATATGCGAAACCATGACAATAAAAGGTTGAATCTCAGATACAGCCATTTCTTATTTTACATTTGATGAAAGGCTAGAGCAAGTACTAAACCTCAGTGAATTACGCAGGAAAAAATATATATGAATGTCTCCATGCAGAGTGCATGCTATGCCATGAATTATTATGCAGTTTTCCTTTGCAGAGTAAAGCTCTGCAACAGAACTCAGGTGATCTCAGTTTCTCAACTACTAGTCCATGTGCTTTGATCATGAACAATTTTATGATCTTTGCAGGGAGAAGTATATTGCTACATTAATATGGTGTCCAACTCAGTGTGCAGCTGTATACTGTGTAGAATATTCAGCAGACAACTTCTAATAATTTGAATAAACCTCTAATAAAAAAACATCTTCCAGGTCCCAGGTATAAATTAACTGCCAAAAGGTATGGGTATGGCTAAATGCTGAATCATCACATTAGGTAGAATTTGTCAAGGCAGCTAGCAGTGTTTAATCCCAAGAGACTGTCCCACATTCAGGTGCACCTACTAGAAAAAAAATACAATTTATATAGAATTTTGCACTTTTGGCCTTAGAACAGAGGTGCTACCATGTGCTAATAGGAACAACAGTCTGACATTTCACTACAGACTACTTAAAAATAAATTGAGTTCTAGCTATTAAAAGAAATGAACCGAAAAGTTCATTCAAAAAGAGGACTTTTAGCCTTTGCTATCTTTGAAACAGTTTGTCTTTCTCAAGCTACTGTTCTGCTTCAGAAAATCCATCTTCCACTATCTGAAGGAGAGATGTTTGAGAAACACTTAAAATCACCAATGCTATTAACATTACAAAACCTGGAATTGTTTAAGATAGGTCAAGAGTTCTGAAGTCTGAAAATGAGCAATATATCTCAGGTATACTATTTTTCTGCAAGCCCAAGAACCAATGCCCATGGCAGCCCTCTTATGAGCTGTGCTGGAGCACGAGAAGCTGTCACTGGGGTTGCAGGTGGACTTTCACTGTGGAAAAAAGACAAGATGTGAGAATGTGGTTGCTATGCATGCAGCTGCTACAATTTGAATAATTATGTTGGGCTTGGCGTGGCGGGGGGGGGGGGCACACATCAAAGGTTACTAGCCATGAAAGCTGAACGAAACACCATTCTACAAGAGTAAGAAATCTCTGATGGTGTGGGGAGAGAACAGGGGAAGACCCTCTCCTTCATGCCTTGATTGTGTGTGCCCAGAAGTTCCCTGTTGGAAACGGAATGCTTGCCTGGATAGACTTGGGTCTGATCCAGTAAGACAAATCATAGGTTCTTACTAGAGATGGCATGAGACTTTGCAGGGGCTTGGCATTTTAACTCTCTCATGCTTGGCTGCATTTCAAGGTGGGCTAGACCCCTTTTGAGTCAGGTATCTCGCCTACCCCTACTCCTGCTGTGGTGTGTGCATCCTCCCCTTGCTGCTACACAGCCCTTCCTGCAACTTCCTTGCCCCTTTCTTTTTCAGTCGAAAGTAAAAGGGGCATAGCTGCCAAGTTTTCCCTTTTCTCGCGAGGAAGCCTATTCAGCATAAGGGAAAATCCCTTTAAAAAAGGGATAACTTGGCAGCTATGAAAAGGGGGGAAAGGGGAAGTCCTTTGAGGGCAGGAGGAGGAGAGAGGATTAAGTCTCATCTCTCGAGCCAGTTAGGGTTCTTTGAGAGTGTCAACAAGGCAGGGGGAAAGTGGATAGAGAAAAAATTTTCTCCCTCTCTCTTAACACTAGTCCTCATGAACATCCAAGGAATCTGAATGTTGGAAGACTCAGGACAGATAAAAGAAGGTACATCTTCATACTTGGGGGGAGGGTGGTCGCCACCAACATGGATGCCTTTAAAAGAGAGTTATACAAATTAGTGGAGGATAAGGTTAGCAGCAGCTGCTAGCCATGATGGCTATGTTCTGCCTCCACTGTCGGAGGCAGTATGCCTCTGAATACCAGTTTCTGGGAGATCTGAAACCAGGTAAGCTGTTGTGTGTTGTTGTTGTTGTTGTTGTTGTTGTTGTTGTTGTTGTTGTCGTTGTTGTCGTTGTCCTGCTTGCCAGTTTCCCACCTAGTTCTTACATCAAATGGACCCCATGCAACTTTTGCAAGAGTGCTGCCACTGCCATGCAAATATTGGTGGCTACCTGTGCATCATTCCAGTGGAACTGTCAGTTCACACAGTCCCTTCAGGCAAGGATTGTCCAGCCAGCTTTCCTCTGGGAGCCCCACATGCTGTCACGTAGGAGTTTACTGCCATATGAGAAGCAGATTGACCTCTTTGACTGGTCCATGCATGTTAGCCTTTACAGAGCTGGCCTTTCATTTGTTGGATATATTGCTATCTTCTTCCTCTGATTCTCTTTCTAGGAGTTACTGTTCTCGAAGGGCCAATTTATGCAGTTGGAGGCCATGATGGTTGGAGCTATCTGAACACAGTCGAGAGGTGGGACCCCCAAAGTCAGCAGTGGACATTTGTAGCCAGCATGTCTATTGCCAGAAGCACAGTCGGTGTGGCAGCATTAAATGGCAAGTGAGTAGTGGGGGATAATGGTTTAAAGTGGTACAGTTATAAATAACTGACACATACTTGGGCAGAAATGTTCCAGTGTCTCTCACATTGACTAGATGTCACAATTATCTCTTCAGTTCTCTAAAACTCCAAACTCAAGGTACTCTTCTGCTACTTACAAGCGTGACTAAAATGGTTTATGCCAAGAACAGAGATTTCAGAAATGGAGCCTGTGCATAGAACAGTGTTTACAGACCTGAAAGTGCAAGGGGAAATCTCACAATTAAGTTTGCAGTTTGAAGAAATTGGATATTTCCTAAATGGTGTCTGAAATACAATTTTGCATTTTATAACGTGATCTTTATTCATTCTTCCCATCTCTCAAGCCCAAGTAGCAATTATGGGAGTAGATGGCAACACTGTGTCAATGTCTATGCCTTTTGCTCCCAGTAGTTTTGCAGTCTTACATTGTCATTCTCCTTTTATTTATAATCTTTCTCTTTCATTTATGTTATTGTCACATTATCTTAATAAATTGCTGATACCTAAAACAAAACACTCTGTCATCAAAGAAGGCAGAAGTGACACATCAACGTCATTTTCATAAACTAGTCCTGGAATTGGTCTAGCAGTGGTAGCTCCCAATGGTGTACATAATGGTGATTGCATCAGAAACCTATGGAGCTATCAGCTTAACACCCAGTATTACCATTTTTCAACTTTCACTGCTTTCCAATCTTCCAGGTAAATATGCTATGGACTACAGTCATGCAATCCAATGTTTCCTCAGAAATAAGGCTTGGTTTGTCCATTAGGGTTTTCTCCCAAGTAAGTGGGATAGAAGTGCATCCTTAGGCTGTGTTCACATGTAGCCTTTGAAATGCCCAGAAGTCGCTTTCCCCCACAGTGCACTTTTGTACATAGCATTTTGCATTTGTACACACTTTAACACAACGCATCTAAAGCATCAGCCATGTTTTGTGAACAGGCAGGTGGGTGTCCTTCCAAATTAGTGCACAGAAGTGCTAACTCATCCCCTCAATTACTTTTTCCACAGACCTCTTTTTTTTGTTAATAATGCAGTCTTTTAAAAGATAGGGGCTGGAAACCAGTATATACTGATAGCCAAAGGATATAAATCTGTTTGAAGATGAGCTAAGTGTCTGTATTGCTTTCTGTTTTACCTTTCTCATTCATAGAAAAGTTAAATTGTGAGGAGAAGTGCTATGTCCCTGCAACATCAGTAGGTCTGCCCCAAGAGGAGGTGACCTGAAAAAGCACTCCCTTGTGTGCACATGTGTGTAGCAAGTGCATGAGAATTGCGTTCTCGCACAAAACAGATTATAACCCTACCAACAGAATGTCTTTCACAGCAACAAATAGTGTGAGACAGGTGCAACACGGAGCTGACATCATGTGCACAGCACTCCCCTAAGATGCTTGCATCCCACACAGAATGTACATTACCACGCAGTGTGAACATGCCCCTCAGTCAGAATGTTCCTTTAATCAGACCATTCCCAAAAGTATATTGATTTCATTTCTCTTCTGAACATTTATTTCAGGTTTCAGTCTAATTGTGTCTGGGCTTGGTGAATTGTGGCTCTAGTATGATACAACACCTGTCACTAGGACTTTAATAGATAACTGTATGCAATACAGACACTTGCATACAGGAAATTTTACTGTATTTTTGTGTGAAATTAATGTTATAGGAAAGCAGGGAGTTATAGCTTCTCATAGTTAGTGGACAGCTCTTGGGAAATCACAGGACCTATTTCTGTTTGATCTTCAGAAAGTCAGTTGGCTAACATTTGTAAAAATTGATCACTTGAGACATGCCACAACACCATGCAAGTGCTCAAACTACTCCACACACCAAATGCTGCATGGACTTTAATATCACAAACCAGACCATTATACTAGAGGTGTGGGGATATTATTCCAGCATTGGAAACTAATATTCTACGGCAGATACTTTAGGACTTCAGTACTAAACTCTTTGACACTTTGATAAGGTCTCTTTACAGTGCTTTAAAAAATAGCTTGATAGAAAAAATATTATAGATAAAATAATCATGCAGATCATGTAAGCGTGTGTTCGTGTGTTCATGGATGAGGTATGTGGGTGTTAGGTTTGTACCTACTGACTCAGCACTGGATAGCTCAGTTGGTTAGAGCAGAGTGCTGATAACACCAAGGTTGCAGGTTCAATCCCTGTATGAATATTCCTGCATTGCAGGGGGTTGTAATGGATGATCCTCGAGGTCCTCTACAACTCGATGATTCTGTGGCCACCCCTCAATCTCCATGTGTTGATGATAATTTGTTTTTAGAAGCCTATAGACATAAGCTTTAATTGTGCAGTCTGTAACAGAGCGCAGATCCTGCAATCAGAACAACGGCCATTGGGCTTCAGCTCCTGGGCACTGATACATGAAGCCTAAGAGCAAGACTAGTAGATAGGATTCTGATCCTCCTTAGTGTCATAGGCCTGGAGTCAGCTTCACCTGCTGAGCAGCAGCCTGGAGGAGCAGAAAGCGAAGTGACTCCACCAGCCTTCTTGCTCCTGATGAGAACCAGCTGGCTCCAGCTTTCTTAAGCAGGGTTTCCAGCCTCAGTCAGTTGCTGGAAACAACATTTGTCATTCCTCACCAGACCTTGCTGCTTCTTGCTTCTCGTGATCTTGGCCTCTCAACTTTCTTGACCCGCGGATCATCTGACTACATGAACTGAGATAACCTTATGATTGGACTGAACCTTGCATGCAGACTTTGACTCCAGGCAAATACCGCCCCCCCCCCGAGATTTGACTGGTTGGCTGGCTTCTCCCCCCACTGAGATCTGCTATAGCTGGGCAGCACAGGACTATGCACTTGTGTACATATCTGCTCAGTTTGCATATATCTGTTGTTTAATATTGTGTGGATTCAGGAAGAAAGTAATTATAGTAAAGTAGTCACATTTAAACTATGTCCACTTAAAGTGAGATGACAGAACTATTACAAAAACAATTATATCTGTGTGCTCAGCTTGAAAGTAACAAGAAAAATAGTTAATGGCTCATGAAATCAGTCTTCTTTATAGTGTTCTGAACAAGTGAAATTAAAAAAAGTGTTAGGGTCCACCAGGATGAGCAAATAACTGTGTGCAGTATCACCATGGGTCCAAGTGGGTCCTCCCCCACATCTTCATTCAGCTTATGGAGGTTAGGGACAGAGGCAGGAGGACAAATGTGATGCATGAAAGGGGTTTAAGTATCTGGCAGAGCTGGAAAAAACTGAATTTGAGGCTCCAATACTTTGGCCACCTCATGAGAAGAGAAGACTCCCTGGAAAAGACCCTGATGTTGGGAAAGATTGAGGGCACAAGGAGAAGGGGATGTCAGAGGACGAGATGGTTGGACAATGTTCTCAAAGCTACCAATATGAGTCTGACCAAACTGTGAGTCTGACCAATATGAGTCTGACCAAACTGACCAAACTCTGGTCCGTTGGTCTGGGATGTATAGTAGCAACAGTCAGTGATATTTTTTCTAGAAGAATTTCCTTGTTCTTTTACAATGACAGTGGTGCCCACTTGAGAGGTGCCAGAACTGAGTTCTGGCTGGAAAAAAAGCCCTGACAGTAGTGATGCATGTTGCTTTATTTTTAATGTTTGATTCTATTTTTTTCCCCAAGTCATTTTATGTTTTATTACTTGTATGTTAGAAGCATGGCAAAGGATGCTACTGTGGCCACAACTTTAGCAACTGGGTAGGTGTAAGAAATGTACTTCCAGAAATTTCAACCATAATTTAGAACCTATAAAATGTGCCCAGCTCCTTTTAAAATCTATTTTCGATAGGTTAATGTGATCTTGTCACAGCAAAAAGCCAGCAAAATTACAAAGCTCTCAACAATGGCATTCCACATTCCTTTGCTGAAGTGCACAAGACAGTAGTGGATGAATCACAGCTGTGGTTTAATCTCTGTGCCTACTGAGCAGGCAAATGCTTTGTATGAATCTATTGGAAAAGTAACAACAGGTGGCAGGCTTTTAGGGGTCCCCCACACATTCTAACTATTCCTAAAACATAATTGTTAGCTGTGCTTGCATAGCATTGGATGCAAGTATGCTCCCTGACCCCCAGATACACTTATTTTATGGCACATTTGATTCTATTTTTAATATTCTGTTGGGAGCTGCCCAGAGTGGCTGGGGAAACCCAGCCAGATGGGTGGGGTATAAATAAACTATTTGTTATTATTATTATTTTATTACTAAACAATGCCAGACAAAATAGAATTACGAGGTTCTTAGGCTTAGGAGACTAAATTAGAGTTGCATTGCATCACAGAACTTATCCAATACTTGTTAATGATAAATTTATTGCACACCTAAAAACAAAAATAGCATTAGGCATATATGACTTTTGAATGGTAGTCCATATATTTTGAGTATATCTAAAATTAATACTTCAGTTCCTAGGACATTGTGTCCGATCTCACATTGCCCATTCATCCATAAACTATAGTTGACTTTCTAATTGGCATTGCTCCACTGCATCAAGTGCTGCTGAAATGTTCGAGAATAGCTCAAATGGACAGTTCTGCTTTGACTGCACAACTTTGTTCTCCCTCCAAAAGAATATTTTTTTATATAAATTTATGGTCACATTTAACCAGTCAGCTAAAATGTAAATTTACTAAATGATCTTATAACTACAGCTCCGAAACCTCTGAGGAAATCTTCATTTGTTATTTTTCTTTCTGTTTTGTGCATAGCTAAACACAGTGAAAATCGGCAGCTTTTATAGATACTCTTTAGAGGATATGGATATAAACCCATAATTTTAGCAATATAAACAAACATCAGTTGTGGTTTAAGGTCAAATATTTTCTATAAATTCCATATGGTGAAAGTTTGCTAAGTACAATGTTAAGGCATATAAGTAGGAAAATCTAAGTACCAAAAATAATAGAAAGAGAAAATTAAGCAGTTCTTGATCTGATGACCAGCTTGATAGCCTCAACCCTTACATGACTTCGTAAAAAGATCAGAGGTCTCAACAGTCCCTTTAAATATGTCATTTGCTGGACATCCCAGTTTGAATCGTTGCGTAATGTCATGATTTAAACTTTCTCCTCCTTCATAAAATATGAACGGCATGGTTTTCAGCAGAATTAAGTATACAAATGATTATTCATCTCTCTCTCTCTCTCTCTCTCTCTCACACACACACACACACACACACACACACACACACACACACATTTTATTTAAAGTCATTGGAATTAGTTCTTTTCGATATAGATCAGTTGGTAGAGCATGTAATATCAGGGCTGTGGGTTCGAGTCCTACATTGGGCAAGTGGACTAAATGACTCTTGGGGTACCTTCCAACTCTACAAGTCTATAATTCTATTTAAAATAATCAAATCTGTTTACAAAGGTAATAACAGCAGCAGCCATCTTATTTTCATGATTCCACGTTTTTCATGGTTCAGTAGGTGCCTTCCCTTAATTTTGCAAGCAGTGTTCATTTTGCCTCAACTCTGGATATGATGCAATTTACCCACAGCTACCACTAGGGAGCACAAAGGGACGCGGGTGGCGCTGTGGGTTAAACTACAGAGCCTAGGGCTTGCCGATCGGAAGGTTGGCAGTTCGAATCCCCACGACGGGGTGAGCTCCGGTTGCTCGGTCCCTGCTCCTGCCAACCTAGCAGTTTGAAAGCACATCAAAGTGCAAGTAGATAAATAGGTACTGCTCCGGCGGGAAGGTAAATGGCGTTTCTGTGCGCTGCTCTGGTTCGCCAGAAGCGGCTTAGTCATGCTGGCCACATGACCCGGAAGCTGTATGCCGGCTCCCTTGGCCAGTAAAGCAAGATGAGCGCCGCAACCCCAGAGTCGTCCGCAACTGGACCTAACGGTCAGGGCCCCTTTACCTTTTACCACTAGGGAGCAGGTTGCAAGTGCTTCTCATCAAAGTTCTGCAACTTTCTCTCCTGCCGGGCTCTAGGCCATTTACTTCAAGCTATCTTTATTTGTTTTGGGGAAGTATCCTGTGCTTCAGTTGCCTTGAGTAGAACGCATGAGAATCCCACAACTTGACATGAATGGCTCTGTCCAGGTCCCTGGTGGAAGCCTGGGAAGTGGAAATATATTAGAATTCCAGAATATGTTAGTTTTCTAAAATAATAATAATAATCTGATATTATATAAAACATCAACATTGAGGAGTTAGGAGTTCTGAAATCACTGCACTTTCACAAAGTATTTACTCACCTAATTTTTGCAGCAGAGAAATACTGCTTTGAGAGGGACCATAAAATCTGAAATGAAATTAAGGAGATACATTTTATTCTGATAGATTTAATTATTAGAAGCTCTGCTTATATCAAAGAGTTGCACATTATTCCTTTACTAACTCTTCCTATTACGATGCTTTAAAAGTGATCCATGGCTTCTGAGCTTCTTATTAGAACAGATTTTCCCCTATTCTATTTTTAAATAATTCTGGATGTGTGCATTTGGAAGAAAAATATATTTATCTTCCTTTAATGGAAGATAATACCCGAACTTCTAGACATAAACAGCCTGCTTGTGAGTGACTCTCAAGCAGAACAGTCACACACTGAGTGAAGTGTTAAAAGTCACAATTGTGGTATACCACAGGAGCCCTTCACACATATACAATAGCTGTTGTTCTAAGCAAAATCTGCTCTTATTCCCCTATGGGGTACACAAGAGCCTTATTGGGTTCTCCATCGGTCGGAGAATATATAACAGAGGCCAACCAGAGAAGTTTGAGAGGCAAAGCCTTTGTTTGCTGTTGCAACAGGGTCCTTCCCCTCACGCAGGAGAACAAGGAAGGAACCCCGAACAAAAGAGAACCTCCACTTTTATCAGTTTTCCCATCACCAAGAAACGCCCCCAAAATACATCATTCCTACATCACAGCTATGTAATCAATACCTCACAAAAAAAGGAGGGTTCAAGGTAGAAATCTGAGCACTTTTGACACCTCTCCTAGTCCTCCTATCACCCCTCCCAGGTGTGAATTCCTAAACACAAAGAGAAATTAACATTTTCATAAGAGTTGATCACTGTCTTTTGTTCAGAGGAGTCTTCCATTGTGAATGAGATACCATTGACAGGGAATTATGGCTCCCAAGTTGCTAGTCATGTGGAAATGTGTGCAGATGCTGATCCTTAAGCCTTCCTTAAGGCAGGGTTGAGTCCAAGCGGGAGGGGTGCGGGTCTCTGGAGTGAAGCAGAGGCGAAGAAGGTGGTGTTGCGAGGGATTCTGGGTAACTGCAGCTGTCAGATTCGGTCACCCCTCTCTGTTCATCAATAATGGTGTCCTGCAACCCCCCCCATATGATTTTATAACACTGTCTTTCACAACCCACAGAGAAAAACTTCTGCCTTTTATTGATTCTCTTCCTCCCAAAAGCAGGCTTTTAAGTACTTTATAGTTCCACAGACTGATGTTGCTTACCGGTATATCAAGTATAATGGGTTGCTTGTTATTGACATTTCAGGTTTGTCAATAACGCTCCGGGGGGGGGGGGGGAGAGAGGAGGCCGCGCGAAGCGGCAGGCGAAGCAGCAGGCACCCCCCCATGCGGCCCGGCACCAAGCCGCGGCCGCATTTTGGCAGCCAGGAGGCCCCCGCGATAGGGAGGCCTCCCGGCGAAACAACGCTCCGGGGGGGGGAGCGGAGGCCGCGCGAAGCGGCAGGCACCCCCCCGTGCGGCCCGGCACCAAGCCGCGGCCGCATTTCGGCAGCCAGGAGGCCCCCGCGAAAGGGAGGCCTCCCGGCGAAAAGACGCTTGGGGGGGGGAGGAGGCCGCGCGAAGTGGCAGGCACCCCCCCATGCGGCCCGGTAGCAGGCCCAAAAAACGATGCTGGGGGGGGAGCCGGACGAAGCAGCAGGCACCCCCCATGCAGCGAGGCCGAGGCCTCCTAGCAAAAACAACAGGGGGGGCGCGAAGCGGCGCAACCCCCATGTCGCCCGGGCCCCAAGCCGCGGCCGCAGACACCGCCGATCCCGATCCAGGGCTTCCCATCGTAACCCTCCCAATCCCCAGGGCTGCAAGGCCCTCAGTTCGGCTGGGGGGGGGGGCAAAACACAGTCCTCTCAGGACAATTAAAGTAACCAAAAAACCCTCATAAGGACAAGGAGGCCTACCTCAAGCCCTGTGGAATCCAGCGACGATCCAGGAGAGAGCCTTGACTGGAACAGGAAGAAGGACAAAGAGGCTTCCCCACGGTGCTCCTGTCCCTTTTCTTTGGCCTTACTCCCGCCCCCACCGGCCAGGTGCCCTTTGTCTTTACTGGCCGGGTGGCAGGTCATAGGCCCGACGCAGCCAGGTAGGCGTCACCAGCCAGGTAAGCCCCGCACGGTGTCGCAAACCTCGCCCACCTGAGGGGAGGGGTGAGGGCGGATATTGTTGTTGTTTTACAAAAATCTTTCAGACTCCAAACCATAGCTGCCAAGTTATCCCTTTTTTTAAGGGATTTTCCCTTATGCTGAATAGGCTTCCTCGTGAGAAAAGGGAAAACTTGGCAGCTATGCTCCAAACATGAAGAGCCAGTGTGGAATAGTGACTAGAGTGTAGGACTAGCACCTGGGAGACCAGGGTTCAAATCCCTAAACACCTGTGAAGGAGTTCTGAAACAGGAGGATTTCTTTTAACCATTATTGTAATGTAAATAGCTGTAAACTATACAAAAGTAGCAAGCAATTGTTATGATGATAGGATAATGGTAAAACACTGTGCCTCATCCTGCACCATTTAAACTACAAGAAGCTTTGCTTTGAAAGTCAGTTACAGAATCTATTCTTCCAGTTTGTAACCCATGGCAGATGAATTAACCTCTGGTGAGGTTCAGCACAAGATTCTATTTGTGTGGTTGCTTTATGAAAGGGCATTGGCTGCTGCTGCTGCTGCTGCTTGGATGAAAGAGCAAAAAATGCTTTTAAATCCAGGAACTGGAATGGGCAGATGTTCCTGCCCTGAACTGACCAGGTGGTCTTTTCTTCCCTGTGAACACTTCCCTTCTTTATCATTCTGAATAATACACCATTAGGACCTTATCTTCTTGATCTGGCAAGTTTCTTTGAAAGGCGTTTTCTTCCTCCTCTTTTTCCACACTCTTTGCCTGCAACTGCTTTATTTTCGGCTGGGGTGAATCCCCAAAATGAAACGACTCTCTTCTAAACACTCTCTAATAACTTAGTGACGATCTACTTCAAGAAAGATGTAGGGTTTTTTTAAAAAAATAAAATAAAATATAGTTGTTGTTCATTCTGATCCCACTTTCTCTGTCGCCCCCCCCCCCCCCTCTCTCCCTTCCCTTTGTAAAGAGCCTGTGTTTTATCTGCATAGCCATTCCATTTTTTGACCACAATAGGATGATGGACAAAGGCATCCTAATAGTGGGGTCCTGTGTTTCAGCCAAGGCCCTGCTGGTCAGTGTAGAAAGTGGTTCGCATCCCCTTTTTCACTTGGTGGTTGCTTCATGGTGATTGTGGGTTTTCAAAGAGTTTTACTTCTCTGCCTTTAGTACACCACTTGATAAAACGTATGGTGACATTTTCTTTTAACTGAATAGAGACTCATTCATAATTCAGTGTGTGAGCCTGATCTTTAATACCTTTTCTCATGAGTGCGCAGCCCCTGAAAAGTCCTGTGTGCAGTCACTATGTTTCGCAACTTATCTCTGCTTTCTGAATGAGTATATTCCGAGCAGAATTAAATCTTATTAGGTATTGTACATAAAGCTCCCAAGAGATGCAATCTCGCTGGAAACATGAATGACTCCCCCCCCCCAATGCTATTCTGTTTTGGTGAACAAAAGCGAAAATTCCTCCTATCAATGTGTGGGAGTCTTGGCATGTATTATTAACATGTAAAGCATGTTAGGTTTCATACTGTACCCACTTTCTTGAGAGTAAGCCACTCTGAGTTCAGTGGACTTCTAAGTAAGATCATCATGTGTAAGGTCATGCTGTGACACTTCCTTCATACTCTCATGGGGTTTTAGTTACATGGAGATCTATTAAAACTGAATCAACCAAATGAATCAGCTAGATTGTGATTAAGTAATCAGCTATAGGAGCAACCCAGTGCACAAGAAGTTGGCAAAAAGCAAGTCAGTGTGAATTAGGTTGGCATAAAATGATACCAGACTCGCTCAGTAGAGCATGAGACTCTTAGGGTCGTGGGTTTGAGCCCCACATTGGACAAAAACGTTACTGCACTGCAGGGGGTTGGACTAGGTGACCCTTGTGGTCCCTTCCAGCTGTACAATTTTATGATTCTGTGAAACCTCGTTCAGCAGCAGGGCTGCTGCTGTTGCTGCTCTTCCTAAGCCCTTGCAAAGGGAAAAAAAATCTGTGAAAACAGTACCCTATGCAGGTCATAGGATTTGACCTAGCTGAGCTGGCTAAGGATGCAGCCTAAGTACCCCCCCACACACACACACACTTTGGTCCTGTCCATGCCACACCCCAGAACACCCTTTTGGGTGGACTTACACCAGCATTTTCTCCACCAACTTTGGCTCAGCTGGCTTAATGCTGACTGAGCCTAACTGATCTGGGAATCTGCTGGCTGAGTGTGAGATCCACTGCATCCTAAGTTGCTCATCCTTATGGAACTTGCTGTAAGAGTGTCCTCTAAGCATTCTTTTCAACACACAAGTATTCAACACGCTATTGATCTGACTCTATCTCAGAAAGTATGGAAGGAAAAAATGAGAATCATTAGTTGGAAATTATTTCATAAGGCCATGGAGTATTCAGAAAACTATGTTTTCAGAGATTCCAGATAGAAAACAGCATGATCAATGTCTCCAGAATGAACAAAGTGGATGAGTGTGTTATATCTAACATGATTGATCTGTCAAAGAATAATATTACTGAAACGCCACTATCTGGTGCAAAACAATTGCATGAGTTAGTTAATGATCTCGAGATGGGAAGAAATATGTTTGTTTACAAAAACAAGCACAAATAAGTACACCATGATGTTAAGGAAATGAAACAATCTGTTGTGACAGGCAGCTTGACAAGTAAGTCTTGTGTTATGCATGGAATTATTCCCCATCCTCAGTTTTTGAAGAATAATTCAATAGTTTGCCTTGTTGCTGTGTTTACTGTACAAAGATTAAAACAATCCATTGTAAAATAAGAATACATTTCTACTAAATCATCCCCTGCAGGAAAAGGGCCAGCTCAACTATTCTTATACTCTTCATGCATACAATTTTATGTATTGTCTTTATATTGCACCCTTCCTCTGATCCTAAATGAATCCCAGGAATACACTTACTTGGAAGTAAGCTCCATTGAACATTGTAGGACCTACTTTCAAGTAAACATGCATAGAATTGCACTGTTAATTAGGTGAGTACATTCAGCTTTCTTAAGCATCCTTTTCAATGCTTTCTCTCTTGAGCACTACAAGTTACTGTCAGCTGTTTTCCTAGTAAGGTAGCAATATTTCTGTGACACAGCTAACACCTAAGGTAGATCAGCTGCATGCTGGAACAGTGCCTAGGAATCTGCCACTAGACCTACAATGTAATGGAGAGTTGCACAACTTGTTTCCCACCTGGATGAATTCAACTTGCTGGTCATACATGAAAAAGCAGAATGAACCCCAAGGCTGCAATCCTGCATATACTTACTTTATCTGCTCGCTTGGGAGTCCGGGTGGGTGGCCGTTGCTGCATGGTGCAGCGATGGTAGGTTCAGGGAGGTTGCCACCTTCCAGTCGCGGCCTGGGGAGGGGATGGCTGGCACTGCCCACCTCCAGCTGTGTCGAACCCTCAGGTCAGGATGGGCGGTGCCCATTCACCCAATCAGAGGCTGGGGCTTGGGGCTGCAGCCCAGCCCCAGCCTATTTATGGGGGTGGCCAGGTGTAGGCCACCACCTGGGCTGATGGTTGTGGTATTTTTCCACCCAGTCTTTAGGGACCCACCGACGGAGAGGGGAGGAGTGGGCACATTGCCTATGGACCTTGCTATAGTTAATTTGGTCGCCGTATTAGGGGCCAGGGAGGATTTTTCTCCTGCTAGCAAATTTGCTGGCTTATAGGTTTTCGCCTACCTCGTAGCAGCCATCACCGTAGCAGCGGATGAGATATTTGGCTGGATCCTTGGTCACAGAGGGGATCCTTTAGAGGGGTCCAGGAGGTTGACACTGTCCGGGAGTCCCCTAGGGGACCAGTGGGCTAATACACCTCTCCCAATGATGGTCTGTGGAGGGTCGTGGTGTCCAATCCATGTTGGGGGTGACTCCCCAGTACAGGTTTGACCCTACCAGGTTCCTATCAGGTAGTAGGCAGGCTGCCTGATGCAGGATACATGCCCAATGCCTTACCAAAATCTACTCTTTCCTGTAATTAATAAGGTTGTGGCCAAATCCAACCCAATACCAATCTCCTGTGCCCTCCCTTCACCTGCCACGGTCATTATGCACCTGTGCCTGCAAGGGAATAGGTTCCATGCAACTCAGCAAGATTTACTACTGAATACATATGCACAGCGTTGCATTGTGAAGCATGGTATTTAATTAGAAGGCATAAACGTTTTGACGTGGCTGTTCTTTCTACTTGCATTCAGTCTTATATATGCTTGTGGGTTTACAGTAATGTATACTAAGCTGCATTGGTTATGCCAACCTCTACAATAGTGATTTGATTCTTATAAATTGCAGATTAATTTATAGAACAATAAATCAAAATCAGCCCAGTTACTTGACATCATTTCCCTTGGAATCAAAATGTGAACATAGGTAAACTATTCTGAGAGAGTATTCCTATTGTGAGACACACACCATACAAGAATTTCCAGATTCCCTTGGTATTTATTGTATGAAGCTGATGAGAGGACCTCAAAATGCCATGCATTCATAAGATACAGTAGGAGGAGAATACAGCTTCATTAACGATGTAACTTTAAATATACATTTAACTGGCTGAGAATTTATGAAGTACTTAGACCAATAAAAGCTTCCAAGTAAATAATTCTTTCACTGATCGGAGGTTTTGCATCCCAAATTGCTCAGTGCTTGGACTTTAAAATGCTCCACATTTCTATAAATTTTATTATTCTCTAGGCCAGGGGTGTCAAACTCAAATTCATCGGGGGCCGCATCAGCAGTTTGGTCACCCTCAAAGGGCCGGTTGTGTCTGTAGGACTATGTGTCCACTCTTTATTATCATAAATTATTGTCACTGCATTCAATTATTACTGTTTTTTGTAATAATGTAAGCTCATTCCCGCCCCCACACGGATCACATTCCTGCGTCGTGGCGCGCATGTGGGAGGGGATGTAAACGAGGGAAATTTGAACAAAAGGTGGGGATCGACGGCTTCCGGGGGGGGGGGGCTCAACTAAACCTTCGGCAGGAAGGAGAAAGCCACTGCTGGGATTAAAAACCTGCAGATGGAAAGAGGGCTTCCCTCTCCCGCCCTGCGCACACCCAAACCCCGCTAGGCAGGATGCCACACGCTGCAACCCACCCCATGCTTTGGAGAGGGGCAGGAACATGCGGTGCAGCGCCAACTCCCTGCTTTGCTTTTGCATCCTCCCTCCTCAGCGCCAGAGTCCCTTCCCCTCGCGCTGAGGGAGGGCAGCGGATTTTCCGAGGAGGAAGGCGGCGGCAGCCCCAGCGGACGTGCATCTTCGCCTCAGAGCTGCTCTTCCCCCCACCCGCGCTGTTGTCGTCTTCGCCGCCGCCTCTCCCTACCGGGACTGCAGGCAGAGGAGGCTTGAAAACCTCCCCCCCCCAAAAAAATTCCCCTCCCACCTACTCAAACCGCGAGGCAACTCCATCTGGAGCCCTACATCACGAGGGGTTGAGAGGAGGCGGCGGCAGAGCGGGAAGAGCAGGAACCCGTGCTGTCGCCGCCTCCTCCCTCCCGGCTGCCCTCCGGGGAGCAGCTCCGCCGGAACTGAGAAGCCAAAGGGCGGCTCGGGGGTGGGGGGCAGAGCAAAAGCCAGGCACCCTCCCGAGTGTCTATGAGGAGAAAACGGGGGAAGAGGGAATCAAGAGAGCAGCTGTTGCGCTTCGCCTACTTCCCCCTCAGGCTCACTCCGCGTCCCTTTCGCCCGCTCGCTCGCCCCACCTCCAGGATTCAGCCAAGGAGAGGAAGGGAAGCGGCAGGCGGCAGCTCCCCAGTGCCGCCTCACTCGCTCTCGGAGACAACAGCAAAGCCCGCCAAAAAAAAAATCCAGCGCTGCTCCGTCCCGGCACCAACTTTGCCGGCGGCGCCTGTAGGGCTTTCCTACCTCCTCGGCGGGCTTCCTCCTCCTCCTCCTGCATCTCACTTCCCCGTCTGGCCGCTGTGCCACCGCCTCCCTCAGCCTCATTCGAAATTGAAATTCCCTGGCCAAGGCCGTCAGCGCGGCTCCAGCGCCCCGGCCTCCGCCTGCAGCCCCGCCCCCGGTTTTGACCCTCGGCCAATCGCAGGCTCCAGAACGATTGTCAGCGGCGGCTACGCGGGCCACATGACGAGGTCTGGCGGGCCGGATTAGGCCCCCGGGCCTTGTGTTTGACACCCGTGCTCTAGGCAGTGTACAACAGGCAACAAACTGTGAAAGAATTCTTATAAGAAATGCATTCAGTGTGTCAACATTGTTAGACTGCAATCAGAATAATTTTCTCATGTGCACTTATATGTGGTGGAACCAATTATGTTTTATTTGCGCCCTGGAGCAAGCTTCCAAATGGATTTGGAATTTTAGTTACTGAACACTTTACCATTGCAATACTAAGTAGTCTTAAAGAATTCCCACCCCCATCCCTGATTTCCATGTATAAACCTATCCTAAATGGCAGTCTGTAAGAAATTATGTCTCACAGTTGACATAAAAGAGTATTAATGCTCTGCGACAAACTCTTAAGTTGAGAGTTGGTGTAGTGTGTGTCTAAACCGTAAGTAAGCACCATTAGTACATGCCTACTAATAAGTAAGCCCCATTAATTTCAATAATGTGCGGGTGTTATCTTTGGCTGAGCTGGGCTTGGGGGCTTAATGCCAGCTAAGCCTGAGATGCACTGTGTCCTAAACTGCTCAACCTGGCAGAGCTTACCATAGGATTGCCCCCTCCCCCAGTGATGAATAAAGAAATTCCTGGTTTGCATCACCTCCAGAGCCGTAGCTAGGGGGTGGTGAAGTGGGCCCCTGCCAGGGGCACAGGCGATGGGGGGGGGACGCAAAATCAGCTTAAAAATATTTCCATAAAAATAAATATTGATTATTGCCTCATAAGAAATGGTTTTGAATAGAGGGTGAATTGAATGGGGGGGGCGGGTTTGGAGGAGAGGTGGAAAGAAGAGCTAATTTGTCTGTGGCTAGGGGGTGCAATCTGGATGGTTCTGCCAGGGGCGCAAGATCACCTAGCTACGGTTCTGATCACCTCCACCACAAACTGAGGAGGTGGCCTTAGGTAACCCGCTCCCTCTCAGCTTCAGCCCCCACCCCATCTGCAACGCCACATCACCACTAATGCTGAACTGGTCATCTTATTACTCATGTACTGCTTCCTATAGAGCTGAAATGGCACAATCTGTCACAAGGCGCTGCTATTAAGAGGCTTGAGGAAACCCTGGAGTTTGTATAAAGGCCAAAAATTAGAAATGGGTGGACAGGGCCGTCTTAAGCTTATCTGGCGCCATGGTGCAAGGATCCCTCCGGCGCCCCCCACCTAGGGGCGTAGGAAGATAGGGGCAGTGGGGGCGGTGCGCCCCAAACGACGCGATTCCAGGGACGCCATCGCCGCTGCCCGCCCCACCCCCAAAACGCGCCCCACATCACTGCGCACAGCGCGCCCCACCCCAAAACATGTGCCACGTCACTGGGGGCAGCGTGCCTTCATGCTCCGCCGCTGCCCCCACCCACCCCCACATTTCCCTCCGGGAGGGCAACAGCTGGAGGGCGGCTCCTCCGGCGGGATGGAGGCTCCGGAGACGGCTCAACAGAGGCGGAGTTTCGGCGAAGTTCCTTAGCTGAGGCGGGTTTCTAATCAGAGTTCTAATCAGAGTTCTCTAGCTTCGCGCCCCCGCCCCACCTCCACATCCCTGAGTTATCTTATGCTTTCCATGTTCACAGACCCACGCGGGGCCAGGTTGCCTTGCTGTGGCACCTATCCCCACCAGAAGTGAGGAAAGATGGAGTTTGCGGCATGGGTGAGGGGGGCGCTGTCAGCAGAGCTGGAGCGCAGCTCCTCCAGCAGGGAGGCGCGGTGCGGCATAGTGGAGGCGCCCTCCAGAACGTGGGTGGATTTTGTATGCAGAAATGTAAGGGTTTGTTTGTTTTTAAAATATATTTTCATAGCTATTCAGCATATGGTTTAGGCACATTTTTACCATATGAATTGTATGAGTGCAGTGGCTGACCTCCATTTCGGGACTCCCAAAGCTTGAACTGTCATGGGGGCCCCTTCGCAACCAGCAATGAGGTCTGGGTAACCACTTTTCTCTTCTTCAGTGGATTTGTTCCATGACAGATCACCACACTTTTACAACATCTGTGCCAGTAACCCTCAGCCTTCAAGATTGTGGAAATGTAGACAAGAAAAAAATAAATCAATTTGATTTGTGTGACTCAAATTGGGTCTAGTAGCCCCCCAAATTTTAAGCAATGTTTTAAGTTGCTGCTGGGGGCCCCTCTGGGATTAGGGGCCCTGAAGCTTAAGCTCCCATTAGTTTCACAGTAGATCCACCCCTGTATGAGTGGAAAAGTGAGAGCTGACATGCACCCAAAGCCTGGGAAACTGAAGGAAAGAAGCTCTTGAGATAAATTTCAACAGATTGTAGATATGGGGGGATTGTAGATATGTTTCCCAATTTTGTTTCTATTACTGTATGTTATGCTTAGTAATTTGTATGTGGTTTATTTTAGGTTATATTCAGTTGGCGGTCGAGATGGAAGTTCTTGTTTGAGTTCTATGGAGTATTATGATCCCCACACAAACAAATGGAACATGTGTGCTCCAATGTGTAAAAGGAGAGGAGGTGTTGGGGTGGCTACTTGTGACGGTTTCCTCTATGCAGTCGGAGGCCATGATGCTCCAGCCTCTAACCACTGCTCCAGACTCCTGGACTATGTTGAAAGGTACTCATTCTGTATGTGTTTGCACTTGGTAATTCTGAATGCAAACTCAACTCTGCCCTATCTTCCTTAAACATCCTTAGTTCTATAAATATGTATTCTGTTGTCTTATTACTTGAATTTATTAAAATAAACTTTTAAAAGAACAGCTACAGGTTAATTGCAATAAGAATATATAAAACTGAACATTGTTCTGAAATTAGTTATTCCCAAGTACAATAAATACAACCCATTTTTAAGCAAAGCTATCAATAGTCCTTCCTCCTTCCAGTGGGAAGGTAAACGGTGTTTCCGTGTGCTGCTCTGGTTCGCCAGAAGCAGCTTTGTCATGCTGGCCACATGACCTGTAAGCTGTACGCCTGCTCCCTCGGCCAATAATGCGAGATGAGCACTGCAACCCCAGAGTCGGTCACGACTGGACCTAATGATCAGGAGTCCCTTTACCTTTACCTTTACCTTTTACCTTACCCCTTCAAAAAGCAAGTACAGATTTTGTTTTAAAAAACAGAGTGTTACAAATAGTTACATATTACATGAAATTAAGACTAAAGGGGGCATTGACCTCAAGACCATTACGGTCATGTGGCTGATGGACATATTACAATCAGTATCAGCTAGTGCGTGTTTTTATTTTCACACACCTGAGGGAAATAAACTTTAATAGGGTGCTTTATGCAGGACTGTCGTTTTCAACCACGAAGAAATCAAGGTAAAAACCCACAAAAACAAAATACAGTCCAAACAAGAACACTACCTCTTTTTGTTTTGTTTTTTACTATCCTTTTGTTTTTTCTAATATGCACACAAAGAAATCAAGGTGAAAACCCACAAAAACAAAATACAGTCCAAACAAGAATGCTACCTGTCTTTTTGGTTTTTTACTATCCTTTTGTTTTTTTCTAATATGCAAGTAGCAAGGGACTAATAAAATACTTGGAACTCCCCAAAACAGAACCTAAAAGATATTAGTGTTGTAGTTCAAATGTTCCCTTCTTTTTTGCAATGCTATTTCTTCTGCTAAAGAAATGGCTGCATGCTTCATCTCTGTAATAACTTGATGTGCCCCAGGGTGAAGCAGGAGATATCATAAAGTTCCTGAATACAAAAAGAAATCAATTTGAACGACCAAGCTGAAGGCAAGCAGAAAGGCTTTTGAGCTTCCCACTTGTTAAAAGCCCTTACAATCCCCAGCATCATCTATAGTGAAATAATTGTTATGAAAATCTAATAAAGTAACTTCTCATTAATATTAATTTGAAATTGGAAAATATTGAGAGTTTTTATTACAGTGCTAATCGTAAAAATGCCTAATGTTCCACATACAGAATGTTTTAACAAATGAAGTAACAAAAGAAATGCGCTAAGTGCTTTCACAGGAAACAATGGCACCCAATTAAATCCAATTTTCTAACTAATGGAGAATTAAAAGTAGAAGCTATTTTGACAATCAGTATTTAATATAAGCTGACAATAGTCAAATATCTTCAACTTTATTTATTTAGGAGATAAATCCTACTAAATAATAATGTTTAACCCACTGGAGATGCTCACATTCTATGCTACTTGATGTTTGCATACTTCATACATTTTTTTTAATGTCCTAAGAACCAGTTCATATTGTATCATAAGAACCAGTTCATATTGATGGGAACTCTGACCAGGTCATATAGCAAATTCAATATGCTTGATAGCCAACTCTGAAGTGAAGTGGGCATTTAATCACTCTATTCCTTACCCAAAATGGTTTGGAAGTCAAGATTCAGATATTGTAAATGTTACCTCACCAGCAGAATCAACTTGCAGAAGTCACCCATACAAGATATAGTGATGTGCACAAGCTTAGATGGCTTATTAAAAGAATTAGATAATTTCATGATGGATGTGCTCATAAATTTTGTTGTTTAGTCGTGTCCGACTCTTCGTGACCCCATGGACCAGAGCACGCCAGACACTCTTGACTTCCACTGCCTCCCGCAGTTTGGTCAGACTCATGTTGGTAACTTCGAGAACACTGTCCAACCATCTTGTCCTCTGTCGTCCCCTTCTCCTAGTGCCCTCAATCTTTCCCAACATCAGGGTCTTTTCCAGGGAGTCTTCTCTTCTCATGAGGTGGCCAAAGTATTGGAGCCTCAGCTTCAGGATCTGTCCTTCCAGTGAGCACTCAGGGCTGATTTCCTTCAGAATTTATAGGTTTGACCTTCTTGCATGGGACTCTCAAGAGCAGGCATCCCCAAACTATGGCCCTCCAGATGTTTTGGCCCACAACCCCCATGATCCCTAGCTAACAGGACCAGTGGTCAGGGATGATGGAAATTGTAGTCCAAAACATCTGGAGGAACGAAGGTTGGGGATGCCTGCTCAAGAGACTCCTCCAGCACCATAATTCAAAAGCATCCATTCTTCGGCGATCAGCCTTCTGTATGCTCACTTCCATATGGAAGTGAGATGCTCATAAATCGTAAGCCACAATAGCTAAATGGAACTCCTTGCACAGACCAGTATACCTCTGAATGCCATATTTTGGGGACAACAACAGGGGGTTGTTTTTGCATGCCATGCTTGCAAGCTTTTAGAAGTCCCTGATTTTCTTCAGCTGAAAGCAGAACCATGGGCCTAAATTGTCTGATCCAACAAGGAAATTACTATATTCATAGCTAAAATCTCAGAGATGCATGGTGCAATTCGGTTTCTTAACATAACCGTAACCAGATTGGGCTAGTACCTGATTATCTAGGCTGAACTGAGCTTCCCCGGGGAAATGTGGAGTGCATTTACATGTTTGTACATATCAGCCGCCTTGATATTTATAACCTACAATACTTTGAACCCATTGCTTGAAACCAATTTCTGATTACATTAAGATTGCAATTATGCATGGCATTTGAATAAGTGATAGGATTAGGTCCAATTGTTACCAGTCAGGCACAGATAGACACTGTCTACTGAAACTCCTATAGTTCTTTCACCATATGAGTTGCAAGAGTAAACTGAAGTGGGAATTCTGAGTTTAAAAACCTAGAATTTGGAGCTACATACTAAGCTCTCGCACCTCGCTGAGATACCCGTTTGGTGGGCCAGCATTGCATGTTGGATATTCTGGTTCTGATTAAGCCTTGCTGTAATGGATAGTAGGGGAGGAGGGACTTGATTAGACAGGGACCTAATAGGGCTGGTTGGGACTTAAGGTGTAGTACATAATAACCAGTCTGAAAAGCACTTGGATGGCCGAAAGGAACCTAGTGAAAATACCTTTGTGAATTCAGTATTTTTTGCATAACAGACCCCTCCCCCCCTGCTAAAGAAGTTGATTTTGGGAAGTTCACGACAAATGAATGAACAAATAATTCCGCTGATGTTGAATATGTGATGGATTGCAAGTATCTTCTTTCATGAGATATACCTTCCCTTTCGTTGTGCAGGTATGACCCCAAAACTGATACTTGGACAATGGTGGCTCCACTGAGCATGCCCCGTGATGCTGTTGGAGTGTGTATCCTCGGTGATAAATTGTATGCAGTAGGTGGCTATGATGGGCAGACTTACCTGAACACTATGGAGTCTTACGACCCCCAAACTAATGAATGGACACAGGTAGTTGTGTGGTTTTATGTTTTGTACAGTTTTCACAGAAGGCTTGTTGGAACTAGTGGGCAGTGAGGATCCCCGCAGCTATACAATTATAACTGCTGTTTAGCTTTCTCTACTGTAAGAGTTCTCCGAAGAGAGTTAATACTGTAATTCTAGGAAACCAAGAAAAAGTTATATAAAAGGCAGTATCTTGTTATCCATATAACCTTACTTGTCAGATATCTCACTGGAATCCTTATTTCCTTTTTTGCTTTCATATTTAACAATACTTCAGCTTGAAAATACATCAGGGTTTGTTACAAGTCTCTGGTGTTTATATTTGTGACGAGGGTGTCTCCCCCCCCCCCACCCCAGTTTTATGTTTTGTGTATATACGATAGCATTTGTTTAAAAAGTACTTTCTATTAACTACAATTTATAGTTTGCGGTGACTATTTTTCAAAGTTGTTGTTGCACTGAAACGGCATTTCAGTTTTATACCATGACCCAATCAATGTTTACTTGGAAAGAAGCCCCATTGATTAGAGTGGGACACCTTCCAAGTAAGTATGTTTTGCAGTTCTTGCCCTCCAAACATCCCAGCAAGGGAGGGTATAATTTCTTCCTGGAAATTCAGTCTCACAGACAGCAGACTGTCTGAAGCACCTCATTGAGTTTATGCTTAGCTTAATTGGCATTTGAAGCCATGTCTCCCAAGGTAGTTGTGGCATACATTTTGAAGCCAAGAGCCAGTGGCCTCCAAGCAAAGTGCAATAGGAATTGGAAACAAGGGGGTGCCCTTCTTGTTGTTTCTGTTGTGGGCATTGCTGCATCAGGCAACAAAGCCCATGAGTAAGGATGCAGACTTTCAACAAAAAGTCAGAATAATATCCATTCCATCTGTATCATCCTTACTATTTGGCTTGAATTCACAGGAAGAGAAATATGTTACTATGGGAAGTGTTAGAATTCATATTTGCCATATAGAAAAATGCCCTAACAGATTAAAAATTGCTAGGCATTTGTGGCAAATTCAAAAGTGCCAGCTTTTCTGTTCCTACATGTCCCAAACCTTTATTAGAAACTTTATGAGTGTAGAATTATTTGGAAATTAAAATTTTCATTTCATTTTCATTTCGTGCATGCACACGAAAGCTCATACCAAAGTAAAAACTTGGTTGGTCTTTAAGGTGCTGCTGGAAGGAATTTTTTTAATTTTGTTTCGACTACGTCAGACCAACACACAGAGCCGGCCCTACGTGCAGGCTGGGTGGCGCAGGGCACCATGGCGCCGGCCCGCCAGGAGGGCGCTGCAAGCTGCGCCCACCCGCTGGCCGACCGGTCCGCCGCGCAGCTGCGCCTGCCCGCCCGCCTGCCGCGCAGCAGCGCCTGTTGCACCGGTGCTGCGCACGGCGCCCACCCACCGCGCTGGGAAACGGGGTGGGAGGGCGCCGGAGGGATCCGGCGGGCACCGGAGGGATCCGGTGCACCACGGCACCAGGAACGCTTAAAACAGCGCTGCCAACACAGCTACCTACCTGTAACTAATACTATTTTATGTATGCTTGCAGGATGGTATTTAATGCCAGTTCTGCTCAGAGTAGACCCATTGACTTTAATAGACATGATTAAGGGAGCAATCCCATACACAAGAAACTGGCATAAATTAAACCAGCATAGAATTGCACTAGATCCAAACCATGTTCAGCAACCATGGCTGCTGCTCTCTGCCTAAGCCTGGCAGATGGAACACAAGACTTTAAAATAGTGTTTTGTGCTGAGTCACCAAGTCATGTGACTAAGCTGAATGGCCTTTGGATCCAGGCCGTTGGACCCAGGCAAACCTGCCCCTCTCTAGTCCCATGCCTCTTTCCCAGGGATTATGCCAGTTTAAGATCCACTGGGCTCAGGCTCAGCTGGCTGGGTCCTGGCTGAGCCAGGATGGAGGAGACACCTCTGTCTGTGCTGAGGGTAAGGGAGTTAAAGGTAGCTCACTTAAAAGGCTTGAAAGAAGACTGGAATTGATGGATTATATTGCTAACTCATGATCTGTCACATCAACCTGCCTGTCCATTTGTTCATGCCGCAAGCTTTTAATGTGGGAAGGGGAATCTGCTAAAACAGAGGTTAGGAACCTTTGGCCCTCCAGATATTGCTGAACTGAAACTCGCATCATCCTTTGCCATTGACCATATTTGCTGGGGCTGATGGCAACTGTAGTTCAGCAACATCTGGAAAGGCAAAGTCTTCCCACCACTATGCTAAAATGTCTGTCTCTTCTCCATATGTAAATGCTACAAATATGGAGCTTACACATTGCGATTTAGGATCGTAACATGGATGACAGTTTTTACTGAATATAAGAAGGGTGTGCCTCCGAGCTATTCTGCCTTACAAGAAAGGCAAGAGCGTGTGGTCCATTTGCATTTCTTTAAATCAAACCTCCTGCAGATAAATTATATAGCAGGAAGGAAAGTAATTCTGACCTGGAAAGTCAATGATTTAGGCTTTTGGCTTTATATTTCATCATTCACTTTATTCCCAAAATCATAGGAAGAATTTAAGTAAGTATAAATGTCACAAGAATAGAAATGTGATACTGAATGTAAACCAATATCTTTCACTATGCTCTAGAGAAAAAAAGTGGCAATTCCAGAGTTCCCCATAGTTGAAATTACTACTGCTTGCTGTAGTTTTCAGACTCCACATTGCAAAGTACACTTTTTACTTGTGTCTTCATTTTATTTGTCAATTTGTTTTTAATGTGCCTAACTGTAGAGAACATTAAAATGTTGCATATAAATTTAATGAAAACACATACAAATAAAACTTATTTATTTTTAGATTTTTTTTAAGAAGCCAGCAAAAGAATTCTCTTGAACTGCATTGAAGTCAATTTCCCCCTCTTGAATTGTCTTAGTAATTTAGGAAGAGTCATCCCTTAAGCAAAACAGTACCAAATTTTCAGGAGATCTTCCCAGAATTTTCAATGGAGGGAGAATCAACCCTTTCCTATACCCTGTTACAGCACAGAGAAACATGATCAACAGAGTCTATATCGCTTGAGCTACTCACAAACACATGTTCATTAAGCAGGGTCTTGTTAAATCATCTACTTACCAGTGCAGAAGGCACCACATTAAAACAAGCAAGCATGAATGCTGTGGAATACTTGGAGACAGTTAATGTATACATGTGTGAAGCTGTAACAGTTCCATAATTTAAAAGGTTATTAATGAGTAATGGAGAACAGGATTTGTTAGCTGCAGTTTGCAGATACTGTAGATCTTTATGTCCCTCATACCAGTTGTGGAGGCGAGGCACTGGGCCAGGGTTTCAACTCCAGCTCATAACTTCACCACTAATGCAATGCTTCCGTGCATAACAAGCAGGGCGCAGCAATATTAGGTTCCCTGTATAATGTGTTGTTGAATTACCAGTTGCTTGTTTTGACACCTCAGAAGTACAGGCCACAAAACTGCAGCCTTTTCACTCCCAAATGTAAACTCTGAAGCTGATATTTGTTTCTTCTCTGCAGATGGCCTCTCTGAACATCGGAAGAGCTGGGGCCTGTGTTGTAGTCATAAAGCAGCCATGATTTTTGTCAGCGGTGGATTTTATTGACTTCTAGGTGGATTTTTCTGTCAGAGAAACAAAACTTTGTTGAGCATAAGGATCAATAGATACACTCGGCAGTCTGTTGACCACAACTTGAAGAAGTTTAAAATGGGGAGGAAAAATAATGAGGATTTGATGCCTTCTCCAGTCATTACACACTGCTCAGTGGCTGAACAAGGAAAAATCGACCACCTGTTGTAGGAGCCTCTCTATGAACACAAAAGGGGCAAGTTCAGATACTCCTCTACAGGCTGTGTAATGCAGACATAGCAAGCTAGCCATGCCCAAGACCAACTCTTCAAAAGGACTGGAGCAGCTTAATGAATGGTTTTCATAGCACTAAACATTTTAACTCTGAAACCGTCATAGCACACTGTCACTTTTTTAAACCATAGTTTTATTAAAAGAAAATGTAGGTAACTGATTTATTTTTCTGTCTCTTGTTCTCTCTCAAGGCCTTATCTTGAAATGGTTTACGCTCTCTGCCATTTACTCAGACAATAGACAAGAGAGAATAATGTTTCCTCCTAAAGTAATGAATGAAGGTTGGAAAGGTTTAGCTTCTTTCTTCATCAGAAATGATTCAACACTAACAACAAATTGATTGTTTCTCTGATAATGGACTGTCCCTCCCACTAGAATTATGCATCATCTCCGAGATTGCACTGATGCTACTGGTATGTTCTGTGTGTTTGGGAAACATCTCGACACTGAGGGAAGACTGAGCCTTTTGACCCAATGGGACTTTGCTACAAAAAAGGAGATCCAAAGGAACACTCACAAATCTACCTTAACTTCTTATGAAAGCATGTGAATTCTTGTCTCTTTCAATGCTTTTACACGTTTCTTGCATGTGAAAAGCTTGTGGAAGACAGGCAAACGGCAGCTCATCACATCACGTAAAGATAACATGCAGCAATTCTAAGTCAATTCCATTGGGGCCTAGAAGTGCAGTAAGAGAGACAAAAATGTTATAATGCTTATATGTGTTTCTTGATCCCATCATTGTTCTAATCAAACTCGGCTTAATTTCAATTACCATAAGGATCATCCATTTATTGTTGTAAGTTACTGAAACTAAGGGATGAACTGGTCATTACATGGCAGAAGACTAACAATCTTCTGACACGTTTAAAAATTTGAAATCATTCAAAGTAAGCTGCCAGTTTAAGTGGAAATATAGCAGGGGAGGGGAAGGAACTGCGTAACCTTTTTCAGCTAGACATTTTTCCTGTTAAAATCCTTACTGCCAGGTTGCCTTTCCAACCAGAGTATAAAATATATATTTTATTCCATAAGCAAAAGAGCAGCAGTGAGGAGATTTTGAGTAGCAAAATAGCCAGGAGAGAAAGGTTTATGTAGCCTATTCCTCACTTCAAAGTGGGAGAGATTCCCTCAATTCTTTTCCTTTTCTTAAAAAAACAAAAACCCACACACACCACCACATTGGAAGACTGCCACATAAGTCTGCTATGTAATACCAGTGTGTACAAAGACAAAAACATTGCAAATCAGGTTATTTTGGCATAATGTGTCCCAGTAGCAGAGCACCTGCTTTGCATGTATGAAACCCCCGCAAAAGATGTCCAAACTACATGGATCACCTTGCCTTTGCAAAGTTCTGCCTTGTCTACGAATGAGCTGCATAAGTCATATTGTTGTGGTTACTAAATGCCCTCAGACTTTACATGAACGTCACTGTTGGCTGTATTATGTCATAAGCATGATTGAACTCTTATCAAGGCACCAAAATGAGTCTGGTTTCAATAGTAGGTGTAGGAGAGTCTAATTACATGAATGACCTCAACTGTAGCAGGGATAAAGCTTTGTGTGGAGCTCTGATGGGTGCTGCTGCTCCTTGAGCAAGTTTGGGAATGGGGGTGGGGGAAATGTGAGGTTTTCCCATTCAGACCCATTTGCTAGCTAAATAAAAATATCTGTGTCCCAATGACTGGCTGTTCAAGCTTTTTTATTTTCCAGACATCTGCTAGTAGTAGACTGAATGTTGGATAGCGTGGTGTGTAATTCTGTAATTTTTTCATAATCTGAATTCTATATACAGTAATAATAAGAGGAGATAAGTGTGTATTAGGGATCCCTTGAAAATAGAAGGCTAGAGGGTGAGTTCTGCATTAGCCCTACTTGTGTGAAAAAAGAGGCTACTCCCTCCCAGCAGAAGAATGTCACATAACCACATCTGTTAACTATATTTTGCAATCAGAGTTGGATTCCATGCACGTAAATCAATTGATGTGTTGCCATGTCTACTTAGCCCATGTTTGAAAGATGAAAATTCCAGATGGATAACTAAGAGACAGGATCAGGAAACTTTTCCCCAGGGCTTACCCATAGTCTATATGATACTTTCCATGCTAAGGTAAAGGGACCCCTGACCATTAGGTCCAGTCATGACTGACTCTGGGGTTGCACGCTCATCTCGCATTATTGGCTGAGGGAGCCGGCGTATAGCTTCCAGGTCATGTGGCCAGCATGACAAAGGCACTTCTGGCAAACCAGAGCAGCACATGGAAACGCCGTTTACCTTCCCACTGTAGCGGTTCCTATTTATCTACTTGCATTTTGACATGCTTTCGAACTGCTAGGTTGGCAGGAGATGGGAGCAAGCAACGGGAGCTCACCCCGTCACAGGGATTCGAACCGCCGACCTTCTGATCAGCAAGCCCTAGGCTCAGTGGTTTAACCCACAGCGCCACCTGGGTCCCATACACTTTCCATGCTACCTTGCTCATAAACATCAGAACTCGGTGAGACTTTTTTTTCTGCCCCACCCCCCAAAACAGTACTTTTGCTTGAGCAAAGCAACATGGAGCTTGGGGAAATAAAATCTCCTGTAACTGTGAAGTTTGCAGAATCTCTGCCTCCATCACTTGAGAAATCTCCTTCAGTTATAAGCTGGTTTCTAATCACCACCCTTTGTGACAGCCCTCTATGTATGTGTTGCCATGGTTACCAATACACTTGCTTCTGATTCCAGAACTTTGTATATACTCACATTCTCATCTGACTTCATTCTTGCAAGCATCTTTTCTGGGCTTGGAAGCAATTATTGATGCTGACAACCTGTAGAGAAGAAGTACTGGGCATCTAGAGCAATATTTCAGGACACTCCCTCCTGGTTGTTGTAGGTGTTCCCAACCCACATCCCTCAAACGATAGCAGAGTAGCCCAAAAACTCTGAGCTTTTGTTAGATTATCAGTGGTGGAAAATACAATAAACAGCAAAATCAATCAATATGTGAATTGCTGAACATTTCCTGTGGAAAGAAGGAATAGAATATTGAGTCCCAACACCACAATAATACCATTATTCTACTAACAGAATCTCTCAGGTAAAACACAAAGCCTAACTCATAGACAAAAGTTAAAAGAGTGTGATACAACAGAGAATCATGGCCAGCACCTACAGTGGATTTAATCAGCGCTACAGAAGAAAAAAAGGAGAGAAAAATCCTGAGGTTTTGAATAATCTTTCTGATCTCTCTGTGTCATGCAGTGATAGAAACGGGTCAGAACAGAAGCATGAAGAGACCTACAATTTGAACGTGCAAATCTTGAAAACGCAATTGCCATCTGAACCTGGTGTTTTATGGTATTCCTGGGTCAGTGGAAGAAGATCCTATGCTGCGTTTCTTAATACCATGGCTCTTTGTTGTATTTCCGCCTTATTTCTGAATTCAACTTAGCATGGACGCATAGGGCACTTGCACCAAAGGTTTTCAGCAAGAGCCAAACCAAAACACATGATAGACCATTACTTTCTTTGCACAAAAGGGAGCAAATTATGCACCATTACATAGGATGAAACCAATTACCTTCAAAAACCAGTCCAGTCAGTATTTTTCAAGACTTGTCTCCGGAAACTTTAAGATGCTGTAGAAATCTAAACATAAATACAGAAAGGCTTTGTAAAATTAATATTGCCTGCAGAGGTGGGCTCCCATTTAGTCTGACGGTAACATAAAGATCATAGAATCATAGAGTTGGAAGAGACCACAAGGGCCATCCAGTCCAACCCCCTGCCAAGCAGGAAACACCATCAAAGCATTCTTGACATATGGCTGTCAAGCCTCTGCTTAAAGACCTCCAAAGAAGGAGACTCCACCACACTTCTTGGCAGCAAATTCCACTGCCGAACAGCTCTTACTGTCAGGAAGTTCTTCCTAATGTTTAGGTGGAATCTTATTTCTTGTAGTTTGAATCCATTGCTCCGTGTCTGCTTCTCTGGAGCAGCAGAAAACAACCTTTGACCCTCCTCTATATGGCATCCTTTAATATATTTGAACAGGGCTATCATATCACCCCTTAACCTTCTCTTCTCCAGGCTAAACATACCCAGCTCCCTAAGCCGTTCCTCATAAGGCATTGTTTCCAGGCCTTTGACCATTTTGGTTGCCCTCCTCTGGACACGTTCCAGCTTGTCAGTATCCTTCTTCAACTGTGGTGCCCAGAACTGGACACAGTACTCCAGGTGAGGTCTGACCAGAGCAGAATACAGTGGTACTATTACTTCCCTTGATCTAGACGCTATACTCCTATTGATGCAGCCCAGAATTGCATTGGTTTTTTTAGCTGCTGCATCACACTGTTGACTCATGTCAAGTTTGTGGTCTACCAGGACTCCTAGATTCTTTTCACATGTACTGCTCTCAAGCCAGGTGTCTCCCATCCTGTATTTGCGCCTTTCAGCAATTTTAGTTGGTTATTGAAGAAGAGATTAGAAAATTATCTCAAATCACAGCTGTGGTAGCTCATTAAATAACCACTTCTGCATGCCCAGCACATGAAAACATGGGACTCACAGGGGTGGTCAAGAGAGCGCATTAAATGAACTAGAGATGATAGTGAAATAATGGTACAGAGCGCATTAACTTACAGAACAATCCTGACTATGGAAAGCTGGTATAACTTACACAAGCATAAGTTACCTCTAGTCCAAATTCTGTTCAGGACCCTCTGGGAGGGAGCTTCTGCTGGCTGAGCTGACAAGTGAGTGCAGGCGTGAGTTTTGAGGTTTGTGTCCTATGCCACATGAATGGAAAGTATTCAGAATAGGTGTAAATCTTGCCTTGGTCCAATGTGCCTCAGAATACTTCTTTTTGGAGATTGATGCCAGGTGGCGGCCAGAAAAACCCAAGATCTGCTGAATCTAAACTCTCTTGTTGCAACTGATCTTGAGTTTGGACTGTGGTGTTAAGGAGCGTGGCCACTGAAGCCATGGCTGATATCATAGCAATATTTCCAAAACTAGCTCAGCAGCCACCTGCAACAGAATACAGACTCCCTCCAAACACACACCTCTATTTGGTTTAGCTTTTGGCAAGCTTCCCTATTTGAAAACTTTTGGAACACAAAATACCAATGAAGTACAAACTAATAACACCCCCTCCCACAATCACATTTAAAAGGCCATAGAATGTTACTCAAAGAAATGTTTTCGCCTGGTGCCTAAAGATATGTAGTGAAGGTGCCTGGCAAGCTTCCCTGGGGACAGAATTCCACAAACGGTAAGTCACTGTACAGATGTTGCAAATGTGAGCGGCCCTATTATGTTCTTCAAGAGGAGGGTTGGGGCAAGCAACATCCTGCCCACCCCAACACTCCAAGCATCCCTTGACACCTCTATTGGTGGAGATTGGCACAAATAGATTTTTTTTCCGTCAGGGATGCTGGGACATGGAATGCCAATCCCCATTCCTGCCTGTGAAAAGGATGGTTCAAGTTTCTACTGCTGCTTCCTCTTTCTGTCCCGCAAAAGGTTTATGAGGTTTGGGTGGGAAATAGAAGGGGGGGTCATGTTTGTAGAGGAGGAAGTGGGAACTTACGGATAGAACATCTGTGAACACCTGAACCAGGTACTGGAAAACGTTTTACTCTTTTGAGGCGAGCACCACTGGAGAAGGATGAAAAGCTTATTTGCTTGTTATGGAGTAGCCTCCAATTTTGGACCTAGAGGGTGCACATATGACACACACACCTCCAGCTTCAGCACTTAAGATGGATGGGACTGTGACTGATTCGGCAATAAAAGTACATTGAAGGGAAAGTGGAATGAGTATTGGGGTCAACAAAGTAACTTTGCTAAGCCTAGCACTTTCTTCTCATGGCACTAGAAATCATTTGTTAAAATTAGGTTTCTCTAAAGTTGCATCTGAAATCAATGTTGCGATGTACATTAGCATCGTCAGCACGCTTTGCCCTGCCAGACAAGTGTAGTCTCTCAACAGAAGTTAGAGCAGAGATCTACTTCCTAATGATATCTGGTGCAGCCTAAATTTTGGTACCACTTTGAAGCAAAGAGACTCGACTTTAATTTGAAGTGCCAGATGGCCAGTCATGTTTGCAGGGCCTTCTGAATTTTGCATGATTTCTACATTTAAGGAACCTAAAAATGTGGCGAAGTAGAAATGCAATTGGAAATTCAACAGAAAACGTGTTGGTAACACAGGCCACATCTTTGCGAAAAATGTGTTCCAGGCATCCTTACAAATTTGTTTAAGAGATGTGGCAAGAAGAATAGCGAGTGCTTCATGTATTTTAAGCACTCTACAAATAATAATAATTATGATAATCATTGTCATTATGGCTTCTACTAGAGGCCTTGGTGTTCTTTTGGTGGCAGTGCTAAATTCTTCCATCTAGAGACAATAAGCTCTTGTCCACCGCTAGATGCTGGCATTTTTCTCACGCCCAAACAAAATGTTTATTACCGCAGCTTCATTTTCTAGAACGCTATTCTGTTCCTCAGCTGTGGGGAATTACAACAAATAATTGTCAGCAAGGGTTTTGATAGAATAGCTGGGAGGGGGGAAAATAAAGAAAAAGCATTTTATTAATATCCTTGTTTATGAAAGATTCATTGCCTTTCAGATCAGGCTGAGTACATCACTTATAAAACTGTTCTTTATGTATTATGTGCCCAGTAGTTCCGAGGAAAATATACATGTACAATTAATGTCTATCCTCTGCTGTGATGAGCATCTGTTTCCAGGGTCTAGGAGTGCAAAGTACGGTAGTTCTGTATATGGAATCAGATTTTGTTAAATCATTTATGGTACTGCATGTTTTCGATTGAAAAATATATATGTTGGATGAATGAAAACGTGTTATTTGGGTTTCTTGATCACATTTCTATTTGAAAAACTGTGGCAGTAATCGTTTAAAGTCTTGGTGATAAGTCTTGAACAAATACGCTGAATGGACAGTCTGGGATAAAGCCACAACTTTGATTTCAGATGTTGGAAGAGTTTGGCTACAACATTGAGTATATTATCCATTTTAGCCTCTCGCTGGAGGGCTGAAACTTTTTACAGGGTCGTGCCAAGAATTGTGGCCTCCCCAAGATGCCAGTCTACTGGGGATGGCCATCCCCAGGCCTCTGGTGGAAGCTCTATGGCCTGTCTGCTCTCCTCTTTCATCTACAACCCTCTAATGGGGCACCCTGAGTACACACATGTTCTTCGGTCTGGGAAATGCTCCCATTCACCCAGGACCTTGCTGACTAGGATTCCATCCAATGCCTCACCTGCCACCTGCTATGGGGAAGGCTAAACCTCCAAATGGTCCCAGTCTGTTTGAAGGCAAATTTATTTCTGTCCCCAAATTCCATTGGGAATCGTAGAGAGGTCAGGTAGAGTGCAAGGAGGCAAAACCTGGTTAGACAAGTCAAAATACTGTGCAGAATGAAAGCAAGGGGTTGCTCTTCTGCTGAATGCATCGAAGGTGCCAAGAGCAGTTGGTTGTTAAGTGTAGCCAGTGGACCGGAGTGGAAGCATGTATGTGCCGGTCCACCAGCAAAGCTCTCGAGTGTCTTAGAGTATTTGACGGGCAATCCTGCTCTGCAATGTGGCTGGTTGGCTGATCTTCAATGTCTAGCCGTGAGTCCAGGACCTGAAAATGGTGGCCAGCTTGTGAGGGGCCACAACCACCGCCCACCCAGAACAGGGTAAGTGGGCATTGTGCTGCAAAATGTCATACAGAATGCAACTGAAAGACGTTTGTCTGTTTACGGCTTACAACCCACAAGACTCAGGATGATGCATTAAAGGCATATTACAATTCTTGGTTTCCTTGGGATCATAATAAATTGTGAGGGAGGGGTGTCCAGGGGCCAGAAGGCCCAGTTTAGATTTCTAGATAACAAGTTATGTAGGACTGATCTGTTTGCTGCTTTAGAATCTGCCTCATGCCTTGTTTTATTGAGGTTCGGTGTGCCCTCATACATCCTTCTTCATAAAGAGACTATTTTGATGCTTTCAATAGCACAAGAATATATTACTAAACAAGAATATATTACTAACCACTTTACAAACATAATTTAGGACCTACAGTAAATTTATGTATGTTTGCTCTTCTCCTTCCATTTATATGTTATGTATTTTCAAATATATTTTTTTCATTCCAGAATTAAAATGAGGTTTTGTAGCATTGTTTCACATAAACAACAAGTGATGTAACTGAACTAGAAAGAAAGCTTTCTAAAAAGGCCAGTATCCAAAACCATGAATAAGATATTATATAAATATTGCTTCTTCCTTTCCTTAAAAAAAACTCCTACCTATTTTGAAAGGAAGATGGTTATGCAGAACCTCACATGAGTATATCAAAATTTCTCATCTCGGACATTTGGTTCTCACCTTGCAGAAGACAATAGCTCTGAATAATCTCTTCCCAATGTTGTGGGTCTGGACATGCGTAGAAGCAACTTCCGGTGCCCAGACATGGGCAGAGTGGCACCCGAAATCGGTTCTGCGCATGTCCAGACATGCGCAGAAGGAGCCTCCCTGGCAGGTAGGAAGTTGGGATGTACGGGGTTTTTTTCTATTTGGGATAACAGTGGGTAACGGATTAAAATCCGGGGGTTGCCCACGAAAAACGGGAGACTTGGCAGCTATGCTGGCGGGGCAGTTTGGGAGTGGCAGAATCTGCCAGAGAAGGAGGTCCCTAGGATTGGAGGTAGGGAGAGTTTGGGCAGTGATATGGAAGAGGGCTCTGACACACAGTCACTTGGCTTCCCAGTGACCAGGGAGAATTGGTTGAGTCAGTCTGTAGCCTCCTAAAGAGCTGAAGAGACAGGTGACCAATTGGTGGAGTTGGCTAAGCTGGAGATGGTGGGACAGTCAGAGGGTTGGGCTCAAGTCCCATCACCAAACATGCACCACTGTCTGTGCCAGCATGAACAGACCCAGCAGCAGCCCATCCACAGTAGAAACATTTGCTTGCAAGCATAGCTTTCCTACTTGGGACGAGAACCGCAAGACAGACTGGCTCCACCTGCTCTTTAAAAGCAGGCTTGAAGGGGCATGTCAAGGGTTGGGACAAAATATTTGCTTATGCCCAGCCATATATCCTAGAACTCTGCTTATGCACTATTAAACGATGTGTCCTATACTTGAAGCTGCTACTGAGTCTGTATGCTGATTTGGTAATGAAGCTTTGGGAAATTCCCAAGCCAAGGGTCTGAGTCTTTCATCCAAGTGTGGGAAGCAAGACATATCATGCATTTCTACTCAGAAATAAGGCACACCAAGTTCCATGGAGATTCACAGCAAAGATGGGTACTTGGGAGCTATTTTAAGAAAAGGTGAACAAGAGCCCACCTTATCCCAAGCATCATTGAGTAGGCTACAAATCACATCCCTCTTCCTGAATAAGTCTTAGCCCAATTACATGCAAACAGTGGGAAAGACACATCCACACACAGGCACACACATCTCTAAATACATTCCTTCTTGTGAAGCCATCACTCCTCGTTTTTCATTTCCTTAAGAGTTGCAGGTGTCCGCTAACCTGTTAGCTGGCCACTGAAGCAATTCTTTCTCCATCAGGCCATCCCCAAGTTTGCAAACCAAGAGGCTTCCTCATTGACCTGTTTGTTTCAAACTTTGGGATCACCCTACTGGCAAGAAGCAAGAATGAGCTCATCCATATCCCGATTTACCACCTCCTTTTGCAGTTGAAAGGAAGTAAAAGTCACTTTTCAGGTGCACTAATCCTTGGAAGTTAAGGAGCAACTATTGGAGAATGGCCCTTTTCAGCGACAGTGTCCAGATTCTGGAGTTTGATGCCGAGACATGTTCTCCTGCTACAATCTATGTTCTCATACAGTGTGTCCGGCTCTCACCTGCCTTTAAATGGAATATTGGTATTGGAGTTTTATTTTATCTTGGTTTTAATTGCTGGCTTGATTTTACTGCATAATCCTTTGCTTTTTCATCATGCTGTTTTTATTGTTTCTGTTATTTTATTCTGGTATGCTTATGCTTCTCTGAAAAAGGTGGGATAAAAATATGCCAAATAAGCACATTTGTTTTCATATTTTATCTAAAGCAAACTAAAGCCAAGATCAAATTAAGACCAGTATACTTTTCACCTACAAGTGCTGCCCCCACCCACAATACAATTTTCTACATTACATTTTAGACCAGTCATAACTGGAAAGTTTATTTCTGGATGGGGAGAAATTGTGCATTTTTGCCTGTAATTGAGAACAAAATTTATCAGTACAGAATTCCTGTAAGTGCATATTTGTCTTAGGTGCAGTCCAACATATAAAATTTGGATATATTGCCTCTGCTGTTCACTGAACATCTGAATGCGAGAGATAAATGTTCTTTCCTTGGAATGATCCAGCAACTTTGACATTGCCGGACATTCTGTCCCCAGTAGTGTAATTCACCGAGAAGACAAAAGGAGGATTAAACATGATAATTATACTTGTGACAAGAGCATATGACTTCAGGGAGAGGGCAATTAATGCTCCAACTGAGGATTTCAGTGGCGCTTCTGTTAATATTTCAGCCTGAACTTTTATTCGAGGCATATTGGGCACTAGAACTGCACATGGCAAGCACTCAGAAGTCATCTAAGTTCATCCCGTGGGTGAAATACAGTGGGACATAACAAGGCGTTTGTTGCCTGTTAGTCTCTAAAGTGCCTGTTGTCTATAGTGCCTTGCTCACCACACTGAACAACTTATTCAACCTGGAATACCTGAGAGTCATAAATAGTTTTTTGTTTGTTTTTTAAAAAATATCTTGTTCTTCCAGATATTTATCACCTGTTTGGATCAGATATAGAAAATAATTATTACATGTGAGTCAACCTCAATGCATACAGGTAGGCCTATGTGTTACAGATTAACAAATCTATAAGCAACCATGTCTGCTTTGCCACTGCACAGTGATAATCCACAGCCAGATGAGAGTGCAAATGGGCCTATAGCAGGCATCCCCAAACTGCGGCCCTCCAGGTGTTTTGGCCTACAACTCCCATGATCCCTAGCTAACAGGACCAGTGGTCGGGGAAAATGGGAATTGTAGTCCAAAACATCTGGAGGGCCGAAGTTTGGGGATGCCTGGCCTATAGTCATCTAATGTCCACTGTCCCTGAAGGGAAGAAAGGGAGTTTTGGACCAACATCCATTGTCCTACAGGGGGTTACTGCAACTTTCATATCTATACAAGGTGATTCATAATGAAGTATACAGCTTCCAGATGCTGTAAGAGGACAGGTGAGGACACGGACCACAACTGCGAACCGTGAGATAGATGTCCTCATAAAGTTTGTGTTCCGCTACTGAGGGAAGTGACGTAGGCGATAATGTGCGTGTCACATGACTAGTGTCACATGACAATTGGCATAAAATTTTTGAAACTACGGGCTGTTTGTGCAAACTTCGAAGTCCTGAACCAACGTGTGTTTTGGAAGAAGTCATCGATAGTTTTTGCACCACCATTCAAGGAAGCCCGGGAAAATCAATGCGTAGGGTGAGTCGCATTTGGGCAGAAATGGATTACCGGTTTGATGTGTGTCATGTGACAAAGGGTGCACACATAAAACATCTATGACTGTTTCTATAGAAACTTTAAACATTCCACAACAATTCTGTTACAGGTAACATAAGATATATTACATTCTTTTTTAATAGTGCGTTGAAACTGTATACTTCATTATGAATCACCCTGTATCTTTATGAATCACCGCTCTTCCATGACTCTGTAGTACAGTACCTAAGAATGACTGTTGTGATTCTGACCTTCAGGAAGGAATGACAAGGAGAAATCCCTTTCCATCTGCTGAAGCATTTGCTGCTTTCTACAAAACCTTTATTAAATGTTTCTAACTCGGAGGAAAGAAAAAAAATGTACTTTTTACTGCTTCTGCCTTGGGAACACTCCATGCCACTGTATGCTAAACATGCCTCCTCAATAAGTTCTGTTTTTAGCTATAAGTGGCCTACTTTTAAATCACAAGAACTTCAGCAAAGGGTTCTAAAAGTGATCACTTTGGGGTTTTTTTGCCAGAGAAAGTCATTTTGATATGTGTTCAATTATTACTACAGGATGTCATAGTAGTAAACAATTCAGTGGCAAAAACCCCCAGCGTGTATCTTAACTTGAAGATGCAGAAAACCAGCCTTTCAGGAGATTATGGTGGAAACCAAACATATATGTCCCACCAGTAGGAAGCAGAAGAATGAGTTCTGCTGACAAGGATGGCCTAGTCTGAGGCAAAATGGGAAGGTGCCAGCTACTACAGCCTTCCCGACACTGAAGCCTTGCTTACTGGAGTTGCACAATGGTGGCTTCTGGTGAGATGTTCCAGAGCTCTTGTGCAACTTCTGTGTTGGCAGGGGTGGGTTCAGTGCCCACAGAGGCAGCTCCCTGTAAGATTCTGCCGCCTGAGGCATCTGCTTCACTCTACCTCATGGGTGGGCTGGTCCTGCCTGCTGAAGAGGGACATAATTAGGAGACCTGCTTGATTTAAAAGTTATAACAGATTCCAACAAAATGCCATCCAGCCCAATCTGTCCTTTCCTCCAAATGCCTTTAAACTGCCTCATTACTATTTTGTCCTGAGTAACCCAAGCAGAATAATCTGTGGGCAGTACTTCTCAAATGTTCACGTAAGATGGCAATGCCTCTTCTGACAGTATCCTTCTCCCATGGAAAAATGGAATGCAAATATCACATCAAATCAGAAACAAATCAAATGTTACACGGCTTGCGCAAGAAGCCCATTCATACAAACTGTAACTGATGCATAATGTAGGGTTGCCATATTTCAAAACGTAAAAACCAGGACACCCCAAAATTGTTGAGCTTTTATTTTAAGGGAACCCCTCCCCCAAACATGATTTTTTCAATTGACTTGCCTAAGATTCAGGACAAAGCACCGCCATTTTGAAATTCCTCCCGGACGTTAATTCTGCCTTTGAAATCCCGGTAATGTCTGGGGAAATCTGGATGTACTGCAGCCCTAACATAATGTGTCAGTTGTCTGCTAGTGCCAGCCTCTTTCCAGGCCTGCTTTCTAAAGTCTCTTGCAATCCCGCCTAACAGGGGCTGCCTGCCTAAGACTGGTAAAAAAAAAGAAAAAGAGTTAGCACAACCTGGCAGGCTGTCATAGTCCACAGCTGGTGGACTACGTTCGGTCAGCTTTGGGGGGGGGGTGTCATAAATTGTGTGAGCCTAGTTAACTTTCTTGCAACCAGAATCATTTTACTCTAAAATTCATACTGATTTTTCCTAGAGGAACACCTTCCATTTGTTTGTGGTTGTTTCTATTTAATATGTCTTGATTTTCTGTCTGTATTTAAGTTATAGGTAGGTAGCCGTGTTGGTCTGAGTCGAAGCAAAATAAAAAAATTCCTTCAGTAGCACCTTAAAGACCAACTAAGTTTTTATTTTGGTATGAGCTTTCGTGTGCATGCACACTTCTTCAGATACACTGGAAACGAAAGTGTCAGACCCTATATATATACAGAGGGTGGTGGGGGTGGGTGGGAATGGGTGATGGGCTGATGGGAGTGGTAAACCTGTGGATGGCACTTCCTGTTTCCAGTGTATCTGAAGAAGTGTGCATGCACACGAAAGCTCATACCAAAATAAAAACTTAGTTGGTCTTTAAGGTGCTACTGAAGGAATTTTTTTTATTTTGTCTGTATTTAAAGTATTGATTAGTGCTCAGAAGTGAAATATAACAAGTTTTTAAATTAAAAGTGTGTATATATATATATATATATATATATATATATATATATATCCCAACTGTGCTTCTTCTGTGGACTGAGCAGTAATTCAGACTTCGGCTTTGTAATGTAAATTAAGTCATCTGGTGTCACTCTGGAGAAATGCTTATTCCTCACAAAGAGAACTTCCAAATGCTTTTTGATACCCTATAATTCTGAAGAGTACTTTTAAAATAAGTCTGCCATTTATTATGAGGGTACTTTTCTCATCTTCAATCTGCAGTGAATGATAAGGAAATAGGATATAACATTTTGAGAGGCAAATAAATATTCCAAATTACTTTATAGGCTCCTGTGTTCAAGGAAGTAGTAGAAAAACAGCTGCAGAGACAAGTGGAGGTACATCAAATACTTTAAAAAAGATATTTATGTTTTGACAATGAAGTACTACTGTGATAGATATAAAGCAAAAACGTGCCAAGACACTATATAGCCCAGTCTAAAATCAGGAAGTGTCTGAAGCTGAGAATGAAAACATACAGAACTGAACCTGAAGGCTAGCTCAAACATTTGGTCATGGAGAATGGTTGAGGTCTCATGTAATTGCCAGCGAGGAAGTCAGAAAATGTGAAAATGTCTACCCATCAACTGTTCCACCATGTCAAAACTCACCACATTTGAAGAGCCAGCCGTGAAGCAATGCCCAAATCTAAAAGAAAAACAAATTACTTTGAATCAAAATCCTAGTGGTTTTCAAAATGTGTTCTGGGGAAGTCTGAAATTCTTCAGAAGTTTATTCATCAATGAATATGAATGAGATCAGAAATAAGAGCATGAACTTCTCAGATAACTTCTGAGAAATACTGAATATCTACCACTACACAGAAGAATGTGGCTATGTTCCATTTCTTTATTTTTCTATAAAACTTCCTCATACTGAGTTTCACTTGAATTAAAACAGGGTATTAAAATTTTAAAAGATCAGAGTAAAAAGACAATGAAAATAATAAAAAAACTTTTTCCCAGCCCACATAAAAGTCATCAATGATGGGATCCATATAACCAACAGAATGCCATAATCTGGGTGCTTCTACAGAAAAGACCCGGTCCTACATTCCCACCAACTAAAATAGGTATTGGAAGGTGATCTCCTGCTTCAGACAGGTTCTGCGGTACAATTTAAGTTCAGCTCAATGATAAAGTTTGATAGGCCTGGGCAGAAATTTGCATCAATGTACTTTGCATTCTGGACCGGTTCTCAGAATTTTATAAGATGTTTAGGGATTGCTTCTGAAACACAAGGGGACCCCAGTTGACACTTCAGTGTGGCAAGGCTGCCTTGAACATTGCAATTCAGTGATCTAACACAGAGATCATAGTTACTTCATTTTTAGTGGAATCCTATGCATGTTTCTTCTGAAGTAATACAGCTGTATTCAATGGGGCTTAATCCCATGTAAGCATGCATTAGGATTGCAACCTAAGGAGGGTTGCACTGTGTTTATTTGAAGGACCATGATAGGAGATTAGACTTCTCCTAATTATTATATGGAGAAAATCCTCCCAAGCTTCAAGCTTCTTTCTAAGGTTTTTTTTAAAAAAAATGAATGAATGAATGGCATGTTTTTCAGCTGGGGCAAGTAAGGTAGCAGAGTTGTATAGGAGGACTTTGCTTTATATCTTACATAAATGATCTGGATATGTATTCTAAACCTACCAAATAACATCGGCTTGCTCCAGGGACTTTTCAGTGCATCTTCTCCTCTGTATTATTCAGCAGGTCAGATGAAATCAGAGCATACCGGTCCTTTGTGACTGTTTAAGCATGCAAATCTATTAATCTTATTCTCTTTTCCTTGCAGCATCATTAGATCCAAAACAAAAACTACCTGAAGTTGCCCAGGACATACCAAATAGTAACCAAAGCAACTGCATAGTCTTATTACCCTTTTGCAGAAGGGTTGACTTTTGTTGTTGGGTATCTTCCTCCAAGGAACACAGACTATAAGGACAACATAGCAAATACTGGGAGGATGGATGGCGGTGAACAGGTTGAGGTTGAATATTGACAAGACAAAAGTACTGTTTTTGAGGGACAGGGGGGTGGGCAGGGGTGGGGGTTTCCCTGGTCCTGAATAGGGTAACTGTGCCCCTGAAGGACCAGGTGTGCAGCCTGGGTGTCATTTTGGACTCACAGCTGTCCATGGAGGCGCAGGTTAATTCTGCATCCAGGGCAGCTGTTTATCAGCTCCATCTGGTACGCAGGCTGAGACCCTATCTGCCCACAGACAGTCTCACCGGAGTGGTGCATGCTGGTTATCTCCTGCTTGGACTATTGCAATGCACCCTCCATGGGGCTACCTTTGAAGGTGACTTGGAGACTACAACTAATCCAGAATGCGGCAGCTAGACTAGTGACTGGGAGTGGCTGCCGGGACCATATATCACTGGTCCTAAACTTAAAGGATCTTGACTGGCTGGCTGGACTCCCTTGCCTGCTTGTTTGCTTACTCCAAGGCCACCTCAATTCCTGGTAACCAGCACTCCGTGACCAGCCCCAGAGGCACCATTCGCCTACAAAGCTTGTAGCCAGGGCTGCTGCAACAAACAGCTGTGCAAGCCTTTGGGAGGCAGAAACGTGAGAAGGCATCAGAGGAAGGAGGGACAGAAAGAGGGACAGAGGCCAGTGTGGTCCATGGCAACCCTGACTATCATTCAAGGCACTCCAGGGTGTCACGGCACACTGGTTGAAAACCGCTGCCTTAGTGCGCCACTGCCACATCACTTCAAGCACTGCAATACAGATGGATATTGATTTCACAGACTCATTTTAACTAGATGTGTACTCACAGATTTAAGGGTCTGTATAGGGTGGCGCTGTGGGTTAAACCACAGAGTCTAGGGCTTGCCGATCAAGAGGTCAAGCGGTTCGAATCCCCAAGACAGGGTGAGCTCCCGTTGCTCGGTCCCAGCTCCTGCCCACCTAGCAGTTCGAAAGCACGTCAAAAGTGCAAGTAGATAAATAGGTACTACCGCTCCGGCGGGAAGGTAAATGGCGTTTCTGTGCACTGCTCTGGTTCGCCAGAAGCAGCTTAGTCATGTTGGCCACATGACCTGGAAGCTGTACGCCGGATCCCTCGGCCAATAGAGCGAGATGAGCGCCGCAACCCCAGAGTCGGTCACGACTGGACCAAATGGTCAGGGGTTCCTTTACCTTTACTTTATAGGTCACATGAGGCTCAAAGGATGCACATTCTGTGTTCCATACACCAAGCCAAGCATCTCTTCCAGTCATTCAAACCCAGTTCCCTCCCAGGCTTCCCTGATAGTATTGTAGCCTTATTGCTGATAAGGGTCCTTTAGTTGCCCCAAGCAGGACAGAGATAGTCAAAACGATACCGGGGTTGAGTTCTTCCAGAGAAAGAATTTTATTTCTTATTAATAAGAGACTCAAGGTGGCTAGTTCCACGACATGAGTAAAGCAACACAAATTGCAAAGCTCTCTTATACCCTCCTTTGGGGCTCTTTCCCCCTCCTCTGCAAATGTGCGCACACAAGGGGGTCACTAGTACATGTCCTGTGCGTAAACACATGCTGGCTTAGGCAGGGGTAACATAAACAGGGCTATAGGGGACAATGGTGATTTACGCATCTCCCCCCCCCCCCCCCCTTCACATCATCTATGCGTATTGTCAATTACTGTCGAATTCATATCTCTGGCTGGCTCAACAAAGCCTTGACTATCTTGCTGCTCTTTGTGTCAGACTGCTAGCATCAGACAAGACAGTCATTTGGCCTTGATAGCTTAGCTGGACATCCTGTTTTGTTTACATTACCCTTTGGCACACAGAGAGAGGCAAAGGAAAAAGCATTTTTACGCAAGACATCCCAGGGCTACAGCCTATACAGTCAGAATTCATACAATGCAGGCAATGCAAACTATAGGATCCGATCTAGCTCAATAATACAATTTGCAAATCACTCTCTTCAGTATGAAGGCAGAACACATCAACAGTCCTGTATTACCACTGCGTTTGGAAAAGTATGGGGGAGGGGAATCCCCTGGTTGGTTGGTTGGTTGTTTTAGAAGGGTTCTTTTGAAGGCTTTCCACAGGCATCTGGCCAATGTGATCCAGTAAGGCCCTTCTGTTCTTAATAGTAGTTTGTAGAGCCCCTCTTCCTTAGACATTATTTCCTCTCATATCCTGTCTCCCTATCAGGCTCCTGCTTGCCCTTACACTATCTGTTATTAAAATGTTTTGTTTCTAATTAGGAAATTGGAGGGTTCTCTCTCTCTCTCTCTCTCTCTCTCTCTAATGTATGTTACATGCATAAATGTGAAAATAACATGGGCTTCAGAAAAGACCTCCCTCCTTCCCATCCCATTTTTCCTTGTGAATATTTCTATTCTCCCCATTTCCTCTAGTTTACCATGTTCTTCATATATTTCTTCTGAGGAGACTATAAACATTTTGGAACAATAGAGAATTAGGATTAGGAACCATCTATTTAATCAGAAATTGCCACTTTCCTTTAATTATCGAGGACAAGTCAAACCTTTAGCAGAAGAGAAAAGTTCTGCAGCCTGCAGAATTACTAATCTGAGGATTTCTCTGCAGACAGCACATCAAAGCCTCAAGATACAGCTTCTCACAAAGAAAGCTTGCCTTCTGAAGGATTAGCACCCCCACTCCACACCCACGCCTCAAGGCTGGTTCTTGGGAGCGCCCTAGTCTCTACCTTGCATGAGTAGAACTTCAAAGTCCCAGTAAACAACAGGCCTCTAGAAACTCCCTGCACGAACAGAAGAACCTCCAAGGAGGCAGAAAGCATTTATTTTAAAGTAGCACAGCTTTTTCCTACCCACCCAAAGGAAAGCAGAAAATAAAAATAAGAAAAGCATTGCGTCGGCAAAAAAAAAAAATGTGTGGGGGGTTGGAGGTACGGTATGTAACCATAGTGATTTCTAGGTACCAAACCAGGTTTGAACAAGGTGGCCCAACTGTGCATTCTTTGCTTTGCTTGTTTTGTTTGTTTAAAAAAACAAAATACACTGTACCAGGATACAAATCTTTGTTTCTTGAAGGATATAGGCACAGTGCTAAAAGCTGAATCACGCATGTATTGATTTCTCACATTTCAGACTTATTGGCGCAGGCATATATATTCTCACTAGATTGCCATTCACTTGATCCTGGTTCAGGCATTCATATCTGTGAGTCGTGCAGCTGGAGAAGTCCTCAGAAGAGAGGCGGAAGAGAAGTGCCCTTTCCTTCAATGCTTCTTCTCAACATCCCACCCCCAAATATCCCTATATGCCTCATCTTTCAGGATCGCCAGAGCCTTGAACAATAGCACTCCTCTTAAAGAAGGTGGGCAACATTTCTTCCGGGTCCCAAGTCTATAAGCAATAACAGCTCATCTAATGATTTTCAGAGAAACACCAGCAGTATAATATAGGATCTCACTGTATGATACAATGGGCTAAAGATTTTGGATGTAATATTCAGTTAGAATCTTGGGAAAGGCTGTGGAATGAAGGTACTAATTTTACTGCATGCAGTGCACTTAAAGAAAACGTGATGAAAATGATGTATAGATGGTATTTAACACCATCAAAACCTGCTAAAATGTATAAGACAAGATCTAACGAGTGTAGGAAATGTAAAGAAAAGGAAGGTATCTTTTTCTGAATGTGATGGACTTGTAAAGAGGTATAGGCTTTCTGGGAAATGATATATAATACAACAACAACAAAACCGTTTATTGTGAGGACCATGCCTATACACAAATATCAACACAACAATAATTAAAAATGTTAAAATTCATTACATACTATCCCAACAAAACCTTCATCCCACAAAACAGGAAGAGAAGGAAAACAAGCAACGAGTTAAACAGACGATGAAGGGGGCTTTACTTTAGAAATGATATATAATGAGTGAATTAGGTCCAGTCGTGACCGACTCTGGGGTTGAGGTGCTCATCTCTCTCTATTGGCCGAGGGAGCCGGCGTACAGCTTCCAGGTCATGTGGCCAGCATGACTAAGCTGCTTCTGGCAAACCAGAGCAGCGCACGGAAACGTCGTTTACCTTCCCGCCGGAGCGGTCCCTATTTATCTACTTGCACTTTGACGTGCTTTCGAACTGCTAGGTGGGCAGGAGCTGGGACCGAGCAACGGGAGCTCACCCCATCGCAGGGATTCGAACCGCTGACCTTCTGATCAGCAAGCCCTAGCCTCTGTGGTTTAACCCACAGCGCCACCTGGGTCCCGTATAGTAGACGAAGAGACACCAAAAAAAAAAAAAAAGATAAAAGACTGTTCTTGTATGCAACAATAGTGGCAAGAACCCTTTTAGCCCCAAAATGGAAACAACAAGAAGTACCAACAAAAGAAGAGTGAGTGGCAGATGAAAATGATGGACTTTGTGGAACTGGTGAAGCTGACGGGGGAAATTTGAAACCAGCACAATCAAGTATTCCAAAAAGGCTGGAGTAAATTTATACAATATTTGAAAGACCATTGGAAGCAATTAACAACACTAGTAGGGTTATCTGAAGACTTGTAATGAGAATATTTTTTACCTTTCTACATTTATTCAAATTTTGATGTAACTTGTAATGAGTTATATTAGAATTGGGAAATATATAAAATGCTGTGATATAAAGGTTACTTTTGAAAGCCAAGTGGTGGGAGGGAAGGAAGTTGACAGGCTCTAAAGAGCCAAAGAAGTAAAGTGGATAATAATCATGTGATTATATATGTTTTAATGGAAAAATAATAAAAATTAGAGAGAGAGATGATCTCATATAAGAACCATTGTAGTAAATGAAACACCACACTCAAACCATCCCTTTTGAGCATGAGTAATCCATGTGTACAGATCTAGGAGAGTAAAGTGTCTGGATCTTAATATGGGAAGAACAGCCAAACATCCCACTAAAGGCAGTTATCAGGCACATTGTTATGTGCCCAGTATTACATGGGTGAGCTAAGGGCCATCTAGGGAGAGCAGGAGAGAGAACGGGAGACAGTCTATGGGAATCCTATCACTAGACACACAGAATGGATAATGCCCACTGGATTTTCATTGGTTGGGTAATACAGTGATCAAAAACCTAGACAAGCTATTTAACAGTTGAATGTCATGGTTCTGCTATTTTCTATCACGTGAAGCCACATTTAGAAGAATATTAACAGTAGAAGAATAATATGTTTAAAATGGGTTGTTAGATATCAGGTGCTGGAAACCGGGGGGGTGGGTATTCTTGTGCTCAAATCCTTCTTGAAGGTTTCCCATAAAGGGCATCTGGTTGGCCACTATGAGAAAAGGGTTGATGGGCCACTGGTCTGATCCAGCATGCTCTTGTGGATTTTATGATTTTGCATCTTGGCAGAAATATGGGATTGAGCAAAGCATATTAGGAGAAACCAGAAGCAAAAAATTGCTGCAGTAGTTTACAACAGTATTTGCCTTCCTTCTTGAATTTGAACAATAGGCTGGAATAATTCCAATTAAAACCAGTACAATGTCCCAGTTTCTATTTCTTCCCTTTCTGTTCATCTGCTCTCCTTACCAAGATCTACTCAACCAACCTGACTGACACTTTTCACTCACTGTATTTGGTGGGTCTTTGTTCCAGCCTTTATTGCCTTCCCAGACATTTTACTGCAAAACAATGATATACATATCTTCCCCCCCCCAATAGTTCTGCTTAGATATGCTCTCTCTCTCTCTCTGCCCTCCAGAATTTAAGAATAATGGTAACTTCAGTGGAGTGCATTGCTAATGAAAATTTGCTTTTCTCACCAGACCTTCAAGTGCACCAAATTCTTAGCACTGAAGACCTAGGTTGGCTTTCAGTGCTGAAGCCTTGTCAGATCCCTCCTCTGTTCCCTCCCTCTTTTAATTTGCTAAAAAGATTTTAAAATTTCATAAAGATTAAACAACATCTAAGATTGCAAGTCCCATAAAAACACAGTGGGTTTCACTCTCCTTTGCAGTAATTCTGTTTGTTTCTTCCAAGCACAGCTATAAAATCAGCAAGAGAGCAAGCTCAACACAATATATTAGGAGGCAGAACTCAAGAGCCCAAGCCTTTGTGTGTCGAGGCTTCCCAGAAAATTACCTTAAATAACTCACAACTGACAACAGAATTATGGTTTGGTTTTTGGCAAATAATTTAGGGCCACAACTTTATTAAATACACAATTTTAATCCGAGTGTTGGCTTAGGCTTTTGGTTATTCACTCGTCCTTCCTAAAGAAGGACTATCCCCATCTGTCCATCCAGGACAGGACTCAATCAGCTGTCCCCTTAGGACAGGACTCACCTCATCTGCCCCACGTGGCAGGACTCACATCAGCTGTCACCATTGGACAGGACTCACCTCATCTGCCCACGTGGCAGGACTCACATCAGCTGTCACCATAGGACAGGACTCACCACTGTCCGCTTGGACAGTTCCTGCTCCGACTTCCGCATGGAAGTCAAGTAAACATACCTGGGAGTGAGGAGGTGGCTGCGCCCAGTCATTCCCTCCTCACCTTCACCAAGAATGTTCCTCAAGGCTCTTGCTCTTAAAATTGGGCCCACCATTCCCGCCAATGGCGGGATGGTAAGGACAAGAGTGTAAGCCCTGAGATTCCTTTAACGGAATACTTCTATATGGAGCAAACGGAGGTGAGGGTAGGCATCCGTGTGCCACCCCCTCTACCAACCGATTAACCAACCAAAAGCCTAACCGCCAACCTAACAAGTTGTGACAATTTGCTAGCGCAGTAGGCGAAAACCAAGAGGCACAGCCAATCAGCCAATTGGAAAAATTCCTACTGACCCCTGAATACAGGCGGCCCCGAAGGCAATAGCAATGTCGTGCTAACCTGCAAGAAAGAAAGGGCGGGTGGGAGGGGTTCAAACGCCAGGCAAAAATGTGACCAGAAAATGGTGGACGCAGCTTTAAGAGGGGCCCCAACAACCAATCAGATCCAAGGAATTTGCATACACACGCCCCCCATTACTCAGCATGAGCTGTGGCCTTACACAAACCAAACCCTAAGCTAAATTTCTTAACAGCCCTACCACAATCCGCTTTATATTAGATGATATAAAGCGCTTTGTGTGTCGAGGCTTCCCAGAAAATTACCTTAAATAACTCACAACTGACAACAGAATTATGGTTTGGTTTTTGGCAAATAATTTAGGGCCACAACTTTATTAAATACACAATTTTAATCCGAGTGTTGGCTTAGGCTTTTGGTTATTCACTCGTCCTTCCTAAAGAAGGACTATCCCCATCTGTCCATCCAGGACAGGACTCAATCAGCTGTCCCCTTAGGACAGGACTCACCTCATCTGCCCCACGTGGCAGGACTCACATCAGCTGTCACCATTGGACAGGACTCACCTCATCTGCCCACGTGGCAGGACTCACATCAGCTGTCACCATAGGACAGGACTCACCACTGTCCGCTTGGACAGTTCCTGCTCCGACTTCCGCATGGAAGTCAAGTAAACATACCTGGGAGTGAGGAGGTGGCTGCGCCCAGTCATTCCCTCCTCACCTTCACCAAGAATGTTCCTCAAGGCTCTTGCTCTTAAAATTGGGCCCACCATTCCCGCCAATGGCGGGATGGTAAGGACAAGAGTGTAAGCCCTGAGATTCCTTTAACGGAATACTTCTATATGGAGCAAACGGAGGTGAGGGTAGGCATCCGTGTGCCACCCCCTCTACCAACCGATTAACCAACCAAAAGCCTAACCGCCAATCAAGCCAGCCCTGGCTTGCCGCCAACACTCAGAGACCTAACCAACTTTTTAAACCCTCAGACACATCACGCAGCCAAATATCATACCCATCAGGGGATAAGTGAACCCCATCATCCCGATATAAAAGCGGGGCTCTAACATTAATTTCGGGATGACGAATCAAACTCCCCCCGATTTCGTACACCCGTTTGGATGCTGCGCTGTTAACCCTCTTCCTAGCTCTTTCCCCAGCCAGAGGAGGAATATCACCCCGCCATTGCATCCTCTGCAACATTTGGGACCAAAAAACGACGGTATCAGGGAACCAAGTCCTTATCTCCAACAAATCTCGTAGGATAGCCAGGCGAAGAGATAACGGGTCCACAGCGGGGATGTCATTTTCTCCCAGCTGGATCACCAGGGCGGACGGGCACCCGAGCAAGAGGGCTTTGCGCCGCAGCAAAGGGAGAAGCTCCCCCCAGCGCATGCCCCTCTTGCCCATCCAGGTCACTTGGATGTTGGATGGAAGGCCAAGTCGAGGACCCAATGGCGTTTGGCCAGCGCGAAGGCCTGCCCAATGGACTATGGAATGTCCCACCATCCATATGTGCACGTCCGCGAGCCCTGGGAAAACATTGGAAAACAAACGACAAAGTTAGGAGCGCTTCCGAACATAAGATCTATACGCTGCAGATTTCCACCTGCCCAAATCCTTAATAGCATCAACCGAAAGACCCCAGTGGGCCGCCGTAGTGGCGGCCCCAATGCGAAAGGAATGAGGAGCGTAATTAGCGGCCACGCAACCGCATGCCGCTATCACCTTCCTCATAACTCTAGTAAATTGCAGCCTAGTCATCGGGTTACCATCCTGATGCACAAACAAGGGGCCCTCCCCAGCTGGCCTTTCCGCCAAGAATTTGGCTACGTCCTTAACCGGGCAGGGGCCCGTCTGCCCCGTAGCAGGCAGTCGCATTACTGCTCCTTTACCAGCCTGGTCGGTCTTGGAACTCCGAATCGTGATTAACAATTCCGTTGGTGACAGACGTATGTCCTGGAGTAGCAAACCCCCTGGCACCCCCTGACGCATCTGACCCCCTACAATTTCACCAATTCTCAAAGCGCCAAAAAAGGCCACTGAGAAGGCGGCCGAAAACAAACGGGCCTCATATTTAGACCAACACACCACCCTAAGCTTCAATCTCATTTTAGTGAGAAGATCAAAAGAAATCGGGTTCCTGGTAGGGGAACGGGGAGGACAAAGCCTACCCCATCCCTCCATGGCCTTACGCACCACAAATTTGGCGCAAGGGTCCCTATTAAAAAACAATTTCGAGAAAAATGAAATGGCCGCAGACTGGAGCTTTATGGTCCTGGCAGCCCTTCCCAGGTGAAACAGGTGTGCCAAATATTGAAGCACCTGGGAAGAAGAGGGGCGGGCCGCTCCCTCCACCGCGAGCGACTGACTGCGAAAAGTTAAAAAGTCAGTCCAAGCTTTTTGATAAGCCCGCAGGGTAGAGGGGGAAACAGAAGCAGCTACTCCCTGCAAGACTAGCAGCTGCCAAGGTTCCAAAGACGATCCGGGAAAATCTCCGGCTGATGTTGTGCGTCTGGAACCAGGGACCTGAAGCGCTCCATCTGAAATCGTGACAAAGCGTCAGCTATATCGTTGGCCACGCCCGGGACAAAACGCGCAGAGAAAATAATGTTAAAACGCAGGCACTGCAGCACGAATGCCCGCAGCAGAGCCGATACCCGAGTTGACTTAGAAGATTGTTTCGCAAGGACAGTCACCACAGCCTGGTTATCTGACCAAAAGCATACGCGGCGGTCCTTGAAGTCGTCAACCCAAATATGGACTGCAACTGCTATAGGAAAGAACTCAAGAAAAGTTAAATCCCGCGTGATTTCAGTGTCCCGCCAAGCAGGGGGCCATCTTTGTGCGCACCACCTGCCATTCCAAAACAAACCAAATCCCAGGGAACCCGCCGCATCGGAGTGCACTTGGAAATCGTTGTGCAGGTTTAAAACATCCTGCCACAAGGATACCCCATTGTATTCCTCCAGGAATACCAGCCACATCCTCATGTCAGCCTTCTCACCCTGCGATAAGCGCACCCGGTGATGAGGCTGACGCAGGCCAACGGTGCGTTTGTTCAAACGCGCACAAAAGGGGCGACCGGGTGACACAACTTTACAGGCAAAATTAAAGTGACCCAGCAACGATTGCAGCTGGCGAAGCGTCACTTTTTCCGGCACCAGCATTTCCTCTATCACCCGTCGAAGCGTGGTGATCTTCTCCATAGGTAAGCTGGAAGTCTGATTAACGGTATCCAGAAGGATACCCAGGTACGTGAGCCTGGTAGCTGGGCCTTCAGTCTTATCCGCTGCGAGGGGCACGCCCAGCTCATTGGTAAGGTCGTTAAAGGCCTGTAGCAGGGTGACGCAGTCACCCGTATCGGCCGCAGAAACCATTAAAAAATCATCCAAATAATGAGTGACCCCCGTTAATCCGGTCTTCGTGCGAAGGGCCCATTCCAAAAACGTACTAAAGCACTCGAAGGCCGCACAGGCTACGGAGCAGCCCATTGGCATGGCCTTATCAAAATAATAGGCGCCTTCAAACTGAAAGCCCAGCAACCAAAAATCATGCGGATGAATTGGTAATAATCGGAAAGCCGATTCGATATCACATTTTGCCAACAAGGCCCCTGGCCCAAACTTTCTGATCATTTTAATTGCCTGGTCGAGAGAAGCGTATTTGACCGTACAAAGCTCCGGAGGGATCACGTCGTTCACGGACGTGTCCCTAGGGTGAGACAAATTATGAATGAGCCGAAACTCACCCGGAGCCTTCTTGGGGACGATTCCCAAGGGAGAGAGGTGCAGATTGGGAAAAGGCGGAGACGCAAAAGGACCAGCCATGCGCTGGAGGGCTATTTCTTTATTAACCTTCCGCCTTGCGACCTCGTGCATCTCTCTCACCGACTTCTGGTTCCTAGGATTCCTAGCCAGGGGAACCGAAGCTATCGGAATCCGGAACCCGAAGGAGAAACCATCCCGAAGATATGCAGCCGCCTCAATATTGGGATAGGAGGCTAACCAATGTTTAAGGGCCGGTAACTTAATGGGAGAAAAAGCTAACTGAAGCAATTCACTTTGATGTGGAAGCTGCGGGGGGAGCGGGGAGGGCAGGGGCGGAACCCCTTGGCGCCTGCCTGAATCCTCCCCGACCCCCACGAAAGGGCCGCCGGCCCGCATAGCAGTTAACAGCCGGGTGGCTACCGCCACACCGGTCACAAGTGTGCGCATAAATACACCGCGGGCGCTGACACAGTCCTTTATTGAAATCCCAGCAGCGCAATTTAGGTGCCGCCTTAAAAGGCTGGGTCTTAGCCCTTTGCTGCTCGGCGGGTTTCCGTGAAACCGACGGAGCCACATACGTGGTCCAAAGGTCCAAGTCTTTCCTGTCAAAGCGGGCGGTGTCAATTTTTGACGCCCGCCTGCGAAATCTTTCATCATAAGCAATTGCGGCCGCTTCCCCTGCCATGTTATATGCTGACCTTACGATGGACTGGTACACGATAAGGTGTAGAGCCCTGCGGGGATATGCCGCTACTACTACCCCGGAAAAAACTTGATAACAATCGAGCCAACGCTCGAAAGTCCGCTCCACCTTTCTCCCCCTGCCTTTCTTCTTAGTACCAACGAGGGCGTTTTCTTGCTCAGGGACCACCTCCTCTGGTGGAGCTAAATCAAAAATGTCTACATATTTACCATCCAATATCCTAGACCTCAATTTAGAGGACAAGTGACTGCCCGGAATAATATCCCTAGTACTGTTGGTGGAAACCGTGGTTTCCGGGACCAACTCTCCGTCGAGACATTCTTGAACAGCTCCATAACGAGCACGATGCGAATTCGCTCGACGAGCCCAGGCCCAACGAGGAAGGCCAGAATCCACTTCCCCGTAAGCCCAGTACAACCCCATAGAGTGATCAGAACCCTCGGAGCTAGAGGACGAACCTGAGGTGGTCGAAGCCGAGGTATCGTCCTTGCGCCTCTTTGCCCGCCTCCTGGCACGACGTTTGTGACGACGTTTTCCGCCACTCGACGCTCTAGCCGGCACTGGGAGGGCTTCCTCGCCGGATGCCGACGAAAGCCCCTCGCGCCGCGAGGCGACGGCAAGAGTCTGGGATGGAGCAACGGGCGAAACAACAACATTAGAGGAGGCCCCCGTCCGCCCCCCCTGCCCTTGCCCACTTACTCTGCCCTTAGCCTGCCTCGCCCTCCTGGTGCGCCGAGGCTGCTTCCCCTCACTTCGTCGTTTGACGGGAGGGGGCGCCGGCACCACCATAGGAGTGGAAGAGGCATTCGGCATCAGAACACCAGAAGGCCCCACGAAGTCGTCATCCGACGAGTCAGCTGGCCCAGACGTGGTGGTCTCAGGCAGTTCCAGAATGGTCGCCATGGGGGACAGAGGCTGCGACGCCGCCACCGTAGCTTGCCCAGGGTCCAGGGATACACCTGCAGAGGTAGAGGGGGCAGAAAGAGGGTCTGGGCCTTGCCGGTCTGGAGGCATGGCCGTAGTCGCCGCCTCCCGCCCTGCTTCCAAAGGTAAACCAGCAGAGGTCGAGGCGGCAGGATGAGAGGCCGGGTTCTGTAATAAGGCATCAAGCCCAGATCCAAGCTGGGCCAGGGCCTGTGGGTCACCAGCAATGCTAGCGATGAATGCTTCCACGCGACCCGCTGCCTGCGAGGCTGGCGAACGCAGCTTCTGCGAAGCGCCCTTAATGACCCTCTTAGATTTCCCTGAAGTGGATGGGTGGGCCGCCATCCTGAACTATTAACTACTTGGAATAACAAGCAAACACACGTGGAATCACACAGGGGTGCGTATTACCACTTTAACCACTAGGCGGCGTCACCCCACCCCTCAAATATTGGAGCCTTCCCAACCAATCTGCAAAACTAACTGCAAAATATTTGGGGACACCCAGGCCTCTGAAAGGCCCCAGGGAAATCAGTTAGACTTGTATTGCAGGCTGGTGTAGGCCGGACCCCGGCACACGCCCCGGCCCCCCCCCTAAAAGGGAGGGAGAGGGAAATGCGCAGGCCAAAGCCAAACTCCCACCCACGCAACCAAATAGAATCCTTAACCAGAATACGTGAAAACTAAATTAACGTGAATTAAAATTAAATTGAATTAAACAATGGACATCAATTAAGCCAATTAAACAATGCAAGAAACCCAAAACGCAGGCCAAGCAATGTATTCCCTATCTATTGGGAAGGAACAGTATCAAAACTAACAAGGTGCGATAACCCCCTTGAGGCCAGCCGATGGCATAGAGAACCTAAAGTAGGCTGCAGTACTCAGGCCTCCAATTAAAGGCAAGGAGTAAAAGTTTTTTTTTTTTTTCTTTCACTTAACCAAAGCAAGCCCACGCAGGTCAAAGCCAATTATAATCCAATTGAATCAATTAAGATTCCTAAATAAAAGGATATAAATTAAATCAAGTAATTAAAGGAAACCAATAAGTTAAAATGACCCAATAAGCTAGTCAGGCAACACAATAAAGTCAAAGCCTGTTCAAGGGACTTCAATATAGGCTGAGGGAAAAGGCAATTAAATTTGTAGGTGTAGTAACAACTCGTGGCCAGTAGATGGCGCCAAACGCCCAGAAACTGGCTGCAAGCACTCAAGCCTCGAAATAAACTGCAGCCAGGAAAAATTTTTTCCTCAGCTAAAACAGATGCAAACAGAAAACAAACGCTATACAGGACACAAAAACTAGAGGCCCCCCAGGTGAATCAAGTGAGGGGACCCCCTCCCAAGGTCCTAAAGACCCAGCAACCCCCCTCAAACCGCTCCCCCCAATGCACAAGCAGCAGCTCTCTGCTTAATAGCAAAGGGGGTTGCAAGCATTAAAATGGCGGACGCAACGTGCAAACCAGGCACAATAACGGCCTGGCGCCCTCCCAATGATGCACCCCCACCCCGCAGGCACCCCAGGGGGGGCGGCAAACGCCACAGCCCCCAATAAGCCAAATTAGAGGCCCCCAGCAGAGCGCAAGCAGCCTCAATGCTCCTCAGCCGGCAACAGCCCTATTAACCACCCACGTGGCTCCAGCCCAGCCCAGCCCAGCCCCAGCAGGAAAACGGCCAGGCAAGGAGCCAGGAGCCAAGGCTCCCTCAGGGTACCAAGGCCCCCTTGCCCACCAAGAGCCACAGCAGGCTAGCCAAGGCAAGCGGGGGGGGGGGAATTTAAAGAATTTAAAGGAATCTAAAGGGGGGTGCGCCCTTTAAATAAAGTGGGATGCCTGTGCGGGGGGGGGGGACTCCCAACGCCCCCAGCCGAGGCCGAGCCGTAGGGGAAGGGAGTGGGGAGGGAGGGGAGGGGGAGAATCAAAACGGAGCTAAATAAGGCAGTAAATGAAAGCTAAAAATCAAAAGCAAGCAATAAGCTGAATAAATCAGCAAATTAAATAAGCCAGATACAACCAGACTCCAGGAATCCAGGAACGCTCTCTTGCCAGACAGGAACCGATAGAAACACACAGTTCAAACGCCAGGCAAAAATGTGACCAGAAAATGGTGGACGCAGCTTTAAGAGGGGCCCCAACAACCAATCAGATCCAAGGAATTTGCATACACACGCCCCCCATTACTCAGCATGAGCTGTGGCCTTACACAAACCAAACCCTAAGCTAAATTTCTTAACAGCCCTACCACAATCCGCTTTATATTAGATGATATAAAGCGCTTTATCATCTGTGTCAATTCGCTGCTCTTCCGATATTAATATAGCTAAATAAACTAAAACACAGTAAAACAGCACTCACGGCTCGTTAATTAAAGGCTAGGTTACACCGGACTTTAAATATATCCTACAATAGTGTTTCCCAGCTTCATGGCTTCCAAATGTTCTGGGCTAAAACTCCCACCATTGCTTTCAAGATTTTGGTTACTAACAGATATGGTCCTTCCCAGTTCAGGATCAATTTATTTGAGAGACTGCCATATTCCTTACCCAGGAGGTCACTGGGTTCTGAGAGAGAGTTTCTCCTTTAGGTTCCCATAATATCAGAAGCTCATTCCACAGTAACTTGGAGCTGGTTACCCCTATTCTGTGGGATACTATAGTATCCTTTGTTGCGATGCAAGTGAAGGTGTTTGTGTCTAAGAAGTGTGCATGCACATGAAAGCTCATACCAATGACAAACTTAGTTGGTTTCTAAGGGACACAGGTGGCACTGTGGGTTAAACCACTGAGCCTAGGGCTTGCCGATCAGGTCGGTGGTTCGAATCCCCGCGACGGGGTGAGCTCCTGTTGTTTGCTCCCAGCTCCTGCCACCCTAGCGGTTCAAAAGCACGTCAAAGTGCAAGTAGATAAACAGGTACCACTACAGCAGGAAGGTAAACGCATTTCCGTGTGCTGCTCTGGTTTGCCAGAAGCAGCTTTGTCATGCTGACAACATGACCTGGAAGCTGTACGCCAGCTCCCTCGGCCAATAATGCGAGATGAGCACCGCAACCCCAGAGTCGGTCACGACTGGACCTAATGGTCAGGGGTCCATTTACATTTACCTTTTAAGGTGCTACTGGAAGGAATTTTTTTATTTTGTTTCGACTACGGCAGACCAACACGGCTACCTACCTGTAACTTTTCCAGCTACAGTAAATGAAAAGCCTCTGCCCTGGGGGTTCATTTTGTGCTGTTTTTTTAAACCTATCCTCGGTTGTTCTCCTACTGCTTTTGAAATCACTTTAGCTCTTTCTAAGGGTGTGTCTGTAAATCACCTTGGGACACAGACGTGAGAGGCAATTCACAAATCAACAAATCATTGTCATCCCTGACCACTGCCCATGCTGGCTGGTGGCTGATGGGAATTGCAGTCCAGCACATATGGAAGGCACCGGGATAAGGAAGACTGCCCTACAATCTTGAGGGGGGTAAAAAATCATAAAGGGTTTGAGTGAAAAACTGAGCAATGAGAATGAGCATGCTCCGTGGGCGTGGCAGGCTGAGGGAGAAGAATAGAAAATCTGGAGCGAGGAGCAATAGAATGGAGTTTAATAGCGGAGAACATGGCTTCCTGATTGGAACAGTGCCAAAAATCCAGAATTTCCTGGACATATCTGGAACACCGCATTCGGCAGCAGTGTACAGGCAGAAATGGTCAAAATGCCTGGGGGAAAATCTGGACGTATGGCAATGTTGGCAGTGCTTTTGCGATTTTGCCAAAAAAAGCTGAAAAACATTTCTTTTAGGATTTTCACTGTTTGAAATATGGCAACCCTACCTTTGCACTGTAGCAGCTTGCTTCAGATCCCACCCGTTACTACTAATAGTTTATAATTGTTGTTACCTGCTCTAATCCTATTATGAGGCGTATGGTATATTCAAACTGCAACTAAAGAAAAGTTTGCTTGGGACCTTATTCCATGTCTATGCCCATCAATTTGAGAGAGAATAGATAAATTCATCTCATGCATGACGGGGGCTTTCTGTGCCCAGCTAAGGATGCACCTAATTTAAACTTAAGCAGTCCCAGGAGCAATTCTCACTGAACTCAAGGGGACTTACTTTAGCGTAGGTGTGGACAGAATTACACTCTGCACCTTAGACATACAGCGTGATCCTAAGCATATTTATTCAGAAGCAAGTTCCATTGTGTGGCTTAATTCCCTGGTAAATATACAAAGTATTGCAGGTTTACCTGCGACTAACTTCTGCTGGGTTGAGTCCTCTGTGTTATGTGGACCACATCCTTTTCAGCTATAATTTGACTTTGGTTAGGGGAGGGATAGAAAGTTGTTTATCAAAGTGGAGTGATGCGATTCGGCATAAATCATTAAAATGAAAACTCAGGCTGGAGACGTCTCTTTAGTTGATCAGACAATATCAATACAGTGGCTCCTTTCTGGAGCTCAGAAAACAGAATATCATAAATACCATTAGAATGGGGAATTACAATAATTAGATTTACTGCAATATTTTGGGTTCACTTCTGACACTACAGAGGCAATTGAACAAAATATGTGGATTAAAAACTGCGTATGATTTTGCCCAACAGTGAATATATGCGAGATTTATGGCTATTGTCCGTGATTAAATCTTTCAGCCAGGGATGATTGAATAGAAGGCTTGATTTTCTGGCTCATAGTTTAAAGCAAACTTATTTACAATGTCCTGATCGTAGACACAGCCAGCATGATAAAGATGACAGAGTCATTATGGTTTGATGGCATAAAATGTGTGTGCCGTCTGTCTGAAGAAATTATGTCAAAGATTTATTAATGGTTTTTGTGCACTAATAACAAGAAGAAAGATGTTAATAGACTTAATCGCACTCCACTGAGATGTATCATTTTATGCTCAAGACTAGATTACATTGCAGGTTATATTTCACTGCTGGGCACTAAAACTCCTTCCAGAGTCACACTTTCTCCAAGACTGCCACTTTTCTCCCATAGGGCTGACTTTGTATCTTACAAAAGTAAGTCTGGATATTTATTCCAAAGCTACACTAGACAATTTGGGCTCGCTCCAGGGGCCTTTCAATGCATATCTTGTCTGCATTATGCAGAAGGTCAGACTAAGTCAAATTCTAATGGTCCGTTGTGAGTGTTTAAGGGTGTGAATCTATTAACCTCCACCTCCTCTCTCTTCAACATCACTAGATCCAAAACAAAAATATCTGAAGTCACCAAGGATGGACTTCAGAATTAACTAAAGCAACTACATAGAGTTCTTGCCAGTTACTTGCCATCTCTTGAATATTTTTGGCTTTTCTCAGCACACTGTTGCTGAAGTTTAACGGCTCTCTTCAGAGCATGGGCTATAAGGGTAACAACACCAAAGTCACATATATCACTTCCTTATACAATGTCAGTCCATCGGTCCCACTGGGCCAGTTTCATCTCCAACTGGCATTGGTTTCCCAGAATTTCATTCAGAGGTATTTCTCAGGAAACTGGGGGAGGGAAATTAGTTTTCATCAGGGATGGAGAACCTGTAGCCCTCCAAGAAGTTGGACTCCAGTCAGCATGGCCAATGGTTAGGAATCATGGGAAATGTAGTCATGTAATCTCTCTCTCTCTCTCTCTCTCTCTCTCTCTCTCTCTCTCTCTCTCTCTCTCTCTCTCGTTTTTCTCTCTGTGTTAATCCTGTCTGTTATAGCAAGCAAAGGGACAATTTACTTGTTCCTGACCCAGTTTAGGTTTTTGTTTAGTTTAGTTTTAGGACTGAGTAGATGTATGCACATTGTTACACTTCTGAAAAAAAATATACTTCTCAAGGAAATACCTACGACACAGCCAGTTTCTAAGAAGGATATATCTGGGATATATGGTGAATGAGTTGTTCTCAGGTCCCAATAAAGTCATGAACTGGTGTGCATGAAGGGTTCTTATATTGGCTGTGGTGAGCTAAACAGAATGCTTAATGAAAAAGCTGCTAAGGCTGTAAAGCCAATGGCTGCTAAACAACTCATCAGACATGATTTTAACTACCTCCTTGTTATCCTGATTATGCCTGTCTTTCCCCCTCCCATAGTAAATCTGTCTTTTGACAAAAGATTTACTAAATTTTCTCGCCATTCATATTCACTCAGCTGAAACTTGCTTAATTAAAATGATAACATGAGTAGTATAAATCTACTATTTCCAGTAAATGTCATTTCAGCATTCTGTCATCGGCTTAGCTACTAAGGTATAGCTTTTTTAAAAAACCACACACCAATAATTTATCTGCTTTACAAGTGATTCCATTAAATATGGCTTTCTCGAACACTGCAGTTTTTAAAGAAGTTAATATCATCAGCCTTGCTTTACAAGACTTTGAGCATTTATCCCACCTATCAAGCAGTTGATCCCTTACCTCTCCGTATCAAGCAGTTGGTCCCTTACCTCTCCATATCAAGCAGTTGGTCCCTTACCTCTCTTGCCCTGATCTGGCCACAGTGATCCATGTGACGGTCACCTCCAGGCTTGACTATTGTAACTCACTCTACGTGGGGCTGCCTTGAAGCTGACCCAGAAACTCCAGCGGGTGCAGAATGCAGTGGTGTGGCTCCTTACGGGGTCCCGGCCGTGGGATCACATTCATCCAGTGTTTTACCAGCTGCACTGGCTCCCGGTGGAGTACAGGATCAGGTTTAAGGTGCTGGGTTTGACCTTTAAAGCCCTATGCGGCTTGGGACCCTTGTACTACGGGACCGCCTCTCCTGGTATGCCCCGCGGAGGACCTTAAGGTCCACAAACAACAATACTCTGGAGATCCCGAGCCATAAGATGGCTAGATTGACCTCTACTAGGGTCAGGGCCTTTTCAGTATTGGCCCCAACTTGGTGGAATGCTCTTTCACAGGAGACCAGGGCCCTGCGGGATCTGTCATCTTTCCGCAGGGCCTGCAAGACAGAGCTGTTCTGCCTGGCCTTTGGGCTGGACTTAGTCTGACCCCTGTGTTTTCCTCCCTTTGCTTGGATTCATGGACTACTTTAAATGAGGCTGCATTTTAAATTTTAATATTGTATTTTAATCTGTATTTTAATTAATTGCTTTTTATGTTTTATTGTAATTTTATTGGTATTAGCCGCCCTGAGCCTGGTTTTGACTGGGGAGGGCGGGGTATAAATAAATATTTATTTATTATTTATTTATTATCTATGTTGATTTGCCCTCTTAAAGCTCTTCATTTCTTCCACCTTTTACTGATGCTAGTCCAAGGCACTTTACATGAATACAATACAGTTGGATATTATCATAAAAACCCACCGTTAAAATAGAACAGTAAAACCACAAAAAATTAACAAGATTTTCAGCAACAACTGTAATACATTGTGTGCATGAAGGGGTCTCACCAATTTAGATACATCCAAAATGTTTGCCTGTAGTTAGAACTGGACATGGAATAACTGGTTGGTTCAAAATTGGGAAAGGAGTACAACAAGGCTGTATATTGTCTCCCTGCTTATTTAACTTATATGCAGAGGCTCCAATACTTTGGCCACCTCATGAGAAGAGAAGACTCCCTGGAAAAGACCCTGATGTTGGGAAAGATGGAGGGCACAAGGAGAAGGGGACGACAGACGACGAGATGGTTGGACAGTGTTCTTGAAGCTACGAACATGAGTTTGACCAAAGTGCGGGAGTCAGTGGAAGACAGGAGTGCCTGGCGTGCTATGGTCCATGGGGTCACGAAGAGTCGGACACGACTAAACGACTAAACAACAACAACAAAATGTTTGCACAAAGCAATTTGTCTTCTTCAGAAGGAGTAGAAAACTGACCAGTGAAGAGCAAGCTTAATCTCCTGAGGGCGGGCACTGCATAGCAGGGGCATCAATAGCTCTGGAACTTCAGTGAACAAGGTGAGCCTAGGGGCTAAATGGTGGCTGGGGGTGCAGGAACACACCTTCCCTTTTTCAAACTGACCCTGTGTGCTAGCTATGTACCCACCCAAGCACATGTGCTGGGAGGGTAGAAATAAGTCTCTCTGAAACCCTATGGCTGCAAGGAGATGTCCAAACATAACAGGGACGAGGACATATTCCAGCCAAGGGTTGCTAACCTCAACCCTTTCTCAATCTCACACCTCCCAATTTATTTCCAGTGCCAATTCAAGGTGCTACATCGAACCTATAAAGGACTATACAGCTTGGGCCCTGAATAAATGCCTCTTTCCTATATGGGCATACCTGTGCCTCAATTGCATACAGTCATACCTCTTGTTGTGTTTGCTTCACATTGCGGCTTTTTGGGTGTATATTTCCGGGTTTCACCGCGCACGCGCAGAAGCATTCTACACAATTCGCACATGCGCAGAAGCGCTCTATCACACTCTGCACTTGCGCAGAAGCACCACTCTAGTTGTGGACTTTTCAGGGTGTGAACGGCACCTCGGAATGGATCGTGTCCGCAACTAGAGGTACCACTGTATGAAAAATGGGGCTTTTCAAGGCTAATTACCGGGGTGCGGGCGTGATTTTATTGGAGAGCTCAGTTCATGGGGACAGTTTAGCCTCTCCATCCCCACCTGGACTGGGAAAAAAATATATTCTTATTTGAGCCAATGGGAGGCTTTTTTCAAGCCTAGTTGCCATCTGGGGGGCAATTGTTAGTGGGGAGGGGCTCACAACACATGGAGAATGGAGGATTAATCCCTTCTTTCCTGGCTGTGCCCCCACTCTCCAATGTTCCTCTTTATGGCAACTGGGCTTGAAAATGGTTTCTAGTGGCACACAGGAAAGTCTAGGGGAGGAGGCTGGAAGGGAAGGCGGTGTGAGCCAGGAAAACTCCAGGTCCTGCCATATTGTGATTTATTAGAAACCCATTCTTCCTCCTGTACTTGAACCCTCCCCTCCTGGTGAAGCTGAAAGGAGGAGTTTAGAAGCCTACCCTTTTTAATATTTATTAACCACAGCTCATTGTGTCAACCAAACCTGAGAAACTTTGAGAAGCCACAGCTATACCAGTAGTTTATTTGCAGCAGGTTAAATTCCAGTTGTATATTATTAAACTGGCTCCTTTCAACAAGCCACAGTTAAGGGGAACTACAGTTCATAATGCTAACTGCGGCTAATCAAAATCTTAAATAAAATATTCCTGCCTCTTCCTTGTGTCTGCACCAGAGGAAGAACAGTGATGGACGGAAAGTTAGCCTTATTCCCCTCAGGATAATCTCTTAAATGACTCTAAAAATACAGTGGATAGAATATTTGGCATTCTTAGGGTATTTTCATTTATATAATAGTTTATTCAGTGCTTTTTTCTGGGGGTACGCAGGGGTACGCATACCCCTAAACATTTTGTGAATCTTTGTACTTTTGTCCATTTACTGTATTTATTTTTTCCAATTTGAACTATAAAATAGTGATATTCTTGAGTCAAAATGAGAGTATGCTTAAACATTTTTTAAAGAAAAAAAGCACTGAGTTTATTGATTATTTTTGATGGCATTTACTTGCCATTTATTATTACGTTTTTTCCATGGGAGGGGGAACTACACACATATTTCACATTTTCATATACCCATTACTGTTAATACTAATTAATATGGACTCTGTATTTAAAAGGAATGTTTTATCTGCATTTCAGATGGACAAAAAGCCAGAAAATGTTGTTGTTATTGTTGTTGTTGTTGTTGTTGTTGTAAGAGACTTTCTAAGTATCATTGTTTTACAGCATTTTGATGAAATGAAATACAGTAATTCCACAGAGACTACTTCTGTGTAACCAGAGAAATGACTCTAGACTTATTTTGAAGAGTTATCAAACGAGAGGGAAAAAAGGCAATATAAAGAGCAACAAAGGAGAGCCGAGTTCATAAGTTTGCCTCAGGCAAATCCAATGTTCACTTCAGATTTGTTCTTGATTTGCATCAGTAAGGCGTATTAAGAACTTTAGCGAGGGAGGATCTTTGATTGTGTTCTACCCTTTGGGGAGCTAATTGTGTTTAGCAAAAAATGCATTTCGGAAAGAATCATATTGGCTAGAATAGAAATGAATTCAGATTGTTTAAACCTTTGTAGCAGAAACCCTCCCATATCCTTCTCTTGGGTAGCTGCTCTTATTTCAGAAGCAAAGCTTTAATTACAACAACAACAACAACCACAAAATGTGGGTTACTGAGGTAACATTAGAAGATGCCCATGGCCATGCCTCAGTCACTGAGGAATGGATGATGATGAAGGACAGAGAAGGTGACTTCTGAGTGCAGTGAATGGTACTGTTACCACAAGACCAGCTCAGTATGGGGCTGAGCAGAGCAACCCAAACCCCTGACCCACCTGGGGGTTTGGATAGAGCAGAGGTATCCACAGGGCCGTCTTAAGCCCATCCAGCGCCCTGGCGCTAAGGTCCCTCCAGCGCCCCCCTTCCAGAGCCTCTTCAAGGGCCCGGGAGTGGCAAGCGGACCGCGGCAGCAGCGGGAAGCCACCTCCGAGGACTCCGCGCTGCGCCTCCTTCTCGTTTTCCCAGCGCTGGGTTCCGCTCAGTCAAGCTTCGCCACCAGCGCGCACACTGCGGGACCAGCAAGAGCTGCTTGGGCGCTGTGTGCGCGCTGGTGGCGAAGCTTGACTGAGCGGAACCCAGCGCTGGGGAAACGAGGCGGCGGCGCATCATGGAGTCCTCGGAGAAGGAGAGAGACGCGACGTGGAGCGCAGTCCTGGTCAGATCGCCGGAACCCTGTGCTCACTTGGCGCCCTTCCAGCGCCCTCCAGCGCCCGGCGCCGTGGTTCTCCATGCCACTAGCCTCTATGGCTAGGATGGGCCTGGGTATCCATTTGTCTAGCCCAGGCATGTCCAACTTTCAAAAGACTGCGATCTACTCCCAGTATAATAAACTGGCAGTGATCTACCCATTGTCATTGCCAAGAGCTTTTATGAGGGGGAAAGTTTGCCCAGAGTCGAGCTTTTTTTTAGGAGGGAGTGCCCAAAGTTGGTGAGATTTTTTAAAAATCATTAATATGGGCCATTTGTATTAGTCCCGCAGTCGACTATAGGCACCACCACAATCGACCTGTCGATCGTGATGGACGGGTTGGACATGCCTGGTCTAGCCCTATATGGCTTTGCCAGCCTCTGCTTGCAGAGAGAGCTCTGCGCTCAATGGAGAAGCCCCACTGACAAGAAATATAGCAATGCACCCACCCAAATGGCAAAGCAAGCAGAAGCTCCCTCAGCTCAGCATTGACTTCATCTACTGTTAGGGTTCCAATTCCAAGAGGCTTCTAAGGGAGTCCAGCCAAGTGCATTTAGAAACCATATTGAAGCCTACCGCCCCCAGCCCCCAGCAATGCCTCTGCGTTGGGGCATGCCTGACAAGCTTACAAAGGAAGAAATACAAACTGCAGAGGAATTCCTGGGCTAGCCGATGCACAATGACCTGGCCAAGCTAGCACCATGAAGGAACAATCACAACCATTGAGGGTCATTGGCAACACAAGAGAATTGTCCACGCCTACTGTCCAGAGGTGTGAACAGAGACAGGAGATTTGCAAGGTTGCCAGGCTAACTGGGTGTGATGTCACAGGAAGAGTTGGGCGCCTTTGGCTGGAGGCCTTGAACAGCTGAGAAAAGGCCAGAAGGATATTGGCAGGTTGGTTTAAGTGCTGCACTGCACTTGAGACAACTAGGCCATAAGATCTGAACTCCCGTCACTTAAATTCAGGTGTAAATGTGTGCAAAATCATATTTTTTAAAGCTACAATAGCATCTGCCATGTCTTGATTCTCAACAGAAACATGCCCCCAGAGTGAGTGCCTGGAACCTCCTCTGGAATCCTGCCACCACTCAGCAGAGGGTGTGGGTGCCACCCAAACTGTTGCAACAAGGACAAACAGGCCTATGCAATAGATTGAATGTACCTCTGAATCCTCTGCAATGTAGAATTGTTCCATGGCAGCTGTGCCCTGTCAGGCAAGCTGCCTTGAAAAAAGCTCTACCATGGGCAAAAAGTTTAAAAGCCACACTGATCTAAAGAATCACAAGACAGAACACCCCCAAACAAGGATAAATTATACAATGCGAAGCAATAGTCAATAGGTGTGAACACATGCATTGTACAGCATAGCAGTCCTAATGAATTTTCAGCGCCTTCTTTGTTCTTCTTGGAAAATCTAGTTAGCAAGAAACAGCTACATCCCTCCATAATATCTTTTTGGAGAAACGGAAAGAGTTGGGACTGCTGTGCCGTGTAATAAATTCATTCACACATATTGATTTTACTTCTGCCTTGCGATCTCATCACAAATAGTGGAATCTGCTTCCCCCCCCCCCCCCCCGCTAGAAAAGAGCAAGATTTCAAAGCTGTATCAGAATCTCATATAGGCTGCAGCCCAATGGACATCTACAGTACGTGGTAGTAAGTCCGATGTAACTCAATTATATTTGCTAATGAGGAATTCTGCATAGGATTGTTATTTGTTTATGTCAGGCTTGTGTGTTGAGCATGCTGTTTTATGGTAGTGAGTGGTAGACAACTTACACCTGCCAGGAGCAAAGGCTCAGTGCCTCAGTAAGACCTTGGGCATCACATGGCAGGAAAAAGTCTCTCCGAAGCCCACATTACCAGCATGTTCACATTCCTGTCTCAGTGATATCTACACTGGCTTAGTCATGTCCACAGAAAGGAAGATAGCAAGATCCTCACGGACGTGCTCTACGGGGAGCTGACTTCAGGCACCAGGCCCATTAGCAGACCAACTCCAGCAACATTAACTCTTATCATGTGGGAATCCCTTGCAGACAACTACAGTGCCTGGAGAAAGACAAACAGACAGATTGTGTATCCATAGCAATGACCTGAGGAGGAATGACTCCTGAGAGGAGGGCAAAGAGAAGCAAGGACATGGTGCATCTGCAGCAGCCCAACCGGACGCTTCCATCTGCCCCAGTTGCAGCAAAACATGTCTCTCCTGTATCAGTCTCTACAGCCACAGCAGGCGCTGTAACTCCAATGGTTTGACTTCACCCTCAAAGGCACATTCCTCCATCGTCTCCCGAGACAGACAGATGCCAACCAACCAATATATCAGAGGTGGGAGCAAAATGTGGCCTCCAAGCCTTTCTGGCCCTTGGGACTCACCCCTCCCCATAGCTGCCAAGTACCCCGTTTTCCCCGGGAAACCCCCGTTTTTACTTACCTTTTCCCGGTGGTCCCCGTATCACTTCGTCTCCTGTTTTTCTCCATTATTTTCTCCTGCCGGCAGCCATTTTTTTCCTTTCTGATTTGCCCTTCTATGGGCACAAAAAATGGCAGCCGCCGGCTTCAAAAGTCGCATCTACGCATGTCCGGAAGTGCGTAGACGGGACTTCTGAGGTCGGCGGCGGCCATTTTTGGTGCCCATAGATGGGCAGAGCGACACCAGAAGTTGCGTTGACGCACTTCCGGACATGCATAGAAGCGACTTTCGAAGCCGCCGGTGGCCATATTTGGTGCCCATAGAAGGGCAAAGTGACACCGGAAGTTACGTCGACGCAACTTCTGGTGTCACACGGCTGCCGGTCCCGGATTCTGCAGTCTGGGACTTGGAAGGTAAGCCCCTCCCCACACCACATTCCTAAGTGGCCCTGGTGCACCCCCTCAGTGACTGTTTTTGCCTGACATAGGGGGTGACCTTGGACTGCAGTAATGCCTCTTCCTTCCTGGGAAGGAACCTCTGAACTGTGTATGCCTTCAATGCAGGCTACTGTTTAGGGAAGCTTTTAATGTTTAATCGACTATTGTATTTTAATATTCTGTTGGAAGCCTCCCAGAGTGGGGCACCTGCTGCTCCACCCACTTTTTGAAATATGGCCCCACGCCCCACTGACATGCAACCCCACAAAGATTGTCCATGTGGTCACTGGGCTGAAAAGGGCCCCATCATAAACTCTTTGGTTCATGGATTTCTACCCCAAACAACAGCTTCTCAAGATGGTTCACAATAAGATCAAGTACAACAACAACAAGAAGAAGAAGCCATAAGAATATTAAAACTGAACTCAATCAGTAAGAGGAGCTTCAAAGTTGCTTTAAAGTAGAAACCCTGTACTGACTTCAACTCCTTCTGAGAGAGGAGGAAGATGTTAGCTAGCTATCCTCCTAAAAATTTGAAGATCTGTATGTCTGATCTTCTAAAAAGAAAAAAAAAGGAGATCTGCAAAGTTTGATCCACCACTGAAAAGACCTTTCTCTCACTACATGGCAACCCAACCTCAAATGGTGAGTGTTAAGAATAGGCTCTCTCGTTAGTGTCCTTCCTCTTTAAAAGGAAAAGCTCTTTAAAAACATTCCTTTCATCTTCCAAGGCACTGGCAGCAGAGGAAAAAAATGGATACCAAGATTTTCCGTACACTTAACTATGCAGAGTACAGAGGTGAAATGGTATACAGCAATGCGGCATGAGAGTCTCAAAGGGGAAACTTAACACGTTTAGAGAGTACGTCTCCAAAATGACCGCTGTAAATGAAATTGATGTAAATACAGTAGAACTACCGGTATCATCAAAAGTGTTTAAAAGAGACCACCTTTCAAGAGTAAACTTTGATGTTTTGTGGATTCAAACATAGATGCTGCACAGCAACATAGATAAAATATTAGCTGAGAAAAGAATAAAATGGCCCATTACATTTTTGCTGAATTTTCTTAATCAGGATTTTAATTGTAAAAAAAACCTGCATCTTGAACTGGAACCAGAAACTCATTCATTTCTGAATGTACATTTCTAGCCATCCCTTGCTCGTTCCAAAGTTTCCTCCTGGACAGACTTTGGGTTTCAATGTAATCAGCACATTGATCACTTCTTGCCCAAATTGTGCCTGCTGCACATTTTGTTCTGCATCCAGAGACAAAGTACAGAGCTGTGCCACTGTGAGGTTTGGCAGGTGGTAACCCAGAGGATTATTTGTGCTGGTAAGCCTTCTGCTGCAGTCATGGATCGTGCCACTGTTACCCCTCCTGCCTGATGGGTCCTCATGCTCAGCTTTCTTCCCTGCTTGCTGCTGAGCAAGTCCATTTGCTATACTTGGAGTAAGTTTCATTAAACTCAATTGGACTTACTGGTACCTCTAAATTGGCACACTTCGGGTCATCCACTAAAGTGAGCAGGCCAGCTTCCATAAAGGTTTGGACTGTATTACTAAATTAAAAGTCACCTGCTATAGCCCCACTGTGCTTTTTAGCCACAGAAGGGCAATAACAACTGTTTTCTGCACACTGAAACCTATTTTTTGTTAGGCACATTGGAATTAGAGGGGTGCAGTAGTTAAACACACACACACACACACTTTTTTGTTAAAAAACACCCACTCATATGTCTTATTGGAATTCTTCATGCTTCACTCACAGTTCTTCAGATGTTTCTCCTGAGTAGAAGCCTCCAAATTCATTTCAAGATTTTCCTTTAGGCAAAATTCAGTAGCAACTCTGATTAAAATCTTCCAAGGATAATAGCTCAAAAGCAGACAGATGAGATGACTATATTTCAAGCAAGAGAGCTTCAAATAGTTTTGTTCATTCATATGACCCTGGATTGTATAGTGAGGGTGTGATACTCTGAATCAACTAATTGTAGTTGCCACACGAGGACTGTGTAGCAAATGGTCCCTCTTCTTTAGGCAGGGGTGCCAACTTCAATAAAATATTTTTTTGGGGGGGAGCAGGTAAACCCTGCCTCACATAATCAATCATAAGACACGGTGCGCACATACCATTTGAATGGCAATGCCCATCAACTTGGGGGACGGCCCCCTCAAATATTTTATTAGGGTAGCCGAAGGGACCTTAGCCCCTAGGAGTTGGCTCCTATGTCTTTAGGTTATCTTTCCCTCATGTGTCTTAGGTAACACAGTAAGATTCAAAGGCAGATTTTCACAACCACTTTGCCCATGATATGCAACCCCATGCCTGCCACTGGCTCAAATTACAATGTTCCTGCACATACTGTAAATAAGGTGCACCAACCACTCTCTTTCCAGGCTAATGATTCTCTACTCCTAGTATTGAACCTTGGTCTTTTGGAAACATTGTGGAATTTCTAGATTTTGTGACATTATTTCTCATCATAAACTTCTCACCAAAACAAAACTTCAAAATTAGTTTATAGTATGCATTGTTGTTTATTTATTAAATTTGTGTAAATAGAGACATCCTAAGGAAAAGTGGGACATTCTGGGATCAAATCAGAAACTGGGGTGGCTTCTCTAAATCAGGAACGTCCCTGGAAAATAGGGACACTTGGAGGGTCTGCCACCTCCAGAGGTGCGCTTGAGAAAGGCCTTCTCAGCAGCAACAGCCAGGTTGTGGAGCCTCCTGAATCAAGTTTGGTTGCAGTGGGGACAGGGCCGGCTCTAGGTAGACTCCCAGTGGCGCGGTGTGTCAGGGCGCCGGGCTGGTAGGTGGGGCGCCGCGCGGCTTTGCGGCGCAGAAACCATGCTGCGCCCTGCGAGGGCGGGGGCGCCAGAGCGATCTCCGCCCCTCAGCGCCAGGGCGCCCGACCTGCTCGAGATTGCCCTGAGTGGGGAATTCTCCCTGCCCCCCTAAAAGCAAATGCTACCTTCAGAAGGGGGATTTCTGTCCCTCAACCACCCATCCCTCCCTCAAGCCATTCTCGTTGGGAATATTTCCCATGGAAGATGCAAGTGGGCTTGTGGCTGAAATTCCCAGCTATGTGTTAAAAAGAAAATGCAGAGCTCGGATGTGACCGCTAACAAGTCCGATAAAGCATATGAAGAACAGCTGGGAACTGAAAGGGAGATAATATAGCAAAGTGACAAGAGTACTTTGATGGAGCCAACAAGGAATAGCAGAAATATAAGGGAGAACCAGAGAAACATAATGTAAGCCATGTTTGAAAGGAAGTGTCTGACATAATACCACTTGAGACAATTGAAGGAATTTGAGAAGAGCAATCCCATTTAAGTTCTTCTCCTTTAGTGCCTGTACAGTGAGACAAAAATAGATGAGTCTGTGTGACATTTGGGTTTCTTTAGTTCAAAGTCCTATGTGCAGCTAATCTAAATAGAATGAAACAAAAGGCAATTAGTGCAAGAGCCTCTTAGAAGAAGATGAAACAAATGAGATTAAAAGAATGTTCTCTCTCTCTCCCTCCCTCCCACCCACCCTCTCCCCCACAAATCCCACCATGTGGGTTTTTTTATATATATTTCCATTGCAGAAGTATTTGTTCTCTGTACTACCAAAATCCTTTTTAGACTGTATTCCTACAGAGCTGAAAAAGCTGTTGCTTCAAGTTGTCGTGTCAGTTCATCTACGGAGGTGGCACGGGCTGCAGCAGAATTGAAAGGACACAACACTGCAGACTGCATGGTACGCTATTTCCCAAGCATGTCACCCTTGTAATAAAACACCCAAAGACAAGGCCGATTCGCACATCCATTTTGGAGATGGCAAGGGAAATCACCATAAGTTTGTTCTTTCAAGTTGCCTCATGGTGAAGGCAGTTTTGTGAAAGTGTCCCTGCGTAGTGTGAATTCCATAGTTCAGTCGGTGGAGGCAGAAAGATTTTAAAAGGCGAGAGACAAGATTTTCAGCAAGGTGTAAAGGCCTGCTGCATAAGGAACACCCAGGTATACTTTAACCACTATACCACAATGCCTCTCAATAACGTAAAACTGTACTATACTGCTCACACCAGCACTTCCTAGAAGAGACGTAAAAGTGACAAGCCTCCCCCATCCTGTCTCTATCACCTGTAAATGTGCAGGTGTGGGAAAGCTGGGGTTGTGTTCTGACTCAAGACTCCTAGGGTGGATGTTGCATCAATTGGTGCAAAGGGATGCATTCCTTGAAATGCAAAATAGCAGCTTCAGAAAGGGGATTTTTTGTTGCTGTTGGAAAACTGGAGTGGGTTTGGGGTGGGCAAGGGAGAAAGGATTACAGTACTTCCTCCCACATGGCACAATTTTGAGCCTGTTCAGGCTTTCCTTTGGTTGCTGTTTAGGTAGCAAACACCATGCATGTCAAATGCATCCACACAATTAATGTTGCATCCGGTTTGGACTTCAGCTCAAATAGGGCAATGGTGAAACCTAGTCTTCTTGCATCAGTGCTTCACGTGGGCTGGATGTGCAGCTTAGAACATGCCCCAGAATCCTAAATGGAGCCTCTACGGTAGTAACAATGCGATGAAAATTAGCAGGACCAAGTGAAAATATGGTACATCTGCAACACCCTACTCGTTTTCAGCTGTGTCTATATATGGAGTATATTGTGGCAGGGAGCATCTCACTTTATAGGCTCTTCACACCACCAAATGATTCAAATTAAGGGGCCTTTCATGCTTGAAGAATATTTCTGTCAGAGTGATTCACAGAAAGCATTTCTGAGTATTTGATTTGAAGATAGCTTTAGAAAACGTGCAGGTGGTCTATCATTTCTAGGTGAATTGCCACACTTTGGATTTTTTGCTTTGTGTCCAGAGTTACTTCTCCAGCTTTTGTGAGTCTAATATTCTCCTTTTCAGGGATTCTTCCAAGGGGTGTTGGCAAAGATAACACAAGCAGATCTTTAACAAAGCCTAACATATTATCAAGAAGCAGAAATGTACTTCTTTGATGGAACCACCACAAGCTAAATCACAAAAAGAAAATGAGCATACCCTTCTTTTGCTAAAATGTTTGCTAAAAACCTAGATGAATAAAATATATTCTGTTGGCATGGTTCCGTGAAAAACCACTGATAAGCAGGAAAGCCTTCATGTAGCAAGCCATAACATGACAGACATCTATTGTGTGTTTCCTTCTACCACCATAAGTGATCTTCAGAATGACCTATCTTTGACTCTCTTTCTCCAACACCAACTTTACTAGTTAGATCCAAGAAGAAAGTAGCTTTTCTACTCTTTTTCCGCTCAACTTGCATATTCATAAATATTACAGAGATACCACAGGAAGTTGTTACAAGGTGTGTGCTCTTAGGTTCTGCACAAGGGAACTAATCTGTTTACTGCAATGTTATCTATCAAACTTATATCTCTCTCATCTAATTCTATACTCAAAGTTATCAAGGGAACATTCTTATGGGCGATAGCTAAAGTTCTACTCAAAAGCCACCAACTGAAATTAATGAACGTGACTAAGGGGGCAATCCTATGGCAAGATCCACCAGGATGAGCAGCTTAAGATGCAATGGATCCCTAAGCTCATAAGGCTCAGCTGGTGTTAAGTCCACAGCTCTGGCTCAGGTGAAGATATGCTCGTGTAACTTGCTCATTCTGCTTCAAATGGCTGAACCAAGGCCAACGTAAGTCCCCCACAAGGAGTATTCCATGAGTGTGGCAGGGACATGGCCAGGGCCGGGGTGTGGGTGTGGATCCTAAGTCCATTCAGCTGTGTCCTGACAACCTGCCATAGAAAACTATTTAATGGCTTGTTTTTCCCTCTGCAAGCTTTAGGCAGATCAGCAACAGCTGCTCCACTTCCCAATGGGGTTTTGATCTAGTGTAACGTTATGCTGGCTTAGTTTACACCAGCTTGTTGTGCATAGGACTGCTCCCAAAGTTATATTCACAAATTTCTATAGGTCTGCTCTCAGTGAAACTTACTTGAATACCCCCCTCCCCATGTCTTGGTTTACTGCCGGACATTTCCTGATGTGTTAAGAGGAATACATATCAACTAATTATCTTATCTTATCTTATTTATTTATTATTAAAATATTTGTACCTCATCTTTCTGTATCAAAATTTGGTCATGGTGATGATTTCATGTGCTTAAGTTAGGAAGTGCAGTTAATGTTTAAATAATATACCACATGGTGTCACCCTCAGTTTCCTGTCTGTAAAAGTGCTATGCATAGAACTAATACCACACTGTTAGAAGCCACCATCTTGTCTGACAACAACAATGAATAACAACAATAACAATGGCTGTTATCAGTACTTAAACCCATGTCAGTGTTTAATTATTTTATTTATTGAATTTATATACCGCCCTATACCCAAAGTTCGCAATAAAGATTATTAGGCAGAGATGGCTCTTTGTTGTTGTTGTTGTTGTTGTTGTTGTTGTTGTTGTTGTTGTTGTTGTTGTTGTTGTTGTTGTTGTTGTTGTTATTCAGGCTTTTAAAGGTGCAGCATTCTTGCTTTGGGGATTCATATGCAACCATCTCACAGGTGTTGTGTTTCAGTTTTCTGCATGGTAATGAATGACAGCCATCAACAAGGCTTTAACATGGAACTTGATTTACCCTTTTTGCCAGTGTCATTTCTGCTGGGTTGCTAAGTCACATGACGGAGCTGAACTGAGAATGCAATGGGGTAAATTTCCCCCTGCCCCATCCCACTCTGCTCCCCATCACTCCCTCTCGGAACGCCCCCTGTTTTGATACTTGCTTTGACTGAACCAGCTGAGCCCTGGCTGAGTTGGGATGGATGATTCATGCCTACCCTGTTTCCCCTTTTTTAATACGTAGTCATAAAGTAAGCCATGGCAGGGTTTTTAAGTATTTGAGAAATATAAGACATACCCCGAAAATAAGCCATACTTCCGCGCCGCGGAAACCAACCTCCACAGGCACCTCCACTCACAGAGTCACTCCATGCAGCCAGCACTGCAGGAGCGTGATCAGCTATGAAGAGGCGCTCCAAGAGCTCCGCTTAACAGCTGATCGTGCTCCCGCCTTGCTGGCTGCATCCCCGCGCTCTGCCTTCTCGTCCACCGCCATCCCTGCCACTTCCGTGCTTGCCGCCACCGCTGGGCTCACTGCTTCTTCCTTGCCTGGCCCGGCCAAGGAGCTTGGAGCGCCCTGCAGCGGCGGGCGGAGCGCATGAGCCAGCGGCCTCTGCCTGGCCCGGCCAAAGACGCCTGCCACCCCGCCACCCGGAACTGGGGGCTGCTGCAGCGCCGAGCACTCAAGACAGCCCAGCAGCGCCCTGAGCCAGCGCCCTGAACCGTAAAAACCGTACCGGTAATAAAAAAATAAGACATCCCACCGAAAGTAAGCCACCCTGTGTTTTTTGAGGGGGGAAAAGTTATAAGACGGTGTCTTAAAAAGGGGGAAACACGGTATGTATCTTCCACTGAGCCAGAGTCAGTGTAGCTGAAGGAGCGTCTCCACCCCCATCGTTCTGCCCGGACACTGAGGTCCAGCGCCGAGGGCCTTCTGGCGGTTCCCTCGCTACGAGAAGCCAAGTAACAGGGGACCAGGCAGAGGGCCTTCTCGGTAGCAGCACCCACCCTGTGGAATGCCCTTCCACCAGAGGTCAAAGAGAAGAACAATTACCAGACCTTTAGAAGGCATCTTAAGGCAGCCCTGTTTAGGGAAGCTTTTAATGTTTGATGGATTTCTGTATTTTAATATTTTGTTGGAAGCTGCCCAGAGTGGCTGGGGGAACCCGGCCAGATGGGCAGGGTATAAATAATAAATTATTATTATTATTATTATTATTATTATTATTATTAGCTCCCATTGAGCCAAGTCTCAGCTGGAGATCTGCCTGTCCAAACTTGACTTATCCTAGTGGGTTGGGTCTGGATTGCTTCTGCAATCCATTTGTCCAAGTAGCTATTCAAACAAGATTGATGATTATAAACTGTATGTTCAAGTGCAGAAAGGGCTGTAAGATCCTTATACCACTGGGAAGTATTGCATCTTATGTGTTTTTAATCAAGCTAATAATGTTTCAATCAATTTTATCCACGTTTTAATGCACAAATGCCTTAGAGTGCTTATCCGAAAATGTCTTCAATGGTGGTCTCTGTTAAAGACTCTATTCCAGGATAGCTTCTATTGTATTTGCATAAATCTCACCTACAGCAGTCATTATGGAGACATATTCTCTAAATGTGTTCAGGTTTCTCCTTTGAGACACTCACACAGCTTATTATACCATTTCACCTTTGTACTATGCATAGTTAAGTGAACAGAAAATCTTGGTTCCTATATTTCTCCCCCCCCCCCCCCCCGCTGCCAATGCCATAAAGGATGAAAGGAAAGTTTTTAAAGAACAATTTTTAAAATCTATAACAAAAAGTAAAAATCAATGGCTCCCTCCATAAAAGTCATGAAGAGAAACAGAATGCTAAAATACTTGGCTTGAGCAGATCATATAAATCAATGGCTCTTCATAGAAGATGCATCCTTAGGGATAGAACGATATGAGGCAGGAATAGAATATTAGCTTCAGAATCTGGCAGCTGCTCCAGAGTTGATAATATAGGTTCGAATTCCTGTCCCAGCACAGTAAACAGCTGAGTTTCTGACAATTTTAATGGTACAGGATGGATATATTATGCTCTTTCTCCTGCTGAGCTGTTAGAGACTTTCCATATATGAGGGATAGGTTGAAAGAGTGATCGGCTATATCTAATATTATGTTGTGCAATTTATAGCACAATCCATTGCATGTCGACTCAGTCCAACTGAATTTAATGAGGATGCATAAGAACATAGAAAGCAGCCTGGCAAGACCAATGGGACACATGATTTGGGTGGGATTGGAACCCAGGAGATGGTGTCCAGGATTTGGGCCACGTCATGTTGGAAGGTATGCTTGCCTTCTCATTTTTAAGAGGTACCAACTCTTCAGTATTGTGTGACTGCCCTAGGTTTGCCAAATAGAATTGGCAGACTGAAGCTCTAAAGCAGTGATGGCCAAACTTGGCCTTCCAGCTGTTTGGGGACTACAACTCCCATCATCCCTAGCTAACAGGATGATGGGAATTGTAGTCCCAAAACATGGGAGTTGGATGGTGGGAATTGTAGTCCCAAAACAGCTGGAGGGTCAAGTTTGGCTCTAGAACAACACTGTTTCCAATGCTGCTATTCTTATTGACCAATGACCAATAATAGGGGAAAAGTGTGTGTGTGTGTGTGTGTGTGTGTGTGTGATTTGCACACTTTGCTTGAACAAACAAACCGAAACAATATAAAAGTCACATTTGCTACACACACTGGATCTTAGCCAAAAGGCCGAGAAGTGGTTTAATATGACACAGAGAGAAAAAAAACTGGATATGAATAGAACTACAGTTCTACTCCAAAGAATAACTTCCTCATTGGTTATTAAAATCTCCACACATTTGTGTATGCATAAGTACAAGTATACTTCTGCTTTTAAATGATGCATGCATACATTAGGGCAGTACCTAACTTAGAAGAGGTATTCTCTCCTGTATGAGAATGAAGAGGACATGCCTCTTCTATAACGCTGTCCATCAACCATGTTTTTTCTGTTTTTTAAAAAATACTCATAGTTAAAATAATAGTTTTTCTTTTTTCCTTTTAAATAATCTGCTGCTCAATTAACCATAGGCACAATTTTTATCAATCAAAAGTTGTTTTAGCTACTTAAAATAAAGAAACTAATTGATTAAATGCAGTAGCCTTGCTGAAATGAATATGCTTTGTGCAACCGAGATGGGTAAATTTTAATAGTAAGAGAGACAGAGAGAGGCGTGAGAATCATCCCACAGCTGGATTTCATAGGCAGAACACAAGTTGTTGGAACAACATTAGTGACATGTCTTGGTGTTTGATTTTATCGCCAGACATTGCCATTGAAAAGCTTAATTTTATACCCTAATACTGCTTGCATATTCAGTGTTCACACCTGTGCTGGTTCTCTGATCAGTAGCAATGCACACTTCACAGTGTTCTTTGTTCCTTAGTTCAAAGGCACTGTGGATGAGCTGTCTCATTTGGTCCCACCAGGAAACCAACTCAGTGCAACAAAGGAACAGAGTTGTGTCTGGTGATGCAGGCCAAACATTCTTCTGGATCTGACATTATTTCGCCTGCAATCTCCAAAAAAGTCAGCAAGGAATTAAATTTGCAAAAATAAAGGCGAAACCCTGGTGCTCGGTGCCAAAAGGAATGAGATTCCACTCTATGAGCTATGTATCCTTAACAGCAATCCTGCCACTTTTCTGTCATAAACACACTTTTTCCAGAAACATGCACATACAGTGCTTAGATACGCCAGTGGTGTCACATGTTGGATGTCACTTCGCTATGCTATTTATGTATTTATTAAAAATGGTTACCATTTCATCTATACAAACTGTAATCAACCAAAGATTTTTAAAGGTTTTTTTTAAAGTAAAAAGGGGGGAAACCCCAGACAGAGGTGTCGTTCCCATAGCCTAGTGGCTCACAGCACCAGGGCGCTGGCCTCTCAGGGGCGCTGGTGGAGCACAACCAGCCACTAAGCCCTATGGCTCCTCTGCCGCTGCCTCCTCCTCTCCCTCGACTGCAGGAATCCCCTCAGCTGCTGCCCACAGAGCTGCTGCAGCGAAAGCGCCGGCAGGAGGAGGCAGCGCCCCGGAGCCTCGCAAGTGAGTGCGGGGTTCCAGCGATCTGGCCAGGACTCCGCACCATGCCTCCTTCTCCTTTTCCCCACACTGGGCTCTGCTCAGTCGAGCTTCACCAGCAGCGTGCGCACAGCGCCCAAGCGGCTCTTGCTGGTCCCTCGGTGTGTGCACTGGTGGCGAAGCTTGACTGAAGGAGAAGGAGGCGTGGTGCGGAATCCTTGGAGAAGGAGAGAGACGCTGCACAGCCTCTCAGTTTGTGGCGCACAGGGCAGAGGTGGGCGCACGGAGCCGCATCTCTCTGGCTGGGGCTCCTGCTCTTTCTCCCGCAAGCCAGACTTTGGGCAACATGCAGCCTGGCACTTTCCTTCCCCAGGGCTGGAAGAGGGCGGGCAACAACTCCTCCCCACCCCTCCCTCTTTGGGAAAGCGGCAAGCCCCAGTGAGGTCTAAATTTTGGGAAAGGGAGGGGCACCGGAAGGATCTTTGCGCCACGGCGCCGGATGTGCTTAAAACGGCCCTGACCCCAGACATTGTGTGCCTAGCTGCCAAGTCTCCCGTTTTCCTCAGGAAACCCCCGTTTTTCCAGCTGTTCCTACCTGAAAAAACGGATTTTTTTGTTTCCCCCCGGTTTATTCTGGCGCGGTGGCCATTTTGGAACTGGGCGGAGCATGCTCAGAAGCGACTTTTGATGCTGCTCTGCCCAGTTCCAAAATGGCTGCAGTGCGACTTCTGGCACGGCGGCCATTTTGGAACTGGGCAAAGCAGCATCAAGTCACTTCTGAGCATGCTCCGCCCAGTTCCAAAATGGTGGCAGCGCTACTTCCGGTCTGCTATTTTCGACCCGGTCCCTTATTTCTCTGACAGCAACTTGGCAGGTATGATTGTGTGGCGTGCATAATCACCTTAAATTAAACAACAGTATGGAGCCAATTCCCCCTCCCTCTTTTTATTGCTAATTATTCAGGTAAGTGTTAAAGGCCCCTCCCAAAAGAAATCCACCAAAATGATCCCACTTTCCCCCCATTTTTGGGTGTGGGTGTGTGTGGATTCTTTTCACCCCTTCTACACAAATAAGATGGGGGGAAAATAAGCTGGGGAAATAAGTTCAGCTTTTTAAATGCTGATTTTAATGCAGATAGCATCAGGTGGTGTGTGTGAGTGTGAAAATTATCACAAGCATAGGGTAATTTAACCCTTTCCCCCTGCTGTGGTTCTGAGGAAAATTTCTCCTATGAATAGATTACTTGTTTTGGGTTGAAATCCCCTATTGGTGCAAAGTTTGTCCCTGATTCCTAATGAAAGGGAGGAACTAGAAATGGCTGAAAATTCAGGGAAGGTTGGTGGCGATAAGTTCACGGGACATGGACAAAATTTATGATGATTGAAAAGCAGAAGCTGATATATTGGTTGTACCTCATTGATCTTCAGTGCTGAGGAAGCCAACCCAGAGACTGAAAGAGAATAATTGAATAGCTCCCTCCCTCCCTGCCACCCCCCCCCATTTCTTAGAAAGAAAACCTCTTCTTTACACACTGAGGTGAAATCAAACTGAGGCAAGCTGTATCTATCATAGTTTTCTTACAGTCCAGTCCTATGCCATTCTGGGGCTCACTCCCTAGCTAAGGTATGCTTTAGAATGCAAGCACTGAACATTTCCCTGACCTACTGAAGGCAATGTGTCCCTCCTGGGATCTCTGCATTAAGGAATACGCTCTCACTTGTAGCCCATAGCATTTTGGTTGTATTGGCAATTCCTGGGGGGAATGGCTTATCTATATATGTTTCCAGGATGGTTTAGCTAATGTGCCAAAACCAACCAAACAAACAAAAACTGATGTTTTCTGACCCTTCTCCATCATTTGATGTAAAAACAAATAGTTCTTTCAAAAGTATTGAGCATGTTGGTGAAAATCTCATAGAGTGAGCTGCAAAGTCTTTGTTGCGCTTATTTTACTTTTGAGGTGACCAAGGGGTGCTTGTGGCGCTCCTTGCTTTCATTCTACAGATAATCTCTCACTGGTGGCTTACACCCTGCAGCTAATGCCCACACTTCAATTCAAACACAAGGGTAGCCACCATTAGGTTGGTCCCCCAACAGGGCTTTTTCCCACCCAGAAGCATGGGTAGACAGAGAGACTGCAGAAATGTTTACTGGAAACGAAGGGGGAAAAACTGTTATAAGAATTCTAAGGTCTCAGATATAAAATTAAATGTTCATAAATGTACAAGGCAAACACATACCTAAGTATATAAACCACGTGTCTGAAATAGTATAGCAGAGCAATCCTGAAGCCATTATGACTCTCCCAAATTGACTTCAAATATTTGTCTGCAAGGAGAAAGGAATTGGGAAGCCTCCCCCTTGTCTTTTACTTACAAATCCTGTCTTAAGGGCGTATTTGTGTATGAATAGGGTGAGCCTGCAACCTGGATTCAGGAACTAAACTATTAACCATCACAAAAGAATGGCTAGGCTGCCCAGGTAAAGCAATCAGTGACCATTATCAGGTATCTTGGCAAACAGGATTTCTGCTGTAGACTGCCTCCTTCTGTGATGTACGCATGATGTTTTGGGTGATGGTCTCTGACTACAGGATGGGCAGCTTCAAACGTCTATATAAGGGCTTGCAAACCATTGTTCTGGGTTCTCTCCTCCCTCCTGCATGTGGTGAGTGAGGACCCTGTTGCAACAGTTAATAAAGATCAGGCTTAGTAGCCGCTTTGCTTCTCAATATACTCTGGTGGGCCTCTGTTATTTTCTCCTACCAATAGGGAAGAAGAAGAAGAAGAAGAAGAAGAAGAAGAAGAAGAAGAAGAAGAAGAAGAAGAAGAAGAAGAAGAAGAAGAAGAAGAGGAGGAGGAGGAGGAGTTTGGATTTGATATCCCACTTTACCACTACCCGAAGGAGTCTCAAAGCGTCTAACAATCTCCTTTCCCCTCCTCCCCCACAACAGACACCCTGTGAGGTGGGTGGGGCTGAGAGACTTCAGATAAGTGTGACTAGCCCAAGGTCACCCAGCAGCTGCATGTGGAGGAGCGGAGAAACGAACCCGGTTCCCCAGATTACGAGTCTACTGCTCTTAACCACTTCACCACACTGGCTCTCTAAGGACTCTATATGGGCTCTTGGATACCCCATAAGAATAAAGGAGCATTTTTTCCCTATAACAAAACCATACCCCACCTTTGGCCAGCTTGCAACAATAAAAGAAGTTCAAAATCCCATTCCCGCTAAAAATATAATAATAATAATAATAATAATAATAATAATAATAATAATATTACATGGCTTGAGAATGAGGCAAGAAAATGGAAACTTCTTTTGCAAAGGAAGAAAACATTTGAGAATCTAGACGACAATCTTTGACACAGAACTAGTATTCAAGAGCAGCGATCTACCCCCCCTCCCCACTCCACTGTATTGAAAATCAGTTATGCACACATGTTGGCCGTGTTGCAAGGATGGACTAAATATTCCACCAAATCATATTATCAGGCTTCTTTAGATCAGTGTACGCTTTGCTCCTATTTGATAATATTTGCCTAATAACAACAAACAATGCTGTACCCATATCGCTACCCAACAAGGAAGGAAGCAAAGTCACAGGAAACACATTGTCCCTCTCCTCTTCCAGTTAAAATGGAAAGGTAGTCTCAAGTTTATGAAAATCATGTCTTCCCCTTAAAATGGCCCAGGGTTAAAGAACAGGTCAGGTGTGTGTTTTTGAACAGTGAAGGAATGGTGAGAATATCAGTTCCCTAACACTAACCTTTTCCATAGACAAGGTCCTGTTCAATTCCATATCATATTTTTGTTCACACCAAAAGTTGAAATAACCTAAATATCAGAGTCAAATTTTTAGAGTGGAATTCAACACCACTTTCTTCCAGTCTCCCCTCACATGCTTGTGGTTGAGCTAGGTGTTAAGTACATTAATGCTTGAGAAACGTGAATCTCAGCAGAAAAGTAGATTGTGCTAACTGCATGTTAGAAGAACCAACAAAGGTAGGGAGGGCTTAGCAAGCACAAATAGGTTTAGTGGAAAGTCCCAACAATGGCTGCTTATAACTACTACAGGTAGGTAGCCGTGTTGGTCTGGGTCGAAGTAAAATAAAAAAAAATCCTTCAGTAGCACCTTAAAGACCAACTAAGTTTTTAGCTCATACCAAAATAAAAACTTAGTTGGTCTTTAAGGTGCTACTGAAGGAATTTTTTTATTTTATAACTACTACATAAAGGTGGGACAATTGGGGATGGTTGGAACTGGGTGACACATGGGGCTGTTAGAATCAATGATGCGTGTATCAAGTTGTTTGTGGAAAACTATAAAAACATGTGTGTAATTTTTTTTAATGTTCTTTTTGAGATTTTCTGTTGTGAGCCACCCTGAGATCTATGGGTGAAGTGTTGTATACCAAATAAATAAATAAATAAATAAATAAATAAATAATTTTGTACAAGAAAATGCTTCAGTCTTTTCCCCGTAGGAATGTGCTCCATTTTGTCTTGATCAGTTGCAGTTGGTGTGTTTTTCCTTTTTTAAACAAATGGTACAATAATTCATATTCTCTTTCCCAGGAAGGAGTACTTATACTGTACACTGGTTTGAGAAAAAAAAAAGTATATAGAGCAGTTTGGCTTGTTTGATCTCAGGCGTGTACATGTAAAAGACTTAGATTGGTTTGGCTCACTATTGTCGGTATTGGATTTGGTGATCCATACTATGGATCAGTTTGTGACTACAAGTTTGCAAAGTCTTACAAGTAATTTGGAATGCAATTATTTGCAAGTAAAACTTTTTCTGTAGTTAAGAAGGTCCAAAGAGCCTAACGATGCACCTTTTTCTTTTCTTTTCTGAAATGTTGAGATCTAAGAGTTATGTTGAACAAAGCTTGTTTTAAAGGAGAAAAGTCAATATGGAGGGGTGTGGGTAAGGGAAGAAGGGACCAGGCCCAGTGTGACCCACTGTTCTGTATCACCAGCTCCTAAGAGTTTGTCAGAGCCAATTAAAGAAAAGATAGTAAAGATTCAGTCAAATCACAGAGAATCTAGACTCCTAAAAGGGAAGTGCATTATCTTTAGATCTGTCAATTTAAAGTGTAGTAATCTTGGGTTCCATGATCACTGCAGATGGTGACAGCAGTCACGAAATTAAAAGACGCCTGCTTCTTGGGAGAAAAGCAATGACAAACCTAGACAGCATCTTAAAAAGCAGAGACATCACCTTGCCGACAGAGGCCCGTATGGTTTTCCCAGTAGTGATGTATGGAAGTGAGAGCTGGACCATAAAGAAGGCTGATCACCAAAGAATTGATGCTTTTGAATTATGGTGCCGGAGGAGACTCTTGAGAGTCCCATGGACTGCAAGAAGATCAAACCTATCCATTCTGAAGGAAATCAGCCCTGAGTGCTCACTGGAAGGACAGATCCTGAAGCTGAGTCTCCAATACTTTGGCCACCTCATGAGAAGAGAAGACTCCCTGGAAAAGACCCTGATGTTGGGAAAGATGGAGGGCACAAGGAGAAGGGGACGACAGAGGACAAGATGGCTGGACAGTGTTCTCTAAGCTACGAACATGAGTTTGACCAAACTGCGGGAGGCAGTGCAAGACAGGAGTGCCTGGCGTGCTCTGGTCCATGGGGTCACAAAGAGTCGGACATGACTGAACGACTAAACAACAATCTTTTTATCTTAAGAGAGCAGAAAAACAAACAAGGCATATTCAAATCAACCTTTACTGTTTGGTGTCTGTCTAAAGTCCTTATTCAAAATTCACCCAGTATTGTTGCAGCTGTTTGACTAACTGCAGGGTGTGTTGAGTGCTTGTTATCCATGAGAAAGAAGCTTTCATACATTTTCCTTCCTCACCCCCTACTGGTGAAAATAATGATGATATTTTGCCAAATGACAGTAACAAGGGTGAATGTTTCTTTGAACTTCTTCATGGCTGTTGTCTAAACAAATTGGGGAGCAAAGCAAGATGTGATTATTCCAATAAACGATACAACACAGTTTACAGTGGACTCAGGAGTGAAAGTGGCCCAAATGTGACAGGCATACTCATAGCATACTAGGGAAAATTATCATAAACATGAGATTCCAGACAGGGACTTGCCGTCAAAAAAAGCCCCCCCCCAATGTTCTACCTGCACTACCTGTGTACGCAGAATTCCAGATTATTGCCTTAGTTGCCCTGTTTACAATGCTACTGCTTATATCCTGAATTCTAATATTCTTTTTATGACGCATTTCCTGTTGAGTGGACATTATCAAGTAAAGAAACGTCATGAAAATGGAATGAAATGCTGTCTGAATGCAGCCAAACTTACACATGCTGTTTCTACTCCATGTCATCGCTTAGGGAAATGTCTCCGCTGACGCCCCTCACCGCTCTGCCTGAGTAGGAAGAAGCACAAAGCGCGCTACGGGTGTCCCATTTTGCTGCTATGTCCCATTTTGCCGCTCTGCCCCTGCCACTACCAGCAATAGCACACCTGCCACCACATGCTCCGCCCACTCTACCGCTACTGCCTGCACCGCAGGCCCTCCTGCATTCACCACTTGTGGAAAAACACCATCAGCACCAATTTCAGGTGAGACCTCACCCCAAATGGACACGATCTAGCCTGAAATTGGCTCCGATGCCAACAGTACTTGTCTGCTGCTGGTGGAGGTGGCAGGGCAGGCCGGGTGCCCATGGGGACAAGGCACTGGCTGTTTCTGTTGCCTGAGGCAGCAGCGTCCCCCTGCCTTATAGCTGGGCCAGCCCTGAATCTGAGCAATTCCCACTTATTTCAGTTGTGTGTTGATATTGTAAATAAATTTATTCCTAAGTAAATCCTACTGAACTCACAGGACTTGCCTCCAAGTAAGTAAGTTTAGGATTAGACAGTATTTCCCAAAGGCAAGCCAGTATTTCAAGGTATGGTTTTGCAGTTCTGTCTTACACAAAAAGAGGAATTTGTCTTAGAATTGTACAGTCTCAGGAGAATAGGGGAAAAAGAAGGTTATTAAGTTGTCAAAACCATGATTCATTTTTCCCCCAGGAATGAACAAATATAGGTCTTTTGGATGTTAATAGCCCTTTGTATATGCACTATTAGCATCAAAAGTATAGGAGAACTTTGACATTAAAAACCCACTAATGCATACAATTTAAGGAAACGATTTCAATCATTTTTAATGAATTGCACGTATCACATACGGTATACATTTTTGGTTCAATGTATTAATCCCCATTTAGGCCTAGATACATTTCAGAATTGTTTCTGACAAAAAGGAATGTTCTGTGTCTTAAAGAAAGGTAGAAGTGTTTTAGAGATCTTTGCTGTTTTTACATTTCTGTGAGTTCATAGGGGAGCTGGGTTTTTAAAAGCAATCTAGAGAGTTATCCTTTTACCCTACTACTATCTATAATGCATTCACTAGGGGAAACAATTCCAGTCTTGGATGCTGGCTTGTGTGAGGAGCCTGTTAATCTTGCTACATTAACACAAGTCTCCAAGGTTCCATATTCATCTCAGACTCCATCTGAGAGGACACATGCAGCTCACTCCTCAAGGCCTCAAGTGAATAGTGTTTAGGGGTGGGTGGCTCTATCAAATTTCCAGCCTGTACCACTTTTAAATATTTCCCCATAATTCTGTTCTTTATTCTGTTGTTTAAAAAACACCTCTAAAAATTCAGATTTTAAAAATAAATGCAAGCTATATGTATGTATGTATGTATGTATCGAAATTTGGAACTGTATTACTAAAGCCTTATCTTCTGCAACAGCAAACTAATTTGACCTGAAGCTGCCTCTGTGCAGCAACTTCCACTGCATAGGGATCTCACCTGAGATTCCCAACAGTTTTTTTTGTCCACCTCTATTTCATATGTGTATATTAAAATGATTAACTGGGGGGAAATCTACTAGAACTGAGGAATGAATCTTAAAAGTGATATTATGAGGCAGAGTTCGGTTTCAGTTCCTTGACTACTGTTGGGATAATATATTGGATCTGAACTAGTCATGTGGGGCAATTTTATATATTCCTTGTTCACATATAAAGCAAGAGTGAGGGAGTTTTACTTCTGACACAAAAATGAGACAGAGAGCTCATTCTAGTTGAGCCAGGCAGGGAGGAAACTGCTTAAAGAAGTTGGGAGAGGGCTTGAGTTTTGCTCCCCTCTGATGCATGCCTTTTCGTGTGAGAATCATAGAATTTTAGAGTTGGAAGGGACCCTGAGGATCATTTAGCCCAACCCCCTGTAATGGAGGAATATGCAGTTATCCCATACGGGACTTGAACCTGCAACCTTGGGGTTATCAGCACCAAGTTATAATCAACGAAGAAGTACACCCTTGCTTTATATGCAGACACGTACTTATACACTTTGCTTTATTACAAAACAAAAACAAACAAAACTTCAGTGTATAGATTTTATGAAATAAATACAGTGGTACCTTGGTTTATGATCACTGCGGTTTGCGATCCATTGGTTTCCGAACGTCACAGACCTGGAAGTGCTTACATCTGGGTTCCGCGGCATGCGGATGCGCAGAAGAGGCACTCTCTTTACGGACTGCTCGGGGAGCGACCGGCTCCCTGGAACCAATTGCATCCGTAAACTGAGGTACCACTGTAACACAAACATACCGTGTTTCCCACATTTTAAGACACCGTCTTATAATTTTTTTACTCAAGAAAATAAGCCTATGGCTTATTTTCGGGGGGTGTCTTAGTATGGTTCCTGCCTCCTCCTGCCGCGACCGGCATTGCTGCTGCTGGGCTGGCAGCACTCTGCGAAGGCAGGAGAAGCCGGCCAGACCGCTGGGGGGGGTGGGGTAGAAAAAAGTTTGGAGCGCGTCCCAATGGCAGCATTCCTCATGCGCCACAAAAGGTACCAAACAACTGGGGGGGGGGGAGGTTAGAAAGGTGGCCAGAGCGCAGCCTGATGGCAGCGCTCCTCACGCACCACAAAAAAGACGCAGAAAACTGGCAAACAGCTGGAGGGGGCTAAAAAGCGGCGGCGGCCGCAGCTTTAAATGGCTCACTAGGGCTGCCGAGGCTGGATCGCGCCTTCCGTCCCGCGCCTGCGCTGCGCGCCAGGTTTTCCCCGATCCGTCGGGGAGCAGGGAGCGCTCAGAATCCGGTGAGGGGGTCTTTCTTCCCATTCGGGTGCCCGAGCATCGCCGCTCGAGAGGCCGGAGGCTCTCGGCGGGGTGGTCTGGAGGAGCGATCGCGAGCTCTTGGCTGGCTGGCTCGCTTTCTTTTTGTTGCTCACGGAAGGCGGAAGGGGCCAGCAGGGCTCCCGCCACCGTCAGTCGCCCCGCCGCCCCTCTGCCTCAGGCCATGCAGCCCACAACGTTCCGGCAGCGCGGCTCCCGCCGCCGTCAGTCGCCCCGGCGGCGCGGAAGGGCCAGCGGACCTCTGGCCGCCGCTCTGCCTTGGGCCATGCGGCCCACAATGTTCTGGCGGCGTGGAAGGGGCCAGCAGGGCTCCCGCCGCCATCAGTCGCCCCGGCGGCGCGGAAGGGCCAGCGGACCTCTGGCCGCCGCTCTGCCTTGGGCCATGCAGCCCACAATGTTCTGGCGGCGCGGAGGGGGCCAGCAGGGCTCCCGACGCCGAGAGGTTTCCCTGTCTGGGCATTCGGCCCGAGTGGGAAAAAGTCCTGGGAAGAGCGGGGAGGCTCCCAGCGTGGCTCGCCTGGCGGCGCACTCAATTCATGCACCCCCTCCCATCTGGTCTCAAGCCTCTCCGAGGCTCTACATACAACATGGTACGTCTTATTTTCGGGGTATGTCTAATATTTCGCGAATGCATAAAAACCCTGCCATGGCTTACTTTCTGAGTACGTATTAAAAAAGGGGAAACACGGTACATACATAAGGTAAGCTCATTATGGTCAGTGCAGGCACCATAACCCATGACAGGAAGAAGAAGAAGTAGAAGAAGAGGAGGAGGAGGAGGAGGAGGAGGAGGAGGAGGAGGAGGAGTATGGATTTGATATCCCACTTTATCACTACCCTCAGGAGTCTCAAAGCGGCTAACAATCTCATTTCCCTTCCTCCCCCACAACAAACACTCTGTGAGGTGAGTGGGGCTGAGAGACTTTAGAGAAGTGTGACTAGCCCAAGGCCACTCAGCAGCTGCATGTGGAGGAGTGGAGACGCGAACCCGATTCCACAGATTACAGATCTACCACTCTTAACCGTTCTTAATGCACTCTTAAAAAAGAGTGCATTCCTTGCACAGAAAAGGTCTCAATCCTTCATACCTCTAGGTAGAAGAAGCATGTGAATATAGCCTCTCTCTGAGGTTTTGGAGAGAGAGACACTGCCAGTCAGAATAGACATTCAACATGCATGCTCCCCACTCCATGCATAAGTTTGCTCAGTGCTATTTTTCTACTAAAAAGAGGTGCAGGAACTCACCCTGAACGCCTCCCTTGCTCTCTTATAATGGCAATGGTGCCCCACCTGAGAGGTGCCGGAACTGAGTTCTGCCAAGTTCCGGCTGAAAAAACGTGCCGAGTTTGCTAGATATTGTTAAATAAGCCACTATTTCCAATTGCACATCCCTCTCCTCTGTAACTCATCAAACTTACAGGGTTGATAATACCAAAAGAGAACATCTGAACCATTTTGGATATTGTAAAGTATACTTGCCATCATCATATTCCATGGATTAATTTTTCTACCCTTTGTTGATGTTAAAACTCTCCTTACTGATGCTATGCTGTTGTGAAGTTTTACACTGTGTTTTACTAATTTTGAGCTGGTATTGCTTTTATATTCAATTCAAAGTGTTGGTGCTGACCTTTAAAGCCCTAAACGGCCTTGGTCCAGTATACCTGAAGGAGCGTCTCCTCCCCCATCGTTCTGCCCGGTCACCGAGGTCCAGTGCTGAGGGCCTTCTGGCGGTTCCCTCGCTATGAGAAGCTAAGTTACAGGGAACCAGGCAGAGGGCCTTCTCGGTAGTGGCACCCACCCTGTGGAATGCCCTCCCACCAGAGGTCAAAGAGAACAACAATTACCAGACCTTTAGAAGACATCTTAAGGCAGCCCTTTTTAGGGAAGCTTTTAATGTTTGATGGATTTCTGTGTTTTGATGTTTTGTTAGAAGCCGCCCAGAGTGGCTGGGGGAACCCGGCCAGATGGGCGGGATATAAATAATATATTATTATTATTATTATTATTATTATTATTATTATTATTATTATTATATACCGATTGCCTTTAGTACAATTGATTTTGTTTGTATTTTATTGATTTGAATTGTGAACCATCTTGACTGGATGGGAAGTACAGAAATGCATAAGGGAATACTACTAATACTACTACTAATACTACTAAATATTCGTCATCAGGAAAGAGCATGGTCTAGAGACTAAGCACATACTTAATTCCAGTCTAAACAAATGATTACAAGGGCACTTCCAGAACATCAATTTTTAGGCATGAAAAAAATTGTGTCTTAGTGGACCCAGAAACACAGGAAAATTCGTACCTATGTGCAGTAGGCCACTATACAAATCTAATCGATTCAGCACATAAGAGACTGGCTTGTGGCTCTGAAGTCTGCCAGAAAGAAAGCTGCACACTTGACTCTGATTCTCTTTCGCTTGCTGCAAACTAATAAACGTTTTTGGCATCAAAACCGCAACCCAAAGACTTTCTCACAAATAACACAACATCCACTGCATGGGGAACAAAAGAGCGTGATCGCCTGGTGGGGTTGCCTGGGGGCACCTTGTTAGTGGTGAAATCAAGGTTGCCTGTTCAGATACAGTTTGAGACAGTCAACCTGTTAGAAGGAGTATTTTGAAACACAAGGGAAAGAAGAAACAGCCCTGCTGCAAACAAGCTCCTACGTCAAGGATGCATTTAAAGAAGGCTGAGCAGCCAAATCATTGACAAAAAAACAAGAGTTAACAACAGGAGAAACTGTTGTCAGTGACAAATGCGAGGGGAATGGCATAATTTGCTGCAGCTTAGCTGGGAATTTAAAATACTGTAGTGCAAATTGGGCTTCTGCCTTCTTTCCAATTATTATCCACAATATATTTAATTAGGCCTCAACCAGGCTTCTAAAAAGGAAAAACATTCATTCACTCCCATCTGAGGAAGATTTGGGGCCAAATGAGATGCGACTTTAATTGAGTGAAATCAACATGTTCTTCAAATGGAACAACTTCAAAGTTTTAATCTCCTTGTTTCCAACACATTCAATCCTGCTTGTCTTTGGGTCCTTTCACCAACAACTGGAAACTCCAAGCACCTTCAGGCTTTCACTGGTGACTTCTGAGTAGGGTTGACATATTTTTAGGGGGGGGGGGGGAGAAAACACATTTGCCAGGACACATTTACAGGTGGACCGGGGGGGGGGTGTTGAGGGGGGAAGAAGAGAAATAGTAGTAATTGTGTGTGTGTGTGTGTGTGCGCGCGCAGTAAAAGATGAAAGGTGTATTCAAATATTTAAAAATAATAGCAATTGAAAATGACAGACCCTCCAACATTTTTTGAGGAAAAAAACGGGGAAACCCCCTACATCCTGCAGGACCGTCGCTTGCCCCCTCCCTGCCACTGAGCCCTTCCTCCTTCCCTCCCCTGTCTTACCTTTGTTTTCTTCGGCCTCCTGCTCAAGAGATGCTGTGTCTCCAGAAGGTGCGAGGCTGAGCGGCCCCACGAAGGCCACCCCAGTCCGCGGATGCATCACTCATTCCAGTGGCTGCCGGCTGCCGGTGCCACAAACAAATGGTACAGAAATAAAAACCTGAACATTTTGCAGTTGTTTTTTTAAAAAAAATCTGCCCAGATGGTGGTTTTACCTCTGAAAAAGGAAACACGTCTGGGGAAATCCGGCAACCCTACTTCTGAGTTACTTCTTTGAGCCTGGAATCTAGGTTAGTTCTCTGCTGCACCTGATCCTTATTGCCTGCATGATTTTCGCTGCAGCTGTGGATACAATTGGTTTATTGGATTGTACCATTGTTTTCCTCACAGCCAGTTTTAAGTTGAAATGCAGGAGACTGGCTGTGATTGGGTTTCAAGGCCTATTTCCTATTGAAATATGAAATGGAACAAACCCTCAAAGTATCCTTCTCTCAGTCACTCTTTCAGTGTTTCATGCCCTCTTAACAAATGTTTATTGTTACCTATTCTGCTTGATATTTAACAGTGGTCAAGTCAAGGATATAAGATCAGAGTGTTCAGTTTATTTTTTCTCCAGCTCTAAAATATGCTCAAGAATTTCTTCTGAGATCCTGTTTAGGAGCATGTTCTCAATGTACTTCGGTGTGTTTCTAATTCATCACATATTTTGTGTCATGACAGGTTCTTAGACAGAAAACATGTACAGTTATTTACTCATTGTTATCCAAAAGGCTGAGGGCATCTTAAAATATGAAAACAAAACCCAGGTGGGGGGGGGGATGCAGCAATTCCAATTCTTTACATTTCTACTCCCCTCAGAAGGAATCCAATATGAACTTTCCCTTCTATTTTATCTCCTCTTCCCTTCCCTTGCTCTCTGACTCCATACTACTGCAGAACGTAGTATTTCACAATTTTATAATCCCATCCATCCCTCTTTCCAACTTTGTTTTTGGTCAATGTTTCACAAACAAGTGCAATCTTTAGGCAATTTCCTGTGTAAAGTTTCTTCACCATTGCCTCTAAAAGCCAGACAGTTCTGACTGAGAATTGATCTACAGCTACAAGCCATTTAAGACCATTTTGTTCCTATTGTTTTAAAGTGGGTAACATTTTCTGAAGTGGCACATCAAATGTTGTTTGGCAATCAACTGTATTGACAACTTATCCCCCATTTTGATATGTTTTCAGGCAGTGCTGAGAATTTCTTGCTGTGCAAAGGTGCTGCAAAACACTTTCTAGTTCCAGTTTGTCATGTGATAGAAAGTTTGAAATCCCTCAGATGTTTAGCTAGAGAAGAAACCTACACATTTGCCTTAAGTTTTCTGTGGGAAATTTCAGTGGACTTTCAGCCCCAGACTTCACAGACCCAGTCAGGTTCTTGTATTACCCACAAAGTATCCTATAGACATGCCACCATAAAAAGTAGCTGTTAATGTAAGTATGGGGGTAGGAGGTTGCCTTGGCGATAAATAAATGTGTTCTCTGGACATGGGGTGAGTGTCTTAACTTTGCAAGAAAAGTCTTAGCCCTCTATTATTAACACAGCTAATCTTATGTAAAAAAAATTCCACCCACAGTGAACTCTTCATTCCTTAAGGATTATCACCTTGACAACCATATTGATTTTTGTGTGTGTGTGAGCAGCAAGTGCATTAAAGCAAATTAAGGGTGCTTATAAGTGCTATGTAAGTGCCATGTGGGATATACCGTGTTTCTCATATTTTAAGGCATCCCCCAAAAATAAGCCATGACAGGATTTCAAAGGGTTGGTGAAAAATAAGACATACCCCGAAAATAAGCACTATCGCAAAGCCCCGACCGAGCCAGAGGCGAAGGCGCGGGACCCAGCAGAAGCTCCCTGCCTGCTTCCCCGAGCCGTAGCGCATCGGGGGACAGAGCCGAAGATCGGCGGGCGCTCCTTGCTGGGCTTGACAAGCCCGGCAAACAGCGCCCGCCGATCTTCGGACCTGTGCTGTGTGACAGGCGGGGGTGGGGGGGAAGCGGAGATCGTTCTCCGCTCTCCCCCCACCCCCGCCTGTCACCGAAGATCGGCGGGCGCTCCTTGCTGGGCTTGACAAGCCCGGCAAACAGCGCCCGCCGATCTTCGGACCTGTGCTGTGTGACAGGCGGGGGGGGGAAGCGGAGATCGTTCTCCGCTCTCCCCCCACCCCCGCCTGTCACCGAAGATCGGCGGGCGCTCCTTGCTGGGCTTGACAAGCCCGGCAAACAGCGCCCGCCGATCTTCGGACCTGTGCTGTGTGACAGGCGGGGGTGGGGGGGAAGCGGAGATCGTTCTCCGCTCTCCCCCCACCCCCGCCTGTCACCAAAGATCGGCGGGCGCTCCTTGCTGGGCTTGACAAGCCCGGCAAACAGCGCCCGCCGATCTTCGGCCCTGTGCTGTGTGACGGGCGGGGGTGGGGGGGAAGCGGAGATCGTTCTCCGCTCTCCCCCCACCCCCGCCTGTCACCGAAGATCGGCGGGCGCTGTTTGCCGGGCTTGACAAGCCCGGCAAACAGCGCCCGCCGATCTTCGGCCCTGTGCTGTGTGACAGGCGGGGGTGGGGGAGAAGCGGAGATAGTTCTCCGCTCTCCCCCCACCCCCGCCTGTCACCGAAGATCGGCGGGCGCTCCTTGCTGGGCTTGACAAGCCCGGCAAACAGCGCCCTCCGATCTTCGGACCTGTGCTGTGTGACAGGCGGGGGTGGGGGGGAAGCGGAGATCGTTCTCCGCTCTCCGCCCACCCCCGCCTGTCACCAAAGATCGGCGGGTGCTGTTTGCTGGGCTTGACAAGCCCGGCAAACAGCGCCCGCGTGCACTTCATTAAAAAATAAGACATCCCTTGAAAATAAGCCATGTCGTGTTTTTTTGAGGAAAAAATTAATATAAGACATGTCTTATAATATGAGAAACACGGTAGGCACAAGACTACATTCTCTTATTCTGGACTCATTAACATGGAGTGACTCCCTCTTCTCATTCTGTCCACATGATCAGTAGAACTAAATAGCATCAGCGTTCCATTGATACTAGAGTCTTTAGAGTAGGACTGTCATCCAGTTGATGTTGATGTTTTTGTTGTTGTTGTTGTTGTTGTTGTTGTTGGTTTGTTGCTTAGTTATATGGAGACCATGCAAAGGATTCACTCATCAACCTTTTGTTGCCTTTTGTAATTTTCCATGACAACATGGACTGTCATGGATAACATGCTCAATGACAGCCATGGATGACCTCACAGTTATAGCAGAAGCATGGGAGAGACCACCAACAGGCTAAAACTCAACATATAAGTTTGTTGGTGATCTCCTGCGTGACATGAGTCACTCTAGAGTGGGGGCTGAGTTCCTGCTCACTAAACCCTGCTACCTCTTCAGCTTCTGATGCCTCCTCCTTCCAGTCTTCTCCCTCTCAACTCTCACCATCATCCCATTACCAATCCCCTGGTTCTGAGGCTTCTTCCCTTGGGGAGGGGTCTTTGGGGGTTCCCCAGATGGTGCCTCCCATCACTCCTCAGCATCCAGCCAGTCCATGACAGGAGGCTGGTTAAGCTACTCTTCAGCTCCCAAGCAGAAATGGGTAAGTGAAGTAAATAAATTAATTAATATGAAAACAATACTGTATTAGAAAACTGGTTCCGGGAGCAGAGAACACTTAAACAACCTACCAAATTCCATATCATCATCCCTAAACATGTATTTCTAATAATTCATAGTCTGTTGATAATTCTAACTGTACTGCTAGGAATAAATGGACTGTCTTTCACAGGACAACTCTGCTGCGGATCTCTCTGTAATTAAAATAACCTTTCCAATCTGGGTTGTTTCATAGCTTTCCAATCTGGGTTATTGCTGTTACACTGGCTCTCAACAGGCTAATTTCATTGCCGCTTCCTTCACCATAAGATTTGCTCTTTTTCCAGATTCCCTAAACTTCTGACTTGTTTTGACTGCATCAGCACTCTTTTTCAGTGTTCTCTCTCTCCATTTTCTCTGTTATTATTTTCTTGAGACGATGAAATCTGGCAACCATTCACAACTATTTTGCAAAAACAGCTGTATTTGCTTTTTCTTATATAGAAGTTCCTTTCCCCAGCTATGGCCACCTGTGAACTGTAATATAGTGCACAAAGATAGCTTGACTTTTCATTGAAAGGTTAACAACAAGCTGAAATCCTACAGGGTGTGTTACTGTTTCTTTCTTCCAGTGGGCATTCCCCACGGTGTTTGTGCACTTCCAATTGTCGTGATTTTGCTATGAAGGTTGCTGCTTGGCAACTTAATATGGATTGCATTTATAAAACGGGGCATTTTGCTACACATGTTGGTTGCAGGATACAGTTTGCTTCTGGGTTTTTCATTATTTCTTTTCCTTGACCCTCAGCATTGTTGTTGTGGGCACCTGTCTGTCTCACAAGACAATGGAGTGTACCTCTGGAGGTGAAGGCAAACCGCTGTGTTAGAAGCACCAAAGTGACCTACTTGGGGTGCAAGCCTGGGCCGTGTGTATGGAGGTCCTGGGCTGGCCAGACAAGCGCCCCCCCCCCCCAGCCTCACTGATGGGGCCCAAAGGAAAGCAGAAGAATATGTTCAGCACCAGCTTGGCTGCAGGAGTTGCACATAAACACACACTCTCCCCACTCCCATGACTCATAAACTTCCACTCTATTCAGTTCATTAAAATACCCATCCATATAATGCCTGTGACAGCAACTCCCTTCTGAAGGTTCCTAGGGCTGGAGGTGAGGCAGCGCAGGTCAAACCAACCACCCCCTGGTGGTAAACAGAGTCTCCCAGATCTTCTTCTGGAAGCAGCTCCTTTCTGAAGGCTCCTAGGGCTTGGAGGATGGGGCAAGGCAGGTAGGAAAAGCCCTACCTGCTGGGTCAACACAGAGGTTCTATCCTCACCATGACAGTGTGCACACATCACATGTCTAAGGGACCTCTGATTAAAGGTACAGTACTGGGAAATACCACTGCTGAAATGCCATTGCTAGTCAGAACGCCTATACATTCTCCATCACTTCCCACCCCATGCTAAACCTCTGCATGTGAAGCTGCTGTTAAAGACGAAGGGGGGAATTCAACACCATGCTGCTACACAAGACAAGCCTTTCCGTTTGCTAGTGAGGACAAGCTTCCGTCTCCCCACCCCCCAGTAACTCCACAGAGCCAATTGGGTGGGGGGGCACATGGGGGAAGGAGAAGGAAGAAAGCCCTCTTGTGAAAGCAGGACTCATTGTCCCGGTTCCTGCTAGTGCAATTGTTTAGTTGAATCTTTCCCAAGAAAACAGGGTGTTCAGTTTTTAAACCAGTTATAAAATGCTCCCCTGTCCACGTCTAAAGCTACTGAGATGAAATAACAAACCAGACACACCAAACTTAATTGCATGCTGGCAATCTGTGACCAATATTTTAACTGGTCACTGTCTGTGCACAGTCCTGCCCCATCAATGGACCATGAAAGAACACCCATCTTTCTATCCCCTCCCAACTACTTTTCCATGACTTCCCTGCCTTTGCCTAATGGAGGACAGCTGTGCAGCCCTGCTTTCCACCACAGACCTCAAAGGATGCCCTAGCCAGGGCCATGATGATGACTGCTTGTATTGATGTACGTATTATTGTTGACATGATTTTCCCCTCTGCATGGGTAGAATCATTGTCTTTTCATATGTTCTTAGCAGGGAAGGTAAAGTATTGAGGGCAACTGTGGGTTAAACCACAGAGCCTAGGGCTTGCCGATCAGAAGGTCGGTGGTTCGAATCCCTGTGACAGGGTGAGCTCCTGTTGCTTGGTCCCAGCTTCTGCCAACCCAGCAATTCAAAGCACGTTGAAGTGCAAGTACAGTGATACCTTACAAGATGAATGCCTCGCGCAACGAAAAACTCACAGGACGAAAGCGTTTTGCGATGTTTCCGCCGCTTCGCAAGACAAAGTTTTCTATGGCCGCGCTTCGCGAAATGAAGTTTTTGGCAGTTTTTTTTGTTTTGTTTTTTGCCGTGGCAACCCGCGCTTTGCAAGACGAAATTATTGCAAAACGAAGCGGCTCGCAGAACGAATTACTTCCATCTTGCGAGGCACCACTGTAGATAAATAGGTACCGCTCCGGCGGGGAAGTAAATGGCATTTTCGTGCGCTGCTCTGGTTTGCCAGAAGTGGCTTAGTCATGCTGGCCACATGACCTGGAAGCTGTACGCCGGCTCCCTCGGCCAATAGAGCGAGATGAGCGCTGCAACCCCAGAGTCGGTCACGACTGGGCCTAATGGTCAGGGGTCCCTTTACCTTTGCCTCTACTTCTAAGACATGGACCCAAATTTACTCTTCCCCCACTTGCTACTTTTTACTTCTTTTGACCACTCCCAACTCTCCTTTTCCCCTCCATAGAATAGGGGGGCAGCCCCTCTCTCCCTTCCTAGCACATGCTCTTTCCATAGCAAGGTTTCACTACCACAAGCACAATACAGTATTTGCTGGCACAGCAAATCTTAGGATAGGACAGCTAGTTGCAGGTGGCCTCAGTGAACTGATATGTCAGACCACTGGCTTCAATTGCTGGTTGCTTTTGCTGGTTGCCTGTCTCCTTTCTCACCTTCACAAGTGTTTCAGTTTGCATGCAAAATATTTAGTATGCCCTTAGGAGAGAGAGGAAGATTCATACAGCTAAGTCTGGGTTGGCAGCCTTTATGTTGGATTTCTAAGTGTTTGATTGCCTGTCTGAATCTTTTAGTGGAGTAGGTGACTGAGGTTTATACAATAATGAAAGGGAAATAAGACCACATTGTTATGTGGCAGTATACTCTTGGCAACTGCAGAAAAAGACTAAATTGAAAGCACAGACAGGTGGCATTGAAAAACATTTCAAATATACTTGTATCTCCCACACATAAAGAGCAGGAACATTGGGAATTGTTTATGCAGATACATGACAATGGCAAATGAGCTGAAGCTCGGTTTATGTGGCCTGCAGTTGTCCTGATCTGGAATTTTTGTCTGCTGGGAATAAAGGCGCTTTCTTTTTTTTATTTCTTTTTTTTTTGTAAGCAGCACAAACAATAACAAAAGCCAAGTTTGTTAATGGAAGCATTTCCACAAGCCATCAAACTTGCTTCATTTTGGCCTGAACAGATAGGGAAATTGAAGGGATGTTTCAGTACATGTTTCTGCAAAACTATAAAAGGCTTAATTGCAACTTAAAGGAAAGCTAATGTAGACATTTCTATGTCTGATTCTTCTGGCAAGATTGTAGCCATCTGCTTAACACTAAAATACTCTAACCAACATTTAGACTGGACCAATAAGGGACTGATTTATTTATATGTCTACAAACCCCACCATTGAGTAATGTTCCACCTTTCTGCTTTTTTTTTTAAAAAAAGGACTTCAAAGCAACTTGCAATGGAATCAAAACATAAAAATTAAACACAGGTAAACATTATATAGGTGAGACGCGGGTGGCGCTGTGGTCTAAACCACAGAGCCTAGGGCTTGCCGATCAGAAGGTCAGCGGTTCGAATCCCCGTGACAGGGTGAGCTCCCATTGCTTGGTCCCAGCTCCTGCCCACCTAGCAGTTCAAAAGCATGTCGGAGTGCAAGTAGATAAATAGGTACAGCTCTGGCGGGAAGGTAAACGGCGTTTCTGTGTGCAGCTCTGGATCGCCAGAAGCGGCTCAGTCATGCTGGCCACATGACCCAGAAAAACTGTCTGTGGGCAAATGCTGGCTCCCTCAGCCTATAGAGCAAGATGAGCACACAACCCCAGAGTCATCTGTGACTGGATCTAATGGTCAGCAGTACCTTTACCTTTACACATTATATAACACCCTGATTAAGGTAAGAAGCACTAACAAAAAAAATTGATTTTCAGGAAGATACAAGTGCTTTCATCCTATGCTTACACGTACAGTGGTACCTTGGTTTAAGAACAACTTGGATTATGAACAACTTGGATTAAGAACTCTGTAAACCTGGAAGTAGGTGTTTTGGTTTGTGAACTTTGCCTTGGAAGCAGAACATGTTCTGCTTCCTGTTGAGTGTGTTCCATTTGTAAATTGAGTCCCCCACTGCTATGGGAAAGCGTGCCTTGGTTTAAGAACACTTTGGTTTAAGAACGGACTTCTGGAATGGATTAAGTTCATAAACCAAGGTGCCACTGTAGTTAACACTGGTGCCAAAAGATTGTCTGCATGGAAGGTATTCCACAAAAGGGGTGTGGCCACCAAAAATACCCTTTTCTAGTCAGTACTTACTTGACCTCAGAAAATGGGCATGTTCAGATGGGAGCAGGCCTTTTGGATATCCTGATCCAAGTCGTTCAGGGTTATGCACTTTATCCCCCCCCCCAACCTACACTTTGAATTATTGTATAAAACAAACAGGAAACCAATGAAGATGTTTTGACACTGCTGGATTATGCTCAGGTTAATGAGTTCCAATTAACAGCATTGCCACCACAATTCCATCCACTACTGCGGCAACAATATCCCAACTAACTAGACTTGGAATAAGCCACACTTTCCCAAGTTGACACGTAGCAGGAAGCTATGGTTTAGTCATTCATTCATTTCATTCATTTTCTTGGTATGCTCTCTCTCTCTCTCTCTCTCTCTCTCTCTCTCTCTCTCTCTCTCTCTCTCACACACACACACACACACACACACACACACACATGTTCAAAGTGACTTACAACAAAGAAGCAGGGTTGCACAATTCTAGGTTTACCTGTGGATTATTTGGATTATGTAAACCACATATTAGATATTTGTTTTGAACTGGACCAGGAAGATCCTGGTATATATCTTGCCCCAGTCACAAATGCAATGGGTAGCATTTGTCACCCTCTCGGCTTCCTACCCGTCATCCAGTAATAGAAGGAGAATAATATTTCTCTCTGTTGTACGCAGAGTTGGGAGACACCTGGCCACCACCAGGGTGTCCAATTTTATCTGAAAGGCCATTTCCCCATAATCATATTCATCTGCCAGTCATCAGATGTCACTGGGTGGTATAAGCTGATGGGGGGGGGGGTTTGCTGCAGGGAACATGTTGGCAAAGCAGACACCTCCCCCAACCCATGAGTCAACTTTGACAGGTTGGAAACTACCCAGCTGACATCACTACATCATCAGATGAATGACAGGTGGGGGTGGAGCTACCCCGCCATGTCAACGTTGGCCCATGGGGTAAGGTGGGGAAATAAATATCTGGACCACAGGCGCTTTATAAAGTACTTCACACACATGATCAGGTTCCAGAGATAATGGCTGTGAATCACTTTATAAATATTCTATTGACTGATAGTTATATTGCCACTGGGACTTACTGATGCACCCCTTGGCTCCTTTTGAATTTGTTCTCGTCAGTTTCACCTTTCTTAATGTTCTCGATTAAGAGAAGTGGTCCTGGGAACAAATGCACCCTGTGTGAAACTTTGAGGCCATACTATCCTCATGTGAGGTCCTCATCATACACACTTGAATCCGACCACAGTGTATTTATTCCAGTAGCAGAAATCTAGTGCTGTATGTCCCAGTCTGAACCCTGTGGCACTATGGGAGGGATATTGCTTTTGCAAGCTTTGACTGCCATCTGGTGGGTCTTCTTTTACTAGCATGCATAGTTCAGAAATAACCAGAAAAGTATGGTCTCTAGACCCAGGCTTCTTTAATTCCTCCGGTATGTTGTTGATTTTGTTTGCTTCTCCCTTCTTTCTCCCTTTGGTGGCAAAGACAGAATGTGGCTCTCAGGCGGAAAGGTTTCCCCACCCTGCTGTAAAATCCTGGAGTAAAGGCTTATCCCCTACCCTCTTACTGACAGCTTTGTGCGGCACACCTCTGACAGAGTATTAAGAAGTGTGGTTATCGGTGGTCCTGTGGAAGAGTTTTCCTTCAAAATTTAGATTGCAAGCTTCTTGATGCTATCTTTATTCTAGAGTTACACTGTGATATATATATCTTTTTTAAAAAAAACAACAACAACCCACCAATAACAATAAAACATTTCTTCCATCATTCCCAAGTAACTTTAGACTCAGGGGGACTCATAACTTCTTCATCTGCTACTGTAGGGTGTTCCTGGAAGTAAGTATTAAGTTTTAAACATTTTTTATATTAAAAAAAATAACCTGCCACGCTTGGGGGCTTCCAAGCAGCCTCTTAGATGATCACACTTCCTAAAATGTCTACGGGAGAGCAGCCATTCTACTTAAAAACGCTAATATAAACCCGAAAAGTATTTTTGACAGCGAGAAAGGAACATACTTAATCCTAAATGTACAACTGTTTCAATATAAATATTCTTTTGTGTGTATTCCACACAAGTTCCTCCTCCTTCAATTTGGGGATCTCGGATGTTGGGAAAGACCCCTCTCTGCCTCAGGACCCTGGAGAGCGGATGTCACTTGGAATAGCTAACCCCAAGCCAGTCAATAGGCTGACTCTAGAAGGTGCTTTCTTGCATTCCTGTGTTTTTCATGCTTCACTCCGAATGAGTATTTGCTCTCCTCCACTCCTTTAAAATATTGTATTCTGCCTTTTCAATCTAAGACTTCCCTATAAATCCATGAAGAGCAGGGAAAAGAAAGGTAACAGAGGACAGGGAATGGCAGTGTGTGTGAGAGAGAGGGAGGGAGGGAGGGAGGGAGGGAGAAGTTTTTGATATTACACTTTTAATTGAAAGGCACAGCCAAATGAAAGGCTGGTGGAGTTGACACCCTAGCCAAGATATCTTCCCTTGCACTACATATCAATACAAAGTCTATTTATGGTTTAAACACTAAATAAAATTTACTGTCTCTTATAGTGTTAAATTAAACTGATGCCTGCTGATGTCGAGTGTGTCAAGGAATAATGTTGGAATGCATCTATCAATAGCACTTGTAAATCAGATATCTGCTGCAGCACTAAGAGTCCTGCATCCACTAGGGAGAGCTATGGTAGAAATATATAGAATAGATGCCAAAATTAAACACAACTTATATACAGATAATAGAAAGGTGTTAGTGATTAACCCCGGATATATTTTTCAAAGTTCTGTGTAGAAATGATAGTTATTTTCTCCCATGTTGTTTTATACGGGGTTTTTGTGTGGGAGAGGATAAAGAAATTGTATATGCTTCAAGGATCAAGGTTTTGAGCTCATATGCAATCATAGCCTCACAAAGCAGCTTCTTGGACGCTTCGTTCTATGCTGCACACGTGATAGATAAATCACGCCAAGTGGCATAAAAAGATTTGGAGGCTTCATAGTTAGAAGATTGGGAGAGGTTATGGAATGAAGGTATTAATTTTACAGCATGTAGTACGCTTAAAGAAAATGTTATGAAAATGATGTATACGTTGTATTTAACACGAGTTAAAGGTAAAGGTAAAGGGACCCCTGACCATTAGGTCCAGTCGTGACCGACTATGGGGTTACGTGCTCATCTCGCATTATTGGCCGAGGGAGCCGGCGTATAGTTTCCAGGTCATGTGGCCAGCATGACAAAGCCGCTTCTGGCGAACCAGAGCAGCACACGGAAACACCGTTTACCTTCCCGCTGGAGCAGTACCTATTTATCTACTTGCACTTTGATGTGCTTTCGAACTGCTAGGTTGGCAGGAGCTGGGACCAAGCAACAGGAGCTCACCCCGCCACAGGGATTCGAACCGCTGACCTTCTGATCAGAAAGCCCTAGGCTCAGTGGTTTATCCCACAGAGCCACCTGGGTCCCCAGGTAGAAAATGTTATGAAAATGATGTATAGGTGGTATTTAACACAAGTTAAATTGGCCAAAATGTATAGAACAACAACAACAAAAAGAATGTTGGAATGTAAGGAAAAGGAAGGTACTTTTTACCATATGTGGTGGACATGTAAATAGGAAAAAGCTTTCTGGGAAATGATATATAATGAGTTAAAGAAAATGTTTAAAAACACTTTTGTTAAAAAACCAGAAGCTTTTGATTGGGTATAGTGGGTAGAGAGATATCGAGACAAGATAAAAAATTGTTCTTATATGCAACAACTGCAGCAAGACTTTGTTAGCCCAAAGATGGAAACAATAGGAGCTACCAACAAAAGAGTGGCAGATGAAGTTGATGGACTTTACAGAAATGGCGAAACTGACGGGAAGAATTTGGAACCAGTGAGAGCAAGCATTCCAAAAGGACTGGAACAAATTTATATTATATCTGAAAGACAACTGCAAGCAATTAACACCATTAGCAGGGTTATTTGAAGATTTGTAGGATGACATTGCTACCTATTCAGGTTGGGTAATATAATATTTTAGGTAATGATATAACAAGGATAGGAAATGAAGCGAAATGTAAAGATGTAAAGTTTAACTTTGTAAACCATCAGACGGGAGGGAGGGAAGTCATTAGGCTCAGTTGAACCAAAGAGATAAAATAAGAGGGTATGATGTTACGTAATGTGATTACATGGAAAACCAATAAAAATCATTTATAAAAATGAAATAAAAAGACTTGGAGGCTTGTCCATTAATATTAGGCCCTGTAATTGAGAAATCCATGTTTCATGAAGGTCTTTTTCCAGTGGCTTCCAGTATCAGGCAATAGTGAGTTTTGCCACTGACAAAGAATGTGTTCTAAGACTTTTACATGAAAAATCTTTGGCCTCTTTTCCATAATAAGGCAATGGTGCAATTTTAGAGTCCAAAGGAACATTCTGCTTTGTGCTTGTGCTTGTTTCATTTAATATATTTCTCCCAAAAAGTTGCACTTGGGGAGAAAGAGAGAGAGTCAGGATTTCTGCAGCTCTTCCAGCAAAGCAATGAAATTGTGCTATCAATTTTATTTTCCTTAAGTGATGCACTACTTAAGACATTTTTATTATTATTATTGCCAATATTGATACGGATGAGTCCTTTCTCCAAATCTTGTCCCTTTTTTGCATTGTCAAATCTCCCAGGTCTTTCCCCCATTGAATCTTCAATGCTATTAGAGGAGAAAGTTGCCCCTGTAAATCTGAAGCAATCCTCATCCCACCTCAAAAGCTCAAAAGTATTACTTTTGTTGGTGATGAACAAGATGGGATGGAGCTGGCTTTGTGGTAAGATAAAACGGGCATGGGACAGAACTGTGGTGAGCTGCCTATTCCTACTCATGAACAATATGATTTTTGCAGGGTACTACATTTTTTATGGCTGCAGGTGACACTGTGGGCTAAACCACAGAGCCTGGGGCTTGCTGATCAGAAGGCCAGCTGTTCAAATCCCTGTGACGGTGTGAGCTCCCATTGCTTGGTCCCTGCTCCTGCCAACCTAGCAGTTTGAAAGCATGTCAAAGTACAAGTAGATAAATAGGTACCGCTCTGGCGGGAAGGTAAACAGTGTTTCCGTGGGCTGGTCTGGTTTGCCAGAAGCGGCTTAGTCATGCTGGCCACATGACCTGGAAGTTGTACACCGGCTTACTCGGCCAATTGATCTCGACTGGACCTAATGGTCAGGGGTCCCTTTACCTTTACAACATTTTTGGTTTTCATCCTGGTTAGGAAGAACACAGGAAGTTGCCTTCTTCCAAGTTCAACCATTGGGCCATCAGCTCAATATTGCCTGCAATAACAGGCAGTGGCTCTCCAGGATTTTGGATAGAGTCTTTCCTAGTTTCCCCCAACAATTTGTCTATTTATTTATTTTTTTATCCAGACCTTCACAGCTTCTTTCCCAGCCCTATCTGGAGATACCAGATATTGCAGATGGGGCCTTCTGTCCAAATCAGGTGTTCTCCCACTGAGCTATGGCTCTTCCACATAGGGATGGAAGGAATGATCAGTTTTGATTCTCTCAGTTTCCCACTTTTTCAGTCTTAGATTTAGTTCTCCACATTTCACTTTAAAAAAAAATCATGAAAATCCAGAATAATTTCAGTGCAAATTTCTCACAATACATACATTTTATATGCTGTTTTGACTAATGTACACAAATTGGCAAGGAATGGTCTCTAATATAATGTATTATTGTATAGTAAGTTCACTAATATTTTCATTTCGATCTATAATTTCGCCTAATATATGCATTCTTCTAAACACTTTTGGTTGGAGAGCAGCATAGCAAAAGGTGTATTTTGCTTTGTGTGTGTGTGAATTTGATAGAATCCGCTTTAAATATGCACTGAGTCAAATTTCTCCTCTACTTCCACACGTACATGAGCACTCTTGTACACATAAAAGATTGCAGGATCAGGCAACAACACACAGTTAAGTTGAATGGACAGATGAAAAGGGGAGCTTTCTTTTGAATATTGTTTCTTATGCATAACATCTCTAACTATTTGAAGTATCCACGTTCTTTATACATAGTCTTCATAAGTCTACATTAAATTCTCCTTGAACAATGGCCTCTATAATATGTTTTCCCCCCTCAAAAGGCTACATTTTAAAGTTTCTGTTGAACTGTGATAAACATTGAATTAGAATACCCACTTTTAACAGATACCAAGCAGCTCACTACTTATTGTCTCCTTATTTACCTCTCACTCTTCCTCTAAATTAAACAGCTTTCTGACCTTGGACTACAGAGCTTAAAATGTGACTCATTAAATGTGTGTGTGTGTGTGTGTGTGTGTGTGTGTGTGTATTCCTCAGGGATGGTCGCTTATACTCAGTCTATCAGTGGCTTCAGAGAATGCCTAAAGAAGAATAAATATGAAGCCAGTACAAATTTGGAATTCTTTAATAGTTAGGTACCGGTATTACTGCACTCATAGTGTTTTGTAACCCACATATATATGAGATCTAAAGACACAATGGATAGGTCTAAATTTTGTATTTAGGAATAAAAATTACACACTTTCAGCTGCAGATAAGTACAGATTTTTGAGATAAATTATGTGAAGCAGTTTGAGCCCTTAGGAGCCCCGGTCGATCAGAACACTGGTTCATCTTTTTCAGGATGCTTTAGTTGAGATTCCTAGATTGCAGGGGGCTGGACTAGATGACCCTTGGGTCCACAATTCTTTGATTCTATGAGTATCCTGTTTCCCATTGTGGTTACAAAGGTGCTTTTGAGGGGCCTATAAAGACAACATGGATGAAAAGCTCTCTTACCAACTTCTAGTGTATGCACTTGGGAAACTGGTATCCAAAGTGGGGTAAACCAATGTGGTGCCCTTGAAATGTTATTTGATTCCAACTCCCATTAGTCCAATCAACATAGGCAATGGTCATGGGAGGCGGGAGTTGTAGTCCAATAACATCTGGAAAGCACCATATTGGCTATCCCTGTTTGAAATCTTCCATTTGGCAATTGATAACCTTTACCTTCCAATAACTTGTCTGACCTCCTTTTAAAGTCACCTAGGCCAGTCAGCGTCTGTCAGTACAGCTCAGAGCAGTGAATTCTGTATAAGATAATGGTGTGTTGTGTGAAGGAAAAGCAGTCCATAAGTTCTGAGGTCACAATCCATCCAAAATGAATCACACTGAAATGGTCATTGATTTCACTGGGAGACACTGAAGCTTAGCTTAACTTCCCCCATTTGCAAAGAAGGGCTTAGGTTTGGCCAAATTGTGTCCTGTGGTGATGCTGATTCAGAGCCTGTGGCCAATAATGCTGGATACACACACACACATCCTGCAATAGGGGTATCAGGATGCTGGACTAAATCAACCATTGGTCTGACACCGTAGAGCTCTTTTCCAGGTACAAAATATTTGAATTTATTGCTAGGGGAATGCTCTCTCTCTCTCTCTCTCTCTCTCTCTCTCTCTCTCTCTCTCTCTCTCACACACACACACACACACACACCCCAATCCCACATCACAGACAGAGGCATAGCAAACCCAGGTGGTACCCAGTGCAGAATTTTTTTGTCACCCCCCCCCCCCATTGACAGCTCGGGGTAGGCTTGGGAGTTGCAGGCGGGTGCCGAATGTCCGTCCCCTTCCTACACCTCTGTGCCCCCATCCCACGACTCCCAAGTACCCCAAGCTGTCGGGGGATGGGGGGAGCTATGCCGCTTTGCCAGGGTACCGGCAAAGCTGCGCAGCTTGTCCTCTAGCTTACGGCGAGCCAGGGAGGGAGGGGGGCCCCAGTTCACTGTAAGAGGCTCCTGCCGGCGGCGGAAGAATCCCACTGCTGTCCATATGGCGCTCCAGCGGCGCCGGTGGCAAACCGCTAAGTACAGCGCATGTGTGGCGTCGCTACGCACAGCGCATGTGTGCAACACTGCGCATGCATTGTACGTAGCGGTTTGCTGCTGGTGCCGCCCGAGAGCCATATGGACAGTGGCGGGCTCCTCTGCTCATGGCTGCAGCTGCGCAATGGAGGCAGGCCGGGCAGCAGGGCAAGTACCCCGTGGGGTGCCCTCTTGTCACCCCCCCCCAGACATGGAACCCGTGGCACACCACCCCCATCTTGCGACGCCACTGATCACAGATACCTCACCTAAGAAAAAAGCATTTGATTCCTTGAACAAAATCTTACAGAATTACAGTACAGTATTGGCTTTGGTCCTTCTTTCTCAGACAATTGTTTAAGCGAAAAGCCTAATCTTGTTTTCCTAATAAAAAATTAACAGCGAAAGGAATGCCAAACTAAACAAGAGATTGCTGCTCAGCTGGTGAAGGGTACAGCATTACTCAGAAGGTATCACTAGCAAAGCTGACAGGAGGCATTCGCTTGACTTTAACACTGGGTACAATTGCATTGGAGGGACCTGCAACTGAAGCAGCATTAGCGTACAGAATTGCTGTTAAGTGCCTGGCTTCCAATTAAAGTGCTTATTTCTGGATCTATGCCCAGATTCCCCACCAGCAAGGTTAGATTTGAGTAAGCAGCCTGGGCTGGAAGCCAAGGACAATTTCCTAAATCCCCTTGTCAAGCTCATATTCAGAGAAGCTTCAAGGAAAACCGAAGCGAAGAAAGCGATGGAAATATGACCCAACTTGGGCTGCTTAAGACTTAGCTGTGGAGCGGCCTCTAACGTAAGGAAACCCATCTGAGCTGGGCAATATCACTCTAGTTCTCTAATGCCGCCATAAGATTAATTCCATTCCTTTTCCAGCTAGGTTTCTAGTCTACCAGAAACAAAATAAACATCTGCTTATCTATTTTATTGTAAATGTTTATATGCTGCTATATTATAATAATACCGAATAGGTTTACAATAATATCTATATATAATAACCAAAACATAAAAATTAAAATCAGAGGCCATCAACTAACCATGATAGAAAAATATGTAGCTATTAATTGCAGGTGTAAGCCAGGGGACATAGAAAAGTTTTCAGCAGGTGTTTAAAAGTTGAAGCAGAAGGTTCTTGCTGAATCTCTATTGGCAGAGCATTCCACAAATATATGCTAACAGGTTGTTTGTCCTTAATTTGCCTTCAGACCAAGCAGTTTATGTAAAAAAAAATTTGGACAGAGGAGCTGAAACCAATTTGAGATGGACCCAAGTTATTTATCAATAAAAAACCTTTATAAAAACAAACAAACAAAATTAAGATTGTCTTTGTTGGTGCAGGCCTGCAAAGCTTTGTAATAATAATATAATAATAATTTATTATTTATACCCCGCCCATCTGGCTGGGTTTCCCCAGCCACTCTGGGCGGCTTCCAACAAAAGTTTCAATATACATAAAACATTAGTCATTGAAAACTTCCCCAAACAGGGCTGCCTTCAGATGTCTTCTAAACATCAGAAAGTTTTTTTGTTTCTTTGACATCACTACTGGAGAAGGCCCTCTGACTGGTTCCCCACAACTTTGCTTCTCGCAGTGAGGGAACCGCCACCAGGCCCTCAGCACTGGACCTCAGTGTCTGGGCTGAACGATGGGGGGAAGACGCTGCTTCAGGTGAGACAACGCTAACAATTATTATTTAGCAACACTCTGCTGCATTGTATCATTTTGTTTATTTGTTGAATTGGCACTTGCCCAAGTTGATTGTAAATCAAGGTTGGGGAACTTCTTCCAGGCCACATTCCCTTCTGGACAAATTTTCAGGGGCCACAATGGATAGGCATCAATTTTGTATTCAGGAATGAAAATTACATACTTGCAGCTACGGAATGGTATCGATTTTTGAGGCAAGAGTGGGCCTTCCACCTTTCTGCAAGGGACTAGTTTCTATATTATACTCTCACTCCAGCCATGATTCACTATCTGGGCAGGCAGGATCAGAGTTCTAGAGCACCTTCCAGCCACGGAAGCTGGGTTGCTGTGGCATGTGGCCTGGAGAGGCGGGGAGCCCTGAGGATCATTCCAAGGACCAGATAGCAAGGCCTAGAGGATCCCCATCCCTCCCATAAAACAATACAAAACATCTATAATGACTGACAAGTGTAAATCTCAGCACAAGACGTGCTAGCTAGCAGAGTTCTTTTTTTCTTTTCTTTTTTAAACAGATTCCAACTGCAGAACTGCAGAAGTCAAAACCCCTTGAAGGACAACAGATTTTCTGCAGGACAAGAGAGAGTCAATTGAACAGGCCTGCCTTGATATGGCGTTCACTACTAAGAAGCAGTGATGCTTTTGAATTATGGTGCTGGAGGAGACTCTTGAGAGTCCCATGGACTGCAAGAAGATCAAACCTATCCATTCTTAAGGAAATCAGCCCTGAGTGCTCCCTGGAAGGACAGATCGTGAAGCTCAGGCTCCAATACTTTGGCCACCTCATGAGAAGAGAAGAATCCTTGGAAAAGACCCTGATGTTGGGAAAGATTGAGGGCACTAGGAGAAGGGGACGACAGAGGACGAGATGGTTGGACAGTGTTCTCGAAGCTACGAACATGAGTTTGACCAAACTGCGGGAGGCAGTGCAAGACAGGAGTGCCTGGCGTGCTATGGTCCATGGGGTCACGAAGAGTCGGACACGACTAAACGACTAAACAACAACAACTAAGAAGCTGGTGCACAAAGAAAACAGGAAAAAGATACTCCTGGCCACAGATGTCACCTGATCATCAAGCAGTAATGCTGGGAGCATGACAAACAGCTAATGGTTCAGCTTATAAAGTTCTTGTAAATGTTGCTCAGTTTATAGTGGACTTTTCCTTTCAAAATATGACTCAATCATCATGTTTGACTCAAATTATTATTCTATTTATGAGGACCAGATAAATACATTTTGCCTTACACAGCCCTAATATGAGATACCATGCCTGTGTCCAGTCATACAGCAGAGGTGAATGGAAAGGCCATTGTGTAAATTCATTATGATTCAATTGTCCTTTGACCTTACAGGAAACCCATTTGGGTGAAGCAGGTCAAATTCTCTTATACAGCTGATTCTCTCTTGACAGCATTTCCCCTCTGCCTTGGTTGGGTCTTGTTCAAATATCCCAACTGCTTCATAATAAAAAGTGGAGTAGAACAAAAAAAAAAGCACAAAAAGCATCCCATTCCAAGCACACATAATTTATGCAATAATTCAATATATGTAGCAGCAGCAAAAATCACATATACTGTACTCCAGAGCCCCTTAAGATATGTCTCCAAGTCAAATGCTTATCTCTGTGGCACTTCTGATTTGGATGGCCTCCAACTCCTACTATCCCTTACTATTGCCTGATGGGAGAGTTATGTCCAGCAGTACCTGGAGGGCCACAGTTCCTCCATCCCTAAACATAAAGGTTTTAATTATCCGGCTGGAAAGACGAGCTCTTGGAACTGCAAATTCTACAAGCATGGGGGACACTTTGTAAAAAGAGAGCCGAGGACAACCATGTCTATGATGGCAATGGAACTCACAACAATGTTTAAGCAGGTGTGCTCAAATGAGCAATGTGGGCAGCTAAAATCTGTCCTTTCTTTATGTTTCCCAAAACATTTGCCCAATTATGGATAACATCTTTGCATATTTCTAAAAGTTTGAGATTGTTATTGGGCAAACTCTATCAAACTGCTAAATGAATACACTTGTGTATATTGTCCCTATAAATATATTGAGAACAAAGTTTTAGCTTAGTTATTCACAGGAAATAAGCAGATCACTTTTAAGTGCTGTTAATCACATTGAAATTTCCCAATAATGCATCATAATTTACTAATGTATTTATGGAAAGTACCGGTAATTAATTTCCCTATGTGAAAGTAAATTTCATCATATTAATCCATGAAGTCCAATTAGAATACAGTGCTTGTTCATTATTTAAAAGCTTGGTGGCTGGAAAATATTTTCTATAGAATCAAATTTTATAAAAGTCTAAATAGTGCTGTAGAAACTGCCCTCGTTGGAACACACAACAGGTCCAGAAATTCCAGCATTTCATTTCTGAAGGTAGCCAGCTAGGGGCCTCTGAGAAGTTTAGAATCAAAATTTGAAGGCAACAAAATTATAATGGCCAGGTTATTAATATCAGCTTCACAACAATCTTATATGTTTTTTCCAAGGGGTAAGCTGCACTGAACTCCACATTGCTTATTTCTGACTTAATTCATAAGGCCACTTGTAATGCACACTGAGGTTTTAATGTCACATCTTAATAACATCTTCATCACATCCCAAATGAAGTGCCATCTTTGGCAGGTTTTTGGAGCATTGGAAAGTGAACTTTTCATATATATTATTGTTTTACAGTTCCATATTTTCCCTGAAATCCAGTACACATCTATTTAGGATGATGCCTCAATGAGCACCATTGAAACTACTTTGAGGTAAGTAATATTGGGGCTTGACCGGTCTTTTAAATTATGTTGGAATCAACTGTTGTATCAGAAGGGCAACAGGCTAGAAGAGGAGGCTTCCCCCTCTCTGGAGACAGCAAAGTACACTGGTATTCCCCCCCCCCCCCAGATTAAGAACTTTTGTGAGCTTATTTACATGGATGTGGCAACCCAGCTGCCCATATTCTTTGGGCTGGGGCTGGGGCAAACATTCAAATGAATATATCAACAAGATTTTCTATAAACCAAGCCATGCCTAAGAAATATGTTGGAGCATTCACTTAAGAGTTGGTGTTTTGCTGAAGAGTCAAAAAGTGGAAAAGAAAAGGAAATAAGCATGTGCATTCTAGCAAGGGGCAATTACATGATGCGGGGGAGGGAATGTGGTAATCTGGGAGCATTATTTGCTGGTCTTGAAATCAAATGAAGTACAATTAGAAAACAAATCTTACAAATAAATGATCTCCATGACATTTATTAACACCCTCCAGGATTAAGGCTGCAGACATCAAGTTGTTTTAGTGCATATTAATGCTTACCAATTCTTGGTAAATACATGTAGCACAACTACTTCCATTATTTTAACTTGTTGGGGTCCCTCTCTCCTTTTTAACCAGTATGCCAGAAGAACCACATTTTTCTTGGCTGAATATTCAGATTGGGGCTTCCTGCCCTTCTATCTGTACACTGATGGTTCCTTGGAGGAGTGTCTTCCACTGCTGGAGAACTTCATTCTCTTCCTTCAGGGCTTTATCCTCCTCTTCAAGAGCTTTCCTCTCCTCTCTAAGAGCTTTGTTCTCTTCCTGGAGGGCAGCTTCTTCTTCTTGGAGGGCTCGCCTCTCTTGATGGAGACATTTTTCCTCTTCTAGGAGAGCAGCACTATTCTCCCTGAGAGCCCTGATCTGTTCTTGGAAGGCCTTGTTCTCCTCCCACAAAGCAGTGAGCTCCTCTTGAAGAGCCTTCTCTTCCATTTTGAAAGCCACATCCTGCTCCTGGAGGGATTTGATCTCTTCTCGTAGAGCCTTATTCTGCTTCCGGAGAGCCTTTTCCTGTTCCTCAAGTGATTTTCCTTCATCCAAAGCGTCGGGTTTGCTCTCCTTGAGGACACTACCCTCCTCCCAGTGAATATTGTTTGCGTCTCGGAGAGTATGATTCTGTTCACGAATAGCCTTGTTTTCCATACGGAAAGTCTTGTTGTCTTCACGAATAGTCCTGTTCTTTCCCCAGAGGATTTGGTTCTCACCCCGGAGTGATTGGTTTAGCTGTCTCTGATAGGACAGGTAGGTAGAGGAGCATGTCAAAGGATGAGAGCTACTCTTGCTTAAATATTTTCCATCCTTGGATTCTAGCATTTCATTCCCTAAGGCAGGGGCTTCATTCAGTCTGCTGAATCCACTAGTTCATCAGACTGAAAGTAATGTGAAGTGTCAATGAAAACAACTACAGGAAGAAGCCAAGTAATCCAAAATTAGGCAAATTACATTCATTTTGGAAACTTTATACAGAACAGAAACAAACCTAATTCACACACTTGCTCTTTCCACATGTCTATTGATTTCACTGAAACTAACAGGCTGAACATAAAATATTTTCTTGGAAGCCCATGCCAGGGCCCGTATATCGGGAGCAGAACCTGTGGTCTGCTCATACAATGTGCTCAGGTTCAATCCCTGTTAAAAGACTCCCAAGTAGTGGGGCTGGGGAAGACTTTTGCTCAAAAACTGGGAGAGCTGTCTCAAGTCAGAAGAGATAATACTTGACTAGACCAAGTGTCTGACAGTTAAAACCTCTGTTGGTGTCCAGACTCCAGGACTCCCAATTTGTGAAACATGATCCATTAAAATTGTGTGAACACCTTCTTCTGTTTCTAGAAATGTTACTACAAGATTAAAGGTAAAGGTAAAGGGGCCCCTGACCATCAGGTCCAGTCGTGTCCGACTCTGGGGTTGCGGCGCTCATCTCGCTCTATAGGCCGAGGGAGTCGGCGTTTGTCTGCAGACAGCTTCCGGGTCATGTGGCCAGCATGACAAAGCTGCTTCTGGCAAACCAGAGCAGCACACGGAAACGCTGTTTACCTTCCTGCTGGAGCGGTCCCTATTTATCTACTTGCACTTTGATGTGCTTTCGAACTGCTAGGTGGGCAGGAGCTGGGACCGAGCAATGGGAGCTCACCCCGTTGCAGGGATTCGAACCGCCGACCTTCTGATCAGCAAGCCCTAGACTCTGTGGTTTAACCCACAGCGCTGCCTGGATCCCTTTTAAACTACAAGATTAACACAGCCTAAATATAAAGGAGCTTCATATGTTCAGTGACTGGTGGAACATACTACTTCATCAGCTTTAAACAGCTTTAAAAGGGAGAATGGGTAATATGATCTGTTGGGAATCCTTTGGGGCTTTTCCACTTTATCAGATTTATATATTTATCAGATGTATATTTTCATGATCAGATAGCACTTACCTATATACTAGTCTCAAGTCAATTTGTTGCCTAATAACCTTTGGCGAATGGAGCTGAAAATGTGATGTTGGGTGGCCCAAAGTGATGTCATTTCACACTGGCCACCTCCATGAGGCAATAATTAGGGGTCTTCATAATGGTATCCAAGGGGAACTTTTCAGCAGAGACGAATTTGCATATGACATAAGAGCTTAAGGCAGGTCTATCCTTTGGCAGTTTAAGACACATGTTCACCAGCCAGTTGATGTCTTGATGGGCTGACGGAACCACTGCAGATCAGCTGCCACAGATGTGGTGTCACCTCACCTCACTTCAAATATACCTTTTCTCCACTGCACCAGTTCACCCATTTAGTTTGAAATGCTAATCACATGAACCAAGGTCACCTCCAGATGACCTGTTTATTGAGCAGCCATCCCGACTGGTTTGCACAAAGTTTGCAGAGAGGCTAGATGATGTCAGTTATTTATTGAGCATTCATTCTGATCTGTTTGTGTGGTGGGTCAATGCTGCGGCATTGAGTGAACATTACCCCACAATTCCCAGCGCATTCTCCTCCCCCTTTCCATTTTGCAAAAAGTGGGATACTTGTTCTGGAAATGGGTATGTTGTACAAGAGCTCCAAATCATCTTTAATTGCACCACTTGAATTTGCCAGTATGTAACTGAATCTCACTGAAAAATAGCAACAGTCTGGAAATGCCCTAAATCTACAAGGAAGCTTTGTGTGTTAATAACAAGTCCTAACAGTTGTGTAGGATCTGTGATGGCCTTCTCATAAATGGAAGTTATCTTGGAATGCTGCAAACATTTGGTAGTGATTGTGCAGGTGTGAACTAGACCCATGTGCAGACATATCAGTGAAGCGCATGTGTGCCCAATCCAAATGTTAGCGATGGACATTTGTGTGGGAACATGCTGAAATAATTCTAATTAATCTTTATATATCTCTCTGTGGAAGCACAGGCATATGTCGCAGAACAGGTATCACAGAACAGAATTTAAGCCCACATTTAAAATGTGTGCTAAATGTTGCTTATGGCAAACCACACAAAGCATTTTTAATAGATCAGAGCAGATCATTGTATTCTTGGTTTTCTCTGCTTGCCAGCTTCCACTGTTGCTATGTTTATATCATTGTTCCATGATTACCATGTTTGCAACATTCCATGACAGGATAGCTCTCTTATGTTTTGTTTCCCAGAATTCTCCTCTGTGAGAAGGTGAAACATCTCTCATTGTTATACAAAATTCTGATTGTATCCCTATACTGCATGGTGGGCCAAGAAGCACAGGTGGGAAACTCTGTGGTGCCCCTACATAAGCCACTACCAGACTTTTACATTGGGGGTGGGGTGTCTGTCAGGGCCTGGGCAGAGGAGGAATGGTAGAGACCCTTCCAGAGAAGAGGAAGACAGTTCAGAATTACAGCAGGGGTTTGAGGGAGGTCACAGCTCAGAGGCAGATAAGGGGGAAAGTTGGGAAATAATGGAAGAGGAGGAGGAGGTAGAGGAAGCACCATGGGGGTGACAGCTGATGGACCCAGTGTCTTTAGAAAGCATTCCAGACCCCCCCCCCCTGAACACGACGGGCCTTTAAAGTAGAAAAGCAAAGAGCTCAAAGGCAGAGGGCACTTGACGAATGAGGAACTGGGAGAGACAGTGGGTGGGTGGGTGGGTGGAGATTCACTCGGGACAACGCCATTATCCAAGAGGCTGGGTTCTAAAGCCTCTCTCTGTAAAAACTGAATAAAAAGCAGACGGTAAGATCATTCCTTGTCTTTGTACTGTACATTCCTGGGCAACTGGCCCTGGGAGTTGCTGGCAGCTGCCTGACAATGTCAGGGGAGGTTTCCGCCTTAGAAGGCATGTTCTGGAAAGCAGGATAGAAATGGAAGGGATGGGGCAAAAGAGATTATTATGGCTCCCAGTACGTTTCCGAGCACAATTCAAAGTGTTGGTGTTGACCTTTAAAGCCCTAAACGGCCTCGGTCCAGTATACCTGAAGGAGCGTCTCCACCCCCATCGTTCTGCCCGGACACTGAGGTCCAGCGCCGAGGGCCTTCTGGCGGTTCCCTCGCTACGAGAAGCCAAGTTACAGGGAACCAGGCAGAGGGCCTTCTCGGTAGTGGCACCCACCCTGTGGAATGCCCTCCCACCAGAGGTCAAAGAGAACAACAATTACCAGACCTTTAGAAGGCATCTCAAGGCAGCCCTGTTTAGGGAAGCTTTTAATGTTTGATTTCTGTATTTTAATGTTTTGTTGGAAGCCGCCCAGAGTGGCTGGGGGAACCCAGCCAGATGGGCAGGGTATAAATAATAAATTATTATTATTATTATTATTATTATTATTATTATTATTATTATTATCCATGTTGTTTCTGGAGTCAGGTACTTTCTACCTGCTCAGTCACTATATCATTCTGCCAATCCCTATCTCTCAGTGTTAATCTCTGGTGACTTCAACAGGCATGGTTTGCTTCTAGCTCACACTCTCTAGCTACAGCTTCTTATCATTGTGTTCCTTTCATGAACTCCAAGCAGGAATAACCTGTATATTCAGGACACCTGGATACCCTGCTGGACAGATGAATATCCTGTTGGCACAGAAGGTCTTTCATTCTCACACCGTGGCCAACTATACAGAAACATATTAGTGATGGCACTGAAACTGTGAACTACCCGTACCACACTATAATATATACATCTCTTCAGCTCAATGCTCAGCTGCATCAAAAGTCATTTCCCTTAGAGGTTTTTCTCTTGCATAGAATGTTAAAAAAAGAATCTGCATGTCTGCAGCCAGTGTACCCAAAGCAGCTGCTTTCTAGGTGAATGCACAGAAAAACTTTTGCAAGAAAAAACTTAGTTTGGTAAGTGTCCTCTTGGCCAATCACCTTTATTTATTTATTTATTTATTCATTTACTTATTCTTGCACGCAAACATTAGACGTGGTGGTTGTCACCTACGCAGTTTAAAAACTCTTTCACGTTCTCCGGAGTAATTGTTCAAGGAGAGTGGGAACGAAATTCCTAAGACAGGCTCAGCCAAACTGCAAATCTCAGGAGGCACTGGGATAATGTATCAGCATGCATGCACAGCTGAGATCGAACTTCTGGAAGGGAGAAAAAATTCTGAAAACTTTCTGAGAAAGCTTGTCAGTGCTGATCCAATTGGGAATCAAGCCCAGGGATGTTCACCCATGACGAACGTACAGGTGGGAAAGCAGCTGAACAGAGGAATCTTACATATGCAATACATAATCATTAGGAATACCAATTACTTGACATGTTTCAGCCTCAGCTATGCATATAATATTCATATGTGTGTAGGGAATTCTTAAACGAAAACTATTTTATTAAATGCAATGTCTGACGCGTCCTAATAATTCTGCACTGACACACCAAACCCTAGGAACCCCGGCAGCCAGATTCTCAATACACTTTCTTTTGCTGTAACACTTACTTCTTCAAACAAGCGTAACACCATCAGTGTAGTCTGCCTCCCTCCTGGAATGATTGCAAAACCCAGTTTCTGCATTCTGTGTTTACCCGCTGAAGTGTCTCATTTGTGGAGAGATATTTAATGCAACAATACCATTGTGGAATTTTTCTAATGATCAAGAAGAAGCATCCTGGTATTCTAAACATCTCCTGTTCCTCATAGCTTACTACAGACTGTTTTCCTACCAATACAAAATTTTGGTATTCTATTCCTTCCAGCTGTTTGCAAGAACCCGCCAACCAAGCCCTTGCCAGTTTCCCTGGGACATTAAACTGCCTAAGATATTTAACCACGTTCATTTTCACTGGAGTCAAATTTTGACTCAAATCTGTAGGGCATCTTAAAGGTAAAGTTAAAGGGACCCCTGACAATTAAGTCCAGTCGTGGATGCTCTGGGGTTGCGATGCTCATCTTGCTTTACAGGCCAAGGGAGCTGGTGTTTGTCTACAGGCAGTTTTTCCGGGTCACGTGGCCAGTATGACTAAGCAGCTTCTGGCGAACCAGAGCAGCGCACGGAAACGCTGTTTACCTTCCCGCTAGAGTGGTACCTATTTATCTACTTGCACTTTGATGTGCTTTCGAACTGCTAGGTTGGCAGGAGCTGGGACCGAACAATGGGAGCTCACCTAGTCATGGGGATTCGAACTGCTGACTTTTTGATCAGCAAGCCCAAGAAGCACAGTGGTTTAACCCACAGCACCAGCCACGTCCCTTGTAGGGTATGGCATCTTAGCTAGCCTTTAAAAAGAAAAACAGGCTATCATTCAGAATTAGGGTCTTATAGCTGTTTTGACACCCCAACCCCAATAATAATAATAATAAACAGGAACTGAGGAGGAGAAAACAAAACAAAACTATTTGTCCCATCCAGACTAATGAATTTTCCTTGCAAAATCTTGGCAATGAGCTTCCCCACTTAAGGCACTAAGTGAGTCGGACACGACTAAACGACTAAACAACAACAAGGACACTCCTGTGAGTACAATATTGATATATGTGTACAAATTTGTTATTCCCTAAGAGAGAGCATATAAAAAGTGAAACACTATCCCTCACCCATGTTGGAAGAAAGAGTGACCTTTCAAATTAAGGAAAACAACTCGAACCAATGAAACCAAGTTACAAGAAGGGAGATTCTGGCTAAACACCAGGAAGAACTTTCTAACCGCCAGCTATTTGACAGTGGAACAGGCTTCCTCGAAAGGTGGTGGACTCTACTTCATGGGAGGTTATGAAGCAGAGGTTGGGTGGCCATCTGTCTTAGATGCTTTAGCTGTGATTACTGCATTGCAGGGGTTAGACTAGATGACCCTTGGGGTCCCTTCAGATGCTACCATTCTATGATTTTTTTTATGATTTGGCAGTGAAGCAGCAGAAAGTAAGCTACACCATCAGTGTGCTTTGATCCACTTACCCCAAAACCTGGGGACCTCTTATGCAATTAAAACTTGCTGCCTAGACAAAGTGATTTTTAGCTCCATAGTATAATTTGATGCACACATGTGTGTTTGCAAGGGCACACGCAAACGCAACATGCAACTGATGTGCAATATAGAGAGCATTTTAGAACGTTCCTCAATTTTCTTTTTACATGCAGACATATGGTAATTTCATATTAAACATTTGGCTTCTTTGGTGCGTTTCCAACCCTAATAATGTTGCGGTGACATGACTTGGTATTTTTTCTTTTGTGTGTGTGTGTGTGTGTGTGTGTGTGTGTGTGTGTGTGTGTTTGGTTTTAAAGGCTTTCAACCCCAGTGATTTCTTTCCCCAGTGGCTTCTGAAATTTATGTTGTTGATTTCAACAAGCTGAGTACCTGGATGAAGATGGACTGCTCGCTTGATCTGCAATAGATTAGCTGGGTACCACGGAGAGCAAGAGATGATGGTCTGGCCCATCTGTGCCTCCAACGCTGTGGCTTGAAGCCACTGCTCTCTTTTTCTGCATGACCAACTGACTAATTACTATTCTTGGCCTCTTCCAATCTCTTCAATTAATGCAGTGCACAATTGCACATAGCTACAGAGTCACCCCTCATGCTGTAGGATCTGGGCCAAGAATTAGGCTCAAAGTCCCAGAAGCACCTGTTAAGAATCCAAAACATCCAGATGGCATGGTCTTTTTGGGAAGCGTCAAAGATTGACTTATTTGCCTGTCTTATTTTTGGTTTAAGGTTACAGACACAATTGTCTAGAAGCCACGAGCCAAAGTACAGAACAAAAGATAAACAATCCCTCCCTCCCGATCTATGGATTACAGCAAGAAAACTTCAATTTGTATATCTAAATCTTTATACTCTGGTGGACTCATTGGTTTTTTGGGTTGTTGTTGTTTTGCTTTTTAACCCCAGAAGCATATAAATGGGATTAGTCTCTGATTACAAGGAAAGCTCTGGAATAATTAGAAGGATTTACTCACAGCTGTAAGTCACACACACACACAAAAGTGAATTATTTCATGATTCTACAGTATAACTTCCCATTTAAGAGTTTGTTCATTAGAAAACATCATTCAGGTTGGCCATGTTCTCACTTGGTTGCAGTTACAACAGCATCATGATATTGGATATCACATACCCTCCACAAATAGTTGTGCAAGTTTTTTTACAGATTATCAGAAATTAAGATATTACTATCAGATCTTCTAGAGTGTCGCAGGATGCATTTATTTTTCATGGACCCCCTCCCTCCAAATTAAAAAAGTAAACAAGAACTTCTGAAATAAACACTGTAAGTAATCAGAATATTTGGAACTGAAGCAAAGAAAGCAGCCAAGAAGATAATAGGACATGTGTTCAACATTAAATTTGTGGCATATACAGTAAGGTTGTGGCATATACAGTAAGGTAAAGGTAAATGGACCCCTGACCATTAGGTCCAATTGTGACCGACTCTGGGGTTGCGGCGCTCATCCCGCATTATTGCCAAGGGAGCCGGCGTACAGCTTCCACGTCATGTGGCTAGCATGACAAAGCTGCTTCTGGCGAACCAGAGCAGCACACGGAAACACTGTTTACCTTCCTATTTATCTACTTGCACATTGATGTGCTTTTGAACTGGTAGGTTGGCAGGAGCTGGGACCGAGCAACGGGTGCTCACCCCCTTGCGGGGATTCGAACTGCCAACCTTCTGATCAGCAAGCCCTTTGGACTCCTTCTTTACTACAGGTTCCCTTGAATGCTCCAACACATTCATTATGGTCTTCCCATGTAATCTTATTTCTTCAAAACAGAGTTAATGGAATCTGTAGATGGCATATTTTATCACTGTGGCCCAATCCTGCTAGAAGATATTTTGTGGGCTTTCCACAGGAACCACTCATGGAGGAAGAGGTGTCAACAATACTCCCCTAATGTGTTTCAAACAATGTCATCAACACCCAAACAGAAAGGTGTGGGTTGCTGTTGTTGTTTTAACTTTCACCCCTGAAAATAATTTAATAGATGTATGGAAGTGAGAGCTGGACCATGAAGAAGGCTGATCGCCGAAGAATTGATGCTTTTGAATTATGGTGCTGGAGGAGACTCTTGAGAGTCCCATGGACTGCAAGAAGATCAAACCTATCCATTCTTAAGGAAATCAGCCCTGAGTGCTCACTGGAAGGACAGATCCTGAAACTGAGGCTCCAAGACTTTGGCCACCTCATGAGAAGAAAAGACTCTTTGGAAAAGACTCTGATGTTGGGAAAGATGGAGGGCACAAGGAGAAGGGGATGACAAAGGATGAGATGGTTGGACAGCTACAAATGTGAGTCTGACTATTGCGGGAGGCAGTGGAAGACAGGAATGCCTGGCGTGCTCTGGTCCATGAGGTCATGAAGAGTCAAACATGACTAAACAACAATAACAATCTTAATTTACTGAAATATTAGCACAGCCATTCCCTAACACACACTCAGAGTACCAATTACAGATCTTGTGTAATTCTGTTAAATTAGAATTGCAGTGGTGGGATTTGTTTGTTTGTTTGTTTTAGAAAGGAACAAACAAACAGCAGCTTAATATCGTAAACCAATTGGGGAGGAGGGTTTGAGAGGATGGACCAAAACAAAAAGAAGCATGCATGGATATTTTCCATCAAATTCCACCCACTGGATTGCATGGCAAGGGGCAGAATAGAAAAGAATAAGGTGACTGGGGTAAAAAGCAGGAGTTTGCGGCAGGGATAGGAGAATTTGTCAATTTTGGTTTCCTGCAGTTCCTCCTTTTAACAAGCTTAAATTCAGTTCCCCGCATTGCCATATCAGTTTTTGGTCGTTGTCCCCCCCCCCCAAGTCCTTATGAAAATTCACCTGCACATGTTCACATGCATTTTTGTGTATTATATACTTCATTATAAATCAATTTCCATTAATATAGTGCATTTGTGTGTCTTATTTTCAGAAATATGTGCATTCCTGTGCACCCTTTATTTTCCTATGTGACTACACACTAACAAGTACTTACGGTAATTAAGGTCCTTTTAAAAATGTATGACCTGGAGCTACGTTTTTGTGTTGTGATGATGGGTCTTCTGAGGAGATTAAGAGAGTGCATATTTTACTGTACAGAAAGCATTCCTCTATTTGTTAACTAGCTGGCATGGCGCTACCTTCATCATAATTGGTATTTGTCTTCCTAACCCAATGTAAATAAATAAGAATAATTACTCCTGTTTGGTGCACCATTTGTCATTTCTTTGGAGCGCTGCCTTAATTACACAGTGGATGCAAATAAGTGCCAAGATACCCGGACTTGTAATAAAATGCTTAACCGATGAGCAGTTTCAGAAGTGTAAATTAAAATGTAACATGTTGTTTCTAGCTATTGTGATTACACTACACATGTATTAAATTTCATATAGAATGCTTCTTCACATTTGCTTTTGTTTTCAGATATCAGCTTGAGTGAATAAATGTTTTATTGGAAACAATAGTAAATTACTAATTTAATCGGCTTCTGAATGTCCATTTCTTTAAATAGACCAATATGACCAGCTTCCTTTTTGAATAGCAGACTGTTTTGCCCATTCAGGTCCATGGAAGGCACTATTTCACTAATCAACTGTGTTGTTGTTGTTGTTGTTGTTGTTGTTGTTGTTGTTGTTGTTGTTTCTTTTCTAGGCACAATCCACCACCATCCCATCTCATGCTATCCTTAAAAAGGTAAAGGGACCCCTGACCATTAGGTCCAGTCGTGACCGACTCTGGGCTTGCGCGCTCATCTCGCATTATTGGCCGAGGGAGCCGGCGTATAGCTTCCAGGTCATGTGGCCAGCATGACAAAGCTGCTTCTGGCAAACCAGAGCAGCACATGGAAACGCTGTTTACCTTCCCGCTGTAGCGGTTCCTATTTATCTACTTGCATTTTGACGTGCTTTCGAACTGCTAGGTTGGCATGAGCTGGGACCAAGCAACGGGAGCTCACCCCGTCACAGGGATTCGAACCGCCGACCTTCTGATCAGCAAGCCCTAGGCTCAGTGGTTTAACCACAGTGCCACCTGGGTCCCATGCTATCCTTATCATTAGGTAAAATGAGGCAGCAACCTCAAGCGGTATTCCCCCAGAGACTCCTAAGCTTGCCTGCCCTGTGCTCCCTAAGCTAGCCTGAAGACCCCAGTGGGGAACACACTCTCATTGGCAATATTGAAGTAAGGATTCGACACATAGAATGGGTGGGTGCCATCTTGTCTTTGTTTCCCACAGCAAGATGGCTTGTATCCAGATTTTCAGCTAAAGGATCTTGCACAATAAAATGCAAGGGATACATTTAAAACCATGCACTTGGAAACATTCTCTCCCCTCTTGCATTCCTTCCCACAAATAAGTTAGGTGGTCCTGAGCCATGGAGGCAGACAATTCAGCTAGACCAGGAGCATGAGTTGGATGTTTGCCATCACATGCCTTACTCTTGCTGCTTTTTGCAGGTGGCTATCACAATTTGTTGTTGTTTAGTTGTTTAGTCGTTTAGTCCGACTCTTCGTGACCCCATGGACTAGAGAACTCCAGGCACCCCTGTCTTCCACTGCCTCCCACAGTTTGGTCAGACTCATGTTGGTAGCTCCGAGAACACTGTCCAACCATCTCGTCCTCTGTCGTCCCCTTCTCCTTGTGCCCTCCAATCTTTCCCAACATCAGGGTCTTTTCCAGGGAGTCTTCTATCACAATACTCCTGTCTTTATCCACCCCTCCATCCCTCTCCCTGGGATCTTAATGCCCAGAGAAAATTCCCCAAGTAAAGTATATTTTGGAAAGATGGATCTAAATTCCGAAATCCATAGTGTGGGTGTATATATATATATTTGGGTTGGTTGGGGCTCTGGGGAAGAGAGAACTAAGGGGGGGATATTTAGGAGTGGACACCTCTGTCTGGTCCAAATACTGACCAGGCCTTTGTCACGAGAGCTCCACTGAGATCTGTGCAAATTCCCTACCGCAGGCATAGTTACATTCATGAAGGGTAAATAAGTTCATGAAGGGTAAATACCGTGTTTCTCATATTATAAGTCATGTCTTATAATCTTTTTTTCTCAGATGTCTCGGGGGGTGTCTTATTATTTTTTTTAAAAAATTACAGTATGGTACCTCCCCTGTCCGGCGCCCGGAACTGGCTGCTGCTGCGCTGCTGGGCGCGTTGTCGGCGCTTCAGCAGGGCACGCTGCTGGGTCCCGCCGGGTCGGGGCTTCACGCGGCGCGCGCTGAGGCTCTTGCCGGATCCCGGCTCGGAGCAGCGCGCGCTGCGGCTCTTGCTGCGTCCCGCAGCGCCAGCGCCAAGCGCCAACCCAGCAGCGGGACCGGCGGGACCTGCAGCGCGCGCGACAGGAAGAGGAGGGACCAGCGAGTGGCAGCCGCGGCGGCCAATGAAGGCTCGGCTGGGTGTTTTTTGTCGTTGTAGCTGCGTCCCGCTACGTCCCTCCTCTTCCTGTCGCGGCTCGGCGCCCGGAACTGGCGGCTGCTGCGCGCGTTGTCGGCGCTTCAGCAGGGCACGCTGCTGGGTCCTGCCGGGTCGGGGCTCCACGCGGCGCGCGCTGAGGCTCTTGCCGGGTCTCGCCGCCGGGTCGGGGCTCGGAGCAGCGCGCGCTGCGGCTCTTGCTGCGTCCCGCCGCCGGGTCAGCGCTTGGTGCGGTGCATGCTGCTGGACATTTTGGAGGGGCAGCAGCAGCCGATTCCGGGCGCTTACAGGCATCTTCCTCTTCCATGGCGCCATCCAGACCTGCTCCCACCACTACGGCTTATTTTTGGGGTATGTCTTATATTTCTTCAACTCAGGAAAATCCTGCCATGGCTTATTTTGTAGGGATGACTTAAAATATGAGAAACACGGTTAGTACAGATTCCCCCCCCCCCAATTTATATTCCCACCAGATTTTGGGGTATGTTTTATGGTTCCAAGCACTGTAAGTCTCATTGTTGGCCTGATTGAACTGAGGTGATGGCCTTAAGGACACCGAACTCTTTCCTGCAGTTGCATCTGCAGGGGAAGGATGGGGGCTGAAGAATCAGCATATTGTTCACCAATACGGGCCTTTTGAAAAATGAGGCTGCATTTAAAATGTTAAATGTAAATTGTATTTTAACCTGTATTTTAACTAATTGTTTTTCTTTCTTTATGTCCTATTGTAATTTTACTGGTGTCAGCCGCCCTGAGCCCGGTTTCGACTGGGGAGGGCGGGGTATGAATAAAAAAATATTATTGTTATTATTTATTATATTATTATTATTAAATCTCTTCATTAAGTAACTGCTGATAAGCTTCTGATGCACCCCCAGGATTTGCTCATACACAGTTTGAAGACGACTCCTCTGGCGGGAAGGTAAAAGGCGTTTCCGTGCGCTGCTCTAGTTTGCCAGAAGCGGCTTAGTCATGGCTGGCCACATGACCAGGAAGCTGTACGCCGACTCCCTCGGCCAATAAAGCAAGATAAGCACCGCAACCCCAGAGTCGTCCATGACCGGACCTAATGGTCAGGGGTCCCTTTACCTTTTACTGTAGGTAACCCAAGGGACATTTTATGGAAGGTTTACTTGTTAGGTATGCAGGGTAACATACCTTTCGAAGGAAGCATCCTTATTCAGGAACCTTTGGGGTTTTCAGTTTCTATCTATTTCTCAATCTGTTTTGAATCTCCTAAATACATCATCATCAGCATAATCACCTTGATCAGCAACCATTTTCTTTTCTCACAAGGACGGCTGGAATCTCTTTGGCATGGCATTAATAGCTGGCAGAGAAGCGGCTGTATCTGATTATCAAGATTGATTGATGACATTATCTGGATACCTTAAAATGCTCAGGCCCGAAATAGATCTATTAGTTTTTGAAAAGGCAATACATTTTGTTGTTGACAAAATTCCCCAGGATGTATATTTATCACCAAGATGGTATCAAAATGAGCTAATTAGTTTTTTTAGTGGTATATTTTTGCCTCCACAATGGAAAACACACATTGCTGACATGCACATCTAAGGCTATCAGCTATAACCTAACATACTTGCCAAAGTAATACAACACAGTGCACACAATTTGGCAAAATTCTGTCTTAACGGTTGATAACCTGTTAAGAAGCAAAACTTTTATATTTGAATTAGAGTCTTCATACTTTATGAAGTAGATAGGAGCCTCTTTCATTTTTAACCTACGGTACTGCACCATAGTCTATGTGGAGCTACCCTTCCAGTCGATTCAGAAGCTGCAACTAGGTTGCTCCCTAACATGCACATATAACATGCGTTGGCTGCCCATACCAGCTTTAAGGTATTGAGTTTTAGGCACAAAGCCCTAAACATCTTGCAGCCAGCTTATTTCCAAGACTGTCTTTCCACATATAGTCCACCTAGGCCATTGTCAACTACAGGTGGAGCCCTTCTGACAATGCCATGGCCTACTGAAATTTACTTGGCCAGGGTTCAAGAGATCAGGTATACATTGACTATGGGGTGCTTTCACAGACAGTTAAGAGACTTTTCTGTTTACCTTACACCTGACTGTTGATATCGAGTTCTCTCTCTCTCTCTCTCTCTCTCTCTCTCTCTCTCTCTCTCTTTCTGGTTCTGGCTGCTATAAAGGTAAAGGTAAAGGTACCTCTGACCATTAGGTCCAGTCGTGGACGATTCTGGGGTTGCGGTGCTCATCTCGCTTTACTGGCCAAGGCTGCCGGCGTACAGCTTCCGGGTCATGTGGCCAGCATGACTAAGCTGCTTCTGGCAAACCAGAGCAGCACACAGAAATGCTGTTTACCTTCCTGCTGGAGTGGTACCTATTTATCTACTTGCACTTTGACGTGCTTTCGAACTGCTAGGTTGGCAGGAGCAGGGACCGAGCAACGGGAGCTCACCCTGTCGCGGGAATTCGAACCGCCAACCTTCTGATCAGCAAGCCCTAGGCTCTGTGGTTTAAACCACAGCGTCACCCGTGTAGTTGCTGCTGTAGTTGCTGAAATTATGTGTTATGAGTATTTAGATGTGTTGTTGTTCTTTATCAATTCTGATTATTTTTAAGTACGCTGCGAACTACTTTGGGATTTATAAATAAGAAGTAGCATGTAAGTTTTTAAAACCAACCCACCAACCTAGGGCAATGTCCCAGTGGATCCAAAAGATATTTTGCACCCCTTTGCTAAAGGCAAGATCAGAACCCAACTGTAGCAGTACTAATTTGTAGTGGCTAAATATTTATGATTTGGGTCCGCACAGCCTAGAAGTCATGTCACTTTATATGAGTTATGCATAGTGAAGTTCAACACTACCTGGACATAGTTTTCAAGCCTTGGGTGCCTGCTGTCACCTCGGTGTGTTTTTTGTTCTGGTTCGTAAATCTCATCTTACAGCTTTGGACCATTCTCAGGCAACCCTAGAATATGATTGGCCTCCCTTTTTTCTTCTTCTCATCATCTCCCACTCCTTTTTATCAAGAAGATGTCTGAGCAAGCTGCTGGGAGAAGTATTGCAAAAGAGGATAAGCTGGTACATTCTCTGCCTTGCTCTGATAAGTTTCCAAGGCCACACAACACTGTTTGAATAGCTGGTTCCCTTCCTTGTTCCACGATATCTGATTTTTAGCCACACACCATCATCTGTGTGAAAACCCTGTATTTAAAGATGGTTATCATAGCACCGCTTAATCATTTCCCCTCCTCCAGGCTAAATATGCTCAGCACCTTTAACCTTCCTTTATAGCTAAGGCCCTTCTCTTTGTGGCCCTTCTCTGACACAATCCAGTTTCCTTCTTAAAAATGCAGCCCAGAAATGAACACAGTGCTCCAGGTGAGGTCTGGCTAAAGCAGAAAGAGCAGTACCACTATGTCTCATGATCTGAAAGCTATACTTCTGTTCTTGGTTATAACCTTTAAATCCCTAAACGGCTTAGCGAGGGAGGGACATTGCCACTCAATTTAAGGGCCATCTCCCTTGATATGATTTTGTTCATCCTCTGTATAATCAGCTGTACTGACCCTTCTATTTCTATCAGCTGCTGAGGCAGAGATGGTGAAAATAATGATAGCACCCAGATTGTGGCACCCATTGCGCCAGAAGATTCACTGTACCTTGTTTCTTATGGTGTCCCATCTCTAAAGAAAAGTCTGGTTTTAGTCTCCTGGTTGTATTGGTTTTAAGCAACTGTGCTTCTCATCTTTAATAAAGTATTATCATTTTCATATAATTCCTTAGTGTGGAGACACACACATTGAACTTGCTCACAAGAGCAACAGCCTAAAATGACTCTCTCTCTCTCTCTTCTTTCTCTCTCTCTCTTCTTTCTCTCTCTCTCTCTCTTATCACCAATGTGTGCTCTATTTGATTGTGTTCAGTCTAGATTTATTTTCCCTTTTCAGAAGAGGGCAACCAAAATGATCAAATGGCTGGAGGAAAGGTTACAACATTTGGATTTATATATTTTAAATTGAGAGAGAGAGAGAGTGAGTGAGAGTGAGAGAGAGAGAGAGAGAGAGAGATGATACAATTGCATAAAAATATTCATGTCATTGAGGAAAAGGATAGGGAAGAAATCTTCTCATATTACCAGAAACCTGCTGTCCCATGAAGCTGAACCTTGGAAGATTCAGGATAAACAAAAGGAAATAACTTGTTCACACAGTATATAGTTAAAATTTCCTCCTAAAAATGTGCCATAAAGACTGGTTGATTCCCCCCCCCTCACCATCCCCAGAATTGTTTCTCCAAATTGCAAAGATATTCTACCACATCTTTGACATTAACTGCATTTGGAGACGACAGGCTACAGTTCCCACAAGGAGCTTGAACCTGTGGTGCATTTTCTCATGAGATGTATCAGGGATCTTTGTTGCATTCTAATAAGAAGAGTAATCAGATAAGCATTGGGAAAGGGAATTGTCAGATTTTGGTCTTTGTTTCAGGGATGGAGAATCTGCAGCCTTCAAATGTCGTTGGATTCCAACTCTCCTCAGCCCCAGCCGGCATGATCAATGGTTAGGGATTATGCGAACTGTAGTCCAAAATATTTGGAAGGCCACAGACTCCTCTTCCCCATTTTAGTTGTATTTTGAAAACGAGGACTGGGCAGAACGGCACATAAAATAAAATAACAGAAAGTAAAAAAAGAAATCACGACACTAAAACAGTTGATAATATAATTTGCAGGCACAATCATTTCTTAAACAAGGAAAGCAAGGACATAAAAATAAACTATTATATCAGTATGAAGTCTCTAAAGCATAATGGAATGGAAAGCCAAACTGCACGTGCAGCAATTTTGTATGTGCCACTGAGCTGGCTTTAAAAGGTCCTCTGGCAACTGCCTGCTAAATTAGGCATACTGTGTTGCACAAAACAAATTCACTGTATGGAATGCCTACTTGTTCTAGCAGCTCAAATTGATCCCTGGAACAGCATTTCCATTTATTTCCATTTAGGCAATTGCACCTCGGTGCATGATTAAAAAGCATTCTCTGGAATTTAGCACAGTTTTATTTCAAAGGCAGGTTTGAATTATGATGAAAAGCCTGCCGATATTTCCAGAAAGTAGCCTGAGACCAGAGATTCTCACGAACACACAAAACTGCCATTTCTTCATCTAGCCCAGTGGTCTCAGGCAGGGACCTCCCCCAATTATGCAATCTGAGATCCTTTGGGAATGCTGGTGATTAAATACTCATTTAAAAAAGTTATACACCTTGATGAAATACAACTCTCTAAGGGGATTACACAAAGCTATAAAAATGCAAACAATTTCATCAATGCTAGATAAAAACAAAATGCAACTGTGTGTCACAGCTGAAATATGTGCTCTACCGCTGAGATTTGATCCCTCCATTTAGAGGGAAAGATGGGGCTCATCAATCGGGGAAGGTAGTCCATCTAGAAGGAAAACTCTGTGATCCAAAACCTCTGCTGCTTTGCAGGATGTCTTTGGGAGAAGAAAAGGCTAAGGAGTCAACCCTACACAAATCTGAATCCCTAAGACAGTTGGATGGTGTCTTCTTATGGCTCTTTCTGGCGACTCTGGCAGCCAAGCCGGTGCCAAATGTGTTGCTCTGCTTTCCTTTGGACCACAGCAGTGAGGCTGATGTTGTCTGGGCAGACCAGCACCCTGGAGAGCTCACTTTGGCACTGCTAATGCAGCAGTTTGACTTCATTCCCATAGGCTCACTCCATTGTCTGTAGAGATAGACAGATACCAATATTGTTCACTAGCAGACCACACTGAAACTGCTGTGTGTGACAGTTTCCCTTGCAGATGCCTTGTACTGGAATCAGCTCCCCACTCCCATGACTGACTCCCCCAAAACCTGAGTTCATGCCCAGGTCAAAAATGTGAGATCAAGCATGGACTCAGAAGAGTTCACATACTACACAGCAACACACCCAGGGTTTTCATCTGTGATGACGCAGGTTGTAGTCTGTACCACAAATGGGATGGGAGGCAAGCAAACCATGCCTCTCTTACTGCAAGCCTCAGTGCTGCCCCCAAGTATATACCATTTTCTTTCTCTGCCTGGCTCTACTAAACAGCCATTGAACTTTCCAACCTACTCCTAATATGGCAATTAAATGTGGGGTGAATAATAAGGCTTTAGTCCATGCTTTTCCAAAACAAAACATGATTTTACTTAAGATTTTAGTAAAGTAACATTAGAACAGGCACCCCCAAACTTTGGCCCTCCAGATGTTTTGGACTACAGTTCCCATCTTCCCCAACAACTGGTCCTGTTAGCTAGGGATCATGGGAGTTGTAGGCCAAAACATCTGGAGGGCCAAAGTTTGGGGATGCCTGCATTAGAACAATTTTTTTGGGGGGGGGAATAAAGGAAAAAAACTAATTTTACAGTTTGACTAGTTACTATAAGAACAAATAATTTTATTTTTAAAAATAAAATAAACAGAGATAAACAGATCCAGCCAAACTTATTTTGACTGTTTCCCTAACTAAGCCAATGTTTATCAATCTTCACCCCTCAATTCTGTTTCTGCTGTAGTTCCCCCTTGAAGTACTTCAGCTCTTCAATGGCCTTCCTCTCTGACTCCACAATCACAGCCTCCTACCAAATTGTCTAGTTTGATTTACATACAATATTTTCACACACCATCCCCAATGTTTCAACCATTCAGAAGGATAAGTCTAGTACCCCCTTAGTTGCCAGCTTCCTGAGCTAAATCCTCCTGTGCGGAACATTCTGAGGTAAAATCAGTGTTTTAAAAATATACTTGATGCAGTCACACTTTATGTTTTCAACTGAACAAATGCCTTAGGAATACGCATAATGTATGAAGAAGACCAGAGTGTCAGCAAATCTAGATTTGCTCCTCAATACATCAATCTGTTGATGAGCTTCAGCTAATCTTCACTGGTATACAGAACTGTATCCTTTCCCCAAGTGTAAAAAAAACAAAAAACCATGCGGGAATTCTTTTATGTAGCAATGTTAAATAGCTTAAAGGATCACTTCTTATACAGAGAACTAAAGGGTCCATTTATATATAATATTATGTTCATTGCAGCTTTCGGTTTGTGAATTTGAACAGATGTTACATATAATTCATTTTTGGGCTAGAGTCTCCATGTCTCTATAGCATGATTATTATAATTGTGAATGATATTTCCAATGGCTGGATAAAAACTCAACTAACTGTGTAGGTCGGATTATTTCAAACAGGTGCTCCCATTGTTATACTCCTAAATATGCCAATTAGGGATATTTATAGACTCCACACAATTTAAATTAGATGTAACTAATCTTTTTTGGCGTCTCTGAAATACAGCAAAGGGGGAAAAACATTTAGACTTATTTAGAGCAATTTAAAAATATGCAATCTATATTTCAAGGGGCAGAAGAAACATTTCTAAACATGTGAAGTTTTGTCTAAACCACTGAGCCTAGGGCTTGCTGATCGGAAGGTCGGCGGTTCGAATCCCCACGACGGGGTGAGCCGGCATCACAGCTACTTCTCACGCCAGTGTTACCAACCTTGAATCAATGCTAAGGATGAAAGAAGTCATGTTGGTGACACCTTTCATGTTAAAATAGTGGTCAATTGCAAAGGTGATTCGGACATTTAAGCTGGCACATTCTACCTGAGAACCCCTTGCTATTCTATCGGATGCAACAAATAATTTTTAGGAGACGTGATCGTGGTTTATTGCATTTGCAGTGCCTGATGTCTTTATGGTTTTTTATGGTTATTGTTGTTTTTCTTTTTGTTCCCTTTGTGAATGATGCCATGGCCTTTGGCTAGTGCAATAACGTTCATGATGATGATGGTGACACCTTTCATGTGACCTTGAGATTTTGAGGGAGCAGAGTAGTGTAGGAAAGTGTCAAGGCTTTGCAATGGGTAGAATCCCAGAGTTAGGAAATCCAAGTCAGAAAGATAACGATAACAACAACAACAACAACAACAACAACAACAACAACAACAACAAACAACAACACCACCAACAACAACAACAAATAGCTGCCAAGTCTCCCGTATTCCCTGGGAAACCCCCATTTTTCTAGCTGTTCCCAGCTGAAAAAACGGATTTTTCCCCCTGGTTTATTCTGGTGCGGCGGCCATTTTGGAACTGTGTGGAGCATGCTCAGAAGTGACTTTTGATGCAGCTCTGCCTAGTTCCAAAATGGCTGCAGTGCGACTTCTGGCGTGGCAGCCATTTTGGAACTGGGCAAAGCAGCATCAAAAGTCGCTTCTGAGCATGCTCCGCCCAGTTCCAAAATGGCGACAGCGCTACTTCCGGCCCGGTCCCTTATTTCACCCACAGGAACTTGGCAGGTATGCAACAACAACAACAACAACAACAACAACAACAACAACAACAACAACAACAACAACTGTTGCAGGACCAGAGAATAATCAAAAACCAAGTTTGGAAACGCAAGGGACACCCAAGTAAGACCTTGTTGCTCAGAATTCTACTGGAACTTTTTTTAACTTTTTCCTTTCCAGGAGGAGACAGTGGTTTGCCTGGGTAGAGTCAGTCCAGACGGTTCTGCCCTGATAGTAGTGATAGAGCTCACCACATGGAGCAGTTTCTGACAAAAAGAGGGAGCATGCAGCAGCTGCCATACTGCTGGGGTGATGTCAGAAGGAACCCCTAATTGTTATAAAGAGAGCTACAAAATGCCAAGAGCTTCATTTTCTTGTTGTGAAAAAGCTTTTTAACATATAAATGGCCAACTCAGAGTTTCCACTTCATTGCTATCATTTTCTTTCCCCTTCATCTTTTCACAATGACATGCCCTGCATCATCCACTAGTGTGAAAATTTGAACAAATAGCCTCAAATAGCAGAGGCATAGTGTGAGTGAAAGTTTTTATAATCTTTTAGGCCATTCTTCACAAATTGCATTTCTGTCATGGCAGCTACATTTGAACCTTATGCTTTTTCTGACAAGATGGAAACAGGTCATCTTTATTTTTTAAATGGCATGACAACTTAAATGCATTTCCTAACTACAAAATCATATTTTCAAGGAGAAAAAGAAATAGAAAGAGATATCAGGCACAGGTATAAAAAACGTTGGAGGTGTCATTTCAGTTGTATAAATAAAAAATTGCATACAAAGAACTCTTAAGCCACCAATAATTACTTGAAATTCATCTTTCCCCATTGGCAATTTCTCTCAATATGCAGCTTTTTAATTTTAAAATGGCATTGTTAAAATTATTTTTTTACTCCTGCAAATGAGAGAAGATATGGAGATAATAATATACCATAAAATATACATATAGGAATGATGGAATATACAGGGAAAAATTGAATTCTTGCTTACTATCTGTATTAATGAGTTTCACCGTGTAGCTGGGATGCTTAATCTGCCATGCTTGGAGTCATATGAAAAGTATAATTTCCCAGACAGAAAGGGGGGGGGAATGCAAGTTGGTTTCTTGTAATTTAACTTTATAGAACTGCTGCAAATTAAGTATAAAATATTGCTGGCAAATTAGAGTTGCAGATTTAAATAGGTTTGCTGCTGCTCAACAGCATAAGATATTCCATCTCTGGTGTTTCATTAGTAGGTGAAAATTCAGTGCTGCATTAGAAAACAGGGGAGTAAGTGCCCATATAATAGGAACTCGGCATGATTCACAGTTGAAAGTTGTATCCTATTCCCATTCCCCGCAAAAATAAGCATGTTAATGATCATGATCTCTGTAGCACATAATGGCATAGAACTGATAGCAAGTTTTAGACCTTTTATTGCAATGTGGAAATCTCTCCTTCCTTCCCCCACAACCCACCCCATTTGTTTGTCTTCTTTACTCTGAAATTATGCATTGGATCAGGTATAGCTAGAGTGCCTATTATATGAAAACATAAAAAAATTCCTTCAGTAGCACCTTAAAGACCAACTAAGTTTTTATTTTGGTATGAGCTTTCGTGTGCATGCACACTTCTTCAGATACCAAAGAAGTCTGCATGCACACGAAAGCTCATACCAAAATAAAAACTTAGTTGGTCTTTAAGGTGCTACTGAAGGAATTTTTTTATTTTACTTCGACCCAGACCAACACGGCTACCTACCTGTAACCAGAAATATGAAAACATGATATATATATGCAAGTAATGTTCCACACATGCATCACCTACTCAATTGAGAGCATGTAGCTGATGGTGTTGCAGTGAATGTAGACTGCAGAGACCAGTTTCTAATCTCTGCTTGGCCATGAATTTCACTGGATGACCTGTGTGAGCTACTCCCTGTCTCTTAGCCCAGGCACGTCCAACTTTGAGTAGGGTGTGATCTACAATCCAATATCAAAAACTGGCAGTGATCTACCACCCTCCAAAGTCATTTTAGTTAAATAAATAAATGGATCTTCATCTCACAGATGCAGTAGTTATGTTTGGATATCATTGTGACAGATCCACATAGTTGTTAGACGGGCAAGTAAGTAAACAAGTGAGAAAAGTCAAACTATATTTTTATATTAGTTTACACAGATCTGAGGAGCCAGACGGAGCATGCCCGGCTTCTCTCTCTTTCCCCTCCTGTTGCCTTAAATTGCAGCTGACTTTGTGTCTGCATCCCCACGCCTTTCCTCCACCTCTCTTCCCCCTACTGTTGCGTAAAAGCCTTTCCCACGCTCAAACTCATGGAGCAGTAAGGGGGCTTTCCCCCATGTGTTTTGTGCTTTGCCTTCCTCGCTGTTGTGGGGGGGGGGCTCCTTTCTTATTCCTTTCGTTGCATTTGAACTAGTGGGCGAGCAGGCGCTGAGCTTTTCGTTTCCTGCCTCCCCCCTCCACCACACACCCCTCCCCCCAACACCAGAGCTCTAACCCCCTGAGAAGGCAAGCCCGCTTCAGGAAGAGGGAGGAGGAGGAGGAGGAGGAGGAGGAGGAGGAGGAGGAGGAGCCTGTGATTGACCAGAATCAGTTCCAGGATCTCCGAGTCGATCTCAACTTAGCCTAACCAAGCTCTCAGGATTTTTTGTGGAAGTAAAAGGCGACAAGCCTATGCCATTGTCCTGAGCTCACTCAAGGAAGTGTGGGTTACAAATTCGATTTTGTGAGATCTGCAAGGAAAGGAGTGGGTCTCTTAAAGCCAACATGGTGGGTGTTCCAGGTATGGTCTTGGGAGGTGTAGCTGGCTTGGCAGTGGCCACGGTTGCTGTTCCAGCAGCACTGGGAACAGCAGGTTTCACTGGAGCTGGAATTGCAGCTGGCTCTCTGGCTGCAAAAATGATGTCAACAGTGGCCGTCGCCAATGGTGGAGGAGTAGCAGCTGGGAGCGCTGTTGACGTGCTTCAGTCAGTCGGTGCTGCTGGGCTGTCCGCTGTTGGGGCAAACGAGTTGGGGGGGGGAGGAACGATCCCCCAGACAAAATGCAGGAATGTTTCCAGCACTTCTCCCCGACGTCTTCATGACCCGTGCCTTCTAGACACCGGGCACATATTCAGATATCTTGCAGAGTAAAACGCAGAAGGACTGAGGGAGAGGTGTGTGCTACAAACTACTTTTATTGCTAAGTATAAGGCAGAACAAAAGAAAGCATGTCTCCTCTCGGTGAGAGAAGTCCGAAGAGGGGAAAAAACAAACAGAAACAGAATCCAGCAAACATCCGCTCCCATGATTCCAACAATCTTTGCTGGAATGCATAAACACAGTCTTGTGACAGCACAGTGAGAGGAATAGAAACCAACATCCACTGCTACCACAGCTGCAGTGACAGCTGGTGGAGCACTGCTGTCTACCATCTTCCGTTAAGAAGAAGACACACATACACAGAGGCATAGCTGCCAAGTCTCCCGTATTCCCTGGGAAACCCCTGTTTTTCAAGCTGCCCCCAGCCAAAAAAATGGATTTTTTTTGTTCCCCCCCCCCCGGTTTATTCTGGCGCTGCGGCCATTTTGGAACTGGGCGGAGCATGCTCAGAAGCGACTTTTGATGCTGCTTTGCCCAGTTCCAAAATGGCTGCAGTGCAACTTCTGGTGTGGCAGCCATTTTGGAACAGGGCAGAGCAGCATCAAAAGTAGCTTCTGAGCATGCCAGTTCCAAAATGGCGGCAGCGCTACTTCCGGTCTGCTACTTCCGGTCCAGTCTCTTATTTCTCAGGCCGGAACTTGGCAGGTATGCACAGAGGTCATATCTACTTGGAAAAGCAATACTTGGAAAATTATGCTTTGCCATCAACGACATAACTCACTTGACTTACCTTAAGTAAAATGTGATTTTAATCAATGCTACGTTATTCTTACTGGCCAAAATGTGCAAAAACAAATAAAGCTTTGAGAATTCAACAACAACAAAATCAATTTTGTAAATAAATACTTAAAAACCCAGTTCTTTGGACTGCAAACACAGGATTCGCCCCAAGGCCAAATGGATCCATCCTCAATGGAACCCTTCCTCTTCTTTGGCATGCATTTCTGTTTCCTCATCCAGTACTCCATCTCTAATGCAGAGATTCAGCCAGGCATTTACTGAATCTGAAAACATGCAGAAAATTGCCTGCTAGATAGTGTGCTGTCCTTCTGCTGTCGTATTGGCTGGTATGTGGTGTTTCCCACAATGCGCACTAAGAAAGGAGGTGGGTGGGCACATGCTGGGTCCCAACATGGTTCTGCACATTGGGATGGATCATGCCCATAGTTTCCAACACTAGATTGGATGTTTTGCATCAGACAAATGGCCACCAATGTATAATTTGCCCGTGACAATCACCTGTTACGATGGGAGTGAACAACTAAATTGATGCCCACCTTGTTCCAATGAAAAAGATTATTCCATTAGTCCCCAAGTTAGTTTCTTTTGTGAGCTAGCTTTGGCAATCACACAATCTGAAAATCACACATTAATATTAGTGGGAAGGGGAGGGAATCCAATCAGTGGTTGACAGTCCCAGATGCCGAAATCCAATATATCTTTCTTAACTACTTTCCAATGAGGTAAGGGGCAGAATATTTTACTTTAAATTCATTAATAATTGCTTTCACTTTAATGCAGCCCACAAGAATTATTTGCTACTAAATGTAATGAATGCACTAAAACAGAGGTTTTTTTCTTTTTCAAATTAGCAAAGTGTGAGCAGAGTCTGTGGCTACTCCAGTGTATTAGTACGTTGATCTGTAACTTGAAAAACTATACAGTTCTGCAAATAAATTAATAAGTGATCTCACATTTTTAATGTTCCCTCTTTTTTCGTTCCTGGATTCAGAAAATATAAACTACAGGTGTATTTCATTCCTTGTTTCTTTGGGCTCATGGGAAATATATCTCAGAGGAACAATTAGTTGCTCCATTATTCCTCAGTTAGTCTTCAAATTAATCAGCATATCAGCCATTATTACCACACAGACACTAAATGCAGAGTCAAGGCTATGATTAGGGCTTGCGTTTCCCCCCCAATATAGATTTCAATTTTAAAACCACCGATCACCATATGCTATTAGAAAGAAGGGGCTCGTTTAAAGCCACAAATAGCAAATACTTCAGAGTTCGGGAAGAAATTTGTAGTTTATAAAGTACTTCACAGACTACATTAGTACGAATCAGTGCCCTTCCATTTACATGCCTATTACAAGACTGTTCCTTGAAGTCTTGAGGCTGAAAAGAAAATCATGCTTGGTTTGATCTTATCATATTCCTGTGAATCAAACCATTATAGCTGTTCTCATATTTCTAGTCTTCCTTTTCCCCATTCATAAGCAGATTTTCTCCAGAAGATGATATCCTAGGCATAATAACCCATTCTTAAAGGGCATTTGTGAAACTTAGATTGCATATTTAAGGATGCATGGAACATTGTTGAGAAACTTTGCTTGCCTTATCTACAGGGCAGCACAGCCACTGTTACTGTATTATTGCCATCCCCAGGGGCACTCTTGAAGTATAGCACAACAAAAGTGTGGGGGGGGGAATAGTGCTATAGGATTAGAGATTGATTTGGATTATGTATTGATCCCAACCAAGCCTGTGGTTTGGATCTGTAAAATGGGGTTTACGGTATGGAGTGATCAAACCAGATTCTTTGTTAAGTTAAAGGCCTGAGCCATGCTTGCAAGCACTCTATTTACATGTCTAAGGAGATGGCCAAGAACAGATGTGTTGCCAAAACTGGTGGTGCTTGCAGAGGAGAATAGGCCAGGAGTTCGCCTCTGTCTGTCTGCACTGGAGGTGGGGAAAACAGAAACATGACTTGCTCTCTGTGCTGAATCCAAAGCTATGGCTTTGGGGGCCCCCACCCCTATAACCATAAAGAGGAAGCAAGATCTGTTGGAGTGTTAATGTTGCAACCCTACCAATTATATGCTTGTTATGTATCTATGTGTAAATAAAACCATATACGATATCCTAAAGACACCACAGTCTCCAGTGACCTTCATTCCAAGGAAACCAAACCCTGGATAAGTACTGCAACCCCTGAACTCTTGAACATTTCAGATAGGAAAAGGTTACAGGATTTCAGGAGGACGTTACAGGACATGCACAGGTTGGTAATGAAGCAATAGAAATTAAAATAAAAAATAAATTGTCCAGTAGCACCTTAGAGACCAACTAAGTTTGTTCTTGGTATGAGCTTTCGTGTGCATGCACACTTCTGAAGCTCATACCAAGAACAAACTTAGTTGCATTATTTATATTTCTACCTACCTGAAACTGGTAATGAAGCAGTATGACTCCATCACAGCTTTGGCAAGCACAAACAGTATTGAAAGACAAATCACTTTATACTGCCCTGATACCATCACAAGCACAAATAAACATGAATTCAAAATAAAAAATATGTCTGAAGGGACCCTTCTTCTTTGTCTCTCCAATAAATGGAAAGAGAAATGACAAGATGTTGAGGAAAATGTAAACTAAAAGGTTGAAAAAATGGAAGAAGTACAAGATTCTTTTTACATTTTCTAATAGATGAACTGGCTACCCCTCTGAATTTATATTTTGAAGATTAGCTATTTGACTGGAATCAAATAGATTTTAGGAGCCATAATTTCAAACAAAAAACCATTTCTTTGTAATTATCAACATGCAATTTTCTTACTGTAATGAATTTGAAATCTTGCCACACTTTGATTCCATATATTAAGCTTTTTTTGTTAGAGACGGCACATCTTAAATCTCATCTACCATCCACCCTATATTATAAATTTAGTTTAATTTAACACTGTATATTTAAAATTCCAAATTAAAATCACATTTGATCAAGCAATCTTCTTCAACAACTTTGCTGCATCAGACTTAAAATTAATTACGCAATTGCAATCTGTGCAGTACAATTGATTACTTCCATCTCCCATCTAAATTAATGGGGTAATAATATAGGGCTACACAACAGAGTTGTTTTAAAAATTACTGAGCTAAAGTATATGAAACACAGCACTTTAAAGCTCAGTATTGTCACTAGTGTGAGCTACATGTGGGATTAATGGTCTTCTCATCTCGAGCCATTTTGATGAAGAGGCTTATATAAAAAAGAAGAAGAAGAAAAGGGAAGAAAAATGTCAAAGACAGGTGAATCAACACCATCAAAACAAAACCTATTGAAATCAAATTGGTGGCTGTGTTTACACTGAGTTATGGTTTCAATGTTTACAGTGGAAACACTGTTGAGAGAGATGGATTTAATTTAGAAACGTTCTGTTTGTGTTGCAGAATTGTATGAACACATGAGGGTCACTGTTCTACTGAGCTGAACAATTTAAAACTTCTGTTTCACCAGATAAGCAACTTTGCAGTGTGGCTCTTTACAGCATTGCCATTTCTTGGTACTCCCTTGGTACTCCCTTTCACTTTTGATAGGTGTATGGTCATTTTGGCCTGCTGGAATTACAGGGGTTTCTGACCACCTCTCCTAGGAGTTGTCTTGTTGCTGCCATTATGTGCTTCCTGTGTTTCATTTGTTGCAATACAGATGTTGCTTCCCCTGTTCTACAATTTTTCTTTTAAAAAAAGGCATCTTCTTCCATGCCTAACAGACTCAGTAATAGGAAAGGAGATCCTGTGTTTTTGTTTAACCTTGGCCACAACTGCACTTTTTCCTTAATCCCCTTTTCTGTAATTTTCAAGAGCTGGAAGCTAAATATTTTTTCCATAAGACATGGTACCTTTAGTGAACTTTCTCATTTTATTTTGGCATGTGTGGAATTCACTAGATGGATCCAGTTTTAAAAATTCCAAAAGTGTTCCCAACCTGGGAACAGGGGCGGCTTCTTCCCTTGAGCAGACAATCTGCCCCCCCCCCCCCCAGTTCATGATGGAACTTGGTTGTGGAAAGAGGTAGACTTCACACCAAAGGCAGGAGAAGGTCTCAGTTAACTTTATTTGGACACCAAAAGAATGAAGCATCAAACAAGAAAGCCTAAAACTTCGTTTTGCCCCTGTACAGCTGTATTTTACTGTTCTTGCACCACGTTTTATGTTATTTTTTATTAAATACAGGTTTGATGTTTTTTTAAAAAATGTAAGGTGCTCTAAATTATTATTATTTCATAAGTGAAATGCTAGCAGCAGACTCACAGCTCACATTTTCTTGAAGGAAGTGATCCTTAAAATATACCGCAACATTATTTTGCAGATCTATCCCATCTACCACAGCAGACTGGCTCAAGGTCACTCAGTGCAAATCATGGTCAGGGAGAGTCCAGAGATCTGAGTTAAATTATGTTTCCGAGCACAATTCAAAGTGTTGGTGCTGATCTTTAAAGCCCTGAATGGCCTCAGCCCAGTATACCTAAAGGAGCATCTCCACCCCCATTGTTTTCCCCGGACACTGAGGTCCAGTGCAGAGGGCCTTCTTGGTGGTGGCACCCGCCCTGTGGAATGCCCTCCCACCAGATGTCAAAGAGAAAAACAACTACCAGACTTTTAGAAGACATCTGAAGGCAGCCCTGTTTAGGGAAGCTTTTAATACCTGAAGGACTATTGCATTTTAATATTTTGTTGGTTGCCGCCCAGAGTGGCTGGGGAAACCCAGCCAGATGGGCAAGGTATAAATAATGCTCTACCCATGACACTGACTCAGTCCAACCACAGGCATGCATCCAAGGCTGTGTGTATGTTGCATTGCTGTTGTTGTTAATTTTGTTGTTGTTGTTGCTGCTGTTGCTGCTATTTCCCCTGAAGGGACTCAACCAATTAAGAGGGAAGCAGTCATATGAAACATGCATGCACACAGTTGTGCTGAACCCCCCTTCCCAATCTGTGTCTTTGCTTTGTGTCACTAAGGTCACATCCACAATGTACACCACATTGAAAGCATGTTGTTTTCCACAAGGAATTCTGGATGCTGTAGTTTGTTAAGGCGGCTGGCAATTGTAACTCTGTGAGGGATAAATGACATATCCCATGATTCTTTGGGGGGGGCACTGTGTGCTTTAAATGTGCATTACATGTGTGTGATGTGGACATGACCTGAATTATTTATCCCGTGTTTTTACTAACACTCTTCATTTGATCCGTGTCTATTGATACAGTGTATACACTCATGAAATGAAAGTGTATCAGAGATTTCTAATAACAAGCTTACAACCCGCTCTAAAAGACGTGCCTTTCTGTAAGGATGTATGGATTTTTCCTAAGAGGTCTTGGACAAAATAAAAAAAGATACAGAAATCCATTTTCAAAAATGGTTGTGTCTTTAAAAGCAGGGGACATGCAGATATTAAGTACCTAATTAAACACCTGCTTAATTTCTGCATATCTGTCTACCCTTGCAGGCACAAAAATAGGAAAAAAGGAAGGGAAAGTTGGCAACTCTATTTTGAAAGAGTTGAAGTTACTACATTTAATAGATTAAACTGGAAAAATGGAAAGTTAATGGAGGGATGTTTCAAGAAGAAAAGACATTCTTGACAAGAGAAAGTGGGAGAGGCAAAAATATTATTACTTTGAAATTACAGATCAGCTTTCAATCCAACTCTGCAATTAAAACAATGCTCATTTAATGAATAGAAAGATTAACAGCATAAAGCCACCTATTCTTTTCAAGAAATAGGAATTAAGAAACAATGTCAATAGCTAACTATCCACCTTTCTCCAATGCAATTTCCATGACAATAAGGAATGTGGCTTTTCTACATTCTTCTGTTCTTATCAAACAAGACTAGGGTGCTACTTATTATGAAATCTTACAATGGTTAATGAATTGAAAAGTGTTTGCTGGAGAATGTGCTTGGTGAATGCGAGACAAATGTGGATAAGACTAGTTTTCTCAAAGTAATTCTGTTTCTGTAGAACAAATGGCCATTTGAAGGGAGCGAGAAAAGAATGCTAATCTTGGTATGGGTCCTCATTTTCTTGCCCTGTGCAGCAATTGAAGACATGAGGTGTGCTAGCGCTGCTAGCAAGGGCTGTTTCTTAATCCCTGCTCCTACCAAGAGTGTTTTTAGCGCTCTCTCGACTCCTGAAATTAGTATCAGTTATGAGGAGGCTCCTCCTGGGCTGCCCCTTTTCAAGATAGCATGTGAACTAAGCAATCATGGCAATCTCACATCTTCCAACATTTCACTGATGAAAACAGGGACATGCCTGAAGCGGCAAGGACCATCACAGAGCCCACTTCCCACTGCTATTAAAAGGTAAAGGGACCCCTGACCATTAGGTCCAGTCGTGACCGACTCTGGGGTTGCACGCTCATCTCACATTATTGGCCAAGGGAGCCGGCGTATAGCTTCCAGGTCATGTGGCCAGCATGTCAAAGCCGCTTCTGGCAAACCAGAGCAGCACATGGAAACACTGTTTACCTTCCCGCTGTAGCGGTTCCTATTTATCTACTTGCATTTTGACGTGCTTTCGAACTGCTAGGTTGGCAGGAGTTGGGACCAAGCAACGGGAGCTCACCCCGTCACAGCGATTTGAACCGCTGACCTTCTGATCAGTAAGCCCTAGGCGCAGTGGTTTAGGCGCAGTGGTTTAACCCACAGCGCCACCTGGGTCCCATAAGAATAACGTAGCATTGATTAAAATCACATTTTACTTAAGGTAAAATGCTTTCGAACTGCTTGGTGGGCAGGAGCAGGGACCGAGCAATGGGCGCTCACCCCGTCACGGGGATTCGAACCGCCAACCTTCTGATCAGCAAGCCCTAGGCTCAGTGGTTTAACCACAGCGCCACCTGGGTCCCCCCCCCACTGCTATTACTCTTTCCTAAAAGCTGCACCCCTTTTGATGCATGCTATGTACCTTTATTACTCAACAGGCTGCCCTCATGAATTGAAACAAGAGGCCCTCGGCATTTCTGAGGTTATGCCAGGAAAAAACAAACAAACCTAATTGCCTGCAAGAGTTCTTCAAAACCTACTTCAGCAGGTGGCTGTACGGTGCCTTGATGTTCGTGACTGTGCATTCATATGGATGGGCGCAAGGAACACATGTCGTGGGTTCAACTGAGAAAAACGCATCATGCACACATCCCCACAGGATATCAGCAGCAACCTCTCTCCACCCCCTCTTTTTTTTAAAACAGGTAAAAAGAATGCAGGTTTGCCTCTAGTTTGTGATGGCGGCAGCAGCAACAGCAGCCAACCTCTTTTCAGCAGCTGCCACCAGCCCTCCCAATTTTTTGGTAGGGCACGGGTGAGGAGCCTGTGGCCCTCCAGATAATGTTGGTTTGTGACTCCCATTATCTCTGTCCATTGCCCACATTAGCTGGGACTGGTGACAGCTGGAATTCAGCAGCATCTGGAGGGCAGCCCATTGAGTCCCCCCGCTCTGGAAGGATGTTAACTCGCTTCATTCTGCAGAGGAGAGATGCCAGATGCCAGCTGGGGGTTAGCGAGAAGAGTCCATTGCTCCTGCTTTTGCAGCAGCTACTGTAGTATCAAAACCATGTTTCTTCTGCCTACTTAAAAAGGTGGGGAAGGGAAGATGAAGCTGCTACAACCTGCCCCTACAGTCAGTGACTCTATCATTAAAACAATTCAAATAATTATTCCTCAACACAGTAAAAAGTGATCACCTTCCCTCCAACACACACACACACACAGACAGACATTGCCACCGATAAATGGGGCAGCAAAGCTCAGCCCTTCATCTCATCCAGCCCTAGTTTTAGCAGCCGTATGTAAGAAAGAGCTGGGGGTGTCTTCTCCATCCAGAGGAAGCAGGTGAGCAATCCATTCTAACCCCCTGCTAGGTAGGGGTGGCTGGCACCGTCACGCACAAAGGTCGGGGTGGAAGGGGGACAGGAAAATTGCTGTGCCAGCCCGTATTCCTGGAGGCTCTGGCTGGTGCAATTAAGAACCCTGGAAAATCAAGGCTCTTCATTGTGTAGGAAGCCAGGACAGAACTAAAGGCTCCACGGGGCAAATATTCACCCCAAACATATGAGGGGCTGACCATTAAGTCACTTGACTTCAGGGGCAGAACTAAAAGCACAGCCCTGCTGTAGCTGTGCTCTTGGAGAGCCAGTGTGGTGTAGTGGGTAAGAGTGGTAGACTCGTAATCTGGGGAACCGGGTTCGCGTCTCCGCTCCTCCACATGCAGCTGCTGGGTGACCTTGGGCTAGTCACACTTCTCTGAAGTCTCTCAGCCCCACCCACCTCACAGGGTGTCTGTTGTGGGGGAGGAGGGGAAAGGAGATTGTTAGCCGCTTTGAGACTCCTTTGGGTAGTGATAAAGCGGGATATCAAATCCAAAATCCAAACTCTTCATTTGATGAGGAAAACCTGAACAGGGCTAATGTCAGATTACTGAGAGATTTCTTGAATACCTCTGGTGATCAATCAAGTGGAGTATAAATTTTGTTGGGGGTGGATGTATCTTTCAACCATAGCTGACCAAAATCTGCTGTATCATAAGAATAATAATATATATGTAGTGATTCTGATTTTTTTAAAAAATGAAGAGGAGCAGTCATTCACAGTCGTTTATAGGACCAGGTAATAAATTAGTTAATGTCATGGTGTTATGGTGGTTGTGGGGCAAGTAATAATATAAATCTGAGATTTAATCAAAGTATAATTATCGCCCTTGCACAAGTTCCTATGGTTTTATATCCATAAGGATATGCATTACACATTTATTACCAGGCTGCTACCATCGAGACGCCTATTTTAATCCCTGGTCTCCACTGAGATGTTTTAGGAATATTTTAAGCAAGAGATACATGCTCTTGCTCAGTGTCTCCTTAAATACCTGGGTGTAAGAGAAATATTTTAAATGTTCTCTCAGTGGTAAAGATATCCTTTTGATTATGAGCATTTAATTATACCTTCTTGGCAAATGGCCGCGAATCCTTCCTGAATTTATATGGGAGATATTTCCACTGTAATTGCCGTTTGCAGGTTTTTAGAGAACCCACTTCGATTAGCGGCGTTAAGGTCACTTACTTGCTGGTGGTAAATCTTCATTGTGCCATTTTCTATAATACCAAAGTTCAGCTTTTGGGGGGGGGGGCAACATTCCGCCTTCTAATTCAGTTGGATGCACAATGAGTAATTTAATATTATAACACCCTCTGTACTTTCCAATGGGGCAAGAAGTTCTAGGGAAATTGCACCAAGTGGGTTTGGCTTCCTTTTGGAGGAGAGGAGTACCAGGGAAACACAGTGTTTTCATAATATTATTCATGATTTTACAATTTGAGCCTATGTGGAAGCAAGCAATGTACATGCTCATACAAGACAGCAGATCCCCATAAACTAATTCCCTTTTAGCCCACAGTCCACTCTGTATTTCTTCCTCACTCTCTGAAACAAACACAGCATCTTCTGTGATGGCCTTGCAGAAACTTGTGTTTGCTGCCTGTCTGGGGCTCCAAAAAGAAAGAAGGAAAGGACACTAAAGAAAACAAAGAAAGGGCATGATGAAACAGGGCACCAACCAAGGCTGAAGGGGACACATTTGGCTGACCTGTGCACAAATCCTCTTTGCAGAGGTGGACCTTGGGCTCAGTGCGACATTAAAAACTGGTGCCCCCTGCCTCCCGCGTTCCACTCTGCAGCACTGTTGTGGCACCCCTTGCAGCACAACACTCAGCCCTGCCTCACCAGTCACACCTCCCGTTGCCATTGTGCCAGACACGCCACCCTAAAACCGCCTCTGCTCTTTGCTTCCCACCAAGTGGCTTTTCATGGATATCACTTCCATGCAGGAAAACAAGGTAGACCTCACCTTTATACTGCAATGTAGGTCAAGCCCATGGGCACCCAATTTGCCACGGGTAGATTTGGCAAAGAAGTGGCTTGCGAGGTGGGACAGACCCACTATGCTAGCTCTCCAGCAGGTGGTTTGCTGGGAAGGAGAGGGGCAAGGTGGCAGGGAGGTTGGCTCAGGGCAAAGAGTGCAATGCAGTAATGCTGGATTGGCTCTGCCTGTGGCTTTGCATTAAAGTCATCTCCCTGCTGTTGCCTCTTCCTCTTTCCCAGTAAGCACTAAAGACCCACCTACCAGGAGGCTGGCATGGTGCATCTGTCGCAGCTAGAGCGCTGTTTCTGTTAGGTACAATGCAAATAATGCTTTCTCACATTTGTCAGATGTGCTGATTGCCACATGATCTGCATGCACTTTCCCTACCACAAAGTGATATAGTGGTACCTCGGTTTAAGGACGCAATTGTTTCCGGGGAGCCGTTCGCTCCCTGAGCGGTACTTAAATGGAGTGCCTCTTCCACGTATGCGCAAAGCACCAACAGAGCACTTCTGCGCATGTGTGCACCACGCAGATCGCTTCTGTGCATGCGCGCACCGCGGAACCCGGAAGTAAATACTTCTGGGTCTGTGGAGTACTAAACCGAGAGTACTCAAACCGCAGTGGACGTAAATCGAGGTGTGACTGTATAGTAAAAGCTGTTTTGTGTTATACAAGCCAGATTAATATTATTTATGGAATGAGTTATGAAGATAGCTCAAATAAGTCATGTAAGCAGAGTGTTGAGAGTAGTGTTGTTTCTAAAATTATTTCTTAAAAATGTAAATGCCAAATAGGGCCTTTGGGCGGCTCATAAACAATGGGGTCAATAGAATAAAACAACCAAATAAAAATAGCAACGTCTTGGCCAACCAGCTAAAGGTCTCTAGGGAACTACCCAGGTTAGTTTTTGTATAGAAATAATTCCACAACATAATTGTCTTCACTAAAAAAGACCCTGCACTTTGTCTCTATTCTTTTATCTCAGCAAGTCTGGAACAGGACCTGCCCCAGTGCTTTTAAGGGCCATATTGACATGGATGCAGAAAAGAAAATATCTAAACTACACTTGTCTCGCGCATATGCTTTCTGTAGAACCTACCCTTGTGCTCTACTTCCTTCATTCTGCTCACCTGTGTGATGAACTAATGATGCTGTTTTCTCCCTTGCAGGAGGAGACTGCATAAAAACTGGCCCATTACATATACAGCCTCTTTGTGGAGAACCCATCCAACTTCTGACATCATATGCATGAGGAAAAGGCTCTCCGCTGTCTCACTCTATCACATAAATTAGAATAATAATAATAATAATAATAATAATAATAATAATAATAATAATAATTTATTATTTATACCCCGCCCATCTGGCCGGGTTCCCCCAGCCACTCTGGGCGGCTTCCAACAAAATATTAAAATACAGAAATCCATCAAACATTAAAAGCTTCCCTAAAGAGGGCTGCCTTGAGATGCCTTCTAAAGGTCTGGTAATTGTTGTTCTCTTTGACCTCTGGTGGGAGGGCATTCCACAGGGTGGGTGCCACTACTGAGAAGGCCCTCTGCCTGGTTCCCTGTAATTTGGCTTCTCATAGCGAGGGAACTGCCAGAAGGCCCTCGGCGCTGGACCTCAGTGTCCGGACAGAATGTCAACCCAGAAAGCAGGTAGCTCATCTAGGTCAATAGTCACTTAGCAACATATCTCTTTGTTTTTCAGAGACAGCTCCTGCCCCTAGTTTGACCCATGTCCCAGCACATTCCTCTCCCTTTAACTAATGGACAATACTGAGCCCTCCTTGCCCAAATCCCCCAGACTTAACTTCCCATTGAACCTCATTTCCTAGCCGTTCATTCATACACCACCACCCTAAAGGGAAAAAAAAGTGAATCATATATATATATATATATATATATATATATATATATATATATATATAATATGTCACAAATAAGATCTGAGCCCATCATTCATTTCTATGATGATGGGTATTTTTTAAGATACTTAATTTTAATTGCTGTGTGTGTTAAACTATTCTAGCATTGGTGGCGCTGTGGTTAAACCACTGAGCCTAGGGCTTGCTGATCAGAAGGTCGGCGGTTCGAATCCCTGTGACGGGGTGAGCTCCCGTTGCTTGGTCCCAGCTCCTGCCAACCTAGCAGTTCGAAAGCACGTCAAAATGCAAGTAGATAAATAGGAACCGCTACAGCGGGAAGGTAAACGGCATTTCTATGTGCTGCTCTGGTTTGCCAGAAGTGGCTTTGTCATGCTGGCCACATGACCTGGAAGCTATACGCCGGCTCCCTCGGCCAATAATGCGAGATGAGCGCGCAACCCCAGAGTCGGTCACGACTGGACCTAATGGTCAGGGGTCCCTTTACCTTTTTATACATCACTCTTACTCCCTCCCTCCCTCCCGCACAATAGTTTTCACTGTGGAGACTTAACGGCAGTGAAAAGATAATTTTATCTAATGGTAGCAATAATACTGTGGTAAGTCAGTTGTGATAAGATCAAGGCACATAAAGCACACTCCCTTCCTCCCTCTTTTCTGATGAATATCACAGGCTATTTTGCTGTGGAGGGAACAGACATCCCACCTCCAGGTCTGGGGAATTGTATTCAGAAACACTTCCCTCTGCCTTCTGAAATTCCAGCAGAGAAATCCACCAGCATGCACTTTGAAACATACTTGCCACAAAGGCAAGAAACTTGCTTTTTTTTTAAAGGAAGAAAGAAAGCATCTAGCACAGAGGATCAAGATTGCTACAACAGGCAGCAAAGTCTCATTTGTAATCCTCCGGGGCCACCAGCAATTTTCAAGTGGTCCATGGGGGCGGGGGGAGTTTGGGAGCCATGGTTCTACATCAATAAGGGAAGCCACTGCTATGACTGACATATGTGGGAACCTATGATACCCAGCATAACTGTGGGTTGAAATATTCTGCCCGGTTTGACTCCACTGTTTAGAGAGGGTGAAAATTTCACCCTGGCACGATGGATCACTCCGGCGCCCCCCCCCCGTTTCCCAGCACGGCGGGCGGGCGCAGTTCGCCACCTGGAGGGCCGGCGCCCAGCACCATACAGCCTGGCCATAGAGCCGGCCCTGGGGCAGGGGGCGCTGCCCGCCCCATTGCGACACCCCTGCGCGCGGCGGAGGCAGCCCCAGGCCCGCGCGCCTCCAGAGACCAGCCTGAACAGCTGAGAGGCGCGCCTAGGGCTGCATCCGGCGCAGCTCTCAGTGGGCACAATGGCACCCCTGGTAGCCTGGCGCCCTGTGCCACCGGACCCGGGCCTAGAGACAGCCTTGGGTGAAATGCAGCAAAAATACCCAGGGTGCTTCCCCGTGGGTGCTTACTTTGCAACTTGGACAGCAACAAGTGGGGTTTCCACTCAGCCATGTAGTTTACGGGGTGACCCAGGGTCAGCCACTTCCTCTCAACTTAATCTACCCCACATGAGTCTTGTGGGGTTTAAATGAGGAGGGGAACCATGGCTGCCACCTTGAACTCCTCAGAGAAAAAGGCGATATTAAAAAAAAAACCAATAAAGCAAACAAACAAACAAAACACCTGGAGTTCTACTCTTTCTGACTCAGGGCATTTTTATTTTTGTATAGGAAATGTTATTTTTATTCCATGCTTAAGCATCTAAAAATAATTCTCCTGCCACCAGTGTTGGCACACACATGCAGATTGTAAAGGAGGGTCACCTGTGGCTGAGATAGAATGACTTAACAACAGCCTTGCAAAATAGTCCACTGTTACTCTTGCAGGTCATATGTGAGACTGAGGCTGGTTTAGATTTCGAGCCCAAAGTCTGCCAAATAAAACACCCTTCAGCTTACAGCAAACGTCTGCCCAATTGCACAAACCGCTTCCTTGGTTCCTGCTCAGCCCAAAATCAGTGTTCAAACGCATGAAGAAGCTAACATGTAGACATGCTGTGCTTTTGTTTTGCTTTCTCTCTTTGTTTGTGTTTATTAAAACCCCAAATTCCCTATTGTTTCCTATTGGCAACTCTCACTTCCACCTCAGAGGAAACAAAAAGTTATGCCCAAAGTGAACCGTGGAGCTGGGCTGCCTAACAATTACAAGTCTATGCATGTACCAACCAACAAGAAGATGAAATGTACCTTTTTCTGAACTCCCTTCCTTGTCAATCAGCGCTCAGCTTATGTTCTTCTGAAAACTTTAGCTGAGGGGAAGAAAAAATCAGGTGTGTTAGCACTCTGCCTAGCTCTTCTGCTTCCAACACTTTAATTGGGTTCTTAAAATAAACCATTGCAAGGGAGGGGAATCTCAGATCCTGTTCTGAGATTTCAGGTGAGCCCAGTCTTTAAGTCAGTGAATAACAAGGCTTCTCCTGCCTAACCCCAGTTCTCATTACTCTCAAAATGATTTTAATCCTGAACCCTAAAGTACACGGCTGGGGAGAGGAGGAGGGCCGATTTTATGTCCTAAAACTGGCTAAGAAAAGTTTGCACTGTGTTTAGTACGTTAATTGTGTGTTGTTAATTTTGTTTCAGTGTTCCTGCCAGATATAAAAATGCTTCCTTATTCTCCAAGTAGTTGCCAAGAGCAGAAACAGACCCTCTGGTAGACAATTTGACATCTAAGGTTGTTGAGATGCAGTGATTAGGCAAATTGGTATAATATCCAAGCTTGGCCATTGATTAGAGAGCTAGAACATGGCAATCCTAAATCAATCCATTGCTCTTTGCTTTACACAGTCACAGGTACTTGGGAAAAAAACCAAGGGATTAATGTTTTCACACTCATTATTGTTGGAACGTAGCGCAGCATATCACCCTTTCAGAATTGTAATGAGAAAGTCTTGCTTCCAGCGTGTGTGAAACTCCAAATTATGTGCATGGAAACAGCAGAGCAGACCAAAGGCCTTAATGTGAACGAATGGGAAAAGAAATGAAGTCTCTTTCACAGGGACTAGTAAGATTAGACATATAAAATGACAAACACTGGGCAACCAGACAAGTAAACACCATTAATCTTTAAGCAGCATTTCTTTATGGGAGCCAAGAATTTAGGGAGACAAGAGATACTTTTTTTTAAAAAAAAAAGACCCTGCAGATGGCAGTCTTACACCATGCATGGTTTGAAGAAACCAAAAGTGTTATTGTTTTTCTCCTCCAGCCTTCAGTTTGTATACTTATAGGGTTATTTTATCCCGACAATGAATTAAAATATAGTCAATGCCTTACAGTTTTAGAGTTTCGTGTAATTGCCATGGATTCATTCATTCATTTGACCTAAGAGTTATACATAATAGACTGCAATTTTTAATTTAATATATTAACATGAATCAGACCAAGTGTCATACAAAGAAGGCTTTTAAAATTATACAAATTAGATGACAAATTGCATGGTACATTGTTAGAGATGGTTGCAGATCAATTTTAACCCATTTCCCTGTTTAAAGAAATCTGCATTTTGAGGGATAATTTTTATATCTCTTTCAGTGGCAGCACCTACAATGGCACCTCGTTGAGTTTTCTGTAGTGTGTTATCATCAGCAAATGATTTAACAATACACATGTCTTACTCTTCTTTTTATCAAATGCCAACTATTTTGCAGGTGAGATCTTAAAAATAAATATATCAACAACAGTGCACGGCTCCTTGAACATGGATTCTTTTTGTTGGAAAAATATAACAAGGCAGCAGACAGAATAGACATGCATTCTTCTACATTTTTAACCACCAAAAAAAAGAAAAGAAAAGAAATCAATTTTGTGAACACATCTTGTCTGAAAACTATGCCAGCGAGTTCAATATCTGTTGGGCCTATTAATACATTCCCAATCACTGCCCTACTTTATCACAGGCAATTAGAGCCGCAGTCCAATTTGGGCCACAGTGGTTTTGCACATTTATTCCCAAATCTTGTGCAATGGAGACGAGCAGCAAACCAATGACCTCTTGTGCTGTCCGATAATAGTTTTATTCTTTACAAATGATTTACAGATCTGTGACAAATGATGCAGTGGAGAGGAACCCTGGCTCCAATTATGAAACAAGATAAATTCCTGATTCCAGTGACCCACATACGTTAGCCTCCAATCTTAATGGCTCTTTGTCTCTAGGCTTTCCACTCTAATGCGGTTTCCTTCATTTTGGCTATAAAAATCCTCCAAAATGTTAAGCAATTCATTTCTGTTTCAGATTTCAAAGGACAGACCAGTTCTTCCAATTATCACTATGTATATATTTTATCCCTCTCAATGCTTTCTGGCCTCGTTTCCAAAGGCACAAGGCACAGAAACCTTGATGGTGTCTATTCTATTGCTAACATTATGTTTCGTTCTCTACTTTTCCTATTATACATTGTGATATTTTAACCAAGGTGCACATAAGACTAGATTCTCAGCATCCCCACAATCTTACAAGCAGCTAGTGAGAGAATAAGCCCATTTTTTTATCATCCTTTTGAGCAACAGGAAATGAATAATTTAACTTTTTGGCCATGAGTAGCTGTGGCACTTGTTAGGCCTATGAAACTCATCATGTTGTTGCTTTTATTGTTTGATTTATTCCCTTTCCTTCACCCTAAGGTCCCAGGGCCAGTCACACCAATTTATAAATACAGCATTAAGTACAATATTGTGTGTGTGTGTGTGTGTGTGTGTGTGTGTGTGTGTGTGTTAGCCAATCTTGTGACAGCCAGATTACTGGCTGGAAGGAGCTAAGCCAATAAACTTTGCCCCTAGTATGAAATGTCCATGCCAAGTTTCAAGAATGGAGAAAATATAATTATATGGCGCTGGGCAACATTGGACATGCATATTTAATTATTAAAGACCATTTCTAAACTGATAGCTCAGCTAGTTAGAGCGTTGTGCTGATAACGCCAAGGTTGCAGGTTCGATCCCCGTATTGGGGGGGGGGGGACAACTGCCTATTCCTGCATTGCAGGGGGCTGGACTAGAAGATGCTCCGGGTGCCATCCAACTCTACAATTCTATGATTCTACGAACAACTAATAATAATACTGTATAGAGCTGTGTTGAATTTTCTCAGAGAATTTTCTTCTAACAATCTTTGAAAGTTCTGTTTTGCTTATGAAATATTTTTTATTTCATTTTACAAGTATACAATTATTTTTAAAATAACACATATCCATAACTAAGAGATTCCTCTGAATCTCTGGACTTCCCAGAGATTCAGCTGCCCAGGACTCTTCCTGCTGTGAGTGCCCACAGGCCCTGTCCCTGCCTCCTTCCACCTGGTCTAGGGCGGGGCCTGGAAGGCCTCATAAAGGACTGCTGCCGCTGCTCTGCTGCTGGTGCTGCCCAGGGGAACTTGAAACAGCACAGAGTTCTTTTTAAAATGCTTTTTAAATAATTTTTTTATGTTTTTATCTTCTTTGGGGTGGTAGGTGGGAGGGATTTTTAGTTGGGTGTGGGAATCTGTTAAATTTTAGTGTATTTGTAATTTTTATTGTTTTTGGTTTTATTGTTTTATTGTCTTTTTTGTGTTCTTCTTTTGTTGCGTTCTTTGCTGTTTTTTACAGAGGTTTTATTTTGTTTTTAAGGGGAGGGGTCAGGGCTGCCCGGGAGGGGGTCCCAGCAAGCAAAATGGCTGGGGCAGATTCCACAGGGGGGGGTGCACTGGAACAACCGATCTCAGTGGTCACGGGTAGGAGGAGGAGTTACGCTAAGACCAGACCATGTCATTACCGAGGAGGCAGACTTAGGCGTTGTCTGAGGACTATCCCTGCCTCCAGGTCTGGTCCTGACCGGACGGATATTGGAATAGGCAAGGGATACCCACATGACCTGAAGGTGCTGCTGTGCAATGCCAGGTCGATGATGAATAAGACCACCGCCATTCACGACCTGATTGTGGATGGAGGATTTGACCTGGCATGTGTGACAGAGACCTGGTTGGAGGAAGCCGATGGGCCCGTTCTTGGCGCTGCTTGCCCACCAGGTTTCTCTTATGCACAGCAACCCAGGCCATCTGGGCGGGGAGGGGGGGTTGCAGTGATTTTTAGGAAGTCATTAGTTTGCACCAGGCGTCCTATTGGGAAGACCCAGTTCTCTGAGTGCATGTTCTGGAAGTTGGGCAATAGAGGCAGTACAGGATTCCTTTTGGTGTACCGACCTCCCCGCTGCACCAAGGATTCCCTGCCCGAGCTGCTTCAGGTCGTGTCGGATGTGCTCCTGGAGACACCTAGCTTGGTTGTCTTAGGGGATTTTAACATCCATGCCGACACGACCTTACAAGGAACCGCTCGGGACTTCGTGGAAAGCATGGCCACCATGGGGCTGTCCCTGAATAAGTCTGGCCCAACTCATAGCCGCGGACATGCCTTGGACTTGGTGTTTACCTCTATGGATGTTGGTGATCTGACATTAAGTAAAAGCGAAACAAAAGAAGTGCCATGGTCAGATCACTTTCTGGTGCAACTGGACTTCTCCGCAACCCTTCCCCTCTGCAGGGAGGTGGGACTGATTTGGATGGTCCGCCCCCGCTACTTAATGGATCCAATTGACTTCCAAAGAGTGGTAGGGGATGTTTTATCCCATGTCGATGGCCTTTCAGCTGATTCCCTGGTGGCCCGCTGGAATGCGGAGTTAACCAGCGCTATTGACTGTCTGGCTCCGAAGCGCCCTCTCAGATTGCATGGAGCCCGGACAGCCCCGTGGTTTTCCCCGGCGCTGAGGGCAATGAAACAGTCGTTGAGACGGTTAGAGCGCCGGTGGTGGAAAACTCATTTTGAATCAGACCGGACACGGGCTAGAGCTCAACTTCGAGCCTACCAAGTGGCAATGGCGACGGCGAAGAGGACCTTCTTCACAGTCTCCATCGCATCTGCAGAAAACAGCAGCAGGAGACTCTTCCAGGTGGTTCACAATTTAGCGGAACCACCTACTCCATCCGGGCCCAGTACGGGCCACATGATCTCCTGCAATGATTTTGCAAAGTTTTTTGCAGATAAAGTCGCTCAGATTCGGGAAGAGGTAGACTCCACCGTGGGAGCAGGGCCGGGGCGGGGGAGTGCTAGAGTCCTGTCTAGTCATGTTTTGTGGGATCAATTTCAATCCTCCGAGGATGTGGACAGGCTGCTTAGACGAATGAAACCAACCACCTGTCTCCTTGATCCTTGCCCATCCTGGCTTATAAAAGCTAGCCAGGAAGGGCTGGGCGATGGGCTTCGCGGGTTGGTAAATGCTTCTCTCCATGAGGGAGCCTTCCCAGACCCGCTGAAAGAGGCGGTTATTAAACCGCTTCTCAAAAAACCATCTTTAGATCCGGCCAATATGGCCAACTATCGCCCAGTCTCAAATCTTCCATTCTTGGGCAAGGTGATTGAGCGAGTGGTTGCGGAACAACTCCAGGCACGCCTGGAAGAAGCGGACCATTTGGATCCCTTCCAGTCAGGATTCAGGCCTCATCATGGGACTGAAACTGCCTTGGTCGCACTGGTCGATGATCTCCGGCGGGCTAGGGACAAAGGTAAGAGCTGTTTCCTTGTTCTGCTGGATCTCTCAGCGGCTTTCGACACCATCGACCATAACATCCTTCTGGACTGTCTAGAGGGCTTGGGAGCTGGGGGCACTGTCATGCAGTGGTTCCGCTCCTTCCTCCTGGGCCGTGTTCAGAAAGTGGTGGTGGGGGATGAGTGTTCAGACCCCTGGGCTCTCACTTGTGGGGTGCCTCAGGGTTCTGTCCTCTCCCCCATGCTTTTTAACATCTATATGCAGCCGCTGGGAGAGATCATCAGGGGGTTTGGGCTGGGTGTCCATCAGTATGCTGATGATACCCAGCTCTACCTCTCTTTTAAATCAGAACCAGTGAAGGCGGTGAAGGTCCTGTGTGAGTGCTTGGAGGCGGTTGGAGGATGGATGGCGGCTAACAGATTGAGATTGAATCCTGACAAGACAGAAGTACTGTTTGTGGGGGACAGGAGGCGGGCGGGTGTGGAGGACTCCCTGGTCCTGAATGGGGTAACTGTGCCCCTGAAAGACCAGGTGCGCAGCCTGGGAGTCATCTTAGACTCACAGCTGTCCATGGAGGCACAGGTCAACTCCGTGTCCAGGGCAGCTGTTTATCAGCTCCATCTGGTACGCAGGCTGAGTCCCTACCTGCCCACTGACTGTCTCTCCAGAGTGGTGCATGCTCTAGTTATCTCTCGCTTGGACTACTGCAATGCGCTCTACGTGGGGCTACCTTTGAGGAAACTACAACTAATCCAGAATGCGGCAGCTAGACTGGTGACTGGGAGCGGCCGCCGAGATCACATAACACCGGTCCTAAAAGACCTACATTGGCTCCCAGTACGTTTCCGAGCACAATTCAAAGTGTTGGTGTTGACCTTTAAAGCCCTAAACGGCCTCGGTCCGGTATACCTGAAGGAGCATCTCCACCCCCATTGTTCTGCCCGGACACTGAGGTCCAGCTCCGAGGGCCTTCTGGCAGCTCCCTCATTACGAGAAGCCAAGTTACAGGGAACCAGGCAGAGGGCCTTCTCGGTAGTGGCACCCACCCTGTGGAATGCCCTCCCACTAGAGGTCAAAGAGAACAATTACCAGACCTTTAGAAGGCATCTCAAGGCAGCCCTGTTTAGGGAAGCTTTTAATGTTTGATGGATTTCTGTATTTTAGAATTTCTGTTTTTTGGAAGCCGCCCAGAGTGGCTGGGGGAACCCGGCCAGATGGGCGGGGTATAAATAATAAATTATTATTATTATTATTATTATTATTATTATTATTATTATTATTATTATTCCCACCTTCCCCTCCATCGATTCTGTTATTAAATCTTTTCTACTGCATCATTTTCAGTACTCCATATATATTTTTATAACTTCATTATCTCCACAATACTCGTTACATTACAAGTAGAACGCCCTCCCATCAGATGCCAAGGAAATAAACAACTACCGTGGTGCCTCGCTTAACGAATGCCCTGCTTAACGAAATTTCCGCTTAACGGAAGGTTTTTTCTAGCGGAGGTTGCCTCGCTAGACGAATGCGTTTTATGAAAAATTCATCTAGCGAATCGCGGTTTCCCATAGAAATGCATTGAAATTCAATTAATGCGTTCCTATGGGCAAAAAAAAAAATCGAAAAAATTCAATGCATTCCTATGGGATTTGCTAGACAAATTTTTCATTATAAGAAAAGACCTGTGGAACGAATTAAATTCGTCTAGCGAGGCACCACTGTATCTCACTTTTAGAAGACATCTGAAGGTAGCCCTGTTTAGGGAGGTTTTTAATGTTTGAAGTTTATTCTGTTTTTACTCCTCTGTTGGGAGCTGCCCAGAATGGCTGGGGAAACCATACATACATACATACATACATACATAAGTGTTATTGCTATCCTGCTAATGTTCTCAACTGTTTACAGTGGTCTCCAAGATAAATTATAATTTTTCCCCATTCCTTATTAAAGTTTTGGTCTTATTGGTTCCTGAGCTTTCCGGTCAAATTTGCCATTTCGGCATAGTCCAACAATTAAATTTGCCATTCTTCTCTGGGCTAGTAGCATCCATGCTGCTGAAAGTATTCTTTTTCAAACTCCTCCAGAACTGCATGGGAAAACCATGCCATACAAACATTGCCTTTGCGTGCTCCCAGAGGAATTACTGGAAAACATGAACTAGTCCTACATTTAAGAGAACCTCTGCTGAAAATCCCATCTGCTCTAGAGCACCAAAGGTAAGCAGGAGAAAGAGGTGCTCAAAGACATAAAGCCAACATACAGCCATTTCAGCTTCAGGCGCTTACTGAAAGTCAGCCAAAGTCAGAATCTCTCACAATACTTCTAGAAGAGCGTTCCAAGAATGTGGAACCATCAACAACCACCAACATATATATCTAAGGCCAATACCTATGTGTAGGGATGTGAAAAATGGTTCCACTTATTTTCAAAGCTATTTCTACCTGTCATTTCATGTTCGGTATACTTTTTCCCAAAAATGGATATGTGGTTTTTATAGCAGCAAGGATTGCCTCCCCCCTTCCATTATTTTCCTTCCAACTTGTGCATCACATGCAAATTGTCTTAATTTTGCACCATTCTCCATTCAAGGGTAGAGAGACCTAGCTTGACTTGCATTCTCATCCCTTCAAAAACAGAAGGCCTGGCTTAATTGCACGTAATTCCTCATTTTAAAACTGAAAGATTTCACTTGCCCATGAAACAGTTTCACATAGATAACCACAGACTTGCCGTAATTGTGGCGTTATTTCCCATTCATTGTTTCTCGTACCGATTTAAATTACTGCTTGCATATTGGTTGCTTGTTCAGAACACCAATCTGTGATGGGTAAATATGCCATTTTATGAGGAAAGTTAACAATAACTGACATTCGTGACATATTTACTTCCGGGCACTCTAGGGATTATCAATGTGGACATGATACCCAATTCATTTAACACCTAAAAGGTTACCATGATTCAAAAGTACTTTATGGTTTGCTGCTGTTGTGCTTTTAAGTTATAATTTAATAGTATAATGCATTGTAGCCTTATCTAGGGCAATTTTTCTTACTGGCAGCCCCCCTACCCCATCTCCCTTTATCAGAGCAGAATGGAATGTTATTAAGTCAGTAACTAACTGTGCTTTTATAAAGCAAATATATGGCACATGTGGGGATTTCTTTTTCAGTCTCAGGTTTGTTATGTACTGAGATATTAGGTATAACCATTTATTTTCACATCCTCCCTGTTGCTTGGCTACCGAATGCAGTTTTCTACTCTGAAACTCCAATTTATCCTAAATTCTTCAATCTGGCCATTTGATCTGATAGCCACTATTTTCAGACTAACCAATGCAATGTGGGCACAAAAACAAAACAAAGCAAAATAAAGCATTCTGGGATATTTGGGTTCCTCCTACCAGATTGAGTCAGAAAGTGCAAGGCTCCAAGTCATCTAAAGGCCATTTACTGCTGGAAGTACGGTATGTACCTTAGCCAGATGAGGAACTTCAAATGCAAATCTGTGCCACACTTGTAGTCTTATCATCCCATCTGTTTAAAAATCACTGATAACACCAAACTGTTGTTTGAGAAGAATAGAATAAGCACCTCACAAAAAAAACCCTTCCCCGCTGGTATAATTACTGCCTTTTCAATAGAATACAGCTGATTTAAAGACCACCCTTCTGAGTAATACCCCTCCCCACCCTCTCACTATATATATAAGGGTCTGGTGAATTCTGTTTCAGTGTATCTGAAGAAGTGTGCATGCACATGAAAGCTCATACCAATGACAAACTTAGTTGGTCTCTAAGGTGCTACTGGCATAGCTGCCAAGTTTTCCCTTTTCTCACGAGGAAGCCTATTCAGCATAAGGGAAAATCCCTTTAAAAAAGGGATAACTTGGCAGCTATGGCTACTGGAAGGAATTTTTTTATTTTGTAAGAAGGATGCCACAATCCAGGCATCGTGACCCATTTCCCCCTGAGAAAATTACAGCATCTCTGAGCAAGCATTGAACGCATTGATATGAAGCAGCTGAAAATAAATGTTTTGGTAGTAAAACCCAGTGACAAAAATGTAACAGGTGGAAAACTTGGATGTTTTGCTCCCAGTTCTTTCAGTTAGTGTTCTTTGATCAAGGGCAGATCATTTAACTTCTCTGAGATTTACTTAAATTACCCACTGGGGAATGATGATAAAAGCAACACAATGGTAATAACGTCCATTTGCGACAGGGCACAGGAATGTAGATGAGATATATAAAATGGATGGTCCCAAAAGCATATTTTATTGATAGCCCGGGAAATGAGAAATGTTGAAGACTCATTTCAAATATCAACATTGGGTGAGCCAAACCCTGCTCATATCCAGGAGCATGTCGAGCCACAGCCCCAGAGCTTGGACCTCGCCTTCCATTGAGTATGGAGTCATCCTGCCTCCACCCCATCCCGAGTCCCACAACTCTGGAAGGCATACCTGCCAAGTTGCTGTCAGAGAAATAAGGGACTGGGCCGGAAATAGCAGACCGGAAGTAGCACTGCCGCCATTTTGGAACTGGGCGGAGCATGCTCAGAAGTGACTTTTGATGCTGCTTTGCCCAGTTCCAAAATGGCCACCGCGCCAGAAGTTGCACTGCAGCCATTTTGGAACTGGGCAGAGCAGCATCAAAAGTCACTTCTGAGCATGCTCCGCCCAGTTCCAAAATGGCTGCTGTGCCAGAATAAACCGGGGGGAAACAAAAAAAAAATCCATTTTTTCAGCTAGGGACAGCTGGAAAAACGGGGATTTCCCGGGGAAAACGGGAGACTTGGCAGCTATGTCTGGAAGGTTCAGTAGGCTTGCCTCAAGAATATTCCACATTCAGGCTAAGGGCCTACAAACCCAGGCAGCTGGCCTCTGGAAATGGCCCCCAGTCCTGCCCCATTAACTTTATACCTTCCTGCCAAATAATGCACCAATTAACCTGCTTAACAGCACCACCCATTAACTGCCCCACCCAGCCATGAATACAGACTAGACTGGGGAAAAGCTGCCCAGTCTGTGGACAGGCAAATCATCCTTATTCTTCCCTGAAGTGACTGCAGATCCTGCACAGGGAATGAGGGTGGGCTGGGAGCTGAAAGGCCCCCAGTCCTACAGCCATGGTATCTGATACAAACACTGACATGTACATGTCCTGTGGTTGCTGCATCTTGCTTAGTCATGCTGGCTACATGACCCAGAAGCTGTCTGCGGACAAACGTCGGCTCCCTCAGCCAGTAAAGCGAGATGAGCACCGCAACCCCAGAGTTGTTTTACCCACTGAATGGTAAAAAAGTGAGCTAGCTGAATTTTTTAGTTCAACTCCACTCCATTAAATATAAAAGATTGGTGGTAAGAACTTCCACTGTTGATGCTAATAATATGGATAACTGTTCAGTACCTGTATAGACCACCACTGGAGCCCCATGAAAACTGCACTGAGCTTTGTAAGGAAGAACAAGAGCTATAACTTTGTATCCTCTCCCCCTCTCCCTTAATCTCTCTATTGACTCAGCTACATTGGTAAAAAAACAACAACAATGCTTTGAATGCATTACAAACATGCAACATCAGAGGGTGCCATAGAGCAAACAAATTTTCTATATTTTTACATAGGGTTTTTTCCTTTTGTTGTCATGATTTAATTTCTGACTCTTTAATAGCATTCCTCCCCCCCCACCCCATGTAGATCCATCCTATGTGTGCACCTTTGTGCAATTCATTTCAGGATAAATCTTTATGGCATTCCTCCTCTCAAGAAGAGCTACAGGCTCAATAGCATTTAGCATAGTTTTCTGGTGATACTATTTTTTTCCCCTCATTTGCCTCACCGACTTTGTTCCTGGTACTGTACCTCCAAGAGGAAAGAGTAGCACAGTCACCTTTAAAACTTTCTAATCAACAACAGAAAAGCCAATATATTTTGTACCTACCTTCCCTTGAAATGCACATGCATCTAAAGATTCTACTTTCCTTAGAGAAAAAAACTCAGCTGAAATGCTGAGGCGTTAGCATCCATGAAGCTACAAAATGGGCTCCATTCCAATTTTATCTACTAATTTCCTTTGTAAAGAAAGGCATGAAGTCATGGGCCAGCTGTAATTTCTTGCTTCTGGGATTGATCAATATGTCAGCATTCCCCCTTTCAGACATTGCCTCTATCTTTCTCACCAACCTCAGATAAATGGCAGTGAATAATGGATGAACAATTAATGTGGGTCATCAACAACTGCAATGTGACCGATGAGCCCACAGGTTTGCTTAAACGAGGAATGGAGATGGGAATTAGAGGATCCAGACAAAGACCATGATAAATGAAGGAGATGTGAATTTTTTTTTTTAAAAAAAGCCCCAAACCTATAAATTTCCCACCCTCACTACTTTGCTCTTGCTGGTCTATAAATCTGCTTTTTTTTGTCTTTTTTGGTCATTTATTTCTGTGGCTGTGTGCATGCACAGTGTTTCAGACAGAGTAACATTCAGCAACTGCTGGGTGTGCAGAAGACTTTCATGTAGCAGGTCTCCCAATCTTGCCTGCCTGCCCCTCCACAATGATCAAACAGGTTTCAAAACAAAGTCTTTTGGCTGTAAAGCTGGGTGGACATAATGTTTAGTTTCCCTTGGTTCTTCCCTCACCCTCTCCTCCTCTTCTAAGCGTCCTTTTCCTAATTGCCTTCTTCTTCCTAGCAACTGTTCCCTAGCATCTGTTGCCATGACTCCTCCCCTTTCCCAATATTCTGCTTTCCCTGCCACTGTTAAATAGTACCAATGCCCCAATTTTCTCCACGTCACAGCAGTAAAGGAAACATGGGTTAAGAATCCCACCATGAGAAACGATGCTTCTGATGAGGAAAACCTGTGCATCCAATTGCAAAATTGATAGTGCTAGCCCAAACCCTTCTGCCTACCTTCATGAGATTCTTCACTCTCTGGGAAACAGGGGATGTTTTTTCTGCCTCTTTTGCAGAATGCAGGAGATATTCACTGAGAGGATAGGGCAGCATGGTGGTTCTCACAACCATGTGATGTTGCATAGTTACCTGATCCGTGTAAAGGTAAAGGTAAAAGGGACCCCTGACCATTAGGTCCAGTTGTGACCGACTCTGGGGTTGCGTGCTCATCTCGCATTATTGGCCGAGGGAGCCGGCGTACAGCTTCCAGGTCACGTGGCCAGCATGACAAAGCCGCTTCTGGCAAACCAGAGCAGCACATGGAAACGCCGTTTACCTTCCCACTGTAGCGGTTCCTATTTATCTACTTGCATTTTGACGTGCTTTCGAACTGCTAGGTTGGCAGGAGCCTGGACCAAGCAACGGGAGCTCACCCCGTCACAGGGATTCGAACCGCCGACCTTCTGATCAGCAAGCCCTAGGCTCAGTGGTTTAACCCACAGCACCACCTGGGTCCCCTACCTGATCCGTGTAGGAAGTACTTATTTTTTAAACTTAATTTTTACTGAGAGTTTTCAACATAGGGTACAGTAAAAACCAAACTAATCTAAAGAAGGGACATCAGAAACAAATCAAGAGAAAAATAAAGTAAAGGAAGAAGAAGAAAAAGGAAAAGTATGTGTATATAATACCAAGCCGTCCATCATAATTACCTTAATCCTTACTGTATTCTGACTTTAATGCTTTTGGAAGAAGAGTCCTGAGAATTGGAGGGTTTGGCTTTTTGTTACAGAGGGAAAACTACCCAGCCACCTCATATATGTGTAACATTTTAAGCATACACTCTGCCTGCCGGCCTCCCACAAAGTTGTTCCTCTCCTCTGGCCCCCTTCACATGCCTGAGCTGATGGCATAAGGCAGTTTTACTTCGCCTGCTGAATGGTGAAATAAGCACCACTCTAGCATTCCTGACATTTTCACATTCAGCCTTCATTAAAACAGTAGGGATTTCCTTGGGCAGATGGCACAGCGTTGGTTTCCCTATGCGGAGAGGCTGCTGGGGAGACTTCTTGCCTTCTTGCCAGCCAGCTGCAAAAGTCAGACTTGCTTCTTCGCCAGGGGATGAATCTGAAACTGCTACCTGTTTCGCTTCTGCCATACATGTAGACAGAATATGGATCTTAACCCCAAATACTGTGTAAAGGTGTGCTTTACAACTATGTCTGTGGAACACCAACTTCTCCATTCAGCAAGTAGCAGCTATCCAGAAGAAGATGTTGCCAATAATAGCTAGAAGAACAACTGATCTTTTAGCAAAAGATTTGTTTGGGGGTTTTAGCTATGACTTGAAATGAATGTGGTGAAGGAAGAATTTCCCTTTGCCATTTCCATTTTCTTTATAAAAAATATCTAGCTGTGTGAGCTAAAAACTGAAGCTTTCAGATGTGTTGACTTCAAAAGCCATCACTCCCCAGGGTCTTCATTTCTGTCTGATCGTGAAAGGTACTCTCCTCAGAACACTTAAGCTGTGAAGGTCTGAGGGACTCTAGTGTCTCTTTAACATCACCTTGCCGACAAAGGTCCGTATAGTTAAAGCTATGGTTTTCCCAGTAGTGATGTATGGAAGTGAGAGCTGGACCATAAAGAAGGCTGATCGCCGAAGAATTGATGCTTTTGAATTATGGTGCTGGAGGAGACTCTTGAGAGTCCCATGGACTGCAAGAAGATCAAACCTATCCATTCTTAAGGAAATCAGCCCTGAGTGCTCACTGGAAGGACAGATCCTGAAGCTGAGGCTCCAAGACTTTGGCCACCTCATGAGAAGAGAAGACTCCCTGGAAAAGACTCTGATGTTGGGAAAGATTGAGGGCACTAGGAGAAGGGGACGACAGAGGACAAGATGGTTGGACAGTGTTCTCGAAGCTATGAACATGACTTTGACCAAACTGTGGGAGGCAGTGCAAGACAGGAGTGCCTGGCGTGCTATGGTCCATGGGGTCACTAAGAGTCGGACACGACTAAACGACTAAACAACAACAGTGTCTCTTTAAAAGAAAATGATACTTTATTGAAGGAATAGCCAGGGCTTTCTTTTTACAATAACTTTGGGTGTGTGATCTGCATCTCATCCTGTGTTAGCTGCATGCTCCCTCATGTTTCATTAGCCAGCTTGTGTAGAAAATATTTCGGGTTCTGGGGATGGAGTTACAAGAGCACAAGAGTTGCCATGCTGGATTCGACAAATGTTGTTGCTCTTCGTTAAATTTATTTCCCACCTTTCCTCTCAAAAGCAACCCAGAGTGGCAAACTACAAAGTAGGAAAAACAATCCATTTAAAAGTAGAATAAAACTTATTTAAAACAGACTAAGAGCCCAGGTGTCCAAAAAAGATTATTTATGTATGCCACTACTGTGGCCTGTATTTTGTTAGTCCAAAAATGGGAAACGAGAGAGGTCCCAACCAAAGAAGAATGGCAACTTAAATTGATGGAATATGCACAGCTTGTGGACCTAACATATAGAATAAGAGAACAAGAACAACATACGTTTAAAGAAGATTGGGAAATGTTTATTGAATATATGGGGGGAAATTGTGTACACTTGAAAACATTGGCAGCATGAAGATAAATTCAACAGTGTAAATGCGTTTTGATGGATGTAATAATGGAATATTGCATGGTATAGTTTATGTAAAATATGCAGGAATTTATGTTATGCAAAATGAACCATGGAAAGAGAAAAAGGGAAGTCATTGATATTTTAAGGTTGCTTAAATGAATATTCTAAAATGTAAAACAGAAAAGTTAATAAAAATTAATAGAAATAAATAAATAAAACCAATTTAGAACATCTAGATATTGCTGTGCCTGCTATTTGATATTTAGAAGTGTGCCATTCATGTACATGGTAGCTCCATTTAATCATAATGGCTAATGGCCCTTTTAAAGCCACCTAAAGTAGAGACCATATCACCACATCACATGGCAGTCAATTGTGTGAAGAAATACTTTCCTTAGCTTGTCCTGAACCTACTGCAATTCGTCTTTGCTGGATGATTCAGAGATCTAGATCTAGATACTTTGTGTAAGCATGTGAAGAATCCAATTTGTGATTAGGAATCATGTGCCATCAAAGAGATCCGTCAGACAGACAGCACTCATAGCATTAGCAGGAGTTTTATTCATAGTAACACGAACAACAACAACTAGACATAATAGAATACACATGGAAGAGACTCTGCCCACCTCTAATGCTGTTAGTAGGTGCAGGGCCGTCTTAAGCAGGTCGGGCGCCCTGGCGCTGTGGCACGCAGATTGCTCCAGCGCCCCCGCCATGCCCCGTTTCTTCCCGTGGCTGGTGGGCGGGTGCAGCGTGGTTTCCGCGCAGCGCCCCCCTGCCGACCCGGCGCCCTGGTGCCCCGCGCCACTAGAGTCAATGGGCAAGCCACCCCTGAGTAGGTGTCTGTAATAGCTCATTTAAGGACAACTAGAGTACAGCCACATCAGATGCTGCCTTGCATGTCTGAATCAGCCATCACAGATCAAATACTGCAAATTGAACTTTCATTTTGCAGTCATGCCACCAGGACAGGTTTTTGGAACAGACATCTAAGGTCTTACTCAAAAGAGCAGGAGGGCCCCCAAAGGGAGCAGGGCTGGCTTTACACATTTTGAAGTTTGTAAAGTAATGCACATTATCATCTAAACAGCCCACCTTCCAGTAAGACAACTAAATCCAGTGTCTAAAACTACCTAACTGCACTACTGTATCCTTGCAGGTGCTCATGTATTTCAGTGGAGTCATTTCACACATTCAGTGGCAAATCACCAAGTAATATGTTGAGTAATCAAGTAATGACAGAACAAGTAGGTTGTGAGTGAGTGTGTACATTAAGGATTAGTAATTCTGAAGATTGGCCTCAGCGTATTGCTCTTCCATTATTGCTATCTTTTTGAAGTAATCAGCTGAATAAGAAATACTTTGCTCTGAACAAAATTTCTCCCCTGCATTCAAGGAAAATTAACTTTGTTTACCAGTGTATTGACATATGTTACCGGTAGCTACCTTACGACTCTTATTGGGAATAAGCAAACATTCTGAATTATGCAGTTAAGCAAAATGCATTATCACAGCCAGACTTAACATTTCTGGCTTTTATATCATTTCCTCCCTATGAAAGAGTACCTTGCACTTTTGTAACCGCTTTTCAGTTGGGTGGTCTGAAAATGCACCATAAGCCTTTCTTTAATAACTGCCAATATGGCTATGTGAAGCCAGGCAGCGTATTCATGTAACTGGTTTACCGCTGGATAAGCTAAATATAAATTAGATGACCAGTCTATGTTCACAAGGAAAGTAAAAAAAAGCAATAGTGGTAGGAATCAAGCAAGTAAATCAGGAATCAAATAGCTAAACAAACAAAAACTGGAAAACTCACTCAATCACAACAAAATTGCAAAGAAAAGAAAAAGGCGCCACAGCACCTTATTTTCTTCATATCCTTTAAGACAGCAGAATGTGTTTCAGGTGCATAGAATGGCTTTGATCCAAAAGCTGCTAAAACTCACATGAGGGGCTTGTGCTGGCCTGGTGGGTTTTCTAATCTTTAATTGACCATTCCCAACAGATTGTTATATCACAAAATGTTATATCACACAGTATTGTTGTGCTTGCATGTATGGCTGGTTTAAAAAAAGACACACACATCTAATGCAGAACCAGAGGCATAGCAAGGTCAGGTGGTAACCAGTGCAATTTTTTTTCTGTCAATCCCCCCATTGCAATTTTTGGGAACTTTGTTTAGGGCACCCCAAAGTTCCTGCCGATCATGCAAATCTGACTGACGACTGGCGTGATCATCGTCATGAAAATCCACCTGCTGATCGCACAAATATGCCCGGTCACCTGGCCAGCGCTGCTCGCCAATCGCGAAAATCCGACCACCGATTGCATAAAACCACCCTGGGGGGGGGGTGAGTGCTGCCCGCTGGGGGGTACAAGCGCCACCCACTGGGTGTGTGTGTGTGTGTGCCAGGCTGATCGCCAGGCATATTTGCGGAATCAGCGGGCAGATTTTCATGATGAAGATAATGCAAATCACGAAAATCCGCCAGCTGGGGGTGGGAGCGCCGCCAAAGCGATCTACCCAGGCGGATTTTGTCAACCTTCCAGGCATGACACCTGGGGTGAACCCCCCCCTTGTGATGCCCCTGTGCAGAACTAGTTCATAATGCTTTACCTCCTAGCCACCACAAAGTGAACATTTTCCCATTAGAACAACAACAGCGACAAAAACTATGTGCACCACATTCCAAGAAGTCTGTGTTGGTTTCTTTTGCAGTGAAACTTACTTTCACCATGTAGCAGTTCTTGGTAACTACATTCAATTTATTAATCATTTAAAGAATTTATAAATTGCCTGGCATTCAACATCGTGGTGGTGTACAAAAGAATAAGAAAAATGGTAAAAGTAAAAACATAAAAATGCAATCAATCCATCTGTAAGGGATGTCCTTCCTATATATGGTGTCAACCCTTGTTTTTTGGCTTAAGTATTTCCTGTGCACAAAGCACAATTTCACCAAAGCTTCCCATTTCAAAGTTCCCATGTGTGTCCTTAGTTTTATTGGTGGTGAAGCATCCCGCCTCCTCCAGGAAACCCGATCAGTATCTGCCCTACAGTTGGAGGCCAAATTTGACAGGTGAGTGGGTCACCTGACTTTGCAGCATCAGCTGATGAATGAAGTAAGGGCCCTCTCCAGGGCTGTATTTATGTATAAGCTAAACAAGCTATAGCTTAGGGCCCCACTTTCTTGGAGGCCCCCCAAAAAATGTAAAGAAAAAAACCCCTGGATGTACATTTCCAAAATATAAGATTAAAAAACAAATAAAATAAAACCTACATGCAGCAACAGTGTTTTGTGTTGTGTAGGCTCCTATTGTTATGTGCAAATGGCTTTAGATACCTATTAGGTCCATAAATTACCATATAGCATATATTCAACACAAAAAACAGCAAAGGACAGCTGGACATATAAAGGGCCCCATTACCTTCAGTAGCTTAGAGTCTCATCAAACCGAAATCCGGCCCTGGCCCTCTCCACTGATGCTGAAAGGCTTTGCTAATACCAATACAGTGGAGCCTCGCTAGACGAATGCCCTGTAAGACGAATTTTTCACTTAACGAAAAGATTTTGCGAGCGGAGGTTGCCTCGCTAGACAAATTCGTTTTATGAAAAATTCATCTAGCGAATCGCGGTTTCCCATAGGATTGCATTGAAATTCAATTAATGCGTTCCTATGGGCAAAATAAAATAAAATAAAATAATTCAATGCATTCCTATGGGATTCACTAGACGAATTTTTCGTTATACGAATTGACCCGTGGAATGAATTAAATTCGTCTAGCGAGGCACCACTGTAGTAGTGTTTCACATAAGACACCCCTATTGCAGATCACTGAATGTGCACAGGATTCTGATTAGTCCCCTCCTCTCTTGTCACGATTCCAACTCTACTCACTTTTCCTCTTGGTATCCTGTTCACACAAGGAGAATGGCCAATGTCAAAGTATCCCTTCACGACATTGTATCTTTTATGCCAGCACATAAGATTTATATTTTATTATGAGGCACAAATATATTGAGTAGCCTATTGTTGTCTTGCTGGCACAACCCGAGGCTACGACTGCCTTGTATCTGACTCACAGGAGCGTGAACTTACTGCATTTTAAAGAAATGTATCTTTGGGGGAGGAAATCCCGAGGAGATATTTAAGATAACTAAATAGCTCCTGGGTGCAGAAGGCGATTATATTTTGTGACAATGGTATTATACCCTTCACTTCCGTGGGACCTCCTGCCATCACAAATCTCCCCAGAAGATGTCAATACAAGTCTGCAACAGAGCGCATTCCAATGTCGGAGCTGCACTAAATCAGTCTGCGGAGATGTCAAGGGGATGGTTACAAAATCAAGACAAAATGAAATGGTGTCAGTGCGAGTCTGCGGAGACTACATTATCATGTCAAAACAAATGGAAATAATGTGGAAGTTACATTGCTGCTAATAAAGATGAAACTATTTAAAATGCAGAGGGTGTTGTAGCAGAAGAAGTGCCCCCTCCTCTTCCCCTCAATTAAACAGTGGGGATCCTGGATCGGAGGCTATATTTATTAATGTACATCTGGTGTTGTTTGGGCCAGAGGGTTAGATTGCGCTGCTGGCTGAAGGCCTGAGTGTCACCTTTGCTCATGCTGACACATTCAAGTAGTCTACTCAGCATGAAGCCTCATTAATTCCAGAGAGACTAGTCATGAGATGAGATACTCGTCAAGGTAAAAATGGCAGAATGTGGTCAGAACTGAAGGAAAGTTGAATTCCACCCCCACCCCCACCCCGCTACTTGACCCCATCTAATTTTAAATAGACATTTGGATTTTTATAAAACCAAGGAAACAATAATGGCCATTTTGAATTTTCCTTATTAGCAGAAGTTGTGGAGAGCCCAACAGAATCTCATTTTTAATCATCTCTTTCATGATTGCGTGAAAGGGAACGGCATCATTAGGCATCCTCATGTGGACGTTTAGAATGGAAGTTGCACAGCAATTAGTTCAATGTTGCATCCTTACATTGAGAGGCCATTTTCAAGACCAGCTCCAGTGTCATAGCTGCCGAGGGAAGGCGGATGAATGATGGCAGAAGCAGGCACCAATCTCTGTCATGCTGCTGGGAGTGCAACTTGGCAAAGTATTTGCTAACATTCCGTGACTGCAAATGAGCTGTTATACCAGGCATTCAGTCACACTTAACAACTGGATGCACATCATGGTCAGATGACACATCACAGTCATTTATTGGGCCTCAAATGAGCATTGCAAAGTGTGTGGTGATGTGCGTGCCCTTCCAATTGCACACCTGCAGTGAGCAACAATGACTCCTTATGTGCACATATTTATCTTGTTGGATTAGGTTTGCCCTCACAAAACCACCTCCACTTGTTATATGAAATTGAAAGTTGAACAAGTCCTTTCCTTTTTAAGGTCCTTTCACAGAAAAAAGAGACTTCTCCGTCATTTGTGCATGCTTAGCCTTATGGTATATAGACTAATGTCTGTAAAATAAATCATTCTTGCATTTTAAGCAGCTGCATTATTTTAAGTGAAAAATGAGGTGGGACACATTTGTAAGATGATTATGGAGCATCCTGTTTCAAGATGATTGTAGTGCTCTCTGAACACACAGATGTTTTTGTATTAAATTGCATGTTTAGGCCATTTAAAACGTATTTTGTCACAGTGGCCGGAGCGGACTACTTCAGAGTAACGACGCTACGCAGCTCTGCATTTTATTCTTTTATTGGTGCTGCGTATTTACAGTGCTAAAGTCATTGCTATTTACACGGAGTGATGTGATCAGTCGGTTTCAGAACCTCCTAATGGCTTTTGGCGCGTCTTTCTCCAACACAAAAGCTTTGGCAGACCCATCCTCTTTCCCCTCCTCTTTCTGCGTAGTTCTGGCGTTGGGGGGATGGGTCTCCCTCCCTTATTCGCCCCTTCCTGTCCCGCCTGGGACCCTGGCTCCTCTACCTTGCCTGAGCCTCGGACCCGACTTCCTGCTTCCCTACTGGAATCGGAACTCTCTCTGCTTTCCCCTGTGCTCGGTGATTGGCTTGAACTCAGGAGGGGAGGGACTTCGCGATATCCCCTGTCCCTCACATCCACCCCCCTCCCAAGCTCTCCTTCACCCCTCCCCAGGTCCCCCCAGGTGTCGGTGACGACTGGAAGCCTAAGAACTCAGTGCTTTCCGAGCCCGTTGGTGTGAACACCTCCCCCCAGTCCTGCAAGCCCCCCCCTTCCGCCTGGGAGGATGGGAATCCCAAAAAGTCCGTGGCGTCAGAGCTGGTGGGGGTAAAAATGTTCTGCCAATCTGCTCCTTCCTCTGACTGGGTGGATCTCGGTGACACCCATACCTCATCCTCTGGTTCCTCAAACTCCGCTTCCCAGCGCCATGGTGAACTGCTCTCCCGTGCTTCCTCCCCCTCCCCCTCCCTTTCCATGTGCCAGGGCTTGGGTCTATGGGGAAAGAGGGCGTGAAATTCTTCTACCAGGAATTCCTCCTGTATCTGAGTGGCTGGGACCCATTCATTCTGGGACGGTGGAGCATCCTCCCATGCCATGAGGTACTCCAGTCCCCCCACCCCCCACCTTGAATCCAGGATGGCCGTGGCCTCATTGAGTTGCTCCCTGCCTTCCCTCTCCCCCCCTCCCTCAGGGGTTTGTTCGCTGTCTCGGAGCCTGCTGCTTTCCCTGTACGGCGACAGCAGCGATCTATGAAACACAGGGTGCACCCTCATGTCCTCTGGCAGTGCCAGCCTGTATGCCACCGGGTTTACCTGTTGCGTGACCGTGAAGGGGCCCAACCTTCTGGGCGCCAGCTTTTTGCATCGCCCTCTGATGGGAAGGCCCTCCGAGGACAACCACACTTTGTCCCCCACCCTAATGACCTCCCCCGGTCGCCTGTGGCGATCTGCCCCCTTCTTGTACGCTTCCTTGGCTCTCTCCAAGTGTTCTCTGAGCTGCTGGTGCACCGTCTCCAGTTCCTCTGCCCAATCCTCAGCCTGTGGGCCCTCCTCCTCCTCTTCCCCCTCCCTCTCTGGGAAAGATCTGAGGTCACGCCCGTAATTGGCCTTAAAGGGCGACACCCCTGTGGAGACGTGCACCGCATTGTTGTAGGCAAATTCTGCCAGTGGCAGGCGATCCACCCAGTCCGTTTGCCGCTGGCTGACGTAGCATCTCAGGTACTGCTGCAGAATGGCGTTGACCCTCTCCGCCTGTCCATTGGTCTGCGGGTGTCTAGCCGTCGACAAGCTGACCTCCACCTGCAGGAGGTTCATGAGCCGCCGCCAGAACCTGGAAACAAACTGGCGGCCACGATCCGAAATAACCCTTAAAGGTAATCCATGCAGTCTGAATACGTGATCCACAAACAGTTTGGCTGTCTCTTCTGCAGAGACCGCCCTGGCACACGGTATAAAGTGGCACATTTTGGACATGAGGTCCACCACCACCAACACTGCGGTCTTGCCCCTGGATGAGGGCAGGTCTGTGATGAAGTCCATGGACACTACTTCCCACGGCCTGTGCAGTGTGGCTAAGGGCTCCAGCAAACCTGCTGGTGGCGCTCTGACCACCTTTGCCCGCTGGCAGGTGTCACAGCCCCTTACATAATCCCTCACATCCTCCCGCACCCCTGGCCACCAGAAGTGTCTCATGACTAGGTGAGTGGTTTTATCCCTCCCAAAATGACCCGCCGTTGGGTTGTCGTGCATCTGCTTGAGGACCGTACGTCGGAGCTGGGTGGTGGGCAGGTACAGTGCACCCTTGTAGAAAAGCAGCCCCCTGCGTTCTGCAAAGTCTTTTGCCTGCTCCCCCCCCCTTCTCAGTTCTCTGAAGATGCGGTTGGCAAATTCATCCGCTGCCGTCAGTGCTGTGAGTTCTGCCTCGCTTACCACTGCTGCTCCGCAGGACCAAGCTGACGGGGGGAAGATGTGCCTGGGTGCCGGTGGCGCCTCCTCCTCCATGTACTCTGGCTTGCGGGAGAGGGCATCCGCCCTGACATTCTGCTCTCCCGGGATGTAGTGTATGGAGAAGTTGAAGTTCGAGAAGAACTCTGCCCACCGTATCTGCCGCTGGTTGAGCACCCTGGCAGTTCTCCAGAACTCCAGGTTCTTGTGGTCTGTGCACACCTGGATGGGGTGCTTGGCGCCCACCAGGAAGTGTCTCCAGTGCTGGAACGCAGCGTGGATCGCAAGAAGTTCCCGATCAAACACCGTGTAGTTTCGCTCTGGCTGGGTCAACTTCCTGGAGAAGAAGGCACAGGGTCTCCACTCTCTGTTGGCGTCCAGTTGCAACAAAATGGCGCCCACAGCTTTATCAGAAGCATCTGTCTCCACGCGTAGGGGCGCGTCCTGAACCACGTGGAACAGGTTCTGGTCTGAGGCGAACACCCTCTTGAGGCTTTCAAACGCTGCTTGCGCCTCTGGTGTCCACCTGAACTTCTGCTTGCCTCTCAGGCAGTCAGTGATGGGAGCCGTAACGCGAGAGAAGTTCTTGATGAACTTCCTGTAGAAGTTGGCGAAGCCTAGTAGGCGTTGGGCATCTTTGCGCGTCCTGGGGCTGTGCCAGTCCAGGATGGCCTGCACTTTGTCCTTGTCCATCGCCAGCCCCTTGTCCGACAGCTTGTAGCCTAGGAAGTCCACCTCCTTGGTGTGAAACTTGCACTTCTCCAGCTTCACATACAGGTGGTTCTCCTTCAGGCGCTGCAACACCTCCCTGACATCCTTCACATGCTGCACTGGGTCATCGGAGTAGATAAGGATGTCATCCAGGAAGACCAAGCATTTCCTGAAAAGGAGGGACCCCAGGACGTGGTGCATGAAGGCCTGGAAGCATGCTGAGCCCCCTTGCAACCCGAAGGGCATCACGAGATATTCAAAGGAGCCCAGAGGCGTGAACATCGTGGTTTTCCATTCATCGCCTTCCCGGATCCTGATCAAGTTGTACGCCCCCCTCAGGTCTAGCTTGGTGAAAATCTTGCCCCTGCGTGCCGCTGTCAGGAGATCATCCACTCTGGGCATGTGGAAAGCCACTGGCTCTGTCACTGAATTCAGTCGTCTAAAATCCACCACAAGACGGCGCTGTTGCGTGTCTTTCTTGTCCACCCAGAAGACCGGGCTGCCCCCTGCTGCCTTGCTTTCTCTGATGAACCCCCGCTTGAGGTTCTTGTCGATGAAAGCGCGCAGATCCTCCAGTTCCTGGTCTGACATGGCGTACAGCTTGGCTGGGGGTATAGTTGCCCCTGGCACCAGGTTGATCTGGCAGTCAAAAGGCCTGTGTGGGGGTAGGTGGTCGGACTCCGCTTCGCTGAAGACCTCCTGCAGGTCCCAGTACGGCTTGGGTATCGCCTCACCCCCTTTGACGTGCATGGTGGCCACCGTGGCTATCGGAGGCCCCTCCCCTGGTTGGTGCTGCATGCAATGTTCCAGGCAAAAGTCCGATCCAAAAGTGATGCATCTTTGGTGCCAACTGATGGAGGGGTCGTGGCGCGCCAGCCAGCTCATGCCCAAGACGATGGGGGGGTCTGAGATGGTGGTGACGTTGAATGCCAGTGTCTCTGAGTGCCTCCCCACCGTCATTCTCATGGGGGGGGGTTTGATGAGTGATGGCCCCTCCCAGCAGCTCTCTGCCGTCAATGGTTGCCACGTGCAGAGGAAAATCCAGCTGCAGAAGCTGGATCTGGTGCTCTTCTGCAAAGTTTCTCGAGAAGAAGTTCGCTGACGCCCCACTGTCAATTAAGGCGAGGACTGTCAGGGGATAGCCATTTGGGAGCGTGAGCGTCACTTCTAGAACCACTCCTGCTCTGGGAGGGGTGGGCTGGCTCTGCTCCTCTCTGTGCGGGTGGGTGGGCTGGGGCTGTTGTCTGCTGACTGTGCCTGGCTGCTGCCCCTTGTCTCCTGCAGCCAGGCTTTCCCGTTTCCCTGCTGTGGTGCTGCGTCAGTGGGGGAGGGCACAACCGTTCCCGCCTTTCCTTGCCACTCCCTGCGATGTGGGCAGTCTCTGACGAGATGCTGGGGGGAGTTGCAGAGAAAGCAATTCCCGCCCCTTCCCTCCTTGCGTCTTGGCGCCGCTGGGGTTTGAAAAGCCCGCGCGTGCGCGCGCTCTCAATCTGCATGGGTTCCTGGTCCTGACTGGCCCCAGGCGTGGCTTGAAAGGGTTGTTGGGGGAGTGGCTTCTCCTGCGACCGTGGGAACCAAGCCCGCTTTGCGCGCGTTGCTTGCTTGTCGCTCCACCGGGATTCCTGTCTCACCCCCACCGCCAGAGCCGCTTTGCTCAGCTGATCCATATTACTGGGCTTTGGACCTCTTGAGAGCTCATCCTTCACCTCCTCATGCAACCCCAAGTAGAACGCCGCTTGCATTGGGGGTGACTCGAGTTCCCACCCCAATCTGTGCACCAGCATGGTGAATTTCGCCCAATACGCGCGAACTGTCATATTTCCTTGGCGTAAATTATGAAGTTCCTCCTTAGTCTGGTCCATATGACTATCGGACGAATACATCGTTTTCAAACCTTCTAGAAATAGTTTGACATTCTTCATGCAAGGATTCTTTGTTGCGATTAACGGTCTTAGCCACTCCCTGGCTGCCCCGGTAAGGTGCTCCACAATAAACGCTACCCTGTGCTCATCATCAGGGAACTCAGCGTGGTGCAGCTCAAGAGCATACACAATCTCAGTCTCAAAGCCCTGATATTCCCTCGGGTCTCCATTGAACTTGCTTACTAGGGTCCCGGCTCTCCTTCCTGGCAGCACTTGGACTTGGGGTGCCCCTCCCGCCTTGTTTTTCTCTGCATCCAGCTTGTTTTGGAGGTCTACCGCCACCGCCCTTAATTCCTGCTCTCTTTCCTGTAGCGCTCTCACCTGTTCCGCAAGTTGTAGCCGGTCGTCCTGGACCTTCCTAGTCTCTTCTTTAGCTGCCTTCAATTCCCCCTGCGCCTGCAGCGACAGCTGCTGCAGTTCTTGCTGGGCTTGCTCCGCGATCTGCCGCCATTTCTCCGCCTCTGACACGCTCATCCCGGCAACTCCAAAGTAGCCCAAAAAGGATTAGGAGGTTGCTGTCACAGTGGCCGGAGCGGACTACTTCAGAGTAACGACGCTACGCAGCTCTGCATTTTATTCTTTTATTGGTGCTGCGTATTTACAGTGCTAAAGTCATTGCTATTTACACGGAGTGATGTGATCAGTCGGTTTCAGAACCTCCTAATGGCTTTTGGCGCGTCTTTCTCCAACACAAAAGCTTTGGCAGACCCATCCTCTTTCCCCTCCTCTTTCTGCGTAGTTCTGGCGTTGGGGGGATGGGTCTCCCTCCCTTATTCGCCCCTTCCTGTCCCGCCTGGGACCCTGGCTCCTCTACCTTGCCTGAGCCTCGGACCCGACTTCCTGCTTCCCTACTGGAATCGGAACTCTCTCTGCTTTCCCCTGTGCTCGGTGATTGGCTTGAACTCAGGAGGGGAGGGACTTCGCGATATCCCCTGTCCCTCACATATTTGTATGTTCTAAATGCCCTATGTTGGCTTTCCACTGTGAAGTGGTATTTAGGGTAGCTTAATAAAAAAAATCAAAAGCAATAAAATAAAATAAATAGAAACATTAGCAGGAGATAACATCAGTTAAAAACATCTTACAACTTCCCCTACCACCATCATACAGCAAGCGTTCAACAGGGTTGGGATTCCATTATGAGAGGTGTCCCATCACCCTTTGAGCAGAGAAAATCCAGTAGCCCTGTGACTAACCCGAAACTATAAAACCTACAACAGCTGCATGAAAATATATGGTACAAAAGAAACACTCAGTAGCCACCCAAGATGCAGGTGAACGGAACAGATACTGCCTAGCACCTCAAGGAGGGATCTAGAACCTGTGGTCCTCCAGAAGTTGTTGGACTGTTGCAGCTCCCATCACTCCTGACCTTTGCCCATCCTGACTGCGGCTTATGAGAGTTGAATCTAACAGCATTTGGAGGGCTACGTTTCCTGCCCCCCTGGCAGGTGTCAGGGAGATATCCCTAAGAATGGAGTTCCACAATCCAGAAGCCATCACAGAAAATGGTCTCTCTCAGATAACCACCTGCCAATCCTTGGAAAGCAGAGAGACACCTGGAAAGGGGCCACAGGTGATGATAGCAACTGCTAAGCAGGTTCAGAGGGGATAAGACAGTCTTTTAGCTATTTAGTAAACTTATGGATTTCATTCCTTCACATTCTTATTGGATTTTTTTTCATGGTTCTGTGCATAGTACTGCACAGTAAACAAACTGCCCTGTTCCGAATTTAAAAAATGGATAGCATAATGCTGGTGGTCAACAAAAGAGGTTTAAAGACTCTCTCAATGCAAATCTAAAAACAATGTAGTATAAACACCAACAACTGGGAAACACTGGCCTGCGAGCGCCCCAGTTGGAGAACAGCCTTTACCAAAGGGGTCGTGGGCTTTGAAGACACTCGAACTCAGGACGAAAGGGAGAAACGTGTTAAGAGGAAGGCACGCTTGGCAAACCCTCACCGTGATCAACTCCCGCTCAGAAACCTATGTCCCCACTGTGGAAGGACGTGTGGATCCAGAATTGGCCTCCACAGTCACTTACAGATTCACTGTTAAAACCACGTTTCTGGAAGACAATCTTACTTGGCTACGAGTGATCGCCAAATAAGAAAGAAGACTGTAAACAACTTTTTCTGGCACAGTAATTGTAAAATCACCAGTTTCCATGGCATAAAACTCTTTTTTTTGGGGGGGGGGGAAATGTACAAACTAACTGCTTCATCCATCCCCATGTCAGATATTTGATTGAAAATAAGTCTGTAAAGAGGAAAAGTCATTTCTCTGCGTGTGAAACATTTCCAAGGTTGGACTAGTCAGAAGAAGGTCCTTTAAAAATAATCTTAATGTATTTAACCCTGCAGAAACTCACTACTTCAAAGGCAGGTTAAACACACTTCCCATCCGTTGATGTGTCTCCTCACAGCCCCCTTATTAACTTTCTTGTTTTCAGAGCCTTGCAGAATGAACTTTGAAACATCTTCAACATCCATTTAGAAAGAAAAAATCCTCTAAGAGAACCTGAATATATAAGAAATGCATTTAAGTGCACCTGGGGTCAAAATGTGTAGCTGGCAAAGGAAGGTAATCACAACCTACCAGTAGGTTTTACAATCACATATCCTCCTGACCGTTCTCGATGTGCCTGTGGCTTGCTGGGAATGGACTTGGTTGTAACCTAAAAAGATCCATTTAAATCTTAGTCGCGTAGGCCGTTTAAAAATGATGGCACTAGCAAGCAGACTTCTTGCACAGCTCTGCATTTGTACATATTTTATTATCATAATATTGATTTCATTTTCTCTGGGGATATTTATGGGGTAAATATAAAAGCAGAAAATGAAGGCTTCATACTGCCAGAAAGAAAAAAAAAGGAGAAAGCATCAATACACCTGGCAGCTGGCTATATAAAAAGTTTTTCTGGGTTCTTGAAGTGATTTTCTTTAACTGAAGTTGACTATGCAGCTATTAAGATAGGTTTTTTTTTTTTGCCAAACATGTATCAGAAAGCAGCTTCCTAGTTTCAAAGCCACACTTTTAATACTGGGCCATGTGGTGGAAGCTGGTGGGAAGGAGAACTCCTCGAATTATTTAAAGTGCAACTTACCAGGCAAGTTAAAGTGCTAAAAAGAGGAAAGATTAAGTATTAAGATTTAAGACTACATTTTCAGTCACAATAGACAGCGAATTTGCACATGCAAATATTATGGCTGGGTTTCCCAAACTTGGGTCTCCAGCTGGGAAGACCAGCTCCCATCACCCCTGGCTAGCAGGACCAGTGGTCGGGGATCATGGGAATTGTCCAAAAACTGCTGAAGACCCATGTTTGGGAAACTCTGCAGTATGGGGTAGTTCTTAGGGGTTGTAGTTGGAACTGGACCAAAGAAACCAACTTATAATACTCACTGGGCAGCTCACTATTACTCAGCCCAAACTATATCTCACACAAGATTTGTAAGATTCCCCTAAGATAGCTTCCTAATTGTTTCTCTGAGGTGTTTGGAGGAGGTGTGGGATACCAATGACATAACCAGGGGATGTTATTTTCCAACTGGAGCTCATCGGAGCTCAGCTCCAGCACCCCTCAGGTGGGCACTGTTGCCATTCTAAGAGAACAAGGGAGAAGTTCATGGTGAGTTCTGACACCTCTTTTCCTAGAAAAAATAGCCCTGGGCATAACAGATACTCATCTCAACTGAGCAGACCTTCTTCTAAATCCCTGCTCGGTACTGAAGTTCATCATTTGGTGACTGCCAGGCAAGTCAACCTCACTCAATCTAGTCTACTTCACAGACTTGTGATGAGAATAAAATAGAACAATCACTACGCAGAAAATATGTTATTGGGGCAGGAGGAGGTTTGTCAATGGCATGGGTAACTAACTAATAATAAATAAACCCTTTCCAAGGAAGGAAAAAAGCAAATTCAGGCACTTGTTCCTAGTTAAAGAGTTCTTAGTATGATCAGCTAAAATGGAAACAGTTCAAGGAAAGGAGGAGCCAAACGTTACTGATTCAGAGGTCACCCAGTCATATCTCTCCCTTTACTATAGCTATAACCTTATGGAAAAATTAGTAATTTAAATACAATAGTGTCTATGAGATCATGCCATATTTTAAAAATTATTTTCAAATATGTTCCCCATGCACAATCAGTGTACAGTGGTGCCTCGCTAGACGAATTTAATTTGTTCCACAGGTCTTTTCTTATAACGAAAAATTCGCCTAGCGAATCCCATAGGAATGCATTGAATTTTTTTGATTTTTTTTTTTTGCCCATAGGAACACATTAATTGAATTTCAATGCATTCCTATGGGAAACCGCGATTCGCTAGACGAATTTTTCATAAAACGAATTCATCTAGCGAGGCAACCTCCACTCGAAAAATCCTTTCGTTAAGCGGAAATTTCGTTAAGCAGGGCATTCGTTAAGCGAGGCACCACTGTATAGGTTGTGGTTCTGAAGTCTATATTATCCACTACCTCTGTGGCCAGTCCCCATACAGTGGTACCTCTGGTTACAAACATAATTCATTCTGGAGGTCCATTCTTAAGCTGAAACCGTTCTTATCCTGAGGCGCGCTTTCGCTAATGGGGCCTCCAGCTGCGTGTGGATCAGAGACATGTGATTTCTGTTCACATCCTGGGGCAAAGTTCGCAACCAGGAGCAGCTACTTCCGGGTTAGCAGAGTTCGTAACCAGAAGCGTTCGTAACCAGAAGCGTTCGTAACCAGAAGCGTTCGTAACCAGAAGCGTTCGTAACCAGAGGTACTACTGTACTGAGAAGCTATATTCAGTGGGCTGCAGAAGGAGAGGAGAGGCAGCGAAAGATCAGTTCTGCAAGCTGCCTTCTATTACTATTTGGATTTTGGACAATTGCCTGAAATTGGGCTGAAAAAGCTGTAGTTGATATCCAAATAAGAAACCCATCATCATTTAGTATTTCATATCCAGACCAGAATTTGGGATATCTGGATAGAGATGTTTCCATTTGTTGTTTCATTACAGTGATGTGCACTAACAGATTTACAATATATGCCACTCTAAATATTCCTGGTTAGTCAAATAGACCATGGGGCATAGTTAATACACTCTGGGCATATGCAAAGGATGGACTTCAGAGGATCTGCTGCATATAGTGCTCTGATTCACACAAGAGTTCATGAAAAAATCTCTGTGTGATAAGAAGGTTCTGGATGATTGTCACAGTTTCCAACACACACAGCAGCAGCAGCACTGCCTGCCTGCCTGCCTGCCTGCCTGCCATCCACCATAACTCTCAGCAATGCCTGGCTTCTTCTTTGTCTCAGAACAGAAGAGAGGAACAAGGAAGACAAGACTCTCTGCACACTCCTTGTTCCTCTCTCCTGCTTCAGGTCAAAGAATGAACTAGGCATTGCCAGAGGATGGTCCAAAGGGAGATTGACAATGCTGAGGGAGGGTTGGAAGAGGTCTCTCCACAAGTGAAAGTAGCAGCTATTAGTCTTGTTCACAGACTCCACAGAGTGAGAAGGCTCCATGGGATCTGTTGCAGTGTGGGTTCCTATAGGAAGACAGGAGTGCCTGGCGTGCTCTGGTCCATGGGGTCAGGAAGAGTTGGACACGACTAAACAACAACAACAACAACAACAACAACAACGGGTTCCTATAGCTACTCCCACGACTTCTTTGACCTTCAGAAATACAGTCATCTGCCTCCTCTTCCCTGACAAACCATGCTACTGCCCTTCTGACCAAGCTGTTGAGATTTGCAGCATCACACTTGTTGGCCCCAGTTCGACCTGAGAAGCTTGCCTTCCCAAATTGGGCAGGTGAAGCATCCAAGGCAATGGAAGCCGACAGCAGAAAATCATTGTCTTCTCCAGTTAATTCATTATGGAACTGGGGTCCCCCCTCATCCCACTCCACACCTGGAGACCGTATTTTGTTGCCAGTCTACCTGACATGCACCAGAAGAATCTGCATGGCCTGTGAATTCTTCAATATCTGATTTGACTTTAAAAGTAAAGTTACTGTGACTTAAGTACAGCACTTACATAGGCAGCTACCGAAGCTGAAACTGACCTTGGCAGCGTGGAACAGGGCAATCTTTCCATGAGAATAAGCACTTCTTGAACAATTTCTTCAATCTACAAGGCGCAAACAGACTCTTTGTCAACATCAAGCATGCATGTTTCTCTTCCAATTACTTTTTGTTTCTTGAACAGAGCATTGGTGGAGAACAATGTAGATGAAATTCTCCTCCCCCATTTCTGCCTGCTCCCCTATATCTCCTCTACAATATCTGAGTTCAGCCAGGCAGCAAAGCATCTCATTCCAGGACTGCATCTTTGTCAAATTCCTGCTCCAGCTTTAGTGCCAAAGGGAAACCATGAGCCTCTATTGACCTTCAGAACCAATAACGTAATCCTTTGGCATTCAAAGTGGTTGATCAAAGCCTGAAATTGGATAAAGGTCCTTCCTGAATCTGTACTGGACAACAACAGCATTTGCAATGCCCAGTATAGCTGCATGAGGCTCACAGGCCTGCAAGTATGAAAGACATAAGAAGAATCCTGCGGGATCAAATGGAAAGTCCATGTAGACTCACATTTTGTTTCCAGTAGTGGCTAACCAATTACATTTGAGAGGTCTGTATGCAGGGCGTAAAAGGTTACCTACTCTTTTGTTTGTCTCTAGTATTTTATACTTGCAAGGATACGGCTCTAAACATGGAGTTGCAGAGCTAGAACCTAACTGACAGACCTAACCTCTATCAATCTGCAGCATGCATTATAAAACTTTTTGTTTTGAGTAAAAAGCTTCCTTTTTGTCAGTCTTATATGTGCTTGTTTTTCATCGCCCTTTCTGGTGTTATTGTGGCCTTCAGGGTAAAACCCTTAAAGGGTATAGTTATATTAGCAGCTTAAAATACCCTGAGGTCATTTTCCCCAGCAGCATTTCAAGTCGAATTTGCACTTTCTGTACACTCTCTCTCTCTCTCTCTCTCTCTCTCTCTCTCTGTGTGTGTGTCTTCATCAGCTAAGCATTATTTGATTTGTTTCCCGGTGTCTTTAACCAGCCTTGAAATCATATTCAAGGGAACTGTTGTCTGTGCATGTGCAATGGCTGTTTGAACTGCACACACCTCCACTTAACCACAGCTTAAATTCAGTCTACTATATTTTGCAGCAATTTGTGGGTTTTTTTAAAATCCTCACGAAAATTCATCGGCACTTTAGTGTGAATTTTGCAAGCATTGTCCCCTAGCATCATGCATTTTTGTGTGCTCTTTTCACGGATATTGTATATTCATTTTTATGCACATACCCATATGCATTTTTGTAAACATTGGTTGGAGAATCACATCTCAACATGCAAATTTCCAAGGAGCAGCTGTATTTCACTTTGCATGTTGTTTCAAAATGTGCAAATTTGATAGGTTTGGCTTTAAATATATACAGGATTGAATTTCTCCGCTATCCCTAGTGATGGAGTTGAGAGTGCTCAGTGTGCAGCAGAAAGGGCTCCTCCAGGTGACCTATTTATTGAGCACAAAGTTTACATGGAGGTTAGATATCAATCTTTATCAAGCCTTTATCAACCTTGTGTTTTGATATTTATTTATTCATTTATTTATGCAGGGCAATTACCGTATATGCCAATGAGCGACCATTCGTCCTGATTTCATGCATCCCACATTTTTCAATGCATTCCCCTATCACATTCCAAAACCTACAAAGTCAGGTACTTAAAAAAAAAATCGGTATACGTCCTTGGGCAACAAAGCCCTTTAACTGTGCAAACTTAAATTTCTGCCATGCAGCTGAATCCCAGCTGCAAAATGCCGACTTTGGAGACACCGACAGTGATAGAGAAGGAAAGGAGAGGAAAGGAGTAGGGGAGGAAGGACACTCACTGTACAGGGAATTAGGGTCTCTTTAGGATGCAAAAAAAAAATCTTAAGTGCTATGACAAAAGACATAATCTGTTAACCTTTAAAGCATGGGTCAGCAAACATTTTCAGCAGGGCCTGAACTATATTTTTCTGGGGGGGATGAACGAATTCCTATGCCCCACAAAAAACCCAGAGATGCATATATATATATATATATATATATATATATATATATATATATATATATATATATGTAAACTAGGCATGTGGGTTATTATCCACTTATTATCCACTTTTCTCCGAAACCGCTTGACCGATTGTGTTCAAATTCGGACACAACATCCCAAGTGAATGTCCAAAGTAAAGTTCGCTAAGACAGATGTCAGACCTGTGCCAGGTAAAAAAAACCCAAAACCCATGTTTCAAAACACACCACTCAGACAAAAATGCATGCTGGGAAAAGAACCAGGTTGCAAACCAGCGCCCTCTAGCTACACTGGTACTGGACCTATAAAACATTCCCTCTCAACAGCACCTAGGCTCCCGTTTACATACTAGGCCGAAGCCTTTACAGACTAGGCCGACTGGAGGTACTGATTCACCTGGGTTGGGGTTGGGGGGAGGAGGGAACGGGATAGGTCAGGACACAGTGGGGCCACTCACAGGGATGAGCCGGGGAGTGGGGGGGAGGAGGGGGTGGGATATGTCATGGATCGGCACAGGGTGGAGGGAATCACATGGATAAGCCACAGCAACACGTGGCATGGTCAGCTAGTTTTAAATAAAACACACACATTCTACTCATGTAAAAACACCAGGCAGGCAGCACAAATAACCCATGCCGATTCCCGGACTGTCCACGGGCCGGATTTAGAAGGCGATTGGCCCGGATCCAGCCCCCGGGCCTTAGTTTGCTTACCCATGCTTTAAACTAAAGACAAATCCTGTTATGGGGTGTTTAAAGTTTTAAAATGTTGCCAGCCAGAAAAAGTTTGTCCTAAATTTCTGAGAATGGCTTCTGTAAAGGCATCTTTATTCTGCTGCCCAGGCAGTGTGGGGAGAGAGAAATTAACATATTTGGGGCTTTTCTGCCAGGAGCCTCAGGCCATTCAAATGTCATGATTAGTTACGGTGGGAGGAGAAGGAGTGACAATTTAGATCAGGGGTGTCAAACTCAAATTCATCTGGGGCCGCATCAGCAGTTTGGTCACCCTCAAAGGGCCGGTTGTGTCTGTAGGACTATGTGTCTACTCTTTATTATCATAAATTATTGTCACTGCATTCAATTATTACTGTTTTTGTAATAATGTAAGCTCATTCCCGCCCCCACGCGGATCACATTCCTGCGTCATGGCGCATGTGTGTGAGGGGATGTAAACGAGGGAAATTTGAACAAAAGGTGGGGATCGACGGCTTCCGGGGGGGGGGCTCAACTAAACCTTCGGCAGGAAGGAGAAAGCCACTGCTGGGATTAAAAACCTGCAGATGGAAAGAGGGCTTCCCTCTCCCGCCCTGCGCACACCCAAACCCCGCTAAGCAGGATGCCACACGCTGCAACCCACCCCATGCTTTGGAGAGGGGCAGGAACATGCGGTGCAGCGCCAACTCCCTGCTTTGCTTTTTCATCCTCCCTCCTCAGCGCCAGAGTCCCTTCCCCTCGCGCTGAGGGAGGGCAGCGGATTTCCCGAGGAGGAAGGCGGCGGCAGCCCCAGCGGACGTGCATCTTCGCCTCAGAGCTGCTCTTCCCCCCACCCGCGCTGTTGTCGTCTTCGCCGCCGCCTCTCCCTACCGGGACTGCAGGCAGAGGAGGCTTGAAAACCTCCCCCCCCAAAAACCCTCCCACCTACTCAAACCGCGAGGCGACTCCATCTGGAGCCCTACATCACGAGGGTCTGAGAGGAGGCGGCGGAAGAGCAGGAACCCATGCCGTCGTCACCGCCTCCCTCCCGGCCGCCCCCGGGGAGCAGCTCCGCCGGAACTGAGAAGCCAAAGGGCGGCTCGGGGGTGGGGGGCAGAGCAAAAGCCAGGCACCCTCCTGAGTGTCTATGAGGAGAAAACGGGGAAAGAGGGAAGAGAAACCCGGCTCCATCAAGAGAGCGACTGTTGCGCTTCGCCTACTTCCCCCTCAGGCTCACTCCGTGTCCCTTTCGCCCGCTCGCTCACCCACCTCCCGGATGCAGCCGAGGAGAGGAAGGGAAGCGGCGGGCGGCGGCTCCCCAGTGCCGCCTCACTCGCTCTCGGAGACAACAGCAAAGCCCGCCAAAAAAAAATCCAGCGCTGCTCCGTCCCGGCACCAACTTTGCCGGCGGCGCCTGTAGGGCTTTCCTACCTCCTCGGCGGGCTTCCTCCTCCTCCTCTTGCATCTCATTTCCCCGTCTGGCCGCTGTGCCACCGCCTCCCTCAGCCTCATTCGAAATTGAAATTTTATTGTCGGCGGCGGGCTACGCGGGCCACATGACGAGGTCTGGCGGGCCGGATTAGGCCCCCGGGCCTTGTGTTTGACACCCGTGATTTAGATGATCTTATCTTGGCTTCACACTTCCAGAAGGAGTCGGAAGCTCCTTTGTTTGCAAAAAAGTAGATTTATCACAAGAGGAGACAGCTCTCGGTGGATTTTGCAATGCAGCTTGTTTAAATGTACCTTACCTGAGTGACCATCATGGAGGCTCTCTCCTTGCCTCTCCAGGGCAAAACAGAACTTCCTTTCTCAGGTGTGAGCTAAGATTCCATTATTATAGAAACAAGTAGAATGGAGGGAAACTTTGTAACAGAGAGATAGATGGAATCTCTGTTTTCCATTTATTTCAGAGGAACCACGGCTTATTCTCTCATCCATGCATATTGGCATATTTGGAATAGGACTATATATAATTGCCTTCTCCTTGGTACAAGGGACCTGGTTTGGTACATTCAAGCATTGGCCCACTTCTGATCATTGTCATGAATGCATAGAGACCCTGAAGGCTCATGGTTTGGCCAGGATCACCAAATTGGAGGTGCCATTTGTATGTATTGGAACCTCTGCACAATTCTCCTTTGTGCCCTCCCCGATTCTCATTCTGGTGTTGGCTTGAAGAAGCCCCCATAGTTGTGATAAAGTTTCTACAAGGCCTGCAATGTTGGCATGCAGAAGGTAATGTGTGCATAAGCAGTTTCCCCAGCTATGTGATCTCATTGGTGAGAATTCAGGGCAAAGTGAGAAAATAGGAAAACCAACATAGTTTGGGATCTATATTCTAAAAGGATCCTCCCCTCCCCCTGCCCCGACATGTTGCTGTTAGGCTGCATTGCAAGCAACTCTGATCCTTGATACCATTTTAAGATTGAAAGCACTTTAGTTAGACTCTATTTGTGCAGTGCTGGGTCTCTTCAATCATCTTTCACAGCTGCCTGAAATGGACAGCACAACTACTGCATCATGACTTGGACATTATCTTATGAACAGCTTTAAAAACTTGCCGCTCTCTGCCAAAGGGCAAAACTGAAAACTGAAAAATAAAAAATCGTTTTGCTCGATGCAATGTCACAGTATTTGCCATGTGTAAAAAACCATTTTTACCTGTTAGAACATCTGCTTGCAAGTGTGGAAGAAAATATTGTGGCTCACATTGCAGAAGGCAACAGAGGTTAAAGGGAGAAACATTTATTTCCATCTGAGTTCTTAATAATGTGAGAAATATTACCTGAGCTGCCAGCTCCTGCTGGTAATGAGTTCTCACGGTACTTCTTAGGGGAATGCAAAGAAAATTCTCCCTAAAGTTTCATTCACGAAGTCTGTTTTTCCTTCCTTCTGATACTAGTTCTGACTCACAGGTGTCCTTTCCTGATATGACTCCAGGTTCAGGGGCAACCATGAGCCAGTTAACTTTTGTTGATTGTCACTGATCAATTGTAGCACCAAGCAACAACCTTCATTTTTGAATGAGGCACCACAGATTAGTCACCACAAACTGAACTTTCGTATCAACCTCATGGCACCTTGTCTGCAACATATTTCAAATGAGAATTCCTACTTCCATCTGAGTGTAATTTCCACAGATGACATTATGCTGATGACCCACACTGTAATTCTACATAGAGTTGAACAACAAATGCTCACAAATGCAGAAAAGGCTTTCACCTGATTATCCACATCACCTTTCCTACCAACAAAAGTGCTTTAGAAAATGGCCAAAGGAGAACACAAGGATACTAGGTTGCTGGGTTGGATGCAAAATTTGACTATGCTTGCTCCATCATTTCGCTATTTCCGCTTCCCTCCAGGATCAAATACCCACTACTTTGCCAGCGTAACTTTGTTTGGAAAGTTACGCCTCTTCTTCCACCTATTTAAATTATTTCTGAATATCTGGTGATGGTGTCACGTGCTTTCATTACATCTTCTGGATCAGACCAGTGCCCATCGATTTCAGCATCCTGTTCTCACAGTGGCCACATTGCACTCACTCCCTGACTGTTTCTGGGCCCAGTTCAAAGTCCTGGTTAGGACTTCTCAAGCTCTGCATGGTTTTGGAAGAATAGGTAAAGGGATCCCTGACCATGAGGTCCAGTCGTGACTGACTCTGGGGTTGCGTGCTCATCTCACATTATTGGCCGAGGGAGCCGGCGTACAGCTTCCAGGTCATGTGGCCAGCATGACAAAGCCACTTCTGGCGAACCAGAGCAGCACACGGAAACGCTGTTTACCTTCCCGCTGTAGCGGTTCCTATTTATCTACTTGCATTTTGACGTGCTTTCGAACTGCTAGGTTGGCAGGAGCTGGGACCAAGCAATGGGAGCTCACCCTGTCACGGGGATTCGAACCACCGACCTTCTGATCGGCAAGCCCTAGGCTCTGTGGTTTAACCCACAGCGCCACCCGCGTCCCGCGTTTGGAAGAATAGAAAGGTTTTAATAAAATAAACGTCCTTGTTTCCCCATGCTTAGGCTTTAAAGGCAGCTGGAAAGAAATATCATTGGTGCTACCCATAAAAGTGGTGACTGCAATAACAGCCAACTCCTATGTCACCTCCTTACGCATAGTCTTGTTCGTAGGGGCATTGGGAGGCTGATGAAGGGACTGGGATCCACTCAGTGGCTAAATTAGTTGTCAAACACGAACGCCCAGCTTTCATTAGGGATGCAGCTTTTCAGTAAGCTACCACTAACCAGCACTCAAAGGTGGTCTGCAGTAAAGAGAAGCTGAAATCAATCCTAGTCTCGTGAAGGAAGAGGGGCATTTGCCATACACTTGCACAGTTTAAAAGCCAACAGAAGACGTCTGTTCTGGGAACTGCCAGAGCTGATATGGTCCTGAGAATGGGGTCTGCGCTCCAAAAAATAAAATAAAATAAAATCCCTGTTGAAAAATCCCCCCAACCCTTTTTCCCTCTGGCACTTTCGGAAAAAAATATTTAGCCTCGCTTGCCACTTAATCTTTATTGTCGCTTCAAGATTTATTCTTAAAAGAGGATCTTCTCTCTCTCTCTCTTCCTCTGTCACCTCATAAGACCCATTGACAAATGAGATAGCACTTACATAATGGGAAAGACGTCATGCTGGTTAGCAAAAGCAAATAGAGTCGCCTTCCATGGCAGGTTATCGCTATCATTTAAAGCATTTAAACTTAGACTTTACAGTGTGCTAAAAGGGTAACTGGGGTTTGTAGTGCCGTTTAATTTGATTCTGCGACAATCACACAACTGGAGTTTAACATACCGCACTCTTGTAGAACAGAAGCATTTTCATTAAGGCCTGTGAGCAGGAGCGGCAAACGAACTGTTTCAGCAGGGGCACCGCTAGGTAGCCTAGTTTCAGCCCTGCTGTCAATCAGAAAGTTCTTTTTTATCTCCATTCCTCAGCCCTTCAAGGTTCCAGCAATTGAATTCAAAGAATTCTGAACACACACATGTGCTCAGTAATAATAATAAAAAAACTTCTGTGTATTTGCAAACTGGCAGAGGGAGGTGGCTTCCCCAGGCAGCAATTCTACCTATCATGAAAGGACAGCATATTGTTTGTTCTTTTAATTTCTTCTCATTGTATTTTTTTACTCCCAAGGAGTGGGATTTTGTGCCTCAGGTGCCAAAATAGGTTGACCGGCCTTGGGCACCTTTACTTACGGGGGGGGGGAGTGATTTGCTGCCACAGGAACATATTGCCCATGCCTGGGGCAGGGAGGACCAAAAGAATGGATGCGGGAGATTGGTATTGGGTTGAATTATGCCACAACTTTATTGCTAGGAGGGTGGGGAGTCATTTGCTGCTGTATCTGAGCCCTGCTTCAGGAGTTGGGCTAGAAATTTATAGACCCCTTGATTAAAAAAAACCCTCCTATGTGCATCCCTAAAGGAGTTACATAAAATACTATGAAATATTTGTATTAAAATACAGACTTTAAGAACAAGTGGGAGGAATCAAAACTGGATAAAATCAACAGAGTTTCAGAAGATACAGTATATATATAATACAATTACAGTGGTGCCTCACTTTACGAATGCCTCGCACAATGAAAAACTCGCTAGACGAAAGAGTTTTACATTGCGCGAGGCATTCGTAAGACGACAAAATTTTCTTACAAAGCGCGGCCATAGAAAGCGGCAAAGGAAGATCAGCTGTCAGCGCAGGAAGCTGACAGCTAATCTTCTTTTGCCAGGGGGTGGAGCCAAAACGCGTAGGTGTGGCGGCTGCCCCTGCCTGTCTTCCCCTTGTCTCGCTGCTGATTCAGCTCTGTCCCCCACCGCCGCCTCTCGCCGCGCTCCGTGTTGGGGGAGGCAGGCAAGGCGGTGGCTGGGAGAAGAGAGCTTCTCCCCCCGCCGCCTTGCACACAGCCGGCATCGGACGGGGCTTTGGAGACCTTCTCCGAAGCCCCGTCGCATGCCGCTGCCAGTCCCCCAGAGCCTATAGGAACGCATTGATTAAGTTTCAATGCATTCCTATGGGAAACTGGGACTCGCTAGACGAAAAATTCGTTACACGAATTGACCCGTGGAACGAATTAATTTCGTCTAGCGAGGCACCACTGTATGTGTCTGGGTATGCTTGCCTAAACAAAAAAAAATGTTTTTTTTAAAAATACAGTGGTACCCCGCAAGATGAAATTAATTCGTTCCACGAGTCGTGTTGTATTGCGAAAATGTCCTCTTGAGAGGCACCACTGTATTTCCACTGTATATCCACTAGGTGGCGCTGTGGCTTTAGGGAAAAAATCGTCTTGCGAAGCACGGCCATAGAAAAATTCGTCTTGCGAGTCACCATAAAAAACACAAGACGCTTTTGTCTTGAGAGTTTTTCGTTGCGTGAGGCATTTGTCTTGCGAGGTACCACTGTAGTACAATGAAAGCACCTGCCTGATATGAATAGGCAAAGCATTCCAGAGCATAGGTGTTGCCATAATAAAGATTCCTGTCACATCTGGAATGTGCATTGCATAGGAACATGTATTTGTTTCTTAATGGCTTGTTTCCCCCAGTTCCCTTGGAACAGGCAACTCTCATGCCATTTCATTAGCTGCCTTTGAAAGACCTATGTGGTATCTCAGGTGTGGTTTACCATGCAGCATGGGGGGTGGGGGTCAGAGGCTTCTGTCTGAAAAACACTTCCATGGGACTGAGACTCAAAAGCAACCAAAGTCTGAGGCTCTGTGCCAACAGTAACACACAATTGATGTGGAAAGGAAAGGAAAGGAAAGGAAAGGAAAGCTTTCTATGCGACATCCAGTTCTAGCAACTGTTGCAACTACACAAGCCATGCACACAAGGAAAAAATGGTGCAAAAAGCCTCTGTGAGATTTGCCTGTCTTGGTACTACAGTGGTACAGTACCTTTGTAGCAGGGGCCCAAAGGGCCCCAATTAAGGTGATAATGTAAGTCCCTATAAGTCCTGGAATATGCTTACATTAGTGAATTATGGTAACCTGTTGCTTTAAAGAAACTGATGATTCAGCAAGAAGCCGTCTCTACTGGGATAGAAGGTCAGTCACAAAGAAGCAATTCATAAACTAGAACATAAATTGTTACAGCCACACGTAACACATGCAAACTAACAATATGTAACAGATCACGGTAAGAATCAAAGTTTAGTTAGCAACGCTTATTGCGCATGCGTATTAGATTAGGTAATGACATACGTGTTAAATATGAAATGAGATGATGAATATTAAATATAAAATGATGTAATGATTCATGTGATTGGTTAAATTGAAATCCTTTGTCTGAAATGTTATAAATTCCTGCCCGACCTTTGGGCGGGGTTGCAGTTTTGCGAAAAGATTCGACTGTAACCTTATTGCTTTGCAATAATCAAAATGGACTCCTAACTCCTCTTGTCTCTGAGTTTTATTGGCTAACTCAGCAGATAAGCCATTTTTTGGCTTACAACACCTTGGTTTACAAACTTAATCCGTTCTGGAAGTCTGTTCTTAAACCAAAGCATTCTTAAACCAAGGCGTGCTTTCCCATAGCAGCGGGGGACTCAATTTACAAATGGAACACACTCAACAGGAAGCGGAACATGTTCTGCTTCCAAGGCAAAGTTCACAAACCAAAACACCTACTTCCGGGTTTACAGCGTTCTTAATCCAAGTTGTTCATAAACTAAGCTGTTCTTAAACCAAGGTACCACTGTATATCGGAACTGTGCCAGAACGCTAATCCATTTTCACTGGGCTGGAACAAGGAAGCTATCTGGAGGATTGTTCTGTACTGTGAGCACTGTTCCCATGCTGTGTGACAAATATTTTAAGTAGGGATTGTGAGAGAAATTCAGTTCAGTTTGCATTTAAAGGTGAACCTAGCTGGAATCTAGACACATATTAAAAATGTTGTGGAAATGTTTTTTTAAAAAATACTTATATATATAGATTTTGCCGTAGCTCACCATCGCCATCTAGTGCCACATTTTTGTAATGCACTTTGCAACACACTTAAAACGATTTCTTTGCAGCTGTATAGCCGAGTCCCTACTTTCAGAAATACATAAACTGAAACAGAGTCATCCTTCAAAAGTTGCACTTCTCCAAATAACGTGCACAAAACAGCCAGTTACCTGGTCAGAAGGTGGGCGGTGGTTGCGGCCGAGACTGGAAATCCCTCACATCCCCGGAAGGCAAAATGACTTCGCCATGGCAGCCAGCCATCGGAACACCTCCCCAGCCGGCTGCTGTTGCAAAGTTGGAAATGGCGCTAACAGGGGCAAGCTGAGGGGTGGAGCCAGGGTGCGGATAAAGGCCGACTGTGCACAAGCAGGTCGCTGCAGTCGCATACGCTCGACTGGGTTTGGCTAAGGTGAGATGTGTGTGTCTCTAGTGGAGCTGAGAATGAGGGAGTTAAACCAGAATAAACCTGTTTTGTAGGCAGGCATTGCAAGCCTAGCCCTTATGTCTCCTGGAACTCAGGAGCTTCACCTGTGTAACAAAAGGATTCTAAAACCCTCCAATGACATTTGCTGGGAGCTGGCAGGCAACCAATCCCTGCTGTGATAGGGCCAGTGATGTGATTTGCCAGTCACAGCATAAGGCGACCTATCACAGGTGGGGAGGTGTGTTGCTTGGGCCGGCTTCAGGTGTCTATATACTGGGCTGAGTGCCCCTGTTTGCCATCCTTGTTCTCCTTGTTCCTGGTGTTACGATAAATCAATTTTAGCTGAAATCTGAGTTTCGGGTCATACCTGGACCCACCTGCACTTCAAAACCAGTGGCACCAGGAACGTTCCAGCTCAGCTTAGAGACCTGGCCTGATCCTAACCTGCTCATCCCTATGGATCTTGGTGCAGGATTGCTCACTAAATGTATTGTATCTCCTTATTTGTATAATTACTAGGGTTGATTGACATTTCCCTCATGCATTATAAGAGATACATAAACACTGTGTGTGTGTGTGTGTGTGTGTGTAAAAGTAATTTCTATGTGCGTGCTATTATGTATATGCTGTTGTTACTCTGCTAAAAAATTTTAAACTCCCATTATCCCTAGCTAACAGGACCAGTGGTCATGGATGATGGGAATTGTAGTCCAAAACATCTGGAGGGCCAAAGTTTGGGGATGTCTGCTTTAGGTGATAGTCTTCTGCAGAGGTGGTCTATCAAAGCCGTATATAAATTTATGTCTTTTAATTCAGCAATTTTTCGATCAGGGAACTCTTCCCATATTCACCCCCCCTCCCTAGGATTTGGGTAGAGGATTTGAGCACTGCAGGCCCAAATCAGTTCATTAAGAATGCTGACCAGGCTTGTTGAGGCTCATTTTCTCCCCACCCTAAAAATATGTCCTCCTTTCTTCTTCTTCAAATCTATTTTACTCCCTACGTTCTTTCAGGGAAGCTAACCCACCATTACTGCTTTGCTCATTAAGCTACCCCAATAAGCCTCCTAGGAACCCTAGAACATAGTTTGAAAGCCATTGGTTTATAATTGGCTATTAATTGCCAAGCTCTTGCTCTTGTAATCTGAACTACGGTAAGGGATTGAAACTCTCTCTTTGTCATAAGAGTGCAGATCAAGGGTTTTTGAGAGGCTTGAAACTTGACTGAGGGACAAAATGTAGGCTTAGAGCTATTTGCCCTTGATCCTTCTGTTCTGCCTGCTAATAAAAGGAGAGCCAGGCTTTACTGCGCTCACTCAAAATGTTTATTTAGTAGGTTTTGTTCCAAAAAGCACCCCAACCTGGAGACATTGAAATAAGCATATTCAAAATGAGCATCTGCTCTTCTATGACAATGCTATGATTCATTGGAATTGTTTACTAGCAGATCGACAGTTATTTTACTAGCAGCTGGTTAACTATCATATTTAACTTCTCTGTAGTATACTAGGGTGTCGTTGCGATGTTGGTCCAGCAGTGAGAGTAACTCTAGCAGGCAGATATATGGTTTGATTTTTAAAACTTATTTGAGAACTCCTACCTCCCAGTCATTCAAAGTACACATACATTCTTCAGAATGGCCAAATTAAAATATATTTATTCTGATTTATTATGTACCCCAGGTAGTATGTGCATCTGTGTGCTTTGGGTTCCCCAGTCTAAACTATGTCTAATAGATTTTCCAAATAAATAGTATGATAGCTCTGTGCTCCTGATCCACCTCGTATGTTCCCCTTTTCAAGAAAGGGATAGATATATACATAAAGCCAAATGTAAATGCAGCCTGACGGCATAGCTGGCTTCCTCAACCTCAGCCCTCCAGATGTTTTGAGACTACAATTCCCATCATCCCTGACCACTGGTGCTGCTAGCTAGGGATCATGGGAGTTGTAGGCCAAAAACATCTGGAAGGCCAAGGTTGAGGAAGCCTGACTTACAGCATAGGCCTATATCATGCACCCCCAAATTTTGGCCCTCCAGATGTTTTGGACTACAATTCCCATCATCCCTGACCAGTGGTCCTGTTAGCTAGGGATCATGGGAGTTGTAGGCCAAAAAACATCTGGAGGACCACAGTTTGGGGATGCCTGGCTTATATGCATGTTTACTCAGAAGTAAGTCCTATAGTTTTCAATGGGGCCTACTCAATGGGGCAAGCACACTCAAAGTAGACCCATTGAAATTCTTGAACACGACTAAGTTAGGTCCATTAATTTCAATGGGTCTTCTCACAGTAAAACTTAGCTGACTACCACCCATACGATTGGCGTTTTAATCTTGCGTTTTCAAGGAAATGAAGTGTCCCGTATACCATTACATAGAATCTAAGAATAATAATGCTTGGCATTTATATTGCTTTTCAGATTTTGACGAGACAGTTTTGAACATACACAATGATTACTAGGGCTCAGCCCAGCACCTGCTTTTAATGCCAGGGCTTAATTCTGAAATATATGAAGAAGAGATAGGTGGATGGGCCCCCTGAGCAAGTGTAGAGTGCACTCTCCTCACGACTGAGTAACCACAGAAACTCTAACACACTCTAGCACTCTTGGGAGACACATCCTAAACATGCAGGTAACCCATTTCCCTGGGTTCAGGAAATAAACCTTTCTGGAACATGAATACTTGGGTAAACCAGTTCAGGGGAATCACTTTCTTAGAGGAATCACTTTCCAACACAACCTCTCTCTCCCTATATGCTACTGGAAAGGAAGAGGCTGTCCAGAGCTGGTACAAAGTAGTTACTTAACCATAAATACCCACAGCAGCCAAATTTGGGTAACATATACTTATTGTTTAGTTTGGATAACATTGTGCCCTTCTTATGTGCTCTTGGGGAGCAGATTGAGACAAGACCAGAACTTTTCAGAAAATAAAGTTTCGCAGAGTGAATAAAAATATAGCAGTTAAAGGACTATGAAAGTTTTCTGGGAAAGTGGGATAGGTGTAGGAGGAGGGTGGAGAGTGGGAAATTTCAGCAGGCCTTAGGGGAAAGGGACATGAAAGATACTTCTATGCTCTGTCAGGAACACACACACAAAAAAGCAATGATTCAAGGGGTGCATGACAGACATGAGACGGGAGCTCCAAATTTAAGGAGCCAGTGAGTCTGCCATCAAAACTAACAACATGCATTCTTTGGAAACTGTGAGGAGACTGTCTGAATTCAGGCTGCTTTTTAGCTTGAGTGGAAAGAGATACAAAAGAGTCGTCCTAGAAGGTTGCTTTCCAGGCAAGCAAAGACTATACAGTAGTTCTAATTAAAAAAAAGAGAGTGGTTAGCTTTTCCTTGGTCCGTTCAACAGAATTTTCAGTCCTTCTTGTACAAGATGGTACAACAAGCCTTGGTGAGAATGGGATCAGAGACAGGTAAGGTATGTCTTCAAAGGGCCCACACAGTAGCTAAAGAGATCACTCCATTGTCCATATTTTGGTGGGTGTTTTGGTGGGGAACATGCAACTAGATTTGGGTCTTGCGATATGCAGCCAAGGCTGTGCTTAAGTCCCCTTTCTGGGCAAGATAGAATTTTTGTAGCCAAATTGCTGGAAATACTCAAAATGGTGGGTGAAACTTGCAGTCTTGGCAACACCATCAATTAGGGGGTGCAATTTCCAGGGTGGTGTTTGCATGCTTGCACCTCAGAGGAGTTATTTCTAGAAAGTGAATATAACAGGTATGTATTAATAACACTGTTAGGATCTGAGCACGCCACCTCCCTATCTACAGAAATATTATTAGAAATGGAGCTATGCAAGACCTGTTACATGTGAATCACATATTTCATACCAATGAATTATGTAGGCAGTAGCTATGGACAAGATACTTTTACAGTTTCTGACACCAGCAGATTCTAATGATTATGAAAGGTTCAGAAAGTTCAGTTGATGGCTAGATAGATTGAAATACTATTTTCAAAATATTTTAAACTCTATTTGACATTTAAAGATGCATGCTGAGTTCTCGCCTGTCTCTTATGACAGCAGGTTCCCGTATTATGTTTTCTATATTTAACGCAACATGCGGAATGCTAGAGTGTCTTGAAAAAGAGGGACGTTCATTAGAGTCCCTTATTACCGCGCATTTATCTTGCAGTTTTCACAGAACTCACTATGCCACTTAATGCTAAAATATCCATAATGCAAACAGGGGGTGATTTTTATCAGCTTATTTTAAAAGGCATTAGAATAACATGAATCCCAAATAGCCTCAAACAAAGAAAGAGCACTGTTTAAATTATCTGGCAGCCATCGGAATCAGAAAAGAAGCAAACATGTGGACATACTGATAGGGGCTTCTCACAGCCTGATCCTTTATGGATGAACCAGTTCCATTCCAGACTGATTACTCTGTCATTCAGCAGAGCCTATCTTGTCTTCTGCTGTCATGCTTGGTCTTCAACATTAACAATACAGATTAGCACAACCGCTGACTGTCACATATCTAGCTAGAGCCCCAAAGATACCACTGAGCTTGCTTTTTGATACAATTACGTCTCAAGGCGGACTTTTAAATTGTTATGTACCTCGAAGCAATGTGCATTGATGCAGACTTAGGAAGGATATTGAATTTTAACTGGTATTTGGAGGCTTAGATATCATAAACAGTGAGATTTTAATGTAAGGTCCTAAGGGCGCAGAGACAAAATACATTGTGGTAATGATAATCGGGGCTCTGTGTGTGCTGGAGATTTGTGGCACCCCATAAAAAGCACATGAATTGGCATCTTGTGCAGAATTTAGATTCCTGAGAATCTCAGCATTCATCTTAAAATAATAATAATTAAAAAAGTTAGGCCTTGTGACTGCAGAGATATATGCTTAAAAGTGTTTGGGCAAGGTTTATTGTAGTCTCTGAAGCCAGAAAGTGGATGAATAAGGTTTTTCAGCCATTGGCGGTGTGTGTTGCATAGCACCTTGCCCATTTTCATGACCTGTTAGTAAAAATTACAACCTCAATTTGAAAAAACCAGAGAATTTGTGCCAATTTTGTCAATTCACACAATTTATAAAGAAAGCAGAATTCAACTTTTCAAGATGCAGCATTTAGATTGCTTGAGAATGCATTTGTCTTAATGCCTCTGGAGTAAAACCATTATTTTTTCTAAAACAGGAACTGGTTTCTGTATTGTTATCAAATCTATCCATCATTACATTTGAGAAAATTGGTAGCAGGGGGCAAGAAACATCCATCATTTTTGAAAACTTGCTCCACGGAAGACTTGTAAAAAAAATAAGGGGAAAGCTTGCCCATCTTTAAGCACTTCCTCTTGTAATGAGGGCTCAAATTGCACTGTTGAAGACAAAGAGATAAATCACCAATAGCAGTTTCTCTGAAAGCAACAAAAATACCTTTCTGCGAATATATTTTACCCATAATAAAAAATGTGAGTGCACAATTTATATGTCGTGCACCTGGTATGATAGTTTCAGCTGATCCCGGACTGACGACAGTACTCCAGGCAATGGTGGCTTCAAGGCAAGAATGCTGCAGCACGGCTTCTGACAAGAGACCAGGCATATAATGCCTCTGTAGTTGTTGCCTGGCCAAGTTCAGGGTATTACTACTGATATATAATGCCCTAAATGGCTTGGGACCAGTTTGCTTGTGGGATCACCTTACCCCAGGCATCCCCAAACTGCAGCCCTCCAGATGTTTTGGCCTACAACTCCCATGATTCCTAGCTAACAGGACCAGTGGTTGGGGAAGATGGGAATTGTAGTCCAAAACATCTGGAGGGCCGAAGTTTGGAGATGCCTGGGGTAAAGTAACTGCCTTTTGGTTCCAAAAGGGACAGCGAAGTTAAGAGGGATTTAGGCTTGAAAAGAAGCCCAACTGCAGCAAGTGAAGTTCTTTTTTCAGTGGGAAGTCTCAGTGTGCCTCCAAAGGGGGTTAATCTTTCCTCCCCAACTGTGATACCTTCCCCAAATACCCCCATCTAGCATTTAGTCATCTTTAAAGTACCCTACTGTGTCCACCAGGAGGCTTTTTCAAAGCTTTAATGCGCTGCTGATGGAGAGAGAGATAAGGATGAGATGCTGTGGGTCAGATACAGAGACTCCAAGCGCTGCATCGGATCTGCAGTCTGGCAGTTCCCCCCCCCCTGGTTTTGTGGGACTTGCTTTCAGATAAAAGAGGGCATGCTGTAGCTTCATATCATACAGGGTAATATAGAGAGATAAATATATACTGTATACATTTTCACTTTGGTTGGAAAACTAAAGAAGAAAAATCCTGAAATAATATCTTGTCCTCATTAAAAAAAAGTATATGATTCTCATTAATAAGAAAAAATATATTAAGATTTGCTTACAGATGGGCACTTGAACTTAGCACAGTATGGTGTGCTAAAACATTAGAGGCTACAAGAATTCAAATCCCACAAGTGTTAATATCTCATTTACAAGCTAGTGTTCCCTAATTACAGCATATCTTGTCTCAAGGAATCTAACCTTCTTAATTCAAAGGAGCTCAGTGCTTCAAAGAGAGAAAGTAAAAGGAAGCCATCCAACTCGTAAAATCTAAAGCTAAGGCCCTTAAAAAATGAGACAGTACAAGACAGTTGCAGTACTACAAAGGTCAGGCTGTAACATGTGCTTTTAAACCCATTTAAAGTAGAGGATTGCCCCCCCTCCCCACGCACGCCACCCCCAAAGTGTTGCAGTGGTATAAAATTGCTGTGGAAGGAGGTTATTTATTTTATTGAAGTAAAGATGATTGGAATAGAGCTGTCTGAATGTAGTTAAGCAAAAGATTCTCCAGTCTTCAGCGAGAGATTAAAAATGGTCAGTCTCACAGTACTGAATAGCCTACTAGGTGAAACAACTCCCGTTTTAATAAAAATGAGTGCTATCACTGAAATGCGTATTTCTAGGCTCGATAATTCAAGCACCACAAGTCTGTAATACTTGCCACAAATACAAGGGGTTTGTGTTTGTGGGGGGGGGGGTTTGTTCTTTAAACTGTCAGCCCCTGTGTCAGTTGCATAGAAGAAGACTCCCCACTCAGGCATTAATATATCTAATATAATATCATAAACCTATAAAGTAGCTGTTGGAAGATGGGTAAGTCTTGATACCTGACCACTCCGATCTCAAAGGAGGTTTCTATTCAGGCCTCTGAGGTTGGGGGGGGGGGGAGAAAATTGTGAAAGTTGCCGTGATGTGGAGAAAACTGTGTCTAAACTTAAACTATTTAATGGTAGAAATAGATCATAGACAGGCGCAGCTAATTTGGGGTCTTCTCCCAGTTCAGCTTAAAGCTAATGGGAATAAACCAAATGACACAACAAAAGCACAAGTGGAGTCACAAATGAGTCACAAATGGACCTGGGATTATTGCTTCAGCTACAGGTGAGATACTTTAAAAAAATTAAACTGATTTAAGCCTTACTGTTTTTGAGTAAAAAAATGAAATAAAACATAAATATTAAAAAAGAGAAAAGAATGGAGGAATAAATCTTCACCCGCAGTGCTAGAACAAGTCAGTAACTGGGAGTGGAACAACGGCAACCACAGAATCCTACAAAGCAAGCCCCAGCCATCTCACACTTCCTCACATTAATCACATGCTAAATTACTTGTCCCTATTCACCCAAGCTTCCCTATTCACCCAAGACTAAGCCTTTCTTAGTCTGCAACACACAGTGTGTGTGTGGGGGGTGATTGCTGTGTCCTAGGACATACATGAAATTCGGCTATGGGTGAGAAGAGATGCTGTATAGAGGACAGAGCGCTCATAGTAGGAGAAGAAGTCAAGGACTGTGTGTTTAAAGGTAAAGGAGAATACTCAGCGCAGTGTTGAGTTCTCTTTGTTGGTTGGACAGCAAATTAGTGTTGTCAGAAGTTCTCAGAAGTATTAATCTGCTTAAACCAAACCATTATACTGAAAATCGCAGCCTGTCATTGGTGACAGCCCTTCATGGTCGTCTAGCTGACAAGTTTAATCAGGCCAACACTGAGATCTTGATCTCTCTGCAGTGCAGTTCTCCTCTTTTAAACCACAGAGCTGCAATGGTATGCGGGCCCAACTCCCCGTGTGCACGTGAATCGTTCATCCACATGAAGTGACTTTCTCATACAGCCAGAATCCTTTTCGCCAACCAGGTGCTGACTGGGTGGGGAAGAGCCACATGACCAGACCCAGCAAATTCCTTGTGCTATGCATGCAACCTGCAACTCCACAGAATTGTACTATACAGTGGTACCTCGAGTTACAAACACTTCAGGTTGCAAACGCTTCAGGCTACAAACTCCGCTAACCTGGAAGAGTTACCTTGAGTTGAGAACTTTGCACCAGGATGAGAATGGAAATTGTGTGCCGGCGGCACAGTGGCAGCAAGAGGCATAGCTGCCAAGTCTCCCGTTTTCCCCGGGAAAACCCCTTTTTTACTTACCTTTTCCCGGTGGTCCCCCGTATCACTTCGTCTCCCGTTTTTCTCCGTTATTTTCTCCTGCCGGCGGCCATTTTTTTCTTTCCAATTTGCCCTTCTATGGACACCAAAAATGGCCACCGCCAGCTTCAAAAGCCGCATGTACGCATGTCCGGAAGTGCATAGACGTCACTTCCGGTGTTGATGGTGGCCATTTTGGTGCCCATAGATGGGCGGAGCGTCACCGGAAGTTGCGTCGGAGCACTTCCTGACATGCGCACAAGCGATTTTCGAAGCCGGCGGCAGCCATTTTGGGTGCCCATAGAAGGGCAAAGCGACACCGGAAGTTACATCGACGCAACTTCCAGTGTCAAATGGCTGCCGGTCCCGGATTCTGCAGTCCGGAACTTGGAAGGTAAGGCAAGAGGCCCCATTAGCGAAAGCACGCCTCTAGTTAAGAACAGTTTCAGGTTAAGAACAGACCTCCAGAACGAATTAAGTTCGTGACTAGAGGTACCACTGTATGGGAAAATGGCTCTGTGACTATTCCTGCTTCTACACAAATATTAAAGGGGCAGGAGCCCTGCTTTTTTTCAAACAGAAATCCTAATACAAAGTCACGCAGTAAAGCATGCATCCCCTTTTGAAAGACCAGGTAGTGGGAAATGTGAAAGACCCTCTTCCTGAGACTGGCAAGTTGTTGCTAGATATTAATGGTGGGCAAACAGTATGTTCTCTTATCAAGCCCACACGAGATGCAGAATTGAAATGAAAGGGGTAATTGGTGTAAGCCACTGAGATACATATTGGCACCTAATAATGTCTTGAGGCATAACTGCAGTGCTTTTATAGGTTTTGAACATTGGTACTACTACGTAAAAGGTACAGGAGAAGGCACAGCATATAAGATCTCACCCAAAATACATTTTGAGCTTTAGAAGAACCAGCTCCTGAGCTTCACTGAAGTTTGAGTTTGGTAAAGTTTTGTTATTATTATTTTATTTTATAATGTATATAAAACAGAGGGAACAATGCTAGCAATAGGCAAAAATTAAAAGATGAAAAACAAAACTATAGAATAGGCATGTAGAATGAGTTAGCTGCACATGAGTTAAAATAACAAAGTCTAAGTAAAGACTATCAACTTTATCAGATCCCCTAGTATAGCTTCAGATTTCCCAGGCTTACAGCGACTGTTGCCTTGAAAACGATGGTTCTGCGGCATATGTCATAAAGGAATGCCAAATCATATAAAAAGTGTCTGGAGGTTCCTTGCTGAAATCTCAAATTATGTGTAATTTTCTCCATTACAGCTATATTCCAGAGTTAGAGGTACCAAGTGTTCAGTGTAAGATTTTGGGCTGTATTCCATTGTGTTGTAAGTACTATTTGTACTGTCAAGATCATATATAAAACCGATTCTTTTGACAATATATTTACATTGGTGTCATCAAAAATATCCAATAACATTAATTTTGGACAACAGACATTAGTTTCTTTACCATTTCTGTCAAAATTAAATCCCAAAAATCTTGCACCAACTGATGTTCCCACCATAAATGTTATGTACCAAGTTCAACCTTCCAACAATTGGGTGACATAGAAGAAAACATTTTGACATTTGCAGTTGAGTACAATACCATCTGTGTAATAATTTTAAAGAGTTTTCCCTAATAAAACTGGAAACAGATTTTAAGGGTCGTGATTCCAACATTTTATTTCAATCGTTGGAAGGAACCTGTGGGCCTATATCTAGTTCCCTATATCTTTTTAAGGGGTTCCTTGGATCAATAAGTTATATTAAGCAATATGGAGTGCAATTTGAAAGCTAATCCCTTTCCTCTTCTACCCATTGTGCTTGATAAATTTTCAAATTGTCTCATAGCTTGTGTTTTTACATGTTCTTTGATAATTAAACAATGAATCTGATTTAAATTATTCCAGTTTGTGTTAAGATTTGACAAAGTTAATTTTATTTGGTTAATAGATATAGGTTGATTGTTGATGTAGAAATCTCATAATGTGTATAAACCTTTGAAAGTTTGCAGATGCTGAGTCCCCAAGATGTTGTTGTTGTTGTTGTTGTTGTTGTTGTTGTTGTTGTTGTTGTTGTTTTCGTGTCCAACTCTTCGTGACCCCATGGAGCAGAGCACGCCAGGCACTCCTGTCTTCCACTGCCTCCCGCAGTTTGGTCAGACTCATGTTGGTAACTTTGAGAACACTGTCCAACCATCTTGTCCTCTGTCGTCCCCTTCTCCTAGTGCCCTCCATCTTTCCCAACATCAGGGTCTTTTCCAGGGAGTCTTCTCTGCTCATGAGGTGGCCAAAGTATTGGAGTCTGAGCTTAAGGATCTGTCCTTCCAGTGAGCACTCAGGGCTGATTTCCTTCAGAATGGATAGGTTTGAAAGTCTTGCAGTCCATGGGACTCTCAAGAGTCTCCTCCAGCACCATAATTCAAAAGCATCAATTCTTCGGCGATCAGCTCTCACTTCCATACATCACTACTGGGAAAACCATAGCTTTAACTATACGTACTTTTGTTGGCAAGGTAATGTCTCTGCTTTTTAAGATGCTGTCTAGGTTTGTCATTGCTTTTCTCCCAAGAAGCAGGCGTCTTTTAATTTCGTGACTGCTGTCACCATCTGCAGTGATCAAGGAGCCCAAGAAAGTAAAATCTCTCACTGCCTCCATTTCTTCCCCTTCTATTTGCCAGGAGGTGATGGGACCAGTGGCCATGATCTTGTTTTTTTATATTTTGAGCTTCAGACCATATTTTGCGCTCTCCTCTTTCACCCTCATTAAAAGATGTAGGGTTGCCATATTTCAAAAAGTAAAAACCAGGACACTCCGAAAGTTGTTGAGCTCTTTTTAGACAAACCCCCATGTTGTTGAGCCTTTTATTTTTACAAAAACGCAAAAAACCACGATTTTTTGATTGACTTACCTTAGATATCCCAGTAATGTCCATATGTATGGCAGCCCTACCAAGATGTGCTTGAAAACCCTGCGTCAGTCCGAGCATGGAACTCATTTAATGCACTGTGAGAATAATATTTCTAAGTTGTTAATGGCAGCCAATTTTAGAACTGGGAGGCTATGCTCCCAAATCAGAGAGCTTGGTTTCCAAACAGGCTTGTGCTCAAGGATTTCTCAGTTTACAAATTATATTAAGCATGCTGATAGAACATCAGGATACAAGCCATCTGGCAATTCTAGCTCGGTCCAACCAACAAGAAAAGTCACAGAAACGAGCATGATACGGATTTGTGAAATACAATACACAAAGATTTCCAGAATCAGGGCCCTAAAGATCTGAAGCAACTTATCTTATTACTGTATATTTATCATTGTCTCATAATCTGGTGTCTCGCTGACTTTTCCGTGAGAAATCTAATTGGACTAATTCAGCCTTGCAAATCACAGGGATTTGATCCTGAGCGCATTAACAGAACTTAAGTACTTTGTGGCTCTTACTGTTCAGGGGATTGTTTATTGTTGTTCTCTATCTGTTTATTTTAATACCCACACAATGCCTAGCTGAAAATAATTCCATAGATCTCGAAAGAGAGAGAAAGAGAGAGACACCAGGTCTGGATTCCAGCCAAGCCGTGGGAATAATTGCTTTTTAAAAATGGAGTGGGTTTACTCCTACATCCCTTGCACAAGACCTCTAGAATTCAGTGGGAGCAGAATTTGACTCTAATTGCATAATTGTGTTAGAAGCTGAGCTCATTTGTTCTGAGGCTTCCATGGGAGCCTTGGATTATTGCTACTGCCTTGTGATGATTTACAGAAAGTTCAGAGTTCAACTCTGTAGCCATTGCTACTGCCTTCATCTGTATAAATACTCCTTTCTAAATACTTTACACATAATCACCCCAGATGGTTATTTATTTATGTAATGATTATGCTGCTCTTCATGCTGGATCACAGAGCCATTTACAGGTAAATTGCACAGGTGATGCAATGGCAATCATGTAAAAATATGGTAATTTATTATAAACACCAACATTATTCATAACATCAAAGCAGCAAAAAGTTAATACCTTTCAGAAGACAGTTTCAGCATTCTAACTCAAGAACCCAAAAGCCTGGGGGAAGAGATGTGTCATAAACAGAAAAATGGAAATAGTTACATTTTTTTGTGAATATAAATGGCATACAGGCCAACTCCCCAGTTATGCAAATTCAAGTCATATGCAACCGTGCATGCATCCAAAACCACAAACCTGGAAGTGGCATGAAAGGGGGCAAAAACAGCTCACTATGGATCACGGGAGTTGTAGTCCAACAATTAGCGAGAAACCCAAGTTTGGAAAACACTGATTTAGTGGATTCTGGGCTGGTTCAACCACCCTGCTCCAGATCACCCTATTCTGGGAGTTTTCTGGGAGTTACTACCACTTTGGGAGGTGGAATAGGCAGAGTGACACTAACCCTTTGGGCGGAAGTTAATAGGACTGGATGGAGTGACAACCACCAGCCCAGTGCAAAGGGGGTTTCAAATGCAACCTAAATTAGTACAGTCATACCTCAGTTTAAGTATGCCTCGGTTTGAGTATTTTCAGCTTAAGTACTCCGCGGACCTGTCTGGAACGGATTAATCCACTTTCCATTACTTTCAATGGGAAAGTTCGCTTCAGGTTAAGTACAGACTTCCGGAACCAATTGTGTTTGTAAACCGAGGTTCCACTGTATTTGTATACCGTTCATGTGTTTAAAGCTCTTGGGATATGCAATCTCACTCATTCTTTCAACTGTCCTGAAATGCAGGCCAGTATTATTTAGTGCTGGGCAGAAAGTTGCCAAGTACTCTTTTTGCAGAAAGTGTGGAAAGAGTTTGCAGCTGGGCACACACAGAAGCATATTCCAGCCCCTCTGAATGCAACAAGGGGGGTACACACTGAACTTGGGGGAAGGACCAGTAAGTGGGGTCCTGCTTTCTTTATAAGTAATTTACATACAGGGCCGTGTTACCCATAGGTGCTAGGGGTGCTGGGCGCTGGGCTCTCAGGGGCGCCAGGCTGAAAGTCCAGGGCCAGAAAGTTGAGTCCACCCATCGGTTGGAGCACCATGATGGGCTCTTCTGCTGCGGGCCATGAGTTTGGGGATCTTTGCACCCCAGCCCTGTTTACATATGGAGATGATTGAACATACATTAGACCTTACTGCTTGCCTTCTGGAGCAGATTTAGGGGAGGTGAGCTGCAGAGTGGAAACTAAAATTATGGTACATAGTTAACATTGGATGTTACTCGCTGAGAATTGATTTTTTTGTAAGTATTTTAGCTGGTCAACCAGTGGTTACCATGGGTTTGTACCCATACTATTTTTTATTTCTTCGCATGTTAGCCATTTCCTGACAGTTCATATATTTATAGTCCTCCACCCTATCCCTTGATTGAGGAAATGATGGAGGGCAAACTACTACTAATAAATATCTTATATCCACAAACACTAACGTTTCCTTTCCCCCTTTTCTCCAACTTTTTCAAAAATCCAGCTTTCTCACAAGGTACAATTTAGTCAAGTTTCACTGGCTTTCTTATCCTCCATTCACACACATAAACAGCAGGTGGGAACAAAATCTAATCATCTTAAATTAAAACAGTGAGCAAATTATTTCTCCTCTTCCAAAAAGAGAGAAGGCAAAGCTTAAAAGCAAGGTAAAACTGCAAACAGATATTTGAAGCAGATCATCTCTCAAATGTTCTCTCAATGTTACAGCGTCTTATTTAGGACAAATAAACAAACAAGCCCCTTCCAAAGTAACTTTCTTCAATGCCTTGCGCCATCTGTATGAAAAATTATTTATACAATAAAATTAAATATTGTATAAATTTATTTGTACAATAAAATTTAGTTGGCACCATTTACTCTGCTAAATTCCATTTAGTTTCAGCTACATCTCATTTGCATAGATTATTTTTATCATGTGTAAACAGGAGCCAAGTGGCAGACTTTGCAAGTTAATTTGGGAGCCTTTTATTCAATTATAATTTTGCTTCTTCTTTATTATGCTTGCTAAATTTTATTTTTGAACAAAAGTGTCAGTTATTCACACAATTGACCCAAGTTTTGCATTTTTAATGATCTGTGAGAAAATAGCAAACAGCCATTGTTTGAAGCATGTTAACTTTGTGCAAAGCATAATTATATTATAATTTAATATTGTTTTTGTTGACTGCTAACAGTGTAAAATTTAAGGCTGCAGGCACACAATGAGAAATGACAAGATGTACAGCCTAAAATTATAAAGCCAATGAATCCAAACTGAATTTCCTTAATGTTGTTGTTAGGCTACAAACTTTGTATACATGGAACATATTGATAAAAGACATATATCGAAGTTTAGTTTTTTACTAGCAAAATGCCCATTATATCAAAGACCCCAAAGAAGCATGGTTTCAATGCATTGCATGGTCCTTCTCAACAAAGACAGAGCCACATCGTGGCAAGGAGATTCATATGCGTTCCCCTCATTAGAATATGTCATTAAGTACAGTACTTTTCTTTTCCATAAGAGAAAGTGACAGATACTCCATAAATGGGAGAAAGCAGACCCTCCAAGTGTCCTTATTTTCCATGGAAAGTCCTGGATTTACAGAAGCCCCCCTGGTTTCTGATTTGAACTTGGAATATCCCGCTTTCCGTTAGGACATCCCTTTTTTCATTGGAGAAATATTGGAGGATATGGAGTTATGCGAGGGACGGTGGTGGCGCTGTGGGTTAAACCACTGAGCCTAGGGCTTGCTGATTGGAAGGTCGGTGGTTCGAATCCCCGTGACGGGGTTGAGCTCCCGTTGCTCGGTCCCTGCTCCTGCCCACCTAGCAGTTCGAAAGCATGTCAAAGTGCAAGTAGATTCTTTACAACCAAGAAAACCTATAATAATGATTTTTAAAAAACAGCAAAAACAAGGTGCAAGTAGATAAATACGTACTGCTCCAGCGGGAAGGTAAACGGCATTTCCGTGCGCTACTCTGGTTCACCAGAATCAGCTTAGACATGCTGGCCACATGACCTGGAAGCTGTCTGCGGACAAATGCCAGCTCCCTTGGCCTGTAAAGCGAGATGAGTGCCGCAACCCCAGAGTCATCCGTGACTGGACCTAACGGTCAGGGGTCCCTTTACCTTATGGAGTTATGCAACCTCCGAGCTCAGGTGATAAATGACTAGACAACGTTTAGAAAAAATCTGATGGCAGCCCTGCATTAGGAAGTTTATTAATGTTTAATGTTTCAAACTAAAGCTGCTCCCTTTTCCTAATGATTCAAAGGTTTTCAGCCATTGAGAATCATCTAGCAGTGGGCAAAATGTTCTGCAGGATGACATTTCTTGGGCTGGGCCCAATGGCTTTGCTCTGCAGCCCACTCTGCCATATACGATGCTGTTCTGGAGAGGGCCCCAAACCACAAAAGCAGCCTTGGAGGGCTATGGGAAGCTCATGGTGAGTACGGTATGTGTGTGGAGGAGGTGTTGGTGAACATTGGACGCATTGCACAAGCAAAACTAAATTCCAATAGTGCTGCCAAGCTCTTGGTTTTGTTTTGTTTTTCTGCTTGCCTGGAACAATAAAACGGGTGATCTGCCACCATGAGTTTTATTTGACTGCAAGTGTAAGGTGTTGTAGAGGCCTGTAGTTTGGGGCTCTTTTGAATGCATGGCACTTTTACGATCAAATTTTTGCACCCTATATAGCAGGGGTCAGCAAGGTTTATCTTGCCTGGGCCGGATCGGTCCTGCAGAGATCCCCCCCCCATGGGCCGGATCGTGTGCACAATTTTCGGCATCTGTGTGTGTGTAGATGCCATTTTCGGCGTCTGCGCAGATGCGATTCTGGCGCCACGGAAGTGAGTCCCCGCACTATGCACCGGTTTAGAGCAATGCGAGAGCGGGTGGTTCGGTTCGGGGGCAGCTTGTGGGCCGGTCAAATGACCCCCGAGGGCCTTAGGTTGCTGACCCCTGCTATATAGGGAACGTGTGGGTTATTGCAACACTCAGTATTGGGGAATTGGTCCCCATTCGGGGGTCTTCTGTGGTGCCTCTGGCTTTGTGCTTGGGGTAAGGGAAACCGCAATGGCAGAGTATTACAAAAGGAGGCCAGCAGCATCTCAAGTATAGTGGTCTAGTTAATTCCTCGAGAGAGTTTAAATATAGATGATATGTCTACAGCACTAGGGATAATTGATTTGATGGTTGAGTGACTTTCCCTGTAAGGTTCTCTCAGAGCAAAGGCCATCAGACTCTAATTCTCAAAGACACAAGTGGTCCAAAAGAAGATTAATGGACTGGGAGCTCAGGCTGGCCATAGTATTTTAAAAAATGATTCCAGCCGGTATGGCTTGAGAGAAAGAAGAGTGCAGAAGGAAATAGCTTTCCTATTTGCATTCTCTCTAAATATGTTTCTTTTGAGAGAACTTGGGGGTGAGGTGATCTGATTTAGGTATAGTTTGACACACACCCACACCCCAATTATATCTGCCCCACTGCTAAATTTTGATTTACATAAATGTTCACTACCATTTTAATTGCATTTCTCCTTCATGTTACATTTTACGGCTACAATCTATGACTGTAATTGAAAGGGACTTAATTTTTAATCAGGGAAGTTTTTATGTATAAAAATATGTATCATTTTAATGTGACAAAAAATTTACTGTGTGGGATAGAGCCCTGACATGAAAATGCAAAGATAGTGAGTGTAAGATATTAGCCTGAAGGAAATATAGTTGAAGAGGTAATAATTTTTTTGGCCGTATGAAAAGATGTTTGCCCAAAGACTTTTAACCCCTGCAGTCACTCTGTCACAAGGCCTCAAAACATGCTGACGCTCTCTGTCTCGGAGACAGTTTTAAATTCCATCCCCCACATTTGTGCAGCAAGTTGTAAAATTTGTTTTGAAAAATCCTTATGAAAATTATTCAGCATTTTAGTGTGACTTCTTCCTAATAAACATATTTTTGTAAGGAGTTATGACTAATGTACACATTTTTACAAGCTGTTTCTCCTAATATAATGTATGTTTGTGTGCTATTTCTCCTAATATATTTGCGTGTGGAGGTCCCCAAACCACCCCTAAATAAATCACAACGTAGACAGTATTTAAGTTTAATGGGTTTTGGCATGAATTTGGCCACAACTTTATTAAATCCAAAACAATGTGAGTGGTTGCGTAGGCATTGGTTCTCAACTGTCACCTAAGGACAGAAATGATAATAATAATAACTTGCCTTGTCAACACGGGGAAATCCAACAGGGAGAGACGGGGACCGGGTGCACAGAACTCTCCCCTCTCCCTTCAGGCTCCCAGAGGCATCAATATGGCGTCCTGGCCCCTACCTAGGGGTTACGGACACAGCATAGAGCCCCTGTATTCCTGACCAGGATTTCCCCAACCACGCAGGCATAAACTTGGGGCCAACTTAATCAATAAGACCCTTTAATACAACCAAAATAACCAATGCCTAACCGCCAACCTTACAAGTTGTGACTATTTGCTACACAGTAGGCAAAAACCCAAATGGCACCAGCCAATCAGCCAGATGGGAAAAATTCCTACCGGCCCCTGAATACAGGCGACCAAGAAAAAGTCATAGCAATGTCAACACAGAGGCCTAAAAACAGCGGAGAGAGGGTGGGGATCAGAAACGCAGCCAAAGAGAAGGAAAAAACCGAGCATTTAAGTTTATATAACCCAGGGGCTTGACTTACTAAATTGATACATACAATTATGCCCAACAACAGCCCATAACCAATCAAACGGTGGCCACTCATGCCCCCACCTTTGTCACAGGCGTGGTTTGCTAGCCCCCACCACAAATCGTGCTCTCTATGATGGAGAACCCACATTGTTTCTATGCATACTTTTCCCTAATATATGCATTTTTGTAAATAATGGTGAGTTGGAGAACCACACTGAAAAAGCTGGATACATGTGAATTTTGAAAGACGGCTATGGCCTGGTCCACACATTGTTCTGCAAAATGCAAATATAATAAGTTTAGCCTTAAATGTGAACTGAATTGAACTCCCTGCCTATACCTATACCTCTGGATTCCCTTAAAGGAATCCAGAGACTCAACTAGTTTGGTCAACCCCCCAGAGGGGATTGTGCCCGTGCCTGAGTCCAGGGGAGCATCTGGGGGTGAACATAGTCTGTACCCAGCTTTTTGACTACCCAGGTGTTCACCCTTGGCTGACCTATGCTGGAACCCTGGGTCAGCGCTGCCTGCAACGGTGCAGGGAGCTAGTTGAACCAGAGCCATAGCTGTCAAGTCTCCCGTTTTCCCCGGGAAACCCCCGTTTTTCCAGCTGTCCCCAGTCGAAAAAACGGATTTTTTTGTTTTCCCCCGGTTTATTATGGCACGGCGGCCATTTTGGAACTGGGCGGAGCATGCTCAGAAGCGACTTTTGATGCTGCTCTGCCCAGTTCCAAAATGGCTGCAGCGCGACTTTTGGTGCGGCGGCCATTTTGGAATTGGGCACAGCAGCATCAAAAGTCACTTCTGAGCATGCTCCGCCCAGTTCCAAAATGGCCGTCGTGCTACTTCCGGTATGCTACTTTCGGTCCGGTCCCTTATTTTTCGGAGAGAACCTTGGCAGGTATGACCAGAGCCTATGCAACCACTCACTTCCTGTAATCAATAAAGTTGTGGCCAAAATTCTGCCAAAAACCAAACTAAAATTTGAGTCAAATGTGAATTTATTTTAGGGGAGAGGTCTCTGGGTCTGAACACGCAACAAGCTAGAAGCAAAAAGCGTAAGAAAACAACTTTCAAAGAATAAACTAGCTTCATTCTAAAAGGCACATCCCCTGCAAGAAGGTTTGCAAGTTGTTCAGGTTCTGGGAGCCTATGCATAATCCCATATTGGAGTTGCTTCATTCCCTCCTTCAGAAATTATTCTGGAAATATAAAGAAAGGAAGCATGACTTAATTGCATTTTCCATTATGGCGCTGTAAATAATGGAAAGATTTTCTCTTTTTTCTAATTCATGTTTGATCATTATGAGTGATTGTTGCCAATGTTAGTAATACTCAGAGTGACACCCTCTAAAGCAGTGGATTCAAGTCCAGTGATTTTAGTGGGTCTACTTTGAGGATGATTTAGTTGGATTGTGTGTTTTTCTTCATAAAAAAACTTATTGGTAAAGATAGTTTTCCCGTCTTACTACACTTATCCTCCAAGGCAAACTGTCTAACTGTTCTGCGACTGCATTCTTTGTGTATGTTTGGTAATGGCAACTCAAGGTCCCTGAATAATATAAGATACAGCCTAAGTGTATTTTTTTTAAAAAAAAACAAACCAAAAAGCAAACAAACAACCTACAGCACATTGTGCCTACCCCAGGTTTTCACAAAGGTTGCTTGCAAATACTCTCTCAGATAGGGACAATGATGCCCTCCCTTGACCTTTAAAATGAATACTGGTGAGGATTTGCAATATCTATAGCATTTATGGGATGTAGCCATGACAATCTTCGTCTTTTGCTCTAAGTACTCATAAATTGACAGCTACAAAACTATTATGGGAGCACAGTACTTCTTTTCTTTGTTTATTAGAATTCTAGTGGGGATGATCAACTTGTAATTTTTTAAACATTTTTTAAAAAGTTATTGTTAATGTTGTCATACATGTATGAAACCTTTACATAATCTTTACATACTAATACATATACATTATACTTATACATATATATAATGTTTATAGATTCACATTTTCACTTTTCATTATATACCAACATTTTCCCGTTTCTTTCTTCTTACTTATTACCCTGTGATCTTCCCTCCACCCGTGCATGACTTCCTTGTTATTATTTTGTAACCTTATTAATGAAATTATATTTCTGTATCTTAATAATTGAACATTCATTCTTATATTTCTGCTTAGCCTAACTTAACTTTGTAAAATCAGTCTATAAAGGTAAAGGTAAAGGGGCCCCTGACCATCAGGTCCAGTCAGTCTATAAAGGTAAAGGTAAAGGGGCCCCTGACCATCAGGTCCAGTCGTGCCCGACTCTGGGGTTGTGGCGCTCATCTCGCTCTATAGGCCGAAGGAGCCAGCGTTTGTCCGCAGACAGCTTCTGGGTCATGTGGCCAGCATGACAAAGCTGCTTCTGGTGAACCAGAGCAGCGCACAGAAACGCCGTTTACCTTCCCACTGGAGCAGTCCCTATTTATCTACTTGCACTTTGAGGTGCTTTCGAACTGCTAGGTTGGCAGGAGCTGGGACCGAGCAACAGGAGCTCACCCCGTTGCAGGGATTCGAACCGCCAACCTTCTGATCAGCAAGCACTAGACCAGGCATCCCCAAACTTCAGCCCTCCAGATGTTTTAGACTACAATTCCCATCATCCCTGAGCACTGGTCCTGTTAGCTAGGGTTCATGGGAGTTGTAGGCCAAAACATCTGGAGGGCCGCAGTTTGGGGATGCCTGCCCTAGACTCTGTGGTTTAACCCACAGTGCCACCTGGGTCCCAAAATCAGTCTATACATACCAATAAATTCTTGTTGGAGCATCTTTTGTTCATGTATTCTTGTACACATTTCCATTCTTGTTTGAGATTTTGATTAAATTGCGTTATAATCGTTGCCATCAGTTTTGCTAATTCAATCATTTCAAAGAATTTATATTGCCAATCTTTCAGTGTTGGTACTTCTTCTGATTTCCCATTTTTTGCAATCAGTAACCTTGTGGCGGCTGTGATTCTCTTCCTATCTTTGGGGATGTCGTTTGTTATGATTCCTAGAAGGAATGTTTCCGGCTTCTTATCAGTTGTTGTTGTTGTTTTTTAAACAAAACCACATTTTTTCCAGTTCCTCATGTATAGTTCCCCAGAATTTTTAAATTTATAATCTATAGGCTATGGAATGCTAATGACCTTTTATTTTTGTGACCTTGGATAATCAAAGGAAAACATATCTCTGATTAGCACGATCCTCCATACGTTCGTGCCTCTATGCATTTTATTGCTCTGTACATGAACTTTTGCAGCTCTGTTTGGAATCTGTGGAACATCTAACCAGCCACACAAACTTTTGAGCTAGTCTGAGCTTGTTTTGCAGAGAAACTTTGGTGACAATGAGTTAATTCCATTTATATAAGGTCTTCTTTTGCAAAGTAACAGCAAAAGGACTGCTCGTAATATATGGTGAAATTACCATTGCTTTCCATATCCTTTCCCCATGAATTCCAGTTGCATTGAGAGTAAGGTTTTTATAATCACCTAAGGTGTTATGCACAATCATTTAATATATTGGATCAAAACCAGCACCTCTCTTCTTAATGCCTTCATTGATCGTTCAAAGTGTCAGGCTGCCTGATCAACAACCCATTTAAATTGAAGAGGTTTGTTGTAAGCTGATTAAGATCCATTATCTTTGTTGTGACTAAATAGGCTTAAATTTATGAACTCTGGCTTAATGGGACAACGGGTCAAGCTGCAGGGCAAATGCAACCAGAACAGGGAAATAAGGAGATGAGGAAAAAAAGTTGAGTGAACTGGGGCTACATTGATTAGCTACTTTTGACAGGGGTCAGCAAAGTTTCTGTGGCTCGGGCCGGTTCATGGTCCTGCAGACACCACGGTGGGCTGGAGTGTGTTTGCATGTGCACAAACACCATTTCCGGCACTCCTTCCAGCGTGGAGGAGGCGTGTGCAGCTTCCCATTGGCTGCAGGAGCTTCCTGCAGCCAATGGGAAGCTGGCCAGCATTGCAGAAGGCAGTATCCGCTCTGCTCCGCGCCAGTTTAGCGCAGCACACAAGAGCTGACCGGGCAGGTGGTGGGGGTCCCTGAGTGGGCAGCAGGGGTCCATGGGCCGGTTAAATGACCCCCATGGGCTGCTTGTGGCCCCTGCTTTCGGAGAACAGTAGTGAAAATGCTGTAAGCCGCCCAGAGTGGCTGGGGAAACCCAGCTAGATGGGCGGGGTATAAATAATAAATTATTATTATTATTATTATTATTATTATTATTATTATTATTATTATGCAGGAGGCCAACTCTGCTATGGGAGAAGGGCAATAGGTCCTCTACCCCTTCCCTCGAGCCTCACCCTTTCAGACGAGGTGAGGCCCTTCCTGTTGCAGGTTGACCTCAAGGGGTTCCTTACCACCCCAGTGCCTTCCGCAGTCCTGAAGGCAGGTCTCACATTAGACCCTCAAAAGTGCCTGATAGATTCCCACACCTACTTGCCAAAGTGTGCGAATTAACCTGCTTTGCAGCTGCCACCTGCTCACAGATGAGTACAGAAAAGGTGAAACACAGGACAGCAAGCCTAATCTGTTGTTTAGTCATTTAGTCGTGTCCGGCTCTTCATGACCCCATGGACCATAGCACACCAGGCACTCCTGTCTTGCACTGCCTCCCGCAGTTTGGTCAAACTCATGTTCGTAGCTTTGAGAACACTGTCCAACCATCTCGTCCTCTGTCGTCCCCTTCTCCTAGTGCCCTCAATCTTTCCCAACATCAGGGTCTTTTCCAGGGAGTCTTCTCTTCTCATGAGGTGGCCAAAGTATTGGAGCTTCAGCTTCACGATCTGTCCTTCCAGTGAGCCCTCAATCTTTCCCAACATCAGGGTCTTTTCCAGGGAGTCTTCTCTTCTCATGAGGTGGCCAAAGTATTGGAGCTTCAGCTTCACGATCTGTCCTTCCAGTGAGCGCTCAAGGCTGATTTCCTTCAGAATGGATAGGTTTGATCTTCTGGCAGTCCATGGGACTCTCAAGAGTCTCCCCCAGCACCACAATCTATTGATGGGTTAAAAAAATGTACTCCAAACCTTTCTGCCATCGAAACCAGCATTGCCTCTATTGAGCGTAACAAGCACTCCAAGCCAGAATCAAAAGAGCTCAAAAGAGGGATGGAGTGGGTTTAAATAGCCCAAGTGTGGGGTGCATGATCTGGCCAGGCCCAACCACTCTGTGCAAGGTGGCAGCAGGATTCATTTTATCCCATGATATCTTGTGAACCAGGTTATCATGAAGTGTTTCCCCACAGTTCACTTGTAAACAGGGATATCCTTATAATGTCTAAAGATTATCTTGTGTAATAAGCTGAAGTAGAGTAGCAGGATTTAAGGGGATAGATAAAGGCAGGAATTGGTGTCTGAGTGGAAGAGCAAAGCTTTTTCCAATGTTGTTCATAGCAGTTGGGGGGGGGTGCTGTTTTGTGCTACTCTTCAGGAAATAAAACATTGGCTTGGGAGTGAAATGGGGGTGGGGAATGTTTACAGGCAAGACGTAAGAGGGGAACAGTGTGATGCAGCAGGTAAAAAAGCCAATGCAATTCTGGGCTGCATCAATAGGAGTATAGCGTCTAGATCAAGGGAAGTAATAGTACCACTGTATTCTGCTCTGGTCAGACCTCACCTGGAGTACTGTGTCCAGTTCTGGGCACTACAGTTCAAGAAGGATACTGACAAGCTGGAACGTGTCCAGAGGAGGGCAACCAAAATGGTCAAAGGCCTGGAAACAATGCCTTATGAGGAACGGCTTAGGGAGCTGGGTATGTTTAGCCTGGAGAAGAGAAGGTTAAGGGGTGATATGACAGCCATGTTCAAATATATTAAAGGATGCCATATAGAGGAGGGTGAAAGGTTGTTTTCTGCTGCTCCAGAGAAGCAGACATGGAGCAATGGATTCAAACTACAAGAAAGAAGATTCCACCTAAACATTAGGAAGAACTTCCTGACAGTATGAGCTGTTCAACAGTGGAATTTGCTGCCAAGAAGTGTGGTGGAGTCTCCTTCTTTGGAGGTCTTTACGCAGAGGCTTGCCAGGCATATGTCAAGAATGCTTTGATGGTGTTTTCTGCTTGGCAGGGGGTTGGACTGGATGGCCCTTGTGGTCTCTTCCAACTCTATGATTCTATGATTCTAACTGCTTTAAGGGAAAATTGTGAAGCAAATTTAAAGGACACTGCCTTGGTGAAACATTTAATGGAGTTCATTGAAAGCAATAATAAATAAATTAAAAGACTACCAAACCCACACATCCCAGACGCCATACATCTTTGCCTAAAGTAAAATTCTAGGGCGATATTTTCAGGGATTTTCTTCTCTGGTGAAAAATGGACGGGATTTTAAGGGAAAACAACAAATCATGTTAACCAGATGATTGAATGTCTCAAGCAGGTCCCATATGTACCCGAGCACATAGGCTTCATACTTATGAAAACCTTATTGATTGACAGTGGCAGCCGATAATGAAGCTCGAAACTTATGAGGGTATCTGTTTGTGAGACAGAGCACACCTCAGACCCCACTGACTAGAGAATGGGGTGGGAAGGCCCATAAGAACACAGAATGTGACAACCCCCAAGAGAGATCACTGACATATTGCTTCATCTTCTTTCAACTTTTAAAGGATGAAATTGCCGTAACCAGCAACGTTACAGTCAGAAAGCTGGAATTTCAGCTGTTGGCAAATCAGGGTGGGTGGGAATTAATAGGAAGTCATGCAAATGCAAGCTTTAAATATAATTACTCGATCCATTATTAAGTAAAAACGAGCACTTTAACTGAAAACATAATAGTGTAGGTCCTAACAGCTGCTCCCTCAAGACTTTTTTGTAAACAGGGACCAGAACAAAATCCTCTGTTCTTCCTGAAAAGAGTTTCTTTTGGTACTTTATGCAAATGCCTTGACCCCTGTAGATGCTGTGCATTCTTCAAACAGACACCTACCTTCAAAAGTGACAGCAAGCAATAATGTGACAAATGAGCACTGCTTCTGCACATGTGCGGCACACTTTGCCTAGAATATTTGGTGTGATCGAATTAAAATGACCTTTTTGTGACAAGGACGATGTAATCAAACGATCCGGGATGTGGGAGGGAGGGGTGTGTGTGTGTGTGTGTGTGTGTGTGTGTAAAGCTAGGGAAAATGTCTGGGTGCTATATTCTAATTTAGCGGTCATTTAAACCAGGCCACCTCTTAATCATCCTATCCATTCTGCTTGCTATCTTTCTCATTTTGAACTGCTCCATTGTCTTGACTGAAGGAACACTGAAATATATTTTGTGAGGCTCAACAGGAGGCAGAAAAGGTAGGTGGGAGACGGGAAAAAAAGAAAGAAAGAATATCATCTTCCTGCATGATTAGTTTGTAGGTAGCCTGTATAAAACTTTAATGAATATTGATATTGGAATCAAAGATGCAATGCTTACTGTTTGCTTTACCATGCCATAAAGTTTAGCTTTGCTTAGTAATTGATTCCCCCTTTTTAAATGGAAGAAGATAAATTGCACACCTCTTCTCTTTTTATTGATGAGAGAATTATGCGAGAAAAGTATAATCAAATATTTCCAACTGTCCTTTGGGTAGCAGGTAGCGCTGAAATGAATAGTCTCCTACACACTCCCATCCACAAATGCAATAAGCACTTGGCAAGGGCTTTATGGATTCTTAATTGCATCAGTCAGGTTCTAGGAAAACACATAAGCTACTTTCTTGGATCTGTCACAGCAGACTTCTGGCAAAGTATTTTAAAACAAGAACATCATAAAAACCGCTGTGCTCAGAAGCACAGATCTAAGCAGAAGTTCACATTTTACTTTCACCCTAAATAGATATGAAAAGCCATGTGTTTTGTAACGTGTGAAGGCTACAGTTATGCAAATCTCTTGCGGCTTCTCTCAAATTCCTTAAGGTTGGAACCTATTTCAATTACGAACCTTGCAATTTCCCCTTTAGTAGACTAGCGATCCCCACCTCCCCCACAGCTTTCTATGAAATTTGTACTAGTCGAGTCATAACTCTGTTGGCTTCCCTACAAATTCTTCAGATGGTTCACCTGAGTGTGGATCCTTTAATCCTTTAATTTGACATTCAAAATAAATTCGAGTTAGGCAAAATGGGATGACAACTCTCGCAGAGGAAGAAAGACCACATTCATGGCCCAGCCAATGTGATTCATGAGCAAAGACAGGCTCTACAGAATGAGGCTATGGAAGAAATCCCCTTATCAAGCAGCGAGAGCTGTCTGAAAGATCACCTGATGCAGTGAATAATATAAACACAAAATTGCAGTAATGTAAAATTATTTTTAAAACTTTTTTTAGAAAAAACAGAAAAACAATATATGACATTAAAATATAATTCCACTAATACAAATCTATTTCCAAAACCTGCTGTAGAACAACAAGAGGCCCAATCAAAATAAATAATATAAAAGCCACTTGAAACAGGTAGTTTTTTTTTAAAGTCTCTTTGAAGACTGAGACTGAAGAGCTAACTATACATCCCTTGAGAAGGAATTCCACATAGTATAGGCCACTACTTAGATCACCCAATACTTCTCTCAAGGCACAAGCACATTCAGGTTAGCACAAATGTTTATTTTCCCCAAACATTTAGGGCAGAGGTCAGCAAACTTTTTCAGCAGGAGGCCGGTCCACTGTCCCTCAGACCTTGTGGGGGACGAGACTATATTTTGGGGAAAAAATATGAACGAATTCCTATGCCCCACAAATAACCCAGAGATGCATTTTAAATAAAAGGACATGTACTACTCATGTAAAAACACCAGGTAGGCCCCACAAATAACCCAGAGATGCATTTTAAATAAAAGGACACATTCTACTCATGTAAAAACATGCTGATTCCTGGACCGTCCGCGGGCTGGATTTAGAAGGTGATTGCGCCGCATCCGGCCCCCGGGCCTTAGTTTGGGGACCCTGATTTAGGGCTTTACAGGGTAAAACCGTCACAGCTCTTCTTGCTGGATGTAGAATTAACACGCAAACAATAAGCAGCAATGCAGACGCCGCCAATCACCTTTTCAAGTGAATAGTGGGACAGAATTCAGTCCATCCCTTTAACCTTGATCGTTGCAAGTGATTGATGCTTTCAAAGCTGCCAGCGTCTACCATCTGTTTGTAGGGAGACATCTCAAGTGCGGCATGTTGTGCACAACTGCTAATAGATCGTGACATTTGTTTCACTTCCACATTGCTTGTGGAAAGAGAAAGTCTGAGCAGGCATGGCCAAACTTGGCCCTCCAGCTGTTTTGGAACTACAACTCCCATCATCCCTAGCTAACAGAACCAGTGGCATGGGATGATGGGAACTGTAGTCCCAAAATAGTGGGAGGGCCAAGTCTGGCCATGCCTGGTACTAGAGGTACTATCGGATTTTGAGATATGCAGCTGTTCTGCCAAGCAAATCATTCCAGGTATCCCTACCCCTCTACAACATAAGACTAGCAAACTTCCTCAGAGGACTTCCACACATCTATAAGGATGGTTGGAGGATGGATGGTGGCTAACAGATTGAGGTTGAATCCTGACAAGACAGAAGTACTGTTCGTGGGGGACAGGAGGCGGGCAGGTGTGGAGGATTCCCTGGTTCTGAATGGGGTAACTGTTCCCCTGAAGGACCAGGTGTGCAGCCTGGGAGACATTTTGGACTCACAGCTATCCATGGAGGCACAGGTCAATTCTGTGTCCAGGGCAGCTGTCTATCAGCTCCATCTGGTACGCAGGCTCAGACCCTACCTGCCTGCAGACTGTCTCGCCAGAGTGGTGCATGCTCTAGTTATCTCCCGCTTGGACTACTGCAATGCGCTCTACGTGGGGCTACCTTTGAAGGTGACTCGGAAACTACAACTAATCCAGAATGCGGCAGCTAGACTGGTGACTGGGAGCGGCCGCCAAGACCACATAACACCAGTCTTGAAAGATCTACATTGGCTCCCAGTACGTTTCCGAGCACAATTCAAAGTGTTGGTGTTGACCTTTAAAGCCCTAAATGGCCTCGGTCCAGTATACCTGAAGGAGCGTCTCCACCTCCATCATTCTGCCCGGACACTGAGGTCCAGCACCGAGGGCCTTCTGGTGGTTCCCTCGTTGTGAGAAGCCAAGTTGCAGGGAACTAGGCAGAGGGCCTTCTCGGTGGTGGCGCCTGCCCTGTGGAACGCCCTCTCAACAGATGTCAAAGAGGAAAACAACTACCAGACTTTTAGAAGACATCTGAAGGCAGCCCTGTTCAGGGAGGCTTTTGATGTTTAATAGATTACTGTGTTTTATTTTTCTGTTGGAAGCTGCTCAGAGAGGCTGGGGAAACCCAGCCAGATGGGTGGGGTATAAAGAATAAATTATTATTATTATTATTATTATTATTATTATTATTATTATTATTAGGCAGTGGCTGAAAATGCATTACCTGTTACAGCTTCGTGTATCTAAAGAACAAATCTGATGTCTTCAGATTTACCTCTTACAACAGAAAAAAGCTAATGCACCACATGGTCTGACTTGAAGTGCAAATACTCGCTCTTTCTCCTCTTTAGAAAATTTATTTATCATCCGTGCAAGAAGCATGCAAAAGGACGATCTAAGTTTCCAATTAACATCAACCAGAGGCTTCATCTTTCTTTTAAAGTCCACTAATATGGCTTGAATGAATGACTTTCTAATCAGTTAGTCAGGTGGGACTGATGAAATGGCATGAAAAATACTTACGTAATGACTAGGGGGGGAAAAAGATCCAATAACTTAAAATGTTCTGTCCTCCCAGCCTCCTCACCTCTACCCTGCTCTTAGGTAAATAAATGACTGTTAATTAAGAATGTTGAGGAAAATGTAGCCTTCCATCTTGTTTACGGAGTTGTAGTTAGGTTAATCCAATTTCCAGCAGCTTATGACTTCAAAGAAAATCCTTCAATAGACTTATAATCTCTTTATGAAACACTAAATATCTTTCCTCTTCAAGGCATAAATTTGACATGATTGCAATGCACAGCATATGTTACCATACAGTAAGGCATGAAGCTGTTGTCATATTCAAGGGCTCCACAAGCACCAACACTGATTTGCTGCAGCAGGAAGACAGCTGATGGCTCTCCAGCGGCACACGTTTGCCTATATCTCAGTCTGAGCAAAGGTTCTTCCTTGGAACATGGCTTTGTGGGTGATATATCCCTGGCATGGAACCTGCAGTGCCACCATTTTGCTGCAAGAAATGGAGTTTCCAGTTTCCAGTGGTAAACTGCGAGCAGTCACTTAAGATCTTGCTACTGTTAAACTTTGAACAGTATCCACCACCGTAATGGCAAAGTAGCGATAGCATGGGTGGTCTTTAGGGTGGTCAGCTGAGCTGCTGTGTTTTGCTCTCACAACATATGCATTTGTCAGAATGAGGCTTTGCTGAGTTGAGATGGTGAGCCTTGTTTTGTCTGTTCTGCAGCAGCCACCTCAGCAAGAGCCGCAGGAGATCAGTAGGTGGGAACAGCAGGGGCCGCTGCTTTGCCTCAGGCAGCAGAGTGTGGATCTCTTTGCCCAATCCTGATAAGTTCGGTTTTTGTTTTTAAAAGCAGGGCTATGTATTTCTTCTTTAATTCCTTCTACCTACATTTTGTTGAAAATGTGGATGAGGTTGTCTTGCCCCTGGACGCCTCAGAGCAATGGAGTTTTGGGACATCCTAAAGTAATAGCCCTCAACTGAGGGCACTAGGAGAAGGGGATGACAGAGGATGAGATGGTTGGATAGTGTTCTCGAAGCTACAAGCATGAGTTTGACCAAACTGCGGGAGGCGGTGCAAGACAGGAGTGCCTGGCGTGCTATGGTCCATGGGGTCACGAAGAGTCGGACATGACTAAACGACTAAACAACAACAGCAACAAAGTAATAGCCACTATAATCAAGGCAACATCCTGTGGCAATACTGGTCTTGACAACACCAGGATTCCCAAGGGCCTCTGGAAATATCCAGTCTAGAATTTGTACAAACATCAAGTACCTATGGCTCACTTTTTCAGAAATCAGCCTTGGTATCCCACACTTAAGGAATGCCTTTTTGTAAATCGGGTCCTCCTCAAATGTTGTGCTGAGATTATCAGGACTGACCTCACTGTTTGTGTGGGTGGGAGCTATTGGATAGCCACAACAACCCGATTGGTGGTCCCTCGGTTGCTGGGCAAATCCGGCCAATGGGATTTTTGTGTATTAACTGCAGGACCTTTATATACCGCTGCACGTTGCATAGAGCTTCCTCTTTTCACCTTGTGCACCGGATCACCTGCCCACCCTCCCTATATTTAGGGTTCATTATGACCTTGCTATGCCATCGTGGGTCCTCTGTTGTTGGGACAGGGGCCCAGTAGGAATTTTCCCATTTGGCTGATTAGCTGGTGCCACTTGGGTTTCGCCTGCCGTGTAGCAAATCTTTACAACTTTGTAAGGTTTGGCGGTTAAGCATTGGTTCAAGGTGGTCTGGAGGGGGGGTGGAGCACCTGCCCCCTCCAATGCGCAAATGAATCCAGGGACTCTCCATGCTTTCATTGACCCCTTTCGGGCAGGTAGGGCCACGCAAGAGTCCCTGGGAGCATTTGGGGTGAGCTTGAGTCTGATCCTGGACCATTGCTCCCCCACAGTGTTTACATGTACTGACGATATGGTGGGGCCCAGTTGTCAGTGCTGCCCTGCTGAGGTCAGGTGCAGCTAGTCAGGAACCAATGCCTAATCACTCACTATCTGTAATCAATAAAGTTGTGGCCAAAATTATGCCAATAACCAAATTCCGTGTCAATTGTGTCTTTATTTATTGGGAAGCTCCTGGTGATCTTAACATACAATAGACACCTTACTTTTTATTCCCTTTAAAAAATATTTGTGTGCAGGTACTGGGAGAAAAGCAATGACAAACCTAGACAGCATCTTAAAAAGCAAAGACATCACCTTGCTGACAAAGCTCCGTATAGTTAAAGCTATAGGTTTCCCAGTAGTGATGTATGGAAGTGAAAGCTGGACCATAAAGAAGGCTGATCGCCGAAGAATTGATGCTTTTGAATTATGGTGCTGGAGGAGACTCTTGCAAATCCCATGGACTGCAAGAAGATCAAACCTATCCATTCTGAAGGAAATCAGCCCTGAGTGCTCACTGGAAGGACAGATCCTGAAGCTGAGGCTCCAATACTTTGGCGACTCCCTGGAAAAGACCCTGATGTTGGGAAAGATGAAGGGCACAAGGAGAAGGGGACGACAGAGGACGAGATGGTTGGACAGTGTTCTTGAAGCTACCAACATGAGTTTGACCAAACTGTGGGAGGCAGTGCAAGACAGTAGTGCCTGGCGTGCTCTGGTCCATGGGGTCACGAAGAGTTGGACACGACTAAACGACTAAACAACAACAACAATGGTAACAAAAGCATGATTGTGCATTTCCGTTTCTACTATTGTGAAACAAGGAGCGCCTTTTAGAGATAAGTTCTTTCCCTTGATGTTTGAATTGGTTAATAATAATAATAATAATAATAATAATAATAATAAACATATTTTGAACTATTGCATATTTTTATCTTGGGATTCAAACTTTCTGTGCCTGCCTATTGGTCGCAACTCTGCTATGATTTACTTTACTGATAAATAGACCTGCTTTTATTAGAGAAACGGATGCACCTGCAATAGCTAATCTAAATGTGTTTAATAATTAAGCACCAATTTGCAGGGGTGTCAAAGTTAAGGGTTGTTACAAATGGCTGTGTGACACTCCCACCCTCTAAACACAGTTGTTTCTTTGGCTTAAATGTGCCTGATCTGTAGCAAGTGATTAAGAACCAGGATCCCCATCTTCTGAAGCTGGAATCCATTGTAATTAGCTCACATATACAGTGTGCCCTTAGAATGGAATGAATATTGGACCCTATAACTGGCAGGCATTAAGGAGCCTTGGGGGTTAGTTAGGCCTAGCATAAATCGCCTGGCCTTCTGCCCTTGTATGTCCAAAAACCCAGCACCTTTTTTTCTGGTACGCTTCAGGGATCCCCCTCCAGCACCTGACCTCTTGATGAGAAAACAGCCCCACGCTGTCCTTGAAAAGGCATATCTGCCTTGCAACCCAACTGAATTGAAACCTTGAGGCTGTGCTCTGCAACCTAGGATCACCAAGGTCAGGGGCTGAAGGCCGAAGCTTGAGCTATGGCAGAAATAAAGCACTGTTCTGTTGAACATACAAAGACCAGAAGCCAGGCTCCATTTATTAATTGCATCTATTCACCACCTTTCTCACAAAGGTGGTTTATAATTTGATAAACACTGAAACAAATAAAAGATACAAAAGATAGGATGGTGGAGGAAAGGGCAACGCAGCTGGAGCAGGTCCTGGTGTTGTCTTTGACTGCCTCTCCTCCTCCCTCTCTTTTTCCTTCCCACAGAGCCATTGTGGCACAGGGTCGCAGAAGATTTGCAGCTGTATTTCCCCAATAATAGATTTGGCAGCCTCAGGATTGTACCGGGCAACCATTTCACATTTTATGGTTAAGTCCTCCTTTGGCAAAAGAACCTTTATGGTTCATGTTGGAGGGTATGGAGTTATTTGACCCCCGAGGCATGTGAAGGTAATCCTGTACAGCAGGCACGTCCAACAGGTAGACTGTGATCTACCGGTAGATCATTGGACGTCTGTGGTAGTTCACTGGTAGATCACTGGCTCACCTCAAAGAAGCTCAACAACTTTGGCTCCCCTACAAAAAGCTCAACATTTTTGCCCTGCACCCCAAAGAAACGGGGCTTTCCTCCCCCCTAAAAAAGCTCTACAACTTTGACCTGGACCCCTAAAAAACAGGCCTTTCCCCTTCCTAAAAAACCCTCAACTTTCACCTGAATCCCCCAAAAGGGGGTAGATCAATGCCAGTTTTTAACTCTGTGAGTAGATCACCATCTCCTGGGAGTTGGCCACCCCTGACTGTACAGGGGCGGTTTTTTTTTTTTAAAAAAAAGTTTAATGTTTTATTATGTTTTTATATATGTTGGAAGCTGCCCAGAGTGGCTGGGGCAGGCCAGTAAGATGTGTGGGATATAAATCGTAAAATTGTCACTATGGAATGTGATGTCCCTATTTTCATCGGAGCAATGTTGGAGGGTATGTTAGGCATTTCCAGTTCCTTCTGTGTTAACAAGCATAATGGCTGGGTTGGTGTTTTTTTAAAAAGAAGATGTGTGTATGGGGGAGGGGTGTTAACAGCATAACTCATTTCTCTCTCGGAAACCCCATTTAGAATTCCGCCCTTTGGAGTTTCCCAAAGCATTTGCCTTGCTGCTATGAAAAACTAAGTCAAAAACATCGCTCTGTCTTTGTGCGCAGAACAAATTGTGTGGCTCTCCAGATTATGGGCACAGTCACAAGGAGGTCTCTTGAATTTGGCTTAAAGCATTTGCAAATTGCATATATAATTTATGAGCTCTGTGATGTCAGTCCAGATAATAAACAGCCCACCAGTGTCTTCCACACAAAAAAAAAATCCTACTGTTCGCCTCAAATTGCAAAAGAAATCTCTGAGGAACTATGCAATCAAGCAAAAAACTGCATGATATGTTATCTCTGCAGGATGGAAATTCTTGTGCATGGCTACTATATCTTACAGCGCCTAGGCTGAATTCTGTAATAGTTTGCAGATTATATGCATGAGAAATCCATGCAACTCCTGTAATGCTCATTATTCTGTTCAGATTCCCGTAGCATATCCTACCCATTTTGCTAACTTAAAAAAAAGAAAGTGCATATTCCATTTTTGCTATTAAAGCCATTTCCTATTTTACTACTTTAACAAAGTTTCCAAGGCACTGAGCGCCTTTAAGTGTTGAACTGTGACTGATGATGTGATAAAAATATAAGCATAGCCGGATCCAGAAGAATTATTTTGTAATCATTTGAAATAAATCACAGCTTAGCCTATGTATCTTAAATTTTGTGCTTGATTACTTTTGAATCTGTAGCTGCACTCTTCAGCAACTTTTGATTCCTCATTAGTATATTCAAATTCTGTAGATTTCCCTCCTTTTGCTGGGCACCCCTGCAATTTATTTAATGTTAGATCATAAATTTGAGCAAATTAGAGTCTATTCTCATTAAATATGAACCCTATAGATCTAATAAACTCCACATTCCTGGCATTAAATGGAGCATAAACGACAAAATCAACAAGAGGAGCTGTTGATGAAACTCTTTTGCTGTAATGAATATTAAAGGGTTTTATTAAAATGTGTTAAATGGTTCTCACATAAGTTAAGAAAAAATGGTGATTCTGGTGACCATCAGGAAAAGGTAATTCTTTGGTATGAATTCCTAAACTGCAAAGAATAGTTCTTATTCTTTTATTTCTACCCAAGTTCCATTTGGTACGTAAGGATAGGACCAGATGTTATAGGAGATGTATGGCAATTGTAAAAAGAAAAGAAAAGAAAAGAAAAAGTAGTCCTGTGTCTCCTTCTTGCTTGTTGGTAATGGTCTGTTATACTCAGCATAGACTCATTGAAACTAATGACCATGACTAACTTAGGTCCATTAACTTCAATGGGTCTACTCTGAATAAAAATTAGTTTCATACAACTCAATGTCTGGAAAAATAAAAATCCAGCAGCTTGGACCATGTATTTGGCAGATTTACCAGTGACAGAGGAAAAGCTACTGGGATAATCGTTTCAGCAAGGGTTATACCAAAAATGTCTTCCTCATTTCCACACACCCCCAACCATTCTCTCTTGATTAATGGGAAAACAAACAGCATTTATTATCAAAAGGGAAGGGGGAAATTGGGGGGCTGAAATTCTTATGGGTGCAGAGTTTGTTCTGCTTAGCTTACCTTTTGAGGTGAGCACACTTTCTTTCACTCTACAAATCATCTTCCTGAAACCCTCAACACATCCTTAGAAGGGTTTTGTCCCCTAGGCTACCTATTGTTTTCCAGAAAGCTATTTTTATTGTTTTATAAAATGACTTATGGTGAAGAGCAGGCAATTCTCTCTCTCTCTCTCTCTCTCTCTCTCTCTCTCTCTCTCTCTCTCTCTCTCTCTCTCTCTCTGTGTGTGTGTGTGTGTGTGTGTGTGTGTGTGAACTTGCTATAGTCCCATGCTATCACTACATCTAAACTTAGGCGCAATGTTATGATCCTTGGACGAACCCACTTCTTAGCTCCCTTCATTGCGTGTGGAGGTCCCCAAACCACCCCCCTAAATAAATCACAATGTAGACAGGATTTAAGTTTAATGGTTTTTTTGTATGAATTTGGCCACAACTTTATTAAATCCAAAACAATGTGAGTGGTTGCGTAGGCATTGGTTCTCAACTGTCACCTAAGGACAGAAATGATAATAATAATAACTTGCCTTGTCAACACGGGGAAATCCAACAGGGAGAGACGGGGACCCGGGTGCACAGAACTCTCCCCTCTCCCTTCAGGCTCCCAGAGGCATCAATATGCCGTCCTGGCCCCCTACCTTGGGGTTACAGACACAGCATAGAGCCCCTGTATTCCTGACCGGGATTTCCCCAACCACTCAGGCATAAACTTGGGGCCTACTTAATCAATAAGACCCTTTAATACAACCAAAATAACCAATGCCTAACCGCCAACCTTACAAGTTGTGACTATTTGCTACGCAGTAGGCGAAAACCCAGATGGCACCAGCCAATCAGCCAAATGGGAAAAATTCCTACCGGCCCCTGAATACAGGCGACCAACAAAGTCATAGCAATGTCAACACAGAGGCCTAAAAACAGCGGAGGGAGGGTGGGGATCAGAAACGCAGCCAAAGAGAAGGAAAAAAACCAAGCATTTAAGTATTTATACCCCAGGGGCTTGACTTACTAAAATGATACATACAAATATGCCCAACAACAGCCCATATCCAATCAAACGGTGGCCACTCATGCCCCCACCTTTGTCACAGGCGTGGTTTGCTAGCCCCCACCGCAAATTGTGCTCTCTATAATAGAGAACCCGCATTGTGAGAAATAGTACATTGTGTGTCCTATTTTCTTGTTCCTATTCCTTAACCAGTTACTCATCCATAAGAGGACCTGTCCCTTTATTCCATGACTGCTAAGCTTGCTGTGGAGTCTTTGGTGAGGGACTGTTTTAAAGCTTTGGGAAAGCAGAAGTACACAATCTACTAGATCAGCCCTCTCCACAAGCTTGCCGACTCTCAAGTAGGGATTTCAGGACAAATCTATAAAATTTGCACTTTTCAAAACAATATGTGAACTGAAACAATATGTGCACTTTTCTACGCCAAGTATCCACACATCAATGGAAGGGTAACTGACAGCTTAGTTCAAGCTGGCCAAAGACTGGTACCCAATGAGATGAACATGGGGGGGGTAGTACATTTTAAAACATTGGCACTCATAGGAGTAAGACTGTCCAAAGAAAGCAGCTAGAATAGCAAATAGGAAATGTCAGTTTCCTTCGGCTTTCATTCTTGCCCCCACCAGGCATTTTAATGACACTATTTAGCACTGAAGCATCTTTCCCTCTCAGCACTGACTAATAACATGCTGAGATTGTTCCACTCTTTTCTACTAAAGTTTTATTGAAAAGGGGAGGGGGAAAATGCCTGGGGATTTCACTCTTCACACGTTGGAGGACAAACTTCAGATACGGCATTTTGAAAAAAGGGGGAAAGAAAATTAAAAAGAAAGGTTAGTGATGGAGGCTGAGGGTGAAGGAGAGAAACAAGGGGAAGAGCTAATGAAGGGAATTAAATGGATTGAGAATTACATTGTGGAACAACAGTTGGAGGATAATAAATCTTTGAGTTGCAAGTGTAAAAAGGATGAACAATAAAAACAGGGAGGTGATAGAAATGTCACAATGCATTTTCAGTAAACATAAAATTTCATCTGCAGTTATGTGGATTGTCAGAGGGATTCTGTTATTAAGGCACATGACCAAACAATACTTTCCCGTGGTTTCTTTCTATTATGGAGAGGAATATTCCCCCTCCCAGTTAGAAACACTGTAATCTGTGTTGGCCTTTAGTTAACCTCAATATCTGTGTTTAGCTATTTATTTATCTATTCCCCAGTATTTATGGGATGCCCTTTAACTTGAGCTCTCAGGGCGGCTCACAAGAAATGAAAAGCAAGGTAGGAACACATGCAAGAAAACAGAATTTCAATGAAATGTATAAAAACAGCATAAAAAAATGTATGGCAGACATAAAAGCAAATGAAAGTTGAAGCAGTTTTAAATTTCACCTGGTGCTGAAATGGCATTAAGGTAGGCATGTGGTGAGCTCCTGTAGGGAGGGCATTTGATACATGAAGTGCCACTGCGGAAGAAACCCATTCCTCAATAGCCACATTCCTATGTCTTTGAACATTGAACAAGACTGGTGATCCTTTAGGTCCCTCAACCCAAGCTGTGAGGGCCCTTCGATGTCAAAACCAGCTTGAACTGGACCGGGGAAAGGACTGGGAACCAGTGAATTAGGTTCAGTGGACTCATCCTTCCCAGTCTCAGTTAGCAAACCTGTAGCTTTATTTTGAGTTAATGAAACTTTTTAAACCATATTCAGAGGTAGTCCCATATACAGTACAATGAGTTAAATCTGACTTACACTAGCTTGTTTTCAGTGTGACTAAAAATGAAATTTTATGCAAACCTACCTGAGAGGAAGTCCCATTGAACGGATGGACATTTATTTCTGTGTGGACATGCGGTAATTTAGGATGAATGATGTAGGCAACTGGTAGATATTGTGTCTTAATGCTCTGATGATTGTATTTTGCTAGCAAAACAAATGTTTGCCTACATTGACTAATGAGCAGAAACTGTGAGTTGAAGTGTTCACAAATAAAAACTGACCTTTAAAATTGCCTCAATAGCTGCTTGGACTGGCCATGTTGTGCGGATGCCTGATTATCACCTTCCAAAGCAACTACTCTATTCCAAACTTAAAAATGGAAAGCGTAATGCTGGTGGTCAACAAAAGAGGTTTTAAGTCTGTCTCAAGGCAAATCTAAAAAAAAAGTAGTATAAACACCAACAATTGGGAAACACTTGCTGCGAGCGCTCCAGTTGGAGAACAGCCTTTACCAAAGGTGTCATGGGCTTTGAAGAAACTCAAACTCAGGACGCAAGGGAGAAACATGATAAGAGGAAGGGACGCTTGGCAAACCCACACCGTGATCAACTCTGCCCAGAAACCAATGTATCCACTGTGGAAGAACATGTGGATCCAGAATTGGCCTCCACAGTCACTTACAGACTCATTGTTAAAACCCTGTTCATGGAAGACAATCTCAGGGTCATGGTTTTGAGCCCCACATTGAGTAAAAAGATTCCTGCATTGCAGGGGGTTGGACTAAATGACCTTCATGGTACCTTCCAACTCTATAATTTTATGAAAAAGAAGTCCCATTAAGACCAGGAGCCCTTCTTGGCATAGAGGGGGCACCGTGTATTCTTGGTGGGAATGTCCCACAGTTTCATTTAAAGTTACGTTACTTATCTGCACAATTCAATGTGATAGCCAACCTAAGTCACACTTAGGGTAGACTCACTGAAATGTATTTCAGTAAGATGTATTTTTATGTGTGTCTACTCTGTTGGGAATCACCCATCATATTTGGAAACCAACCTGTGCAATTTTTGACCTCTCAAGCTGAACACATACACATGCTGTGGCCTATGAGAAGCTCAACACTCCCTTCTGGTTACTGCACTGTTGTTGTTTTATTCCTACAAGGAAAGAAATATTCAGTTTGCCAAACCCTTAGTGGACCGCCAACATATATGAATGATGTGCTGCATTCAGCTTGGTCTCTCACTAGTTGTGACAGGAGTACTCCAAAGTTTTAAGCATGCAAGAAATGTAGGGAGATGGGGATGGATGGACTGTGTTTTTCGTTTTTTTAAAAAAGAAGCTAACATAATAGCATCCTGGAAAGAGAATTTCTTTAACAAACCATTTAGGCAATTAAAAAGAAAACCCCTGCTCATATGCCTCTGGTTAATAGAACACCATTTCTGCATAATGCAGTACTAATTTTTTGCTTCTCTTACATCCTATTTTTCATCCCTGGCATCAATGAAACCGCTTGCTGCTGAAATGTTCTTGTTTTCACACTGCTTGTATCCTGTCTGCATTCCTCGAGTGCCCTGGAACTCTCTCATGAGAGTTCATTACCCTTTAGAACACTAGGCAATATATTTTATTTATTTTATAGTGCAGTGCATTTTCTGTTTTGAAATTTGCTTTTTTTTCCTACACACAACAAGCTTTGTTATTACTTTAGGGAATAACTGCAGATTACATAAGAAATAAACACGTTCTTGGTTGTTAGAAGTTGTCGGGGGGGGGGGGCTATTCCCAATATGGGCTCTGCAAAAGCAATGGGCAGGGGGAGAACACAGAGGCACTGATCCAACTAAAGTTAGCTGTGGCTGGCGAGGAAGGAGGATTTTGTTTGGTCCATATTTTAAAATGAGCTAACTTATTTATGAGTTCATGGACTTATGTGTGGGTGAGATTGCATGGTGATAAATTGCTTTGTGATAAAGTTCATGCTCCAAAACTGCATTAAAACTAGATTTTATGGGGAAAATATGTGCAGATTTAGATAACTTAAATGTGTATGCGTGTGCGAAGGGTTAAAAAATGCAGAGTACGGGATGGATTTAGGGTTAAGCACATATATTGATATAGCTCAGAAATAGGCTTTGTCCATTCAGTTAACTATAAGGAAAACCTTGTGAGATTAGACCAGGCATCCCCAAACTCCCATGATCCCTAGCTAACAGGACCAGTGGACAGGGAAGATGGGAATTGTAGTGCAAAACATCTGGAGGGCCACAGTTTGGGGATGCCTGGATTAGACCAAGGGTTCACCCAGCCAAGCATCTTGTTCTCACTGTGGCCACCCAGATGCCTATGAGAATCCCATAATCTGAATCTTCGTGCAACAATTATCTCCCCACCTGTGAATCCCAGTTACTGACTTTCAAAGGTCTATTGCGTCTGAACACTAAATGTAGAATGTAACCAACTTGGCAAATAGCCATGAGTTTATCTAGTCCTCTTTTTTAAAAAGTTGGTGGCCATCATCACATCTTGTGGGAGCAAATTTCACAGTTTAAGGATGTCTTGTGAAGATCTTTGTTCTTAGACAGTCTGAGGTTCTAGTAATATGAGAAGAGAAAACTCCGCTTTCTCTACAGTGACATAATTTGTACAACTCTGCCATGTTCCCCCCCATACTTCTCCCCCCTTAAAAACCCCCTAAAAAGCCCCCAATACAGGAGTTAATAAAAAGACAACACAAACACCACCCTTGAACAATTTACAGTGACAAGGTAAACCTAATTTTGCACCCTTCAACAATTAAGAGAAATTTGAAAGAAGTACTAAAACTCATTGTGAATGTGGGAGAGAGAAAAATAGAAGTCTCTGCAGGGAAAGAAACCCTTCAATAAATTATAGGACAGACAAAATAATAAAAGCACACCAAACAAAATCAAACATTAAAAACTTCCCTATACAAGGCTGCCTCCAGAGTTTGGGCAGTGGAAAAGTTACCGGGAAAAAAATCTCCTCAATAGTTGTATTTCAGTTTCTCTGTTGATTCCAGAATGTTCTTTCTAGAACATCTGCAATGAAAATAATGTATTTCATTTTTTAAAATCAATACAATCCCTTCTGGAGTTAATTAAAATGAGAAATAACATACTCTGTTTGCCTGGGGACAAGCAGGTATTATGAGAATATCTACAGGTAATCCCATGGCAAATTCAAGAGCTGAATATTTCTAGGATTGTAATCTAATTGACAGAATCCTTTAATGACAAATAACGTGGAAGGGAAGCTACATTTTTATTCAGCAATGTTCCTGTGAGCAATAACAGCACCTCAACTTCTTGAAGATGGCTTCATAAGGGACTTGCATTGTATGAAAGAACGTCTTCATAGTTGATAGGGTAAAACAGAAAGTGGAAGAGCACAGTTCTGAACTAAAACTTTCTCCAAAGTCACAAAACTTGGAATGCTTGGAACCTGCTCCCCATTCTTTAAAAAATGAAATGTGTTCAAGCCTCGTTCCGCGCCCAATAAGTGCAGGACGCCATTGCCTGGTGGTGCTGTGACCCGTTGACTGCAGCAAAATACTGGGCAAGCTTTTGACCAGTATCTTGTTTGTGTGGTGGCTTCGTGGGGAAAAGGTGTTCCATGAGCCCTTGAAAGGGCAAGGGACATGCCTATTTAATGCTGCTTGCCCTGGATCTCAGGACCACCTTGGCTCAAGAGCCCACCCTTGGGTTAGAGCCTTCACTGAGCAATTTGGGATCATTGGTTGATAGGGCCGATAATTATTCCCCCCCCCCCATCAACCTGATTGGCAGAATCAGAAATGGAGTTGTCGATGCACTTTTGGTACAACATTTTATACAAGCATTGCATTCCGATGAGGATCTAACATTTTTTGTCATTTGGGCATATCAGGCACCTATGGAACAAGCCAAAAAGATTCTTTTGCAGAAGGAAACGAGATTTATTTTTCTGCTGCTAGAAAAATAAATCTCGTTTCCTTCTGCAAAAGAATCTTTTTGGCTTATTCCATAGGTGCCTGATATGCCCAAATGACATCCAGCAGGCTTGAATACTGAACTAGATTACAGCTGTTACCTATGAGTCATGATGTGTTAATTCTTAAAGGTACATCATTAATTTCTTTAAACATGAAAACATGGTCTCTTTCATTAACATTTACAGAAATTGTAGCCACCTGTGTTAGAATCTATACTGCCTCTCTGTATAAAAAGGAACTTTGGCCAGTGATTGGATTAACTGAAATTATTTTGTTCCATGTTTCCGTCATGGAAGAATATGGCATGTAAATTTGTTGTTTAATTTGTATGTTATGTTACTTAGTATGTATAAGGATTATGTTATATCGTGTTTGTTATATCATGCACGGCTGAAGAAGCCCGGTTGGGCGAAACAAGGTATTATCTGGAATCCTTGTCGTGCCATGCCTTCAAGTTTTCCATCTGATCTGATATCTACATACAAGGAATGTTAGAATCCTCAAAGCAGCGATTTGTGGAACACCATAAGATAAGCATACCATATTGTGGTTATTGCCAATATGCCAATTTCAGAACCAAATGGCCTTTATCTCCTGACCATCCATTGGACTTTAATTTTTCAAGATATGTTCTGTTTGCATGATTTGTTGGTCTATAGAATTACACACTGATTCTGGCCATGCCAACCCTTACCATTTCTGCCACTGCCAATAAAGATTTGGCCTGATTTTATAACTATTATTTGTCAGACTATTGTATAGTCTGGTTATTTGCGTGTGGAGACCCTTTAACTTAGGCCGAGCAATAAATTCAGACATGACTCATATGTTTGTTTGGTTTTGGGGAGAATTTAGGCCACAACTTTATTGATTACAAATCAAGTGAGTGGTTGCATAGGCTCTGGTTCCCAAAGCTACGTAGGGTAGCACTGACTCTGGGCACACCATGAGTCAGCAACCAGGTCCACACCTGGGACGGGAGTCCTGACTAGCGCCAGGCCTGTTTCCCCCATGTGTGCCCTGAACTCTGGAGAGGGCACAACCCCACATGGGGGAATACCAGCCAGAAGTCCAATGGAATCCTTTAACAGGAATTCCTCTGGATAGGGTGGTAACGGATCATTCCACCCCTATCAGCATGAACCAGAGCCTATCCACCAACTGTACAAGTTGTGATGAATTGCTACGCGGCAGGCGAAACCCAAATGGCACCAGCTAATCAGCCAAGTGGGGAAAATTCCTGCCGTGCCCCTGCAACAATGGCGGACGACACACGACGGCATACCAAGGTCTAGCGAAAGCCCTAAATTAGGGAGAGGTGGGCGGGTGTTCTGATGCACTGTGCCAGAGAAGAAGGATCTCTACGGACACATGCAGCGTTTAGTGGTCCATCTGACTCCTTTGACTGGCATGCCCTCAGCCCAATTGTACCCATCAGATGGACCACCAACACCCTCCCGCCCCAACACCTAGACCTAGTTGCTGGGACCCACCGCAACGCGTACCCTCCCTTGCAGGGAGGACCCAATTTGCTGCTCTTGTGGCTCACAAAATGCACCTGCCTTGGCAGTTCCTCAGATCTTTAGTCCAAGGAGGAATCTCCTTTCCTAATTTTCTTTGCATTTCATTTAGGTGAAAGGCTGCGACCAACTACGGCTGACCTGAGTGTTCTAAAATGAGCACATTTTGACTTGAAAAGGTAGCAGAAGGTTTCCTGGGAGCTCCTTTGGTTCAGCTTGTTTACCTGCTTTTTTTGCCTTTTGTTTATGTTTCTGCTGCAGTTCACACCATGGTGCAATATCTATGTTTCTTCCTTTGACTGTGAGTTAAAGCAGTAAGCATGCCCTTCCTCTGGAGGGGCAAACTACCCTTCAAACAATTAGCAACTTTGTGAGTGGCTTTTTCAAAGTATATTGCAGACTTGGCGGGCGGCTGGGGCTAGGATACAGACCCTGGCATGGGGACCCTGGGGGTTTAACCTAGGCCTGGGGACACCCTCCTTCTCCAGCCTCCAAACAGGAAGCTCCAAAGAGAATGCCTTCAAACAGAGATTCTCCCCTGTGCCAGGCATTAACTTGTCTCTGAATCAGGGAACATTCAAACAGTGTTAGATTATTTTTGTACCGCCAAATGTTGCTGGTTAAAGACTTGTCAGCTGGAGTGACAAGCCAGTTTGGGTACAGAGCTTGGATTTAATCTTAAATCCAGAAACTAATGGACTTCTCCCAAGATGCACTACATTGAATGAATCATTGAAATAGGACAGATATCTGCTCTCTTCACTTTTGACTTTTCTTTTCCTTTTCTTGCAGTATATTCCTATATGTTGTAGGAAGTGAGCCGAGGCCTTGGGAATACAATCCTCTCTAAAATTACATCACTTGTAAGCAAAACATCCAAATACACATGGGTTTGATTTTCTGGGTTTCTGTGAAAGTGTTTCACCCACTTTGAGGAGGGGAAAGGCTAATAGAAGCCTGAATAAGGTGTTAAATTGTCCATTCAGCCACCCAACTCCCAATTTGCACCTGTGAAGACACACAGATGCTCCTGAGACACAGTTTCTCCTTCGCTTTTGTGGCAGAAGATGCGTCTGTTCATGTGCTTCAGTTAGGTTGTTTAATGTTCTTGCTGTTGTTTTAATATGATCCATAAGGCCAGTTGTATTGGGGGGGGGGGAACCAGGGCATAACTAGTATTGTGAGTGCTGGCGGTTTTGTGCAGTCTTGGCAACTGTTGGTAAGGGAACTGGAATGCTGGGAGACTAACAGGTGGGGGGCAGAGAAGGAGAGGAACAACATTCAACCATGGAGAGGGGTGAGTTTGTGGAGACAATGGCAGATTATGCTCAAGTTCTTGGAGAGGCTGCAGTGAAGAGACTGAAGAGAACAGTGATGTGAGAGATAAAGGCTGTTGGAGGCTGGAGATCAAGCAGCCTGCAACCACCAAGGAGCAGTGTGGAAGCGTCGCCTCCAGAGAGCATCCAGGCAACTCCATTGTATCCAAAGGGACTTGGCAAGTAAGAAGGAGGAGGAGGAGGAGGAGGAGGAGGAGGAGGAGGAGGAGGAGGAGGAGGAGGAGGAGGAGGAGGAGGAGAAGAAGAAGAAGAAGAAGAAGAAGAAGAAGAAGAAGAAGAAGAAGAAGAAGAAGAAGAAGAAGAAGAAGAAGAAGAAGAAGAAGAAGAAGAAGAAAGGCTTTGTAAGGGCTTCACAGCTGGCCCACCCATGAGGCAAGGTGAGGGAACTGCCTCAGGGGGCAGGATCCAAGGAATGCTTCTGCTGCTCCCACTGCCACAGTGGCAGTGATGTGTGTGGTGCCCTCCTTGGCTGGATCTGCCACTTTCTCAGCAGTGCCCCCCCCAGTGTCCCCATGCTGCCTCTACAGTAGCCTCTCGGCAAATAGGAGGCTACTCCTAGGGAAGTTGATAGAGCATGCTTCTCTTAATCTCAGGGTTCTGGGTTTAAGCCTCACATTGGGCAAAAAAGCCTCACATTGGGCAAAAAACCCTCTGCATTGCAGAGGGTTGAACTAGATGACCTTTGCAGTATCTCCCAACTTTGTGATTCTACAAAATGTCTTCCCGAGTTTCTGTTTGGTAAAGAAAAGTTTATTATTAAGCAATGAGTGTCTGTTTGCATATTTTAAAAGTCAGCAAACCTTATCCTGCCGTTCTTGACTCCCTTGATGTGAATTGCCATCTCAATGACTATGACAAAAATAAATTTATCAGCACCTTTTCCTCCCTTGCTTATTGGGACAATGCTTATGAAATGGATTTTATAATTTTATATCATTCAGTATTGTATATTCTGTTGTGGGCCATACCTAATGCAGGAGTAAAATTGAATTCAATTGGCATTATGCCACATTATATAACATAAAATGCCTTGCTGCAAGGAATGCAGCCAGCAATAACTGCCCATGGTCAAAATCTTATAGAAGAAGAAAGCATAATATCAGACAATAAAACTATGGGGATTAAGTGCCCTCTGTTTTCATAAAGCCAATCTATTTCCCTACCACCTTGATTTCATAAAATCTGTCCTTAACAAAACACTGCTACTTTTCTCCAGAACACTTTGTTTACAGTTTCAATTGAATATAAAATAATGTGGTATCAACAAGGCTTTCTCACATTTAATGTTCGGTCTTTGTACGGTAAGTAACATATGAAGACATCTGCTCAACATCCATTTGAAGAATGGTTCTCCTTGCCCAGATATTCTTTTTCTATTCTGATTTCACATTCAACCAATCACAACAAAGGAGCCAAGTCAAAATATATCCTGCAAAATCACTTGGGGGAACAGGTGAATTTTTGGTAAAACGCTCAGGGAGATGTTTGGTAACACTTCAAAGAGGCCCATAGGTATTTTTCACTTTCACTTTTAATATAAGTCCTCAAGCCCCTCACTAGCATCTACCTGGCATTGTATTAACTTAGATTAGGCACGTCCAACAGGTAGATCGTGATCTACCGGTAGATCACTGGACGCCTGTGGTAGATCACTGGTAGATCACTGGCTTCCCCCATAGAAGCTCAACAACTTTGGCTCGGCTAAAAAAAAGCTCAACATTTCCCCCTGCAACCCCCCCCCCAAAAAAACCTGGGCTTTCCCCTCCCTAAAAAAAGGAGCTCAACAACTTTTTCACCTGAAAGCCAAAAAACAGGGCTTTCATTCCTAAAACAAAAGCTCAGCTCCCCCCAAAAAGGGGGTAGTTTTTAACACTCTGAGTAGTTGGCCACCCCTGGTCATTAGAACAACCATAGGAGGGTGTTACATCACTACATCTCTCACAGGCATCCAATAAGTGTTCTGGCTGGAGGGTGAAAAGGTATGTCAGCCTTGCCCATAACTGGCATAGCTTTTATTCTGCCAGTTCGTGTCAATGGCAGGGGGAAATTTTAAAATGGCTGACTCAGTATGGGGCAACACCCACCCCCTTTCTGGCAAGGCTATGGGTACATCCGATGTTCTCCTGCAGACCTCACCCTCCTGAGTGTGTAGGATTCCTTTGCCCATATAGTACAGCTGCTCTCATCTGTATGGCTAATGTCAGTGTTCCAGTACCAGGCAAGGCCCAAGCACTCTCCCTGGGGCTGTTTTTCCATGCTAGATGGATTTGCATTCTGCATTTACCTCCAGTTTAACCCTTCTCTCCTCAGTGCTGCAACGCAATGGTCCCTCGTTCTGTTCAAGTCTGTTCATTCTAGGGCTGTGTGGTATTGCCTGGTGCACAATTTATTTTATTTTATTTTTTAATCACAGACATAAATATGCAGTTGCTTCCTTCAGCTCTTCATTCACCAAGGCTTAAAGCTCTTGGAAGGATCCATTTTCTGCTGTACCAAGCACATAAATTCTGAGCAACCAATCTGACAGTACTTTCTTGTAACAAGAGTTCTGATTACACTCCAACCCAATTCCTGTCTGCTTGCATTTAGCTCAACATATTTTGATATTATCTCGGGCTTCCCGATGTAAACTGAATTGCCTTTAGATGAAAAAGAAATCTCCAAAGAGAAGGCATACTTTTCACATTTTTGGTGCAAAAAGTTCAATCATCATTCCAGTCTGGCCATGGTATTGTGCATATGAAACAAGCACTGAGACAGAAAACATAAAATTATATGGTGGAGTTAATTGAAAATTATATAGTGGGTTTAATTGAAAACTCTGGAGGGGAAAAAAACTACAACTTGTGCCTTGTACTTTAATTACCAGACACTGGTACTTTGAAAAGGGAATATAGTGAGTTTTTGAAAATTAAAACTTTTATTTTAAGGGAATCACAAACCTACAAATTATGCAAACTGTGGACTTAAGGCTCCTTAACATAATATGGTGAGTTTTTTTTAAAGATGGTACGCTATAAGGCAGTTGCAATGTATTGTAATACAATGTTGACCTTCAACCACAGCAACCTGGGTCAAAATTCAACCACATGCATTTAAGTCCTTACATGCATATTCAACCACATGCATTTAAGTCCTTACAAACAAACAAATATCTGTTTGTTATAGGGTACCAGTAGGCTATCCATGGCCTGCATGCAACTCACAGAGGTCAATTGCCACCAAACTCACTCCTCACCCTGTGCTCCTTACGTCCAACTAACAGCTGCTATATGGATTCAGGGGTCAGCAAACTTTTCCAGCAGGGGGCCGGTCCACTGTCCCTCAGACCTTGGGGGGGGAACTATATTTTGAAGAGAGAGAAAAATGAACAAATTCCTATGCCCCACAAACAACCCAGAGATGCATTTTTAATATAAGCGCACATTCTACTCATGTAAAAACACCAGGCAGGCCCCACAAATAACCCAGAGATGCATTTTAAATAAAAGGACACATTCTACTCATGTAAAAACATGCTGATTCCTGGGCCGTCCGTGGGCAGATTTAGAAGGTGATTGGGTCGGATCTAGCCCCCGGGCCTTAGTTTGCCTACCCATGGCTTGGGAGGAACACAGTTTACATGGGAAGAAGGGTACATTCCCTATCTGTTCGATGCATCAATCACTGGGGAAGGAAGAAGTTCATGATGGGATAGCCCTCATGGCTAAAACGTTATCCACCGCTGCTATAGGGGATTAAAGACAACAATGCTTTTAAAATGCATTTCTTTATTTTCGGTCAAATTTTGAATTTAGCAAGGAAGAGGCCTGTGAATCTTGTCTTCTTGCTCTACAAATCTTAATTTCCTTTCACGAATAAAGATTCCAAAAGTTGAACACTGATCTAGAGAGAAAGAAGTTGGCACATGCTTGAGTCCTTACAAAAACGGACATAAAATATTAGTTTTCAATTAGCAATAATCATGCCGTGGGTGAACCTCATTTTGTATCACCTCACAATATGGAGGGCAATGAAAGCAGTTCACACAGTCAACTGCGCATTATCAAATGTTGACTAGTGAACATATGACATACATGAATATGTCAACTGGCCAGTAAGAGTCCTTTTTAGCAGCCTACAAAAATGAGCTGGAGGGCACAAATGAATAATGGAAATGAGAATGAAATCCTATATTAGATACATTTACTCAGATGTGAGTTCAATGGGTCTTGCCTTCAGGTAAGTAGCTATAGCACTGCAGCCCAAGTTTAATATACCTAAATGAATGCAGAATTATTGGTTATTACATGCAGCATTTTATCTGTTGTCCTCTGTACCCACTAAAGCTTTCCGATATCTCCAAAATACATATTTCTTTCAAAGCACTAAAAAACTCATTTTAATTACTGTTTTTTTAGAGAGTGGATCTCTTATTAAAGTATATATAAGTAATTCTAACTAAATGTGACAGGAAAATTGGCAAAACTGCACATGTGTGCACATACTACTTTGTGCTATGGAATAATCAATATAGCTAATTCAGGTCTTATAGTATTTGCTTAATTGATTGGTTCAAAATAAGCTCCAAGCAATTGACATTGTAAGTCAGGAAGGGCCTTCTTGGATACATTAACATTGTGTTCTTGTACACCTGTTGAATTCTTCATTTTGTCCTATTGCACAGCACATACAGTGGTACCTTGGTTCTCGAACGTAATCCGTTCCGGAAGACGGGTTTCTGAAACATTCGAAAACCGAGGCATGGCTTCCCATTGGTTGCAAGAGCTTCTTGTACTCAGTGGAAGCCGCATTACATGTTCGAGTTCCAAAAAAAACGTTAAAAAACGGAAGCATTTACTTCCGGGTCTTTGGCCTTCGAGAACCGAAATGTTCAACAACGGAGGCGGTCGGTAACTGAAGTACCACTGTATTCCTATTTGGGAGAGGGCTCTTTCTCTGTCTTGCGATTTCCTTCATAGGGATAGAGTCATCATTAATCATTCTATGGTGCTGGATAACACCCTCCAGGCCCTATAATTTTCAACAAACCCCAGATATTTGTGGAGATAAAAGGCTTGACAGGTCAGGAAGTACACAAGGTCAACATTTCAGAGGCTCCATGCTCAATGGAAAAGGACATTATTCTTAGCAAGATTTAGTTAGGATTAAAACACACATCCTTTGAACATTAATATGCTTTAAGAGAAGTTGTGGTTTCTTTTTCCTCTCATTATTAACCAAAAAATGGACTCAGCTACACAGGTCAATTATAACGTTAAAATGCATTATAAAATATGACACCAGCAATTGTACAGCAATAAAGGTAAATTTGCTTTGAGAGCTATACAATGTTTCTTTTCTTAGCGCTTTTTAAAATGTGGGTAGTTCTAGCCAATGTTGTCAATAGGCAAGTCAGTCATATAGTCTCACTTTTCATTTATTTTCTTTTAAACGACTTTTGTGACTTTGGCATGAATGTCTGGTAGTTTGATTTAAAAGCAGCTTTTCCTGATGCAAATGGTAGCTTCAGAAGAAGCATTTTTACTCAGGACTGCAGCAAGGAAGAAAGTGGTTAAATTGCCCCTCCATATTTGCTGTGATCTTGAGAATTATATTAAAATAAATAGCTCAACTGATACTATTTACATTTGTTTAAAAACTTGTGCATTAAATGCAAAGATTTGTTCAATGTTATGTCTAGTGTAACGGGACACGGGTGGCACTGTGGGTTAAACCACAGAGCCTAGCGATTGCCAATCAGAAGGTCAGCGGTTCGAAGGTGAGCTCCCGTTGCTTGGTCCCAGCTCCTGCCAACCTAGCAGTTCGAAAGCACGTCAAAGTACAAGTAGATAAATAGGTACCACTACAGTGGGAAGGTAAACGGCGTTTCCGCATGCTGCTCTGGTTCACCAGAAGCAGCTTAGTCATGCTGGCCACATGACCCGGAAGTTGTACACCAGCTCCCTCGGCCAGTAAAGGGATATGAGCGCCGCAACCCAGAGTCATCCGCAATTGGACTTAATCGTCAGGGGTCCCTTTACCTTTACCTTTATGTCTAGCGTAGCCCTTATGTGAGCCCGTCTCAGACTTCCTAAGTAGTAAATAATATAGTTTCTTTGGGAAATGGAATGGAAAAGATAAACTGTTCTTATCCACTTGTGTGCCCAGGCACCACATCACCTGCTGCCCTGTCTCATGTAGAGTAACCAGACAAGACAACATATTTCAGGTCAAATAATGCCATAATTTTTATTGATTACAGATGTAAGAGGTTTGGCATACACATTGGGGACAACCATTGACCTCCAGCCTGCCAGCTGGAAGTATTTCCTGTAGGGTCAGCCTGGAAGAGAGGGAGCCCTATGACTTACATCAAAAGGAACACCCCCACAAGATTGATGGCCCCTAGACCCTGCCTGAGCATCTAGAAAGAAGCAACTCCTCCCAGATGCCTTTAATGGGGTACCCTTTCCTTCAGAGGGTAAGGCAGAGGCTACAACCTTCCCTCTGACCAAGACCAAGGCTCATCCAATGCCAAATCACCCAGAGTTGGGACAGTTGCTATGAGGCAGACAAAACCGCCAGGCAAGAGCCAATTGGCCTAGTGGGAAATTCCTGCCCGGCCCCAAATACAGAAAGCAACAAAATCCATAGCAAGCTCAAGCACAGAAATCAGAAATAATACGAAGAGACGGAAGGAGTAAGTAACAAAACTTACTGAACGCTGTTGTTTTATGAACGTTCTGGAAGAGAGGTCAAGAGACAGATTTGTGTGTGGAGGAGCTGTTGATTTGAAAAACTCAAAATCAATTATTGGCTGATGGGGAGTTGACCTCAGACAAAACTCTAAAGGTGGCAACTGCCATGGAAACAGCTGTGAAACAGTTATAAGATTTGCATCTTGACAATTAAACAAACTCAGAATGAGTGTATAAACCAAGTGCAGGACTCACAACAAAGGTTTGGGAATCTGGGTGGGTGTTTTCATTGTAGAGGAATGCATGCAGCTTCTGTATGTAAACAGAGAATGTCCCAATGCTATAAATCTTATTCTTTCTTCTTTGGTGATCACTTGTAACCAAATAAGATTGTCTGCACCAGATCCACCTAAATGCCTACGTTTTCTGTAACTTTACACTGGCTTAACTTACTCCAACTTGCTTTATGCTAGGTTCTTGTGCATTGGATTGGTCCCTTAAATATTGTCTCCAGCTATTATTGCTTGTTCTTGTGCTTTTCCTATCCAGCTTTGAGTTACCCTGTTCATCAACTAACAACCTCTTATTCTGGACCTATAAATTGAGTAACCATGTTGCATATTAAATAAGAACATTTTCATTGAGGATTCCTACTTGCACTAGAATTTAGCTCCAAACTTATTTAGAAAATATAAAAGAAAACCCAATGGAGAGGAATATTCTCCGAAACACAGCAAGCAGTAATTGCAACAGTGAGTGCTGTCTGTACTGAGGTAATAGCACTTTCCAAGTAAATTTTTCACACAAGAATTTAATGGTGACATTAGGGGAATATAATAGGAATTTCTCTCTTGCCAATAGCATCTCCTTGGCAGCTATGCTAAAAAGCATGTCAGCTGCAACTATTCAAGTTATATACAACCCAGACACTTTTCCTCCCTCCTCTGCAGATTATGGACACACACAGAGAGAGCCATGTTAATTTGCACCCAAAAAGCAACCAATATTGTTTTGCCACAGTTCCATGAAGCAGCAACACTTGGGATAAGGAAACCTTTCTGAGAGGGAGTCATTAGTGGCATAACTTTGCTGCCCATGTGTGGAGTGACGCCATCATGTGGGTAACATAGCTGAGATGGTTGTGGGCTTTAAGGAGGCTGGAGGTTTCCCTGGCCATCTAGGTTTTCCTCTTTGGGAGAAATGTCTCAGTCTGGCCAGAGAGATTGTTCATTACTAAACAGAGGGTCTCGCTGATAGCTCTCCACACATGGTGTTGCGACTGTTCCCAGTTGCCCACCAAATGTCCTTGTTGTCGATCAACATTAGTTTTTTTTTCCATTATTCTTATTTGCTGCTTCTTTCAAATGAGCAAATGTGCCTGCTTTATCACGGCAGTAATTTTAAGGAACACTGCACATTAAAACATTGTGAAAAATCACTAGAACGCATTATGCCAAATCTAGTTTGATGAATAAGCTTTAGAGGAATCAGGCAGTTCCGTGTGAAGCTCTTTCCATAACACTATCTCCCTCAAACATGCTTTTCTCTTCTTATTTGACGTGAATGAGATGGATATGGAGAAAGCGTTCATTTAAAATTTTCAGTTTCTAGCTGCCACTTGTGGTCTGTTTTGTGTGTGTGTGTGTGTGTGTGTGTGTGTGTGTGTGTGTGTGTGTGTGTACGTGTATGGAGGTAATGATATCATTTTAAAAATAAAATAGAGCTTTTTGTTAATATGTGGCTTCTGATTGGATTAATTACAGCAGATACATTCTCTGGAAACTGGGGGCAAAGAAATAATTTGTGTCAGCAGAAGCAGACTATATTTAAAACCTTCTGTTCATATCTCTGGAATATTACTGTTCTGTAAGTATGATATGCCCATATAGGAATAATATAAATAATATATGTGGGAAGCTTCATGCAAGTAGACTTCTGCTCAGTCAGAATGACTCGCCATCATCTCTGGAACACATTTACTGGGTGGAGATGGAATTTGTTCTACCCAAACCAGTCATGTTTATTTTATACTAACATTCTGTTTCTATGAATTCGTGCAAATCAATACTTGCAACTTATTTTGACTTGGACATGACATAGCCATGATCTATTTTGATTCTACTGACTTCAACAAGAGGTAGAAAGAGAAATGCTTAACTCTTCATTTGAAATCATTAATGAACTAAAGATGCCCCTTTTGTCTTATAAGTATTTAACTTTGACTGCATCATGCCCATATTTTACACTTTGCTGTTTTTGTTCCTTAGCTGGATCCTCAACATCAAATAATAATGAGAATCAAACCCTAATCTTTGGTTGTATTTCCCAGAAAGTTGGACTTTTCTCCTTTAATATATATTTCAATCTGAGAAAACGACATCTCAGCAAAATGAAAACAAATGACAGTGCTATCGCCAACGAGACAATGTATTATTTTAAAATGTATGAAATGGTCCATGCTCTGCCCTATGACAGTTAAGTGTTGAAAATGAGACAGCTAAAAAAATGTAGTTAACTCGTTCAAGGAGATATGAAAGTGAGGCTCCTTTATAATGTTCCTCCCTTCTATGTGTAGACAAAGAGGTACAGAGAAGAGAAAACTGTGGATTAAAATAAATGTTCTCAATGCAGAAAATGAAATGAAGGCAGCAGGCTTTGTGTCAGAAAAGACAAATAATGGGTTTTGGAGGACTGTTTCAATGTCATTTAACACACACACATGTACACACAGATGCCATTGGATAACATAATTAATTAAAGGTACTAACAGATGGAAGAAGAACAGTTGGAAGTAAACTCAGAAGCAAGCACTTCTGAGAACATTTACACCAATTGGGCTATAGGCCTCATATTCACTGGGGTTTTCCTCATTCAAGAGTGTTCGGGATTATAGCTAATGTTTGTAATTACTCGGGAACTGTTCCTAAAGCATGTGATAGTTTTAGATCCCTTCTTACCTCCCGTTCCTCTGATAGCGATTTGTCACTCTATTGCAGACTCTTCACAAAAGAACATGTCACACACATTGGCACCCTCTAATTGTAAGAAGTAAATAAATGTTTCTTTCTTTAATTAACATAGAAAGTTCATCAAGAATTTATAACATTTTTTTTGCATCTTTAACGCTTCTGAAGTTGTACTGGAAGAGCAAATGTATTAGTATAATGATAATGCTTGAAAGGGACCCAGGTGGTGCTGTGGGTTAAACCACTGAGCCTAGGGTTTGCTGATCAGAAGGTCGGCGGTTCGAATCCCTGTGACAGGGTGAGCTCCCGTTGCTTGGTCCCAGCTCCTGCCAACCTAGCAGTTCGAAAGCACGTCAAAATGCAAGTAGATAAATAGGAACCGCTACAGCGGGAAGGTAAACGGCGTTTCCATGTGCTGCTCTGGTTTGCCAGAAGCGGCTTTGTCATGCTGGCCACATGACCTGGAAGCTATACGCCGGCTCCCTCGGCCAATAATGTGAGATGAGCGTGCAACCCCAGAGTCGGTCACGACTGGACCTAATGGTCAGGGGTCCCATTACCTTTACCTAATGCTTCAAAGAGGTCAGAGAATGAGGTCAAAGAGCCCGTGACCTACAATAGTTTGAATAGGGTTCAAAACTCCTTTCAGCTAGGAAGCTTATTAGCTGATTTGGGGCCACTGATGGACTCTTAGACTTACATACATGGCCAGGTTGTTGTGAGCAGAAAATGGGGAGGTGGAAACATCTGTATGCCAACCTGAGCTCTGGGGAAGAAAAATGGAATATAAATATAACGAAGAAATAAATCTCATTGACCCATACAAGAGTCCTCTAAATGCAACCCAAATCACTCTTGTTATTTAGAGTGCTTCTTTTGACCTGTTGAAGCTTTAAATCAGGAATAGGTGAGGTTTGGTTGGATGGGAAGATAGCTCAGCTGGCTAGAGTGTGGTGCTAATAATGCCAAGGTTGCAGGTTCAATCCCTGTATGGGGCCGCTGCATATTCCTGAATTGCAGGAGGTTAGACTAGATGATCCTCAGGGTCCCTTCCAACTCTATAGTTCCATAAACATCCCTGACTATTGGCCATGCTGGCTGGGCTGATGAAAACTGGAGTCCAGCAGGCGTCTAAAAGAGTGATGGGAATTCAGGAGTACACGTGGTGCCGCACTAAAGGGAAGATTCCTCAAAAATGCAGCAGACACACTGTGTGGCACTTAGAGAAATGCACGTTCTGTAGACTGAAGTGACTGAGTCGGCTCTTATGGGGTAAAACCAAATAGTGAAGTGAGATCATGACAGAGGTGAGATTTGAGGTGAGTCTCTTAGCCTCAGTTCTGCTCTTTGTATGGCATCACAATCCAGTCAATTATTCATTCTGTGATTCCTTTGTAACAAACTATCACAACTTTGCTAATCCCCACTCTCTCCTGAAGTGTAATATACTTATGGATAATCCCTCATTTGTTTTGACTGCAAGTTTCTCTAGTCTAGCAGAAATAAAACGTTGCTTCTGCTGCTGAATTGGAAGACTGTTTGAAAACACATAAGCTATTATTTTTTAAAAAAAAATGAAAACACATAACATGAAGAACCAGCATTTTGTTTAAAAACAGCACATGGAGTGCTAGATTCTGCACTCTATGAAGCCAGTTCTTCTTTTTATGAAGTCTATAGGAACAAGGAGTGTAGTAGTGAGGAGTTTAAGTCAGACATCTAAAGGGCCAAATGTTTATTTTGATTCCCCAGGTTATGGATATGAGATCCCAGAATACAGACAGGACTATTCAGTTGAGCAAAACATGGCAGTTTATATGTGGAAAGGAATAGGATCCCCACTGTTTGTCATGTCTGTGATCTTGATCTGTGTTATTCTACCCAGATTCTATGTTAGTGCAAATGATTTGCATATAGTATCTTCTTTGTGCTTTATCTGGAACCCTGCAAAATACAGAAGTCCCTGCATGGAGATCCTATATAACGGGTTCTCCAATCACGGAGAGCACGCGTTGCGGGAGGGGAATCAGGATGACCCTGGGGTTGTTAGGCAGATTAGGCAAGATGGCCACGGGATGACTGCCCTACCTGCCCGCGGACTGTCTCGCCAGAGTGGTGCATGCTCTAGTTATCTCTCACTTGGACTACTGCAATGCGCTCTACGTGGGGCTACCTTTGAAGGTGACCCGGAAACTACAACTAACCCAGAATGCGGCAGCTAGACTGGTGACTGGGAGCGGCTGCCGAGACCACATAACACCGATCCTGAAAGACCTACATTGGCTCCCAGTACGTTTCCGAGCACAATTCAAAGTGTTGGTGTTGACCTTTAAAGCCCTAAACGGCCACAGTCCAGTATACCTGAAGGAGTGTCTCCACCTCCATCGCTCTGTCCGGACACTGAGGTCCAGCGCCGAGGGTCTACTGGCGGTTCCCTCGCTATGAGAAGCCAAGTTACAGGGAACCAGGCAGAGGGCCTTCTTGGTAGTGGCACCCACCCTGTGGAATGCCCTCCCACCAGAGTTCAAAGAGAACAACAATTACCAGACCTTTAGAAGGCATCTCAAGGCAGCCCTGTTTAGGGAAGCTTTTAATGTTTGATTTCTGTATTTTAATGTTTTGTTGGAAGCCCCCCAGAGTGGCTGGGGGAACCCGGCCAGATGGGCGGGGTATAAATTATTATTATTATTATTATTATTATTATTATTATTATTATTATTATGGTGCTGTTGCTGGGTAGAAAAGCTTGTTGCAGGTTGGAGTAAGGGTCTGCCCCTAGCCTATAAAAACCCACCACATGACTATATTGGTTTCACTTTTGGCTGGTAAGAGATTGGCTGGTAAGAGGAGTATGGAAAGGCTGGAAAGTTACGCTAAATTGCTGCTGCTTATAGAGGTATTCCGTTAAAGGAATCCTGGGGCTCGAAGGGCTCTCGTCAGTACCCCGTTAGGGGATTGGGCCTAACACAGAGCAAATTGAGCCTCGGGGAACATTCGAGGGAGGACAAAAGAAGGGCCTGAGGTACCCGGCTCCGTCCTCCCTCAGGGAATGTCTACCTACTGACTTCCACAAAATGCCTAGAGGAAGTCAGTGCAGAATCTGTCCCAGGGCGGGGGACAGGTGGGTTAACCAATGCCTAAGCAACCACTCACATTTGATTGTAATTTAATAATGCCAAAAACCTTAAAACTTAATTAATGTGTGTGTGTGAATTTATTGGGGGGAATCCGGTGACCATTCAAGAGAGCTGGATCAGTGTGTGGTTAGGTTTAGGGCCAGCAGGAATGACTTTAACCCTCCTCCATGATTGACCACCCCCTGTTTGGCTGACGGTTAGTTTAGGCATTCTATCAAAACCGTCTGCCACTGTTAGATAAGCTGAAGGTAAGAAACTGTTCCAATTTATAATGGTCCATTCCAGTCCATGGCTGTTTGGCTCATTTCCCTGTATCGACATTCCTCCTAGAAATGGGACTTTCTGTATTTTCTCTGGAATTGCTATTTCAACTAAACTGAAATCCAGGTCACACGAAAACATGAGAATAATTTTGAGGGACAGGAAAACAGCTTCAATAATTCCTAGAGTGTTTTTGCATATATTTAGGCTGTGAAGTTTACTTTATAGGAGAAATATTTGACAAAATCTTTTTTTTAGGGGTGGGGGGGAATGCCTGGAATAACTGGTAAAGGTAAAGGGACCCCTGGCCATTAGGTCCAGTCATGACCGACTCTGGGGTTGCGGCACTCATCTCGCGTTATTGGCCAAGGGAGCCAGCGTATAGCTTCCAGGTCATGTGGCCAGCATGACTAAGCTGCTTCTGACGAACCAGAGCAGCACTGTAGCGGTACCTATTTATCCCACTGTAGCGGTACCTATTTATCTACTTGCACTTTGACGTGCTTTCGAACTGCTAGGTTGGCAGGAGCTGGGACTGAACAACGGGAGCTCACCCTCTCACGGGGATTCGAACTGCTGACCTTCTGATCGGCAAGCCCTAGGTTTAACCCACAGCGCCACCCGCGTCCCTGGAATAACTGATACTCCAGACAATCCACAGTTATCAACTAGAATCTTCTTCCTGAGTCAGAGGTTCTCAACAAAGCCTTGCTAAAGTGAAATTTCAAGATAGGATTGTACTTCCCTTATTGTCCATTGGCATGAATGTAGTTCTCAGACACATTTAGTTAGTTAGTTCATAAAATTTATCTGAAGGTATCTGAAGAAGTGTGCATGCACACGAAAGCTCATACCAATGACAAACTTTGTTGGTCTCTAAGGTGCTACTGGAAGGATTTTTTTTTTTTTTACTACGGCAGATCAACATGGCTACCGACCTGTAACATAAAATTTATATACTGCTTGATTGTAAAAAAACCCCAACAACCTCAAAGTGGTTTACAAAAAACCAATAAGATAATAAAAAAGTTAAAATAGTAAAACAGATTAAAATTACCTCAAGTTTCTAAGCATCTATGTCCACTAAATTGCTGTATAACTCAAATTATATGACTTTTCTGCATTGTTTTGATGAGTGACAGTCTTTGTCATTATGGTGAAGTATATCATAACCTTGAACTGACTCCATCTTTTGTCATTCTCCACTGACATGTCTGTTCAGAGATTACTTTTTAAAAAAATCAGCACTACAAATTTGTCTTGTATTCATGTTCATACCCCCAGCACTAAGACCTACCCTTTGCCCACCTTAGCATAGCTGGGCTTTGTTCTTTGCTATTCAGTGGATATTGCCACCAGCAGTAATGCTATGCCATATAATGAGAATGAAATGTGCCTGTTAAAATTAGCAATGCCTCCGCTTTGGGCTAAAAATGTAGGCAGTTTCAAACCTTGATAGCAAGTGAAGGGTGAATACATTCTTTATGTCTCCTAAGTTTTTGTCATCCATGTAATAGTAGTGGAGCCTAGTAATAAAATAGTTGCAGGTAATGGGTAATTTCCTTTTAAGTAATTTCCTGCTTACATCCATATGAATCCTCCAGAAATGAACTGCGACAGTAATCGAGCATTATGTTACATCTACTGCTGCAGAGAGAATAATGATAAGTTTTCTTGCAACTTAACGGGATTCCATTGGCCTTTTAAAACTTCCATCAAAATACAAGCAAAGCTTCTATTACTTATATATTAAATAATGCTACAGAATTAAGGAGTCAGACATTTTGTTATGTGTTGTATGTTCTGTAAATAAGTATGTATGCTTAATATCCATATAGTTAAAGGTCCATATAGTTAAAGCTATGTTTTTCCCAGTAGTGATGTATGGAAGTGAGAGCTGGACCATAATGAAGGCTGATTGCCGAAGAATTGATGCTTTTGAATTATGGTGCTGGAGGAGACTCTTGAGAGTCCCATGGACTGCAAGAAGATCAAACCTATCCATTCTGAAGGAAATCAGCCCTGAGTGCTCACTGGAAGGACAGTTGGGGAAGCTGAGACTCCAATACTTTGGCCACCTCATGAAAAGAGAAGACTCCCTGGAAAAGACCCTGATGTTGGGAAAGATTGAGGGCACAAGGAGAAGGGGACGACAGAGGACGAGATGGTTGGACAGTGTTCTCGAAGCTACGAACATGAGTTTGACCAAACTGCGGGAGGCAGTGCAAGGCAGGAGTGCCTGGCATGCTCTGGTCCATAGGGTCACGGAGAGTCGGACACGACTAAACGACTAAACAACAACAACAACAATGCTTAATATTTAAAAAACCATTAAAATATTTTTTCGACTAAAGTAGCACAGGAAGAATAATCTGGATTCACCTCAAAATAACTCTAGCCATGACTTTAAGCTACATAATCATCTGTCTTTAAATCAGTTGACATATGTGTTGTGACGTGGGGTTTGTGATTTCAGCTCTCTTGACATAACATGCTGGAGACAGTTCTCTAGTAACAGCTCTTTATTAAAGTGAACAAGACTGACTGTGAGGGCAGGAAGGCTACATTTATAGGGACAGGGGACTAGCTAGGAAGGGATACATTTTGGAGGGAACAATATCAAGCAATCACAGTGCTGCCTTTTGGAGGAAACCAATAAGACAGAGGATCCAAATACAGCAGCTTAAGTGAACCAATAGTAGCTGTACCCTCTGGAACCAAAAGGCAGTTACTTTATCCTAATGCAAATACAGACAATAATAATACAGAGATAAAATCCTTTGACTCAATACACAACACCCCTCCCCCCCTAGTGAGCACAGCAGACGTAATCCCTCAGGTACTGTGGGGTCCTACAACTTCTACTTGATCTCCTGACAACAGGTGTTGCAGGTTCTGGATTGGGTGTTACCTGTGGTGGAGGGGCTGCTATAGGGGTTTCGTCAGGAACAGATGGAGTTCCAGACATCTCAGGGTCCCCTACCTGTACCCCGTCATCATGAGGACTAGCAGACCCTGGTTCATTTGCTGAAGCCCCTGGTGACTGCACCTCTGGGCCATCTTCACTCTGGTCTCGCAGCTGTGCGTCATTAGCCAGGGATGAATTATCTGGCTCCTCCCTGCTGAGCGCCCGGCGCCTCAGCTGATCTATATGTCTCTTCCAAACTTGCCCATTTTCCAAGGTCACATAATAGGACACAGGTCCACTAGCCCGGGTGATCACACCGGCCACCCACCGCGGACCTCGTGAATAGTTCCTCACCCAGACCAGATCTTCAGGGGCGAGATACCTTGTTGTGTCAGTCTCAGCCTGGGGGGTTGCTCTTGAATTACGGTTTGGCATTTTATCTGGGTGGACATAATCCAGCACCGTTACCAGTCTTCTACCTAAGAGCAGCTCAGCTGGCGACTTGCCCGTCGCAGTACACGGTGTCGCATGCTGCAAAAATAACATTCGCGCAATGCGAGCTGACCAGTTACCCTCCATTAAGCGCGCAATGGATTCTTTGGCTGTTCTTACCATGCGCTCAGCCTGCCCATTGGAGGATGGGTGAAAGGGCGCGGATGTGACCCCTCTTATGAAGTTATCAGCCAAGAATGCCCTGAATTCTTGGGATACAAAAGCTGCCCCATTATCTGATACAATGGTCTCAGGTAACCCGTGGGTAGCAAACAGCTGCCTCAACACCTTGATTACGGCAGCTGATGCCATGCTAGGGACCAACGCCACTTCTAACCATTTGGAATATGCATCAACGATAACCAAAAAGACCTTCCCTTGGAATGGCCCAGCAAAATCTATGTGCAGCCGGCTCCAGGGAGTCCTAGACTGCTCCCACCAGTGGACTGGTGCTCTGGCCACTTCTGGCCGCACCTCTTGGCATGCCTTGCATGTTCGTACCCATTGTTCTATGTTCTGGTCCATTCCAGGCCACCACACATAACATCGGGCTAGCGACTTCATCCTGACCATTCCCGGGTGTCCCATGTGAAGTGTCTCAAGAACCCTGTTTCTCAGTGGTGCTGGGATTATCACCCTATCTCCCCATAGGAGACAACCCTTATGCATGGACAATTCGTGCTGCCTTGTCGCATAAGGCCTGAATTTTTCTTCATGCGGACCACCTGGCCACCCCCTCCCCACCCAAGTGAGCACACGGGAGAGAACAGCATCTTTCCTCGTTTTCTCAGCTATATCAGTAGCTGTTACAGGAGCCCCCGGAAGTGTTTCTAGCATCATAATGTGCTCCGCCGGAGCAGGATCCTCATTGCTCCCGCCAGGAAGGGGCAATCGACTCAGCGCATCAGCATGGCACAACTGTTTCCCCGGCACATGGGTCAAGGTGTACTGGAACCCATTCAGGAATATTGACCAACGCAACATTCTGGGGGAGAGAATTTGTGGCGTTTGTTTGTTTGGGTTGAACAACCCTAACAGTGGTTTGTGGTCCGTTTCAATGGAGAAATGGCGACCATACAAATAATCATAGAACCTTTTGATTCCTGACACAATTGCTAGTGCCTCTTTATCAATTTGAGCATAGTTGCGCTCCGTGGGTGACAACGTACGGGAATAGAAAGAGATGGGCTTTTCCGACCCATCCGGTTCCCTATGACTCAGCACAGCCCCCAGGCCGTATTGAGAGGCATCACATGCCAGGACCAGCGGCTTCGACTCATCATAATGAGCAAGGACGCTCCTGCTACTCAGCATTTCTCGCAAGGAGTCAAAAGCCTTTTGCTGCTCCCGCCCCCATCGCCACACATTCTTTTTCTGCAAAAGTCTATGTAATGGTTCAGCTACCGAAGCTTTCTGGGGTAAGAATGAATGATAAAAGTTAATAAGTCCCAGGAATGACTGCAACTCCGTCTTGTTCTGTGGTCGTGGTGCCTCGATGATGGCCTTAATCTTAGCATCTGTGGGGTGGATGCCTGATGCATCAATTTTAAACCCCAAGAAATCCACAGTTGGCACCCCAAAACTGCATTTTTCTTTTTTCAGTTGCAACCCCACCTCCTTGAACTTGAGCAACACTGCACGGACACGCGCAACCAGTTCCTGTGGGTCTTTTCCAGCAATCAAAACGTCATCAAAAAATGGCAAGACCCCCGGCAGACCCCTTAACAGGCGTTCCATGAGCCCTTGAAAAATCCCTGGGGCCACACAAACTCCGAACTGTAATCTGTTAACTCTGAACGCCCCTTTATGTGTGACAATAGTCTGTGCTTCCGCTGATTGTGGGGTTACTGGCAGCTGTTGGTAAGCTTGTGCCAGGTCAATTTTGGCGAACACCTTGCCCCCAGCCAGTTTAGCCAACAGATGTGATACGACTGGAATGGGGTATGAGTTTCCCCTGAGTGCCTTATTGATAGTACATTTGTAATCTGCACATATCCTGACTTCCCCATTTGCTTTAAGGGGCGTGACGATTGGAGTCTCCCACTTAGCAGAGTCCACGGGTGAGAGAACTCCCTGCTTGACCAATTTATCCAGCTCTGCCTCGATCTTGGGTTGCAGTGCAAATGGCACTCGCCTTGGTTTGAGTCGGATTGGGGCCACCCCGGGGTCCAACTCGAAGTCAACTGGGGGCCCTTTATAACAACCCAGTTTTCCATTAAAGAGACCAGCAAATTCCTTGCATAATGCCTCGCTCATCTCAGGGCAGGTTTGGATTGAATTAAGCCCTGAGATACTCAGTCCCAGGGCGGGGAACCAGTCAGTGCCCAGGAGACTGGGGCGACTGCCCTTCGCAATCACCAGTTTGAGTACAGCCTGTTTGTCCCGGAACTGTACTCTCACGGCACACATTCCCATAACATGGATGCGGCCTGCTGAGTACGACTGCAAGGTTGCCGGGAAGGGCTCCAGAGGGGGCAACTTACCCCTGGGGAAGAATGTCTTCGCGGTCTGGTCCGACACAATGGTGAATGCAGATCCAGAGTCCACCTCCATGTCGCACTGCTGACCCTCAATCTTCACCTTGACGTGTGCCTTGCCTTGCGCTGGAAACTGCACGGCCCTCCCGTTGATCTCCGTTATGTAGTGGCAGTCCTTTCGAAAATGAGTTGCTGTGGGCGGTCTGCGATGCTCCAGTCTAGGTGCTCCTGTTGCTCCCGCCGCCGCCGATCTACAGACCCTGGCGATGTGACCTGTCTTCCCGCACATCCGGCACATAGCATCCCTGAAACGACAACTCTTCCGCCCATGGTTTCCGCCACAACCTGGGCAACTGCCTCGGTGATCTTTGTGCACTGTGCAGGCCTGACGCACCAACTCGACCCCACGGACTGGGCTCTGGCTCGGAGTAGCCTCTAGCTCGTCCATGGCATGCGCAACTTCTATCTGTGGCTTAGTGGCCTTGCGACTGGCATCAAGCTCCTCTCTTTCATAATTCTCCGTGGCGGTGGCCTCCTTCAAGGCTGAAGCAAGGGTAACCTCTTCTTTAGCCACGATGCGTCTTCTGGCTTTCTTGCTGCTCAGACCACCAATAAACCGATCCAGGAGAGTCTCTTCCAGATTTTGGAAGCCACAGTGCTGAGCGAGCTTCCGGAGTTCAGCCAGAAATGCGGATACAGACTCCCCAGCATGCTGCTGCCTCTTATGGAACTCCATCCGCCGGGCCATCTTGGTCTCAGTAGGCGCCAAGTGGCTTGTTAGGCAGGCAAGAATATCTTTGAGAGATGTCTCACTCAGCTTCGCTGGAGCAAGTAATGCCTTGGCCAGCTTGAAGGTCTCGGGCCCACAGTAGCTCAGGAATGTGGCCCTTCTTTTGCTGGCATCGGTGATCCCTTGAGCCACTGCGAAGAACTCGAAGCGTTCGACGTAGTCTTCCCAGGTGTGGGGCTCTGATGGCTGGAAGGGCTCCAATACCCTTGGACTCTCCATTGTCCTAGCGGGCAGGGTCGTCTTCTCAGCTGGCCAGTGAGTCTTGTTCTCAGCTGCAATCCGGACTCTGAGGCAGGGTTGTGTTTAACCGCTCCTCAGCATTCCGGATCCCATCCTCGTCGCCAGTTGTTGTGACGTGGGGTTTGTGATTTCAGCTCTCTTGACATAACATGCTGGAGACAGTTCTCTAGTAACAGCTCTTTATTAAAGTGAACAAGACTGACTGTGAGGGCAGGAAGGCTACATTTATAGGGACAGGGGACTAGCTAGGAAGGGATACATTTTGGAGGGAACAATATCAAGCAATCACAGTGCTGCCTTTTGGAGGAAACCAATAAGACAGAGGATCCAAATACAGCAGCTTAAGTGAACCAATAGTAGCTGTACCCTCTGGAACCAAAAGGCAGTTACTTTATCCTAATGCAAATACAGACAATAATAATACAGAGATAAAATCCTTTGACTCAATACACAACAATATGTCCCACTTCTTTCAATAGTAAAATGTACCATCTTATATCACAATCTGAAAAAACATCATGTGCAAATATAAATTCCCTTGATTTCAGAGGTACTCCCCTTCAAAGCAGTGAATTTAGGGCAGGCCTGCATAATTTATGCCCACCAAACTGAACTCTCTCTATCCCTCTATCAGTAATACCAGTATGTTCCATCACAGTCTTTAAGGGAACAATCCTAAATCCCTGGGATGAGCAGTTTAGGGTCCATAGGATAACATGGAACTCCCTCTCTATAGTCAGAGAGGGAGGCCTACAGTCAGAGAAGGAGGCTTGCCACCTGAGTCATCCTCAATGTGCTGGTGGACATTTCATCTTCAGTGTCAAGTGGGCTATTAAAAGGGCCATGGCAGAGATATTTAGAGAAATCATTGGATCCACAGGATTCAAAACCTTCCTGGTCCCCTGATATGCTCCTGAAAACTGGTCACAAAACTATGTCAGCCCTGGAGGTAATGTAATTCAAATAAAATCAAATTAAATTTTACTATTACGGTCAATGCTCAGCGCAAGAGTTGATGGAAATAATTGACCATCCAACTGTGGTGAATGGAGATGAAATTAACAAAGAAATCCTATGGCAGGGGAAAAGAGAAAAGGCAGCATTCCTACAACTTCCATTCTAGCCAGCACAAGCCTTTGACCCCCAAACTTAATACATCCAGACAACCCCGCCCCATGTGCTGGTAGGTGCCAATTTATTGCCAACCTCCAAATATTATTGAACTTCAGCTTCCATATAGAGATGAAGGAGGAATAATTTTGCTCTACTTTTTTTTTGCAGTGGAGCAACCCTATGCTTCTGTGCACTCTTTGGGGATCAGAAAGCAACTCTCAGTTAGATTATATGCATCTTTTGGATTTTCTGATTTAGATTTGGTGTGGGAGAAGTGCACATAAAAACATATTCTATGTAAATGGCAAATGATTTATGTGATCTGAAGAGAAACCAGAATATACATGTATATTTTAAGTACAGTGGTACCTCAGGTTAAGTACTTAATTGCTTCTGGAAGTCCGTACTTAACCTGAAGCGTATTTAACCCGAAGCGAACTTTCCCATTTAAAGTAATGGAAAGTAATGGATTAATCCGTTCCAGACAGGTCCGCGGAGTACTTAAACTGAAAGTACTCAACCTGAAGGGTACTTAACCCGAGGTATGACTGTATAAGATGAGTATAAAATGCTTATTTTATGGATGAGTATATTGGAAAGCATTGAAAGTACATATTTAACTTTTAAAGTGTATTTAATGCATACAATTTAAATGTGAGCTTTTGTGTATTTTTCTTCAAAATCAGCACAAAACAGAAAGGAACAGACCTACAATGAGACAGATATCAATGTTCAACTCATCCCTGCTTCCTTCAGCTCCAGCCAGCATGGCCAATAGTCAGTGATAACTACTGAAGTCTAGCAACATTTGGAAGACCATTGGTTATACATTCTTGCCTCAACCTGTCCTTATATGGAAACTCTTCCAGTGGTTAAATTCTGGTATTTCTCTGGAAGTCCTCACTCAGCTCATGCACCAATGTGAGGATGGTGAGGTACATTTTTGCTTTTATTCCCTTTAGTCAGTGTGTCTGACTCTTGCATCCTTACTGGTTCCTTTGTAGTGGGCCTTCTGGTTTTTTGTTTTTTGTTTTTTTTCTGACCCCTTGCATCTGCTGATCCAGTAAGGCTTCATCCACCACGTTTGAGGCCGGCAGATTCTCTTCCAGGCTTCTTTGAATATCATTCTGAGGTTGTGAGCACTTTGGATAACTTAGACTGCGGAAACCATAATCACATCTGTGGTAACAAATCCCACAGTTTAACTGTGCTTAGAACAGATACAACACAAACCTGTCTTTCACTGTCGCCTTCAAAACGTGTTTGGTAGTGAACAAGATGTATTTCAAGAAAGCTTGCTTGCCGTTACTGATCTAGTAAGCTTCCAAGCCTTGGGTGCCCTTACAGTTTGAAGGCAACTGGCCTAATACCTTTGCAACAGAGACATGCCATCGTGGTTTGTGATATTGTGCTGCCACAGTAATTGGTACATCCCACCCTAAAGCACTTCTTTTCTAATGTGAGAAGTTGCAGGATTCAGCCATAACAGTTCTGAACTCCCTTGGCTATTTTGACATTGTTCCCATATAAGTTGGACCACAGAATCCTAGCAGCATTTATCATAGTCTGGTAGAAATACGAGGCAGTTGTTTATAGTGCACAGAATCTATGTGACATGCGGGGATGTGTATCTTTGCAAGAGCTGACTGGCAAGTGTGAAAAATGGTTCTCAATAGTGATGAAGACTTTTCTCATCCAAGACTGCTCGGAGGGGATTTCCCTGGAGTACTGTTTGGAAAATCAAAAAACCGGAGCAGAGGCTTCAGCTAAGCGGAAAAGGAACATTGTCATTAGCCGTTATATAGGGGGCAACCTTGTTGAGAAGGTTAGAAAAACTCAAGGAGGAGAACTAAGGATTTTTATGCTAACCAGGTAGCACTATTGTGGAACTAAGTTTGAATATAATAGAGCTGTAAGATGGGACATGGCTGTGTGTGTGTGTGTGTGTGTGTGTGTGTGTGTGTGTGTGTGTGTGTATTCTCACTGGTATTAATTTACTTACTTATTTATTGAATTTATATACTGCCCTATACCTGGAGGTATAGGGCAGTATATAAATTCCAGTCCCTGGAAAAGACTCTGATGTTGGGAAAGATGGAGGGCACAAGGAGAAGGGGACAACAGAGGACGAGATGGCTGGACAGTGTTCTCGAAGCTACGAACATGAGTCTGACCAAACTGCGGGAGGCAGTGGAAAACAGGAGTGCCTGGCTTGCTCTGGTCCATGGGGTCACGAAGAGTCGGACATGACTAAACGACTAAACAACAACAACCCGAAGATCTCAGGGCAGTTCACAAAATAAAATCAAAATATAAAACTGCAAAATACATAATCAAAATAAAAGTAACAATATCCCAATAACTCCCCCTCCAAACAACAACAACAACAACCCACATTTTAAAAGGGCATAGGATGCCAATCAAATCAACCAAAGGCCTGGTTAAAAAGGAACATTTTTGCCTGGCGCCTAAAGGTGTATAATGAAGGCGCCAGGCAAACTTCCCTGGGGAGAGCATTCCACAGACAGGGAGCCACTGCGGAGAAGGCCCGTTCTCGTGTTGCCACCCTCCAGACCTCTCAAGAGGGAAGCACACGAAGAAGAGCCTCAGAAGATGATCTCAGGGTCCAGGTAAGTTCATATGGAAGGAGGCAACCCTTGAGGTATTGCAGTCCTGAGTCTGGATTAATCCCTGCCATTGTGGGCAGATTCCTGCTACTGAGATGGCCCTACCTCTTTCACAAGATCAGGAGCAAACAAGGGTAGGGAGCAGAGCCAGGATAGCATGCTCTATACTATAGCAAGGGTGGGCAAGTTTAACTGCAGGTGCCAGATGTGGCCCTCTGGCCCTTGGGACTTTCCTTCCTCCATGACCCCCCATGCCTGGATTGTCTGTAAAGTGTCCTAAAACAGCATCTTGCTTAACAGTACAGAAGATGGAACCTGTGTATGTAAACTCTGGCTTCTGCATGGCTGGAGTGTAGGTACAAGTCATAGCCATTGCTCTACCCTCAGGCTGTAAAAGTTTCCCCATCCCTGATCTATAGGGATACAGGAGGAGACAGCAGTTAGGATGCAGCTTAAAATGAGGCCCAGAAGAAGCGAGGAGGACAGAAAGAAAAGCAGGTCACTAACTAACAGTGAGATACCTGGGTCCTGGAAGGTGGGGCTCACCCTGGGAGACCAGCCAGAAAGCCTTGGGGCAACAGGAATGCCTCTGGTGATGCAACTATAATATCTCACCTGAGGAACGGGGAGAAAGGGCAACAAGAAGCCCTGCCTTACATACTGTCAGACTCAGATGAAGACAGAAGAGTGCAGGACTAGCAAGAAGCTACAAGCCCACCTGGGGAAGAAAACACTCCAGTGAAGTCCCATGGAGTCAGGCCTGGGTTACTGAGCCTTCCCATACTCAGCTGTTTACTCCTGTGTCTTGATTTCCAGGCGAGAAAGGATGTGCTGAAGGTAGTCTAATAGAGAGGGCTTATCCCTTCGTCGCATGTGTATCAACAAAAGCTTGCCACTAGATTCTGACAACAGCCAGCAGACTCTGCGAGCAAAACTGCTATCCATTAACAAGGCATGCTGAGCCACCGTGGAAACTTTCTAATTCCAGTTTAATGTGGAGTGCAGAATAGAAAGAGAGCAATCCAAACCCAAGATCTGCCAGCATGAGCCAAATTTGGAACTGGTGGACTCCGGCTGATCTGGATGAAGCCCCTCCTCCTGGCTCAGCCAGAGATAAGCTGACATAAGTCTTCCATTCTGGCTCAGTTAGGGCTCAGCTAAGGCTGGTCCTGAAAGAGGGCCATTCTGGGGGCAGCACAGAGCAGAGAGAGACACTCACCCCTAGTGCAAACTCAATTCTTTTCAATCATGTGACCTAGCAACCCAGCATAAATTACCCTGGCAAACTATTTTAATGGCTTACTTTCCCTCTGCTGGGGTTAATCTGGCTCAGAGTTTGGAACAGACATAAGTTACACTGGAGTAACTTATGAATTATTTTGGAGTAACTTGTCAATTATTTTGGCTTCCTGTAGTTTGGATTGTTTTGCTGGTTGTTCACTGGCTTTCCTACTTTCCAAATATTCAAGTTATCAGTTCAAAATAGCATCAAAGGAGATTTAAATGACAACTTTTGAAACAAAATACATGTAGAAAACTATATTTAAATATTTTAATTTTAAATAGTATTTCTATGCATAAAAAGTTCCACAGATCAATGCAGAAGCAAGACAGAATAGGCTTCCGATGAGTGTACAAATGTGGATGTGACAAATACAGGACATAGATGGATTTGCCCATCCTTAATATTTAGTAGTTGCTATTATTTGATGGATGACCTGGAAGAGAGTGCTGTATCCGACAGCTGGCATACATTAGAATTTAGAATTTAACTGGAGATGTTCTGGATTTTATAGCTGACATATAATGGTATTTGAATATTTTAGCAACGTTTAATAGATGACATGCAATGTTTTAAATATTTACCAGTAATAAGCACATGGCAGTTTATGCGATTTTGTATCTGATATATCAAAAAACAAAGAGGAGAGGACGATGTACAATAGAGATAAAAATCATTGCTGCATTTTCCATGCATGTTCTCTGCAACTGGATATCAACTGAGCACCAGCTTAAGCATTCAGTTACTATTTCTCTCCCCCTGTGTATCTAATGATAATATACTAAAACTTGTATATTATTCAGGGCATGTATTCACAACTACCAACTATTTACACCAGAAACAGAAATGTGCAGCATCTCTCATTATCATTACTAAAATGAATACCAGCCAAAACACTAGCTCCTAGCTCCATATAGAAGAGCACCAATATGCATTTGGCACACACTGAGCTTTACCACCTTCTCTTCAATGTTGGGCAGCTTACATTCATTTTTTTCCTTGCATGAAGGATGCTAACAGAAGCCAAATCACATGAGTCCCATGTGTGCAGAGAAGAACCTATGGAGTTTTGGATGAGGGTATTTTCCTAATTAATTGGGTCCCAATTAATCTCCGTACTAATCAGATGTCCATTGGGGAAAGCTAATAAAAAAACACAGCCCGAGAACTGTTTTTTATAATCTAATATTTTATATTATTATGAGCACAGTATTTCCCAGACAGCTTTAATGAATTATCCTACCCAAAGGCTAGGCAACAGTACCAGCGATATTAGCTGGCTGAACCCCAATGGATTATTCTTTCCCCACTTTTTTTGAAAACAATTTTACCCAGTATTTTGTTTCTCAATTATGTGGAAATCTCTAGCACATTTTGCACAACTTGCCAGAAATTGTGAAAATGAATTCAGCATAAAATGTATTTCCTCTCTTCAGTTTCTCAACATATCCTTTGGTATTTCCCTTGATGTGCAAGAATATTGATCCAATTGTGGATAGAAAGAAGGGACAAAGGCTTATAACGTGATCCATCAGTAGTAAGAGAAATAATTTGGATCCAAACCAGTATAGCCTCCTGAAAGAGATAACATGGGATGAGGTGGGCTAAAATCTTAATATGGTGACTGTGATAGATAATCTTGTATTTATCTCATACCAGGATATGTGTTAAAAAGAGCAAAAATGGGGTGAGTTTAGGGAATACTTTTTAAAGCTGTGTTTGTGTCTTGGATATTCCTCAGTGAAATCACTAGTGGGATGAAAAGTTCTTTGAGAGACACTAGCTTGCTTCAGGTGTTCAAAAAGATTATATGATGCTTAGACAGAGGGCACACACTCGGTGCGACCACACTGCACCGAACTGTCCTGCATTGAGCAGGAAGGTCTGAAGGGAGCTTCTAAGCACATTCAGCTAAACATTCTTAGAAGCCTCCTGATCATGGGGAGCTTTTAGCTGAATGTACTTTGAAGGTGCCTTCAGCCCTGTCCACTCAACATAGTAAGATCAGGGGCAGAGTGGGTGGGCCCAGCACATTGGCAGTGGGACTGATGAGTTTGTCGGGAAAATTAGGAGGTTCCCTTACTCAAGGCCAATAATAACAAGACAATGAATTGAAACATGTTTAAGCAACCCAGGTGTAGAAGTCACTACGAAGGATTCAAACGAAATACAAGTACAGTGGTGCCTCGCTTAACGAATGCCCTGCTTAACGAAATTTCCGCTTAACAAAAGGATTTTTTGAGCGGAGGTTGCCTCGCTAGATGAATTCATTTTATGAAAATTCAATTAATGCGTTCTTATGGGCAAAAAAAAAAAATCAATGCATTCCTATGGGATTCGCTAGACGAATTTTTTGTTATAAGAAAAGACCTGTGGAACGAATTAAATTCGTCTAGCGAGGCACCACTGTATAGCTATAGCAATGTAAGTCTGCTGACCCTTCAGATGCAGAGGTGTTGTAGGGCAGCAACGCCTCCTGGCACCCTCATCTGGCTGGGCCACCCGGTGCCTGGGACTGTCCTGCTGGCAAGGGACATCTAGAAGGTCACCTCACTGGCTGGTGTCTCAGATCCAAGCATGCCTGCAAATTGGCCAATGGCAGGCAGGCTTGGAGGCAAGGACCTCCCAGGGGGCAGGTCCGACTAGGGTTGCCGTATTTCAAACAGTGGAAATCCAGCTGTTGAGCTTTTTCTGGCAAAGTTGTTGAGCTTATTTGGCAAAAGCACAAATAAAACATGCTGTTTTCGAGCTATCCTTATGGGAAATTGGCAAAAATGGCACTGCCGGCATGGGTTGCCATACATTCAGATTTCCCCAGGACCCCCCCCCCCAAAAAAAAATTCACCCAGACAATACTACCAACTGTGGTATTCTGGATATGTCCAGGAAATTCTAGACATATAGCAACCCTTAAGTTAGGCTCTCTTCATGGGAGATTTAAAGCGCATTGACCTTGGCACTTTGGTTTCTCTCTGTTTATTGTTTTTCTACTCTTAAATTCAGTTCTCCACATTTCCACATCAGATTGCATTGCTTTTTAAAACAAAGTTCTCATGGAAATCTATCAGCACCTTTGCACGGATTTCTGCTGCAAAACACCTTTGTATGGAATTCTGCACAATATATATCCCACCCACCCACCCCCAATCAATTAACCCTAATATAATGCATTTTTGGTGCACTATTTTCACTATTGCTCACAAACAGACTTAAATGACACCTTGGTAAGATTATACATGCAAACCAATTTGGGTTTCTCCCAGGCCACTATATAATGCATCCAATCCTCAGAGACTTCAGCATAATTCATAATATGTAAGCATATTAAATGTGAATTGAAACTAATTTCTCCCTCATCCCAAGTTCCAACAGCTCTAACCAGGTGTCTTCAATGAAGTATGAATTTGGTCTCCACGCACAAACAGAGCTTCCGAAAAAGTGGGTGTCAGAGAGCTGAGAGCATATTACAAATTCCAAAGATTCAAGTACTATCAAGCCTTACATTGAAGTCTTCTTATCCTGAGTTAAATAATACAATCGAATGGAAGAGAAGTTTAAGTGTTTATTAATAGAAATAATTGAGTATTGGTGCTTTTGTTTTTGACACCAACAATGTTGATTCACATTTTTAATCTGTCCCATTTTGAGCAATCTTATTGTATCTTACCTTTATAAAAGCTCTTTCTGTGAAGCTAATCGTTTTTCACCTCATATAGTATTTACAAAACACAGTAAGCAGTAGTTTCTTCCCCAAACCCTAAGATCCACTGCCAACATAAATGAAATTACATGTCTTTAGAAACATCAAATTAGCTGTACTTGGGAACAAGCTAAAGCTTTGCTAAAATGTCGCTGAATGTATCTTTTCAATAAGTTAGTTATTCCCAAATAAGTGTGCATTGGACAACGGCTTGGGTCACCTAAGCAACAGAGCCTTTGAAGGTGCTCTGTTGCGTGGACAGGCAGAGTCCCTCCAACCCCAAGTGACCCCTGAGCGGAATAATGACTATGGGATTAATGCTATGGGATTAAAATTGGCCACAACTTTATTGAGATTCAGATGTAGGGAGACCATGGCTCAAGCATTGGCCGTTTATCCTTCCCAGTCCCCAGCCGGGGATCTGGGAGACTTCAGGGTTATCCAAAATATGTGTGGGGGATAGGCTGGCTCTGGAGAAGATATGTTCAAGCAGAGAACCCGCCCCCCCCCATTCACCGCCGCTGGAGGGGAGAGCAATGACAACCTCTTGGCATATGGCCAATGCCTCCCCTCAAGACCCCTTTAATGAGGAACCCTGGTATCACCGCCGCAAGGGAGGTGTGGGTCACCGCTTCATGCCCACCCCCATTTAGGAAGATAGAGTAAAGGATTCCGCCCAAGGCCTGAAACCGCCAAAGTTGTGACGTTCTGCTACGGGAAAGGCAAAACCTGCCAATGCAGGAAAATTCCTTCCCGGCCCTTCAACAGCGACCTTGACGTAGCAGCGCCTGCATTCCTGTGAAGAAGAGGTTAACCTGCAAAAGAAGACTTAATTGAAGGAGTGGAGGGTGGGAGAAGCTCTGGAGCCGATTGTTGCTTCCCAGGTAAGCTACACCTTCTGTTGTGTGGGCAGGGCGGTCCCTCCCCTTACCTGGACAATCCCCTGGCAACGCCTCCCCAGGCAGGATTGGGTGGTTGACTGATAGGTAGGTTGACTGAGGTTGACCCCAGGTATCCTGCCTGGGGAGGATGAAGCCAGTCCGAACTACCAGGAGCCGCAATGGGATCCAGGGGCCTGCGCGCAACCATGCAAAAGTTGTCCCCCTTTTGATGTGGGGAGCGGTCATTGTAAATGACCCAACCGTCACGCTTGCCTGAATGTTCCAGGTCCAGCTGAACATCCCATATAAGCTTAGCAGGTCTACTCTTGCACCTTAGTTTTCCCTAAGCCATGCATTGCGCGCCAGCTCTTCACTGGGATGTTGTTGTTTAGTCGTTTAGTCGTGTCCGACTCTTCATGACCCCATGGACCAGAGCATGCCAGGCACTCCTGTCTTGCACTGCCTCCCGCAGTTTGGTCAAACTCATGTTGGTAGCTTCGAGAACACTGTCCAACCATCTCGTCCTCTGTCGTCCCCTTCTCCTTGTGCCCTCCATCTTTCCCAACATCAGGGTCTTTTCCAGGGAGTCTTCTCTTCTCATGAGGTGGCCAAAGTATTGGAGCCTCAGCTTCAGGATCTGTCCTTCCAGTGAGCACTCAGGGCTGATTTCCTTCAGAATGGATAGGTTTGATCTTCTTGCAGTCCATGGGACTCTCAAGAGTCTCCTCCAGTACCATAATTCAAAAGCATCAATTCTTCGGCGATCAGCCTTCTTTATGGTCCAGCTCTCACTTCCATACATCACTACTGGGAAAACCATAGCTTTAACTATACGGACCTTTGTCGGCAAGGTGATGTCTCTGCTTTTTAAGATGCTGTCTAGGTTTGTCATTGCTTTTCTCCCAAGAAGCAGGCATCTTTTAATTTCGTGACTGCTGTCACCATCTGCAGTGATCAAAGAGCCCAAGAAAGTAAAATCTCTCACTGCCTCCATACAGTGGATCCATTGTATCCCAGTGCCTTCACTGGGATACAATTTATTAAACCTTGTTGTTGCTCTTATCTCCGCTAAGGTGTGCCTTTTCTGTTCTGCAGTCTGCTTGCCACTCACAAATATCTTCTGTAAATGTATGAATGATACTGCTGACTCTAGCAGGTTAGATTGGATGACCTCTGAATGACTTCCAGACAGACAATTCTGTGATTAATGGCTGATAGCGTCTTTGTATTAAGGGCAGGGCGATTCCTCTTGCAACCAATAAGAGTATTGATTTATAAAGAGCTGACCTATCGATTTAGAGCTGGATCTTGAAATATTTACTGAGGAAAAACTCTTTGATGTGAGTGTAGCCATGAATGAGTAGCGTAGGATAATTGACTTAGAATGCATTAGAGCAAGTTGGAAGATGCCACGCGCTTTTTATTATTCAAACTGACATTCATTGTCATTATGGTCTGCTTTTTCAGCTGTAATCGGCGGAGAAGTACCAGGAGCTTTTGACAAGGCAACACATGGCCTAAGTTTTTTTTTGTGTTGTCTGCAAATTGCAAGTACTCCTGCTGTTTAACATAAGTGCAGTTGGCCTACAGAAGCATCATGTGACTCAGTTATAGCTAGCTGATCTACAGAAACTCAATGTATGTACAGAAGGACCATGTATGTAGGCTTTGGCATAGTCTAGGTGCACGGCTAGAGAGGAGATATAAAATAGAAAATGGAGATAGAGTAGTTCTAACCTTGGTTCCTAGGGTTGGGCTTAGTTCCAGGCTGGAGCAATAATTGACATCTCAATCAGAGGCTGTTTGGTGCAGAACTACTTAAGAAGATTTCATTGCAAACAACATTTTTCAAAGATATATAATGTTCAAAATTAACAGGAGCCAAATAACTGGGCATATCCAAGCAACCATGATTTGCCAGTGCAGTGCAAGCTTGTATTTGAATTATGATTTACATTCTATAAGATTATTATTATTATTTTTAAAAAAGATTAATTACAAATTTACCTACAGAAAGAATCCCCTCCAGGTTTAAATATTGTATTATTTTTAAATGCTTACTGGAAAACCTGGTGAGTGCTGAAAGTGATTTCATATTTGCATAGTTCTACAGATGGGATTTAGTTTCTTTAATCATTTTCTTGCAGTCTTTTCAGTGGGTTTTTTTCTTCTTCTTGCCTTTGAACTGATTTGATTCCATATCCATTTAATACCAGCTTTTGTTACACAAGTTTCATGTGCACGCTACTCTTGAAGCAGACTTTTACAATTCATAGGTGCTAAGGGATGTTAAATCTGCTTTCAATGTATCTCAGTAAGCAAAAATCACACACCCCAATTGCTCTTATTTATCCAATGGACACCAGAGGAGATAGCGCTACATGGAGTTCTCAAACACAGTTGGCTCGCAAAGAATCTATTTTAATCAACATGAGAGGGTTCAGGAGCCTTCCAGTTTTAAGCTGCAGTATCTGCTGAAAGCCATTTGTCCTCTTAGAGTTGCACAGCTTGCATACAAACTCTGTTGCTGTCTTGTATCTCCTGTCTGACCTTGGCTCCCCTACATTGCCAGGTAACATGGGAAGGATGCTGTTAGGTCAGAAAAGGCACTAAGAATGTGAATGCTGGGAGGCAGCTATTGTAGATGCCCATAGAGAACAAAATAAGCACTTCCTGGGACTTCTGCAGAGACTCATTTATTCTACAAGAATATACAACTATCCCCCAAAAAAAGCTTTGATAAAATATGATGAGCATAAAAATTTCACTCTCAAAGAAATGCACACTCTTAACCACCAAATGCCAGCCTTAATGGCAAAGTAGACATCCCAGAGCAGCAACAGTTGAAATGGGGTGGGGTGGGGACTTCAGGTAGGGAAATGGCACTGTCATGTGTGAATTATCTGCTCTGTCTACTACTGTAAGGACTCCTGACCATTAGGTCCAGTCGTGACCAACTCTGGGGTCGTGGCGCTCATCTCGCTTTACTGGCTGTGGGAGCCGGCGTACAGCTTCCAGCTCATGTGGCCAGCATGACTAAGCTGCTTCTGATGAACCAGAGCAGTGCATGAAAATGCCGTTTACCTTCCCACTGTAGTGGTACCTATTTATCTACTTGCACTTTGAGGTGCTTTCAAACTGCTAGGTTGGCAGGAGCAGGGACCAAGCAACGGGAGCTCACCCTGTCGCGGGGATTCGAACCGCCGACCTTTTGATCGGCAAGCCCTAGGCTCTGTGGTTTAACCTACAGCGCCACCCGCGTCCCTGTCTACTACTGTAGTATTGGCTTATTTCAAAGGTCACCATGACCCAGGCTAGTCAGAAGTAGCAAATGTGACCTACAAGAAATGGAAGGTCCCTTTCACATGCACCTTGGAAAGCCAGGTTGTCTCTCTCTTGGTGTTTGTTCCCATGTTTCTAAAGGTCCAGGCCTAATATTTTCCCCACATAGTCTATTACCTCCATATTTAGTGTATTAGGCAGAGTATGCCTGGTAAAGTAGAACTACTTGCAGGAGGAAAGTTTTTGACTTGCAAGTAGAATGCCAGTGCTTTTCTTCTTCTTCTTCTTCTTCTTCTTCTTCTTCTTCTTCTTCTTCTTCTTCTTCTTCTTCTTCTTCTTCTTCTTCTTCTTCTTCTTCTTCTTCTAAAAAGAAATGTTTAGGGGTACTCTCATTTTCCTACCCATATAGAAATACTTCCCCTCAATGAGGTCAAACTTAGATGTACAAAATGTTTGGGGGTATGTTTACCCCTGCATACCCCCAGGAAAAAAAGCGGCGAAGAATGCTATTCTTTAACTCTGAATATTAGCCTAAATGAGATATTGTCAAAGCTCTAGTCCCTTAGCAGTACATAAAGCAGGAACATGTCCCTATATTTTGAAACAGTCTTGTCAGTATGACATATTACAGTTCATGTCCACTGGAGAAATGATCTGATTCTGTAAAGGGAAGTGTTCCTATGTATTAGATTCTAGTGTTTCTATTTGTTTAAGGACCGTTCCAGACATAGAACTTTTGCACATCTACATTCATTCATTCAAGGGATGATAGAGTAGCACCTGGCTTCTTGGTATTGATTACTTCATGGAAGCATTGTACAGTCATTGCCCTTTCATATGTCCTTGAGAGTGTCTGCCGAAATCCAATTGCCCTACTTCACCCTTTCCCTACACTTGCTGATCTTAGTTATTGTGTGGGCGAGGCCTGTGAAATAGCTGGTTCCTCATGGGAATGCTGATAATAGAAATTAAACAAACATTGGTACTGAAATAAGTTTCCAATGTCAGCAGTGGCAAATTGTATGCAGCTCCCAATGATCTATCAAACTCAAATCTCTCCTGTAGTCCTAATATATGTTTGGCCTTCGGTGTGTTAAAAATAGTATTATCTGACTTTAAAATAAACTAACAACCATGACATTGACTTAGTTCCCAAGATCCTATTAAATATGTCTACCTATGTGACAATATGCTGACCTGTCACTGGCCTTCTTTTCCAGTTTAATTTCTTGGATTTATACAGACTCTAGAAATAGAACAGTTCCTGACCCACAGTTGCTAGAACATTTAACAGATATATTTTTTAAGAGGGAGGGTACAAAACAGTGGCTAAAAACTGAGTTGGGAACCAAGAGGTTTTGAGTTTAGGTGTGGCCTCCTCCATGAGCTCCCTAGATGGGCTTAGGCAAGTCAGATTTTCAGCCCCACCTGCAATGCAGGAATATTAATATTGAATATACTGATATACCTTGAAGGGATTACACAAGCAAGCCTACATATGTGGCTGTGGAAGCAGATTGGTAAAGAGGGGCAAAATATGCACAGATACTTCTGTTCCCCAATCACTATGCATGTGATTAAGGCACATATTGTCATCTGTTCCAACTAGAGTTCAACCAAATTTCTCAGAAGATATTTTTCCATGAGAGATTTTCCGAGATCCCCCCTCCCTTTTTTTCTCACCTAGTAAAAGGTCCGTTTGTAGAGTTTTCTCAGAATATTCTCCTCGTGTTTTGTGGCAGCTGCCATCCCCCAGCCCAATGTTCCTGAATGATGCTAAGACTAGGGCAAAATGGTGGCAGGTTGTCAACACAGTTGCTGCTGCTGCTGTCACTTGATGTAGCAACAAAATCGGGGGGGGGGAATGTCAGCAGAAAGAAAGAAGCTATGGACACAGCCAGTGGTGAGCCCCATCTCAAGAAACTGTTGGATCATTTATCCTCCCTCTGAAGAAATTCAGTAAAATGGTGCCCTCAATTTCTCTGTAAAACAAATAAGGTGCATAAATTCACACAGAGCTCTAGTGCCAACCTATATGCATTCATTAGAGTGTGTACAGGGAGCATTTGCACATTTCACTGTATGTGGGAAAGCTCTTGACACATTTTAAAATGCAAATCAGTCATGGGGGAGCCTGATACTCCCTTGCATATTCATTGTGCTTTCTTTCAGTACCTGAAAAGTTGGTTTAATTGCCTCATCCAAATGATATATTTCACTATTGACGCCTTCTGGATTTTGTTTACGTATACTTTATTTTCAACCTTACATAAATGCCTTTGAAATAAAAAGTTTCATTTTATTCCATGTTCATCGAAACTACATTTTTACTCAGCTTCATTTTTGTCTTGACCTAATCATGACCCTTTTTATTGTACCCCAGTAGCAGAATCCTATAGGTTATCCTCATTCAAACTGATGCATTCGTTTTTAGTTCTTTCACACATTCCCTTTTAATCTGATATGTGCCTTTTTGGCTTCTTCACATATGAGTTTCTCCATGGTCTTAAATGTGTGAGTGATTTGCGAGTGACAGGGATACATCTCCCCCCCCCCCAAACCCCGTCCATCAATTCTTTTTGCCTGATGCTCTGAAATAGAATTGCTGATCCCTCTTTCAAGGCTACAGAAAACAATAAAGCTCAAGGAAACCTGAGTTGTTTATTGTGCTGGAGAGTTTCCATGCCATTTACTCATTATGTAAACCATCATCTCAAAGACTTCGGATAAATGTCTTTGTCGATCAGATGGCAGTGTTCAGTGAAAGTCTCATGGCTCAAACATCAGTGAAGGCTGTAATGGGGGGGGGGAGGTAGGGAACAAGTCTCTGTTTACAGGGACTAATTACAGCTCAACAAGTTAAGGGGAGAGCGAGGCACTCACACTACCAGCTGCACAGACAATGGCAGCTTTAATTCCCACCAGTATTTCTCAAGGGGAAAAAATGCTTCATGAATCTAAAAGCAGCACATAATCAAGAAACGTATTTGTCTATGAAAATAATCCAGCTACATACATCAAAATGGCCATTTATACCCCTAATGCCTCCTCCAGGTTTTAAACAAACAGCTTTCCGATATTCAGATAATTATATTATAGTAAAGGGCAATACTATAATAAGAGGCACTAGGATGAGCAGTTTAGGATGCAGTGAATCTCTGGCTCAGCCAGCTGATTCTTGGCTTAGTTGTGCCCAAGCACCAATAAGTCCCCAACCCCAGCTCAGTGGGCAGTATGCAAGGGTAGCCTGCTCATCTGAAGCTGGTTGATCTGAGGCTAGTGATATTCTCCAAAAAAGGGGCATTCCAGGGCCATGGCAGGACCAGAGAGGAGAGACCTAGTGTTGTGTATTGAGTCAAGGGATTTTATATCTGCATTACTATTTTCTGTATGTGCTTTAGGGTAAAGTAACTGCCTTTTGGTTCCAGAAGGTACAGCTACTATTGGTTCATTTAAGCTGCTGTATTTGGATCCTCTGTCTTATTGGTTTCCTCCAAAAGGCAGCACTGTGATTGCCTGATATTGTTCCCTCCAAAATATATCCCTTTCTAGCTAGTTCCCTGTCCCTATAAATGTAGCCTTCCTGCCCTCAGAGTCAGTCCTGTTTTGCCCTGAATAAAGAACTGTTCTATTGAAGATGCGTATCTGGACTTCTTAAGCCACGACACAACATACTGGCGACGAAGGTGGGATGGCAGGCTGTCTGAGGAGCGGAATATCAGATTCCTGACCTCAGCATCCTGATCTCAGCAAACAGGACTTGGTCACGCAACCTGACCACCCAGCAGCAAAGACTATTTTCAAAGCTTGTTTTCTCTCTGACAGGCTTAGGCCTTGCTGCTGAATGCGGTTTGGATCTGATGTAACATTAGAATGTAACATTGGGCTCCCCATCCAAGTTCCAAATGTTCCTGCTACTTTGCTGTTCTTAGTGGATCTTGTTTTGTATAACGGGAAGTAACACTGCATTGTTTCTATATTCTTCTTTCATTACAGTTCTCCCAAAGTCTGCTGCTCATTGGAGAATTTGATGGGACTAGAGCCATCATCTCTTGATGCCAAACAACTCCTTAGGTGGGTTATGAATGTGGTGCTATTACAACAACACAGAGAGATTTCTGTGGTGCTACTTGAGTCTTCAGCAGGGGATGAATTAAAGGGCAGGTTGCTTATTTCAGGTGAGACATGAGATGTTAACATTTTCAAATGTCATTTAAGAGAAAATACTCGCTTTCAGAAACTGTTTTTGATGGTCAAAGAGAAGTTTTACAAGATGCTGTAGTGTAGAGCATTAGGAATCACAATATACTGAAGGAATCTTACTTTAAACTACCCTGGAAATTTTGAACTGAAGCAGGCCATTTTAAAAATACAGCAAGAATGTGTTTGCTTTTAAAAGAAATCATCTGCAGTACAAAAAAAGATGTTGCTAGAAAATTTTGGGGTTTGGAATATCTGCTGTTCAAGTGGATGTGTTAAAACCAAGCACATGTTTTTGTTGAAGCCATAAGTAATATTTAATCCTAGTTTTCAAAGCTTGACAAGTGGAATCCATTCCTTCCTTCTTCTGCCTAACAATTTTTTGCTCACTTTCCAGCTTTTGTAACAATTACAGTACAGTACTATACACTTTTTCTGGTTTTTGAGAACCGTATCTATTTCCTCTGGAATTTTCTGGTTTTCTCCTCAGTTGGGTTGTGGGAGGTGTATAGGTTAAAATCCCGCAAATTCTGAGTATATTTCTTTGGGGGAGAATATTATGTTGCCGTCTATTTTAGTGATGCAATGTACTGCATTCTTGTTTTGAGTGATTTTTTTCCCTACAACTGTTTGCTAATAAGTCTGGAGTTTTTCCCTCCATACTCGTAGAACTGTTGTTTAGATTATAGAATGTTGATCATTGTTTTGTTGATTTCTAGGGAGTCTAGTTCCCTCCTTTTTTGTTCTATAGGTTTAAGGAGTTTTCAAAGCTCTTGTTTGTTTGTAGCGTGGTGAGAGGGCCATGATGTCTTGTTCTATTTTGTTAACTTTTGAGGTTTGTTTTTTAAGGGATCCACACATTCCAGTCCGGGCGTCATGGCACAGTGTCCAGACTAGATAGCATTCCCCTTGGTGGAATCAATGAACATAGGTAACATCAAAATCACAGATCACGCCCCAGTAGAAGTTACTCTTAAAACAGGAGGGAACACAAACCACCCCATCATGGTCCTTCAGTCCTATCCTAACCACAAATAAACAAATTAGAGAGAACCTCACAAAAACTCTCCAAAACTACTTCAAAGAAAATGATGTAGACAATATAACAAGCCCTTCTCCTGTGGGATGCAATGAAAGTGGTCACCAGAGGAGCCTGCATAAAAGAGAAAACATCCCTTAAAAACTATACACTTTTTCGGTCACAATCAGTATTGGCTTTTGCACTCTAAACTTTTACGGAAAAGCTTCCTCTTTATCTTCAGGTTTAGAGACCAGTGCTCAATATCTTCAACAGCCAAAATAACAGGTCAACAGTGATTGAAGTCCTACCTTCACTTTTGCTGCTAAGGTGTATGCCTGACTCCTTTTTATGAGAACAGCAGTTGCTTTCCATTGTTAACAATTAAGTGATGATTGCAAGAAGCCAGAAGTATGGATTTCTGTGGGGTTTTTGTTTTGTTTTACCTGAACCACAAGTTAGAGCTTTTAATTATATGCAGCTGTATTTACATTTTGAAAGAAAGATTTATATGATCTGAAGAGAAACCAGAGTATTTACATTTATTTATTTATAAAATATGGCAGCTAAAATATTGGGAACCACTTGATTTTATAGCAGTGTAACAAAATCAAGGCCTATATCTGACTTAAACTGGCTTTTTGTTTGGTAGACCCATAGTGCTTCTGAGCTCGAGAGACAAAATGCTGAAAAAGTTTCAACAGAAGGAAAAAACACCTTGGGGTAAATTGTAGCTCGGGGCCAACTATATGACTGACAATGGAAACCCTGCAAGCAGGACCAGACACAATCTTTTCAAAGAGCTAGTTCAAATATGTTCAATTGTGACATATGAACTGCTGAATAAATGAGTGAAATATCAAACCATTTTAATCATGTTCAGAAGAGACCTTGTTGACTGGCAGCTGAATGTGAGTGCTGAACTGACTGAAATGTCTTGCATTTGAGTTGACATCTTGCAGCGTGAAGGTTCTGGTATAAAATTAAACTGATGATGTCTTGTTTGCATATGCAAGACATCTGTTGATTCTGTTAATTATGAATGAGGCACTAAGTGACCTCAGTAAGTTTCACTGGCATAACTATTTCTAACTGGGTTACAGAGGTGGATTTAAGAGCAGAATGAATATTCTGAAATCAACTTTCTTTAGATGGAGGGACGTTGTGGGTGTGACGGAACTCTTTGTTTGCTCTGGTGGCTTTGTTGGTTACAAAGGGCACAATCAATAGTCATTAACAGCAACAGAAGTCTTGCTATTGGCTTCAATAAATTGTGCACTGCATCTTGAATTAGCAATGCAGTCACAGACTTTAATTAAAAGTTCATTGTAAAACTTCAGATTTCTTCTTCTGAATAATCAGCTTCTTTCCTGTATTTCACAACATGCAATAACATGTGTGCATCATGTCCTATATTTCACAGGCAAAGCAACAGAGCTTCGATTAGACACACTGTATTCAAAACTGCCCTGAGAAATGACAGTGCTTTCTGCATTTTTAAACTTTTGGTGCATTTTCTACAAATTCATCAGCTCTGTGGCAAATTCATCAGCTCTGAAGAGATCAATGTCCAGCTATTTATTCCTTGGGAAAATTGCTTTGGATTTTTAAACTCAGTGGGCTTTGTTTTGTTTGCTTTTATGGTATGTATTTCTGTTGTGTTTTTATATTGCAAAACACCCTGTGATCTTCAGGTGAAGCGTGGTATAGAAATTGAATAAATAAATAATAATTTTGTTTTTTTAAAATACTCCAGTCCTGTAGTTTAATTGTTGGGAACAAGGTGCGATTCAAAGATAGTTACAGTAAAGCAAATCCTGTACTGTAAGAAGAAGAAGATAGAGAACATAAAACAGACACGGTGAATAATGTTGTGAAAGGAACGGAGGATGAGTCAACTTTCAGGGCTACATTCAGCTAAACCTTATGCAGAGCAGACACACTGAAATCAATGGACTTAAGTTGGTGTCATTTGAAAACCTACCTACACCCATATGAACTTCAGGGCTCTTTGATCAACCTTTGAGACCATGATTTCTGTCCCACTACTGAGGGAAGTCAGGTTGGTGAGTACCATAGCTGCCAAGTCTCCCGTTTTCCCCAGGAAATCCCCGTTTTCCCAGCTGTTCCTAGCTGAAAAAAATGGGTTTTTTGTGTTTCCCCCCGGTTTATTCTGGCGCGGCGGCCATTTTGGAACTGGGCAAAGCAGCATCAAAAGTCACTTCTGAGCATGCTCCGCCCAGTTCCAAAATGGTTGCAGTGCTACTTCCGGTCTGCTATTTCCGGCCCGGTCCCTTATTTCTCTGACAGCAACTTGGCAGGTATGGTGAGTACCAGAGATCACATTCTGACTTTGTCATCTGCTTTGATAAATATTAAATGACGCTTTCCCCAAGGTGGCAGTTATAGAGTTTGGGAATGTTCAGAACAGCTTCATTTGCTGGAACTAAGTGATATTTGTACCGGTATGCTCTTCCAGTATCCATTGTGTATGTTCAGAAGTTCTCCCTCTTTGCTAACTTTGTAGGATCAGTTGGAATCACTTAAGCAGTTCTGAGCAAGTCTGAAAGCTGTGGTTATCAGAATGGAAATGTTTTACAACCACAAGCCAAAATGTTCTGCCACATAAATGAAATCTGCTTTGTTAATCACAGTAACATATATATTATTTTAAGTGATTGGCAAAATCCTAAATTGGATGCAGAGCAGGCTTGTGTGAAATGCTGTTTGATGCTTTTAATTGTAAGCTGAATTGTAAGGCTTTGTCTTAAATGATAGTGCAGATGTTAATGATTACTAGGGACTGATGGGCCTGCCTAGTACACTTATGAACCACTGTCCAGAAAGGTTCTTCCTCAAAGCCCCACCCCACCCCACCAAGCCCCCTCCCCTCCCCCTTGCCCAAGCCCCCTCCCCTTATTCCTCTCTAAACCTTCACAGCTCGCCCCTGCAAGCACACCACCCCTCTCTCTTCACGTGCCCCCCCTCCAGCCCATGTTTCCATTTCCATTTCCATTTTCCAGCCACCTGCTGGAAGTCCTTCTTGCTCCCCACCACCTGCTTGTCCCTGGTGCTTCCCTCAGCCTAGAGGAAAAGCAGTCTGTTGCCAGTATGACGACAGACTGGTACAAATATTGTACAGAGAGAAATACAGCAGCTCCTTGTCACACATAACATGTCGTTTCACCTTGAGATACACTGTAGTTTTGATCAAAGATAGGCTAAACATATATTAAACAGACACACAAGAAGTCAAACAGTTTCATCTGACTCCATTGTCACAAACTGAACTGATGGGAAAACAACAAAGTATCTGCATTTTAAAAAAACCTTTTCTCCTTGCTCAAATGCTAACGTCTTGAGCTCCACCCAAAAGCAAAAGTAGACAGCTCAGATTTTGTTACTTTTGAGACAGTTTGGAATCATAACTACAGAACATTACTAACAGCATATATAATTCATGATTCATGTCATTATTTTCTAAATCATTCTGGTTTGTTTGCTGGATATTGACATTATTTTCTACTGTAAAAAGCGAAGCATTCACCTTGAATGAACAGGTTAACAGTAGGCCTCTCATTTTAATCTATACAAATTTCCTTTTCCATTTAATTCACTCCTTTAAAAATAATTTCTTTGCTTTTCAACCAATATGACAACTTTATAATTAAATGTTTTGACATGAAAAAGCTTTATCCATTTTCCTGATAAATCAGCTAACTAGGCAAAGGTTTTTATCACTAAAAACATGGGGAAAGAAAGGAGATGTTATGAATACTGAGTAAATCTTCTTAAAATGATTAATGGAGAAAATGCATTTATGTAGACTTGAAATAGAGATGGACAAGACAATTTGATATTTCATTATCACTCAGCCATAAGTACATTCTTTTTCCGTTCAATAAAGACAAGCCACATAGTCAAGCTCACTTTGTTCATAACAAGAAAAATGTACAAAATAGTGGCCCCAAAGGGCTAGGGTATAAGATATATTTATTTTAACACACTTCCAAAGAGATCAAGCAAAAAATGATCCGAATTTTTTTTCATATCAAGACTGTAATGTGGGTTATATTGACTGGGCTGATGTATACTGCAATTGTGTGGAAGCTCTAAATCACACATCTCAAGTAATAGTTGCATGGAGAATGCAGTTCTTTCGCATATAAACATTTCCCATCATGCCACTGGCACTCCACAACAGCTTTGTGCGAAAAGCCATGAGAAAAGGCATTTCCATTTTATAGTGGCTGTGAATCAACCTCTATAGATTAGCTCAGGTCCACCCCAAAAAACTTTTTTGACTAAGCAGGAACAGGCAAACTAAGACTGTTCAAGAGACATGCCTTTTCCCCTTCCTTTCTGCTTCCTAGCCATATGCTTGGATGAAAGGAAGTCAGGAAGAGATATAGCTGGCTTCAGTTATTCACTGTGGAATCTACTTTGGTTTTAAACAGAACCCTGGAATCCATCAACAGGAGCCAAGTGTAAAATAATGACCATACTGTAAATTCAGGAATAGAGTATTGAGAAATAATATATATAATAAGAATAATATTGGAGAAAACTGGGTATTGAAACTTGCTTAACCTAAATCATATATCCCAGTTTCCAGTGGCCCTTTAAAGTACACTTCACGCAGAGTATACACAGTCAGAAGTTGACCTGGCTAAGAAAACACCACCAAGAGCGTAGGGTATTATTTCCCTCATATGAAACCCCTTACTAGCTGTACACTTGTAAAAGTATGCAGATGAAAATACAAACGGTTGGGTTTCTTTAACTGAAAAACAAACTGACTCTAAAGAGACTTTAAACTAAAGATAAATGCTTTCTCTCTTAGCAATGTTATCTACCCACTTTCCAAACCTCCCACAAAACTCCCATTAAACTACCCAAGAATTAACAGCAAACTAGCATTATAACTAAGCAACTCTCATACTGTACTAAGATTCAACTAAGGAATCTCTTAAACTGAGAGTCTCTCTTACTAAGATTCAACTTGGAATCTCTTAAACTGAGAACAACTGAGAGAGTGATCTACTTAGAGATGAATCAAACTGAAAGATCTAACTAAGAGATACAGAAGGCTTTCTGGCAGAGCCTTATATACAAAAAGCAGAGCCCACGCCTGTGAGCAATTAAAAGAAACACCGGCACCTGTTTCTCTTAAACAGACAGTATTTACATTAGACCGGCTCTAAAGTAACTTGACTATTCAAAAAATCCAACATAGAGCATGTCAGCACATGCTTTCAGTACCTGAACTGGACTCACAGTTCTTTCACACAAATACCCACTCCAGGTGCACTACCAAACCTTCTTCATTTTTGTCACCCCCATTTTTTTGCAGGGGTTATGGACTTCTTTTTTTTATTGAAATTGTTAAAATGATTGGGAATCAAAAACCTTGTGGATCTGCTGCAAATCACTAAAGATCTACCAGTGGGTTCAAATTTATCTTCTGGTGCCCTACCTGTCCTGACAGAAGTCAGTTCTGTTGGATAAAATGGAGGGTCCTTAGGGCTAATAGATTAGGATGAATCTCTTAAAATCAAGTGTCATATGGCAGAATCGAAGCAAATCCAGTTTTGAAGCCCAGTAGTATTTGACGTGTCTAAATAATGTATGAAACTGTTGATTCACTTGAGATGTACTACATTTTTGGAAAATAAAAGATTGGGAGAGAGGAAGAGAACCTGTCGTGCCCCTCATTTTTCTTTGGTGACTTGCCCCAAAGCCCCGACCCCCCAAAAACTTGCCAACCTGGTCCCCCACCCCAGTAGATTGGCAACCCTAGTCAGGAAGAAGGAAAAGAGCAATTGTCTGTTTGGGGTGGAGGGGGTTAAAGAGTACTAGATTATTTGTCTCTGGAGGAAAATGAATGAAATGGTAGGAGGAAGGGTGGAAGCAGGTGGTGTACAATAAAAATAGCACTCTAACTATTTAAAAATAATAAACCCAATATATTTGCCTAACCTTTAAAAGTGCCCCAAATCTTCCACCCGAAGGAACTGCCTTATTCTACCTGATCTGGTCTGTCTTCCTCGCTGACTTGTGTGTTGTCCTACGCACTGCATGCTTTCTGGAGAAACTCCTGGACTGAATAAATACTGTCCAAAGTTAAGGGACAGTTAACAGAAGGACGCATTCACAAAGATTGTCAGCCTGCATGTATATCCTTTAAAATGTTGCTTTGATTACATTTTGAATTACTCCAGCATCTCGTAAAAGCATAAGCGTCCAAAACTGGGCACCTTTAAAATGGGGAAACAGTTCAGAATTAACAATTCCACCATATGGACACACAGACTAGTCAGGAGGGGGAAATCCTTTAAAGGGAAAGCAGTTTAACGAAAATATCTTTGTTGTTAATGGTAAGCACTGAAGTAGGTTTCATTTATAGCAATTTAATGGCTCTTCTGTGATGAGCTAGCTGAAGCTATTTCAACACAGAATATTAAGTTTGTACTTAAACTTCAAATTATAACAGAAAATGAACAACCAGAAAAACCTCCTAGCCATTAAAATGTTTCAGCAACCAGAAGTGACCGTTAATAGTGAATGTGAAACAGACAGGCATATAAACTGTTGAGATAAGAGTTAAGACTTATTTAGAGCCACTTTCCCTCTTCCTTCTGGTAATCTTGCATGTCTTTCGGGTTTATAGATGAAACATTCCTTAACCCCCATAAATATATATTTATGTTTCAAACTGAAGAGGCCGCAAAAACTCTACTTAAAGAAGAGTCTTCTTAATTACTTAGGAAAACAGATAAGCAATGATGATATTTGGCTTAGGCCTCGCATTCTTTCTGCCCATCAGGGGTGGAGGAAGGAGTGTGTGGTGGGTGCTGACCACCCCAAGGTGTCACCACTGAGGAAGTGACAAAATGCCAGGTGGCACTCACCACGGGGCCTGCAACATGCCCGAACCATGCGTCTTTCCTGGGAGTGACCTGGTGGCTTGTGTGCACACAGGCTCCACGCTACCCAAACGGTCCACCCACTGCCTCCCCCCCCCAGCTGTAGGGTGGCTGAGTGGGAGGAGGCAGGCAGATTCCAGGGGTCCCATGGGCGGCTCGCCCCATCCCTGGTGTGTAGCCCCAGGCGCCTGAACGGCTTCCTCCGCTGCTGCTGTCCATTCATTCCAGAAGATGTTTGATAATGCATATGGTACAATTGGGATCGTGTTGGCTTGCCCCATTGTCTCCAGTGAACCCACTCTTTCTTCTGATTGCAAGTTAGACCTGGCAGTTGTATAGCATCTCCCTCCCCTGGTCCTGGCGTCTTCCTTAAGCTAGAGACATAGATTTCAAGTTTGCACAGCTTCTCCCCGTCCTCTCTGCATCCACACCCTGGCATTTTCTCTATTTTGTAAGCTTAGAGACACAGTTTTGTTTTTAATAGCATTTTTGTCGATGTCTGGATTGCTGAGGTGTTGCAAAGCACCACCAGTTTCTGTGCCTCAACTTGCGCAGCCTCCGACAAAAATCTCACTTCACCTCGGACAAGTCCAAAATCACTTTGAGGTACTTTGTTTCACATTGGGATTCAGGATTTATCTGAATCCTATGCACAACATGTGTCACTTTCTGCCCATATATGTAATGTTTGTTGTACGGCCAGCTGAGTTCTGTACGAAAGCACACAGTGAATGAGTGTCCTTTATTAAATGGAATCCTTAGTGTTTATTAACAACGCGTGTAAAATATATCAAGAAATTTTGGCTTCCTTATGTTTGCAAGAGTTATTTTTCATTATCTTGACTGAGGCTAGAATATCAGTTATGGAATCCAGACACATGCTGTCAACATTTGTGCACTGAACGTGCAATGAGAATAATGCGCCTGAGGTAGAAAACAAATAACAGATAAGCAACAGTTCTATATTAAAAATAAGCTTCAGAATGTAAGGGGAACAAACATGGCAGGCGGTTATATACGTCTTGCTGGTTGTTCATTTTATGTGGGGGAAAAACCTTTAATGATGTTCAGGAAGGAGATCTGGACTTCTAATGCCGTACAGGGGCTCCTACTACCCTTATACAGGACGACAGCTGCAAATCCAGCTCCCCACCTGAGTTTGTCCCCTTAATGGACCTGAACACTATTTACTTGAAGGCAAAGTCCTTTGGTAGCTGTAAAGCCAGCTGGTTCTGCAGCACCCTTGGACATATAAATACTCCAATTATCCTTTGCCATCACACATCTTTGTGATTATGTCAGGAGGCTGCAAATACCTAGGTGTGCAATTGTTTTAGAGTTTTAACATCTGGCCCTTTATTAATATCAGTATAACATGTGTTGTGGAATCGGTTGTGGAATAAACTGTGATCCGGTGACAGCCAATGCTCTCGGGCGCATTTTCAGGTGGTCCCCAAGACTACAATGAAACTAAAAGAGGAAAGTTCTAAAGAGCCAGTTGGTGTTGTAAAGTTTTCCCCATCTGCTCAAAAGGCAACCCCTTTTCAGCTCTCTCTTTTTTTCTCCAATTGAAGCTGGAATTGTCTTGTCTTTCTAGCTTTAGAAACAGCTGCAGTCGAAATGCCCAACAGCTTCTTACCCACCCAAGAGCTTTGTACACAAATTGTCTCCATGTGCACAAGCGGTAGTTGAATTTTAACACAGAAGCTTTTCAAACGTTCTCCACCATAAAGTAAGAAAATGGGGTATGCAGCAGAGTAAGAGAAAAGTGGAATATTGGGCTTCAGTGAAACAGTCTGAGAGGTGCTCGTGTAAGGCATTTGTCATTTTTTAAAAAAACAGATCTCACAAAATGGTAGTTTGCATAAGTGCCAAGTTAAAATTCTCAGCATGGTTTAACAATCCCTCTTCACAGGGAATTTGCAGCTCTGTGAGGAGAAAGGGGGTCTCCAAACAACCCTCAGCATCCTTAGCAAGTTACAGCTCCCATAATTCTTTGGAGGCAGCCATGGCCGTTTAAATGTATGGTGTGATTGCGGCTTAAGTGCAGAAAATCATCAGAATAATCCAAATGTTTGGTGAAGTGAGTATCTGGGGATACATTCTTTGGATGGGCTGAATACTATAGTTAGGAACAAATACTTGAAATTGGTGAATATTAAAGTGTGGTCCCTGCCTGGACTGTCTGTCTGATGTAAGAGGTCACATAACCTGATGCTGAATGGCAAACATAACCTGATCTTGAATGGCAAACAAAAATGTCATTTTATGTGCAGGTTTATAAAAGAAATACTAGGAACATACTCCAGGCCTATTTTCCGATGGAAACAAAATCCCACAGCTTGTTATTTGGACTTAGGTACAGAAGTGTGTTTTATAACCTCTTTTTTTCTGCTCTTCTTCTTACAAAAAAAAGCACCCTTCTTAAAGTAATTTTATTTTTTCTTCGCTGTTGCTTGGCAATAATAAATAGCAACATTGTAATGACCATGAACAACTTTGGCTACTGCAGTGTAGAGTGCATCAGTTCCATAACAAATGTTGTATGAATTTTTGTAATGCAGTTTAACACAGCATGAGAGCTTCTTGTGCTTGATGCCAAACCAATTTGATCAGTACAGCTCCCTAGAAACTTGACCTTGTAAAAGAAAATGTAACTTTATCTTGGCGAAAGAAATAAAATGTCACACGGCTGAGCAAGTTCGGTGTGTGTGGGCTAATGGTAGGAGCTGAAATGAAGGATCAAGTTATCAAGCAAACACTTCTGATTGGAAGTTAATTAGTATTCTTCACTGCCCATGCCTCAAAGACTGTTTAGGGAGCCCGAGAAGACATTGCTTTGTTGAAGGCATCTCTCAACACCGTGAGGCATCAGATGAAGCAGATAAAAAACTATTCTGGTGGGTACAGTGTCAACCTATTACCCCTTCCCTTGTGTTTCAGGCCACTTAATATTGGTTAACCCATTGTGAATATTCATATTCTATGATTATTGTTGAAAGCAGCTGAAAGGGCTTTGAACTAAGTTTATATGCCAACAGCACAGCCTTTTTCCGGGACAGGATAACTGTTTCAGTTGTGTTGATAATAATGCTGCAATTATTGTGATGCAGAAGCAGATTCTCATGCTACTAAAATGTGCTGTTTTCCTGTCACTAAGCCTGCAATCACATGGTCTTGGGATGGTGTCCCATGGGCCATAGGAAGCATGAGATTTCCCTCTCTCGGGGTAGAGAGAGAAAACTGGTGTCAGAGAGGGGAACCTAATATAGGCCAACCCTTTCCCACCACTCTCTAAACCTCTGTAGCTTTGTTCTTCCAGTAATGGTGCTCTGGTGCTGATATGGCCGAAAGAGGGAAGTGGCAGGGTGCATGGGATCATGTTCAAGTAGACCAGGAGAAGTCGTGGATCCAAAGAATCCCAGTCCCCATTCCTGTCCCAAACGACTGGGAGGGAAAGGAAGGGGGGAAAAATGAGAATTGCAAGAGCAATTCTACTTGTGCAGGATTTGTGCAAGATTGACAGGCCATGGGAATGACGTGGTTCAGCTGTGTTTGGCTCTCCTTCTCCCCTAGTTCTCCCTCTCAAATATGTTCAAGAATAGGAATTTGAAAATTGCTTTGAAGCTTGCTGTTGATCATCAATATTTCTTTCCTCCCAACTGAAATCCTAAATGCCAGGAGAGAGGGTGCCAATCAGATGAGAATATCTGATGTAACCAGCCCCACCTATATTGCGCAATATTAATGATTCACTGTGGGACTGAAGCTTGTTACAGATATGGGGATGCATGTGAACTGCTTACCTTCCAAGTCCCGGATGGCAGAATCCGGGACCGGCAGCTGTGTGACACCGGAAGTTGCATCAACGTGCCTTCCGGTGTCACTTTGCCCGTCTATGGGCACCAAAAATGGCCGCCGCCGGCCTCGAAATTCGCTTGTACGCATGTCAGGAAGTGCGTCGACACAACTTCCGGTGTCGCTCCGTCCATCTATGGGCACCAAAAATGGCTGCCGCCCGACACCGGAAGTCGCGTCTATGCACTTCCGGACATGCATAGATGCGACTTTTGAAGCCGCCGGCGGCCATTTTTGGTGGCCATAGAAGGGCAAATCGGAAAGAAAAAAATGGCCGCTGGCAGGAGAAAATAACAGAGAAAAACAGGAGATGAAGTAATACCGGGAATAGGTAAGTAAAAACGGGGGGTTTCCCGGGGAAAACGGGGTACTTGGCAGCTATGGTGAACTGGCCTCTACTCTACAAAGTAAAGAACTCAAATTCTGTACTTTCTTAACTACCATTTCTTATTTTCATTGCTGCATCAGTAGAAATATGGAATCTAAACTAGGACATATGCGAACGGTGATGCAATTTACTTTTCACTTTCAGTTTTCTGCATATATGAACTTTCAGAAATTAATACTCCAAATTATCATAAAAATATTAAGACAATGACAAAATCTTTCCTCTCTCTCTCTCTCTATCTCCCTTTCCCTCCCCCCATCTCAATATTTCCATTTCAGTTTCTTGATTCCAAATATTTTCAGAAAGGACATTCAGGTAAACATCGAAATGTATTTTGATTGATTGGTTGATTGTATTTATGAGCTGCCTCTTTGCCCAAAGGCATTAAAGAGAATGTACAACATTTTACCTTACAATACCAAAAATCATCTAAAATGTACTAAAAATAATAAGTAAACAGCAATTGCACAAATACACCGTAAAAAACCAAATCTAGCACTAAAAAATCTACAAGACACAGCAATAAGAAACCGATCTAATAAAATAGAATCAGCAGTAAAATCAGTAATAAGAAAATGAAAATGGCCGCAATAAAGACATAACAATAGACTAGGAGCAGCAAAAAGCAGTAGCCCAAATCCAGAAAAATAATATCTGTATGTGGAGCTGAAACTAGATGTGTATCATCTGAATGCAGATGTCATCCATCCACTCTGGATTTCTCTTCTGCCCTCAGCAGGAATGATTTTATTGGTGGAATCCACATGCCATTTCACAGAACCACAAGCACTATAGTCTCCGTTGCAGTACATCTGCAAAAGTGGGTGATGGATTGCTACATGCAACGTAAGAAGTCCCCACCTTACGCCTTTTGTTTTCAAACCTCTCAAATTATAAAAAAGCACTAATAGGGATTTCTGAGGTAACACTAAACCTCTCCACTCTTCCCTATAGCCTTATTGTAATCCCCCTATCCCTTGTGGGTTTTACAAATAAAATGAGAGTACTTTTCCAGCCCGAACGTGGCCTGGTATCTTCTTAAGCTCTGGGGTGAATATGAGACTATTCTTAGTGTACACACCAGTAAGGGGTTCTCCTCACTTGAGCTTTCCCCACTGTGAAGCTTTTCTCCCTCCCGAGGAAACTTTGTGTCACCCTTGAACCAGTCTCCCTCTTCCTCCCCCTCTCGGTGCACTCAAGGGACAACAAACTATCCTTTCTGCCTTGGATAGGGGTTTTGTCCTTTTAATGAGTATCCCCACCAGATGAGCAATAGATACCTCTGCTGGAAAGATCACACCGACGGTAGTTTAAATGGCACTTTAACTTAACATTTATTGTCTTAAAATCTTAATGGTTGCATTCAAGTTTCATGTGTACGAGCTTATGGTTTCATTAGCACTGTTCTTGTTTATCATATAATTGCAAACCTAACCAATTCCTCATCTACACCTACTCTAGTAACCTACTCCACAACCTCCCACACGCTCATGCTCCCAAAACCCTCTCTCCTGATTTAATGGCTACCCATCCTCTTTAAACCCATGGCTGTCCCGCCCTTCATGGAATGGAATGCCGTCAATCAACTAAGAGGCTGGGTTTAACACTTAACACCCTGGAGTTCCCCCTTCATGGATCAATGCCTTGTCGTGGCGAAGGGGCTTGAATAACTCAGAGAAGCTATGAGCTATGCCATGCAGGGCCACCCAAGATGGACAGGTCATAGTGGAGAGTTTTGACTAAACGTGATCCACCTGGAGAAGGAACTGGCAAGCCACTCCAGTAACCCTGCCAAGAAAACTCCATGGACAAAGACAACAGGCATATAAAAGTTATGACGCTGGAAGATGAGCCCCTCAGGTCGGAAGGCGTCCAACATGCTACTGAGGAAGAGCGGAGGACAAGTACAAGTAGATTCAGAGCTGATGAAGCGGCTGGGCCAAAGCCGAAAGGACGCTCAGTTGCGGATATGCCTGGAAGCGAAAGGAAAGTCCGATGCTGTAAAGAAAAATATTGCATAGGAACCTGGAATGTAAGAACCATGAATGGAGGTAAGCTGGATGTGGTCAAAAATGAGATGACAAGAATAAATATCGACATCCTGGGCATCAGTGAACTAAAATGGAAGGGAATGGGCGAATTCAGTTCGGATGACTATCATATCTACTACTGTGGGCAAGAATCCCGTAGTAGAAATGGAGTGGCCCTCATAGTCAACAAAAGAGTGGCAAAAGCTGTAATGGGATGCAATCTCAAAAATGACAGAATGATCTCGATACGAATCCAAGGCAGACCTTTTAACATCACAGTAATCCAAGTTTATGCACCAACTACTGGTGCTGAAGAAAGTGAAATTGACCAATTCTATGAAGACCTACAACACCTTCTAGAAATGATACCAAAGAAGGATGTTCTTCTCATTACAGGGGATTGGAATGCTAAAGTAGGGAATCAAGAGATAAAAGGAACAACTGGCAAGTTTGGCCTGGGAGTTCAAAATGAAGCAGGGCAAAGGCTAATAGAGTTCTGTCAAGAGAACAAGCTGGTCATCACAAACACTCTCTTCCAACAACACAAGAGACGACTCTACACATGGATATCACCAAATGGGCAGCATCGAAATCAGATTGATTATATTCTCTGCAGCCAAAGATGGAGAAGCTCTATACAGTCAGCAAAAACAAGACCTGGGGCTGACTGTAACTCAGATCATCAGCTTCTTATAGCAAAATTCCAGCTTAAACTGAAGAAAGTAGGAAAAACCACTGGGCCAGTAAGATACAATCTGAATCAAATCCCTTATGAATACACAGTGGAAGTGAGGAACAGGTTTAAGGATTTAGATTTGGTGGACAGAGTGCCTGAAGAACTATGGATGGAGGCTCGTAACATTATACAGGAGGCAGCAACGAAAACCATCCCAAGGAAAAGGAAATGCAAGAAAGCAAAATGGCTGTCCAACGAGGCCTTACAAATAGCGGAGGAGAGGAGGCAAGCAAAATGCAAGGGAGATAGGGAAAGATACAGGAAACTGAATGCAGATTTCCAAAAAACAGCAAGGAGAGACAAGAGGGTCTTCTTAAATGAGCAATGCAAAGAAATAGAGGAAAACAATAGAATGGGGAAAACCAGAGATCTGTTCAAGAAAATTGGAGATATGAAAGGAACATTTCGTACAAAGATTACCATAATCAAGGACAAAAGTGGTAAGGACCTAACAGAAGCAGAAGACATCAAGAAGAGGTGGCAAGAATACACAGAGGAATTATACCAGAAAGATATGGAGGTCTCGTACACCCCAGGTAGTGTCGTTGCTGACCTTGAGCCAGACATCTTGGAGAGTGAAGTCAAATGGGCCTTAGAAAGCACTGCTAATAACAAAGCCAGTGGAAGTGATGATATTCCAGCTGAACTATTTAAAATTTTAAAAGATGATGCTGTTAAGGTGCTACACCCAATATGCCAGCAAGTTTGGAAAACTCAGCAATGGCCAGAGGATTGGAGAAGATCAGTCTACATCCCAATCCCAAAGAAGGGCAGTGCCAAAGAATGCTCCAACTACCGCACAATTGCGCTCATTTCACACGCTAGCAAGGTTATGCTTAAAATTCTACAAGGCAGGCTTAGGCAGTATGTGGACCGAGAACTCCCAGAAGTGCAATCTGGATTTCGAAAGGGCAGAGGAACCAGAGACCAAATAGCAAACATGCGCTGGATTATGGAGAAAGCTAGAGAGTTCCAGAAAAACGTCTACTTCTGCTTCATTGACTATGCAAAAGCCTTTGACTGTGTCGACCACAGCAAACTATGGCAAGTTCTTAAAGAAATGGGAGTGCCTGATCACCTCATCTGTCTCCTGAGAAATCTCTATGTGGGACAAGAAGCTACAGTTAGAACTGGATATGGAACAACTGAGTGGTTCAAAATTGGGAAAGGAGTACGACAAGCTTGTATATTGTCTCCCTGCTTATTTAACTTATATGCAGAATTCATCATGCGAAAGGCTGGACTAGATGAATCCCAAGCCGGAATTAAGATTGCCGGAAGGAATATCAACAACCTCAGATATGCAGATGACACAACCTTGATGGCAGAAAGCGAGGAGGAATTAAAGAACCTTTTAATGAGGGTGAAAGAGGAGAGCGCAAAATATGGTCTGAAGCTCAACATCAAAAAAACCAAGATCATGGCCACTGGTCCCATCACCTCCTGGCAAATAGAAGGGGAAGAAATGGAGGCAGTGAGAGATTTTACTTTCTTGGGCTCCTTGATCACTGCAGATGGTGACAGCAGTCACGAAATTAAAAGACGCCTGCTTCTTGGGAGAAAAGCAATGACAAACCTAGACAGCATCTTAAAAAGCAGAGACATCACCTTGCCGACAAAGGTCCGTATAGTTAAAGCTATGGTTTTCCCAGTAGTGATGTATGGAAGTGAGAGCTGGACCATAAAGAAGGCTGATCGCCGAAGAATTGATGCTTTTGAATTATGGTGCTGGAGAAGACTCTTGAGAGTCCCATGGACTGCAAGAAGATCAAACCTATCCATTCTTAAGGAAATCAGCCCTGAGTGCTCCCTGGAAGGACAGATCGTGAAGCTCAGGCTCCAATACTTTGGCCACCTCATGAGAAGAGAAGAATCCTTGGAAAAGACCCTGATGTTGGGAAAGATTGAGGGCACTAGGAGAAGGGGACGACAGAGGACAAGATGGTTGGACAGTGTTCTCGAAGCTACGAACATGAGTTTGACCAAATTGCGGGAGGCAGTGCAAGACAGGAGTGCCTGGCGTGCTATGGTCCATGGGGTCACGAAGAGTCGGACACGACTAAACGACTAAACAACAACAACAACAACCCTGGAGTTCTACTCAAGCCAGCCCAATCCGTCACACTACACCTAGCATAACCAGCCCAAGAAGAAAGGTTTAAACATTTTCTCTTTCTTGGGTGTCGGAAAATTTGCAGATTTGCATTTTAGTGCAGAAAAAGAAAATGAACTCAAAAGCAAATGCAGACTGTGGAAAAAAATAATTGGAGCAGGCAGTGACTAAGTTGCAGACTATGTGATGGTGAAGAAGCATGGGCGAGGCAGCAAGCCATATAATTTATGAAGAAGCCAATGCCGTTTAACGCCCCACCCCAACCAAAAAAATTACCTGTTTGTCAAGGAAGAGGGAGGAGGGGGAGCAAATCTGGTCTACTTCCTCTTCTGAACACCTTGATCTGATCTGTAGAATTTTAGCATGTTGAAGGGTCTTGTGTGGCATGCAATGAGAAATGCAGAGGAACCAGTGCAGAAAGGCAAAGCTTCCTTAGCTCCATCAGCAGCTGCATATCACAGACCATTCTTACCTGCACCAGGAGAGCCAATCCTTCTTTGCCAATCCATGTTAAGTATGATTGTTTAATGTACATTATTGTATACTGTGGAGCATGACTGGGAATTTCCATGGATCTGAAGGAGTCTACCAGGTTAATCTTTAATGAGGCTGTGTCATGAGACTATATCTCTGCTGGCTCAGTCACTAGGTGCTTAGAGACACAGAAAAGAGATAGTATTTCAGGTCTCTGCATATGCTAATCTGGGAGGCATCCATGTTGGGTGTGTAAACTCTTTGTTCCAAGCTACAGGAGAGAATGGATGTGTGAATCTCTGTCTCCAGTAAACAGAATGAGGCTAATGGAGACTGCAATGAAGAAGAGAAAGAGCTTTGATTTTTAGCTCAGAATGCAAGATATTTGTAATTAAGTTATCATGCCTTATGCTGGAACCAATATAAGAAATATACAAGTACAGTAAATGAAGCTTTTAAAAAATATTTTTGGATGGGAGAATTTTTATTTCAATACAAGTCAGTTTTTGTTCACCCAATGGCTTCCATATGTGCAATATTAATAACCTCAATAATTCTCATATGAAAGTCTGGTCTTGCAATTGTATTAAAAGTTTGGGAGGGGGAACCTAAAAATCAGGCCTTTTAAAATACGGGTGGACCATAAAGAAAGTGATGGAGTGGAAAGGTTTTGGCAGCAATATTACTTGGATTTTACAGGATACCTTAGTGAATGCAGGAAGTATTTTGGCTTTGTTCTTTCTTTGCAGAAAATGTCTGGTGTGGAATGAATGAATCTTTATTTGCATGAGCCATCGGCCATAGCAATAAAACAACAATACGATATACAAAGAATAGAAATAAAAAGTCAATTGTATAAAATACATTTTAGGGTTTTGAATTAATAGTCAAATAGTGGATCTTATTCTGATTACCCCAGCTAAAAACCTTGCAACCTTTCCTGTCACCTGCCAAGAGAAAGGACACTGTGGCTTGGCTTGGCAACTCAGGATGGACAATAAAAGAGGGGTGATAATCTCATCCCTCAAGTCTTTATAAAGAGTGCAAGCCAGAAGGGCATGCACCACTGATTCGGTACTGCCATCTCCACAGGGACATAAGTGTTTTTCATGTGGAATCTGTTGGAATCGAATCTGGTGTGGAAACATGACCAGAAACTAAAGAGTGGCTATATGTGAGTAGAAGACCTACATCTCGCTTGGACTACTGCAATGTGCTCTATGTGGGGCTACCTTTGAAGGTGACTCGGAAACTACAACTAATCCAGAATGCGGCAGCTAGACTGGTGACTGGGAGCGGCCACCAAGACCACATAACACCGGTCCTGAAAGACCTACATTGGCTCCCAGTACGTTTCCGAACACAGTTCAAAGTGTTGGTGCTGACCTTTAAAGCCCTAAATGGCCTCGGTCCAGTATACCTGAAGGAGCGTCTCCACCTCCATCGTTCTGCCCGGACACTGAGGTCCAGCACCGAGGGCCTTCTGGCGGTTCCCTCGTTGCGAGAAGCCAAGTTGCAGGGAACTAGGCAGAGGGTCTTTTCGGTGGTGGCGCCTGCCCTGTGGAATGCCCTCCCAACAGATGTCAAAGAGGAAAACAACTACCAGACTTTTAGAAGACATCTGAAGGCAGCCCTGTTCAGGGTGGCTTTTAATGTTTAATAGATTACTGTGTTTTATTTTTCTGTTGGAAGCCACCCAGAGTGCCTGGGGAAACCCAGCCAGATGGGCGGGATATAAATAAATTATTATTATTATTATTATTATTATTATTATTATTATTATTATTATTATTATTATTATTCCTGGAGGCGTTTCTCCTACAGCGGGGCTGTCCAACTCCCAAGAGACTGGGATCTACTCCCACTGCAAAAAAGTTGGTAGTGATCTACCCATTGGATTGACCAGAGTTGTTGAGCTTTTCAGGATCCCACGATCAACCAGGATTGACCATGGACAACCCGCGATAGACCAGTACATTGCAACCAACCTGTTGGACAGTCTTGCCCTACAGCTACTTTTAATACTCTACTCTTTTGCTGTAGCCACAAGGCTTTTCCCTTAGGAGAAAGCATCTTCCTTAGTTCCCTATCCAGCTAGCATCTGAATTGACAGAACCATAGGAAGGCTGCCTAAGAGCATTTCTGAAAACAGCAGCAGGTAGATTAACCATCTCCCACTAGCCACACCTAGATGCTTGATTAGAATGCTGAGAATGGTAAGTGAACACTGGATGTATCATGCTGGTGATTCAAAAGCTTCAAAAGTAATTAGGAATCCTTTAGGAATTCAATCTTTCCAAAGTCTAAAATGAACTGAACTCTAACCTTATCCACGCCTCTCAGATCCACGTGTAGACTGAAATTTAGTTGACTTTTCCATTTCCTAAATATTCCATCATAGTTCCCAGCACATAAAACATAACAAAACATATGAGTGTGTATTTGAAAAAAAAAACAAATTTTAGTAATAGTTATTTTGGAAGAAAATTATGTTAGGCTGAAATCCTAGGCTCTTGTCAGGAAACGATCTCCATTAACCTCGGTGGGGCTTGCTTTTGAATAGACATGGATAGGATTGCACTGATAGAAATGGGTATTTTGAGAGAAAATATGCTTTAAAATATACATTTAAATGATTTCTTTGTAAAGATTTTTTTAAAACAAATTGCAGGTTAATGTGGAAGTTGGAAAGCCATGTGAGCTAACAATGGCAAAAGTGACAGACTGAAAATAGAGTGGTTTTTTCTGTTTCTACTAGCAACCACATTGCACTAACCTCAGCTAACAGAAGTACAGGTCCTAGAGCTAAGGCTGGGGAAGAATTTTCATAGGGGAATCAACCTGATTTGATGTTCCCAAACCTGTTTGCAGTTTGGAACGCAACTATCTGCCAGATTATGCAGTTCTCCAGATTTTATGATAACAGTTTTTGTTCTTAAAAGTGTGCACAAATATATATTTTATGTATGCATATTTTGGGGAGAAAATACACTGAAAACTGGAATACGTTTAGAAATGTATTTCCACTGCCCCGTGTATAATTTGCATGAGGATTTGTCTGTATGTTCTGTGGTGACTCTGCCACTTTGGGGTTCGTTGTCTAGTGGAAACAAAAGCTGAAAACAGACAACAGGAAAACAAAATGATTTTATTATTGTACAAGAATGGTGTCTCACCCACCTCATAGAAAAGATGGAGACCTTATTACTGTACAGATCACACATATGCATTTATAATTTCACAAAAGCAGCTTGATGCCCCACTCCCAGCTTCTCTCAACTTTAAAAGGTAAAGGTGACCAACTGTGGGGTTGCACGCTCATCTCGCATTATTGGCCGAGGGAGCCGGCGTATAGCTTCCAGGTCATGTGGCCAGCATGACAAAGCCGCTTCTGGCAAACCAGAGCAGCACATGGAAACGCCGTTAACCTTCCCGCTGTAGCGGTTCCTATTTATCTACTTGCATTTTGACATGCTTTCGAACTGCTAGGTTGGCAGGAGCTGGGACCAAGCAATGGGAGCTCACCCCATCACAGGGATTCGAACCGCCAACCTTCTGATCAGCAAGCCCTAGGCTCAGTGGTTTAACCACAGCGCCACCTGGGTCCCGTCTCTCACCTTTATGTAGTAGCTATAACCCAGTCATAAAACTCTACAAACCATTTCCAATCTTCCTTAAAGATTATTTCTCCCTGGTCTCTTATTCTGCTATTTAAATTAGCCATTTCTGCATATTCCACCAACTTCATCCGCCATCCCTCTATTTCTGAGCATATACCATTACAAGTCTTGAGTTCTGTTCTCCATTCACCGTTGGCCAGCTTAGTGTCCACCCCCTGACCACAGGAAAGGACTCACTGGAGCGCTAAGGGAACATGTAGGTAGGTGCATGGAAGCTGCAGAACATGTTTGATACTCATGTGGCCAGGGAATCTTTGGCTGCAATCCTATTACTCCCTACCTGGGAGTAAGCCCCGTTGAATTCAATGGGACTTACTTGAGCAGAGATTAAGTATTATATGCTATAAGGCTTAAGCATATGATTTCCAGGCTTTTTGGTGCATAAGTGAATTTGCAGAAGTCTTAACTCTTTATCTTAAACTGAAAAAACACACACAACAGAATGACAAAGGCATGCTGCCATTGATCCCAACACTTGAATCACAAGTTACTTTTAAATGAACATGGGGTTTGCCCCTTGGCATCTTAGTTTGTTGTAGTCATAAATACGGCCTGCAGTTCAGTCCTGGTAGGCATCAGAAATAAAATGCAGCTTGTTTATGTTCATTTACACACAAAATAAAATTAATTCTGCCAAACAGAAAGCTCAAAATTGAACCTATAGAAAAGAACATGCTGTACATTAGTTGGCAACACTCTGAGACAAACACAATGGTTTGCAATTATATTCAACCTATGTTGTTGCCTTTGGCAAATAGCCCACAGCTGTAAATGTAGCAATTGGTTGAAGGTGATTTAGTGGTATATATTTTAGGAAGAGTCTCAGAGGAGCACATAGTGTATGAAGCAATAAATGTCACCTATAGATCTGATAAATAAGGCATCTTGCTGAGCACACCGCAAACTGCTCTACAACCCTCGCTTCTAATACCGGAAAGTTTTAGCTGAAGCTTTAAAAAGAAAATTATTTTTTGGCTTGGGAAATGTTTAGTTTAAAGACAATAAAATCTGGTCATTCGAGTCTGTGAAAATGACTCAAGATTGCCACATTAAAAACAGAAAAAAGAAATGTGTCAGGAAGTTCAGGGTAAAACCTGTTGGCATAGTAGTGGTTCTATAAATCAAGATCTCCATTCTAGGTTGAGAAATAGGATTTGCTTCTGTTATTATTACCTACCATTTCTTACAATGAGCCTGCACATCTTACGACTCACTGTGCTATGCCTAACTCACCAGCTTGAACCTGGAAAATCCCTTGTTTTTATGGTCCCTGGCAGGCAGTTACCAAAGCCCTGGTAGGTCCCACAGATGATTAGTAAACTGCATTGAACATGATATGCTGCAAAGCTTCTTTACAATGTTCAGAACAATGCTCTATGAGCCAACTATATTTGCAATCTCACATGTGTAAGCCTGGCATCGGGCATGGAGGAAAGCTGTGGCGCTCAATCCCTTGCCCTCCAGATTCATTTTTCTGGGCAACTCAGCCTCCTTGGGAAACAGCCAGTGCCAAACATATTGATGACTCACATGATGACGTCAGTTATAATAGCAGCTGCAGCACTGGACTGACCTATTGTTCTCCTTTGTGGCATACTACAATTTCCACTATTCTTATTTGCCAGCATTAGTTTGCTTATGTGTATTTTTGAAGAAAAGATAAGATTTTATACCCTATCTTAAAGGGCCCATGGCCCTCAAAAGGCAGCTTAGTCCTAAACCCAGGCGACACCCAATTTCTCTGGAATAACAGACTGCATGGTCTCAGTTGGGCCCAACAAATTGCAAAGCTGTAAAGGAGATTTGTCCAAGAGCTTCCACAATATTAAATGTAAATAGGAACTTCAACTTATTTTATAGGGACAATAACCATTTTGTCACAGTTGGGAGTGGTGTTTCAGTCACCATGAAAGACATCAATAAAGAGTCTGTGGGACTTGTCAAACTGTTTTTCTTATGGCATCTGCATTTGTAGTCCAAGGAGAGAGGAAAAAGAAATATTTACAGGGAAATGAGTATTCTTTAAGCTATGTGTTCAGAAAGCAAAATATATAAAAACCCAGTGGCATGAATGTTGGGGAAATGAGGGCTGTCATGATGCAATTTATAATTAGGAATCGCTCCCCACCAAATGTTCTTCCACTCAATTCCACTAGATTGCTCAGAAACTGTGTTAGTGCACAACAACTGTTTTGCATTCTGAAGCGGCTCAGGGACTAGAACCATGCCTTTACCAAATAAAGGCACCCGTGATACTCTAATTTAGTCAATTTCACATGGCTAAGTCGTTCTTCTGAATGAAGGAGAAACAAGACTCCTGGAATTGAATGGCCAGGAAGTTTAAAATGTCCCCCTACAGACTTTTTTGCGTGTAACCTTTCTTAATGTCAAATTTGTGTCTATTTATTCTCCTGGGCAGAGACTGTAACAGCTTGTCCTTTGTGCATGCAGTTCTAAAAGTGACCATCTTAAAAGTGCAGGACACAGCAGGAGACTGCTGAGATACCACTTTAGCCACTGGTCCACACCCACCTTTTTCTGCTGTCACATCTAACACTTTCAGGAATGGCACAGAAGAAATGAAAAACAAAAGGAATGGAAAGAGTAAGGTTAAGTTCAGTGAACTAGAATTTGCCTTTCCGCCCCCACCTCCACACACCCCACCTCAAGGAAATTAGCATAGATTTCCAGGAGCCCCACTCTTCTATAATAATTTGATTTCTAATATTTGCAGATATAAATGTGTTTCAATTACTGAAGGATGAATTATGCTATGGAAAACTGATTAATATGTTCATCACTCCCATTACCTGCCTGCCTCTTCCCTTGAGAAGGAGGTCTTTTATTATAACATATGCACTCGATTTCAAGACATTTTTTGTGCTCCAGGCAGAATAATTATATAATTTCTAGCCAATTCAAATGAGTAAAAATAGGTCAATGTCCTTACCAAATGTTATCACTCTCTTTCAGCTAAATTGATACACCTGGGAATATGAGATGTGTAATCTTTGGTCTAGCAATCTATGAAGCAAGCGCTGCATAGGTTAGGCAGTAATAATACTGTGTTAAATACATTCCATAAATAAATTTCAGTGGAATGAATATAATAACTTTGTTAAACTGTTCAGAAGATTGTGCAGAAATTTGTCCTATCCCCCACCAGAAGCTCTCAAGTTTCCAATAAGAAGTTGTTACTCCTACTCTATTTAACATCTCATTACGTTGTCGCTAGATTTTTTTCCCCCTTGCCCTTCAAGCACCTTAGGCATTCCCAAGGTATTTCTTGTTTCTTGTTTCAGCTTCCTTTTATATTGAACAAAAGTACTAATCTATGGATCTTTCTGCTTCTGGGAACGGATGCTTGAAGAAGAAGACCTCAAGGTATCTGGAAGCCCTAAGGTTCTATGATCTTTGACATCTAAAAAGTTTGCATCTAGTTTCATGTATCCGTTTCTGCTTCAAACAAAGGATGTTTGAGGAATTTGATTCATGTGCATACTGATGCAAACTGACCCAGACTACACCTGCTAGACTAATGTGCAGACAGATTGGAAAGTTATCATTTCGATGTCACTCTTTTCTGGATTTTGTACTACAGGTAACTTGCAAGTTGGGCAAGGGTTGTGCTCCTGACCATCATGTGTACCGTATAAGCAAAATCACATAAAGCCAGAATGCCCCTAGAAAACCATTTTAAAAACTGCTGCACTTATTGGTGAGGGACAAATGTGAGTCTCCTCCTCCTCCTCCTCCTCCTCCTCCTCCTCCTCCTCCTCCTCCTCCTCCTCCCTGAATGATGCTTCAGATGATATGAGGACCATAGTGGCTGACCAGTAACCAGAAGAAGTGCTTGACTGTGGTTCAGATCCAGAGGTGGGTTGCATGGGCACATCTGCTGTTGATGCTGGTGGTTTCTTTGTCTGCAGATGCAACCTCCCCTGTAATTCAGATGCTTTACAGGTTGAAGCAGATCTTAAAGCTTTTAAGCCAACCTGGGCTGGTTATAAATTCATTCACAGACTGGTCCCCATCTGTGGTGGAAGGTTTGAAGTCATAAATGCCCAGAGCCTTTTGGCACAAGATGCTGCAATCCACACATTTCCCATTCATGCCGTCTAGCCACGTGTTCAGTGTCTTCTCCATCTTCACCAAAGCCTTGCCCCATACCTGGCTATTCAGCTTTGCAGTCCATGGTGCACTTGCTGCCACAGCCCCACGGATCTCCTTCTCCTTCTCTCCACACCCATGGAATGCCCTCCCATCAGATGTCAAGGAAATAAACAACTATCTGACTTTTAGAAGACATCTGAAGGCAGCCATGTTTAGGGAAGTTTTTAATGTCTGATGTTTTATTGTGCTTTTAATTCTGTTGGGAGCTGCCCAGAATGGCTGGGGAAGCCCAGCCAAATTAATGGGGTACAAATATTATTATTATTAATTATTATTATTATTATTAGCACAGATGCTAAACTCATTCCAGTCAAATTTGCATGTCATAGCACACAGAGACATGCCATCCCTTAAGCAGTCCAGCACAGCCAACTTCTCTTCCAGCATGAGAACCACACATAGGAAAGAGACGGCCAACATCTTGCATGGTTTAATTGCAGTCTACCAATCCATCTCAATCTCTGTAACTTGTAGAATGGCTCTGATATTTGTTAGTTCTTCCTCATGCATAAAGTTATTATTATTCTTTGGCTAGTGTAAATTCCTGAAGGGTATTGATGGCAGGTCATGGCATGCATGACATTAGAAGCTGTGCATGCCAATGAACTTTTGACAGATTTAAATTGTAGCTTAAATGCAGCACCACAGAAAGCTGCTAACCTACCGTTTGATTTTTTTTAAATAAAAAATGATGTGTGTCTGTGCATAGGAAAGAAAAAGAGAGAACATAATGAAATGTACAGAAGAAAAGGGTGTTTTAGGTTGCCAGAATGAGCATTATAAAACAACATTCTGGAAAGATCTTGTCTCTGCTATATGGACTCCAGTAATCTGAGTTCATGCCCTTAAATAAGGGACAATGACTAATGATAATTGCTGCTGGATTGAAAATGTGAATTCGTTTTTCAAAAATAAATTGCATATTGCATTTTCTTGTTCAAGTTTTCTTTTAAAAATAATAATAATCTAATTGACTAGTTTGCTGGGGGGGGGGGAATCCAGATGAAGCCAGAAGGATACTCTAACCTTTTTGCTTTCAGTTTCTAGTAATGGCTGGCTGCGAAACGAAATCATATACATTATCATGTGTCAGCAACCCTGTGAAGGTGTTTCCAATAGGGGAAAGTAAACATGCGAGGAGAGCATTTCATGTAACCTGGCTCTCACCTCAAATCAGTCATCATCAATAGTTAGTTCCGATGTTCCCAGCCTCTCAGAGCTGTGGCTGATGACCCTTTGATCCAGCCGGAGAATGAGACAGGAAATCCCTCGGCCAAATGTCAAGGAAAAGGGGCTTGATAGGGCATTTTCTAGAGCCAGCTCTTCCTAACAAATCCCTCAGTTTTCTTCTAAAAGCTATTCGAATGCATGAAGCTGAAGAGCTGCAGGGAATTAACCGAAGCAGCGTAGCTCTGATCTCTTGTTTTGGTCACCTAACAAACAAATCATCGCATTCATTTGTCATCTGACCCTTACTTGCCATCTGCACCGTTCCATTGAGGATCCTGGAGAAAAGTAAAACAAGCATTTGATTTGTAAATCATTACTGCAGGGGTGTTTGGAGACTGCAATGCCAGTGTTTACTGCAGATTGAAACACAAATAAGTTGATTCTGATCTAGCATTTTTCCCTATGGGCGAAATATACGTGGAACATATCTGGATGGCAAATCCACCCGGAACCATGGAGGTAAGATTCATCAGCAAAATGAAACAATATCTGAGGCTGCATTCCTAACCCCTTACCTGTTGAGCTTTGCGGAGGGGCAGAGTTACCATCCCATCCCAGCCACTTATGGCAGCTGCAGCAGAAGGTGAGGAGCAATGGCAGGATGGTCGCCTGGGCCAGCTCTAGACTACAGCACTGAAAGGGGTTCTAGGCTTGTGCATAGAATTAGGATGCAGGCAGCTCCCAATTTAGGTGCATCTCAATGATATCTGATCATGGTACTGAACCCGGAAGTAGCCCCAAAATGTCATAAGGACGTCATGAAAATGGGTGGAGCAGGGCGGGGCAGGTTTATGCATGCTCCATCAGTGCGTGTGGAGGTCCAGAACGGAACCCCAGACAAAACGAAGATTGCCTGTACAAGTTTCCCGTCATATGTGATACAGTGGAACCTCGGTTTATGAACACCTCGGTTTATGATTTTTCAGTTTATGAACACCGCAGACCCATCTGGAACGGATTAATTCACTTTCCATTACTTTCAATGGGAAAGTTCACTTCAGTTTATGAACGCTTCAGTTTATGAACAGACTTCCGGAACCAATTACACCCATGCTTCAGTTTATGAACGCTTCAGTTTAAGTACTCCGCGGACCCATCTGGAACGGATTAATCCACTTTCCATTATTTTCAATGGGAAAGTTTGCTTCAGTTTATGAACGCTTCAGTTTAAGTACCCCGCGGACCGTCTGGAACAGATTAATCCACTTTCCATTACTTTCAATGGGAAAGTTCGCTTCAGTTTATGAACGCTTCAGTTTATGAACAGACTTCTGGATCCAATTGTGTTCATAAACTGAGGTACCACTGTATATGCAAATGTGTGCATTGTGCAAAAACATTTCAGTATGTAAATGTCTGGTGAAGCTTCCTAAGCCTTAAGCCATGTTAACGAGTTCGAATGTGACTTGTGTTGGTGGCAGTGCCTCAGGCAAAGAGATTTCTCTGTCAGGGCTTGAAGTAGATCAAATCAGGATGTGCCTGGGATTACTTGATTAGGCTGGATGTCAGGCAGGAGAGAAGGACATTTGCCATTTCTGGACTTCTCACGCCGCAATGCAAGAGTCCCTCACTGATCACTGTAAATCGAGCAAATTTAGTCTACAGCCTTTTAGCCCTGGGTGTCTAGATTTTCCGAGTCAAGGTGCCAGGGGCAAATTTAAAATGACAAGCTGAGTTATTTGGTAGCACCTCCCCGTGCACTGGAGCTGAATTAATATACCATATGGACTTATTGAAGGAGCATGAGGCCTATTCATGCCTTATGCTCATGCGTTAGTAGAACATGTGAGTGAGGATGAGTGTCCTCTACTCTCCCTGCGCATATGTCCTATGTGCTGGGTAGCATAATGCCCAGATAGGGTTAGCTATAGGGTTACAACATTATTGGCAGAGAAGATAAATAAGAGATAAGAGATAAGATACCGGTAAAATGACCTTCCTTTCTTATCTCAAGTGTAACAATTTGTGGCTATCTTGCTATTGGATATTATTAATTATAGGAGCCAAAACAAATGCCCAACTGACCCAGAATAAATCATGCATTTTTTTTTTCAAAATGAGCATTTGAATGTGGTTGTTTTTTTATTTATGAATTCAAGAAAAATCAGGAAAAGGGCAAGATGTTCCTAAAACAGGTCTCTTAACTTTGAGACCTGCCAAGTTAAGCTGGTCCGTATAGTTAAATCTATGGTTTTCCCAGTAGTGATGTATGGAAGTGAGAGCTGGACCATAAAGAAGGCTGATCGCCGAAGAATTGATGCTTTTGAATTATGGTGCTGGAGGAGACTCTTGAGAGTCCCATGGACTGCAAGAAGATCAAACCTATCCATTCTGAAGGAAATCAACCCTGAGTGCTCATTGGAAGGACAGATCGTGAAGCTGAGGCTCCAATACTTTGGCCACCTCATGAGAAGAGAAGAATCCTTGGAAAAGACCCTGATGTTGGGAAAGATTGAGGGCACTAGGAGAAGGGGATGTCAGAGGACAAGATGGTTGGACAGTGTTCTCGAAGCTACGAACATGAGTTTGACCAAACTGCGGGAGGCAGTGCAAGACAGGAGTGCCTGGCGTGCTATGGTCCATGGGGTCACGAAGAGTCGGACACGACTAAACGACTAAACAACAACAACAAAGTTAAGCTGAAGCTGTGAGGCATAGGAGACCATCAGGAGCTCAAGAAAGCCCCTGGTTTTATTGCCTGCTGGTGACTGCAAAAATGGGGAGAATCAGGAAAAAACAAACTGTTGTCATCATCAAAATGGCATCATCTATGCACAAAAGAGATGCATCATCAGCAAGTATAGGGACGGCCAAAGGTTTTCAGTTAATTTTTTTTTCTGTTTAAGGGAAAGCCCCTTTGCCCAGTGAGGATTGAGCATGCTCAATAGCGAAAGACTGATGGGAGGAACAAAATGTCCAGACACACTGCAGAAAACTGGATGATGGTGGAGGGACACAGTATCCTTTTAAAGTCCATTACACTCATAGAGTGTAGTGGCGTTTGCAGACGAGCCCAAAAGAAATCTGGGAGGGGGTGGGCTGTTAGTTAGGCTGAGTCACGGGGCGTGTCTTTGATTTTGATTGACAGCCACTTCTTACTTAATGGCCACGTTAGTTTCGCTTTTCCCCATTCTTGAAAAAGCTTGCAAATCTCCTGCCCACCCACCGCTGCCTTTAGGCTTAGTCGACACTGCTTGCCCGTTTGGTGGGGGTCGCCTGTATTCAGGGGCCCAGTAGGAATTTTGCCACTTGGCTGATTGGCTGTGGCCATTTGGTTTTTGCCTACTGCTTAGCAAATTGTCACAACTTGTTAAGTTGGCCGTTAGGCTTTGGTTAAAAATTGGTATAGGAGGGGCATGGCATAAAAATGCCTACCCCCCTTACTTGCTCCTTAAAGAAGTATTCCGTTAAAGGAATCCTGGGGCTCAGGGACTCTAGTCCATCATCCTGCCATAGGCAAGGATGGTGTGTCCATTACAGAGCCGAGCCTTGGGGAACACTCCTTGGGGGAAGGAGAGTGCCTGCAAACCGTACCTCCAATCCCTTGGGGTGTTTACTTGACTTACCGACCATTAGGTAAGTCGGAGCTGGTCTTGACCCAAATGGTCAGATGGAATTGGTCCTGCCCAACCGGGCAGATGGTATGGTCCTGACCCAATGGGGGTCAGATGGAAATGGTCCTGTCCCTTAGAGTGGACAGATGGATTAACCAAAGCCTAAGCCAACACTCAGAATTAAAATGTATTTTAAATAAAGTTGTGGCCAAAATTAATGCCAAAAACCAAACCTAAAATATTGTGTCAGTTGTGAGTTATTGGGATTTCTGGGGGGCTTTGTCACGCAAAAAGTGTGGCTGTTCAGAGCACGCAATACTGCAACATTGACTTGAGTGTCATTGCATTTTCCCGTTTCTTTTATACAAGTGCACTGGAAGTGTACTTTATGCAGAACAGCCAAGGACAAATCCTTCTTTATTGTCCAGTGTGATATCTCTACGGAGTTATTTTTAAACCTTGGAATAAGATGAGCAAATTTAGAATCAATATTTTCAGGTTGAGGGCTAGGCATCCTGGCTGAGTAGTTTGGAATAATTCAAATTCCACTACCCTCCTGGTAATTAGCATCTACAAACTTCTGAGCAAGAGTATACCTTCTGATCTCTGGTCTGAGAATTGTGGAGCCAGAGACACTTCTTGGCTATTTTAAGGAGAAAGTTCACTGTACTTCACCATTATATGAGCAAGAATGGGAGAGAATCTTGTAGGAACATTTCGAAAGGAGGTTTATTCTGCGGAAGCCAGGCTTGAAAAAACTTGAACAGCAAAAGCTGCACATACACAGGGTGGAATTAAGCACCCATTGAAATTAATGAGCATGACCAAGTTAGGTCCATTCATTTCAATGGGTGGGATTCAATGTTGCGCTAAGTTGGTCATTCCATTAGCACACAAACATTACTGCTTACTAGATAGGATGATCTCTTCTCCCTCTCCACCCTTCCATTAGTTGTTCTGGGGGTTCTTCCAACCTTGAGCAGGTTTGGAGAGGATATGGGAGTACATGGGCAGGGGGAAACCCTGTTGCAATAGTGAAACTCATTGCACTGGCTTCTACTAGCACAATGCCAGTTCCCAGTGATTGGAAGGGAGCAACGTTTATGCCCTGGCACAGCACTGGAAAGGTGGGTGTCTCCTTCCAGCTTCAGTGCAACAGTTGGGGAGAGCTCACAAGGTTTCAATAGCGAATGCGGGAGCAAGAATACTTCTTTGCGCATGGAGCTTCTGAGCAGACCAGAGAGGAGATTTTGCCCTTTCTGGTCCTCCCTGAAGTCACAAAGGGAGATGTCACAGGATCGCTGGCGGCTACTCTAGAGTAACGACTCCGTCACGTTGCCTTTTCATGCTTTTATTATGTGCAGACTATTTACAGTGCAGCGGCTATACAATGTACATGTTCTCAGTCTGGGTCAGTACCCCGGAATGGGGATTCCCGCGTCTTTTTCCAACAAAGTAGTCTGGGAATCCCCAATCTCCTCCCCCTTTTCTTAACGCGCAACTCCGGAACTGGAGGGAGGGGTCTCCTAGCCGTGCTTTCCGGCCTCCCTCTTTCCCTCTCCCTTCCTTCCTCTCCCTGTCGGCGCAGGGGCTCTGTGACCCTGTCAGACCCCTGCCTCCTGCTTCCTGTTTCCCCGCTAGAGTCCTCTCCTTCCCCGCTCCCGCTGGTGCTCGGAGAGGAACTCGTAGTCACGATGGGAGGAGGCAGTCTATAGTTCCTGTCCCTCACAGGAGACATGTTGTGCAGCCGGCACTGCACTCTTCACTTTGCTTTGCCAGCCGCTGCCCTAGATTGCTGTGGCTTTGGAACAGCTCAGTGGTAAGCAGGCAGGCCCACTCTCAATCTTGCTATGGATATGTTCAGTCGTCATATTCAGAGCATGCATATTAATTTGCCTTGCAGACAAATTGGCTGCTTATGGGTTTTGCCTCCCTCATAGGTAGATTTGGAATCAGAGAATGATATACCGTAGTTCATTGTAAGTTATACATCTTATTTTGCCCTTTTGTTTTGAATTTTAGTTTGGCGTTAAACGTATTGGTTCTTGTTTTTGGATAGAAGAATTGAAAAGAACTGTCTTTGCAATTATTTGATATTCAAGCTGTTTTGAAAGAAAGGCATACCTCTGTAGTGTTTTATAGCATTCCATTAGTTCAAAGTTTTAAAAATTTGAGACTTCTCTTCCTGAAAACCAGCATTTATGTAAAATTGCATGTGCTGCAGGTATTAATAAAATGAAACGGCAAAGGCTTTAATGGAAACCCTGACCTTTACAGTGGACATAAAACTTGCCCTAATGAAACAAAATTATTAAGAAAACCCCATGAATAATAGAAAGTGAGAGGTGACATTTGCTATCTATTGAATCCCATGTTGTGCTCTAATGAACAATATGTCCTTTTGATATGCTATTTTATACAATAGTATGGTGTTGGTGTTTTGCTTTGGTATGATATAATCTTGGTGGTAAAAAGGTAAAGGGGCCCCTGACCATCAGGTCCAGTCATGTCCGACTCTGGGGTTGTGGCGTTCATCTCGCTCTATAGGCCGAGGGAGCTGGCGTTTGTCCGCAGACAGCTTCCGGGTCATGTGGCCAGCATGACAAAGCTGCTTCTAGCGAACCAGAGCAGCGCACGGAAACGCCGTTTACCTTCCCGCTGGAGCGGTCCCTATTTATCTACTTGCACTTTGACGTGCTTTCGAACTGCTAGGTGGGCAGGAGCTGGGACCGAGCAACGGGAGCTCACTCCATTGCAGGGATTCGAACCGCCGACCTTCTGATCAAGCAAGCCCTAGACTGTGGTTTAACCCACAGAGCCACCTGGGTCCCTTAAATCTTGGTGGTGGTGATAGCATATTGTTAAAGTTTCCAGGGCAGCGGTGAGGGAATCAGGAAAACTTTGTAAAAAAAAAAAAATCCTGAGTCCGCCTCCACCCCCAAAGACACACAATCACATTTTGCTTCCCTTAACTCAGTACAGTTGTACCTTGGTTGTCAAATGCTTTGTTACTCAGATATTTTGGCTCCCGAACGCTGCAAACCCAGAAGTGAGTGTTCCGGTTTGTGAATATTTTTGGAAGCTGAACGTACAATGCCTTGGTTTTTGAACTGTTCTGGGAGTCAAACGGACTCCCAGAATGGATTACATTTGACAGCAAAGGTACCACTATAGTGGGAGCAAGTGTAAAGCTCTACTAGGAGGAGAGTGGGGGTCCTTTCCCTTCATCCAAGTGGAAGAAGATTCCAGGGCCTTTTAAGCATGCCTCTCCTTTAGAAGTGGGTTTATTGCCCAAAAAGTTTGATTCCAGGCCCAAGCTTAGATAACTTCACTGGCATCTCTCACTTCAGGGAATGTTTCACATGCACTGTTTGCATGCAAGACATCAAGAAGGGACCCTTAAACATACTTGTCAACTGCAAAGCTATTGAAGGTGAACATGCTCCCTTTTAGCACGTTGTGATGTCAACAATCAATGCTACGCGATAGGAAGGTGTTTTCCTAAAGCCTTTGGAGTGCCATAGGATTTATTTCGGCCCCCTCTGGGAGCTCTCTCTGATCTGGTGTAGCCTTTTGGATCACAGTAGGGAAGCGAGAGCTTGAAACGGAATGCATGAATGAGCAAACAAGGTTGAAAGAAAGCAGGCCTTTGTGCTTTATGCAACACAAACGACTTGCTCCAAAATTGCCCCCTGACATGAATTTCTTTTGTCATTTTCCTCAGCTCTAGGCCAGGGATCTTCAGAAGCAAAGCTTTATGCTGATAAATTACTGCATTCAGTTCTTATAAGAAAACATATCTGTCTTCAGAACTTCATAATACCTCATGAAATCTACAGAGCCTTAACATTTCTATTCCAAGGAGCCCAAGGGGAGTAGACGGTTATCAATAACTATTTTACCCTTTTAATATTTCTCAGCTTAGGATACAGACTTGTTTGGCACTTCTCTTGTAGAGTTTGCAGCTAGCCTGTAAAAATGTCATTTATTGTTGTCTAGAAGTCGATGCCAATGAACAGTCCAATCCTCCTGAAACCACAAATCCTATAAAAATATCACCGTAATAGATGACTTGAGAATTGGTAGCTCCCTTGTGTCTCTCATTTGAAGCCCTTTTCTAATAACCACTTAGATGTAATCAGATGGACTTTATGCAACCTCATCCAGTAAATGGACCGTGTGAGTGTTTCTTTATTATTGCCTCTATAGCTCACTGTTGCTGGCTATGCGTGCTGAAACAAATTTCCATTCTAACAATAGAAGCCATGAGAGCTTTGACACAACCCATTGCAAAGTAGAGCAGAAAACAGATTTAAGAGAGACACAGAATCAGGGACTATTAAATCAACTGAATTGATCAGTGGACACTTGGCTGTATATAAAGGGAGAGTGAAAATATGTCTGGTTAAAGAATGGCTGCTCTGTGTTAAATCATTGTTCACCAAATTCTCGTTCTGCTGCTACACAAAATGAGAGACAATTGGATTAAAAATTGTGTCATGTTACCAAGTCAAATTACCAAAGTTCCTAGACTCTGGAAAACAGATGGTCTCAGTTTTTGTCATTAAATACATCTGTGCTGCTCAGATACACCATCCATGGACACAAATAAATAAATAAGAAAATATTCTGCAGCATGTATCCCTTGCAGCCAATGATGAGACTCTCTCCCTTCTGCTGCCCACTTCTGCCTGCAATAAATAATGTGAAGAACGTTGAGTGGGGTCTATTCCAAGCCCCGTTCAAGAGGACTTACTTCTGTGTAGACATGGTTAGTCTTGTGCTGTAAAAGCAGTGTATGGATTTTATGAAGAAAAGAAATGTAGACATCAATTGTTAAATTTCATTCTATGGTGAGAGTATTATTAACATTATAGGTTTTTTTTAATGTGTAACTATAATCAATCAACCTAAAGCAGTTTATGTTGTAGAAAAATGTCAGAGAGCAGCAGAAAGCTCCAAAAGGTTAAAAGCACTATTTTGGAGGGGAGGTTGCAAGGAATTTTACTTTTCAAAATATGGAAACCCTAAGCCTGATGACATGGCTGTTGCTGTACCAGGGGACAGTTGAGGAGAGATGGCTAGTCTCTTGGCAGAGATGACAGAATATCCCTGTGCCTTTTCTTCCACTCATTCCATTCCATCTGATGGCATGGCTGCCCCTATTGAGCCCTGGATGGTTCCAGATCCTGTCTCATGAGACTACATCTGACTAATGATTGTATCTGTAGGGCTGCCTCAAATATGCCTGTGTTTTATTAGGGCTTCATGTTACCACCACATCTGCGTAATGTGGCATTTGAGGGTAGATTTAGAGTAAACATGTGTAATGTAATGCCGAGAAAGAGAGAGAGCACCTTCTCACCACTATTTCTGATAGTGCTGTTACCAAAGATCAGATCCTCTTCACGGAGGGTATGCGTTGCGTTCGGTCCTCCAGGCATCCCCCACCCCTGCGCCATTCCGGTTGGTCGTTTCGCTGTCACTTGGACTCTAAAGCCAATCGCTTGGCTTGGGGGGGGGGGTGGCAGAGAAACAGAAACAATATTTAAGCCCTGCACAATGTTTGCTGGACCTCTTTGCCTTTGCACAGCAGATCACCACCCCCCCACACCCTTTACTTTGGTCCATCCGGCCTTGCTATGAACTTTGTTGGTCACCTGTTTTGCAATGGGGGCCTGGTAGGGGCCATTTGGTTTTTGCCTACCGTGTAGCAATCATCACAACTTTGTAAGGTTTGGCAGTTAGGCACTGAATCAGCCATGTGGGGGGAGGGGAGATGCGGCCATCACCTGCCCCTCCAAGGTCAAGGGTATTCGGTTAAAGGATCTTGTCCAAAACCCTGTGGTAGGGGCTAGGGCCATGCCAGGACCCCACGGGGACACCAGGGGGTGCTCGAGTCGGTTTCCACGGCAGGGTGGGAGTCTGATATAGTCTGGGGGATTCCAATGCCTAAGCCAGGGTCCCCAAACTAAGGCCAGGGCGCCGGATGCGGCCCAATCGCCTTCTAAATCCGGCCCACAGACGGTCCGGAAATCAGCATGTTTTTACATGAGTAGAATGTGTCCTTTTATTTAAAGTGCATCTCTGGGTTATTTGTGGGGCCTGCCTGGTGTTTTTACATGAGTAGAATGTGTCCTTTCATTTAAAATGCATATCTGGGTTATTTGTGTGGCATAGGAATCCGTTCATATTTTTTAAAAAATATAGTGTGGCCCCCCACAAGGTCTGAGGGACAGTGGACCGGCCCCCTGCTGAAAAGGTTTGGTGACCCCTGGCCTAAGCCAATACCACTCACATTCTGTATTTGATAAAGTTGTGGCCAAAATTTTGCCCAATAACTTAAACTAAAATCCCATTTCACTGTGTCTCATTGGGGTGGGTGTGATTGGGGGTCTCGGTCATGGCAATATAGAGGCAGGATGGGAGCATGGAAGTTTCTTGCTACAGAATGTTCAATAGTATGGATGGCTCCATGTCACCTCACTTGTAAAAATGTCAAAGATATTGCCCTACATGACAATCCTGTTCTGAGAATAGTGTGTGTGAGAGAGAAACGTAGCATATATACGTCAGCTGAATTTAGAGTGAAGTTTCTTAAGATGCAGCACATATAGGGTTGCCATATTTCAAACAGTGAAAATCCAGACAGAGCTTTTTTTGGCAAAGTTGTTGAGCTGATTTTTAGTTTTGCCCAAAGTTGCCCAAAGTTATTTTTAAGGAAAATTGCCAAAAATGACACCGCCAACGTGGGCTGCCATACGTCTAGATTTTTTGACCGCTTCCAACTGTATTCCGGATATGTCTGGGAAATTCTGTACGTGTGGCAACCTTAAGCACATATGAAATTTACATCTTGTAGTGGCATTTTGAGTCTATAATAGTAAATGGGAGGTAAGGATGCCTTGCTGTTTAAATTTGAAATAATACCCCATTACTGGTAGGCTATGTGATGTTGGCTTTCTTTTATTCATTCATTCATCCCAGCAGAGATGCACTGAAAATATTTCCTAGGCCTACATAAGACAGCAGAGCAGGATGAGAGCCAAATAGTTGCCTATATTAAATTTGCAAAAGAGTTACTGAAATAGGCTTCCTCTGAGCTTGCTATCTGTTATATGCAACTGAATGTTTTTCCCCCTAGTAGATAGTTTATTAAATTTGTGTAGATAATGATTTTAAGGTGATACCTTTTAACACTGGCATGCATTTACATTTTGACAATCACATTACACAAATTTTCTCAGATCATTCTCCATCATAGAGAGAGAAACCTTGGATGATTTATGGTGTTTGCACACCACAAATTAAATCTCTTCGCATCTCTTGCTATTTACATTTCTTATTTACAATGGATTCAATCCAACACATGCTACTGCACCCCCCCCAATTTATTGAAATGGGGCTTGTTTGGTGGATTGCAACCAATGTGTTCAATTATGTAAAACAACATGAATTCCATCACTTAGACTTGCCAAAGGACTTTGACAAGAGATGTCATAATTTCTGGGAGTTCCAGAATTCAAGTGCTAATTTATTTTTATTCTCAAGAATAAATAATCTTCTTCCCTAGTGTAAGAACACAATGAAGTGTGTGTGTGTGAGGATTTTAAATTTAATTTAGCTATTGGTGTGCTTATAACGCTGTTTCCTCCCAAATCCATTTAAGTCAAGAGAAACTGTCAAAGTCATTGGGACTAATTATCTTTCATGTGTCACAAAATCTGCATCATCCTTCTCTACCATGAAGGGCTTCAGAAATCACTTTTTGAGAGGTAAACTCCATTAATAAAATAAGTTAACGCTGACATTTCTGTTCTAAAGAAAAGAATTATTGTCTTGTCATGTTGTCATCGACTCTCAAAGCCCGCAATCTTATATATGCTTACATAGGATTACGTCCCATTGAAAAGGGGGCTTACTTCTGAGTAGACATATAATTGCACTTAAAATGGCCAGGTAGTGTGTTTCCAGAGAGGTATGAACAGTTACCAGGGTGTTAAAACACTTGACAGTCCAGCACCTTCTGATTTCACTGACCAAATTCTAATATCTCTTCTTTAGAAGATTAACCTCAGGGATCAATGGGCAATTTGAGTTTGTTACATCAGAGCTGGAAGAGTTGTGTGGAAATTCATATTGATCTGACACTACATTTAGATGTATTTCTGCCAAGATATGGAAACACTATTTGAAAGTAGTGCATAGGTGGTACCTGACTCACCTCGGCCTATGTCACATTTTTTTCTACAGAATCATCGAATTGCTGTTGGGGGTGCTGGGAACTGGCTAGGTACTTTCATATGTGGTGGTAATGCCCACTAGTAACTTTCGAAGTAGATATTCAATGAAGCCACTACAGTGCAAATAGTGGATTGGATCCTCTGATAGATACATATGGTGGATACACAATATTTTTTGCACGTGAAGAATTGCTAACTTTGATATATACCATGGCAAGGCTGTATGCTGGCAAATGTTGGAAATGTGTCCTAAATGTTTGAGGGCTGGTACCAACAATTGTAGGGACCCAGGTGGCGCTGTGGTTAAACCACTGAGCCTAGGGCTTGCCGATCGGAAGGTCGGCGGTTCGAATCCCTGTGACGGGGTGAGCTCCCGTTGCTTGGTCCCAGCTCCTGCCCACCTAGCAGTTCGAAAGCATGTCAAAATGCAAGTAGATAAATAGGAACCGCTACAGCGGGAAGGTAAATGGTGTTTCCATGTGCTGCTCTGGTTTGCCAGAAGCAGCTTTGTCATGCTGGCCACATGACCTGGAAGCTATACGCCGGCTCCCTCGGCCAATAATGCGAGATGAGCGCGCAACCCCAGAGTTGGTCACGACTGGACCTAATGGTCAGGGGTCCCTTTACCTTTACCTTACCAACAATTGTGGCTTCTGGCTCTTAGGAAAAGCTGGTAAGGCGACTGATGTGTGGGGAACAAAATACTCAAGAGGACCATTTTTATGTTGTTTGGCAATGCCTTATTCAATATTCAGCACAAAACACACCTAATTTTAAGTGTTCCCCACTGTTTGCTCTGGAAATACATTCTAACACAGGCATGCCCAAACTCGGCCCTTCAGATGTTTTGGGACTACAATTCCCATAACCCCTGGCCACTGGTCCTGTTAGCTAGGGATGATGGGAGTTGTAGTCCCAAAACATCTGGAGGGCCGAGTTTGGGGGTGCCTGTTCTATCATGACACTGGAATGATATATGATGATGGTGTCAAGAGCTCTCTATAGGCACTTGGCTCTTTTGGGCTGGGGAGTTTATTGTTGTTGCTGTTATTGTCGTTCTGTTTGTATACTCCCTACTCTGCTCACAATGAAAGGCTACTCAAGAGAGTCAGCCTCTGCCTTCTCAAGTTTTACAGGCTACAGGCAGAAGCTACAGAGTACATCACTGTTGATTTAGTTCATGTATATCCCACTGAGAAGTACTGCATACAAGTACAGTAATACAGTATATATTTTATAGTACTTTCATATTGTAAGTTGCATTTTTAGTAGCATCAATCCAGACAAGACTGAGGAACTGTTAGAGACCAACTAAGTTGTTCTGGGTATAAGCTTTCATGTGCATGCACACTTCTTCAGATACCTCAGGCATAGGCAACCTTGGCTCTCCAGATGTTTTGGAACTACAACTCTCGTGATCCCTAGCTAACAGGGCCAGTGGCCAGGGGTTATGGGAATTGTAGTCCCAAAACATCTGAAGGGCCGAGTTTGGGCATGCCTGTGTTAGACTTTATACTAAGCTATATTTTATTCCTTGGCATAGAAGGAAAACACCACCAACATTGTTAAGCAGAAATCTTAACAAACGTAAGATGTACCAAATGTCAAAACTAATCTAGAGAAGACCTCTTTTTAAACTGTGGTTAGGTCAGTTATCAGTGATGCAGCTGTCTAGTTTTAGGCCAAGTTAAATACACCCCCATAGCTGCTGCTTTCAGGCTATCATATCTTGTCTGACTTTGGAATTTGATGATAACAGCATAATGCATCTGGAAGAACTTCTCGTTTTCATCCTGGACTGAGACAAGGACAGAGTGAGAAGTCGTGCTTACATTTGAAGCGGATATTCATAGTGTTAAAAATGACATCTGTGAATAACATCATTGGTGATGGGATCTCACTGGCCTGTGAAGATTCTTCAGAAATATGTGTTAAATGAATATCCCAAGTTTGATTATTTTTTTATGTAAACACAACTAAGCAAATTTATTCATGACCTGTTGGCCACAGTTGACATATCAAGGTTGTAGGTGTGTATTTCCTGGATGATTTTCAAAATTTCATATGTCCACAGCTTCCACATGAACAGCACAGTTTGTTGCTGGGGTGAAAACATTTTGCTCCCTAGCTGGAGCACTCTGGAGAGTAGCAATGATGGCAAAGTTTGTTTAAAGTGAGCCGAAGAGTGAGCTCTGTCAAAGCTTACATGCTTGTATATAAACTGATCTCCTGACTTACATGTGAGAACTTGTGAGTAGTCTTTGGTGCTGATCTTTTGATAAACTTTCCACCCCAAACTTTTCATCTCTGCTCTTGATCTCCAAGCTAACTCATAACTCTGCTTGGCTCACTGTCAGTGTGTGTGTGTGTGTGTGTGTGTGTGTGTGTGTGTACAGTCTGTGTAACCTGCATTGGCATTACACAACAAACTTACAGAATACAATTTTTTAAATGTACATTCTCAGCACTCCTGTCAGCAATCGGCAACATTCATTGCCCAAAGCAGAAACAACACCAACAACAAAAAGTCTCTTGTAGGATTTCATTGTTGAGATACAGATTGTCATTTTTTGCTCAGCAGGTGAAAGATCAACAGTAAAGCTGAGCTTATAGTCAATTTTGTTGTTGTTTAGTCGTTTAGTCGTGTCCGACTCTTCGTGACCCCATGGACCATAGCACGCCAGGCACTCCTGTCTTCCACTGCCTCCCGCAGTTTGGTCCTCAGTAGCATGTCGGACACCTTCCGACCTGAGGGGCTCATCTTCCAGCGTCATAACTTTTATATGCCTGTTGTCTTTGTCCATGGAGTTTTCTGGGTAGGGATACTGGAGTGGCTTGCCAGTTCCTTCTCCAGGTGGATCACGTTTAGCCAAAACTCTCCACTATGACCTGTCCATCTTGTGTGGCCCTGCATGGCATAGCTCATAACTTCTCTGAGTTATTCAAGCCCCTTCGCCACGACGAGGCATTGATCCATGAAGGTGGATAGTCAATTTACCTTTACTACTAAAGCAGAGTCTAAGCATCAGCATGAACCAAGCCAGAGGGGTGAGAACTACAAGCACTATATAAGTGCAGACAAGCAGTGAACCCCATCACCAGTCAAGAGTCACTCCCAGTCTGAGGAGGTCCTGGATCAATCAATTGTCTGATCCACAATGAAGAAGTGTCATAATATGATGTGACATAAGAGTGCTTTAGGCACTCTTACAGCACCGGATTTAGGGTAGTGTGGGTGGTTCCCCCGCACAACACACTGAGCTGAGAGGGGGCAAATTTGAGAGGATTCCTAACTGAGAAGATTCATTTGGGGGAGCATTAAATTTTGGCCTTGTGCAGAGCACCGTATTATGAAAGTCCACCCTGTAACTTACTCTAGTTCCAGTGCACTCCCACCACCGGTTTTCACATGATGTTAGACACTATTCATAAATACCCTGTCACTTTTAAAGAAACACTCTTGTTTGCTGTGCTTTCCCTGAAACCAGCTTCCACACGATTCAAAAACGGAAGCCGCAGTTCAGCTGAGGTGTGTACATTTCAGGCGGTCATTGCACATGCGCAAGTGACAGCTTCATTGAATCAGAATTCAGTGCAGGGAAGCAAATCTGGTAAGGGGAAATAAGTGTTGGAAATGTAAAGAAATGGAAGGTATGTTCTATCATGTGTGGTGGCAATGTAAGGTTATCAAAAAAGATATATAACAAATTGAAAAAAAATGTTTAAAATAACCCTTACTAAAAACCTTAATCTTTCTTATTAGGAATTACAGGAACTGATCTACCAAAAGAATACAAAACTCTGTTCATGTATGCAACAACGGCCGGGCAAATATTGCTAGCCCAGCACAGGAAAGGAGAAGAACCTACTAAAGAAGATTGGCGGATTAAACTAATGGAATATGCAAAAATGGCTAACTTAAATGGGAAACTTAGAAATCAAGACAACAACAAATATAAAAAAGAACAGGAAATGTACATTGCATATATACAAAAGCAATGTAAGGAAATAGGATATTTTGAAGAAGAAAACAACACCGCTTGCAATGTTATGCAGAATGTTTAAATAAGGAGGTAATTAGAGATAAAGATTTTTTGTTGACATGCCCAAATGAAAATAACACAAAGGAATCAATGGAGGGAGTGGAGGAAAGTCAGGGGATTTGATGAATCCCAAAATATGGATTAATACTAAGAGTGACTATATAGCGCTGTGTACCAGACTCCAAAGTAAACCAGAATAAACTTCAGGTAGCTTTCTAGAACAGGATCTTTTTATTGGTTGTCAGACAAACAATAAGATGCAGGAGAATAACAGCTTCTCTATGTGCATGCCCACATGTGCATGTGCAGAGTGTTATATACATTTTCCAAACAGCAAAGCTCAGCCCCTTCCCACTCCTTTGCAGTATTTCTTTAGCCAAGCAGAATGGTGTCTGACTTATTAATTTCAAGCTACAAAGCGCTTTGCCTACTCCACTAGGTGGTGCTGTATAACTATTATTGCATCTAAGTAATTGGGAGTTTCCCCAGTGCAGATCATACCTGCCAAGTTCCGGCCTGAGAAATAAGGGACTGGACCGGAAGTAGCAAACCGGAAGTAGCGCTGCCACCATTTTGGAACTGGGCAGAGCATGCTCAGAAGCGACTTTTGATGCTGCTCTGCCCTGTTCCAAAATGGCTGTCGCACCAGAAGTCGCACTGCAGCCATTTTGGAACTGGGCAAAGCAGCATCAAAAGTCGCTTCCGAGCATGCTCTGCCCAGTTCCAAAATGGCCGTCGCGCCAGAATAAACCGGGGGAAAACGAAAAAATCCATTTTTCCGGCTGGAAAAACGGGGGTTTCCCGGGGAATACGGGAGACTTGGCAGCTATGGTGCAGATGCATGCTTGTTTTGCATTCATCACTAGTTTTAGACCTTTGTGGTTTAGTTCGTCTCGTTTCGGGTAGGCTTGGGAGTTTCCAACCATTAGAACAACAGGACATAACAGGTGTTCTTGGCTTATGCATGACGGAGCACTCAAGCATGAGGGACATACCATTTTTGAACTAAGCTGAGAGATGCAGACTGTTATAAACACATAATTTCTCTGAAATCTAAGCTGCATAGGTGAAATGGAGGTTTGCACTAAAATGGAGTTTTATAGTCAAGATGGAGTTTGACCAAACTTTGGTCAAGGGTCTTGGTACTGTCCAGTGAGGTGCTTCAACTATAGATCTTTTAATTGTTTTATTTTGTGTGTGGTTTCCCCCCCCTTCTTTTTCCTCTCCCCCCCCTTTCTCCCCCAACGCAATGATTGTATATTGAGAAAATTAATAACAAAAAAACAAAAACAAAAAGGTGATGATATCCCTAACCCCTCACTGGTGTGAACAGCAACGTTGAAAAGCAACTTGAAACACAGTTGTGGGAAACAACCTCTCTGTCTTTCAGGTCACTAATGTGTACATAGCCTTAAGTGTCTGGTGCGGATGTGATCTGAGTTACAAAGTGAGGAATCGATAACGGTACAAGGAGAGGACATTGCTATTGCCTTCGGGGCCGCCTGTATTCAGGGGCCAGTAGGAATTTTTCCAATTGGCTGATTGGCCTTGCCTCTTGGTTTTCGCCTACTGCTTAGCAAATTGTCACAACTTGTTAGGTTGGCGGTTAGGCTTTTGGTTGGTTAATTGGTTGAAAGAGGGGTGTGGCATCCAGATGCCTATCTCCCCCACCTTTTGCTCCATATAGAAGTATTCCGTTAAAGGAATCTTGGGGCTTACGCTCTTGTCCTTACCATCCCGCCATTGGCGGGGATGGTGGGCCCAATTATAAGAGTAAGAGCCTTGGGGAACATTCTTGGAAAAAGAGAGGAGGGAATGTCTGGGCTCAACCACCTCCTCTCCCAGGGATGTTTACTTGACTTCCCTTCAGGAAGTCGGAGTGGGTACTGTCCAAGTGGACAGTGGTGAGTCCTGTCCCATGGGGACAGCTGAAGTGAGTCCTGCCCCAAGTGGGCAGATGAGGTGAGTCCTGTCCGAAGGGGACAGATGATTGAGTCCTGTCCCAAGTGGACAGATGAGTTGAGTCCTGTCCTCAGTGGACAGATGGTGATAGTCCTTCTTAAGGAAGGACGAGTGGATAACCAAAAGCCTAAGACAACACTCGGATTAAATTTGTGTAATTAAATAAAGTTGTGGCCTAAATTAATTGCCAAAAACCAAACCATAATTATTGTGTCAGTTGTGAGTTATTTTAGGTAATTTCTGGTAAACCTCGACACACACTAAGTAAATAAATAAAGTTCACATGCAAACCCAAGTGGCTGTGCGGCTTATAGGACCCTATGACCGGCTTGCCCTGTAGTTGTAGATTTGTTACCGTGGGGGAGGCTCAGAAAGTTTTTATCTTTACATAAGGTGACTCCCCATGATAATGTTTGAGTCTGACTTAAATAATTGAAGCAGAACTGGCAAAATAAGCTGAAACACTGTGGGTAGGCAACAGTTTCCTCACGAGCAAAAATAAATGGCAGCATTTGTATAAATGAGAAAGCAACAATAATTTCTCATTCTTACACTCAAGCCTTGGGCTGCCTTTGTTCACTTCCCCTCATTTGTCATAGCTATACCGGTACTTGTTTTATAAGGTCTTCAAAAGCAGTGGCATTGTGTACCATTAACATTTTGAACTTTGCCTTGGTGAGTCTTCTTGAGAGTGATAAGACACCCAAAATTTGCATAACTGCATTTAAATTGTGTCCAGTATTAACTAGATCAAAGAGCAGGATGCAAATTATTGTATTTGTGCACTTGAAAGGACAAGGCATTGACACATTTTTGCATAATTAATGTGTTAATTCTCTTTAATTCTCTTTAGCTATTTTTGCTAATTTCCCCAGTTTTTCTATCAGAACTTGCTTTTGTTTTTATTAGAACTGACAGCTTCCCAATGGGCATTGCTGACTGTTCAGATGTTGTGACCACAGCTAGTAAAAGTTCTGCATTTTCAGTCATGGCTGCAATGATGAAAACTTCTTTCTTAAGTGGTTAGAAAAAAATATCTCCTAATTAAGTTTTCAGAGGGGTTGTAATACCATCTGGGTGACAATACTTGTGCTTTTTATGATCCTAATGTTTGTGCTGCTATCTGCTTTGAATAATCTGGGAAAGTGGTATAAAAACATTTTAACTACTAAATTCAATTTAAATAAAGAAATATGTATTATAAAAAAGTAAATCTGCCTACAGGATACAAACGGGGGGGGGGGGCAGGGAATTGAAAAGAGTCTTACAATCAGGCATTTAGAGCTGGCCCATATCATGGATGAACATTTACAGCCCTTTTGCATGTTTACTCAGGAATAAGCCCAAATGTGTTCTCAGTGGCTAACTCCTAGGTAAATGCTCATAGAATTGCAGCCTTCGGGTACTACCACCCTGGAAAAAAGTGACAAGTGGGGTGCTGCAGGGTTCTGCCCTGGGCCTGTTGTTGTCCAACATCTTTGTAAACAGCTTGCATGAAGGAATTGAGGTGATGCTCATCAAATTCACAGAGGGCATCAAAACTGGGAGGGGTAGCTAATGCTGCAGAAGACAGAATCGGGATTCAAGACGACCTTAACAGATTGGAGAACTGGGCTCAAAGTAACAAAATGAATTTCAATAAGGACAAATGTAAGGTTCCACACTTAGGCAGGAAGAACCAGTTGCACAAATATAGGGGGGCGGGGAACCTGGCTTACTAGTAAGGTAAAGGGGGCCCTGGCCATCAGGTCCAGTCGTGTCCGACTCTGGGGTTGCGGCGCTCATCTCGCTCTATAGGCCGAGGGAGCCGGCGTTTGTCCGCAGACAGCTTCCGGGTCATGTGGCCAGCATGACAAAGCTGCTTCTGGCGAACCAGAGCAGCACACAGAAACGCCGTTTACCTTCCCGCCGGAGCGGTCCCTATTTATCTACTTGCACTTTGATGTGCTTTCGAACTGCTAGGTGGGCAGGAGCTGGGACCAATCAACGGGAGCTCACCCCGTCACAGGGATTCGAACTGCCGACCTTCTGATCAGCAAGTCCTAGACTCTGTGGTTTAACCCACAGCGCCACCTGGGTCCCACTAGTAGTACATGGGAAAAGGATCTAGGAGTCTTGGTGGACCACAAGCTTTTTTCTGAGGTATTTAACCGACTACTCTTACTCTGACAAGTGAATGAGTCGACAAAGCAACTTTCAAGTTTCAGTATAGAGGAAGTCAGAAAATGAGAAAAAACAATTAAACTGATTGCACCTTTACATCTCTCCATCCCCTGCCAGACGAATAAGTATAGTATAGGAACAGTATAGGAACACATTCCAGCCAGGAAAGAAACACTCAAGGAGACGACAGTACATGGTGAGACCAGTGAGGGATATGACTTGCGGAGAGTTGGGATGGTCAGGGATGACTCCTGAGACTGTTGCTAGAGAAGCCTGGAGGGTTGCATGTCAGAGGTCCCCCACTCCTGTTATAAAATCTCAGTGGCTTCTACAGATGTCTGCAAGATTTGCATTGGCTAAGCATAGTGTAACGGATTTGGATCTGTTATAGTGACAATAACCTCCAGAAACTTTCAGAAGCATAGGTTTTTCTGTATGCCTCCAGTACCAGGTCAATAAATATGCCTGGAGCCAAAACACACACGGAGAGGAGAAAACCCAAGGCCTACATTGAATTATTATTTTTCCAACTGCAGGAGCAGTTATCTGAAGGTGCAGCAGAAGCTGTAGAAGCCTCTTGGCAAATTTCCCTGGCAGCGCCAGGCCGAGTTAAATAATTAATACGTAGCTGGTATATTAATCTCAAATTTTAAACCAAATAAAGCAGTGTGCTTAAAAGCTACAAATTCACATCCCTTTGATAGACTTCATCAAGAGGAGCCCATGTGCAATGTCTACGGATACTTGCAGCCTTTCATCTAGACGCCTAGTTCGCAAAGAAGGCACCTTCCCATGATACTGAGAATGCAGTTGGAGGGCCTTTCATATCACGATTCAAATGACTGCGTGCCAGATTTAAAGTATATGAATATGCTGCAGGTGCTGTCTAGCCACCAAGAAAGGCAAGGGAATGAAAAACGAACTCTTGGGGGCGGGGGGGCGGGGGATATAATCAGCCTATGTGTATATAAAAAGATAAGCATATATTTCAAATACACTTGAGAAGATGTATTTTTAATGAAAGAATGAGAAGCAGATATCTCTTATCTTTCTTGCTTACGTTACAATACAAGAAGAAAATAGGCTCATTTGAGGGTAAGGAATGGATACAGACATCCTATTACATTTTATTATGTAATTAGTCCACGCTAGTGTAAGCTATACAGTTGTGTTAAAGAAAAACCCATTGTTTATATTTTGGGTGTTCAGGGTTGCCCTGGTAAAGTCCAAGGATCCCAGATTCACATAGAATCAAAGAATAATAGAATTGTAGAGTTGTCAGGGGCCAAACCTCTACAGTACTGGAATTTTTCACCCAACATGGGGTTCGAACCCACAATCCTGGGACTAAGAATCTCATGCTCTACCATGACCATTTAATCCCATGGTCATGTGGTCATCTCCATTATGGCATGAGGCTTTTAGAGCTGTAGTGAATATTCAAAAATGTTGATGTTTGAAACAAAACTATTTCAGCATGGCAGGCATTATTCCAGAAAAAAAGAAACATGTACACGGTCCAGATACCCACTTTTTAAAAACATTGCCCAACACTGTGGCTGGTGCTGGCACTTCTTACTTTTTTGAATTAGTCACATGGTTGCCCCCACCCAATCAGGTCACACAAAGTGAATTCTTTGTTGTTGCTGTTGCTGCTGTTCATTTCATTTCTATACCACTGTATTTTTAAGAAAAAATATCAAAGTAGTTAACACATTAAAATATCAAATAAAACAATCCAGAATAAAAGCATTACTGAAGAAAGACAAATAGAAAATGCACATTTAAATACTGTGCCTAAACTGATGATGTCAACAAATACGATTAAGCTACATCATAATGTCACCAAGCATAAGGGCTTATCCACACTAACCTTCCTCCCCACTTTCCAGGCATGGTCTGTGTCTGAGCACCATTTTTGTTGTTGTTCCAGAGCTTTTCCCATAAAAACCTGCTCTTTAAAGCTCAGATGGAGTAAATGACGATCTGTGAATAACACGAATTGACATTTCCTCTGATAGAGCACTAAAGAATGTGTTTTCACTACTGCATATATAAATATTGCACCATTTAAAATATGAAATAATTGCAAAAGACTTAGAAGCAGAGGTCTGCCACTCCTCACAGTTTGCATTCCGGCCAGCATCCTGCCTTAGGCTGTTTACTTGGAGGGCTTCATTTATATCCTCTCTTTCACAAAGCCTGGGAACAAAAAATCAGCTTTCCAAGATGGCGAATTTTCAATTCAATACCTCTCATGTGATCTAAGGTTAAACACTCACAGGTTAGCTAACAGAAAACAGCAATAGTTAATTATCAACTTAGATAAATTTCAGAATCCCTTAGAATACTGCAGTGGAATTTTCCTGTGTTAAACCCTTTCAGCAATAAAGAGACATTCCAATTTCAGTGTGAATCAAAGAAAGAAAGAAAGGAAGAAAGGAAGAAACCAACCATGCTTGGACTTGAGCTTTTGAGTGCAGGCCTGTACCTTGAACGAGCAGAGCAAAATAAGTGTGGATAAGCCCTCAATGAGGTCAGCTGAGGGGTGGCAAATGGGGGAAGCCAAAGTAACTAAGAAACTTTTAGCAAGTGCTCTTGAAAGTCACCGAAAAATAGAAATATTTATTAGGTACTGCCTAAAATGTTGGTAAAAGGTGGGTAGCCTCAAAGGGAAGTTGCTCAGAAGAAACGTGCAGGGTCTGGATGCAGAAACAGCCCATCCTCTTTGTGGTAAAGATGTATATTTAAATCAATGGGACTTAAAAGTGCTTCACTTTGCCTGGATCATGTCCAAATGTGTTTTATTTAATAGCATGCCATTTGAGGTGAAACAAAATGTGCCTAATCTGCTGGATAGTTAGCAAGCCAGCCTGGCTTCACATTTTTGTGATGTTCTGAACATCACAGAAGAACATCTAAAGAAAAGTGTGAGAACGTATGCTTTTTTAACCTTGTGCACACTAATATGCTTTTTTAACCTTGTGCACACTAATAATGTATATAGAATTATTTCCTACTGAACCATAGCTGCCAAGTTTTCCCTTTTCTCGCGAGGAAGCCTATTCAGCATAAGGGAAAATCCCTTAAAAAAAGGGATAACTTGGCAGCTATGTACTGAACACCAATGCAGTAATTTCCATTTGTCAGTTTTCTAACAGGAGCATAAGGAGATTATCCTGGTTGTTATGGAGCAGTTACAGAATGAAAATGTATTTCCAAAGGAAAACGCATCAGTGTAATGGAAGTTTGCAAAAGCAGTTTGGAGGTTGACATCACAGTTGGCACAGAGGGAATGGGGACTGCTGTGATACCATTAAGAAGCCCATGTTGTTAAAAATACAGCAAGTTTCTTTATTTACTGTTTCTGGTGGCTCCAACATGAAATTTGACTTTTCAGCCCCTTTCAATGTTCCTGAAATAGGTTTTCTTCACTTCTTTAATTCAGCTTGCTACAGTAGTGAATATATAAATCCTATACAATTTCTTCAGAGATTCCTGAGAGCCAAAAGTGAACTATGGTTTCTAAATAGAGAAGGGAGCAGCCTGGCATCCAGTTAATTTATTATATACCAGTTCACAAAACTGACAATCGGGATTTTGATGCTGGGGTTTCCATTAACATACAATAGATTCCAAAAGGAAAACACACACATAAATGGGATTTTTATTTCCCACAGAATGTATCTTTTTCACCAAATACGCTTTCATTTTGTGATTTGAATATGAAGACGGGAATATTTTTTCTCTATCAACTCTGCAAATAACATCAGTTTCATAATTATTTTACTTACTGGACACCTATCGAAAAAGGGCTTTCTGCTGTGTTCTGACTATTTCCCAGTGAGCAGTAAGTGTTTGCGCTTGTGCGTTTGTCTTTAGATCTGCCCGGACACTGAGGTCCAGTGCCAAGGGCCTTCTGGCAGTTCCCTCGTTGCGAGAAGCCAAGTTGCAGGGAACCAGGCAGAGGGTCTTCTCGGTGGTGTTGCCTGCCCTGTGGAACGCCCTCCCATCAGATGTCAAAGAGAAAAACAGCTACCAGATTTTTAGAAGACATCTGAAGGCATCTGTTTAAGGAGGCTTTTAATGTTTAATAGATTATTCTATTTCCTATTTTTTTGTTGGAAGCCACCCAGAGCGGCTGGGGAAACCCAGCCAGATGGGCGGGGTATAAATATATTATTATTATTATTATTATTATTATTATTATTATTATTATTATCATCATCATCACCATCGTCGTCATCGTCATCATCATTATTTTAGGGCAGTGCTGAAAGGAGTGCTGGGAACCCAAAGTGCAAATTCTGTCACCCTTGTTCTGGGGACTGTGACGGACAGACCACTGTGTCACCATCCTGGAGAACCTTGCCCGATCATGGCAGGGAGTACCCACTAGCACTGAGTACTCAGAAACATACAGTGGTACCTCTACTTATGAATAACTCTACTTACGAATGTTTCTACTTATGAACGGCGCTCCGCCCACCATCTTGGATGCGGTTTAGATAGGATTTTTTCTACTTACGGATTTTTAGATAGGGTTGCCAATGCATTCCTATGGGATTCAACTTACAATTTTTTTCCGACTTACGAATGTGTGTTACATTTGTAAGTAGAGGTACCACTGTACTGCCTTTGAAAATGGAGGCTGGAAGCCAAAGAACTACCATAGTCATGCTCGAGAAGTAGATTTCCACTCCCCCCCCCCCCGCTTTCAGCAGCAGAGCTCCAACCATGCTCTACCACAAACTACTTTTGAAAAAAAACCCTCAAATTCAGAAGCAAGCTGCCGAATAGCAGAATCAGTGGTCATTTGAGAGAGACAAGAGCAAAGTGCCCCTGGGGCACATGGAGCTGCTTGTCTAGTTCTTAGATCCCAGCCAGACACACACCATTTTTGATGTTTGTGTGTAGTGCTTTTCTCCATGAATTGGCTATTTTTTAAATATAACCTCATTCCCATTGGCTATTTTTTAAATATAACCTCATTCACATCATATTTTGACATATTGAATTCCATAAATTAATCACAGTCATGGGACTCAGCTATACCTCTGCAAATAAAACATTTTAAGTGTGCTTTAAGTGCAATATACAGTGTGACACTAGATGGCAATGGTGAGCCATATGGAAAATTTAATGTACTGTTAAAAACGCTTTAAAGAGCATTTTCACAACTTTTTAAAAATATGTGTGTAGTATAATAATAATAATAATAATTTATTTGTACCCCACCCATCTGGCTGGGCGGCTCCCAACAGAATAATAATAATAATGTGATTAAACATTTAAAACTTCCCTAAACAGGGTTGCCTTCAGATATCTTCTAAAAGTCAGGTAGTTGTTTATTTACTTGACATCTGATGCGGGGGGTGTTCCACAGGATGGGCGCCACTACTGAGAAGGCCCTATGCCTGGCTCCCTGTAACTTCACTTCTCGCAGTGAGGGAACCGCCAGAAGGTCCTTGGAGCTGGACCTCAGTGTCCGGGCTGAACGAAGGCATAGCTGCCAAGTTCTCCCTTTTTTAAGGAAAATCCCCTCATGCTGAATAGGCTTCCTCACGAGAAAAGGGAAAACTTGGCAGCTATGAACGAAGGGGATGGAGGCTCTCCTTCAGATCTACAGGGCCAAGGCATTTTAGTGCCTTAAAGGTCAGCACCAAAACTTTGAATTGTGCTCGGAAACGTCCTGGGAGCCAATGTAGGTCTTTCAGGACCTACATTGTAGGTGTTACATGGTCTCGACGGCCACTCCCAGTCACCATGGTTATGCATAGAGAAATAAAAGCATAGTGCAAAATCATGCCTGTGCTCTGCCAACAACATCCATGTATTAATCAGAAGCTATGTGCACCTGTGGGCTTAATCTCTCTGTGTCTGTCTGCCTCTTTCTGTGTATGTGTGCATGTGTAATCAATGACTCTGTATTCTACAGGCTGCAACTGTGTGTATACCGTGTTTCTCATATTATAAGACACACTATGGCTTATTTTCAAGGGATGTCTTATTTTTTTCCTCCTCCTCCTGCCGCAGCCGGCATTGCTGCTGCGCCTATCACTATGTCTTATTTTCGGGGTATGGCTTATATTCCTTGAATGCTTAAAAATCCTGCTATGGCTTATTTTATGGGTATGTCTTAAAATATGAGAAACAGGGTAGAGTCGACAGGTATGGATGGAGCTTATATGTAGGTAGGCTGTCCTCAGGCAGGTTTGGATGAACCCTACAGAGTTTAGGAGTGGGACCATTGGGCACAATCTCGCTCTGCTCTTCCAATGTGTTCATTTCTACAGTGCTAAACCAGGAAAACATACTTTCTTTTGTTCTGAACCTACATTTAGTCAATGTCTTTGGGTGATCCTGTGTTTTTAATCTTTTGAGAGATTGAAAGGGATTGGGGAAGGATCTTACAAACCCTAGCCCCTCAACTCTGAAAGTCCTTCTTTGTAAACAAAAACAAAGAAAGAGCCCTTCATCTGACATTATAACTGGAACAAATTTTTGAGAAAACTGGTAGACACAACCTGTTCATTTCTTCTTAGACTCGAATGAGCCAGTAAGCAGAGTTATTAAAAACGATTGGACTACTTGCAGAGTACAATTATGCATTTAATGAGCCAAAGCATCTGTCCTGTAGCCGAGTCAAATCCAGCCGGTGTCTATCTGTGCTGAATTTGGCCCATTATCATTTAAATCTTAATCTTCATAAAATGGTAATTTATTTACTTGTGCGATTTCATTAGAATGGCAGATCAACCTTGTAAGCCTCTGCGTCCTTTCTCAAGGTTAGCAGGAGCTGTTGATTTTTCAACCTAATGGATTCTTGCAAGCAATTAAAACACCCTTTTTATGAAGATCAAGATTTAAGAGAAAATTATTGGAGTAATTACTTTCTGATGAATGCAGTCTGTGCTTTTTCATTGTTGGGAATGGATTGATTTGATAAGAGTGCAGCCTACATGACACCGAATATTTAGCACCAAAAGGTACTTTATAAATACCTGCATATCGTCATGTTAAAGGTAAAGGGACCCCTGACCATTAGGTCCAGTCGTGACCGACTCTGGGGTTGCGCGCTCATCTCGCATTATTGGCCGAGGGAGCCAGCGTATAGCTTCCAGGTCATGTGGCCAGCATGACAAAGCCGCTTCTGGCGAACCAGAGCAGCACATGGAAACACCGTTTACCTTCCCGCTGTAGCGGTTCCTATTTATCTACTTGCATTTTGATGTGCTTTCGAACTGCTAGGTTGGCAGGAGCTGGGACCGAGCAACGGGAGCTCACCCCGTCACAGGGATTCGAACCGCTGACCTTCTGATCAGCAAGCCCTAGGCTCAGTGGTTTAACCACAGCGCCACCTGGGTCCCTATCGTCATGTTACTCAGATATAATATACAGTGCTGAACTGGACACAGCAGAATAGCATGGCTCCAGTCCAGAAATAATTGCATATAGAATGCACTGTGGAAAACATGGTAGACATAATGAATTCTATAGGAGACAGAGGGCTGAAGGGGGCGACCTACTGCAAGTCTTACCCCAACAGATGACAGGTGCCATCAGCAGTCAAAGAGCATCATCAGTGCCCACTAGTGGCTAGATGCTGGTATTTTTCCCTGTAAGACAACCGCAGGGATGGGAGCTAAATTCAATTCAGTTTGCATTCAAAGGCAAAGCTAACGTGCACTTTCGGAAACAAAAGCCATTAGGAGGTTCTGAAACCGACTGACCACATCACTCCGTGTAAATAGCAATGACTTCAGCACTGTAAATACGCAGCACCAATAAAAGAATAAAATGCAGAGCTGCGTAGCGTCGTTACTCTGAAGTAGTCCACTCCGGCCACTGTGACAGCAACCTCCTAATCCTTTTTTGGGCTACTTTGGAGTTGCCGGGATGAGCGTGTCAGAGGCGGAGAGATGGCGACAGATCGCGGAGCAAGCCCAGCAAGAACTGCAGCAGCTGTCGCTGCAGGCGCAGGGGGAATTGAAGGCAGCTAAAGAAGAGACTAAGAAGGTCCAGGACGACCGGCTACAACTTGCAGAACAGGTGAGAGCGCTACAGGAAAGAGAGCAGGAATTAAGGGCGGTGGCGGTAGACCTCCAAAACAAGCTGGATGCAGAGAAAAACAAGGCGGGAGGGGCACCCCAAGTCCAAGTGCTGCCAGGAAGGAGAGCCGGGACCCTAGTAAGCAAGTTCAATGGAGACCCGAGGGAATATCAGGGCTTTGAGACTGAGATTGTGTATGCTCTTGAGCTGCACCACGATGAGTTCCCTGATGATGAGCACCGGGTAGCGTTTATTGTGGAGCACCTTACCGGGGCAGCCAGGGAGTGGCTAAGACCGTTAATCGCAACAAAGAATCCTTGCATGAAGAATGTCAAACTTTTTCTAGAAGGTTTGAAAACGATGTATTCGTCCGATAGTCATATGGACCAGACTAAGGAGGAACTTCATAATTTACGCCAAGGAAATATGACAGTTCGCGCGTATTGGGCGAAATTCACCATGCTGGTGCACAGATTGGGGTGGGAACTAGAGTCATCCCCAATGCAAGCGGCGTTCTACTTGGGGTTGCATGAGGAGGTGAAGGATGAGCTCTCGAGAGGTCCAAAGCCCAGTAATATGGATCAGCTGAGCAAAGCGGCTCTGGCGGTGGGGGTGAGACAGGAATCCCGGTGGAGCGACAAGCAAGCAACGCGCGCAAAGCGGGCTTGGTTCCCACGGTCGCAGGAGAAGCCACTCCCCCAACAACCCTTTCAAGCCACGCCTGGGGCCAGCCAGGACCAGGAACCCATGCAGATTGATAGCGCGCGCGCGCGGGCTTTTCAAACCCCAGCGGCGCCAAGACGCAAGGAGGGAAGGGGTGGGAATTGCTTTCTCTGCAACTCCCCCCAGCATCTCGTCAGAGACTGCCCACATCGCAGGGAGTGGCAAGGAAAGGCGGGAACGGTTGTGCCCTCCCCCACTGACGCAGTACCACAGCAGGGAAACGGGAAAGCCTGGCTGCAGGAGACAAGGGGCAGCAGCCAGGCACAGTCAGCAGACAACAGCCCCAGCCCACCCACCCGCACAGAGAGGAGCAGAGCCAGCCCACCCCTCCCAGAGCAGGAGTGGTTCTAGAAGTGACGCTCACACTCCCAAATGGCTATCCATTGACGGTCCTCGCCCTAATTGACAGTGGTGCCTCAGCCAACTTCTTCTCGAGAAACTTTGCAGAAGAGCACCAGATCCAGCTTCTGCAGCTGGATTTTCCTCTGCACGTGGCAACCATTGACGGCAGAGAGCTGCTGGGAGGGGCCATCACTCATCAAACCCCCCCCATGAGAATGACGGTGGGAAGGCACTCAGAGACACTGGCATTCAACGTCACCACCATCTCAGACCCCCCCATCGTCTTGGGCATGAGCTGGCTGGCGCGCCACGACCCCTCCATCAGTTGGCACCAGAGATGCATCACGTTTGGGTCGGACTTTTGTCTGGAACATTGCATGCAGCACCAACCAGGGGAGGGGCCTCCAATAGCCACGGTGGCCACCATGCACGTCAAAGGGGGTGAGGCGATACCCAAGCCGTACTGGGACCTGCAGGAGGTCTTCAGCGAAGCGGAGTCCGACCACCTACCCCCGCACAGGCCTTTTGACTGCCAGATCAACCTGGTGCCAGGGGCAACTATACCCCCAGCCAAGCTGTACGCCATGTCAGACCAGGAACTGGAGGATCTGCGCGCTTTCATCGACAAGAACCTCAAGCGGGGGTTCATCAGAGAAAGCAAGGCAGCAGGGGGCAGCCCGGTCTTCTGGGTGGACAAGAAAGACACGCAACAGCGCCGTCTTGTGGTGGATTTTAGACGGCTGAATTCAGTGACAGAGCCAGTGGCTTTCCCCATGCCCAGAGTGGATGATCTCCTGACAGCGGCACGCAGGGGCAAGATTTTCACCAAGCTAGACCTGAGGGGGGCGTACAACTTGATCAGGATCCGGGAAGGCGATGAATGGAAAACCACGATGTTCACGCCTCTGGGCTCTTTTGAATATCTGGTGATGCCCTTCGGGTTGCAAGGGGGCTCAGCATGCTTCCAGGCCTTCATGCACCACGTCCTGGGGTCCCTCCTCTTCAGGAAATGCTTGGTCTTCCTGGATGACATCCTTATCTATTCCGATGACCCAGTGCAGCATGTGAAAGATGTCAGGGAGGTGTTGCAGCGCCTGAAGGAGAACCACCTGTATGTGAAGCTGGAGAAGTGCAAGTTTCACACCAAGGAGGTGGACTTCCTGGGCTACAAGCTGTCAGACAAGGGGCTGGCGATGGACAAGGACAAGGTGCAGGCCATCCTGGACTGGCACAGCCCCAGGACGCGCAAAGATGCCCAACGCCTACTAGGCTTCGCCAACTTCTACAGGAAGTTCATCAAGAACTTCTCTCGCGTTACGGCTCCCATCACTGACTGCCTGAGAGGCAAGCAGAAGTTCAGGTGGACACCAGAGGCGCAAGCAGCGTTCGAAAGCCTCAAGAGGGTGTTCGCCTCAGACCAGAACCTGTTCCACGTGGTTCAGGACGCGCCCCTACGCGTGGAGACAGATGCTTCTGATAAAGCTGTGGGCGCCATTTTGTTGCAACTGGACGCCAACAGAGAGTGGAGACCCTGTGCCTTCTTCTCCAGGAAGTTGACCCAGCCAGAGCGAAACTACACGGTGTTTGATCGGGAACTTCTTGCGATCCACGCTGCGTTCCAGCACTGGAGACACTTCCTGGTGGGCGCCAAGCACCCCATCCAGGTGTGCACGGACCACAAAAACCTGGAGTTCTGGAGAACTGCCAGGGTGCTCAACCAGCGGCAGATACGGTGGGCAGAGTTCTTCTCGAACTTCAACTTCTCCATACACTACATCCCGGGAGAGCAGAATGTCAGGGCGGATGCCCTCTCCCGCAAGCCAGAGTACATGGAGGAGGAGGCGCCACCGGCACCCAGGCACATTTTCCCCCCGTCAGCATGGTCCTGCGGAGCAGCAGTGGTGAGCGAGGCAGAACTCACAGCACTGACGCCAGTGGATGAATTTGCCAACCGCATCTTCAGAGAACTGAGAGGGGGGGGAGCAGGCAAAAGACTTTGCAGCACGCAGGGGGCTGCTTTTCTACAAGGGTGCACTGTACCTGCCCACCACCCAGCTTAGACGTACGGTCCTCAAGCAGATGCACGACAACCCAACGGCGGGTCATTTTGGGAGGGACAAAACCGCTCACCTAGTCATGAGACACTTCTGGTGGCCAGGGGTGCGGGAAGATGTTCGAGACTATGTACGGGGCTGTGACACCTGCCAGCGGGCAAAGGTGGTCAGAGCAGCGCCAGCAGGCTTGCTGGAGCCCTTAGCCACACCACACAGGCCGTGGGAAGTGGTGTCCATGGACTTCATCACAGATCTGCCTTCTTCCAGGGGCAAGACCGCAGTGTTGGTGGTGGTGGACCTCATGTCCAAAATGTGCCACTTTATACCGTGTGCCAGGGCGGTCTCTGCAGAAGAGACAGCCAAACTGTTTGTTGACCACGTATTCCGACTGCATGGATTACCTTTAAGGGTTATTTCGGATCGTGGCCGCCAATTTGTTTCCAGGTTCTGGCGGCGGCTCATGAACCTCCTGCAGGTGGAGGTCAGCTTGTCTACGGCTCGGCACCCGCAGACCAATGGACAGGCGGAGAGGGTCAACGCCATTCTGCAGCAGTACCTGAGATGCTACGTCAGCCAGCGGCAAACGGACTGGGTGGATCGCCTGCCACTGGCAGAATTTGCCTACAACAATGCGGTGCACGTCTCCACAGGGGTGTCGCCCTTTAAGGCCAATTACGGGCGCGACCTCAGATCTTTCCCAGAGAGGGAGGGGGAGGAGGAGGAGGAGGGCCCACAGGCTGAGGATTGGGCAGAGGAACTGGAGACGGTGCACCAGCAGCTCAGAGAACACTTGGAGAGAGCCAAGGAAGCATACAAGAAGGGGGCAGATCGCCACAGGCGACCGGGGGAGGTCATTAGGGTGGGGGACAAAGTTTGGTTGTCCTCGGAGGGCCTTCCCATCAGAGGGAGGTGCAAAAAGCTGGCGCCCAGAAGGTTGGGCCCCTTCACGGTCACGCAACAGGTCAACCCGGTGGCATATAGGCTGGCACTGCCAGAGGACATGAGGGTGCACCCAGTGTTTCATAGATCGCTGCTGTCGCCGTACAGGGAAAGCAGCAGGCTCCGAGGCAGCGAACAAACCCCTGAGGGAGGGGGGAGAGGGAAGGCAGGGAGCAACTCAATGAGGCCACGGCCATCCTGGACTCAAGGTGGGGGGTGGGGGGCCTGGAGTACCTCATGGCATGGGAGGATGCTCCACCGTCGCAGAATGAATGGGTCCCAGCCACTCAGATACAGGAGGAATTCCTGGTAGAAGAATTTCACGCCCTCTTTCCCCATAGACCCAAGCCCTGGCACATGGAAAGGGAGGGGGAGGGGGAGGAAGCACGGGAGAGCAGTTCACCATGGCGCTGGGAAGCGGAGTTTGAGGAACCAGAGGATGAGGTATGGGTGTCACCGAGATCCACCCAGTCAGAGGAAGGAGCAGATTGGCAGAACATTTTTACCCCTACCAGCTCTGACGCCACGGACTTTTTGGGATTCCCGTCCTCCCAGGCGGAAGGGGGGGGCTCGCAGGACTGGGGGGAGGTGTTCACACCAACAGGCTCGGAAGGTACTGAGTTCTTAGGCTTCCAGTCGTCACCGACACCTGGGGGGGACCTGGGGAGGGGTGAAGGAGAGCTTGGGAGGGGGGTGGATGTGAGGGACAGGGGATATCGCGAAGTCCCTCCCCTCCTGAGTTCAAGCCCATCCCCGAGCACAGGGGAAAGCAGAGAGAGTTCCGATGCCAGTGGGGAAGCAGGAAGTCGGGGCCGAGGCTCAGGCAAGGTAGAGGAGCCAGGGTCCCAGGTGGGACAGGAAGGGGCGAATAAGGGGGGGAGACCCATCCCCCCAACTCCGGAATTACGCAGAAAGAGGAGGGGAAAGAGGATGGGTCTGCCAAAGCTTTTGTGTTGGAGAAAGACGCGCCAAAAGCCATTAGGAGGTTCTGAAACCGACTGACCACATCACTCCGTGTAAATAGCAATGACTTCAGCACTGTAAATACGCAGCACCAATAAAAGAATAAAATGCAGAGCTGCGTAGCGTCGTTACTCTGAAGTAGTCCACTCCGGCCACTGTGACAGGTATTAAAGACTTACCTCTTTCCTTAAGGTCTTTCCTGCTTTATATAATAAGGAGCTATAAACTAGAGCTGGGTCTGACTTAGGTCTAAGGTTGCCCCCCCCCAACACACACACCCCAAATATTAGGTTTTCAGTGCTGCATGAAATGGGTATTTAAACAGTTATGAAATGGATATCATAGATGGTTTTTATGCTATGTTTTGTTCAGACTCGGACTTTGTATGTGTTGTGAGCTGCTTTGTAGAGAATGGTTCTCAAAAAAGCACGTTATAAAGCCTTTAAATAAAGAAAGAAATGCTGATGGACATAATAGGAAGTAACTTCTATCCAACTGGTCTCATGGTGTTGACCATATACCACTCCACTTCCCTGTCCTCACTAAATGCCCAATAAACCAAACCAAGTAAACCAAACAGTCAGGATAAAACCCAAGCCCACCATAAGCCGATCAAATTAAGTCAAAAATCAAAAAAGGTCAAGTAGGGTTCAGTGAAAAATCACTGCTCAAAGGGTTGGAGTAAAGGAAGACTTTGGGGACAGTCTGTCTTTTGCAGGCAAGCCCTCTTCTAGCTTATTGGCTAATAGAGGCCATATGAAAAGAGTGAGTCGGCTTCATCTGAGCTGGAGCACTCACACCAGGGTCTGGGATGTGGGGGCTCAGCCAGAGACCCACCTATTCCAAACCAAATTCCCATTGGATTTTAGGTTTAGATTGCTCCATTAGTGGATCACCAGTTGATCAACCCATTATGGGTTGTGTTGTTGTTGTTTTTTGTTGCTGTTTTGAGTGTTCTATTAAGAGTTCACCTCCAATATACCCATCTCAGATTAGTACTTTGTAATGTGTTGGATACATCTTATTTTATCATTAGGCCAATCTGTATGCTTATCCTCATTGCCCCCCTTTGCATAAGAACAACCATATTATAGGAATAGAATACATTATTTTCATACATAATCACAAGAATATATTATGGAGATCACTTTCATATTCTCTTCTTCCAGTCCCTGTGGAGATAGTTGGCAAAATCAACACATTTTAAAATACAGAAAAATAAAATAAATCTAGATTAAAACCATTTCTCAGAGTTATTATCATGTAGAGTCGGTTTCTACATCAAGCTGCGTTTGGTTCCTAGAAAATATGATCATGTTCAAGTATTTTTTCCAACAGCAGGTGGTGCTAGCAGTTTCTGCATTCGCTGAACTTACATTATCTCAACAATACAGAAGGGTTTGCATACCAAAAGAGTATATTGCTGCCAGCAGAAAAACCCTATAATGTAGCGTTTGTCTTGGTGGTTAACATTGTTTACTAACAGGATCAGTTAAAATTGCTGAAAATTTTTGAGCAACATTCCTGGCTTGGAATTCTGCTGAAAAGGAGGAGGAATGAGAGTTGGTTGAAGTGACATGAGTATTTAAAAAGAATCTGAATTCATACTAAGATGAAACATATTTGGAACTAAGATTCCAAATAACTGAAGAAAGCATACTATGGGCACAGAATCACAAGATAATTTAAGCGCTATGGGTGAAATAGAAGATATGCAGAGGTGTAGAATGCAGCCCCACCAAGTGTCCCTATTTTCCAGGGGCAGTCGCAGATTCACAGAAGCTGTCCCAGTTTCTGATTTGATCCCAGAATATCCCACTTGGCCTTAGAACGCCCCTGTTTTCATTGGAGAAATGTTGGAGAGTATGAGAATGTATAGGGATCAAATGTGTCTGTTTCTGCCCCGTGCCATTATTTTCCTTCTTCTTTTTTAAAACCTACCGTATAACTCCATTCAGTTTTGCTTCCACATTAATCAGCACTTCAAAACAAAAATCCTCTCAAAACACATAGTAAAATAAGCATCTTATTTTAAAACGTCCTGTACTTGGAAATCCCTGCCACAAGAAGTTAGATTATCTTCCTCTTCATTTGTATTCTGCCAAGCAATTGAAAGCATTTGTTTTTAAACAAGCTTTCGCTTCTGTTGCTTCTTAACGTACTTATTGTTGCTGCTGCTCGTTGCGATCTTTGCAGTGGGGGGCTGCTGCTGCTGCGGCTGTTTTTAGTTTGATATTTTGTGCTCTAACAGATAGGTGAGTCTTGCTTTTGTGTTTGATTGTGTTTTTGTGTTTTTGTCCATTCTCTCCAGTAGTTTGAGGACAAAGACTCACTCTACCCAAGATGGAAGCCCACAAATTAGTTTATGCATAAACTTGTAATAGTATCTCTGTCATGTGATTCTTCACCTTGTGAGTGAAGCACATAGATGCAGTCCCATGATACAGTCCCGCTTAATCATTAGCCTGTTATGATCTCTCTCTCTCTTTTTAGCTTGAGTGGAAATTTACATGCCATGTTCCACAGTACACATACAAACACATTGCAGAGCTATTTTCCATTTCATTGTGCATTGGCCAATTATACTTAACATTTTCTTGAGTTGTACATCCCTAGCCCCAGAGTGCTCTTTGGGCATAGAAGAGATTAGAGTGCAAGATGGGTGTCACAGTCCTGCCTGGACCTGTACAGCACCACTGGATGTTTTCAAGATCGATTGATGCTGCACCAATAACACTTTGTATCCTAGGCTGCAGCTCCCCTCAGACTGCCAGCTGGATACTTGCTATTTCCCTTCTCAGATGACACAGACCAGGATATGATTTAAAAACAACAAGTTTATTTTATTTATTGTTACATATTCATGCAGTTACTGGATTGATGATATTGTACATGAACTTAAAACTGTTGCCTATACCGGCCTATACCTTCTAGGTTATACAACACAACTAGTTTTATATCAAACTGCTATCCTGTCTGTCTGTTCCTTCTCCCCAATACTCCACCTAGCTCTCTGACTCTCACTACCCAACCAACTCTGACTTCACTAACTCACTCAACTCCAACTCCAACTGCCACTCGGGAGGGGTTTTTATCTCTTGGCTGAGCCCACCCCTGAGGGTTCTAACTGTCCCAATCTTAACCCCTTACATGCTGGGTCCTGACTCAGGGCAAATCGCCACAATGGGGTTCTCCAAGCAGCAAGTGTCATGGAGCCTCTAGGCCAAACCTCTGTATCTGGCCCTCAGGACTCTTGCCACACCACATGCCCATTACCCTACCCACACTGCACCTCAGGCCACACCTCACACTGCCCCTTCTCACACCCTCCTGGTTTGGCTTTTCACCTGACTGAAATTTGTCCTTGGACTCTGACAATGCCCTGGATGGGGGACAGAAAGGAGTCTGAGTGTTGAAACCAGCCCACTAGACATTTGGGCTGTACCCATTTTTGCCTCTGGCCTCATCCACCACTGCTGTGTGGACCTTGGAAGGTTGCCCAGAAAGGACTGCAGTTGCCAGAACATTAGCTGTGCTACACATTGTTGTTGTTGTTTAGTCGTGTCCGACTCTTTGTGACTCCATGGACCAGAGCACGCCAGGCACTCCTGTCTTCCACTGCCTCCCACAGTTTGGTCAAACTCATGTTGGTAGCTTCGAGAATACTGTCCAACCATCTCATCCTCTGTCGTCCCCTTCTCCTAGTGCCCTCCATCTTTCCCAACATCAGGGTCTTTTTCAGGGAGTCTTCTCTTCTCATGAGGTGGCCAAAGTATTGGAGCCTCAGCTTCACGATCTGTCCTTCCAGTGAGCACTCAGGGCTGATTTCCTTCAGAATGGATAGGTTTGATCTTCTTGCAGTCCATGGGACTCTCAAGAGTCTCCTCCAGCATACATTATCTCAATAACCATTTCAACAACAAACATGTCTCTCCTGTATTGGCCTCTACAATCACCCACCAGGAGCTCTAACTCTCTAACTTGACCCTCAAAGGCACACTCTTCCATGGTTTCTCAAGACAGACAGATATCAACGATGTGCTAAATTTCAACAAAATTGGTCAATATTATTCTCCTTGTACTATAGATGGGAGGAGGGAAACAAGTTAATTTCTAACAGCATCTTCAAAATATCCATGCCACTTATGTATGCCACTGTTAGAACAGAGTGGAAATCTAGCAGGTTTTGTATTTTAGGAGTTAGCGGGCCATGGAAATTAAATAGGTGTATATCTGGAGCATGGTTTTCTTTCAGATATCGCCTTGGAGTGATTTGCCAAATTTGGAGCAGCAATAAGTGACCACAGAGAGGATGTAATTAAGGTATCACAAATGAATGTAATTATTTGGCGAGCTGTGTCTAAATTTCCTAGCAAATGGTGAGAAATATTTTGCCCCTTGCACGATTCTCTAGAATTCCATGTAATTCTCACTGCCTATGGATGCTTCTTTTACTGCTTGATACCATGGCAAACAGATAAAGGAGCTGTCAACCATTGTAATTTGTTTGGAGTGTTAGCTATGCAATTCCTCTGCATGCTTACTCAGAAGTAAGTCCCATAGTGTTCAATCGAGTTTTCTCTTGGGTTTGGGTAGACCCATTTCTTAGCAGAATCACGTAGGATTTGCACATATAAATAGGATTGCACTGATTAGTCTACATTATGTGATGTTGTAATGCTATATGTGCTGTGTCTTCTATTATTATGTGGTGTTGTAATGCTATAGGGGCATCATCATCCCCCCAAGTCCCTCTGTGGAATGGGGAGAGTGCACTTTTTACGCAAGGACGCCTGCAGACATGTGTTTTATTGTACTTTATATGCCTGCAAAAGTTCCAGGGCAGACATAATGCTTCATTACTGATCCTGTCACTTCCTGCATGATTCCTACATCACAGGAGGTTGGCCGAGATGACATCAGGCGGTACCTTCCAACTATTCTATGAGTCTAAGGTTTTTACAGTATAGTAGTTGCTACCAGGATTCAAACATACGGCTGAGCAAGAACCACCATCATACAAATCATTTGTAGAGCTAAGGAAACAGACTAAGGCATATAAACATTAAGATTAGTCCTTTAAACGTTGCACTTTTAGAGATGCCCAGAGTTATAAAGTTGTATTTACGTTATATGTGGAACCATGAAAATAAAATTCAAGTCCATTCTGTTTATTTCCTCCTCCTCCTCCTCCTCCTCCTCCTCCTCCTCCTCCTCCTCCTCTCCCCATCCTCTGCAGAGGTCGTTGACTTCCTTTTAAATTTGTCAAAATGGGTTGTCAGGACCTCATTTCCTGCTATATCTGTAAATGACTCTTCATAGAGCCAGAAATTCACAATTACTTCTTACCAGCAGCCTCATTTAAGTGTCAATATAAAGATATCTCCAGAATATATAATCAAATAATAGTATCAAATGTACCCGTTATAGCTTCCGCATCAGCAGTAAAGCAAAATCATGCCAAATACTTAAAAGGGTTCTCCAACAATCCATTTTTGTTTTGAAATTTACAAATGGCTTTTATGAGAAACAAATCTTAGCATTCTCTAAGTGGGAGTATATATGTTTGTTTGTGTGTGTGTGTGTATGGAAGCTAGAGGGCTGTTATAAAAATGCAAGTTTTAGTTACAAGTCACAGAGCCTTTTTTCATTCGCTGCTAGTTACAAGACTTGAGACTGCAAAGAATTCTAGAAACATCAACCTTTCACACACACAAATACATGGGCATCTTCTCATTTGGGGAGATATTGGCAGCTAACTGTGCTATCTTCAGACAAAAAAACAAATGTCTGTGATCCTCACTCAACCTCTACCTAGAAATTCCACTTAAGCATGTTCATTAACGGTTTGGCAGATGATGCAGTGAAATTTCAGAATTTACAGATAATGCTAAATTATTCAAGACAGTTAAGTGAGAGGCAGCCTGCGAGAAATTACCAAAGGATCTCATAACACCAAGAGCATAGGCAATGAAATGGCAGATAAAATTCAATGTTGGAAAAGACAAAACCATGTGTATTGGGAAAAAGAATAACCACCTCACTATACTCTGAAGATTTTTAATCCAAACTTGCTATAAGTTTTCAGTAAAGACTCACTGGAATTACTGGCCTTTCTTAGCTCCTTGAAAAATCCACATATTGTGTTGCAGCTATCTTCAAAGCAAAGAGACCAAAAGGAGCACTCAGGAAAAGGATAACCTCCTGATGACCTTGTATGAGACAATGGTTTGGCTACACATGCATTAATTTTATTTGTTTGTTTGTTTGTGTGCTATACTGCCTTTGTCCAAGGACCACAGGGCAATTAATAATAATGTGGGTAATATACCACCTGGTCACCTTTTTCTAGAAGCAAGCGTATGAGAGAGCTGGAAAAGTTACAAAGGAGGGAATGGCTCCCAGTACATTTCCAAGCACAATTCAAAGTGTTGGTGTTGACCTTTAAAGCCCTAAATGGCCTCGGTCCAGTATACCTGAAGGAGCGTCTCCACCCCCATCGTTCTGCCCGGACACTGAGGTCCAGCACTGAGGGTCTTCTGGCGGTTCCCTCGCTATGAGAAGCCAAGTTACAGGGAACCAGGCAGAGGGCCTTCTCGGTAGTGGCACCCACCCTGTGGAATGCCCTCCCACCAGAGGTCAAAGAGAACAACCATCACCAGACCTTTAGAAGGCATCTCAAGGCAGCCCTGTTTAGGGAAGCTTTTAATGTTTGATTTCTGTATTTTAATGTTTTGTTGGAAGCCGCCCAGAGTGGCTGGGGGAACCCGGCCAGATGGGTGGGGTATAAATATTATTATTATTATTATTATTATTATTATTATTATTATTAGGTATAAAGTAAGTTCCCAGAACATGTGTGTGCCAAGATTCCTTTTTCACATACAAGCCTTGCTCGTAGCTACTGCTGGTGCTGGAAATGAGCCATTGGTTTGGGAGAAATTTATAAAGTCCACAGGTTAATATGAAGCTACGTAATTCTCATTTCCTAAACCAATAAGCTAATTGAAAATTGCTTGCAGGCTATGGACAATAGGCAGAACTGCATGCATCAATATATACATTAGGAGAACTAGACCCCAAATGCATATGAATTGTCATGCAGTTTTGGTTTGTTTTTTAAGAAAAGAAATCATAATCTGATGTGCAAAATGATGTAGAACTTAAGGCTGGAAAAATCAGAATGTCAAATTGACAAATTCACCCATTCCTAGCCATCAGAACAACCATGGATTGAGGTGGTACTGGGATGGCTGATGTGGCTGCAATTTATGCAGAATGAGTTCTTACATGTCCTAGGATCAGTCGCCTACGGCTAATTAATAATGACATCATTGATCAGCCTCAGAGATGTGATTCCATGATTACCTCTACCGATGGTAAAAGCAGATTATTATTAGTTTACTTTACTTTTTTATTATTTAATAATTTATATAGCTCACCTTTAAATATCCCCTGGCTTGCTTACAAACAAAATGATACTATTTGTTTGCTGCTGTCTATGGACCACAATGCCACCAGGCGAAGGTGTCCTGCATGGAACGAGGCTTAAAGGTAAGCAAGAACCTCTTGACTCAAAATAGAACAGACTTGCTTTGAAAGTTTAAGCATATAATTAGGGAGATTCTAATTCTGAACAAACTTGTTTGGAAACACACACACACACACACACACACACACACACACACACACCGTTGAACTCAATAGCCCACATTTCTACGGGCATGTATTTTGATGCAGATGTGCTTCAGGATAAATAAATGGGAAAATATGAATTGTGCTCATTAATTTGAGTATCAGCATTTCTCAGCTCCCCAATAAAAGCATAAGAAGGGAACAGATATTTTGGTTAATCTGGAAGACAATTTACATCTACTTTAGAACACATCTCAAGATTGCAAGCACACATATATCTCCAGAAGCCATTGGTGGGTGGTTATTACTATCAACATATTCATTTTAAACTTTAGAAAATAGTTCTCAATAAAAAAGGTCCTCTGTGCTGTTTGCTTTTTATGTCTTCTTATAACATGATATATTTCCCTTTTAAAGCTTCTGTTTAAATGATCATGTGACCCTCTCTGCTGAAATATGCGCTGAAGCAGTTAAGAGTTCCAATGAAACTCTTGGTACACACACACACACACACACACACACACACACACACACGAGCTTCTGTTGCTTTTACAGCCTTCAAGTCTTGCAGTCCAGTTTTAGTGTCAGTTTCAGTCAGATCAGTTTGGGGACAAATCTATAAATTCTTCAAAGTATTTGCCATTTGCCACTTACATTCCCTTTTGCTTTGATATTAGTTTTCCTTCTGTTTCAGGCTGAAAGCCAGAGGTGACCTTCTGTGGCACTATTGTGCTTTGGACAATGCAAAGCCGTAAAATGAAAAAGACAGGAATAAGACTGCAGCAATGCAAGTCCAAATGAATAAATCTTGCCTTCTGCAAACCTCAAAGCATTCCCTCCCCTCCCCCCCCCGTATTTGATTATGTGGCATCAACAAAATTCAAGAGGTCGAGGGCCACTTTGGAGGCGATTTCTTTTGAGTGGGTGTGCATGCAGAGGTCTACAGAGGAGAAGAGAAGGAGGAGGAGGAGGAGGTCTGTTGCACAGGTGGAAATCTATTGCAAAATTTGGCAGGCGTCACTGGAGGTCACTGGCTTGATGGATCAGGAGTGCGAAGGAGACATCGGAAGGGTATCGGAAGGGCATTCCAACTGCACTTCATTGCTCCCAGTGGCATCTACATACAAATGAGTACTTTGTACCACATTCTTTTTTTAAAAAAGCAACTGCCCAGCTACTGTTTCAGCAACCACAGTCTAGAGTTTGATTGGAGTGTATGTGCATTACTATATTTGCAGCTTAAATCAGCATGGATTGTGGTAAAACTCAAGTTGCACTAATTCATGACCAAACATTTAGGTGGTTGGTTAGAAGTCTATTAAACATGAATGCAGGCCAGACCAGACCCTTCAAGTGTTGCTATTTTCCAGGAACATCCCTGATTCAGAGAAGCCATCCCAATTTCTGATAGACTGTTCCTTAGGATGTCCCTATTTGCACTGGAGAAATGTTGAAGGGTTTGGAGTTATCCAATCCCCAAGTCTGTTGTCTTTGTCCATGGAGTTTTCTTGGCAGGGATAATGGAGTGGCTTGCCAGTTCCTTCTCCAGGTGGGTCACGTTTAGTCAAAACTCTCCACTATGACCTGTCCATCTTGGGTGACCCTGCATGGCATAGCTCATAGCTTCTCTGAGTTATTCAATCCCCTTCGCCACGACAAGGCATTGATCCATGAAGGGGATCAATAGTGATCAGTAGTGATGTATGGAAGTGAGAGCTGGACCATAAAGAAGGCTGATCGCTGAAGAATTGATGCTTTTGAATTATGGTGCTGGAGGAGACTCTCAAGAGTCCCATGGACTGCAAGAAGATCAAACCTATCCATTCTTAAGGAAATCAGCCCTGAGTGCTCACTGGAAGGACAGATCCTGAAGCTGAGGCTCCATACTTTGGCCACCTCATGAGAAGAGAAGAATCCTCGGAAAAGACCTTGATGTTGGGAAAGATGGAGGGCACTAGGAGAAGGGGACGACAGAGGACGAGATGGTTGGACAGTGTTCTCAAAGATACGAACATGAGTTTGACCACACTGCAGGAGGCAGTGGAAGACAGGAGTGCCTGGCGTGCTATGGTCCATGGGGTCACAAAGAGTCGGACACGACTAAACGACTAAACAACAACAATCCCCGAGTTGTCTGAAGGCAATCCTGTATAACGGTGGGTGTTTTTTTTAATGTTTAATGTTCCATTATGTTTTTTTTATAAATGTTGGAAGCTGCCCAGATTGTTGGGGCAACCCAATAAAGATGTGTGGGATATAAATAACAAAATTACAATAAATAATAATAATAATAATAATAATAATAATAATAATTCCTTTATTGTCAATGTACAACCTGTGTACAATGAAATTAACCAATTGGGATTATGGATTGGGATGTCCCTATTTTCAGTGGAGAAATGTTGGACTGTATGCCATGCCAGCATTTCCCAAAAGTGACTGTTTTAATGATAGTCACTAGCAACTCTCCCCCTTGTTCAATATGGGGGGGCGGGGGGCGGCAATGACACAGTTTAGTCACTAAGATGCCAGTTACAACTGTCTGGGGGTGTGGCACCACACACAATGGTAGCTGTGGAGTGTGGCATAAAACAAAATGGCTACCAAACTTGAAAGAGCAGAAAAGAAGGTAGAACCACAAAACGGTGTGGGATGTCTCCATCAATTTAAAAAGCACCTACATCAGTCACGGCCACACTTGCTCATGAAGAAATGGCGTTTGCACCTCTTCCCAGATCTGAATTTTTTTTGGGGGGGGTGTCATCCATGCCTGAAATCCAAATGGAATGTGGACATACTTAAGACATTTGAGTTCAATGTAGAGCAGTCCAAGTTGGTGGGAACGACAGACAGTTTCTCCTGCATTGTGGATTTTTGATGGGATATTTAGTGAGATCTTTAAGGCACCATAGGATGCATTGGCAGGTGTAAAGGTAAAAAGGTAAAAGACCCCTGGATAGTCCAGTCTAAGGCAACTATTATAACCACTTATGGTGCAACGGAACACCGTGACAGAAACCAGAGCGCACGGAAATGCTGTTTACCTTCCCGTCGCAGCGGTACCTGCTTATCTATTTGCATTGGCATGCTTTCAAACTGCTAGGTTGGCAGGAGCTGGGACAGAGCAGCAGGGGCTCACCCCATTGTGGGGATTCGAACCACCAACCATCTGATCGGCAAGTCCAAGAGGCTCAGTGGTTTAGACCACAGCACCACCTGTGGGCGCAGAAATGAGTGACCCACGATATATATTGTGTTGGAGTTGCTTTATACCAATGCACTTGAGTCAAAATTGTTCTCTTTGGGGTATATACTAGAATGATAATTATAGTGTACCTATAACTGGTGCACAAATCATTTAGTATCACTGTACTCATTGGAACAAAATGCTAATAAGTCCAATCCCACCAATAATCTTAAAACATGCCAACAAAGCCTGTCTAAATTGGTTCTCTTTGGATCGGCCACTGCTGATCTTCATATGTTGTTGGCATTTATCACACTAAAATATTTATTTTGACTGTTACACAGCACAGTATGCTATAGCGCTTCGTTTTCTCGTTGGGTTTTAAAATGGTTCATACAAGTAAGCTGAAATAGGCGTTCAGCCTTTGTTATATTCCAGTGAACAAGCATCAAACTTAGATTTTACAGAGCCTGGGCAAACAAGTGAGTTTGACTGACAATATTTGCAAAGTACAATGACACTTTCACAGTCAGGACCAGCTAATTCCATTGATTAGTCCAGTAGGAGAAAGTCAGAAAGTCACTCCTGTTAGCAGACACAACAAGCTAGGTCATTACAAAGTTGCCGGCAAAATGTCTCCATATTCTGCACTGGATGAAAGCCAGTCTGAAATTGATTATATAAATCATACCAGCACTTTGCCGAGTAAACTACAGCTGAGTGGCAACCACTTTTCAATACCCTTTGATGATAGCAGCGGTTTTGGAAATTACATGGCAGTTTTCAGGGTCATCTCTTGTCAGCTCTGGTTTTTCAGAGGATTAGTGGTGCGTTATTATTATTATTATTATTATTATTATTATTATTATTATTATTATTATTACAGCAACAGTTTAGAGATTCAAAGATACAGTAAGTTGTGCAGGTGCCAAGCATTATTTAAAACAATACTACCTAAATATTCCCAGAGTCAACCAGAAATGTAACAGTTTTCCTAGCAATAGTTGGCGGCTCCTTTATGCATAAAATATTAGTTGTTAATTAACAGGGAATGTTAATTAGGTCAAAGCAATTAGGTCATAGCTGCTGCTAATGTGCAATGTTTTCATAATCCTTCTTATGATTCTTCACAATGGCTTTGTGGGGTCTTCTTCGGCACAATCCATTTTCTTTACTTCTTTGCATTACAATCTCATGTGCTGGATGCAGTCCTCATATCTTGTTTCAAGACCACTTCCAGTCTGAGTGACTGAATGTGATTCATCCCTAGTTCTTGTGAGTGACTGATTTATGGGAAGTAACGAGAATGACATAGACCCACATCAACCCAAAGAACAATTGATAAGTGCAGATTTGGGACAGGCATGTCTGGCACCGATGCTGAAAACATTCCAAACTGAGGATCCTTATGGCCATAATGACATGGAAGGAGTAATGTCTAATCTAGAGGGACCACACCGAGAACTGCCCCTTTCAGCTGAACATGGGCAGCTGCCAACATGGTTTCTTCAGGTCAAAAATGCTTTCACTATCTTGCCCCATCTATGGGGATACATGGAGGGTATTGTTTGAACCAAATTAGATAACACAACAGCTGCTTTACTATGCATTTGCCAAATAGTTCTGTGCATGTCCTTTTAAAAAGTTTCTTTTAACATTCTTCAGAGTCCCTTGCTGTGCAGCCACAACACATCACTCTCACCCAGCAACTTTTTAAAAGCCCGTATAATAAAGCTACCCCTTCTGCATATCTACACTATACTTTTTAAATCTTTGATAATAGTGCTCAGAAGCCTCTTTTAAGTAATAAGACAGAAGGGGTAAGGAAAACTAAGGCATGCCATTAGTTTACCTCAAATAAACTGGAAATCTGCCACAATGTCAATCAGAGTGCAACAGCGGGGACAATACACCAGATGTGTCTACGAAGTCTCTATGCTGCACACATTTGTTTGAGCCTATGGTCCCCAGATTGGGACCCAGGTGGTGCTGTGGGTTAAACCACAGAGTCTAGGGCTTGCTGATCAGAAGGTCGGCGGTTCGAATCCCTGCGACGGGGTAAGCTCCCGTTGCTCGGTCCCAGCTCCTGCCCACCTAACAGTTCGAAAGCACATCAAAGTGCAAGTAGATAAATAGGGACCGCTATGGTGGGAAGGTAAACAGTGTTTCCGTGCGCTGCTCTGGATCGCCAGAAGCAGCTTTGTCATGCTGGCCACATGAACTGGAAGCTGTCTGTGGACAAACGCCGGCTCCCTCGGCCTATAGAGCGAGATGAGCGCCGCAACCCCAGAGTCGGACACGACTAGACCTGATGGTCAGGGGTCCCTTTACCTTTACCTTATGGTCCCCAAAACAATCCCCAATGAAGAAATGTCAAAACTGAACTCATATCATATATGCAGGTGCAGTACAACCTAGAAATTACTGTGTTTGACCAGAACTGCCTTTTAACCTACAACCACCTCCTATCTTTGTCACATTGTCATTCATTTTTTTAAAAAATTCTACAATATTTGCATCCCTCCCCAATTCTATATTATGTGTAGATGTGACAGAATAAATGTACCATCCTATTCTTCAGCCCAAGCAATCTATGAAAACGTCGGAGAAAATTGAATCCAGCAAGCCATTTGCTGCTATTTTTGTCAAGTCTGATCATTAATTAATACTGTATTGAGTGTTATTTCCCCCCAACCATTTTGTTTTCATCTTATGGTAGGCCCTTATTCCTCATATTTTTAAAGCTTTTATAGAAGGATGCCATAAGGGCCATTGAAGTCTAAAGAGAGTTTATAATGCACTCTTCGAGTCTTCTTAGAGTGAGTCTTCATACAAACAAATAGACGCATAGGGATGTTTTCCTTTTTCATGTGGGACCCTAACAATGAAACACATGTTAGCATTATAGAAAAGGTTTTGCACACAATTCCTTGTTTCTGCTTCTTTCCCACAGTGTATGCTTGTATAAAATGTACTTCTTATTTGTGCACATAAATGGTAACCCATCTTCAAGCAGGAATGGAGAAAGAATTTGTGTGCTTCACTTTTTTACAGTGGGCTGACTCAAACCAAGGCTCCCAAACTCCCTTGTGGTTTGGAACACAACAATCATTTTGGTTACTGGGTTTTGTAATTTTGGGGGCACTACAAGTGCACACAAAAACAAACCATATTTTCTTTCTTTCTTTTTAAAACGAAAGGTATTATACAGAAAACTGCATTGAGAAACAACAAAAAGTGGTAAGGGATAGAAAAATCCAAGCACATGTTGTCCCCACCCCTGCAAGAGGACATACGTTTAAAATACGTTCAAAATATAAAACCACCACATGATTCAACGGCTAGGCACAAACCACCAAGTTAGTTATTACAAATTAATTTTGCCATGTTGGAACTAATAAATTACCAGTACTAAAGGCTTGCTAAGGAATCTTTACATCCTTGGGATTCCCCCTTGATCATCTGATCAACTGAAACAATATTTGCTCTTATCTGGTCACCTGGGAGTACACCTATTCTTCTCAAATATAATAAGTAATGGCAGCCCAATTTGCCCATCAGGGCCTGCTGTCTTGAATTGATTCAGGTTGTCCAAGGACATCTAGTTAAAGACATAAAAAGGTTGTAAAAAAAGCAAACAAAGAGATGTCTAGACCTCCAAGAAGTGTTCAATTGTCTTTTTAAAAAAATCTAGCCATAGTCAACTGTACTTCAAAAGAAGCCTTGATATCCCCCCCCCCTCTCTCCAGCATGTGCTTTCAGACCAATCTCTAAGAGGGGGCATTTGATTAAATTAATGACAAGAGCATTTGAGACAAATTAAAGAGAAATGCTCTTTGCACAGCCTGTAGCTGGCTGATAGAATTTACTCCATAAGTAGGGGGAGGAGGTCATAGCTAGAATTTGAACTTATTTTTTATGAGGTGAATGGAAGATTGCATTACGGATAACAACATGAGCAAGTGCCCAAGAAGGTAAAACTAATCAAATTCTTTGCTTCAGGATGTGAACACCTTGCTGCTGAGGCCATAATGAATTTGTTCCTTCTCCGATAGGTTTGTTTATGTTATATGGGGTTGGGTCTCTCATGAGCAAATTGTGCATCCATAGGAGCTCTAGAATAAGGTGTGAGAAGCAGGGAAGAAACCACTTATCTCCTAGATGCCTCCCATAATGTGGGAATGAGATTCAGATGGAACGCCATAAGCAAAGGGATGAGCTAAACTGGTAATCTGGAGTGTCAATATGTTTCCTGCCATCTAAGGATAGCATACCATACATCTAGCAATGTAGGCTGTAGTTCACAAGTGTTTATGCCATAATAATTTTGTTATGTTAAAAGTTAAAAATGAACAATAAAGGTTGTGGAAGTTCAAAGACGCTATAGAAGCAATAGTTTAAAGAAATAAGGAGCAAGATTTGTGATTTTTAGAGCATAAGAGTTAACGTATAAATGTATAGATTTAAAATAAGAATTGGGTTGATAATAGTTATAAGAAGTCTGGTATTAGAAAATGTGAAGAATGTTGAAAACGTGCGCGCTGAAATGGTTACTAGTAGAAACGTGGATGGGGGGGGGGCAGGAGGAAGTCAGTGATACAAGAATTATAATAGTAAATGATGTATGGAATTTTTGTTCTTTTTTTATTCTATGTTATTTGTTTTTGTTGTATTTTTCTTTTTTCTTGTGTGTTTTTTATTTCTATTTTGTATTTCGTTTGGAAAAACTAATAAAAACAATTATAAAAAAATAATAATTTTGTTAGCTAATTTGTTTATTATTATTTTAAAAAATGCCTACATTGTTTGTTATATGGCTGTATTCCTGGGAAGTGTATAATATCAAGAATAGCACATAAAAACACCCTGAATTTTGTGGGACTGAGTCAATTGAAGGCTTCACTCATGCCAAACCTGTCCATAGCTTCTAATCCACAGCGAAGGCCCCACATGGGTGCCTGCCTTGTGGAAGCAATTAGGCTGATGGACACATAGGACAGAGTCTCCACCGTGGTGGCCCTATATCTATGGAACTGGCCTCCAAGTGAGATCTAAAGTTGCATTTGTTCTCTGCCGCTTCCACAGTGACTATTAAGTGGGCTGCTGACTTTTAAGTGGGGTGCTGTTTTTATCCTGTTTGCATTGTGTTTTATTGCTGTGATGGTCAGGTTGTCGTTGTTTTGGTGTGCTGGTTCATTTTTAGCATTTGGAATGTTCTAAAGTTCAAGGTTTTCAATTGTTTTGAAGCGGGTTTTTTAAATTGATTTTTAATTTCAGGTTGTTTTGAAGTGTTATTGTATGCTGTCTTTGCCATTGTGTTTGGAGGGCCTTCTAAAAAGGAAGAAAAGTGGGGGGGGGGGACACACCACCAGGGATATCTGATCAGATGTACTTTGGTCCATTGCTCCATTCCCCTTCTTGTGCAAGGAAGTATGAAGGTGAATGGAAGTTTTTACATGAGAGAAATCAAGACTGGAGAGAATACTACTGGGAGAAATCAAGACTGGAGAGAATACTACTGGGAGAATATATACAATGAAATAAAAAAGATCTTAAGGTATACAATAAAGAAAAAGCCAGAGGCCTTTCTATTAGGAATGGTGGGAGAGGAAGTTGAAAAAAATGATGTAAAGTTCTTTCTTTATGCAACAGCAGGCGCAAGAATGATCCTAGCCCAGGTTTGGAAACAAGACAAAATCCCAACATTAGAGGATTGGCGTAAAAAGATGGTGGAATTTATGGAAATAGCCAGGCTAACATAAAAAATAAGACAACAGGATAATGAAACGTATGAAAAGGAATGGGGAAAATTTGTGAAATATATAGATAGAATGTTAACACCATAAGCAATACCAGCAAAATGAATATAATCTCACAATTATGGCTTAATTATTGGCAACTCAGGAATAATAACAAATTCAATGTATTAGATAAGAAGTCAATTTAACAAATATACGAAGTTGAGGAGGAGGATTGACATAAACATGAAAAATGAAATTCAGTACATTTGTGAAGTAAGTGATAACAATGGATTCATGACCTTAAACATAAAGAAAGTAAATCGCGCAAACTGAAAACAAGTCTTTAATAAGGCAATTGAAGGCAGAGCGGAAGTCATATCTTGAGTATTTGCAATAATATTCGTTATATATATATATATAATGCAATTTTTTCCCTTTTGTCTTTTTAGCTATTGTAGCCTTTTCCTTTCTTTTTTCTTTTCTTCTTTTACCTTCTTTCTTAGGTTTTGAAGAGTTTTCTTCTATGTGAAACAAAGTTGGAGGAAAATTGATGTAAGCGGAATATATCTGGTTGCAAATGTTTAAATTAAATGAAGATTATTTTGAAAAAACAAAACAAAACAAAAAAAGACAGGAGATAAGCTACTCTACCCCTCTGCAGAGAGGGAAATAAGAGGAACAGGTGTTTAGTCTTGCTTGGGACACAGTAGGATGGAACTTAACCCCCTCCCCCCTAGTTTCATTATGGGCATCCATTTGTTATTTTAATATTTTCTGTCTCACACAACCTGTGCCACCTATTAGATTGTCATTAAGAGTTTCTGCAATGAGTGCTGCTGTGCTAAACAATCAGAGTCCTTCATTGGAGGAGCTATTTGGGTTTTGGACTCTAAATTTGATTGCCCCGGCTCACCTAAGGCTTAATAATGCAATGGTTGCCTGTGGGTTCCTGCCTTCTGTGGATACACTTTTACATTTCAATGCAGAAATCATTAAGTTGCATAAATCTACCAAGTCAGTTAAGACAAGCTAAAATCAGACAAAACAAAATGCAACCTCCAGGAGGTAAATAATTTCAGCTGTGAAGGAAATGAGAAAAGAAAAGTGATAGCTGTGGAGAGCAGCTGAATACAGTTCAGATTATGCACAGATGGGAACTGTGTGGTTTGTGTTCAGGGCAGAAAAGGGAAATGGGAGATGTATCGCGGGCTGAGAGGGCTGCACACGTTGGAAGAGCTGGACCTTGGTCCAATCCAGTAAGACCATTTTTAAGTTCTTAAACTTGAGAGTCATTATTCTGAAAATTTTTGTATCCTCCATTGTGGTCTTTGTTTCTTGAAATTTTTGCTTCTTCAAACTGTTGTTCCGCTGTGTTAGGCAGTTTGAAATGAAGTACACAGAACTAGAATTGAGAAACCACATATGTGCATTGGAGACATCACTTGCATAGCAACTTGCTTCCCTAAGATATGTGCATTTGCAGCTACATTCCATCATCTGCATTAATTGAAATTATACATATATATTTCCGTAGCACAGCACTGGGCTTCTTCAAATCTCCATCTCTGCTTGCAATTATTTCCATTCCAAATCATCGTTTTAGCATATTTTTAGCATATCACCAAGCTCAAAACCATGGAGGGACCTGGTTTGAACAGAGACATAGGATTCTTATCTCACTATACATGATAAAGCGATCTTCAGCCATCCCAACCCTTGCTTTTTCATGGAAGACCATTTGCAGTCGTTCACAGTCATCAACAGCTATCAGTCAGTCAATCACCCATTTCCACCACCCTTCTGAGTGATACCCCCACCCCACCCTTTGCCTACATAAGCGCCTGGGGACTTCTGCTTCAGTGTATCTGAAGAAGTGTGCATGCACACAAAAGCTCATACCAAAATAAAAACTTAGTTGGTCTTTAAGGTGCTGCTGGAAGGAATTTTTTAATTTTGTTTCGACTACGTCAGACCAACAGACCTACCTGTAACTGAAATGACTTTGTATTTTCTGCATCTATTCATATTCTACACTGGCTTAGTTGATATCTTCTCCCACCTGAATGTGCGAAGTGACGCCACGTTAGCCATGTCAGTGGGTCTGCTCCGATTATGACAAACATTTGAAGCAGTATAGAAGTTCAGCCTTGGGCCTTTAATCTGTGATGGCCCCTTCCCAAATGTAAGTTGTCACTTGATGTTTCAGCCATCAAGCAAGTATGAATTAATTAACTTACTGCCCCTCACCTTAAGGTCCCAGGGAAGGTCACAACAATTCGATATATATACGCAATTAAAAACAGTTTAAAACACTGATCCCAAGAACGGCAAACTTTAGATAAGCTATTACCAAGGGAAAGTGGAGAAAGAAAGAATTGGAGAAAGAAAAGAATAGACAGGGGAGAGAAGCAACAACGTAATTGTACAGGATAAACATTTCGAGACCAAGGAAAGGGTTTGGTTTATAAAAAATGCAGGATGAGAGTTCAAGGAGAAGCCAAGTAAGACAAAATAAACAAGAAATAGTCGAAATACAACCTGCCTACGCAAGGCACAAAGATCAGCTGAACTTCGTGGTGGGGGTACATTTGTCGTGAAAACGTTAATGCAGGGGGGGGGGCGAGAATACAAAATGGAACAAAAGCCAAGAGCCATTTGTTCTTGCTTGTGTTGTATGTGAATTCTTAACAAAAATATGAAAGCCTCGGGTTCTTTACAATGTCTTGAAAGGCAGAAGAATAAGATGAGGCAATTAAAGGCATATTGTAGAAAGCTGTGATGAATTTCCAAGGCTGAATGGGTGGGAAATATGAGGTCAGTTCAGCATGTTACAATGATAATTTAGAATGGGAAAAGTTACAAGTGGAGATGGAAACACTCAATCTGTTAATTTTATTTTTATGTATGTATCATTGATTTTTTTAATTGCAAAATGTTCACATTCCCTATTTGCACAGGTTGTTGTCATAAAGTGCAATGTTTTCTTCCCCTATTATAGTTATGTTCAAGTGAAAATCATTATTTTACTCAGTTATTTCTTCTTCTATCTTATGGAATTAAAAAAGCCACCATGTATTAGTTCATCTCTAACTTATTTCATTGTCCTCTTGCATTTCCATTTTACACATTTGTTGTCCAAGGCTGGATCCAGACACATCAAAGAAGCATTTCAGGAAAACATGTTATAAACTTTGTATGAGATATCGCGTTGGCAAAGACGAAACTCCACAGCGCCATCTGGTGCCACAGTGTTAGAATGCATATAAAATGATTTTTCTTTACCCATCTTGCTGAGTCCCAATCCATCAGCATATTATTCACCAAGGCAATAACTTTCCTTTAACTTTTCCATCACCATAATCAGAAAATCATTTAGTCACTGTGTGCTGTATGCTATTTCCAACAAGTGCATCCTTATCACTTTTGATCTGAGTTTTATTGCTCTAATTTTTGGCATCAAAGGGATAAAGATAGCTGTTCAGTGGCTTATGTGATTTGTGGACTGAACAGCATCTAGCTAGTACAGCAATAGAAAACTTTCTTCTTTCAGAATCCCCTCTATGTTTGTTTTGTTATCAACTCTTTTTAGAAACCCCCTTGCAACACATAATGGTAACATTATATTAAGCAAGTCTTTACAATTTGTGATCCAACAAGCCAAACACAGACCACCATGCATGTTTGTGGAAGGTAGGAAAAACAGGGTATTTACTGAGCACTTGATGGCTCCTGAGCCACTGAAGCTTAATGGATTACCAGATATACATGCATTTGTGGGCACAGTTTGAGTCCAATGGGCCCTGAAGCCGTGGCTAGCAATCAGCTGATTGGTGGTTACAAGGGAGCTCCTTTGAAGCCAAGTAACCATAGCTGTCAAGTTTTCCTTTTTCTCACGAGGAAGCCTATTCAGCATAAGGGAATTTCCTTTTAAAAAAGGGAGAAATGACAACTATGCAAGCAACATGTCAGTCAAAGGGCCAACAATCAGTTTATCACTGAGACAAAACTTTGGAGCCACTGCTGACATAACATTAGGTATGGAGCAAGTGGCATTGCTTAGCAAAAGTGGCATTGTGGGACAAATGTGGAAGCCTGCCAGACCTAATCAGGACATCATGCACCGCTGGCTGACTATGCTTATCTCTTACCAATAACCTTTCCTTGGCACCTTCCTGTTTCAATAGAATTTTCAACCAGATTTGGACGTACCTCCTCAGGCAGAACATCTGAAAGTTCCTCACTAGAACCTTGCAGTAGTCTTTTGATCTAAAGCAAAACAAATGAGGCAAATTGAGAGGTTTTTGTTCGGGTGAAGCCAACTTTTTAAAAGGCCTGTGGAATTTCCATTCATTACTACGGTGAATGTTTTGTGCCATCTGTGTTACTTTGTAAGTCAAATGAATGTGGACTATGCAATGTCTGAGTTATCAGCAGAACACCAGTGATGCTCAGAAAAGGCTATTGTCATCATCATCATCATCCATCCGTCCGCCCATCCTCACCTATGGTTGAATTTCAAAATATTGAAAATCTGTGCCTTCAATGTGTATATGAAAGATTAACTTTAGGAAGCCAGATACTCTGCCTTCTACATTCCAACATTATTATTATTTTGCCTATCACACATCTTGTCTGGCAAAAACAAAGCAAAACAGAGCAAAAAAAATCATTGGTACTTCTAAAATATTTTGGAAAGCCTTCAGGTGAAAACAGATTTGAATAGGATAATTAACCTTGACAGTAATTTCTTCATAGCCGAGCCAAATAGCAATCGAAAAGATGAATTCAGTTTTCACAGAGTACTAGGTTCTGATGGGCTGGAAAGAGGCTATAATGTCTTCATGGGAAGAATATTTTCTCAAAACATTTTTTAACAAAGTACTAAGAAGTCTTCCAACATGTATCTTGTTAATCAATGGCCCGGAAATAAGCATGCGTCTCATAGAAAGTAAATTGGAAAAGAGGACTTGTTCTTCACAGTATGCTATTCAGGAAGCGCCATTGAAATTATTTCTGAACCAGCTTCAAAATGTCAGAGCTACCTAGCTAGAGTTACAACAAGCACTTGAGATGACTGTCATCATGTTCACCACCATCTTTGATCTTCTGCCAGGCTGGATATGGCTTTAACAGCAAGAACAGACCTATGTAATCTGAAATATTCCTAATCCAAATAAAAGGGTTCTGCCAGTAGTACCAACACTATTAATTACGCTCCGAGTACCAGACTGGGAATATGGAAATGAATAGCGGTATTGCTTCCAGAATGTCAGGGATAAAGCAGCCATGTGGGTTAATTAACGCATTATAGCAATTAGAATAAACACCTTCTATACAATGTGGTGGTTATGTTGTTCTCTCTATAGAGTATTTGAAAGTTTTCTCCTAAATTGACAAGGGGGGATGTAGGGAAGAACTAGGCAATTGCACTCCCTCAGTGCCATTCCTGTTGCTATCTCTGCTGCCCTCCACACATTTTTAAATGACTTAACCAATGTATTTATTTTACACATTTATAAACTGTTTCACAGCCATTGAAACCATTGAAGCAGGGGACAGTATGATTTAACATGATAGAACATGACCAAAGATTCCAGTTCCAAAACCAGTAAAACCATGTACAGTTGTAAAACCATTATTCCATAAAATGGCTCCGTCACAGTCATGTCACAGCAAAGGTCTGCACCAGGGAGCTGGCTGCACTCACGGATGCTCCCTGTGTGGCTTGGCGTGCAGATTGTGCAGGGATCTAAATTGCATGGGAGCTTCCACAAGCACAGCTGTCTCTTTGATGCAGATGTTTGCGCTTCAACATATTGGGGGTGACAAGAGCCAAACATGATGATGGAATGGAGAGAGGGCAGAGATAGCAAGCCAATCTCCACTCTCTTTCATGTGGTTGTCATTATGTGAGGGAATTGAATGTTCCAGCAGGGCTAGCTAGAGTCATCCTTTCAATGGGGTACACAGTGTACACACATAAAGGGAAGACAACAAATATTATAGGGCACATTGTGAGTTCCCATGATATACAGAAACATGTACTATACATATATCTGCTTACTTACGAAATGTGTACCGCAGCTCCAACTTCTAGACTATGTAAATAGATGTGAGTGCTTATTTCTCGAGATGCCAAGGCACAGTAGATTTCTGCCGACACCTGCTTTTCAAGTTTTCTCTAAAGGCCTTCCATCCACTTTTTTAGAAAAGGACTCTGGGAATAATTAGCCAGAATGATTATGTCAGCTCAGCACAGTAACGACTTGGAAAAATATGCCCGCAGTGAGATGTTTTAAAAACAGTTGTTTTCTTTGTCTGGTTTTCTAGTTTGTTTAGGGCTTAAAATTATCTCATTACCTGGCATAACCTGTTGGGGTTTTTTTTTTGCGCAGTCCGTTTTATGATGCTGTCACCATTTGCATCTATATTTCCCTTTATTCGAAATGGAAGTAAAATAAAAATAGAAGCAGGGAAGAGCAACTTCAGGAGATGTCTGAATGATTTGCCACTAGGCATGGCTTCACTCAAATAAATCCCTTGGAAACAATGGTGTTTCTATGTACAGTCGACATACTGAAGTGTCCACGGCATATATGAATTCCCTCAAACTCTTGGATCTTTGGGGGATAGGTGCCACATGCCATTCTGTGGTCACGTTGCTTGTTACAAGGGGAAAGGCTTTTCCTGCCCATTCTGGAATGCGGGTTCTCTATCATAGAGAGCACGATTTGCGGTGGGGGCTAGCAAACCACTCCTGAGTCAAAGGTGGGGGCATGAGTGACCACCGTCCGATTGGACCTGGGCTGTTGTTGGGCAAAATAGCATGTTGCAAGTGGCAAGTCCAACCCCTGGGGTATAAATGGATAAATGCTTGGTTTCTCTTTCTCTTTGGCTGTGTTTCTGATCCCCACCCTCCCTCCGCTGTTTTTTAGGCCTCTGTGTTGACATTGCTGTGCCTCTTCAGGGGTCGCCTGTATTCAGGGGCCTGGTAGGAATTTTTTCCATTTGGCTGATTGGCTGGTGCCATCTGGTTTTTTGCCTACTGCATAGCAAATAGTCACAACTTGTAAGGTTGGCGGTTAGGCATTGGTTATTTTGGTTGTATTAAAGGGTCTTATTGATTATGTTGGCCCCAAGTTTATGCCTGCGTGGTTGGGGAAATCCCGGTCAGGAATACAGGGGCTCTATGCTGTGTCCGTAACCCCAAGGTAGGGGGCCAGGACGGCGTATTGAGGCCCCTGGGAGCCTGAAGGGAGAGGGGAGAGTTCATTGCACCCGGGTCCCCGTCTCTCCCTGTAGGATTTCCCCGTGTTGACAAGGCAAGTTATTACTATTTCTGTCCTTAGGTGACAGTTGAGAACCAATGCCTACACAACCACTCACATGTTTTGTATTAAATAAAAGTTGTGGCCAAAATTCATGCCAAAAACCATTAAACAAAAAATTCTGTCTATGTGGTGAGTTATTTGAGGGGTGGTTTTGGGGACCTCCACACACAAATACAGCTATAGAAACTCTTCTGACAAACTGCTTGTTTTGCTCAGTCCTTGGTTACATGCCAAAAGGTGGTGGAAACATTTTAAGTTGCAATCAACTAAGTTTTACTTAGCATAGATCTATTGAATTTAACAAACATGACAAAACTGGGTTAATTAATTTCAATGGGGCTATTCTGAATAAAAGCGAGATGACCGCTACAACCCCAGAGTTGTCCCTTTACCTTTATTCTGAATAAAACTCACTTAGATATCATTCTCCACATTTAGAACACATTCTGTAGTGGTGTGGTTTTTCAAAATCGTGCTGTGTTTGATATTTTTTACCTTTTGTAGCACTTTTTTGAAACAGGAATTCATTTACATACTTGTAACCAATCATCATGAATGTCACTGAGTGGCCTTGGCCAAATTATCCCCAAGTATAACTTACTTAATGGGAAACCCGTTTTCTCCCCACTCTCTCTACAATTTTCCAATCATACTCGGATTCATTAAGCAGCAACCATATTAACTATCCAAGACAGGGAGCAGTCACAGTTTCAAATGTGGGGGTGGATTGGTGTAAGCAAATCAATATCATGCACCCACCATCCAAAATTTAATTATAAATAAGTGTTGAAGATTAGACTGCTATGATTAAGAGATAGGGGAAGGCATGACTAATACCTAGACATTGCAAATGGGCAAAAGTGACATAGTGCAGTTGCTTTGCTGTTGCAAATTTTTGGAAAAGGAAATCTCTCCTTGGTTAGTGCATTTTGCTTGAACATAATGGAAAACAACAGCTGCAGTGCCATAATTATGGGTATTTCAGCCATAAATCTATTCTTGAAAATGTTTCTCCAGTCACATTCCATTTTTATTCTCTATTTACTAGCCTTTTTATCTTCCTATTTTTCTTTTCGCAGCCCGAGATGTAAAACACAAGAGACCAAGTGCATTACGCTCATTAATGTCAGCTAGGTTATAAACTAACAGATTCTAGGTTGATATGCTGACAGTGTAAGTTATGCAAAATACTTCAGTGCATTGAAAAGTATGTTTTAAGTATTTCTTTCAGTTGAAAATGCTCGGGTGGTATTTATCATTTTGCAGTTCTCCTCTAGTTCTTTCTCTCTGTTTATAACAGCGTCAGTTTCAAAGCCAAAAAAGATCGTAGTTGTCATATTCTTTCAAATGGCTGATTGATTAAATTCTGAAGTCACTGAGCCCACTGACAAGGTCACTTTGAGCTTGCTACTTTTCTTTCAACGTGGCCATCAACCATTTGTACTTCAGAACATAATAAAAAGCTAGACAAGTGGCATGAAATACAGCTGAAGAATTAAGAACTTTATGCTCTGGTAGCTTACCTTGGAAACATCTGCACAACTGTGTGACCTCTGCTTTCAAAATTGAATATAATGACGGAGGATTAAATCCAGCTAGTCGTAAGAAGCAGATAGAAAACCAAGCCTATTTTGTTCATCTGTTTACTCTTACACATTCTTCCAAAGAACTTGCCCTTACTTTTATTTTAAAAGGCAAGCCAATGGCGGAAACTATGTTGCATTGTCAATATGGTCAATTCAGTTGACATGTAACAGATTAGAAATCCAGGATAATTAATGCTACAATACTTTAATGGGTTTGAATTTATAATCTGTTGCATCTAATGAACTTTTATGATTTTATTTATTTCCCAAAAAGACATAACAACACGGGAAGTTGCCTTATAACAGGTCAGATCTTGGTCCATCTAGGGTGCTTGATGACAGTAAAATATGCTCGATGGCAGTTTCTGAAGACTTAACAGACAATGTTGCTGACATGAGCCTCTAAGTGACTTTTACCTCATGCCAGATTTCCTAAACTCCTCCAGTGACAAATCCCAACTGTCTCTTTCACTGATAGTTAACTCCCAACTTGTCAGAACTTCCAGCCAGTCAGAATCTGCTATCATCCAGGACAATCAGAACACACTGACGTGATTCAGGCCCCACCTACAAATTCTCAAAGTGATCATCTCTGGGTAAACCACTTGGAAAGCATCTATATTAAGTGGTATAAAATATTATTTCAAAATAAAATAATAAATAGACATTGCTTTGCGTTCTTCCTGTTCTGTAGCCAGGGCAGTCTCGAGCAGGTCAGGCGCCCTGGTGCTGAGGGGCGAAAATCGTTCTGGTGCCCCTGCCGTCGCAGCGCAGCGCCCCGCCTACTGGCCCGGCGCCCCGGCGCCCCGTGCCACCAGGACTCTACCTAGAGCCGGCCCTGTCTGTAGCTGTCACAGATTATGCTTGATTCAGCCAGACAAGTCTAGCCGCAGTCACAGACTGATGATTTTATTGCCTGGCCTTGATGTCTAGAAGTGTCTGGTCACCCTGTGACCTGTAAGGCAGGGATTGGGCCTCCTCCTCCTCCTCCTCCTCCTCCTCCTCCTCCTCCTCCTCTTCTTCTTCTTCTTCTTCTTCTTCTTCTTCTTCTTCTTCTTCTTCTTCTTCTTCTTCTTCTTCTTCTTCTTCCCTTGCTGCTCTCCTAGGAGCCAGCACAGAAGGCTTGATCAGTTCCACAAAGGCACTTTGTGATCTTCAATCAGCCTTTGCAGAACTGGGGGAAACTACCCAAAGCCCTTCAGAGCCAGAGTCCAAGTGTAAAGTCTTCCTCCGCAATGTGCATGCTTTGTTGTTATTTAGTCGTTTAGTTGTGTCCGACTCTTCGTGACCCCATGGACCATAGCACGCCAGGCACTCCTGTCTTCCACTGCCTCCCACAGTTTGGTCAAACTCATGTTTGTAGCTTCGAGAACACTGTCCAACCATCTCGTCCTCTGTCGTCCCCGTCTCCTAGTGCCCTCAGTCTTTCCCAACATCAGGGTCTTTTCCAGGGAGTCTTCTCTTCTCATGAGGTGGCCAAAGTATTGGAGCCTCAGCTTCAGGATCTGTCCTTCCAGTATGGAATATCTTCAATAATTATCTATTTACTCATTGTATCAATATCTTGCCCTTCCTTCCAGGGTGGCAAAGAAACAAATGATAAAACAAATATAATGATGATTAAAACATGAGGAAGGTACTCAGCAGACACCAAAGAGACAACAGAGAGCTGCCAAAACAACATGAAAGGCCTGATTCCTATAGTGTGCAGAATGGAGCTTCTGATAAGAGGTGGTTGCAGGAGGCTTCACCTTCAGAACACCTTCAGAGTTGATTGGGTCTACAAGGGGTATTACAAGGGACAGACCACAGAGCCTTGGTCTTGCCGATCAGAAGGTCAGTGATTTGAATCCCCATGACGGGGTGAGCTCCCGTTGCTTGGTCCCAGCTCCTGCCCACCTAACAGTTCAAAAGCACGTCAAAGTGCAAGTAGATAAATAGGTACCGTTCCAGCGGGAAGGTAAACGGCATTTCCGTGCACTGCTCTGGTTCACCAGAAGCGGCTTAGTCATGCTGGCCACATGACCTGGAAGCTGTCTGAGGACAAATGCCGGCTCCCTCGGCCTATAGAGAGAGATGAGCGCGCAACCCCAGAGTCGTCCACGACTGGGCCTAACGGTCAGGGGTACCTTTACCTTTACCTTTACAAGGGGTATCACAGTCTTCCAGGTATCCTAGTCACAAGCTGTATTGGGTAGCTAACTGTGCCATTCTTTCATAACGTGGTGGTGATATCCTGTCACAGTGAGCAGTTCAGCTGCCACAGATCCCCGGATAAACCAAAAGGCAGCCCCACATAAAATGCATTGCTGTAATCCAACCTGGAGGTTACCAGAGCATGGGCATTCGCGGTCAGGCTCCCCTGACTTGAACTGAGAAACATTTTACATTCTGACTACATGAAACAGCCCTCAGTGTACCATTGTGGATGCCAGATAAGCCTATACAATTGGGGATCTCTTCATGAGATCTTTATCACGGAAGAGAAAGAGCTCTCGGGAATGCACGCAATGGACACAGCATGAAATTATAGTGAAATAATCTTGCTCATTTTCCCCCTTTTGACAGATAATAGGCATTATTAGAGTCCCAAGACTCTCATCTTGCACCTGTGTGTGGTTTTTGAAAAAGAGAAAATTACTTCCCAGGGTTCCAAAAATAATTCTGCAAATGTGAGTTTAAGGCTGCAGTCCTAAACACATGTATTATAGAATAGCTCCCATTTAATTCCCTGGGATTATTTCTGAATAGGCATGTGTGGTCTTGCACAGCACATCTTTTATTTAGCTCCATTGGGGATGTTTCCTTTTGGGAGTCTTTGTCTCCACCCCACCCTTTCTCTCTCGATTTCTCTCCCTGAAAACTTCTGTCTCCCTTCCTCCTATAAGACAACCATTAGGAAGGGCTACTCAAGCTTTCCATAACCTGGGCCTATTATATATTTCTTAGAACAAGTGACAGAATTGGTTATAGACTGAAACATGCTCATTATTTATCTGTAATTTTCCTGAAAGTCTTCTAATGGTGCCTTTACATAGAAGACTCTGTGAGGGATTTATTCATCCTTGCGTGAGGGGAGCAAAGAAGGCAGTTATATAAAAAGAAAAGGTAAATATTCGATATTGCATTTGGGAAGATTACAGTGTTCATGTTATATGTATACATTCCCTCAATTGACAGAAATGCTTTGGGTAGGCACTTCTCTGAGGTGCAGATCTGTAAACACAATTCTGAACGCAACACAACAAATGAGCATTTATGTTTATTGCTGGCAACTGGATGTTGCACTATATATTTCCACAAGACTGGGGCACAAAGTTAGTGGCATTTGTTGAAACATTCACTTAAGTGTCTTATTCTCTATTTTAAACATGAAATTTCAACAAATTCTCCAAGACAGTTCAGTACGTGGCTATATTCTGTTTTATAATACTGTTTTGCGATTTTTATGTTGTATGTCTGTTATGATACTGCTTTACTGGCTTTATGCTGCATTATTTTTAATACTGCTTGGGCAATTTTAAACATTAGGCAGTTTAGAAATGCCTTTTAAGAAGTACTAAAATAAAGGATGTCACATCACAAGACCCTTTAAACCTGAGTGCGAAATTTCCTTCTGGAAACTTTCTCAGGCACAGGCCAGATGCGAAAGCAGGCAGAACGGAGCCCCAGAGCAGACATATCTCCATCTATTGCTACAGCTCTTTTAGAAGTTGATCAGGCATAAGATCCAGGCTATGTGATTTGTGAAAACTCTGTCATGTATTTTGTCTAAATAACCATTGTAATCATAACAATTGCATGGTTCTTGCTAATATACAAGTCCATAAAAACCTTTAGGCTCAGACAGAGTAATCTGCTCATGCATTTTTACTACATTTGCTACAGAATTGAACAACCTTTGTGTGAATCTAAATCCAGATTTCTGTTGAAGGTTTCCCTGCATATATTTCTCTGCATATGGTCCAAGGCAATGTTTTGCCAGAGGTAGTAACATTTTTTGTAAGTTACAATATTCGTGATGAAATTTGTATGTGTACTGAAAGAAAACATTTCTTTGAACAGATGAAAACTAGAGGTGTTTTTCTGTCCACATTGTGGGGGAAAATCACTGCTCAGGTGAAAAACACACACATACACAAGCTTTTCAGAATCTAGAGAATTTTATAGTCCCCGAGTTAATGCACAGGACACAATTATTAAGACTGAGCCTTGAGATCAAGGCAGCTGCGCAGTCCTTGAATTTTCCTGATTCAGTTCTAGGCAAAGGTTCTGGATAAATATGGTTTTCAGGGTGTCTTTCACTATTGGAAAAGAGAGGATAGGCAGTTGGTACCTATATGTTTCTCCACTCAGGGCCGTCTCTAGGCCCGGGTCCGGCGCCGCGGCACCCACGGAGAGGCACAGTGGAGGCGGCCCCAGGCACGCCTCTCAGCTGTTCAGCGGCTTCAGGCCGCTCTCTGGAGGCGCGCGGGCCTGGGGCCGCCTCCGCCGCATGCAGGGGCGTTGCAACAGGGGGCAGGCAGCGCCACCTGGCCCAGGGCCGGCCCTACGGCCAGGCTGGGTGGCGCAGGGTGCCGGCCCTCCAAGCAGCAGCCGTGCTGCGCCCGCCCACCCACCGTACTGGGAAACGGGGTGGGGGGTGTCGGAGGGATCCGTCGCACCACGGCGCCAGGTATGCTGAAGACGGCCCTGTCTCCACTCCACTCCAGAATCTGCAAGTCTTTAGTAGTAATACCTGTTCAGCATACTCTCCAATCTGCTGCTGCTGCTGAATGCCAAATCAGCCCTTAATGCAACATGGCTCATCATGATGGATGAGGGGGCCAAGCTGGCATGTCTCAGGGAGACCACCATGATACTCAGTGGTCTCTGCCATGTTGCAGGAGGAAGTCAAGGGGGGTTGCCTCAAGTTTAGCTGCAGAACACACATTTTACCTGGAGAAGGTTGCTCTCACACCTTGCATTAAAAAGGAGCTCAGGATGTAGGAGCAGTGAAAGATAACTACCTGAAAATGTAGAGTGCCACAGCTAGTTGGCAAAGAGGAAGGGCATGATCCACCAAAGAAACTACATCAGAATAAGTCCTGAGTGAGTTCTTGCTCAACAGGGCTTCCCCACCCCACCTCCAATGGCTCTTGGGGTCAGGGAAACCCCTAGAACACTGTATTGTATTGGGGGGATTGTTCCTTCTGGCTAGCTGAAATGCTTGCACAAAGGGAAGGTTCATAATAGTGAGACATTTAATTTCACCTAAAATATAGCTTGGTCAAACTCATGTTCGTAGCTTTCCAGGTTCCTATGCAATATTTTTCTTTACAGCATCGGACTTTCCTTTCGCTTCCAGGCATATCTGCAACTGAGCAACCTTTCGGCTTTGGCCCAGCCGCTTCATCAGCTCTGAATCTACTTGTACTTGTCCTCCGCTCTTCCTCAGTAGCATGTTGGACGCCTTCCGACCTGAGGGGCTCATCTTCCAGCGTCATAACTTTTATATGCCTGTTGTCTTTGTTGTCTTTGTCCATTCTTGGCAGGGATACTGGAAATCAGCCTTGAGTGCTCACTGGAAGGACAGATCTTGAAGCTGAGGCTCCAATAGTTTGGCCACCTCATGAGAAAAGAAGACTCCCTGGAAAAGACCCTGATGTTGGGAAAGATGGAGGGCACTAGGAGAAGGGGACGACAGAGGGCGAGATGGTTGGACAGTGTTCTCAAAGCTCTGAACATGTGTTTGACCAAACTGCGGGAGGCAGTGCAAGACAGGAGTGCTTGGCATGCTATGGTCCATGGGGTCACGAAGAGTCGGACACGACTAAACGACTAAACAACAACAAAAATATAGCTTGATGGATAAACAGTATGGATAAATTAAGTATAAAGCAGTTCATTATCCTTATATGCCTTTTTGCGTTTTTGTTTTTTTAAAAATTAGGCCACATTGTGAATACGAGCGTGAATGTTTTAAACAGTTTAAACAGTTTTAAATGTTGCATCCAGTATCTGCATTCAGCCAGTGTTAACACTTTAAAGCCCTCCGCCATCACTTCAAGCAAATAATGCCATTAACCTGGGCAATTTAGCTCACGGCGCCCCTTAAAATGAACAGCATTCCCTACTGTTGACTACTTGACAACACTTCAGCAATTTATTTTCTACTAACCTGAACAAGATAAAAGCTCTCCACCTTTTAGCTACAAGCCCATTGGGACATGGTTCAACAAGATTCATTTGAAACAAATCCATTGGTGTTGCTCATAATGTAAGCTAAACAATACACATTTTCACTTAATGTTATTGATTATCTTGGTGAGATGCATCTATTTAATTACCAATTATCATCTAAAGCAATGACTTTAGAGTGGGGTGGTATTGTGGGAGTGTTGTAGCACTGGTGAACTCAATCTATCCTGCAAGTCTTGTTAATGTTTCTAATTAGTGGTGCTGACCAATTTCAGAACTGGGGGGAGGAAATTCTGATTCAGAAATCTCAGTTAGATTACCAGCCAGGCTCAAACCTTCTCTGAATAAACATCCCTTCTGAATAGGGTTATATGTTGATTCAATAGTACTGTTCCATTTAACGGTAGGTTGCTCCTTATTTTTGATGTAAAAACTTTTCAGCCAGATTTTTCAGATTTGCTGACTACACAAAGAGACTACTAATGAAGGGTATAATTTAAGAACAGTCTAGTGAATATATTTTTAAATTTTAAAAATGCAGTGACTTTTATAAATCTACAAATTGATCCTGAGTAGGTTTGCAGGATCTCCCAGCATTGAGACGCACATGTTAGAAAAAGCTTCAGCTTTTCAATTGCTCCTGCTTCTGTACCTAAGAAAGGCCTAGAGTCCATTTCATAAAAGGCAGAAACTCTAGCCAACGGTTGTAGGCAAATTCATTCAGTCTGCTTTCTACAGCAGACCAACATAGATCCCCAATATTCCAAAACTTGTATGTGGATCTGGATACAACTCCCAACTTACATTTCTAGATTATGCAATGTCATTTCATTATTCAAAAAAGTGCACACAAATATGGATTTTACATAAAATATGAATACAAAATGTATCTTTTTTGAAGGAATGCACTGAAAAGCACTGATAATGTATATTATACATTAAAAGTTCATAAAAATGCATGCAATCTAAACATGGGCCTTGGGGGAGTGCTTTCAGAAATCTGCAAAAATGGCATGGAAAAGACCTGTGATTGAGCACCAGCAAAACAGAAATGGACACAATCTATTTCTTCTCTCAAAACAGTGAAGGGATTTAAGGCCTGTGTAGTTGCCTGAAGTTGACTTTTATAACCAGACAAGGGAAATCTATCCCCTTTGTTTAATTGCACAAGAAAGGTTTTCTAATGTGATGTTGCCATCTACTTTAATGTTTCAGATGTAGTTACAATACGTTCTTCGCAACACTGAGTTCAAACCAAAAGGCTTTCACCGTACTACCTGATCCCAATAATGCTTGTGTAGAAGTCACTCACAGTAAGCTGGTTGGGATTTACTTCTGAGTGCTGATTGGAAGGTTGGCAGTTCGAATCCCCGCGACGGGGTGAGCTCCTGTTGTTTGGTTCCAGCTCCTGCCCACCTAGCAGTTCAAAAGCACGTCAAGTGCAAGTAGATAAATAGGTACTGCTCTGGCAGGAAGGTAAATGGTGTTTCCGTGCACTGCTCTGGTTCACCAGAAGTAGCTTAGTCATGCTGGCCACACGACCCAGAAGCTGTCTGCGGACAAAACCTGGCTCCCTCAGCTTATGGAGCGAGATGAGCGTGCAACCCCAGAGTCGTTCGCAACTGGACCTAACCGTCAGGGGTACCTTTACCTTTAAACATGCACAGGATCTATCTGTAAAGAATATGAACTACTTACAGCACAGAAAAATCATTACGTAGACTCTGAGCAGAATAATGCAAATGTTTTCATCTATTTTGATTTCATTAGCTCTAATATGTTCTTCCATTGCCAGGTATCCATCAGTGTGGTGGCTCAAATTAATTTGGGATGAAAAATGCTTCTACCCAGACATCAATGAATCCAAAACCTGTATCAATCTCTCCTCCTCTGATTTCTCCTCTATGAAAATGAGGAAGCCTAATTGAACTCTGTGTAATTAAAAGCTCTCACAGCTTGACATCAACTAAGTCCACCCCATTGCTACTTACAGAGATTTTTGGAAAACGACCAACCTTGAGGTAAAAAAGAGAGAAGAAAACGAGGAGAGAAAGATGTTACTAAAACTACCAAGATCATAATTAAAGTTGCAGCCAGAACAACTGAGCACAATTGTTAATATGTGATATAAGCGAGAGAAACACTTTGCAAAGTCTGTTACTTGATGTAAGACCAAGTTCAAGCTATTGCTTTCAAGTTCTGATGTCTCGCTGCAGGGTGTCTGTGTGTGTGTGTCTGTGTGTGTGTGTGTGTGTGTGTGTCTGTGTGTGTGTGTGTTAAAAAAACCCCACTTATTTTCCTTGATTTATATGGTTCTGTTGAGTGTAGTTTGGAAAGGTTTCTCCAATCTCTTGACAAATTATTTTAATGAGCTTTATAATGTGCAGTGTTTTAAAATGGGTTCTTTTTCTTCTTAAAAAAAAACTAAGAGACTGACCTGTGAACCAGGACATCCCTTCTGCCACGAAACTCATTCAGTGGCCTTAAGCAATATTCTAATTAACTTCAGGCTACTATCAATTCCACCTTCTATCTGCAATATGGAAATAACAATAGTTTTAATGCACAATGCAGAGTTTAGGTTGGTATGGTATCACTGAGACAATATATATGAAAACACTGAATACTCCATAAAGCTAGATGATTGAATGATTGTTGTTGTTCCAACAGGTCCTTAGGTATTTTAGTTTATTGATGCCAGCTATGTCGCTACCTAATATTATGAACCCATCATGGCACAAATATTTATCTGGATTATAGAATGAATTTGACCGGCTTATATTGCATGAGTGATTTATTAATTAAGTGCTACTCTCTTCACCCAAATTCTCCATTGGTTCAGAAAGATTACAAAGTTGCTCTTAGTGTGTGGTCTATATGAGGCAGGCTTTCTATCCTTCCGCATTTAAGGTGGCAATTTTGAAATAGCCCAAAATGACCCCTAACACAAACATATATCCCAGGCCCACTATATGTAGTGCAGCACATCCTTCAATCTGATTTGGGTAATCCATATCTCAGAACTTTTGCTTACCGCTAAGCAGAGAGCTAATGTCATTTGCCTGGAATATAAGAAGCTGCTTTAGGTAAAACTCATCATTGTTAACAGTGGTTGATGGGCTCCTAACTAGCAATGTAGGGGATTGAACCCAAGGCATGCAAGCCATGTGCTCTGCTACTACTGAACCATTGTCATTCCATGTGAAAGACAAGGGACCCTACAAATACAATTAAAACCTTTAGTCTCTTGTTCTGCCCTATGGTATAAAAGCATAAGAAAATAATTTCACAAGGCATTAGCCAGGATCCGAAGGTATATCATCATAACCTTTTAAGTCTCTAATTCCTAATATTGTATTCCACCAAGAACAACACATTCAAATTGGAACACTCAATTACAAAGTGGAATAGGCAATTCCAGTAAATGAAAATCACTGCCATAGAGGCAGAAGTGTGGAGTGTCTGACAATCATAACAAGATGCTCATTTCTACAGAACCACATGTGGTATTGGTTCTTTCGAAAGTAATATAAAGCAAAACAAAACAATTTTTGCACCCACATCAAATCTACCATCACGGTCATGCTTCTTTTAACTAAAGTCTCTTGGAAATTCTGAAATCTCCACATTAACTAAAATCACTTAGAAACAGTGAACTGTCGTCGTCGTCGTACCCACCCACCCACCCACCCCGCCGCCTCTGCCTGTCACTACAATAAATCACAAAACACCAACTGAGGCAATTGCGTGTCCTTCCTGGATACAACCCAACGCTGCAGTAAATTCATCTGGATGCTTTCAAAGATGCAAGAGCTGTCTTAGATGGCAGGGATTAAAAAGTGTTTCTCAGCAGGTCATTTTCATATCTGATCATGGTGCAAAATAAAGACACAGGAGGAATGCAGTAAAGGACTCCCCATCAAATATGAGATTTTATTCTGCAGTACCTTGATGTCTGGGCTTGTAGCACAGTTACCTAATGATGGATCACTGACTGTTGCCTTCTGATTGCTATTTGATAGACCTCAACATGCACGCTTGCATTTCTCGCCATCTGTGTAATCACTGAAAGGGAGGAAGGCAGACAGGCACCAGCAGATAGTCATGTTGGGAACTGGCCATGGTTCTGAAGGGCCCCTTACTGCCCTGGCCAGACCACCATTTTCAGCAGCAGACTGTGCTGCTGTTTTTGAACAGGAGCCAAGCTCATTTCCCTTCTGTAGTGGTCACTTTCCAGTTTAAGTCACCAAAATGTAATGCCCCAGCTCACATATCTGTAGTCCGGATAGGGTTTACTAATATCCTGATATGTTAGATCACATTCAATTTTTGCCAGTGGAATAAGGAAAAGTTCGTTTCATCTGTTCTTCATTTGTTTATTTACATTTTTAGAAACCACTTTCCCAACTAAGTATTTCCCAAAGTGGTTTTTAAATATAAAATATACACAAATAAATCTCTCTCTATATAAATGTAGGCATTACACGCGCAGAGGTCACAGCCTTTATGCGTAACTGCTGAACCATAATGTAGCAAATTTGGCCACAATGTTCCATGCCCATCAGGGAGGAATCTGGCATAATTTTCCCCCAACCACACCTTTCACACCTAAAATAATGATTAAACACAAAAAGTGGCGCCCAAATTAGACGTCACCACCAGAAGCTCTGAAGACTCCAGCAGCATCCAATAGAAAGGCAGGTCGCACGCTGCTGCCTCCAAAGCTGTGCCACCAGATGACATCACAAAATTCCACAGCAACCAACTGAAAACAGTCCTTTTGCAGCAACAAGGCCCAGGTTTTTCAATAGGCCGCAGCATTGCCAAGCAGGGAAAACTGAGTAGGCCGCACCATTCAGTAGGCCACAGGCAAAAACAAACAGAATAGGGCCTTTCACAACTGAGGGAGGCAAAGGGATGAGGCACAACAAAGGGTGGGGGAAAAGACATAGCCATGGGGGGGGGGCTGAGTCAGCCAAAGCAAGGGTGGGTTGGGACAGGGAAAACTGAGTAGGCTGCAGCATTGCTCAGCAGGGAATACTGAGTAGGCCTCACCATTGCCCAGTAGGCCACAGGCAAAAACAAACAGAATATGGGGCTTTCACAAGGGGGGGTCACAGGGATGAGGCACAACAAAGGAAGTGGGGAAACACATAGCCATGGGGGGGAGAACCCTGAGTCAGCCAAAGCAGTGGGGGTGGGTTGGGACAGGGAAAACTGAGTAGGCTGCAACATTGCCCAGTAGGCCACAGGCAAAAACAAACAGAATATGGGCCTTTCACAGGGTGGGGGAATCACAGGGATGAGGCACAACAACGGGGGAGGGGCTCACAAGGATGTGGCACAACAAAGGGAGGGGGGAACACATAGCCATGGGGGGGGAGGTAGGACCCTGAGTCAGCCAAAGCAGTGGGGGGTGGGGACATTTTCGGGAACACGCGTGGGGGGAGTCTTATTTTTGAAACTTACAGTAGGGGAGTCAGGGTTGGGACAGGGCAGGTGAGGGGACTCTAAAGGGAGACTCTGAAGGTCCATTTAACAGAAAAAGGTCAATTAAACACAAAAACCCACAGCAACGCATGGCCGGGCCAGCCAGTAATCTATGACAAAAAATTTAAACCAAGTTAATAGCAGATGTTTCAAACAATACACATTACTAAAACTCATATCAGTTTATATTATCATACACACACACACCAACTTACCCCACACACAACCAGACTAGAATAGATGTTAAAAACAGCAAAAAAATTGTCAAGGACATGTACAAAATTACATTAAGTTCAAAACAGGATTAAGGTAACTTTTAGCTAAGACCTTCATATCTCTGTGTTTGTGTGTGCGTGTGTGCAAAATTAAAAAAATGAAGAAAGACCTTAATAATTTTCTAAGTACAAATGATTACAGGCCCTTTGGGTCATGGTGTTCCACCATGAGAGTGCTGCCACTGAAAAGACCCTGCTTTTGAGGAAGAAACATCTTTCCAAACTATGCTTCCAAGTTTTCATAAACATAATTCATTTTCAAAGTGTAAAATGTATTTTCCTATTTTTAAAAAAACAAAACTATTTTGCAAGTGATATACTTGCCTAACTCAAAGAAACAGCAGGGCCCTATACAACAATAACATGTTAAAGATAATACTTAATGTTACAGTAATAATTAGCAGCCTTCACTATTGCATGTAATATTTATTTTTCCTAAGTTCTAACCTTACCCTTATTGCCCTTCAAACAGTTTTGTTTCCTGAGCAGCTTTTGTTTGCACAATTAAGTTCACAAATATTCCCGAATCCCAGCTCTACCCATGCAATGACCTGTAACATTACAGAAGATTGAGTAAAATATGGGGGCAAGAATGAATAAACATTCTCTGCAATTATAGGACAGTAAATGGACCGTTGCTGATCAGTATTATGGCTATGTGAATTTCCAAAGTGTTTCATTTGATAGCTTTGCTAGAATGTCCACCAGATAAATACCTTGGGTGCACAAACAGCATTTGTTCAAGGAGTCCCTGAAGCACTGACTCACTATATATAAAACAAAAGCAGCAAAAACCATTTGAAAATTGTCCTTGTGCGAAGAACAGCTATTTGGACAGTTACAAAAATGACCAGCATTTATATAGCACTTTAGACTCTTTAGTTCATTCACATGGGCTGCCTCATGGTTCTCCTTCTTCTTTGCCAATCACTCATAGCTGAGTAAAATTGTCTACCAGAAACACGGTTTTAACAGTGAGTCCGTACGTGACTTTGGAGGCCAATTCTGGACCCACACGTCTTCCACAGTGTGGAGACATTGTTTCGTGGGCAGGAGTTGCTCACAGTGTGGATTTGCCAAGCGTGCGTTTCTCCCTTGCATTCTGAGTTCAAGTGTCTTCGAAGTCCATGCAGGGGCGTCACAGCGGGGGGCGGGGGCCGGGCCGCCCCACACTCCACTCTGCGGGGGCAGCAGGGGGAAGCGCCCCCTGGCCCCTCCGCAACTCCACCAACGACAGCCGCTGTGGCCACCATCGCAGAGAGGCTGCCCCGATGCTGCTGGCGGCCATCCGCCACTCAACAGTGGCCAGCGGGACAGGGCTGCACACGGAGGCGGAGTTTGCTGGGCTGGGGCTCCTGCCTCTGGCTCACAGCTGGGTGGCCTCGCCGCCGCGGCGCTGCTCCTGGCGGTGAAGCAAAGCTGCTGGAGAGCCACTTCAGTGAAGAGCCTGATGGGGCAGCAGGAGCAGCCGGAGAGTTTGTGTTGCCCGCATGCCGTCGTTCCCAGTGAGGAGCCTGAGAGCAGGGCAGCGGGGCGCTTCGCCTGGCAGCTCCCAGCCAGCGCGGAGCGTGGGAGCCCTTCCGTGTTCCCAGAGCCAAGCCGGGGAGAAGGCGGCTTGAAGGACCAGGCAGCAGCGGGAAGGAACGCAATCCGTCTCCTCCATCTCTGATCTACAATGAGCGCCAAATCCGCTATCAGCTGCTGGGCTGGGGAGGTGATGAGCGCAGTGCCGTAAAAGGACACAGGCTCCCATGTTGCCTTAAAAGGCTCCAACGTGGGAGCCTATGTCACCTCCCCAGCCCAGCAAGGTCCACCCACGCATGGAGCTTTCTGGGTTGGGGAGGTGTGGACTCCATACAGGGTGCTGTGCGGACTACGCATGCGCCCTGCCCCCTGCGGAGTGCGCACGTGTGGGATGCTGCGCATGCGCAGTCCGCACGGGGCGCCACGGAGGCGCCGCCCCCGGTACCAGCCGGGGTAGGAATGCCACTGAGTCCATGACACCTTTGGTAAAAGCTGTTCTCCAGCTAGAGCGCTCGCTGGCCAGTGTTTCCTAGTTGTCGGTGTTTATACTACATTTTTAAAGATTTGTCTTGAAACAGCCTCATGGTAATCCTTACAAAAACTCTGTTAAGATAGGTGAGTCTGTTTCTCCTTGTGTTGCGGGTGAGGGACTGAGATAGCATGACTTTCTGAGAGAGAATGACTTACTTCACAGGAGGCTCTTAGCAAATTGGGCCTGAGGAGCAGCCAACACTTCTATCAATGAACATTGGCACCTAAGAGGTATGGAGCCTCCTTGAGTGGGTGAGCCTCACTGCCACACCTTCTAGAGGAAGAAGGCAGGCAAGTGAGTGAGAAGAGGTGTCTCTTTGCCACCATTGCCTGCCTCAAGGAAGAAGGCAGAGGTTGCTTCTCCCCAAACCTAGAGCTGGCCCTGTTTCAACAAAGTAGGTCTCTTTCTTCAAGGAGCCTAGCTTGTTATTTAGGACATTCCTGGTTATGTGGCCATTATGGAAAAATACAGCTTGTATAGAAATGATGGCAAATATATTCTAAGGTTTCCCTCAGGGTATCTGGAATCAATCCTGCAACTGATTTTCAAAGGGGTAGAATATGAATTGGTTTTTAGTTTCCAGACATGCTTTATTTTCAAGGCTAGGATTTGAATTGTTTACTAACTTGTTCATTCTCAGTTTTTTCTTTTTTTTTTCTTTTTTTACAGTGTTATTTAGCTAACTACACTAAAAGGCTGAACTAAAGGGCCTAACTGCACGACACTAACTGTAATGCTGCCATCAGGGTTTTGTTTTAATTATTACTAGGAAGTGGAGGAAACTTTTATCAAGCCCACACCATGCAGAGAAATGATATTCCTCTTCCGTCACCAGCCACAATTTCCGTGGAAATTGCCCCCACACTGCGGTTAGCGATAGGAAAAAAGGACCCATGTGGTGCCAATGCAGCACCTATCCACCACGATTACTAAATTCATTCCCTCGAAACTCAGATCATCAGCAATGAACTTACTCTCTATATTGTAGTATCTAGCTGTTTAAGATCATTATGTCTGCTCTACTGTATTATTCTACCTGTTGTTATAATAGATGTATTCCAATATAAGAAGTACTCATTATTCTCAAAAATGGGCCAGGACGGAAGGCTATAATGATTTTTGTGGCAAGCATTCGGATCTGAACTGATCAGTTGGTATCACATACCTGGCAGGCCATAAATAATTACTGCAACCTAATTTTGTCTGTTAGGATGTTCTGTAGTAAAGAAATCAGGGCACCCAACAATTGCATGGACTATTGCTTCGGTCGGTCGTCAACATGGTGCCCATCACCTCCCTTGGAACGCCCAAGATCTCCTGCCCCACCTGATTGGTTCTAGATAGGGTAGGTTTCCCCCGTGTGTATATTTTTATATATTTAACCTTCAGGAGAAAAAACTCTGGTTTTCAGCTTTCAGCTTTTAACTTTCTCTTTCCTTGAATCTCTCTCTGTGCTCCAGCACCACCTAAGTCTGTCCCAGGATCAAACTGGAATTTCTATAGACAATAGCTATACCTCCACCCTCACCTATCCAGGTCTCAGCAACAGATGCTGTTGGTTCCATTTCTCTGTTAGTATTTTTTTAAAAAAAATCATTTATATATCACCTTTATGTTCCACAACAGCTTTATAAAGCCTGTTTTCTTTTTATCATTATTTTATCATCATTTTGTTATATGTATCTTTAGGAGTTAAAGTCATTACTACATAATCTTCATATAGTTTCATTTTCTCACTTTTTAAGGATTAGAACTATTTTATTTTATATTTTCTTGATTGCTCACACCAGCAAAATGGCAGATTAGGAAGGATACATTGAAGTAATGGTGCTTTGTTCTACATGAATCTTTACTTTTTCAGCAGGGAAAATAATAGGAAAATGTTATTGGGGCATGCCTGTTGTTTTACAACTTCATTTTGGCCAAATGGCTTACCCCATCATTGCCTAATTCTGATACTTCATTTCATTTAATAGTTCTTCAATGGTCCTTCTGAGTGGAACAACAACTATGATTATAGCAAGCAATTCTGCCTTGTTATCAAGAATAATGCCTATCCTCTTAAGTAAATTGCTTTGTCTCTAAGATAATACTTATTTCAATCTATCCTTTTATCCATGTATGATTTTACAAAACAGCTTACTATTCCTATTTATAATATGAGTTAGTTAATTTGGAAGCCTACAAATTAATCCTTTTTTGCTGGTGTAATACTTTCCTCCCACCCCTTTATATGTAATTAATCAAATTGAATTTGTGAAAGCTCGGACAACCTGCAATTACTTGATTCTGAACTGCAGTCATGTTTACAACATTCAGCACTGCCTTCTCATGCACCCTTGCCCATTCACCTAGCATCACAGTTCTCCCTTGGGTCTCAACCCAAAAGCAACTCTACCCACAATGGCATCACCAACTGCTTTGTTCTTTCTCTTCTCCCCCTCCAATGAGTTAATGTTACAAGCACAGTGTTCCTACCTACTGCACCATCAGGCTGACTGAGTATATATAGTCCGGCCCCCCACATGGTCTGATGGACAGTGGACTGGCCCACGGCTGAAAAAGGTTGCTGACCCCTGGTCTAGAATATGAGGACATCACCTGAACACTCTGTGTGTGTCCCCCATGTGGAAGCCAGTACTGTGGGTTGGGTGTAGAGAAGTCACAATACAGTGACATTACATAGTTATGGGTAGAGTAGTAGGGTTGAATCCCTTCATAGATCCAGGCTTTTCATAGAAGGATCTTGAAATAATAACTACTCAAACTACATTTAGTTCTATTCTTGACCTAAAAAAACAAAAAACAAAAAACTTTTTCTACTTTTTGCAGAAAATATTATTTTTCTTTCTCTGTTCCCTTAACTTTTTACTCAAGCAACCAACCAACTGATATCCATAATTTGCCATGGAATAATTCCTAAAGCTGCCTTGTGCAGAAGGCAGTGTTCATACTTGCTGTCTGCGGCACAAGATATTCATGAGAACTGGTGAAGGTTCCTCATTTTATAAGCACAGTGACACTTCTTAGTTTTGGCAGTGGCTGAGACAAGTTTGAGGATGACATTCTATTCAGAAGATAGATAGCGATGAACTTATCTTCAAAATAATGCCAACCTTTCCTAAAACCAATAGTTCGGTAATTTATATTTCCAAGAACCATAGCCAAAGGGCATTTTGGATTAATTTTTCTGTGTGTGTCCAATGGTGCCCAATCTATTATTTATCCATAAAATAATCATTAATCATTGCAACTAAGGTGAGTATTTTTTATCAGAGATGTACCCCTCAGAATGCCCCAGGTAATTTTCATCCAATTCTAGGCAGGTATTCACTCCATCACTGGCGGCTGAGACTGGATACAGCAGGGTGCAAGTTGAAGACTGCATAAAGCAATGGCTTAGAAGATGGAAGATCTTGCATTTTATTTTGGCTTTGCCCAAGGCTCATTCAACTATCTGCTTGAGTTCTGTTCTTGTTTCAGTGGAAGTCCAGCTGAGGCTGGTGAATATTTCTTTCTTGCAGAAAGCAAGCAAGCAAGCAAAGGTCAGAGCCAAATGTCACACAGCCTCCTATTACAGGCCAGTGGGGTATTCACGGTCCATATTCATTGAGCTAACTGATATATGTAATTGCAAGAATGATGCTGGAAGGTTGTAGTTCAAATATAAAACGAGGTTTTGAACACTGCAAGCCCAAATTCTCTTGTCCTTTAAGTGTACCAGTGAAAATGTCTAAACAAATCAAACAGAAAGGAAGCAAAGAAGGTATGCAGGGAGTATGCTGAGAGAGGCCGAATTCACAGTCTTTCTCTTTCCTCAACTTACTGCTGGAACTGGGGACAAATTACACCAGCCTTAGAGCTGGTGTAGAATATTTCCCTTATTGAAATACCATACTTTTCCATGTATAAGAGGCTTCCTTGCATAAGTCACCCCCTATTTTGGGGGACTGAAATTTCAGAAAATGGGGACGGGGGTGATGGCAAAACGTTGTTGAGCTTTTTTTGCGGAGGATTGCCCAGAGTTGTTGAGCTTTGTTTGGGGGGAATTACCAAGGGTTCTTGAGCTTTTTTAAAGGTGGGATTGCCGAAAATCAGTCACCCGCACGTGTTGCAAAATCCGCCTCCCGTCTGTCCCCTCGCCGGCAGAAGCTGCCAATCACCCACCCAATTGGCGCAGCATTGGCCAATCAACACCACCCACTGACGCAGCAACCAATAACACGCACAATAGCTGCTGACAGCCGCGGCAGCAACCAATCAAATGTCCACCCTATGCACTACCCATGTATAAGACGACCACCACTTTTTAGCATGATTTCTAAGGAACAAAATCTAGTCTTATACACAAAAAAGTATGGTAAATGGCAAAGAAACTTTTTCTCATGCACATACAAGCACAGGAACAGTAAAAGACACGCCTCCCCCACTTTCATCATACTAGCATAAGCCAGACAGAACACAGGAAAAGGCAATTTGTCTACATTTGGTTATTTTTCCTGCCCCCCCCCAAAAAAAAAGTCACTTGCGCTAATAGTCACATATCAGTTTGCTGAAACTGATGGACTTAAACATACCTAGATTCGTGTTGGAACTATAATCGAATTAGTGTCTGGTGTTCAGCAGTTTTATTCATTGTACTTTGTGAATTCTGAAAACTACTATTTCTCTCTCCTTTACACAATAGCTAGCAAAGTTTCCCATCTTTCAAGTTACTGTTGCTGTGAAACTCACAAGATTAAGATATATCACTTGAACTCCATAATATATTTTTTAAAGAATTCTCCCTCCACATTTAATAGTAGGAGTTTTGTGGGTTCAAAGCATAAAGACTCTAGTATCCCAAGACACATCAAAGCAAATGAAATGTGTTCTTTGATCTTCAGAACTTACATCTTGCTTACATTATGCAAGCGGTTTCTTTAGTAGCTGGAAATGGTCTGTTTGACCAGTGATCACACGGTCGTTTCATGATACCTTTTAATTGGTTAGTTAGTTAATTATTTAATTACATGTCTACACCAGGTTCTCAAACCAACAGGGCATTCAAAGTACTGCACTGTAAAATACAGCCATGAAAACCTCAACGAGGTCCAACTCCACTAAAGCAATAAGCAGCAGTAACAGCCAAGGAGCAAAGGACTATGCTATCTCTCCAGTGACTCAAACACCTTTCTAGACACAAGTGTATTGAGTACCGTAATCCTCTGCAGCCAAAGGAATGTGGCCAGGTAGGCTCTGTCTTCCAAGTCTGCTCACAATCTACAGTGGGCAGTGTTGCGACCAGGTATTGGGCCATGCAAGTGATCCAGCAAGTGGCAGGTACCTGGCTGCTGACTAATAGCCAATGCCAACAGACCTTGGACGGGCGTTCGCCTGGTGGTGGGCCAATAAGAATGTTAGGGCCTGCTCCCAGGGGACATTACATTGTGGCCTGCCTGGCTGTCTTCCCTGCTGCTTCGTCCCTATTTTCTCTCCCAAACGATGTGACTAAAATCATAATCTTGCTGTCCCTAACAAGCCGGGAGGAAGGTACCCAAGGAGACTGCAGAAAGACTTGAATGGGAGGCACAACGGTTTTGCCTTTCTCAATGGTTCAAAGCAGTGCTGAACAAAAATGCCCTTCAAAACATTCTCCCTGCAAAATTAGAAAGCATTTTGACAATATTTTTAGTAGGGAAGAGACGGTATAATCCTCCAATTGGTTCCCCCCCCCCTCAGAAAATTCTGAGAAATTTCAACTCACTTAATGTTGAATGAAAATCTCTTTTTAGTTCACATTAGGCACCAGAGGACAAATATGCCCTGTCCAAATTTTGTAGCAAACAGAACTGATTCACCAGTCTTCGAGTTTGGGTTTGAAGACGGCACACAAAAATGTGAATTTCACAGGGAAATATATTGATAAATTTACAAGAATGAGTATTTTAGGGGGGAATGGCTTATAAAATGTGTTCAACTTAAATGTATTTTCCATACTTAACCCCCCCCCCCCGCAAAAATACAGTATAACAGACCTATGACTGAGCACACTGAAAATGGACACAAGATAGAGATGGGCTTAAATATCCAGGGTTTATACTGATCAAGGAAGCAATGGGCTGAGAGAGGTAGACTGGAAAAAGGAAGGACCAAGCCTAATGCTTATTTTAATGATATTACACTAATACTTTTTTATTCTTTGGCAATCCCTCATAGTGAGTAAGATTGTCTTCCATGAACACGGTCTTAACAGTGAGTCTGTAAGTGACTGTGGAGGCCAATTCTGGACCCACACTTCCTTCCACAGCGGGGACATTGGTTTCCGGGCGGGAGTTGATCACGGTGTGGATTTGCCAAACGTGCCTTCCTCTTAGCACGTTTCTTCCTTGCGTCCTGAGTTCGAGTGTCTTCAAAGTCCATGACACCTTTGGTAAAGGCTGTTCTCCAACTGGAGCTCTCGCAGGCCAGTGTTTCCCAGTTGTCAGTGTTTATACTACATTTTTAAAGATTTTCCTTGAGACAGTCTTTAAACCTCTTTTGTTGATCACCAGCATTATGCTTTCCATTTTTACATTCGGAATAGAGTAGTTGCTTTGGAAGACAATCATAAGTCATCTGCACAACATGACCAGTCCAACGAAGTTGATGTTGAAGAATCATTGCTTCAACACTGGTGATCTTTGCTTCTTCCAGTACACTGATATTAGATCACCTGTCTTCCCAAGTGATGTGTAAAAATTTTTGGAGACACCGTTGATGGAATCTTTCGAGGAGTTGGAGGTGGCGTTTATAAGTGGCCCATGTTTCACAAGCATATAGTAAGGTTGGTAGTACAATAGCTTTGTAAACAAGCATTTTGGTTTCCCTGAGAATGTCCCTGTCCTCAAACACTCTGCACTTCAATCAGGAGAAAGCTGCACTCGCAGAGCTCAAGTGATGCTGGATTTCAGCATCAATGTCGGCCCTTGTGGAAAGATAACTGCCTAGGTAGGAGAAGTGATCAACATTTTCCAATGTTACACCATTGAGTTGGATTTGTAGCACTGAAGAGGGGTTATTTTGTACTTGTTGGTGCAGCACTTTGGTTTTTTGGATGTTGAGTGATAGGCCAAGCTTTTCGTAAGCTTCTGCAAAGATATTTAGGATGGTTTGGAGGTCATCCTCTGAGCGTGCACACACTACGTTGTCATCAACATACTGAAGCCCTATGACGGAAGTTACGGTAACTTTACGGTAACTAAACAACTAGGGGCTGAGCTCCTGCTCATTCCACTCACCAACCCCTGCCATTCCCCACTATATTAAACCACCAGAGCTTCCCCTTCTCACCCCATGCAACTAATAAGATCACTTTTAACCTTCCCAATCTCATTTCTGAAGCTAATTCTCCCTTCTTTTCAACAGCTTCAATCAATCAGGATGTTTATTCGGCTTTATGCCCATCATAAAACACAACACAACAAAATAAATCAAATAAAACAGCGGACTCGTTCAAGCCACAAATAATATAACACAATTCACAGCTCACAAGGACAAATATTAACAATTAAAAAGAAATGTTTAAGGTTATGATTAAAAATTTAGGCACTACGCTAAAATCAATATCTGATGTCATTATAGAAAATTCTTATAACTATAAATAATCTGCTAACATTCCATTCCGTCTCTTGTACGAGAGGACGGCTGTTAGGAATTTAGCAACCTGTAGAGTAATATAAGGATCCACATCTTGAAGAACCCAGGCAAGCTGTAGGTCAACTGGTTTGTCAGCCATAGGCTGGATAATGGAATTTAGTATACTAGCACGAGCCGAACTGTACATAGGGCAGATAAACATAACATGATGTAGAGATTCAGATGTTTTAATTTCACAAGCACACATTGAAGAGACTTGGCCCTTAGTAAATCTATGTCTCAGCACGTTTGTTGGAAAAACATTAAACCTAGCTTTAATGAAGGCATATTGGTGAGACGCGGCCATAAGCAATGTTAAATAGGACGGAGCACGGTCCTATTTAACAACAGCTTCACTTTGTGCCCATTTCACCTCCATGTCTATGCCTCCTTTTGTGCACTCCCTTTTCACTCAAGCCACTTCCATGGTAACTTCCTGCATCAAATCCAGGATTGTCCTGAAGCACTGCAGGTTATCCAGTGGGAGCAATGCTCTGACTTCATGCAAATCTAGTACTGTGATGTGGCACTACAAATTCCCCAATGGGGGCTGCGTGGTGACAGCCTTACAATTTTATGTATATAGGAAGATATTAAAAATGGATCCACAATTGAACCCAAAATTCACAGGAGGCCAAACAGGTAAAGCTATTTCACTAAATATTCTCCAGGGGTGAAGGAGCTCAAAAAAAGGAAACTTTCAAAAACATGTCATAATATTCTTTCCTGGGAAGAAACTTTCCCAGCTCTAGCTGCGGGTGCCTAGAATTGAGCTTGGAACCTTCTGCTGTGAAGCATGCACTCTGTCACCGAGCACTGAAATGATATAATTATGGCAAATTAATGCGTATGGAGGGGGAAGGAGGATCTGGGCAGCAGGCCCACCCCTCTGACCTAAATGCATTCAATTAAACATCTGCAGAGAAGTAATGCATAAGCCCCTGTGTATGCATAGGGCTTTTTCCAGATCACACAGAGATATCAGTATATAAATGCACATGGGCTCTTCTGCTATGCTCTTTAACTCTCTTAGGAATTTAGGGAGTTGAGTTATATTGAGTCACATCATTGGTCCATCTAGTTCAGTATTGTCTCTGCTCACTGGCTGCAGCTTTCCAAGGTTTTAGACAGGACACTTTCCTAGCCCTTCATGGAGACACCTGCGACCTTCTGAATGAAAAGCCAGGGCTCTGCCACAGAACTTCAGCCCCGCTCTGTATGTGTTGGGGTCACAGACTCTCTTTCTAGGGCAATGGGGATGTGCTTGCCCCCTTTCTCCTCTTGGCGCCACTTGGAGTGTTCCCTGATAAATGAGTGAAAAGGGGGGTGCATTTTGAGCACTGCAAAAACTCCTTCCTCAAATTTCCCTCAGTACTTCCCCCAGCTGTGAAGATGAACCAAAAAACTGAACACCACACTCTTCAATCCAACTTTACAGTTAAATTTAGGGTGTTTCTCACAAATGCCCCTCATACAAAAGTATTGTATTCTTATGTATGGTCTACAGTGGAAAATAATAAACTGTAACAGATTTCTGCATGTATGCAATCTGTCAAAGGGTTGTATGCACTGACCGTGCTTTTATTAAACTGCTTATGGGGTAAGAAAACAATGGAAGGGCAGACGTTCCTGCTTTATGAAAGAAATGTAAAATTCTTCAGCATTTGCAGAAATTCATGGAGGAATTCTGAAAGGTGGAAGCAACCTGGGAATCAGATTCTAAGCACTCCACTGAAATAAAATGAGGAAAATCATAACTTTTCTTTCTCTTTTTTTGCTCGCAGCTTACAAACCGAGAAAGAACTGCAATTCACCACATACATTATTCACTGGAAATTATTTAGCTTGGCTCTGTTGGTGAGTCATGCTTAGGCTGAGTAGAAGGTTCTGAGCACTCTGGGAAGCATAAAAATTATTTGAACTCAATGTAAAATTCATGGATTTATTCTCTTTCTCACCTAACATCCCCAAAATCTCTGAGATTCATTGACTTCAGATCTGTAGGCGAGCATATCTGATGCAACAGCATCAGAGTTATCTTCCTGTGTATTATGTATGTATGTATGTATGTATGTATGTATGTATGTATGTATGTATGTATGTCTGCATATAGGGATATAAAATCTTGCCAAATGCGACTGCATTAAAAATTTACACTGGTGAAGGTGGTGGAATTTCTAATTGGATGTTATCATACAACAAACTGGTTGTAGAAAAGAGAAATCATTCCTGGGGAATTTTACCATGGCAACAGGGGATAGTCTACTCCAGGGGTCCCCAGACTACAGTCCGGGGGCCACATCTGGCTCCCGAGGCTCTTTTATGCGGCCCCCAGGGACCCCCGCCACCCGCTGCCGCCGCCCACTCTTACCCGCGCAGCGCGGCGTGGCTGCCGACTTCCGACCCGGAAAACCAATGGAAATAGCTTGTGCGCACATGCAAGCATCCTTTCCAGTGTATGTCCGGGTCGGAGGAGGCTTCTGCACATGCACACAAGCTATTTCCGGCGCTTTCCAGGTCAGGAGTGTGCCAGAAATAGCATTTGTGCATGTGCATGGGCGTGCACAGCTGCGCGCTCCTGCGCCCCCGCGCGTGCTCCCCCACCCTCCGGCCCACCACGCAATCGCCGTGGCGGGCATCCGGCCCAAAGCCGGGTAAGTTTGGGGACTCCTGGTCTACTCTTATAAGAAATTGGCACCCCTTCATTGGGCTGGCAAAACTCTTTCTAAGGCCTGCGTAAACATCAGACCAACTTGGCTCCCATCAAGCAAAACAAAACCTACCAGCCATATATCATAGCCTAGACAGCAAAAACAAGAGATTTACTGTAAGGTTACCAGATTTTTTTCAAAGAATCTGGGGACACATATATTTTTTTTGAAAAGAGAAAAAAAGTTTTTTAAAAAAAGTTATTTAAAAGAAGAAGTAATATCTTCTCTTCTGTGGTTTCCTTCCTCTGGGCCCCATAGCTGCCAAGTTTTCCCTTTTCTCACGAGGAAGCCTATTCAGCATAAGGGAAAATCCCTTAAAAAAAGGGATAACTTGGCAGCTATGCTGGGCTAGCTGCCATAGAGTAGGCTCAGGTCGGGCCTGGGCTAGGCCACGTGTCCTTACCCTCCCGGTGTTCTCCTATCCGTTCTCCTCAGAGGCAGCAGTGGCAGTGGCGCAACAAGGTTGGCGTTTCCCTCTTTTTTCTCCTTCCTCCTTCTCTCTCTTCCTTCTCCTTCTCCTCTCCTCCTTTTCCCTGCGCTGGCTCCAGGTACGTCACTGGTCAGTCAGCCAGGTTGACGCGCCAGATGTCCCTGCCGGATGTCCCCTTGGCAGTGGCATTCTCAGTAGCCCGGAGCCAGCCTGGTAGTGCAGTTGGCTCTGGCTGGCTTTAGGAGCTGCTCGCTGTTGTGGCACCCACCACTTTGCCTCGCCGGAAGTCCCTGTATGATGTGTCTTGTGCCGTTGAACCAGTCATGCAACATTCATTCCCTACTAATAAATCTACAACACTTAACATATAAATCCGGGGACATTAACTGAAATCCAGGGACAGATATGTCAATCTGGGGACTGTCCCCGGGAAACGGGGACATCTGGTAACCATAGTTTAGTGAATTCACTAAATTTGTCCACTAAAGATTGTTAAAGATTGAGGCCTGGCCATCTCTCCCCCCCCCCAATTTTCATTAAATAATAGTGAAAACCCTTTTTGTTTATCTTTTAATAAATTCTCTTGAGAGAATTTATTGTCCATGAAAGTAATTGAACTTGTGCAACAACATCTCCTCATGCAATGAAACATCCCCTCCTTCTCCTCTCCTCCCCCCAACCCTTCACAACATTTTGAGCAGGGCATAGGAGGAGGGCATAGGACAGATCCTGAAGCTGAGGCGCCAATACTTTGGCCACCTCATGAGAAGAGAAGACTCCCTGGAAAAGACCCTGATGTTGGGAAAGATTGAGGGCACTAGGACAGTGTTTCTCAACCAGTGTGCCTCCAGATGTTTTGGGACTACAACTCCCATCATCCCTAGCTAGCAAGACCAGTGGTCAGGAATGATGGGAGTTGTAGTCCCAAAACATCTGGAGGCACACTGGTTGAGAAACACTGCACTAGGAGAAGGGGACGACAGAGGACGAGATGGTTGGACAGTGTTCTCGAAGCTACCAACATGAGTTTGACCAAACTGCGGGAGGCAGTGGAAGACAGGAGTGCCTGGCGTGCTATGGTCCATGGGGTCACAAAGAGTCGGACACGACTAAACAACAACAACATAGGAGGAGGAGGAGGGGTGGAATAGTAAATTTGGTTTCACAACTGGAAATTGTTCTTGCAAGCATAATGGCTTTGTTATATACAACTCTTAGAGATTATTTTTATTTTAAACTCACTTTTAAATATCATTAGCACATCTGTTGTTTTCCTTGCTGCATTGTGCAGGAATAGATAATCCCTTTCTCTCCCAGAAAACCCAATTGCTTCTATCTGTAATGACTTATCAGCAAATTGTAAAGACATATTTATTTCAACAAGCCTTTGGGATGATGTAAGTGTTGTTCCCCCGCCATGAGTATGTGTTCTGGTGGTTCTATTTTTTGCTCTGTATTTTTTTTTTATCATGACATGTTCATATTATTTTATATTGCATTGTTTTAATAATTTTAAGCTACCTCGCTGATTACCGGTAACTTGGTTGAATCTACTGGTATGTAGATAAATGAACATATCTCTAAGATTGTGATCATGAGTTGGTTATGTTCTGTTTATTTATTTATATAATTTCTATGCCACTTTCCATTTGGCTCTTTTGGATAAAATACATATTTTTGTGAACACTTTTCCCACACTGAAACTGCATTGCAAAATCCAGAAAATGGCATAATTTGACTGCATGTTGTGTTCCAATCTGCAAGCACGTTTGGGAGTATTGAATCAGATCGATCCACTGTGGGGGGGGGGGGAATTGAACAAATTCATCTCCCATCCCTGCCATATATGGTGGTCCACACAAAACTTGATATTGAATTTTCCTGTTCTGCTGAATAGAACTGGGTCACCGCACACAGTTCAACTTGAGAGTCACCAATGCCATGGTCACACCATACACGATTAGCTCACTCAGTCATGCCCTCCCCCTAAAAAAATTATGAGTGCTGCTGTTGGTTAAGGGTGCTGAGACTTGTTAGGACGCTGCTATTCCATTCCCAGAGCTACAGTTCCCAGAGCGGTTTAACAGTCCACACCTCACCACAGGGAATTCTGGGAACTGTAGTTCTGTGGGAGGAATAGGGGCCTCTTAACAACCTTCAGCTCCCAGAATTCTTTAGGGGAAGCCATGACTGTTTTAGGTGACCTCATAGTGCTTTAAATGCCTGGCTTGAATGTGGCCCAAGGTGTGCAGGCCTGTTTCATTTTCTTGCTTAATGGCTGTCCTAATGTTCCACATTGCATTACTTCAATTTATCCTAATTTAAAACTAAAGTTCCCTTCTTAAGGTGAGGGTGTTTTAGTTTGTTTATTTGTTTTCTTAAAGAGTACGTTATGACCGTTTCATTTTGCAAAGTCCTTCCTTATGTACTGCATCATTGCTGCCACTTGGCTTGTCAGGCCTTTCTTGAAAATGAAACTCTGACTCAACAACTTTGCCCTTGGTTAAATAAATAAACCGTAACAGTAGTTGTAACATCATTATCAGAGTGCGAACCTGAAGGTCTGCTTAGGATTTATTAGGGCTACACGGCCATTACCAATGCTACTTAAACTTTATTGCATTCACCTTGCTGCCTAACAGCATGTGGGCTGCTCTTGTGTCATTGGGAGAAGACTCAGCAACTCCTCCAGTTCTAGTCAAATACAGCTTTCTCCTGTACTGTCCACTCCAGCCTTTGTGCTTTGCTGAGCGTAGCATGCCTTCTCCTTTTATTTTTAAGCTCAATAAAAGGGTGTCATATGTGGATTTTTGGGGTAAGGCAAAACCCACAGCAACATTCAGAGGTTTGCCCTTCTTTAGTACAGTGGTACCTTGGGGACGCGGGTGGCGCTGTGGTCTAAACCACAGAGCCTAGGGCTTGCCGATCAGAAGGTTGGCAGTTCGAATCCCCACGACGGGGCAAGCTCCCGTTGTTCAGTCCCAGCTCCTGCCCACCTAGCAGTTTGACAGCACATCAAAGTGCAAGTAGATAAATAGGTACCACTCCAGCGGGAAGGTAAATGGCGTTTCCGTGCGCTGCTCTGGTTCGCCAGAAGCGCCTTAGTCATCCTGGCCACATGACCTGGAAGCTGTCTGCAGACAAACACTGGCTCCCTTGGCCTATAGAGCGAGATGAGCGCCGCAGCCCCAGAGTCATTTGCGACTGGACCTAACGGTCAGGGGTACCTTTACCTTTACTTCTACCTTGGTTTATAACCATAATCCATTCCAGGATGTTGCTCAATTCAGAACCTGAGGAAACCTCTGAGAAAGTGGTCCTGAAAACTAGAAGAATCTGGCATAGTTTCAATGCTTCATCTCATGGATGTCTCACCTAGAGATGTAAAATTTCTGGAAATGTTGAAGCTGGGGGGGGGAAGCTTTGGGTTTTTCCTGGTATTTCCCCCAAGAAAAATATACAGTGGTACCTTGGTTTACAACCATAATCCATTCTGGAGGTCCGTTTGTAAACCAAAACAGGTTGTAACCCAAGGCACGCTTTCGCCAATGGGGCCTCCAAAAATTTTTTGTTTGTAATCCTCCCAAAATGGGTTGTAATCCAAAAAAAGGTAGCAAACCGGGACAAGCACTTCTGGGTTTGACGTGTTTGTAATCCAAAACGTATGCAAACCGAGACGTATGCAAACCAAGGTACCACTGTACTGTTGCAAGATATGTGAGGATAACGATATGTGTCCACTGAATCAAGGCCCTCTGTTCTAGCTATGAAACCTTTCCTTAATAAATATTTTTTTAAAAAAAATCAGGACTTCGCACCAAACTGCTAACGAACAGCACAGGAGCAGTCTGCAGTGTGGTGCGTGAATCTCAAGCAAGAGTGTGAGTGAGAGAATGGGGTGGTCACTACAAACAGCCCCAACTCTACTGGGAGAGCCAAAACAGGCATCTCTGAAGAAGTAACCTCAAGTTTATGATGTCAACACTGTGAAAAACATTCTGTGCTTGTTCCTAGAAGTGAAATAAGTGACTAGCAAATGCTTTATTTTCACCTCAAGGCTGAAAGGTGCCTGGAAGGATGCATTTATGTGAGCACAAATATTGGAAAACGCCTCCTTTCTCTATGGGTTTAACCTGATAATTTCTAGTGTAACCAAAGGCCTGTCTTTGAACATCCATAGGCACACATATATGGAATTATATATCTCAGCTGGTAGAGCAAGAGACTCTTAATCTCAGAGTCATAGGTTCAAGCCTCATTTCAGGTCTGACGTAGTCAAAATGAAACAAAACAAAAATTTTTAAAAAATCCTTCCAGTAGGGCATAAGATTCATGCACTGCAGGTGGTTGGACTAGATGACCCTTGTGGGCCTACAATTCAACGATTCTACAATTTATTGGTGTTTTACTATCGTATAGGTATACAGTTTAACCACAGATATCTGAAAACTGCATTTTAGGATTTGAAATGGCACATGGACCTGTAGGAATAGATAGTCTGATTCATGGATAATTGCATATAGTGTAAATTCATAACATCTGAAAATGACTTTTTGCTGTGCAGATTCCGCAAGCGTCCCGAAGCAAGAGGAAATACCCTGCTCCTTCCCTTATTCTCTTCACTGCCAGCCTCACACACTTTGCCTGAATGGAAATAGAAGCAGAGATATATAGCCTGCATACTGGCAACTTGGAAAAGATGGGCGCTATCTGCATACATCTATGTGTGATACGGAAGGCCCAAGAGGGGGTAGTAAGGGAAAAGGGTGGACAGATTCTGGCCACATGCACACCATATATTTAAAGCACGATGGTACCATTTTAAAATAGCCATGGTTTCCCCCATAGAATTAAGGGAGCTGTAGTTTGTTAAGGATAGTACAATGGAAGAGAATGGAAAAAGAGAGATTTGCAAAATTATCTATAGTTTCTGTGAACATTTGTGTGTCACTGTGTGGCAATTAAAGATCAGCAGTCTGTAGATTACTTCTAAGCCTTCCTCGTTCAGAGTTTGCTCTCTGTGCGAAATATTTTCTTCAGGCAAGGAGATGTTCCTCTTTAAGGCCTTGCAAATACCTAAAGACCAAATTCAAATTCACTGATTACAGTAATTCACCTGGTGGAGTGACACTTGAATAGGTTTCAGTTTTTAGCATTTCCCCCTCACCTGTAGATTGCTAGTCATTCTACTGTTGAAAAAAACCTGATGCTATTTAGTGACCTATGATATTTCTATTGTGTTTATTAATTATAGGTGATAAGTGGAAAGACTCATCACAAATTACGTTTCTCCTCCAATTGCCTTTGGCAATGAATGCATTTTACATAATTGCCTGATGACTGAGGTTCAATTTTTAATTAATAGAATCCTGTGTAGGATGCAGGGCTGTAATTGGGGGAGGACAAGTGGATGTAGCCACCTCACTTGGAACAGTGGTTTTTCTCACTGGGGGGGGGGGGTATATATATGCATTACAGAGACTAACAAAACTAATCCACTTAAAAGGGCAATTATTTTTAACTATTGCGTCACTTTAACCTGCCAAGCTTACAATGGGTGACTAAGGGCTAGTCCTCACTTCCGCTAGTCCCCATGCCTGGGAAGCATGGGTTTTCTGTTTGCGCTTCCACTTTGCCTGGGAAAACCTGTTCTTTAGCGCTGAATTGAAGCAAACATCAACCCATGGAAAACCCAGTTGACAATTGCTCTGATTTAATGGTGAAGATTGGGTTTCTCAAGAGGGAAAGGGGTGAGACGTGTGTAAGGTGGAATCTAGACACGTACAAAAAACACGACGAAAATACATTTTTAAAAAACAATGAAAAATATATTGAATTTGTCATAGCTCACCATTGCCATCTAGTGTCACATTTGTATAATGCACTTTACAACACACTTAAAATGTTTTATTTACAGCTGAATAGCCGAGACCTAAGTCTGGATGAGTGCTAAATGGTATGTTTCTTCCCAGCCTCCTCAGCTTTTATGGTTATCACCCTTTTCACGCATGATTGATTGTCCTTTCGACAATCCCTTGTGTATAAGGGTGGGTGTTTTTTGTGTGGAGGGGTCTCACAAAGCAATACAAAGTCCGAAAACCTCCACCTTCTATAACTGGGATCTCTTTCTAGTTCCACAGTTCTTCCCGTCTATGGTTCTATATCTAGAGCACCAGCATGTATAATATGCCTGAATCCTGCTTGAATTATCTCTCATGGTTGCTGGCACAAATTGGGGAGGGCTCCATAAACTCCCAGCACTCCCAGTGTTCTGTTGTTCAGCTCTTTCATTTGCAGCCCCTCAACTACTGTTATGGGTGGAATAAGTAAAATACGAAGTTGTCCAATTCATTGTTTGTTGCCCTGTCTTATTCTACCCTGACATTATGAAAAAAATGTGCATCTTTTTAAGGAAGGATGGGAAACCGGTGACCCTCCCAGATGTTACTGAACTACAACTCCCAGCATCCCTGATCACTGGCCATACTGGTCAAGTTTCATGGCAGTTGAAGTCCAAGAACATATGGAGGCCCGCAGGCTCCCCACCCCTGCTTTAAAGTGCTGGTTTAAAATTGCAGCTTCTTGAGTAATATTTTATTCTCTTTTTTTGAACTTCTTTGATTTGCATTCAACATACAAATTAAAATAATAGAGGAGGGTGCTCATGGTTTGTGAAATATACCATGTTTAGGATGATCTGAAGAGCCTTCTCAATGATTCAGATGCTAAGTGAAAAGTAGTAACTAGATTTGTTTTACAAAACAGCCCTTGAGCAAACACCACACTTCAATTTGATAAACACTAAAGTACTGCATTCTGTAGTGGCACCATTTATGCAGGTATATAATGAGGGTTAAATATCACATTTCTCAGGCTGTCTTTATATATTCATCACCATGCCTGCCATTTTATGCTTCAGAGTAATAGCTTTCATAGCAGGAAATACTATTTTATTTTTCAAACATATCACTTACAATTGACTTTTAACATGCTCTGTGCTGGGAAAAATGATTGCCAGCTCCTGCCCCCATTAAGAACGTGGAGAGGCAGAAGTGAGGTTCTGGTTTGGATCTGCACTGGTGCCCACTGGTTTCACAAAGTTCTCTCTATGTTTCTCCACAAAAGAAAATAATAATGTAGAAAAACATTAGCAAGAGTGCCGGATGGATTTCAATGATATGTTTGCACCTTGCTGTTGCCTTCCGCCTCCCCAAATGAGCAGCATCACTCCCCCTGAGAAGTTAGTATCTCAACCATAACATGCCACCAGCTACTAGTGTTACTGGGTCCTAAGCTATGTAGACTTGCAGTCAGAGGCGTCTTTCCCATTGGTGTTAGTGGTTTGTTGCGCCAGGGCTCTGGCCTCTCAGGGGGGCGCCCTAGCGCGTGGGGGAGCTTTGCCAGCAGCCTCCCCTTTCCCTGCATGCCCGCCAGCTGCGCCCCGCCAACTATATGGCTGGCAGGTGTGCAGCTTCCTTCACAAGCCTCTGCATCTGCTAAAGACTCTGCATCTGCTCCCGGTCGTTGAAATCCTTCTGCTTCCTGCTGAAAGGCGGCACACAGCCTTCCTGGGCTGCCTTCTCAGGCAACCCAATGCTGGAGAGCATGCCCGCCAGCACGTTATTCTGCTTGATCGCCGCCACCACGCTAGGGAACGGGGCGGTGGGGGAGGCAGAGGACATTTTCCACCACCTCCTCCCTTGTTTTGGAGTTGCCGGGGGGATCTTTGCACCATGGCACCAGATATGCTTAAGGCGGCCCTGCTTGCAGTAACCTCACCTTGCTCCCAGGTGTTTTGAACATCAACACATGTTACAGACTTGAGTTGCCAAAACCTCCTTTACATAAAGGAACTAACGGTAAACCTATAGTAGAGTGAAGTGAAACCTATGCAAGGCAAGTTGGGGGCGGGGGCTACGGTGTTAAAAATGTTTTCAAAATTTTAAAAGCAAGGACCTGAGGATAAGAGTCTGTTAACCTTTTCTTTTTCTTTTTTTTTCTTTTTTTAAAAAAAGATCCTTTATTGCTAGCCATTGTTTCTTAGGTAGTTTCTAATATGTTACTTTTCACCACTCTATCTCGCTTTATTCTGCCCCCATTTTTTATAAAGAGCCTTTTAGCAGAGACGAAAAGTTAATAGCCACTTACAAAGTCCATCAGATGCTGAAGTGTCTTCTTAATAATAGCTTTAAAATTGTTAGTATTTCTCGCCTCATTGTGGGGGAGGGTTGCCATTTCCAATTTTTTTCTGGGGCATTGCTCCTTCAGTGTTTTTTTATATATACAATTGTAGGGAAAGGCTTCAAAACATTAAAATCAGTATATTTGTTTTAAAAGTGAAGCCTCAGCTTTCCTTCCTTCAACTGGTAGAAATACAGTGGTACCTCTACTTACGAATAACTCTACTTACGAATAACTCTACTTATGAATGGAGCTCCGTCCGCCATCTTGGATGCTGTTTAGATAGGATTTTTTCTACTTACGAATTTTTAGATAGGGTTGCTTCAACTTCCGTTTTTTTCTCCCAATGCATTCCTATGGGATTCGACTTACAATTTTTTTTTACTTACAAATGTGCGTCTGGAACACATTAAATTCGTAAGTAGAGGTACCACTGCACTGTAATAATTGAAACAGCAATTCATTTCCCCCTATGGAACTGATGGGTGTGAATTGGGCCAATCAGCTCATCTTGCATAAATCGTTGCTGTTTCTTCTTTTCTGTGTAATCTGAAACACAGTTATATTTAGTTCAAATGCAAGTAAATGTAACTTTAAAGTTGTGAAATGCCAAGGTAGGAAGGAATCACCTTTAACATTCAATTAATTACTTTTCTTTCCAAGAGCTAAAAACTATTTATTTAGTTTTCTTCCCACTCAATCTCAAGGGTTGAGCATGGATTACGTTCTGAGTTTCAAGCTTTATTTAATTGAATCAGTGCATTAATTGAAGCTCAGCTGATCCTCACTGGTGCCGAGGAACTCATCTCACTCATTAGGTTACATCTGATTGAAATTGCAATGTAATGCAAAGATTTCACTGTTTTATTTCATTACAGCTTGTTATAACTAGGTTGAAGCTTGCAATCTAAGGAAGTTTTTCTTTTCTTGGCTTCTAGTCACTGATTACGTCAGTCACTAGATAATAATTTTCGGGTGGGGTGGGTGGGAGTGAGTAGCAAGGACAGGAGAACATAATGCCCCTTTTCTGTTCCAATTCTGCTGCAGTTCAGTTTTCAACAAAAACCATGTTGTATGTCTTGCTGTCTACAGCAGCAGAAATGTACGTAATGATTTATGTAACCAATCACATTAATTTGTTATTCCACACCAGTCATTTCAATGCAAAGGAAATGCAATGCAAATGGGAAATAATCAACCTAACATTGTTTGTGAACAGAAAACAACAGTGAATACCAATAATGTCTGCTGGATTGATTTCCCCTTTTATTTATTTATTTGACTGAGATTTGCAAATATGGTTTCCTATTTTGGAATACATTTACCTCAGTTTGTATACATGTTTCAAGAGTTCCCATGTGGTTGCATTTCAAGTTACCATGACCTACAAAACTCTAGAAAAGTGATGTGGTCATAGGGAACTGCCAGAGGGGAGAAATAACAATATGGTGGGTTTATGTACCCAGTATGGTTGTGTGGAAGAGCTGCACACCCACACATGAAGTTGAATTTTAGATCGGCAAGGTATTCAGAATCCCACGAAGGGCTGAGCCAAGTATCCCCACCCCTAAGGAGAAACCATTCATCCCCGATAAAGTGGAGGGATATTCAGGAACTTTCAGTAGATGGCAAGAATCTAAATACCTTTTAAATCAAACAATCATTTTTTTTATCCTTCTCTTCTGGCCAAAGAAAGTCCAGTCAATAAACAACAAAGCAACAAAACAATACTTTAAGAAAACCTAATTCAAACATTAAAAATCTGTCCCACCGTTAAGAAATAGAAGGCAGTCAAGGGTTTTCCCCTCCGCCACCATTTAAGATGTCTTGCTGCTGCCCTTTCAAGTAGCTGCTTGGCTGCCCAGAATGGCCTGTTGGCACCACAGACATTCATTCAAGCAGTTAAGCTCACCACAGGAAACAACTGTGGTGTTAACTTGGCAAACAGAAACACAGATGCTATAATCCACATTATTTACAGTTGCTACAAGTCTTTACTCTCTGAGCCCAGAGAGGGTTCTAGTTTACAAAGTCCTTCAAAGTCCACACAGGAAGTGCAAAGCCCGATTGCTAAGTTCTGCAGCTGCCTTAGTTCTCTGAGTCCAGAAGTCTTGCAAGTTGTCCAGCATCCCTCAGACAAGCTCTTCACAAAGTATTCCATGCTTTCACAGGCTCATTCCATCAGTCTCCCATCTCCAACATATTCTCCTGTGCTCCCCGACAATGAATGCTGTAACTGGAGTTCGTTTCTACCCAGTGGTACATTCAAGTTTGCCCAGCAACACAGATAAGACAGCCACAAAACGCTTCCAGCTGCACGGGGGGGGGGGGGGACATTTCTGTGAATTAATTACTTTACTCACTTTTCGTTTTCTTTTTTTCCTCAAGAAAAATGGAGTTTATATATATATATATATATATATATATATATATATATATATATATATATATATAGATATAGGTTTAAATATATAAATATATATAGAGGGACCCAGGTGGTGCTGTGGTTAAACCACTGAGCCTAGGGCTTGCTGATCAGAAGGTCGGCGGTTCGAATCCCTGTGACGGGGTGAGCTCCCGTTGCTTGGTCCCAGCTCCTGCCAACCTAGCAGTTCGAAAGCACGTCAAAGTGCAAGTAGATAAATAGGAACCGCTACAGCGGGAAGGTAAATGGCGTTTCCATGTGCTGCTCTGGTTTGCCAGAAGCGGTTTTGTCATGCTGGCCACATGACCTGGAAGCTATACGCCGGCTCCCTTGGCCAATAATGCAAGATGAGCGCGCAACCCCAGAGTCGGTCACGACTGGACCTAATGGTCAGGGGTCCCTTTACCTTTTTTTATAACATAAACTATTTGTATATACAATATTATGTCATTTGTACCTGAGAAACTCACAACAGCCTAAAACAGCTCGCCTTTGTTTTGGAACAATGGGGAATTAGGCAAGCTCTTTCTTCATACTTCCTGCGATATATATATATATATATATATATATATATATATATATATATATATATATATATATCCTGTTTTATAATTTATTCCCTTCTCTTTCCATGATTCATTCATCTATATAAATAAAAATGTAACATGTCCATGTTTGTGTGCGACCAGTAATCTCCAAAACCGCTTGACCGATTGCGTTGAAATTTTCACACAATGTTCCATTCCAATACGGGAATGTTTGTATAAACTTAGATTATGTAGATGTCACACCTGTCACAGGTAAAAACATGATTTTATGTAAAATAGCTCCCTCTGTTGGACATGAAAGGAACAGACACCATATCATTGTGTGTAACAATAGCGCCATCTGTTGGACGCCAAAGGAAAAGATCCTATAGAACATTCTTTCCTCTCAGGACGCCTCAGGGAACCCGGGGTGGGGATCGAAATATAAAAGAACAGACAAAGAGTGGCTCAAATACGTGCCGAGGAAGCACATATTTGTTTCCCTCCACCCACACAGTCAACAACGTTCAACGATGTTTCTACACTCACCCACCAACCACAAACACAAGGACATCCCCCCCCCACAGAACTCCCACATCGGGACCCCTGACCGGCTCTGTTTGACTGAGCCTCCAGCAGCACAGCCACCCCCACCCACCCTCCTCCTCCTACCTCGCCGTTGAGGCCTCCTACCCCGGCCTCTCACCTGCGACACTCCAGACCTCCTCAGACACCTCCAGGTCAATAGTCGCCAGGCGGAGAGTGAGGGCGCCAGGCAGCCTGGGAGGCAGCCTGGGTCTCGGCTCTCCTCACCTCGCACCACCCACTGCTGCCGCTTCCCCTCCTGAGGAGACGGCGAGAAAGAGCAAGGCGGCAACACGCAGGCGCAGACCCTATCGTACATTCTTGACTCCCAGGATGTCGCGGGGAATGCAGACCATCCTGGGAATGGGTGACTGGCGGCGCCTTCTGGGGGGACTGGGGACAGGATCCTCTCCCTCCGCAGCTGCCGCCTCGGCCCTCCCCACCACCCTAACGACCTCCACCTGGCCTGCGTGCCCCCTTGCCCGCCGGAATCCGGTGGGGAAAATGGGAGACCCTCCCCAACATGACCTGCACCTGGCCGGCCTGCCCCCTCACCCACCGGGATCCGCAGGGGGAACCACGCAGAGCCTCCCCAAACTGTGGATATGGTATGTGAGGGGGAAACAGAGAGGGGTCAGGGTGGAGGGTGACATCTTCCCCCTGTCCTGGGAAATGGGGGCCCTGACTGAGCCACAGCAATGCGTGGCAGGGTACAGCTAATTTTACATATCATAAATCCTTGCATATTTTACAAAAACTACACCGTTCAGTTTTCCATTATTGCATCCATCAAAACTTATTTACACTATTGAATTTATCTTAATGCTGCCAGCATTTTCAGCTGTACACAATTATTTCCCAATAAACGTTTTCCTTTTAAAAGTAATTTATATTAAGTTTTTGAAAAAAATTATACATATACTGTAAAACAAAACCATTTCAAACATTAAAATACAGAGTTCTTTCAAACCCTTAGACCTCCTTCCCTCCCTCCATGGGTTCCATCTTTAACATTAAATTTACTGCATCTTTTATTCTTAGCTATCTATTACATAACCATAATTACCATTAAAAGTTTCACATTACAAGTGTCTTTACATCCCTGCCAAAGATTTTAACATTTTACAGTGGTCTTTTAAATAAATTACAAATTTACTCCAGTCTTTCTAAATGTCAGTTTTGTCATTTCCGCACACTCCATCAGTTTCACCTGCCATTCTTCTTTTGTTGGTACTTCTCCTTCTTTCCATCTCTGGGCTAGTAGCATTCTCGCTGCCATCGTTGCATACATAAAAAGTTTTTTTTTTCCTCTTGGGAACTCTTCACCTATTATACCTAGTAAAAAGGCTTCTGGTTTTTTGACAAATGTCTTTTAAAATATTTTCTTTAACTCATTATATCTCATTTCTCAGAAAGCCTTTACCAATGTCCATGTCCACCACATATGATAGAAACTGCCCTCTTTCTCTTTACATTTCCAACACATTTTAGAATTTGTTTTCTACATTTTAGCAATTTTTCCAGTCTTCTTTAAACATAGGTTCTTGTTCTCTTATTCTATATGTTAAGCCTGCAAGTTGTTCATAGTCTATCAACTTAAGTTGCCATTCTTCTTTGGTTGGGACCTCGCTCGTTTTCCATCTTTGGGCTAACAAAACACGGGCCGCAGTAGTAGCATACATAAGTAACCTTTTTTGACACCTGGGAATTTCAGTCTGAATTATCCCCAACAGAAAGGACTCTATTTTGGGAGGGAAAGTACATTTAACATTTTTTACCAATTCATTATGGATCATTTCCCAATACTCTTATACCCTTTTACAAGTCCACCACATATGAATGTTCCCTCCACCTCTCTGCATCTACAACACTTACCTGATTCAGTCTTATACATCCTAGCAAGCCTACTCAGGGTTAAATGCCACCTGTGAATCATTTTCAAGTAGTTTTTCCTTCAAAGAATAACATGCTGTAAACTTCAAGTCACTTTTCCAGAGTATTTCCCAGAGGTTAAAATCTATATTGTGTCCTATATCTATTGCCCGTTTTTTGTTTCCCAGTCTAATAACAGATTATACATTTTAGACAAAAGTTTATCATTGTTTTGTAGAAGTTCTTTTTTGAATTGTGAGCTTTGGTCCAAAAAACCATTTCCCCCCCTATCTAATTTAAACATTTAGTGTAAGTGATGATATTGTAACCAGCCCGTAACATGGCTCCTTACATTTTCCATTTATTTCAGTTTGTGTCTCCCCCCCTCCCCGTAAAGTACAGCAATTCCCTATAAGCTGCCCACTGTCTGTCCATATTAACCCTCTTAATAGTAATAGCCTCGATAGGAGATAGCCATAAAGGTGTTTTCCTTTCCTTTCCAGCTTTTCTTAATATGGGTTGGCAACTGTTCCTGCACTGACTGTTCCATGACATTGGCAAAGCTATGTCTTGAATCAGTGGCAAAGTTTTTTAGTATTGATTGACCTTGACCTCCGTTTTTATGGGTCTTGGCTGACAAACCAATCTGCAGATCAGATCAAAACTACACCCATATGAAAACTTAATATAGCTCCAAAATGAACTCCTTCATCACCTGCTATGAGTATCCATCATGACAGTGTATAGACTTGGTCCAATATCAAACTTTGCGAAGACTTGGAGCTTATGCTGTTTGTGACATCATGAATGATATCAGGATGTTATGTTTGCATTCAGCTAAGCTGTTTCCATGCCAACAGCAGTTGCCAATAAACTTCTGCAAGTAGGTAACCATCAGCCTGACAGCTACTTCAAGGTTTTGGTTTCATAACCTAAGCTTAGTGGTCATATATGTATATATATCAGTCATACATTGGTTTAAGTACGCTGTGGACCTGTCTGGAACGGATTAATCCACTTTCCATTACTGTCAGTGGGAAGGTTTGCTTCAGGTTAAGTATGCTTCAGGTTAAGTACAGACTTCTGGAACCAATTGTCTACTTAAACCGAGGTACCACTGTACTTGAAAGCTGGCTTCTAGTACTTAAAAACAATGATCCGGTGAAACAAGGTGATCCAAAGAAAGGCGTGGTCTGACTTGCTGTGAGTAGGCTCAAATGTGATCAAATGTGATCCAGTTTCACAAACAGAATCTATCATAAAAATTCCTTCCAGTAGCACCATAGAGACCAACTAAGTTTGTCATTGGTATGAGTTTTCGTGTGAATGCACACATCTATCACAGCAATAGCATTTATATTCAAGATAGCTCCTTGACTATACATCCTGTTCTGAAGATTTATTTATTATTATTTTACTCATACCGGTTCTTTGTTTTAAGTGAATGTCCCTATAATATGAAAGCCCATGGATCATAATATTTTTGACGTGGTTTATTCTTGCATCTCACTGCCTGGTTTAATGCAGTTGCTTTAATGGGAAAATTCGGCTTAACACTTTGTCAATATTCTAACTCATCTGAAACCAAGGTTATTCTAGGACAAAAATAAAAGGTAAAGGTAAAGGGCCCCTGACAGTTAAGTCCAGTCGTGAACAACTCTGGGGTTGCGGTGCTCATCTCGCTTTACTGGCCGAGGGAGCCGGCGTTTGTCTACAGACAGTTTTTCCGGGTCATGTGGCCAGCATGACTAAGCCACTTCTGGTGAAACCAGAGCAGCACACGGAAACGCCCTTTACCTTCCCGCCGAAGTGGTACCTATTTATCTACTTGCACTTTGACATGCTTTTGAACTGCTAGGTTGGCAGGAGCTGGGACCGAACAACGGGAGCTCACCCCGTCGCGGGGATTCGAACCGCTGACCTTCCGATCGGCAAGCCCTAGGCTCAGTGGTTTACACCACAGTGCCACCCACCTGCGTCCCTCAGGACCAAAAACCTGGGATTAAAGAGGAGGGTTCATGTGCTTACAGACTGACGTCTTCTCCAAAAAGCACAGTAATTGCAAATTAAGGTCCCTGGCTTAACAGAAGCAGAAAATAGGTTATGCAGACTCACATATTGTGCTTGCTTACAACTTAGCTCCAGTACATTCCCCATGTTTTATTGGTCTTTCAGTCCCCATTCTTTCACTGAAGATTAGGATACCATGAGGGCAGTAGCTAATGAGCTGCATAATGGTCCTCTGCTTTCTCTTTATGTTGGATAACATAGAATAGTGATGTCCTACCTAGTGATGATTAGTTGTATAGGGTGGGGAGTGGTTGATGAATTGAAGATGTATAGAGCCAAGACAGGGTTGTCACACTCAGGTCTTGCTCACAGGCTTCCCATAGGCATCTGGTTGACCCCCGTGAGAACAGTTTGCTGGACTAGATGGGCCTTTGGACTAATCCAGCATAGCTCTTCTTATGTTCTCCGAGAGTCACAAACGTTGGATAAAATAATAATTTCCTAAAACTGTATTTTCATTATTCCATTTTCTCTTGAGTCTATGGCCTAGATAAACTAGAAGGGCCCGTACCTGCCTTTTACAGTGCAGAACTAGATGCTTTTAGGTACTGTACAATACATAGTGAATGTCTAATCGAGAACACTGAAAAAAATAAACTGTTAGACTCTATGTTGGCCATTGTAAGCAGGAAAAGAGAATCGGCTAGGCATGGCAATTGTGATTATTCTTGAATTGTTTTGTAGACAGATGAAAGAGGACATTGGGGGACATGTAATGAACAGGAAAATTAGTCAAAGTCTTAATAAAGAAAGACACTGAAAAAATGGTTATATATAGTCACATGATATTATGATAAGGGCTGATCTGAAGAGCCAAATGATTTTGATTGGTTCAGGATGATGACATTGGGTTGCAATATCAAGTTTGCTGTGATCCTTTGATTGGTGAAAAGAAATGACATGTGTACAGTGGTACCTTAGATTAATAACTTAATTAATTCTGGAGGTCCATTCTTAGCTTGAAACTGTTCTTAACCTGAGGGACCACTTTAGCTAATGGGGCCTCCCACTACCGCCGCTGCCGCACGATTTCTGTTCTCATCCTGAAGCAAAGTTCTTAACCCGAGGTACTATTTCTGGGTTAGCAGAGTCTGTAACCTGAAGCGTCTGTAATCTGAAGCATCTGTAACCCAAGGTACCACTGTATTCTGGAAATGTATAAAAAAATGCTTTGTATGTGGTTCTTTGCAACCTCCTCCTTATTTTTGAGGCTGTCCCTATGCACATTTGCATTTCAATAAAGACCTATCTTTTCACTTGGAGCTTGCATCCTTTTCTTCTGGGTTTCTGTGAGTGTAAGCTCCAGTCTAGAAGCGACTGGAGCACAAGTCCTCCAGCACAAGTCAGGGGGCATACAGTAATAGAACTAGTCCATACTTTGAGAAAACATACTTACGCTACACATATTCATGGATAATAGAAATTAATCATTCAGGAAAGATTTTAAAGTCTTGGTTTAAGAGTCATATATGTTGCTATTACTCAGTAAATGTGGCATCTTTTCTAGGGTACAATCTTTGCCTCCAAAGCAAAACAATACTGTATCCAAACTTTCAGTGGTGTAGAGGATCAAAGGAACTGGACCATGTTGCCGTTTACTTCTGCAGAACTTGACTTCTGCAACTTGATCTTACAGAAGTCTGCTTACTGAATATCAACAGATGCTATGTGGCAGATCTGAGCATATTGATGCATTTTGTGCATCCCACGCTGTACCTGCACTGTACAACATCTAGACAACAGTTCTCAATATAGCATTAAAAGCATTGACAAAAGCTGTAGCTATGTTTGCCTCAATAATGCTTCTATAGGTGGCACAGTTCTTCAGGGGTTGAGTTGTATAAGCTTCAACTGCTGCTTTGTGTATATAATTAGGCTATATTGATGCCTATTTGTCCAGCCCTCAGCGGCTTTAAATCTCTGTAGTCTTCTATACCATCTTTCCTTTTAAAGTGTGTTTCTCCTTTCTTCAAACTGCCTACTGTCCCATTGTCCAGCTTATCTTTTATTTCCCAGCTACATTTGTAATCATTGAAGTATCATCACGGAGTGTATTTCCTTCCAAATCTACATTTAAACTTTGTTTAAACCGAGCATGCTGTGCCTTAAATTCCAGTTCTAAATGCCCTATCCAGGTATTAAAGCTAAACTGAGGTGTTTTGTACTTAGATAATTGATAGCTTAAGTTCCTGGCTGCCTTCATACATGCTGTTTCTATGGGTTCATTTCAAGGTAAGGCCTCGTCAGCGCGAGTAATTCTAGGTTTGTTAGCTGAAAGCAAAACTGAATGTAATTCATCTTTTATTGTTGTGCGGTGTATTTTTATCTTCCTCCTCCAAAACGATTCACACAGTTCCAGGTATTTCAATTCAACTGAGAACTGTATGTAGTTGTTTAGAGGGTGCCACGGGGTCTCTCTGTTTTCTTAAGTCTCCTGGGTCACCTTAGCAAAACGGAACACAAGGCAAACAGTTTGAATAGCAGTAGCAATTTCCCTAATTAAAGAAATAGCTAGAGTTGTCATATCCACGTGCCGTAGCTGTATGAAACGAGCTGGAAAGCATTAATTCTTTTACAAATTGGCTGACTAAAGTCAGGCTGTTTTGTTGCATTAGACGATACATCACCATATTCATAGCCTACACGTGGCAACCATTTAGATTTGGCTTTTATGGAAGCTAAGCATTACTCACTGCCTTTGCTAAATAATTGATGCCCAAGATGTCAATCTGCCTAGCAATTTAATTCAGCAAAGGTTTCCAACTCTAAATAAAAAAAGGGGGGGAAGGGTGAGTCAGGCCAGTTCAAAGACTTTGGTTCAGATTCAAAGTTCTGTAGTGGAGGAAAACAGTTTATAGCACTTTTTTTAGAGATTCTTAAGAGCTTGTACAAGAGGACAGACATCACTACAACAGGTCGATTTTGCAGCATTTCTAATTGTTCCAATTGCATAGGTTCTTGTAAGAATGGAATAAAATCCTTGCAGAGTTCAGTTGCACTTGCACCGTGCTGTAATGCAGGGAGTAAAACAGCCCTTCCATTTGTGGGAAAAATACATTTTCTGCACTACCAGGGAATGGAGGGCAGCCCACAAGGGGCCACAGCCGCCGACCACCCAATGCAGGATAAGCAGCTGCTTTCCACACCTGAGTTTTACAGCATCACACTTATTCTGCCCCAATCTGACACAAAAGCTGCCATGTGAATTAACTTACTTGTGTTTTCCTATCAGTACTCTGAATATTTCTCCACTTTTACCAATTGGTAGCCATACACCAAGAGTTTTCTCAAAGGTACTCTATCAGGTGCCATAGTCACCCGAAGTGTGGTAGGTGGTTAAGGGGCTGGCCTGTTGGTGAACACGTCTTATGGGATCCATGGCCCCATGTGGGTGCTTTTAAGGCTCCAGCAATGACCTTTTATATCTCCCCGGACTTTTACCCTTGCATATATATTTTTAACTTTCTGCTGAATACCACCTCTCACCACTGAAAATGGCATGACCACATTTATTAGTTGTTGGAATTTGCTCTGGAAATTATGGGTTGAATAATATATTTTAAATAAAATAAATATTCACCATCAACAACACTGCATAATTTACAACCTAATTAATGACTAATTCGATTTAATGACTTCATAATGTGGAGCGAAAGGGGGGACGTGGTGTGGATTTCCCAGGGCAGCTCAGCTGTTCTATAAAGCACTGTTCTGTTCACTGAAGACTTTCAAAATGATTTGCTCATGCCTAGTATTACACACACACATTGTAGTATTCGACAATATTTTTCACAACATTGTGTGACTCCTACTGGGGAGGCAAGGAGGGAAATACTAACAGAATTGGGGGAAATTGAGGCACTTTTGTGAGGGCAGCAAATAAAGGTCACTGTAACTTCACATAAACAAGGCTTTTAAACCAGCAGCTTCTCACATACTTTGATTATTTTTTAACTGCAAATTTTATTAATATTGTTCAAGAGAAGCCACTGCAATTCTGATTTATGTGACAGAAGACGGGGAGCAATCTTTTTTGCAGTAGTATTAGCTTTGACATGCACTTATCTGCATGGTAAGCCTTAATAAATCCTGAGTGCCTAGTTGTTTATATCAAGCATTGTTTCCTGAACTAAAGTAAATAACACAAATGGTCTCCAATAGATTGACTGCCCACAGAGGAATCTAACCTTTAAGATGATGTGTGGGGGAAAAGTGGTCATTTGGCAGGAAAAATTCCCTGCAGACGAAAGATGCCAGTATTAGCAAATGAATCCAAATGTTCAACAGATGGTAAACTGAATAGGGTACAGCTGGAATTTTAGTTCTTGTCTGGGGGAGGTGGGAACATAGAGGCAAAAATGCAAAGGAGGAATAATAACAAAGTTATCTTGAAACAATGGTGAAACAAGGTCACACTAAATCATATTAATAAGGAAGGTAACAGTACTCCACTGGGTTAATTTGGTTTTTAAATTATGGTATGACCTTTGGGCATCACGTATGGCATTCTAACACAAGGCAATTCTTTGTTACAAGTTAGATTTCTCTCCAGTAAATTGTCTCAAAATTATGTTTGCATGAATATGTATTTTATATTCCTGCATGCATACAAAACCCCAGATAGCAAAACATATACTAGCAGTTACATTGGTTTGCCCTTTGAATCTGGAGCATGTAATATTAAATTTACCCTTGTTTTCAACTTAGGATTTACTAAATGATGTTAAATGCATCAACAAGAAATATCAACATGGAATTTTAAATGGAACAGGAAAATGTTAATCACTAAAAATATATGCCACCGGCCCACTTTTTCTTACTATTGCTCTCTACTGCTTAATGTCACATCCTTCATTGGTGGGAACCAGTTTTCAGTAAATATAAATTGTAATTAGTAGGCACATTACTCTGTTATTTTAATTGGGACTGAAACATAGTGTCCGATATGCTCCTTCATTTCCTTTTAACAATGACTCAGTTCTTTTGTTTAATAAATGATATGTTTTGGGGGTTTGTTTGTTTTTGCAATTCCTTTAGTAGATCAGATATTTTGAAATTTAATGCTATTTAAATAGTATGTATTTCCTGTATCTTTCCTGCTGAAGGTTTTCACTCTCTGCAAACAGGAACAACTTGCAGCAAGTACAGGTACAGGAAACAAACAAACAATATGTTGTGCCTGTAAAAGCTGTGTAGCTAACGCAAATTAAACAAGGCAAGCCTTTTCTAGTATGAAAATACAAATACATGGAAAGCTTCACCAGTTGGCATTCTGTCTGTCCGACATCTTATTACCTCTTTGTGGTCCCTGATTTACCTTTCGACCTTATACCTTAGCACAGCAGCTTGTAACATTCTGATGGCTGGGGGTGGAAATACTGGTTTGCTTTGCAAAAGGACAAACTTCAACTAGTTCCTTATTGGACAGGATGAAACTAGATCTTTTTTAAAATGAACTTTTCTGCCACATAGTCAACTGAAGCTTCTTTGATTTACAGCTCTAATTTTAATTACACCTAATGCCGGCCCTTGAAAGTGAATCCTATCCATTCCAGTGCAACCACCTTTTAGTAACTGTTTTCAGATTCAGAATCTGCATGACCTTAGGGCAGGGCAGCAGATACCATCATTGGAGGGAAGCAGCTTGCAAAGCAAGGCCCCATATTCTGAATGATGGCAGGTGCACTTATGCAATCAAGGAAGGGGAGGAAGGAAGTTCACTGCCATAGCTGCCAAGTCTCCCGTATTCCCTGGGAAACCCCTGTTTTCCCAGCTGTTCCCAGCCGGAAAAAAATGGATTTTTTTTGTTTTCCCCCGGTTTATTCTGGCGCGACGGCCATTTTGGAACTGGGCAGAGCATGATCAGAAGTGACTTTTGATGCTGCTTTGCCCAGTTCCAAAATGGCTGCAGCGCGACTTCTGGTGCGGCTACTTCCGGTCCAGTCCCTTATTTCTCAGGCTGGAACTTGGCAGCTATGTTCACTGCTCTCTGTGCCGACTCCTCAAATCAGGGGTGTGTGGGTGCCATAACCTAGTTCTTCAGCAATCCTGGTTCCAGTCTGCTTTGTTGCTTCATTTCTAAAAACTCAGCTCCCCATTGTTAGGAAAACGCCAGGGAACTGTGTCTTTCCCTCCAAATTACCCCTCGGGATGATTCATCACTCTTCTGTCCCGAGTTGCTACTGCGACATATATATGCACATACAAACATAGCAGAGTTCAAAGCAGAAGCTGGACTTGAGGTGTAGAATACTAAGCTAATTTATTATGTGCAAGATCAAGTGTTACTGAAATATACTCGGAGTCGAGAGTGAATTTCATGCTCTTTATTCAGCTCGTAGTCATCAAGGAGAAGAAGAGAAGAATGCCCTTTTCCCAAAACCATCTGCTTATATACATTATTTACACAATGGGCTTTGCATGATTGGCTACTTCAGGGCTACACCTGTGGGCCAATCAGGTTGCGGATTCACTTCTGCCAGCCGCCTGATTGGCTGCTCCTGTAGGCCAATCAGGTTGCGGATTCACTTCCACCTGGAGTTGGATTGGGTGGCTCCTGCGGACCAATCAGACTGCTGATTCTGGATCCTATTTTTCTATGATTCAGCTGAGTACATAACAGTTACAGAACAAAGAAATTGTGGCTCTTCTCTCCTTATCCGAGAGAGAACAGAAAATGCAAAAGCATCATAACGGAACAGTCTAACTGAACTTCAGTTCTCATGACTCCAACAGTGTGGAATGTCAACACAGACTTGTGCTGAAAACAATCACACATCAGCAGTGGGAAGGAATGAAATCCCAACACCCATATGTACTTGCTTATACTCCTTCTGTAGCTCTGATTGCTCAACACCACTTTCTCTGCCCCGCTGAAAGCTCTTAAATACACAGATCAAATACATTTAGCTACCGTACCATACATCTCAAACCCCTCCACTCTATCCCTTTGTTCTTGGAGGTTTGTTATAAAGCCAGTGATGGAACAACTGGTTTTACATAGCAAGCACCTTATCCCTATAATAACTCCATCATGGCCATGACAGCCTTCTTTAAAACAATGCTTGGTAACTGAAAACAGAAAGACATGCTGAAGCTTTTTTAAAAAAACAAAAAAACCAGTATTTCTCAGTGGGGGGAAAAGCAACTGGTAGTCAGACAAAATGTCTGAAATTGGGGCCCCTGTTTAATTTATGGAAAATACTTCTATGTACCCAAAATGCTGTTTTCTTAAAAAAACATAAAAACACATGAAACTAGTGAAGATTCAGGACACCTCAACTCTAAATACCCTTGTCTGGACTTTTTGGAGGAAGCTTGAAGTTCCTTTCAGTGATTCTTATGACTCAGCTATAAATATTTGGCCAGAAGAAAGTGTTGCAGATGAACTCTGACAGAAGAGGGACATAAGTTACAACCCATCTATTGCTAGATGAAATGCTGTTTGATGGCTTCCTTCCCAGTAGAAAGCCTTATAAATATATAGCCAGAATGAGAAGATACTGCCCTAGAAGTCAGTACTAAACTTGTGTGCAGAGAGCATTGAGCTTTACAAGTGAATCTATAGTTCAAACTAATATAATCTTCAGAGTCTTGAACAAATAAAAAAGTACGGTGATGAAAGGAGAATCATTTAGTGTTACCATCACATTCTGTGCTTAACTCCCACCCCACCCCCCGGACTAAATCATGTATTAGGATTAAAGCACGTGTATCAATCATCACTTCATTTTCACCTAACGTGTCTTCCAGTCACTTGTCATGTAGCTGCATCCCCTGGACAGGAGGGCCCTGAAAAAAGTATTGGTGGTTCTTCCCCTGAAAAAGTAGTCTGAAACTTCTGGGTTGGCAGGAGGGAAGGGGATTGCGTGACGAAGCTCCCAGAAATCCCCCCTAAATAACTCACAACTCACACGTTATTTTAGGTTTGGGTTTTTGGCATTGTTTTGGCCACAACTTTATTTAAAATACAATTTTATTCTGAGTGTTGGCTTAGGCTTTGGTTAATCCATCTGTCCTCTCTAAGGGACAGGACCATTTCCATCTGACCCACGTTGGGTCAGAACCATTCCATCTGCCCAGCTTGGGGCAGGACCAATTTCATCTGACCCATTTGGGACAGTACCATTCCATCTGACCCCCTTTGGGTCAGGACCAGCTCCGACTTACCTATGGGTAGGTAAGTCAAGTAAACACCCCAAGGGAGTGGAGGTACTGTTCAACAGACACTCTCCCCTTGACCCCGGAATGTTCCCCAAGGCTCGGCTCTGTAATGGCCCATCATCCCCACCTGGCGGGTATGTGACTAGAGTCCCTGAGCCCCAGGATTCCTTTAACGGAATACTTCTATGAGGAGCAAAATAGGGGGGGGTAGGAAATTTAAAGCCAGGCCCCTCCTATAACCAATTTATTAACCAAAGCCTAACGGCCAACCTAACAAGTTGTGACAATTTGCTAAGCAGTAAGCAAAAACCAAATGGCAACAGCCAATCAGCCAAGTGGCAAAATTCCTACTGGGCCCCTGAATACAGGCGACCCCTGGAAAGGCAAAGCAATGTCAGGCTAAGGCCTATAGAAAGCGGCGGGCGGGCGGGAGATTCAAAGGCTATTCGAGAGTGGGCTAGAAATGAAAGTAACTGGGCTTAAGTAAGGTCAGCCTGTCAATCAAATACAGCTACACGCCCCCATGACTCAGCCTGAACTACAGCCCACCCCCACCCAGATTTGTTTAAGCTCTTCCGCAATCCCCATTACCCTCTATGGAGGGTAATGGGCTTTATTGTGCCTTTAAGAGTTGCATGACAAAGCATAAGTTCAACAAGTTAAGCCTTTACTAGCATTTATGGGGAAAGTTTAACCATGACTGTAACACTCTAATCATATGCTTATGCCACCCCCACCCCCACCCCCCATAGCAGCCACGCTGCTGCTGGTTTTTGTTTTTGTTTTTCCATTTGTAGTTTTGTAGTTTTGTTATTTTAATGTAGGTTGTTTTAATTGTGACATTTTTGTAAGCCCTCCTAGGACCATCTGGTGAAGGGGAGCTATGAGCACAATTAATAAACAAACAAACGTTAATGGTGTCCTGAGTGAAGTAGTAGTTATAATTTCTGTTCTGAATCTATACCACTTAACTTCAATGCATAACCCACAAGTTTTTAAATTATACAAAGGAGAGAGAAAATCTATTTAATCTCTGCACCAACCATTACTCTAGAAATATCCCCCTCTTATTTGACTTATTTTCTTAATTAACTTCATGTATATATGTCTTAAGGTACAGTTCAAGTGAGCATAATAAATCATTCACTCAAATCCGCAATTGGTACAATGAATGTTAATACAACCATTTATTGCAATGAATGATTGCTCTGTTCCAGAAATCTATGCAGAGGTTATGCCTTCATCTTTAGGTATCTCTGGCAGTTCTCTCCCATGGATCAGGTCCTCTTGTAGATGGGGGCAGAAAACTAAGGAGTGGACCAGGGAAGAAGTGAATTTTCTAGTGCAGTGTTTCCCAACCTTGTGCCTCCAGCTGTTTTCGGACTACAATTCCCATCATTCCTGACCACTGGTCTTGCTAGCTAGGGATGATGGGAGTTGTAGTCCCAAAACATCTGGAGGCACAAGGTTGGGAAACACTGGTCTAGTGTGTGAGAGAGAGTATTTGTCTCCCAAAAGCACAATATTTACTAATGTTATGGTAAAAATGCCCCTAAAATGCACAGCCTTTTAGGAAGGACAGACGCGGGTCGGAAGCTCCAAAATTTGCACTAAGTTCAGCTCCGCCGGGAAATGACAGAGACCACTCGATGCTGTCAGGAAAAACAAACTGATCCTTTTATTACAGAAAAGAAAGAACTACAGCTGTAGGGTCCCTGCCTCAAAGAATGTAGGAAGGAACCCCGGAAAATGGTGCATCTCCCTTTTATACCCTCCTGTCCCCACGTGGAAACCCCTGGACTGGGAGGGACGGGAAAGACAAGGATAATGGAATTAAAATTAGAATGTCTTTTGATGTTTGGCCTGAAGTGAGATTCAACAGAAGTACAAGGTTCCTTCTCATCTGATGAATGTTATGAAAAGCGCAAAGAGCCTTGAGAAGGCTGGAAAGTGCAAGGACTGTAGAATGCCCTCCCTTCCAAGGTGGGCCTGACCTAGTCAGCCTATACGTCATTTAATTGTACTAAGCCGTATACATATGCCCCCCTGGGGAAATACCTGAGTCACGGGACAAGACAATAGCAAATGCTAAGCTCTTGGTGCAGTCTCACATTTCTGCCTCTATGCATGTTATGTTTCTCAGTCTCCACATGGGGTAAGTAAACGCTAGGAGTTTTTTAAAATTAAATTATTTTTCAAATATACAGTAGGGTATACATTGTTTTTCAGCCAAAGTGACATGCAATCATAAAAGACAAAATATAATCTAAAACAATAAGGAATCAACAGCTTGCTATGCAGAAGAGGGCACAATCAGCTACAAGATCGGGCAGCAAAACCCATAATCTGGTATTAAAAGCCTGCTGAAACAAGATGGCATTCACATTTTTCTAGTTGTTAAGAATTAAATGGCTAGTGGAGTCTTGAAAGAGAAGGAGTTCTAGAGCAAGGGTGGGGAATATTTTTTAGCATGAGAACTGCTGTGCCTTTGGGGCAACTTTTTTTTGGGGGGGGGGACATGCCATTGGTTGGCAGGGCCAGATACAAAATGAATGTTATCATTTGTCTGGTAGGCTAGCGTCTTCACACTCACACTTTCTTCCCTGTCCTCTATCCAGGTGAGCAAGAAGCTTTATCAGAGTTCTAGGCACAATTTACCCAGGCAAAGCAGTTTGGTTCAAGAGGGTGCATGGCCTGAAGAGAGTACCGCGGGCAAGATAAATAAGCGCTGGGCCTGAGGTTCCCCATCTATGTTCTAGAGTTTGGACACCACAACCAAAAAGGCCCTGTGCGACATCCACACCAGCCATACAGTGGAACCTCGGTTTACAAATTTTCGTTTTACGAACGCCGCAGACCCATCTGGAACGGATTAATTCACTTTCCATTACTTTTAGTGGGAAAGTTCGCTTCAGTTTATGAACGCTTCAGTTTATGAACAGACTTCCGGAACCAATTACACCCATGCTTCGGGTTAAGTACGCTTCAGGTTGAGTACTCCGCGAACCCGTCTGGAACGGATTAATCCACTTTCCAATATTTTCAATGGGAAAGTTCGCTTCAGTTTAAGTACTCTGCAGACCGCCTGGAACAGATTAATCCACTTTCCATTACTTTCAATGGGAAAGTTCGCTTCAGTTTATGAACACTTCAGTTTATGAACAGACTTCCGGAACCAATTGTGTTCATAAACCGAGGTACCACTGTACTTCATATGTTGGTGAAATGCAGAGCCTCTCTTAAATGGTCGCAATAGGCTGTAAGCTACTCTCCCAGTTTCAGCCCAACCTGTCATAGGCTTTAAATACCATTGGACAACTCTGCAAGGTTGTTGTAAATCACCTAGCCATGGCCCCTTCCAGCTTGCAATATCGAGATAGCAAACTGCATTTGCTTTGAAGTGTGTTGGCAATGTTATTTTTTAAAAAGGGATTTCAATTAAATAAAAATGACTTTATGTCTGATTCTCAGTTTCTTTAGAAGTAAATTAACACACACTCATAAAAATTGTGTTGCAAGCCATTTTTCATAGTTAACAGTGTACAATATGCATGTATAGGGTTGCAACCTTCCATTTGTATTTTTTCAGCTCAATCTCTCCTACTCCTTGAGATTTTTTTGGTAGGGGAAATATTCCCGCACGAAATGTCTAGCTTTTTCTTGCTAATGAAATGACCCTCTGCTAACACAGCTTTGATGGTTTTGCATGGACTCTCAGGCCCCCCTTTAAAAATTGCCCGTATTTTAAGAACATTTACAAACAAGGGGTGGTGGGGAACAGCCTTTTAAAGAGCAGATCTGCAGTTATGGTTCCTGGAGGTGTTATTATCCAGGTAGCAGACTATGGTAGAGTTGATGTGGTACTGCAGCGAAATGTAAAATGAGCCCATGGTTATATTTTTGAAATATGACTTTGGAAATTTGGAGTTTCTTCCTAGCTCCTGCGTGATCATAAGCAAGATCCAAATGACCTAGTTTAAAGACTCTTCGACTAGTTGTGGGTGCTCAGTGCATTTGAAAATTTCATTCCCTGCCATCTTCTTTTATAGCAGAGTGAGGCAATTTCTAAGCCTTTGTCTTTGCAAACCTGCGTACAGAAAAGAACTGGGTGTTATTCTCAAAACAATCGTTATTTTTGCCACCACTGTGAAATTCAAGAGAAACTTCACAAATTTACAGTTTTATTCATCTTATTTTCCTTTTATGGGCATTCTGGAAACACATGAATGGCCGACACGTGGCGGTACACTAAATAACATGATGTTTATAGGCCAACCTTACATTGGTGATAAACTCCTATGGGTTTAGCATGAAATCGCCAGAAAAGTGTCATTTTAATACAACAGTGTAAAAGTACGAATAATAATAAAATGACAACAGAGGAGTCGCCCAATATAAGAGATGACAAGACAAAGTTACAGGAATCCAAGTGGCAATAAAACAGAAGTGATTATTTAAGCTTAAACATATGCTTGGACACAGTGGGCTCATCCACACTTCTGCTTGTCCCTAGAAAGCATGGGACTGAGCTGTTTTCTGCTTAACACATGCTTTCAAGACATGGGTCCAAGTGGCTTTCCCCTTGCTCCACTCATTTCCCCAGGAAAACCCACTCTTTAGCGCTAGGTTGGATATTAAGCTGGATAAAATATGAATTGCTGTTGGCTCCAACTGAGTGCCATAGAGTGGTTTTCCCTGGGGGAAGGCAGGGGGACAAGAGGAAGCGTGGATATTCCCAGAGCTTTAAAACTGGGACCTGTGCTTAAAAACATGACACAACATCAGATCAGAATTCTAAATCAGGTGAGGAGCCTTCACAAGTAGAGAAGACTCCATGCATAATAATAATAATAATAATAATAATAATAATAATAATAATAATAATAATTTATTATTTATACCCTGCCCATCTGGCCGGGTTCCCCCAGCCACTCTGGGCGGCTTCCAACAAAACATTAAAATACAGAAATCAAACATTAAAAGCTTCCCTAAACAGGGCTGCCTTGAGAAGCCTTCTAAAGGTCTGGTAATTGTTGTTCTCTTTACTCTCTGGTGGGAGTGCATTCCACAGGGTGGGTGCCACTACCGAGAAGGCCCCCTGCCTGGTTCCCTGTAACTTGGCTTCTCGTAGCGAGGGAACCGCCAGAATACCCTTGGCACTGGGCCTCAGTGTCCAGGCAGAACGATGGGGGTGGAGACGCTCCTTCAGGTAATTCTTCGCTGCATCAGAAATTATTCCTCCAGTTTAAGAAGAAGGTCAGGGGAGAGTCCTAATACTCTTGTCTCTGCTTCCCTTCACCACATACTTCACCCTATCCCCATTCACCTGAAAACAAGGAAGGGATGTATCTTACCGCATTACTGCCCTATGGTTCTTCCAACACCTGCTTTACCAGAACTACTGTATATCATTTTAACTGGAGTAGAAAACATTAATAAGATTTATTAGTGTATTAATTGTTGAGTTAGTCACAGATTTCTGATCAGGGCTGTCCACTATGAAAGGCTTTCCGGCTGCTGCTGCTGCTGTTAAGTTATGCATGCGTGTGTTGCCACCCCTCCCTCCAAGCATATAAATTTTGTTCTTTTGGCCAGTCAAGAACATTTTCTCACAATCATGAATGCAGATTAGCATTACCTCAACATACTTCATCATGCATTTTGAATATGTGCTAGTGATTAAGGGACTCAAAATACATGTGGCGCCTCAGGCATCCGCTGAAGGGGAGGGAAGGAAGAGAGGCAACTGCAAAGCCACCAGCTCAGAAGTTAGGGAGATAAAACAACAGAGCACCCAAGGAAAGGCAATCATTCTGCCATAACTATTGTACCTACATCAAAAGCATTTACTATATATACCTTATAACAGCTGCAACAATGTTATCAACACAGACCAAACAACCTGAAAACTAGTTATAACTGGTGGGATGGTGGCACAGGAGGCAAGTGCCCAAGCAGACAAGCAACTCAGGATCCCACCAGAGGATGGGAATGTTAATTTGAAATATATTGGTTATCTCTCCTTCATCAAATTAAAATAACACTCACACCCATAGTCCATCACCAGAAATGCAATCTTGCCCTTCTGTGCTCATACATACAGTTTTCTGACGTTTCCACTGAAAATTCAAGCAAGGGTTCTCAGCATTTGGCATGCTTACTGAGCACTGTACCTGGAACCAGCGGCGTAGGAAAGGGGAAACGGGCCGCCCCAAGTGCCATCATGGTGGTGGTGGCAAATTATCAAGGAACAATTACTGCCCTACCAAGGTGGTTCATAAATATTTTTTTAAAAAAAAATGCCTGTTCCAAAGGCATTATATACAGTGGAACCTCGGTTTATGAACACCTCGGTTTACGAATTTTCGGTTTACGAACGCCGCAAACCCATCTGGAATGGATTAATTCACTTTCCATTACTTTCAATGGGAAAGTTCGCTTCAATTTATGAACGCTTCAGTTTATGAACAGACTTCCAGAACCAATTACACCCATGCTTCGGGTTAAGTACGCTTCAGGTTGAGTACTCTGCGGACCCGTCTGGAATGGATTAATCCACTTTCCATTACTTTCAATGGGAAAGTTCACTTCAGTTTATGAACACTTCAGTTTAAGTACTCCGCGGACCATCTGGAACAGATTAATCCACTTTCCATTACTTTCAATGGGAAAGTTCGCTTCAGTTTATGAACGCTTCAGTTTATGAACAGACTTCCGGAACCAATTGTGTTCATAAACAGAGGTACCACTGTATAGGGATTATGTGCATTGTGGCTATAGAGTACAGGAGAATTTTCACTGTGGCAATAGCAACTAAGTCTTCCGTGATTAAAGACCGAGAAGGATTGCCTAATTCAGTAGCTCCAGTCAAACACTGTCTCTCTCAGCAAAGCTTCCTATTCATGAAGGTAGCAATGCAGAATGCTCTCCCAATCCCTTCTTTACCCAGGCTTTAGTGCTGGTGAATTCTGCCACCCCTTCTGCTACCAAAAGCCACTTGGGCAAGAGCTAGTGCAGCATAGTTGCAGGAGAGCAACCCTCCTCTAATAAACCAGGCAGAGAGGGGTGCTTCCACTACAACTGGCCCTAGCCTTAGTTCTGATGACTCTCTAAAACTAAGTATTATTGCTAAGTGTCTAATGTCTAATAAAAGTCAGCAGAAGGATTGAGAACAGGATTCTTCCTCAGGAAGAGTTTTAGCCTATTCTTTAAATTGTTTAAATACAACAACACAAAAAAACCCTAATAACAAAATACGACATTCTTACATTCTTAGAAGACCTTTCTAATAAGATTGCATCATTAGGATGCCAGTATCCCCAAAATGTAATTCACACATTTTGTTATTTCTGCACTATGTGGTTCATTAAGAGCTGCATGTGATTGATAGTACTGACTTTTTTCATTCAGTTCAGTAACCCACAACATTTAGTCAACCGTGCCTGAAATGAGATGATACATTTGTTTCAATCTTTTAACAGTCCCCATACTTCAAACAACAAAACATAATGACTATTGGTTCCAAAATTTAGCAGTAAGTTAACAGAAATTAAATAAAACACCACTTTTACTGAGGAATAAATAATCCTCTGACTTTTCTTATCCCATCTAAATTGGCTGATCATTTTCTACCAACTTCTCAAAATTGTATATTGCATTATGTTAGGATTAATGTAGGTCGAAGGGAAAATATGTTTAAATGCCCATGATCTAGCACATTACAAATATTATCACATTCTGGAAACACAGAGATGCTTTGGATGCAGTAAAATGAATCCCATTTTGGACTACGGGTAGGACAAGTCAAATGTAAAAAATGAGATGAGTGGCACTCCTTTCACACATTCTATGAAAACATGGGCCTGCAAGTAGGTCTGTGCGTAATGTCCTATTTCCTTACCTCTTTAAGAACATGGTTTCCAAATGTGCAGAGAGAATCCTATACACACACAGTTTATGTCTTGCTGGTGTTCTGTCCTTAGAAACAACATAGGAAGACTGCCAGAGTGCTCCCATTAACCTCCTGTCCATTCAGCCTATGCCCTTTGAATATGGGAAGAAGGCTAATGATCCCACCATACCTCTCTTCCTAGAGGATATTGGAGAAATAATATATATATATATATGATAAGAATAATATTGGAGAAAACTGGATATTGAAACCTGCTTAACCTAAATCTTATATCCCAGTTTTACAGTGGCCCTTTAAAGTACGCTTCACGCAGAGTATACGCAGTCAGAAGTTGACCTGGCTAAGAAAACACCACCAAGAACGTAGGGTATTATTTCCCTTATATGAAACCCCTTACTAGCTGCACACTTGTAAAAGTAGGCAGATGAAAATACAAACGGTTGGGTTTCTTTAACTGAAAAACAAACTGACTCTAAAGAGACTTTAAACTAAAGATAAATGCTTTCTCCCACTTTCCAAACCTCCCACAAAACTCCCATTAAACTACCCAAGAATTAACAGCAAACTAGCATTATAACTAAGCAACTCTCATACTAAGATTCAACTAAGGAATCTCTTAAACTGAGAGTCTCTCTTACTAAGATTCAACTTGGAATCTCTTAAACTGAGAACAACTGAGAGAGTGATCTACTTAGAGATGAATCAAACTGAAAGATCTAACTAAGAGATACAGAAGGCTTTCTGGCAGAGCCTTATATACAAAAAGCAGAGCCCACACCTGTGAGCAATTAGCAGAAATCACCTGCACCTGTTTCTCTTAAACAGACAGTATTTACATTAGACCGGCTCTAAAGTAACTTGACTATTCAAAAAATCCAACAGAGGAGTTGTCCAACACAGATAGGACAAAATTCCTCATGAAGCCCAAGTTCTTGACAAGATACTGGGCAGCTGGTATCACATGATTTTCATCAGGAAGGTGTCACCACGTCCGGATGACCTCATTGCTTTGTGACAGAGCCTTTCTTAGTCCTCTGACTCACAAATGGGAGCTTGTTTCCCCTTTGCAGGTTTTCTCACTGGCACTGAGGGGGTGCAACATCCCTGCAGCCTTTAGGCCTATAGCGAGTGATGGAAGCTAGGCTGAGGTGACCTTCACCTTACTTGTGTATCCACAGAGGAATTGGTCGGGGCAGCATTGTTACCTTTGGTTGGGTGTAGAAAACAAATTCAATGGAATGATTGGTTTTTTTATTTTGTTTTTACATTTTCAGTTGAAACAATAGCAACAGGATGCTGAACATATGGCGCAGGGGCCCCAAACTAAGGCTCGGAGGCCGGATGTGGCCCAATCGCCTTCTAAATCTGGCCCGCGGACGGTCTGGGAATCAGCATGTTTTTACATGAGTAGAATGTGTCCTTTTATTTAAAATGCATCTCTGGGTTATTTGTGGGGCATAGGAATTCATATTTTCCCCCCAAAATATAGTCTGGCCCCCCACAAGGTCTGAGGGACAGTGGACGTTTCCTGACCCCTGGTATGGTACAACAAACAGGTAGAATGGAGAGAGTTCTATGGGGCTCCAGACCAGCAGAGGGCCTGGAATCTTAGCTTTCTTTTCTTTTAAAAAGTAAATTATAAGTTGTGGGCCAAGGACCAAGGAGCTTCTAGGGGTCCAGCGCATCTTCCTGCTAAATGCTGTGTGCAAGAAGAAGCCAACCCAGCCCTATTCAAGGAAGCCAGTAGCAGAGGCAATGGTCACTGTCTCTCTGGGGCCCAGGCCCTTTCTCCACTCCTCTGTATAAATTTACCCCAATGAATTCAGATTTTCAAATATTTTTATATTATTCCCTGAGAAACAGGAATTACTATATTGGTCAATATTTCTTTCATTTTAAAAGGGTGAGGCCATGAGGGAGGAGACGTGTGGTTGGAGGAGGAAACAAGGGGCCCACGGATACCTTGTGTCAAAGGACCCCCAGAAAACTGGAGCCAACCCTGGTTTCTTCCCAATGCAGTGCTGGGCATGTGTTCAAGGGGCCCAATTCATATCGTGCACCAGTATTGCAAGGTATACATCTGAACCCACATGCATGTCCACTCTGCATATAAATCCTACATATACAAGTGAGAGTTATGGAGCCTTTTGTATGGAGTCAGGATGTGTGTACATTAAAAAGACACATATACATTTAACCTTTATGCTTCATAAAGAACTTGGCACACCACGAAGTAGAAAAACCAAGCCATGGATTTGAGATCTGTGTCTACTGTGAGAGTTCAGCTCTCCCTTCAAAACCCCATGATGGCAAGGCAGCAGAGTCTCTCAACCACTCTTTTTGTCTGTGGTTCAGAGACATCTAGGGCTGATCCTTGAGATAGTTTAGCAAAGAGGCATCCCATTGGAGCTGTGCACTAACTAATCATTGAAAACCTAGGGTCTAAAATAAGAATAAAGAATACAATGTCTTAGTTTAAGGAAGACAACGACTTTATCTCTGTAATTCCTGACTTATAAACTTACCTTAAAAGAGATCTTACTTGTCTGTTTGGAGTCTGATTCCTGCTTACAGGAGGCTGAGAAATAGTAAACAGACCTTCCTTCCAAATACAAGGATTAGTGCTCCGATTTCCCCTGCAACTATTAGGGTCAGGCTGTTCACTGATCTTTCCAGGCCACGCTGGAGGTAGGTACTTGTACCAGGATCACAAATAGTTTGTAAGGGTATATTTTATATTAAATTCATGCCAGCTGTTACAATGCCATGATCCATATAAACCAGGCACCCCCAAACTCCGGCCCTCCAGATGTTTTGGACTACAATTCCCATCTTCTCTGACCACTGGTCCTGTTAGCTAGGGATCATGGGAGTTGTAGGCCAAAACATCTGGAGGGCCGCAGTTTGGGGATGCCTGGTATAAACCATGTGAATTGTCCAGATTAGCACCCATCATTATACCAGGGCCCAGGAAATCCTGTTGGTATCCCTGCATGCCAGTACTTCAGTTAATAAGCTTCCAAGATGTTTGATGTACTATTGACCTATTTTCACTAGAACATTTCTAAAGATGAGTACATGTCAAGATGGTGTTGAAGGGCTGCTTGAATTCTGAAAGAATTGTACAAGCAAACAAATCAAAGATCAACTTCACCAGAAGCAACCTCTGATCATAAAACAATCACCCATGAAATAGGCATGGGCTTCAGTAAAGGACAAGTGTTATAGGATGGGAGAGAGAGAGAGGGTGGGGTGGGGTGGGGTGGTGAAGCTTATGTTCTTTTACTTAGTGTATGCATGCGGTTTTTGTGTCAGTGTCAGGTAGGTCCTCCTTCTATTCACTTGTTATGTTTCGCTATACTGCATATAACACCAACATCTCACAACAAATGTAACTTATCTGCAGAAAACACAACCTGAAGAAAGAGACAGTGCATGTGCTTTTGTAAATGACGAAAATCTCTCTCTCTCTCTCTCTCTCTCTCTCTCTCTCTCTCTCTCTCTCTCTCACACACACACACACACACACACACACACACACACACACAATAAGAATGGAGGGCTCTTTAATCTGATACTTTAGGTACCTATCATATTTGGTTCTCTGTTTCTTTGTTGAAAATATTCCTGAAAAATTCAAGCTACCTTCAAATATAGAGTCATACCTCGGTTTGAGTATTTTCAGTTTAAGTACTCTGCGGACTCATCTGGAACGGATTAATCCACTTTCCATGACTTTCAATGGGAAAGTTCGCTTCAGGTTAAGTGCGCTTCAGGTTAAGTGTGGACTTCTAGAACCAATTACACTCATCCTTCGGGTTAAGTACGCTTCAGGTTGAGTACTCTGCAGACCCGTCTGGAACGGATTAATCCACTTTCCATTACTTTCAATGAGAAAGTTTGCTTCAGATTAAGTACAGACTTCCGGAACCAATTGTGTACTTAAACCGAGGTACCACTGTATTGGGAAAGTTCTCCATGGTTTTTTTTTACAGGGATTGTTGTAGCCAGTGGCGTTTGATTCCCCCCACCCACCTCAATAATCACAAAACAGGGAGAGGGATTCCTTTGCTGCCTTCCTCAATGGCAACATTTTATGAACTTGAATCATCAGAGTGATTTTAGAAAATGTATTGCCTTATCACCAGTAAATAAACCAATACAGTACTAAATTCTGAAGCAAAAACAAAAGAAAAAGTTTCATAGAAGATATGAGATATAGGCTTCCCATAACTATCATTTCACGTAATATTTTGTCCAAAGGCTTAGAATTATTAGCATATTTTCTATTTGTTACTGTATATGGAAAACCTGATGTAAGATGATGTACATTTAACTCCAGCTAAGCTAAGTTCAGCACCGAAAACCTGTTGCTGATTCCCCCTCCTCCATCCCAGCTTTTGTTGTAAGGCATATTTGCCCAGTCTCAATTGGTTTTGAAAGGTATCTCTAACATTTTGAAGACTAACCTCAAAGGGACCCCTGACCATTAGGTCCAGTCGTGAACGACTCTGGGGCTGCGGCGCTCATCTTGCGTTATTGGCCGAGGGAGCCAGCGTACAGCTTCCAGGTCATGTGGCCAGCATGACAAAGCCGCTTCTGGCGAACCAGAGCAGCACACAGAAATGTCGTTTACCTTCCCACTGTAGCGGTACCTATTTATCTACTTGCACTTTGACGTGCTTTCGAACTGCTAGGTTGGCAGGAGTTGGGACCGAGCAACGGGAGCTCACCCCGTCGCGGGGATTTGAACTGCCGACCTTCTGGTCGGCAAGCCCTAGGCTCTGTGGTTTAACTCACAGCGCCACCCACGTCCCTTTAACCTCAATTAAGGACCATCTAATTAAAGTATTAGACAAAGTTGAAATCATGTCATGGACTAAACTCATCATGGGCATGGACTTAGAAACCACAGCTTCAATGACAGAAAATGTAATCCTATTTATGATGCTGTGTCATTCAGACATTAACTGTATTATGCTTACTAGAAATAATCTAGTACTGTTAAAATTTGGGGTACCACCTCAAAGGCTGTACCACCTTTACTGACTTTACTGGACTTTGCAATCATCATCTGAGGCTCTTGTTTTTGTGCCCTGTCCATAGGAGGCCTGGAAGCTGGCAATAGGAGAAAGGCCTTTTCACTGGTGTCTCCCCACTTATGGAATTCTCTCCCCAGGGAGGCTCACGGGGAACCATCTTTGTATAGTTTTAGGCACCAAGTAAAAAGGCCATTGATTTGATGTTCTTTCAAGTAAATATTGCCTCTTTCTGTAGAGCAGGATCTGCTAATTCTGTCTTTTATTTGTATTGATTTTTAAGAAGAAGAGGAGTTTGGATTTGATATCCCGCTTTATCACTACCCTAAGGAGTCTCAAAGTGGCTAACATTCTCCTTTCCCTTCCTTCCCCACAAAAAACACTCTGTGAGGTGGGTGGGGCTGAGAGACTTCAGAGAAGTGTGACTAGCCCAAGGTCACCCAGCAGCTGCATGTGGAGGAGCAGAGACACGAACCCGCTTCCCCAGATTATGAGTCTACCACTCTTAACCACTTTATTGTATTTTGTTTTAGTGATTCTATCATGTTTGTAAGTTGCTTTGAGTCATTTCTGTGACTAAAGCAACCAATAAATATAATGCTAATATTATTATTTTGTATTGATATAATAAGTAAGAAATAGTGTTCTTTAAAAAATGAATGGGTTGCAATATAATAGGGTAGATAGAGAATTAGATAGGACAAAGTATTATACCACAGCTTTTTGTGTTCATATGATGTTAATGCTGATGGTATCTCCATAGCATGTATGCACAAAATGACATTTATATTTAAATGTTTTATTTTTCTGACTTTTGTAGATTTCACTGAGGATGGTTGATATAGCCGAAGGCAGAGAGCAGTTCCACCTTTCATGGATTCAGCTCACATTCAAGCTTTTAAGCGGTTTACGGGTCTACTTTAGTGTTCTCCTAATCTCTAATTGATTTTCCTGAATGCTTTGCATTGTTATGCTTGTTCTGATTAATTAACTTCCCAACCTTTTCAATGTAATCATGATGATCTCATTAAAAAGGCCTATCTAGTCTCTTTCTCTGTGATGGTCTATTTTCTTCAAAAGTTTACACGAAAGCAAATGCTGGATATGAGTATACCAACACATGCCCTTCATGACTTTGTGCTAAAACAAGGTTCACATTGGTAGCACATAGTAGGACATAAGATATCCAGGAGGAAGGTAAGCATAGCAGCTGATATTGGAAGAACTGCTGTGAAACATCTGTTTTGGGTACAGTAAGTTGTAATACAGACCTAGCTCCCATTCCCTGTCTATATGTTTGTCAAGGTCTCCCCACACCCGACTCTTTCCAGATTTCCCCTTTTCCTTAACTTCAAATGAAGTGCTAGCAACAGAAAGAAGAAAAACCTCCCTCCTCCTTCTTCCCTGCAGCATTGTCCCATCCCACATGAGATAGAACCACATGGAGGAATATTCTCTACTGGTGTCTTAGAGTATGAACATGCCCTTAAACTGCAGCAGCAGAAATGTACAGGAATGTTGTTCCCATGTCACCAAACCTCAGTCTACATTAATTTGGGCTGAGAACATATGCCTCCAATTCCATTTTGTGCTGATTTGAAGTGTTGCAGCAGTGGAAAGTGGCCAATCTTCCTTCAGGACAGTAGGGCTCATCCTTTACATCAAAATGCAAAAAGCAAACATTCCAGGCAAGGAGCCTTCCCAATATAGATGCATGTTCCACTTGCTCCGCTTCTGACCTTGCTGCTCAACGTAGCAAAGTCTGAAAATTTTAAACTTGTAGGAGACTCAGGGTATATTTCCTGTCCCTTCCACGCTGGCCTGGAAGGTCTGAACACACTTAAAAGGCTCGTGATTGGGAAGCTTGTAAGCATGTTTAGGCATGCTTAGGCAGAAATTGCAAAATCCCTCAGAGTTCAAGAATCCATCAGATTTCATGAGACTTCAGAAATTGACCATTTTATTTGAACTCTCATGCCTGAGGGTTGAGGAGAGGGTATGGGGTGACTGTTGCTGAAAGATGGGAGCTCACTTTGTTGTTGTTGTTGTTTAGTCATTTAGTCATGTCCGACTCTTCGTGACCCCATGGACCATAGCATGCCAGGCACTCCTGTCTTGCACTGCCTCCCGCAGTTTGGTCAAACTCATGTTCATAGCTTCGAGAACACTGTCCAACCATCTCGTCCTCTGTTGTCCCCTTCTCCTAGTGCCCTCAATCTTTCCCAACACCAGGGTCTTTTCCAAGGATTCTTCTCTTCTCATGAGGTGGCCAAAGTATTGGAGCCTCAGCTTCACGATCTGTCCTTCCAGTGAGCACTCAGGGCTGATTTCCTTCAGAATGGATAGGTTTGATCTTCTTGCAGTCCATGGGACTCTCAAGAGTCTCCTCCAGCACCATAATTCAAAACTCCATGGACAAAGACAACAGGGAGCTCACTAGGAAATAGTATTTCCACATCCACTCTCCAGTCTTTAGGAAATCAATTTGAGAAAGTGTAACATGTCTCATTCACTTTCTGGATAACAATTTGAGACAGCACCATAGTCGTCCTAGAGGTCCGTTTTGAACACATTGCTTGCATCTACGGTGCACTTCTGCTTACTTGGAGTGGCGCTGCACTTTGAGCCCTGCTCCTCGATGTCAGATCTCCTCAAACAACCATACATTGCCTTTTTCTTTGAAGAGAGACCCCAAGACGTGAGCTCCTGGTGTTGTGTACAGGTGTCCTCATCATGCAGAGACTCTACATGACAGCAAGAGATCATGTGTTTAGGTTCCTCTTCAAGCAACTGCAGTTTCACATCAAACTAGTACAGTATGTGGGTTTTTTGAGAAAGGAGACACAAAGTCTAGGACAGGACTAAAAGCACTGCCTCACTATAAATAAACACAACTGTACCCTGCACATAAGTGGCACATAAGTAGTGTGTGTCTCCTCATTAGTTGGAATTTTTCATCTCTGAAAAACAGCTTAAAGTATCTTTTTGCAAGACATTTTTTTCCCTGAATCATCAGAGATCCTCCCAGTTCATAGCAGTTATGACATATGCCACCTTTTTCAGTTCTGCTAAAAGTATTTTGAAATCTTAGCATTTAATCATGCAATATAAATCCAATGATTAATTCACAACTGTCTTTTTTATATAAAGAAATAAACCTTTAGAGGCTGAGCAGGTAAGAATAAGTTCAAAGTTTTCTAAATCTTAGTAATACACGATCATGGAAAGCCATTCTTCCTTTAGGCCACATAGCTTTGTGAGAGTAAATGCATCATTCTAAATGCACTGCATACAGAGAAAGTATTGATATCTCTAAGAAAAAGGCTTGCCTGTTTCTCTTCTGAATGTCACTCAGCAGCTTTATGTGCCCACAGAGAAAGGGAACCCAGCAGTTCTAACTAATCAAATACTTATGCTCACCTGTAATAAGAAAGTCATTTTCTATGAGTTTTTGGACCACACAGTGGTGATCTTCTTTTGAATAAAAGAGAGACTGAAATAGGAATATGGGAGATTAAAATACAGAGTTCTGATTCCTTAAAAACACAACTGGGGTGAGAGCTGATTGAAGTTCCATGGAGGCAGAGGAGAGTTTTGAAAACAAAACGTCTTAACAGGCAGATCCCTGTTAAGATGCTTTTCTTGATATTGAAACTCTTGAATTTTACTAAAATCAGTGTAAATATAGTTGAGATAACGTTGGAAAGTGCTTTCTTATTTATCTGCTGAAATGGGTCAGATAACTTTGTTTAAGAAATAAAACAATCTGAAGATGTCCACTGCACACTGATTTTGAAGTGACTAGGAACACCAAGCATTGACTATTGGCAGGTATGGTGCTAACATAATAAAAGCTCTGCTGATAAAACTAAAGGTCCATTTAGTTCAGCATCCTGTATTTCACAGTGGCCACCCAGATGTCTATAAAGGTAAAGGGTAAAGGGACCCCTGACCATTAGGTCCAGTCGTGACCGACTCTGGGGTTGCGCGCTCATCTCGCATTATTGGCCGAGGGAGCCAGTGTATAGCTTCCAGGTCATGTGGCCGCATGACAACGCCGCTTCTGGTAAACCAGAGCAGCACATGGAAACACCGTTTACCTTCCCGCTGTAGCGGTTCCTATTTATCTACTTGCATTTTGACGTGCTTTCGAACTGCTAGGTTGGCAGGAGTTGGGACCAAGCAATGGGAGCTCACCCCATCGCAGGGATTCGAACCGCCGACCTTCTGATCAGCAAGCCCTAGGCTCAGTGGTTTAACCACAGCGCCACCTGGGTCCCTCAATGGTTCCTATGGGCATCCACCCAGATGCCCATAGGAAGCCCCAAATATCCTCCCCTGCTTTTGTTATGCAGTAACTGGTATGTAGAGGCTGTGAGGGATTCCCCGTTTCAAACCCCTCACTGCTTCAACAACAGAGGCTCTCCCTGTGCTTCTATACAAACGGGAGTAAACCTCCAGTGTCCAAATTGGACTTGTCTCCAGGATACCTCAGGGCTCTGCGTTCGAAACCTATTGCCACCAGTGGGGTCTCCCTCCCATGGATCCCTACTGCTACAATTTGCCTCTCCCTTAGGCAACTATGTGGCTCCCTTGGCTTTGCTAACCAGCCCTTTGTATGGCAGGAGAAAAAGCAAACAGTTTCCTCTTCCACAGGAAAGCTTTGTTCTCGCCTCTTAGTCACACCTCGGAAGGTACTGAGGCCACGAGCGTTTTGGCACATTTAACTTTATTATTTAACTTGAAAACATGGATTCCTCTGGTTCTTAAAAGTGCATATCTTATTTTCATATAATGCAAACTTGTTAATACATCTCCTGCATCTTGATAATAACGGTTATAACTTTTCTTCCCATCCACACAAACCTAACCTCCTGCTCCCTCTCTAACCCTCCACTCCCCAACTGCCTTTCAACGGTTGTTCCCCCTCCATTTAGAACGCCATCAAGCTCTGCCTCCCAGGGAACACCTGCCTATCATGTTAGTGATAGGTTAACCCATGATGAACCGGAATCATCATCAGGCACTATTCCGCCACAGAGGCATGGGGCCTCTTATTCTGTAGGAAGTTAGTACAAAACCCTCATGAACAGTAGTCAACAGCCTTTATTGCCATGTGTTTCTATACAAATTCATCTAAGTTGGTGGTCCTCACCACATCTTGCAGAAGCAAATTTCATCATTTAACGGTGCATTGCCATAGCTAGCTGAAAAGGAGGAAAGGAATTAACTAGAAGTCTTTACAGACTTCTGATTGTGCCCTATGGGGTTTTCCTTTTTTAGAGTTTCTGAATTTAGATGCTTTTGTTAGCAATGACAGTGGTAAACTCCACAGTTTCTAAGTTGGAAACCTGACTGACACAGAGACAAATGGCACCTCTCTCTCTCTCTCTCTCTCTCTCTCTCTCTCTCTCTCTCTCTCTCTCTCTCTCTCTCTCTCTCTCTCTCACACACACACACACACACACACACACACACACACACACACTGCATGTGAGGATAATTTCCTCAAAACCCATGTTTATTTACATGGATTGCACAGAAGTCTAGCAATAACGTGTATTACATTTCTGCAGTCTGTCTTTCTGTTCCATTCTGGAGGGCTCATCTGAAAATGAGGAGGGGGGGGGGAATCTTACTTCATATATACTTCCAATTTTCAATTTAAAAGCTCCTGCAGCAGTCTTTAGGGCAGGCAGCTGCATCCCTACTTTGGCACCCTTCTCCTCTATTATTCAAAGCATGAGAGTGGCAGACAAAAAGAATGAGAAATAAAAAAAACCCCTCTCTCCAATCTATTCCTCATGCACACCGTCTCTCCCTACTTGAAAGAAAAGGAAGGCATTGTTTTAAAGGATCGGGTGCTGACTGGGAGGCCTTTGGCTTGAGTTTGAATGTGAACCAGGGAACAAGAATAAGAATATTAATTTGAATGGTATACGAAATCCAATAACATGAATAAATAAATTTAGGCATGGATAGGCCTAGATGTGATTTCTATAAACCATGGTTTTCAGAGTTGTCTCTATCCCTGTTTCCAAATGATGGCTAAACCAGAAGCTCCACCTACATGTAATATTAGTAGTGACTATGGGATGAGGAGAAATTTAATTCAGTTCACATTTAAAAGTGAACCTATTTAATTTGCACTTTCTGAAACAATATGAGAACTGAAACACAACCATCCTTTGAAATTTGCACTTCTCCTAATTTTGCAATACAGTTTGTCACCCAACCAAAGTTTACCAAAAATCATATACTGGGGTAACCTGTGCATAAAAATGCACAAACCAATGAAAAGATAATGCAAAAATGCATTACATGAGGGAAATTTGCTTTGCAAATTTTCATGAGGACGTTTAAAAAATATCAGAAAGTGACGTGGAAATATGGAGAGCTGAACTTAAAATTGGAAAAAAGGAGAAATTGAGATGAACCAAGATTGACAGATTTGTTAATCTCTACCATTGGCATATCCCTAAATGTAACACAGCAGTTATGGTAGCGGGTGAGTATTATGTGCTTGCTCTGGAAAGGGACTGGGCAAAATCAGTTTTTCACAGACAACGACCATTCCCTATCCTGTGTTTAAGAGATCCATGTACAGTGGCCCTTTGTGGCCTTGGTGCAATTAGAAAAGGGATCTAGAAATCTTTACTGACTAGTTTTGCTTGACTGGTATTATATATTTTAATTCCAAAAGTAGGAGTTGATAAGGAACTTTGTTACTAAATTGAACTGATTGATTTTTCTGTACTTTTTCTTCCCAAGAATAAGCTCTGTCTCTCTTCAAGCATTAACAATTTTATGAGAAGGAGATTTCAATCTACATATAATTACTATGCAGTTTTCATTTTCTCCCCTTCGTCTCAAATAACTGTGATTTGGGTGAAGAAGAAGAAGAAGAAAAAGTTATCTGTGATTTTGAAAATATGTTTGGGAGTTAATCTTCTTTGATGTGTAAATGAAGAGTTTAAAAATGCTTTTGTGGAAAAATAGTAACAAGTAGGGCAATAGTATATCACCTAAGGTATCAGATTACAAACTTACTCTTTGTGAATCTCTTTGCTTTAAGGTGTGCACAAAATGGACCTTTTGTATTATATGGATACTAATTATTCCACATTTCAATGAAAATATACAGTTGAATTCTAGCACCCCCCCCTTTTGGCAGACTTTTGGGGTAACAGCTCCTAAGAAGTTTTGGGTGGAATAACTTTTTAAAAAGTTTATCATAAATGAGTGCACACCCAGGTGGCGCTGTGGGTTAAACCACTGAGCCTAGGGCTTGCTGATCAGAAGGTCAGCGGTTCGAATCCCTGCGACGGGGTGAGCTCCCGTTGCTTGGTCCCAGCTCCTGCCAACCTAGCAGTTCGAAAGCACGTCAAAATGCAAATAGAGAAATAGGATCCGCTACAGCGGGAAGGTAAACGGCGTTTTCATGTGCTGCTCTGGTTTGCCAGAAGCGGCTTTGTCATGCTGGTCACATGACCTGGAAGCTATATGCCAGCTCCCTCGGCCAATAATGCGAGATAAGCGCACAACCCCAGAGTCGGTCACGACTGGACCTAAAAAAAGTTTATCATAAATGAGTGCACATAGCCAATAGCTCATAGTGACCCAACTAAACTAAAATATTTAATTCCCATTAATGTGACATCTCCAGTTCCCCAAATCATGGTTTGAAAGACTGGGCTCATGCTGCAGGCACACACACTTCTTCTCTTACCTGGTTTGAATAACCAGTTGGTGGGATCCAGCCTTCCTCCTGAGCAAATGGTAGGGCTACTTCCGTTTATGCAGGGAACCAGGATCCAACAGTCTTCCCAAGAAGGAAGGGGTCAGGATGGTGATTTCTGCCAACTCCCCTATCTTCTCGCAGCCGCCCACTCTCCCTGCACCACATCCAGAGACGAATGATAAATGACGAATGTCAGGAGTATGGGCAGGAGTCAGGCTCTGGGGCCTGTAGTGCTTTGCAGGACTGGGGCCTGCCTCAGCTTGTGCTGGAGCAGCAAGGCGTGGCCACACAGGTGAAGACCTCAGCTTGTGCTGGAGAGGCAAGGAGTAGTCACTCAGGTTAGGCCACTTGATATCTCACTGCACCTGGTGGCAGGAGCTGGGAGGGATAAAAGCCCAGCATTTTCCCTTCAGCGCTTGGCCACAGCCACACTATCCCTGCCTGGTTGCATCTGGCCTCTTGATCCTTGCTCCTTGGACCCTTGCCTTGCTGACGTCTTGATCCTTGCTCCGTGGACCCTTGCCTTGCCGACGTCTTGATCCTTGCTCCGTGGACCCTTGCCTTGCCGACGCCTTGATCCTTGCTCCGTGGATCCTTGCTCCGTGGACCCTTGCCTTGCCGACGCCTTGATCCTTGCTCCTTGGACCCTTGCCTTGTTGACGCCTTGATCCTTGACCCTCGTACCTTCGCCTTGCTCCTTGCTCCTTGGACCTTCGCCTTGCCGACGCCTTGCTCCTTGACTCCCAGACCTTCGCCTCTGCCTTGCTCCTTGACTCTGCGACTGGCTGCTGCTGGACCCTCAGCCCTGCACCTGTTCCTGCTTCTACACCACCATCTTGCCTCTGGTCCTGACGCCCGCCGACCGGACCGTGACAACGTATAATACCTTTGCTGGAACTAAATGACAAATAATGCCTTCACTGGAACTAACACACAGCACCGAAGCGCCAAAAAAACCAGCACAGAATGGGTAAAAAATGAAAGCTGTTATAGCCAATCATAGTCTGCCAAAGTGCCAGAAAAAACAGCACAGAAAGGGTTAAAACACCAATCTCTGGCTACCAGCAACAGCAGAGATAGGGGGGGGGAACCAACAACAACAGCCCGAATGGGCCGATGGGCGTGCCAGGAGTGAGGGCTCTGCGTGTTACGTCTGACACACGTGTCATAGGTTCGCCATCACTGTCCTAGCCAAACTCTCCAAGAAAACAGGCTGTGAAATGCCTGCCCTTGCAAGTGGCAGAGGCTGGCGGTGGCGGCGGAGGGACGAGCAGCCCAAAAGGGCTTGCTGGCTCCAGAGAGGTGCTGCCCCAAATGGCACTCAGCCAGCCCAACTCAGCCCCCTTCCTCCACTACGCAAGGCGGGGAGAAGCCAGGAGGAGGGAGGGAGGAGGCGCCGTGGTGTGTGAGAGGGAAGGGGAAAATGGCACCGGAAAAAATGGCGGTACCGGGGGAAAAATTAGCGGAAAAAAAAATAACAAAAAAGAATCGCCGATCCACGGACCATCTGTGGGCCGGATCCTGAGGGCAATTGGGCCAGATCCGGCCCATGGGCTGTAGTTTGCTGACCCCTGTTCTAAAAGTAACAAAGTGATTTTTGAAACAAAATTTAAAAATTCCTTCCAGTAGCACCTTAGAGACCAGCTAAATTTGTTACTGGTATGAGCTTTCATGTGCATGCACACATGTGAAGAGAGCTTTTAAAAAAGTATTGCACCCCACCCCCTTTCCCTGAAAATTTCCATATATATTTTTCTGGGGGGAAGTACCGGGAAAAATCAAAGTGTGTCCCCCCCCCCCCCGGCTTCAACATTTCCAGAAATTTTACATCTCTATGTAAGACATCCATAAGATGAGGCCTTGAAACTATGCAAGATTCTTCTAGTTTTTCAGGATCACTTTCTCAGAGGCTTCGTCAGGTTCTGAGATGAGCAATATCCTTACATTGCCAATGAATTTCTCCTAAATAAAAATATTGAGGTGAATTCATGGGAGGAGAGAGTGAAATAAATTCAGAGGATCTTAGAGGGGAGTAAAAAAGAACTTTGAGCAGATTAATGAAATGTCTTGCAAGGGTCCTGAACATCACATCCAGATTGACTCCAAAGCACCCTGTTTGAACCCAAACTTTATGCAATTTGCAGCTTGCCTCTTATTCATCTTTCCAGCATTCAAGTTGCATAAGAAGCTGTTTGACATCTTTTAACAGCTTTATCAAATCTCTAGAAACTGAACATTCTAAAATAGAAGGACCTTGAGAAAGTACAGGCAATTGCTCATGTGCAAATTACATCAAGTCTTGGGTTACATAAACACAAAAGGCACGTATTTGCTGCTGCTTTTCATATGTCTAATTTCAAAGGACTTCATTTATTTATTGTAAAAAATATCAGAAAGATAAAGCTGCTGTTTATTACCTTCTTTGTACTCTAATACAACGGCCTAGATTTCAAAGGTGCATTGAAAATCCAAAGAAATTGTTTTTGTATAGCAGTAGCTGCCACACTGGAATGACTAAAAGACAGAAGGTTAACCTTGGCTCTGGGCTAGTTCCACCCACCCTTTAGTTTATGTTAAGGTTCTAACTGAAATGTTCGTCTCCCCCCCCCCTCTGTCTTCATTTCTAGTTTCTGCTTTAGCAATGTAATATCAACACTCTTTGGATTTAGCATCAGTAATGAGAGCAGTAAAAAAAACAAAAAAAACTCTCCATGCATATCTTTTGATTCTAATGACACAGATCCAACCAGCCAGCCATTGTGGTGACATCTGCATTAAATATCATTAAACTGGATAAACTGTTTATCTTTTCTTACAGCTTTGCAAACTGCTATCTGGAAGTTCATGGTTAAAGCAGATTTGCATGTAAAATCACAGTGTACCAGTAAGCTAACTTCTGTAACGCTTACGGAGATGGGGAGGGGGGGGGGAATTGGCTGGATACTGCAAAATCTTGAAAGAGGGGTGAGCAGGCTCAATCAAGATTTAATTTTTTAATTATTATTTTTTTTAAAAAAGTTTTCTGGGAGTCTGAATAATGGAATACAAATCTATCATTCCTCTCACCACTAAGGAAGCATTTGATGAACCCTCTAAGTGTGCTAGAGAAAGGGAACCAAGTTTAGCTGTAATTATCTGAAAGTGCCATTAATCTGTGTCATAGAAACAGTGGGACATATTCCTAGTGGGATAGAAATTTAAATGCTAAATTCCTTCCCAGGATCCTATGTTCTATCCACATGAAAGACTTCAGGTGTGAAATTTGTGTGTTTATGAACATGTGGACACCCATGAAAATGAAAGAACTGATGAGATTTTGTTTTGTTTTTTTTTTAAAAAAAATCTATTCTCACTTCCCCTTCTTCATTTCCAATCTATTTTTTAATTGAAATTGATTTATCATAAACAAACAAACATAATAACAAACAAATGAACAAATTACAGAGATGCAGTTACATAGAGCCAAGATTTTAAGATGGGTCTATGTAGCCCAAACATTTTGCTTGTTTTAAGGAGCGAGTCATGGAAGGAGTACTTACATGACTCTCACTATTTATATAATTAAAAAATTGAAATCAGTCCACACCCAAACTTTCTGACTGGGCTTCACCCTAAGCTGCACATCTTTGTCTGATCAGATGTTCCAATAAAGCAATGTTCCATGCATTAGTAAGCCCTGCTTCCTTCTTAGGAACTTTTGATGATTTCTGTTATCAGCTATTACCAATCTGACTTTCCATTCTAGGAGACACAGATGCAGATACTACTAAGCAGGGCCAGCCCTACGGCCAAGCTGGGTGGCACAGGGCACCATGGCGACGGCCCTCCGGGGGGCGTCGCGAGCTGCGCCCGCTGGCTGGCCGGCCAGTCCGCCACGCAGCTGCGCTCACGGCAACCGTGCTGTGCCTGCCCGCCCACCACGCAGCAGCGCCTGTGGCAGCCGCACGGCGCCTGCCCGCCCACCGCGCAGGGAAACGAGGTGGGGGGGCACCGAAGGGATCAGTTGCACCACGGCGCCAGGAGCGCTTAAGACGGCCCTGCTACTAAGTCCACTCTGGCTGCTTCTCTCCCCGCCATCCCTCCTCAACCTTGCAGGGAGGTGGCAACTGAACTCTTAAGTTTGACTTCCTTTAGCCTTTGTGTTTGGTGGGAAGGAGGAGAAGCCCAGAACGGAACAGCTAGGCCTCTCAGCTCCAGCCTGACTAACAAAAAAGGCAAAAAGGCACAGCCAGAATCTCTTCACACTGAGAGGGCGCAGATGCCCTTCTCATATTTCAAGAACAATTCAGGAATTATAGAGAGATAGGGACATCACAGCTACTTTATCAAGGAGTTTGCAGGGAGTTTTGGGCCTAATATAGTCATGCTTGGTGAGTGTTATGGTCCAAGTCCTAGTCAACTGCACTTCAAGCGTCCCCCAGGGCCTCCACAGTTGCTATCACCTGAGCACGGAGCCCCTCAACTAACTTGAGGGGAAAGGAGGCAGCAGTTGCAGCTCCTGGCTGAATGTGCTTCTGGCTGAAATTTGGCACTGGGGCAGCACATCCATGCTGGCCCTTGAGGGGGAAGGACGCGGAGATAGCAGCGGCAGAAGGCAGTGGCCAGCAGTTGAGGAGTCCCCAACATTTTGTGCATGGTCTCTTGGAGCAAATCATTGGTCCTTTGAGCACCCTTGTCCGAGGCACAAAAAAGGGTTGAGCCCCCTTGAGGTGAATTAATGCATCCCTATATGAAACACAGGTTTATTTGGTTCATTTCATCCTTAATTTCCTCTGCTCTGAGTCTCTTCTGTTTTCCCTGCTGTTGAGCTGAGTCACTTCCTGGAAGTTGCTGCCTTCCATCTGCCACTGAGTTATTGGTTGCTTTTTCTAAATCTCTCCCACTAGATATCATCTCTTCACAATGCTGCTGCACTGCATGAGAATTCAGAAATAGAAATGCCAATGACTAATGCCTGGTTCACACATGCATGTTTATCATTTGATGGCCACAACACCATTTGATTAATATCTGGTTCAATATATGAATTTGTCCAGGTTGTAATTCTCTGCTGTATTATGAGTCAAGCAGTATTTCTCTTAGCAATTCTTCTCCATAGTATGTACTCTGTGCTGATATAAATGCCCAAACTACACTATTTGCTTGTGGAGCAGACTTAGTTTTTTCCCATCTGGAGTTACCACTTCATTTCCTTCCAACTGAATTTGAGGCAGATACAGAGATTCCTCCTCATTTTAAATGACTGAGAGAAACTTTTTGGGAGACGTTTGATCAAACTAATGAAACTTTGTGGGTAAGGTCCTGTGTATCACTGGCCTAAATTTTTTTAATCAAATCAAGGTGAGTCAGCTTGAGCAGAAATGCACCTTGAGGAAATTCAGTGAAAACTGAAGGCTATGAGATGGGCAAAATATCTTAGTAGGGTTACACAAATAATAAATCATGCTGGTGATAAAAGGAGAATGATATATTTTTTTTATGACAGGTGTGACTGGTTTCATTATCAACCTCCACAATGGCTGCTTGTTTTGTTAGTCTCATTTTTCCCCCAATGAGGATTTGCTCAATACACTTGTAGGGGAAAATATTGTTTTTTTTTTGTTTTTTTTAATGCAGAAATATAAACTGTCCTCATGGAATTTTGACAAAGGAAACTGGAAATTTTTATTTTCTCATTTTGCCTACAGTCAATTAAATTATTAGAATCCTATTATCGATTTGATGCTCTTTTGCATGATTGTCATGCGCTGAAGGACTGAAGAACCTTAGTTGCTTTTAGTCTTATTGGAAAATAGGTCAGGTGTGCAACCTCTGCAAGCCAGCCATGAACTGTAAGCCATTACCTTGATGAAAATATTCATTTCATTTCCCCTCTCTCACAAGAATGAAAAAGAAAGGAATATATCAAGTGAACAGCAGAGCTGTGCATATATACTCAGGTGAATAGGTTCAAAGTCATGTGTCATAGAGTCAAACTGCATAACTTGACAGCTATGGAAAGGAGCTAATTAATCACCGGCAGCATCTGTTAAGACAAAATAGACTCTCCTTTTTTAGCCTCTTTGGCAGGTGACTTTATTTTCTGTAGTTCTTTGTAGCATGTATGGCATAATGAAAAGTCTCTCCAAGACTCCAGAGAAAAAAAAAAGGGGTCCATTTTCAGGGATTCGAAACGTGAAGGCTAAGACACAGATCTGGAAGATTTTGGCTGGGAGACAAGTGTTTAAAAAACAGCAGAGGCACAATTTCCCAGGTAGAAACAAGGTAACTTAATTTTTTTTCCGTTTCGGTTCTCCTTGTGTAAAATGGAAATAAAGAGCAAATGAGAACTTAGTTGTGTGGATGAAATGTTTTTAGGACCCATGTATTGTTAGGATCTCCTACACACGAGCAGGACCCTGGCAGAGACACATGCCCGACTGGCATGTTCCTTCCCTCCTGATCTATCGTTCGGGAGCTTCAAAAGCTTTCTTCAGCCTGGACATCACAGCGACTGATGCCAAGAAACATCAGCACACTTACGGATCCGCAGAGTTTGCTCAGTTGCGTAACAGAACTCAGCAACTCAGCATTTTGGCTAAGCTACTTTTATTTTTATAAACACACACGGAGCACTGCAACATGGCTCCCTCTCTCTCGAACATCAGGCAGCAAAGAGAAAGAACAAAGGACAACAGTCCCACTTCACGGAACACAGTAACACAAATATCCTGTCTTTGTCACTTCCCACTCTGTGGAGTGAAAAGCATACACCGTCATGTGATAGACAACAATCCCATGACTGCAGACACTGGGAATGAATCTCCAACATGTATGTACTGTTCACTACAGATGGACAATTATTTGTTCCTCCCAGTTCTTAAATTTTCTAGTCATCAGTTTCCCACATTCTGATTTTTGTGGGTTTTTTAAATAAAAAAACTTCCTCATAAAAAACCATCAACATTGTAGTGCACGTTTCCCCAATATACACATTTATGTATATATGCACTTTTGCCTAATATCTACATTTTTGCAAGCAATGTCCCCTAACATGATACTATTTGTTTGTGTTATATACGCGCATGCGCACACATTGTACATAACTGCATCACAAAAGCTAAAGTGAAAATTCCCCCCACCCCTACTATTCATACATAAACAGATGTGTTTGTTGCTGTTGTTTTTGCTTCTCGTACAATTTACATTTCGATCTCTAATCTTTTTGATAAATTTTAATTTGAAGAATTCACAATGTTTGCAATCTGAATTTTGGCACATGATATCAGATTTAGACATAAAAATGTCTGCTTTTTAAAACTAGTCATTGATTTAATGATTTCATAAAATTATCGCAAAATGTACGAAACGCTACATCCAACATCACTTATTAGATTTTTGAGTTAGTGTAACGATTTAGAGTTCATGTGACATTTAAATGAAGAATGAAGGAAACATTTCTAAAATTGGCAAACCCCCTTAAGTGTGCATCTATAAAATGAAAGAAGTAAAGCATCATTAAGAACCAGTACACAAAAGTGTGAAATGGGGTCAAATTGTGGCCATCATGGAAGGGGCCAATGGCTGCTTCACCATCTCAACCTGGCCAAAGCCATTGATCAATCCGCAGCTTTCAGCACTTTTCAATATGATGCTAAAAGTATGGATTGACTTGTGAAGTGTTGTTTATCATGGAAGCCATTTCTACAATCACTTTCCAGGAACACAATTCAAAGCACACATACACAACCCACCTTCAGATTTTCAATTTGCTTCTGTTAATAGGTCTTAATCAATGGAACTTCACGTTTCAGATCATTAAAAGCTTCTGCTACATAAGAATGTTTCTTCTTTGTGTGTGTGCCAGTAAGCAGATAATCGATGCTGAAGGACTGGCTGATCCCTCCACCCAGTCAAATGGACGCATGCTGCCATTCCATGCTTGATAACATCCATTAGAAAAGTTGTCAGCATCGGCAAACTTAAGAGAGACCTTCCTTAATCACCCTTGGGGGATCATTTATTTCACACATATCAAGGAACCTTCACAAGGTGGTTGAAAAGGGCATTGTTAAAATGTCCTCACCATAATTAACTGTGATGTGAGTGTTAATTGAGTATATGAGTATAATTTCATGGTCTGTACCCTTTGTAACCCTCCAATACTTTGTGTACATTAATTGTAGGGCACTATGGATTTACCTATGAATTATAGCGTGCAATAATTAATTTATCCTTGTTGAATCTGGGGTTCTTAATTCAAAGTTTATGATGTTTGTTTCCCACTTAAATTAAGATGGACCACGATCATGTTCCAGTAGAGAACTCTTCTAATGCTATTTAGAGAGGAAGAAAACACTTTAAAAGATACAGATATGAAACATATCTGTACATAATTTATACATGCAGTATGGCTAACCTTGGGCCATAACACTGCACCTTGCTCACTTGCTATATTGGAGTAACCTAGAATGATACCCATCTCAGCAAGCAAGAATGGATATGGACAACAGGTGCAGTGCAGGAACAGATTGGAAGAACTCTGGCTGCTTTGTTTCCTGCTTCAGCCACAGATGGAAAGGTCCCAAGTTCAAGACAGCAACTCTACTTATATTTTGTGATGTGTGACTTGCATGTGGGGATGTGACCGGGATCTACATGTTAATTGTGCCAGGGTGAACAAATCAAGCCCACCTGTCAGGGATAAATAATAGAAAAATCTTTAAGATGGAAGAAGCCAGGAGGAGATCTACTTAGCTATGTTATATAAAGTTAACATATAAAGTTAACCTCCACTATGCACATAGTTGCGTTTGCTTCATGTTGCGTTTTTTCAGGTTATGAACATGGCAAACCCGGAAGTGTTTATAATTTGTATATGGTTTGTTTTAGTTGAATTAGATTGAGTAAGAAGATTGAAGTATGTAATAGCAGGTATGCATTTGTATTATTTGTATTATGGTACTATATCTGTTAGGGAATTCTGTTAGGGTTTGATTGTTGTAATTTGATGTGTTTTGATTTGATATGATTTGATATGTTTTGATTTGAATCTCAATAAAGTTTATTTGAATTTAAGGAAAAAAGAAAAGAAAATTTGTGTAGTGTGCTGCTATTCTGGGATTCGCTGCCTGCTGTCGGAGTGCATATTTGTTTCCAACATGCTTTGCTTGTATATTTGTAAATAAGCAAATGCTCGGAAAATGATACCCATCTTCTCCAGAAGGCTTTCTCATCCAAAGGAAACTTCTAAACCTTGTAATGTTGCCCCGGAACTCCCTACCACTTAGGGAAGTGGGGGGGGGGGGAATGTAACGAAATCAAAAAGAAAAGCATGAAATGTATCACTTGCAGGACTGATTTGACATTCAGTGTCACTTTCTACTACCTCTTTTGCCCTCATGTGAATGTTCTAAAAAGAAACAGGTAATTTATTTAAGCTGTTAATGCGGAGCTTTTATTTAATCTCAAAGCATATTTACAAATGCTCATTGTCATTTCGGTACCATGATGTCATTTAATGCCCAATAAAATGTGCAAATAGCTTATAAAAGAAATGCACTCTCAGCTTATCAATTAACTACTATCCTAAGGAAAGGAAAGAATCTTTCAGACACTTCGCCCAGCAAAGATGCTGGAAAAGTTGGTGAGACAGAATCATACTATGCAGTACCCAGAAGTCTCAAATGTAATGTTTGAGTTGTCTATGTGCACACATGAAACAGCTTTATACATGCAGGTCCCAGTATTGGAACATTCATTATCTGACATCTGTTATCTGAACACAAAGACTTATACCCAAACCTCATGACACAAATGACTGATTCAGATATCCAAACAGCCGGAGTTTGTCTGCTCCCTTATTTACAGGTAGGTAGCCGTGTTGGTCTGCTGTAGTTGAAACAAAATTTAAAAAATCCTTCCAGTAGCACCTTAGAGACCAACTAAGTTTGTTATTGGTATGAGCTTTCGTGTGCATGCACACTTCTTCAGATACATGCACACGAAAGCTCATACCAATAACAAACTTAGTCGGTCTCTAAGGTGCTACTGGAAGGATTTTTGTTTTTTGGTCCCTTATTTGCTTGTGTTTTGCTGGCTGGACACAATTATTTTGGGCAGAAGCCATGGAAGGAGAATCCTGGGCTGCCCAGATGACAAGACCCATCCCCTTTGCCTCACTGATGTGGTCCAAAGGAAAGCAGAGCAATATGTTTGGCCCAGCTTGGCTGCAGGAATTGCCAGAAGAAGGCATACAAGACACCATCCAACCATCTCAGAGATTCCAGATTTGTGTAGGGCTTACTCTTTAGCCGTTTATTCTCCGAAGATGTCCTGTAAGGCAGCTTAAATGGCCATGAAAAGATCTTTAGACATAGAGATGGAGGAAAAGACTGAGACAGAGGTTCCAAAGCCATCTGGCTGGTCACTGGTAGAAACCAAGGCTGGTCCAAGACATCTTGATTCCGGAGGAGGAGGAGCAAATTGTATTTCTCTGCCTCCAAAGTCAAAGTGCATAAGTATCTAAGGCTAGTGGTTGTAAGACCTGAGGCAGAAAATCTCACAAGCACCTCTCCACGTCCCTGGCTATAAAAATACAATCCTGGTAAATTAAATAACTAAGAATTTGTTTCACTTTCGTGACACCCAAAGACAGCTGCCTCATGTTCCCTAATGGAAGGGCCAGCCCCTGCAAAACAAAATGTGGGCTGGATGACACCACGTCTGAACCAGCAAGGAGCCATTTATGTCTTGAAATGCATTTTCCTGGCGCTTTTCTTGCACACTGTAATTTTGATTTATGCATTTTTGTGGGACTGGGAGTGTATTGTCTTTTGCCTATTGAAGATCTTTCAGCAAGCCTTTTAAGTGGAGACCTTTATTCCAGTTGGTAGCTCTACAGGATGTGAATTGTTTTCAAATATGAAATGGGTTTTCCCCCCTCTTTTTGTTCTTTTCATATATGGAATTGTTATTAATTGCTTGTATAAATGGAACCCCTTTTCATTGTTTCATTGTTGTTACTGTGGAATTGCTTTGATATATTTTATGGATGCAATTCCTAAGTGGAATGAATGAAATAACCATTTAGTTTGAGGTTTTCTAGTCTCAAAACCTAGTTCTAAACATGTTTATGCTATTATAGAAACCTCTTGGAGATAAATGAAACCTAGCTGAGAACCAAATATGCCCAAGCCTTAAGCCCTCTCCAGGTGCTCAGAATCCCCATAGAAGACAGACACTTATAAACACATTCTCTTCACCTACTTGTTGCTTCAGTGCCCAGTTGCATAGTAAGTTATACAATTAACTCTCTAGTTTTGGTATCTAATTTCTTTCTCTCATCTGAATTCCCTTCCTAGGCTTGTTTCTGCCTAATTTCCTCATGCATTTGATCTTCAGATACAACGCAGGACCATGTAATCCTGGTGTTAGTTAATGATGTTTTAGGGCAGGAGGTTGGATTAAATTATTGTTGCACGATCACCCCAATCTCCAAACAGTGCTAGATTCCAGGGCTTTCAGGCACTTACTCAGGGTTTGTGTTTCCTTTGGGAGTGAGGCACAGCGGAGATTGTGCTGTCTTTATGATATATGATTCATTTACACATACGTATATACAACCTGAGCCTGCGATGGAGGGTCTTGTTTCTCCCAAAAGGGTCTTGTTTCTCCCATAGCCACAGCCTTGGATTCAAACAGAAATCAATCATTGCTCTGCCTCTTGCTCCCCAGATTGCTGCTTTGCTTCTAGTGCACATCACTGCAACTCAACTCCAAACTCTGGCTTCGTTCTCCTAAGTAACGACAACTTCAGCCATTTGCTGTCTCACGCAGGGCCCCTTCCCTTTCCTTCCCATAATGGCCTATCACCCAAGCTATCACCACAACACAGAAAGCTAACCTGGCCTATATTTTAATACTTGTGGTATCCTGGTGTTAGATCTCACATGGAGCCTACTCCCCCGCCGCCGCCCCTGCCGCCCAAATAATAACATTATTTTGCAGTCACTTTCCACTGCTATGACTGTATCACCTGACATCTTTTGCTTCCAGGAAATTGCCCATGGGATTTCTGTGCCAGCATCAATGATGCAGTTTGCGTTATACATTTTCAAAACAAAACAAAACAAAAAAATAAATGTTTTTAAAAAGACCCTACAATGTAAGCAGCATAAAGGAGTAGGGGGAATTTGATCTTCAGACAGATCATTCCACCCTGAGCTATAAAGCTTCATGTTAGGAATTGCATCTATTGTATTCCACGATTCTCCAAGGACTATTTATATTTTCCGAGGTTGTATAAAACCTCTGACAGCAATAGCTGAACACAGACAACCAATTACCAGCTTGCCACACTGTGCATGCAACTATTCACTAAATTCTTTGTTGGGTTCAATACAAGTGACTATTCTATCAGTCATTTGCACCTGAAGTGTGGTGCAGTTCTTCAAGTTGCTTGTCAAGATATTGCAAATGACTGCCTCGTGGTACTTTAGCCATCGTTAGGGGCTCCCTGTTCTGCCAAATGGTTACATGCACAGTATGGCAATGTGCATTTAAATGCCATGTACATTTAAGCAAGTGTACCCTGGTGTGTTCCCTCTGTCAGTGGACACCTGGCCTTGGTGGCAATGCTGGGCAGCTAAGTCTCCACACTCTTTAAATTTATCACATTTCCTCAGCGTGGTGCTAGTTCAAGGGCACTGGGGGAAATCAAAATGGGAGCTAGCTCCAGCTGCCTGGTTGCGCTCAAATGAAAGGAACAGTTGTGAAACTGACACATACTGAAAAGAGACCGCTCAGTCAATTCCTACTACAAGCATTGAGAAGAATGCATGAGGGCATTGGCAGGGTTGGGGATGTGGCTGTGCGCATGCTGGATCTGCCTCCAATATGTTCCTGTCGTAACCGTGGAATGGAAAGCCTTGCCGCTGCGGAGATCCACCAGTCATCTTCCTCCAATGTGCGTCTGTGACTCATGCTGCTGTGGATGAGCACACATTACTCAGCAGAGTAAACACACAACAGATCTGGCTCGAGGCATGGATACTAGGCTACGTTTATTGAACATAAATCAGGACAAAGAAAACATGGCTTCTCTCCTCGTCGTTCTTCTCGGAGAGAGAGATAACAAAAGGAATACAGAGCGGATGTTCTGCTCACGAGACTCCAACAATCTGTGCTGGAATGTAAACCGACATGTGACATGTAACAATCCCACATATCTGCAGCAAGGGTGGAATGGAATTCCCAACAGTGCCACCCTACCCCTCCTCTCCCGTTTGCACATTGATCGCAAAGATCTGCAGCGAGATTCAGTGGCATGATCCCTCTCATCAGGAGTCTGATCACAGAGGATTCTAACCATGTTCAACTCAATGCAGTTTCCATCAGCCTTCAGAACTTCGTGTGGTATAGGAGGAGGCAGCACATAGAGAAATGTTGTGTTTGGTGTGTCCACATGCTCCCTGCCAAGGTTCAAGTGAGCTAATCTTGAGAAACTTAAGTTTGACAGTTTGTCAACAGGGGCAAGCCCAAAGTATAGGTGTGGAAGCAGTTATCAGGGTGTTGGTCCTGACACCCATGAGAAAAGGTCTTTCCTCTTTTCATTTTGGCCTGGGAGAGAATTTATTTGCTAGATAAAGATTTCAAGACAGGATAAAGTGTCTTCTCGAAAAGCTTCTCCTGAAAGATAACTGAATGTATTCAGTTCAGTGAAGCTATTCCAGCAACTTAACTCTTCTGCTTTACCAACATAAGCCTACCTAGGCTATTGTGATCTTTTACAATCTGGAGGCTAACTGACCGAAACGGAAGTCTGAATTTATTGCACCTTGCAAAAGTGTAAAAGTCTTTTTCATGCCTGTCTCAATTCGTTACCCTTCAGCTGAATGAATAATCGTTTTAATAATATCATCAGCATATTGGTACATGCAGCTCAGTATTCCCTTCTGTGCAGCCATAAGGTTACTAGGAACAGATTGTATTGTTATCCTTTACTTGTCATTCCGTTTGACTACACATCTATAATGCATCTTCTAACACATTAGCAAGTGCGTCTCTTAATGTATTGTTTGCATAGTCGTCGACCCTTTCTTGGGCCTTGGACATATAAGACAGAGGTCCAGATGCTGGTAGTCTACACGCACAATTGCCTGTGGCTGCGCATGGGCTTACCATGTTTGTGCAAAGGATGAAAGATGCATGTGTGGCTTCTGGTTTTTTCTAGGAGTACCCACAGGCAATATTGGGACTAGATTTGAATTTATTGCATAAATATTCTTCAGAAAAGAAAAGGCAAGCAAGTCAGAAGGTCGTGTGGTCAAGAACTTTGCGTAACTCAAAGACAGTAGCATAATAAGATCTAGGGTTGCCTGTTTTAAGGCCTATACCAGGTTTATTACAACATTCCCATAATTCATAAAAGTTATACATTGCTTGACTGTAAAAAAAAACTTCAGAGTGCTAGCTGCAAAATGCAGCACACAAGCCTTATACGGAAGCCAAAAGGGGTGGAATATACACACAGATTAAAACCATTATGGAAATGCTTTTTTTAAAGCATTTTAAAAAATACATTGAATTTTCCATAAGGCTCACCATCACCACCTAGTGTCCCATTCCATATTGCACTTAAAACACACTTAAAACGTTTTATTTTCAGCTCTATAGCTGAGTCCAGGGACCAGATAAACCTCCTGGTTTTCCTGCTGCCTGAGACTGCAAAGATGGGTTTGCAGGGCTCAAGCACCTAGCAGGCCACAATACATGGCTGTTGCTCTGTATTTGTCTTAGTGGCCTGCAAATTGTACATGCTTCAACTAATTGCAGATAATTGAAAATGTGCAAGTAAATGTATCATCAGACAGCAGGATTGTGCAATGGCTGCTTTGCCTCCTCCATGAATTCAAGGTATAAAAATGGTAGATATGCAAGTGCGTACATCACAAAGGTCTGATAAGGTACAGTCCCTCTCAACAATGGCTAGTACAGGGACTTTACAAGTTGAACCTGTGTGTGTGTGTGTGTGTGTGTGTGTGTGTGTGTGAGAGAGAGAGAGAGAGAGAGAGAGAATACTATAAATGAGCATAGTGATTTAGTGAGTAACAAGCAAAGTGATGGTTTCTTACCTCAATAAATGTGCAATCAAATTAGACATGGGGAGGCAGCAAAAGAGGGGTAAGAAGAAGATAGGGCAATGAACAGTGAATAGTGGCTATCAATAACATTTACAGGAGAACAATGGTATGGGCAAGCCTGGCAACATAGTTATTTCCCAGAGATGTGCCATTAGTTCCTGACTATTAGTCACAATGGTTCAGAACATTATATGGTGAGTACCCAGAGCTGGGGATGAGCAATCGATGAACAGAGTGAGCTTCAGGCTCTGCTGAGCTTCCCAAAGGCAGGGTTAGCTGTTGCAAGGGATAACAGAGGTGCCTCAGGGAGGCCTTTGGGGCAGAAGTCCAGGCTTCATTCAGAAGAATGAGCAGGAGGACTCCTAAGTGCGGTACAGCTGGCTTAACACATTTTGAATGAGTGAATAAATGCACATTGTCTTCTAAAAAGCAACACACATAGGCCAGGGAGACTAAATCCAGAGTCTAAAATAGCCTAACTCCACCTCCGAGAGGCAGCACCCTGAACAAGATGGACCTCAGGACTGTTTTGGTAAGGCAGTTGCCATACACTTAGTGTTGGTAGTTTTGAGTTGCTGTTAATGTTTTATGCAGAGCCAAGTGGGAGATAAAGAGGATTCTATCAGGCAAACATTTGAAGAGTAAAGAGATTACCTGAACAGTACTTGTCCACCCAACCATTTCGAAAGAGGCAGGTCAGGGAAGTACGCCAAGGCATGCAGAGGATGTAAATACTTTCAATTTCTGTTACAAAAAACAAAAAAGAACAAAATCTTTGTCTGCTCTGTCATTCTTTTCATGTTCTTTGGAGAAGTCAAAGGCCAAGTACTGAGAAGACACACCATTTCTAATTGAATTCTAAAACTATACAGCTTCATAAACTCACTGAAGTGAATACGATCATATTACCCAAAGATTCCAGCGAGTCTTAAGTCATTTTGTCTTCCTGCTAACGGGGGAAAGAAAAGAAAAAAAACACCTTGCATGCTCATCCTAGGAGTCATAAACATGGATAATTATGCATAATTATGGAGATTAAGTTCCAATTAAGGTTCAATTTCTGTAATAACCCTATCTTTTTTTAAAAAAAAAAATTAAGGTTTTTCTTCTTCTTCTTCTTCTTCTTCTTCTTCTTCTTCTTCTTCTTCTTCTTCTTCTTCTTCTTCTTCTTCTTCCAATAGCAGTAATGAAGACCAGGGTAACTCAGGTTAGTGAACATTGTGATAAACACCATAGTTGTCAATCTGGGTTGTTTGCATGCCCTGCGGTTCTCCAGCAGCGTTTAGTATTCAAGTGTATTATTCCTTTTGCTTCAGCAACTTTTAACAATTCCCCATAGCAGCATAACAGTGCAGATGTTTTATATTGTACAGCAAACACACTGTTAGCCACAGTGGAAGAGGCATAAAGGTGAGATTTGCCTTTTGAGAGAAAAGAATTAGGTACACCCCCCCCCCCCAAAGCTATTCCTATGTTTGCCAGTTGTGTTACACCTAAAAAAATGACCTTTAATTCTCCTTGTGCCTGAACTTAGCAATGATTCACCCATTACTTTAGGTGGTGATGAGGGTCATTGTGAGACATTTCCCTCCTGCCTATTCCAGAGTTGCCACTGACATTTCACGTGAAAGTGAAATTTGCAGACATGCCATCGCATACAAGAAATGTAAAGTAAAGCAAGATGTTCCTACTCAAGCTGAACATGGAGAAAATCATTGACAGTGTATATGTAATAAACAAAGACCAGTAAAGCTGAGCCAAAACTTCTTCTGAGACATTTTTTCTGACAATATTTCTGAGGCTTTTCTTTGCTTAGTGTCTTCCCCTATCATCTGCCTTTACGCCTCACACAGTTCTAACTGTTCTTTCATTTCTAAAAATACTTGTGTGCCACAATGTCATTAAAAAATCAAAGCGATTCCAACCAATTGGGCAACCAATGACACTCCTGCCGATGACTAACCTGAGATATAAGATGTTCCGGCAATCCCGAAGGTTGACACAAGTTGTTCAGGGATTTGTAAATTAATATAAGGATCTTGAACCTGGCTCAGTAGTCTATGGGCAGCCAGTGCAGAAGCTTTCACAATGGTGCCACAGGTTGTCGGCCACCAATCTACACCATGGCCTAGCCCATGGGTAGGCAGACTAAGGCCCGGGGGCCGGATCCAGCCCAATCACCTTCTCAATCTGGCCCACGGACAGTCAGCGTGTTTTTACATGAGTAGAATGCATCCTTTTACTTTAAAATGCATCTCTGGGTTATTTGTGTGGCATAGGAATTCGTTCGGTTTTTTCCAAATATAGTCTGGCCTACCACACGGTCTGAGGGACAGTGGGCCAGCCCCCTGCTGAAAAAGTTTGCTGAGCCCTGCAGCCCCTGTACTGAGCCAACATCTACTATCACAGCCTAAAGTCCACCAGTACTCGAGGAGTCACATATCTCCATTCTCTCCACCACTGCAATTTCTGACAAAAGATTCCATTTCATGCAAAAGAAAGCAAAGAAATAAAGTCTAATATACTATTGTCAATTACAGAATTTATTCCAACTGCTGAATTTGGCGTGTCTTATAACAAAATAAAACCCAAACTAACTATAATTTTGAGAGAGGAAATCTGTTTTCCAGATAGTGGTCAGAGATTATCAGTCCTCACAATATAAATCTGTATAATAGAGAAAGCGTGGCTCTCTCTTGAGGAATGTTATACAAAACTCGGAGAAAGATGACATTAAAACATGGATTCTGTCTTAGACACATTTTAATTCATTTAAAAGCTTTTATAAATGGCGTAATATTTTCTTTATAAAATCTCTAAGGAGTATACAAGAATACAACATGAAAAATAAAATGGTATCATAAAAACCGATAAATAACATAAAAGCCAATAAAAATGTGATTAAAAACTAGAATTCAGGAACAACAAGGACCAATCTTTAAGAGTCGGGATACACCTGGGCCAAAAAAATATGTCTTTACTAGATGCTTACCATGTGCAAGGATCAAACATTTTGAACCTTTTTGACTCAAAGGTTTATGGGATTAAATATTTGCTGGGTTAAATCAATGGGCAGGGGTTGCAAATAAAATTATTTTACTGGCTAGGACTGGCCATGGGACCGTCAAATGAGCATCCTTGGAATAAAGAAATTATAATGTACCAATAACATGCTGGAAATATTTAAAAGATCTGGGTGTGCTGTAATATTTTAAGTTTTCTTTTATTCTGCAATTATAGTTAGTTAAGAAGAAGAAGAAACCCCATCCTTACCTTTGTTCCCCTGAAGCTGCCTCTGCAAGTTCAGGCACTTGGGGGCACATTACTTTTAAGAGATCATCATCAGAGATCGGAGGTCTTTCCTGACCTCTGCGAAGGGACCATTCAACAGAAGTCCCCAATGAAATGCTGGTGTGCATCTGAAAGGCAACAAAGGTTGTCAGCAGGTGGGTCTATCAATGTACAATATGTCACAAAATTTCCTCCACAAAGCCCTTTCTGGTGCATTCTCACTAGGGACCAGGTCAGTCTGGATCAGATACCCCTGTCAATCATGCGAGCTGCTTGCAAGCCAGGAGTGCGGTTATGATGGGCAAAGATCAATGGCTGTCCTTCGAAACACTGTAGTACTTGACCTCACCTTGTACAAAACCCGGTGGAAGGAAAAGAAATTTACTTCTCTTATGATAACATCTAATGAGCACAAGAGATCAAGGCAGGCACAGTTGCAATCCATATTTAATTATGAAACTAAGTGTCAGTTCTCCTGAAATGGAAAAGGTTTAGAAAAAGTGAGCATCCTGAAGATTGGCTAAATGATTACCACTAAATGGTCATCACTTGTCCCCACAGAGACAGTTTGAGAAGGCAGTAGGAGGCCAAGACCTTGGTCCTACTTTCTGGCAAGACCTGTTCCCACAGATGCCACTCTTTCCACACATCTGTTGAAAGTGAGAAATTTAGTTGCCAAAGCTGACTTACTGCGTGGGCTCAGTAAAGGAGGCGGTGAGAAGGAGAAGCCACACTTTACTGCCAAAGCATTTTTACTTCCCTTAGAAAGAACACTGTGGAGTCTGAAAGTGTTCAGTGATAATGCTACAGCTTTCACATAGCACCCTTTTGCCACAAATGGCAATTAAACGTAATAATTAACCTAAGGGGGACTTGTGTAGACAAAGGCAATATATTTGGCCGTATACCATCAGGGAAGGACTTTTGCTATCTGCCTTGCTTCTGAGCCATTTAGAGGCAAGTGGCTCACCACTACATGAAACAGGGTGCTGGACTTGATGGGTGTATGGTCTAATCCAGCCAGGGCCACCCCTGCCATTTGGCAGAATCAGGGGAGTTTCATGGGCCAGGAATCGGCTTTACCTGCTGACCAGCAGCCTGAAGGAGCAGAAGGCAGGGTGACTACACCTGTTGCTGATCAACCTTCTTGGTCCTGATGTGAACCAGCTGGCTCCAGCTTTCTTAAGCAGGGTTTCCAGCCTCAGTCAGTTGCTGGCAGCAACATTTGTTGTTCCTGGCTAGACCTTGCTGCTTCTTGTGACCTTGGACTCTTGGCTTCCTTGACCCCCAAACCATCTGACTATGTGAACTGAGATACTCATGACCTTAAGACTGGACTAAACCTTGCATACCGACTCTGCCTCCAGGCAAGTACCCCCCTAAGCCTTGGCTGGTTGGCTGGCCAGCTGGCCTCTCCCACCGCTGAGCTCTGCCGTGGCTGGGCAGCATGGGACTATGACGGGGTGCATCAGGTCACATATGCCTGGGACAATATATGCAGCCTCTCACCTGTTCTGATCCCCCTGGCTGCAACTCTTCTGTTGAAGGACAGAGCTATGTGTGCCAGTGGCCTGTCCTCCACCCCAATGACTACTCCACTGTCATCAGGTGTGGTGGGGGCCATTAATCCTGTGGCTCCCGTTGCTCTGTCCCAGCTCCTGCCAACCTAGCAGTTCGAAAGCACGCCAGTGCAAGTAGATAAACAGGCACCGCTGTGGCGGGAAGGTAAACAATGTTTCCGGGTGCTCTGGCAACCATTACGGTGTTCCATTGCACCAGAAGTGGTTTAGTCATGCTGGCTACATGACTCGGAAAGCTGTCTGTGGACAAACACCAGTTTCTTCGGCCTGAAAGCGAGATGAGCACCGCAACTCCATAGTTGCCTTTGACTGGACTTAACTGTCCAGGGGTCCTTTACCTGGATGTAGAAGGGCATTTCTTACATTCTTAGAAGCTTGCAAAACGCAATCAAATCTTCTGTCCCATTTTGTGTGTCCAGCATTCCCTGGGCCTCTGCTTTCAATTACAGACTTTGTGCAGAGACTGGTGCTAAGTAAAAACACCTGGTGTTAGAAAGCAAATCAAACAGAGAACATCTATTATGTGGAAGGACCTTTATTATAAAGTCGATTTGGGGATTCTACAAAAGCCTGGCCTTCTAACCTCCCACCATCTGTTCTGCTGTAGCCAGTAACTAATAGCCAAACAACAGATGACACCCCCAAGGCTTTGACTTTTGGCTGTCACTTGAAGGAAAGTGCCTGCAGGTAAAACAAGGACACTACACCTTACTTTTTCGGGTGCTGGCTAGGAGTCCTTCTGGCAGAACTGCCCTCTGCAGATGCATCAAAAAGAAATGATGAGCAGTATGTAGAGAGGGACCTAACAGGGAGAAGTGAGGAAAACAACAGAAAGGCATCATTCAACCACTATTAAATGTAGGTAAACGACCATGTAAATGGCTGCTTCACACAATTATTTTGGAGTACATCTAAGATTTTGTAAGTCTAAACATGTAAAATGGGAATACAATAATCTGAAGACACAAGTATTGCTCAAGTATTAGGGAACTGTGATTGGCTGAAGCAGTGGTGTGTATATACCTGTACCTGGAATTTGTGTGATCTGTGCAGCAGTTGCTGCTTTCAGCTTGTCTCTTTCCAACCACAAGGTACATACCAGATCAGCCAAATCCTCAACTGCAAACTGGGTGCTTCCTGAACCAGAAGCTTGAGAAGCTCCACTCCCCCCCCCCCCGTTCCCTGCCTAGCACTCACGTTCAGTGCCTCGGTTCCTCCAAACTGCCCAGCTTTCTCTCATTCCTCGCTTTGCCACAGTTGTTAAATATTGTTAACAGTTGTGACGTTTTGCGAAAACACGAAGGAATGTGGAATCGGCATGTCAACCTGTTAATGAACAGCGCCGTTCAATGGACAGATCATAGCTAAAGAAAGAAAAAAAGCATCCTGCTATAATTTCAACGGGACAAGCAATCCATCAGCCTGCCATAAATTCAGCTCCCAGAGAATTTGAAAGATTCCTTTGGGACCAAACCTTGCCAGGGTTGGGCATACACACATCTGCCAGAATAATAATGTGGTAATTACCCTTCAGTCTTACTGTTTATCTTGTACACCATCTCCAAACACTTCTCACATAATATAATACAATTGTGTTTTTGTTAGATAATCAAGGTTGTCATTCTTTATTTCGCTTCTTTGAAAAGTTGCAGAAATCTTTGGGGTGCAGAAAAGAAAAATCCATAATGCAAACACACGCCGGGCTCTGTCAACAGCCATTAGCTGTGATGGCTAAGTGGAACCTACACATTCAAAGGCAGATCAGAATACTAGATGGGAGGACAAACTGGCAGGAATGTGGGTTGCCTTGTAAGTCCTGCTTCTGAGCTCCCCAGAGGCATTGGCTGACACCATGGACTTTTGGCCTGATTCATCCAAAGGGCAGGCCTCATATTGCCACATAATGCAAAGCAATGGGTATTCACAGTATAGACCAGAGGGGTGCAATGTGGCGCCTATTAGTTCCAGCCATAATGGCCAGTGGTGACAAATGATAGGAGTTGTAGTCTAACAACATTTGGAGGAGCACCACATTGCCTACTCCTGGTACAGACCAACAAATGAGATCTGCAACAGCCAGTTGCCTGTGGAGTGCTCCAGTTCACTGCTCTTTTTTGGAGAGCCAGCCACGCCCTCCGCCAGGATACTCCATTTCAGTCCCCCTTCCACATAGTTTTCCATTACTCCCCCCCCCCCTCGCCTGCCAGCAGACTATGACTATTTCATGGCCACTGAGTATGTTCACAGCTCCATAGTCTGTTGGTACCTTCCTTTTTGCATTGGGGGGGGGAGTGTGTCATTCTGCCTACAAAAGCATTGGCATTCATGCCTGAACTCCAGTAATAAAAAAAGTGATAGATAAGACCTTCTGCACTCATCCAGATGGCCTACCTTGCATATGGCTTGTTAGCATGCCAGGGCTCTGGCCTCGGCAGGAACTATACTGGCATCCTAATATGGCACACACAAGCAAGAAGATCCAATTTAAATTAAATGGCTGGTACATGGTAATTCACATGGATAATGTGCTCAGCATCCATATTTAAATTGTGCCGAAATTTCAATTATCCCAGCGGATTCACCTTTGAGATGGATGTACCTTTAATCTCGGTCCTCAGCTTAATCATTACCTCTGCTAGGTACGTTTCTCGTAGCATATGGTTTGATTTGCACATCCATGTTCATGATTTGAAAACTGCAACTTCAAGAGTTGGCTCGCATTTTTTTACTAGGCCATCAATCCCAGATAGGATGTCCACATCATCTTAGGGCACACACAGTGCTTTTCAGTAGAGCTGGTTAACACTTTCAGTCATCAAGGGGAAAGTAATGAAGAGTGTTGCCCTCGAGTGATATGCATACATTGGTTCTTCTTCAAAATGGGAAGCATAATGGTTCAAATCACAGAACTGAGCTGAGAAATGAGATAAGGAAATGCTCGCTGCTGTCTTCAGGGACACCCTGAGTGACTCCACAATCGCACAGCAAAAGGACTGCATGGTGTTTTGGCAAGAGGGCCAATATCCCACCGGCTTCTAGGCACCAGGCTAAGTCCCTCAGCTTGGAGAATTTAGCTTTAGTACACTAAGACGGTCTTAACTTTGTATTTCAAGGAAGGAAACAAGTTTGTTGTATTAATATTTAAACCAGGAATGACTAACCTTTTTCGTATGAGGGTGGCATTCACCCTTGGGCTGACCCTCTGGGGTCAGTATGAGTGTGACACACACACAGTGAAACATGCAGCTTCCCCTGTATCGCTCCTTCCTGCTCATCAAATGCTTGACACACATCACCCAAGGACAACTCTTTCCTAATCTCCGGTGCTTCGCTATCTGGTTTTGAGGAAGAGAAGGGGACTTGTGTTGCTCTTCAGGCAATTGGGGGGGGGGTCCCCTTAAAGCACCGCAGTAAGATTTTCTGTGAGCTGCAAAGTCTGTGAAAGTTACAAAAGAAGTGAAGTAATGGCACAGTCGGGGTGATGTTTTGTGTGACACAACCCCAACATTTCACTGTGATGCGATCGCTTGGCAGAACATAGGCACGACGCTAGCTTAAATATGGGGTTTGACTTGTTAACACCAGGTTACAAGGTTTTGCTGTGGGGCTCCTCCTCCTTCTTTCCTTAAACCTGGTAGAAGCTTTTAAAATAGTGTTTTATGTGGTTGCCAGATCATGTGATTGAACTAAACAGGTTTGAATCTAGACAAACTCGCCCCACCCCCAATTACCCTGGAACACCACTTTTGGAGGACTGAAATGGGGTTGTAGATTTAATGCTGGCTGAGCTTCGAATGGGTCACCTGAGCTGGAAATTTGTTGTACCCTAAGCTGCTCATGCCAGCAGATCTTGCCATAGTATTGCCCCCTTAAACTAGGTCCCATAGTAACACACTAGCAAAAATTAAATAGGTATTCATCTCCCAGTTGATTGCTCCTACAATTAGCATACATTGCCTCCAGCTAAACTAAAAATAAAAGCCATTTACCCGAGTTGGTGTTCAAACCAAATAATAAAAGAGGACAATAAGAAATCTGCCATGATTTCAGGGGTCACCTAGGAATTTGCAGACTAACAGCAGGTGCTAACGGATTGAGGTTGAATTGTGGCAAGACAGAACTATTGTTTTGGGGAGACAGGGGACGGGTGGGTGTGGGGGACTCCCTGGTCCTGAATGAGGCAACTGTGTCCCTGAAGGAGCAAGTGTGCAGCCTGGGAGTCATTTTGGACTCACAGCTGTCCATGGAGACGCAGGTCAATTCTGTGTCCAAGACAGCTGTCCACCAGCTCCATCTGGTATGCAGGCTGAGACCCTACCTGCCCGCAAACTGTCTCGCCAGAGTGGTGCATGCTCTAGTTATCTCCTGCTTGGACTACTGCAACACGCTCTATGTGGGGCTACCTTTGAAGGTGACTTGGAAACTACAACTAATCCAGAATGCGGCAGCTAGACTGGTGACAGGGAGCAGCCACCGAGACCACATAAGAACCACATTGGCTCCCAGTACGTTTCCGAGCACAATTCAAAGTGTTGGTGCTGACTTTTAAGGCCCTAAAAGGCGCCGACCCAGTATACCTGAAGGAGCGTCTCCACCCCCATCGTTCTGCCGGGAAACTGAGGTCCAGTGCCAAGGGCCTTCTGGAAGTTCCCTCCCTGTGAGAAGCAAAGTTACAGGGAACCAGGCAGAGGGCCTTCTCGGTAGTGGCGCCCGCCCTGTGGAACGCCCTCCCATCAGATGTCAAAGAAATAAACAACTATCTGATGTTTAGAAGACATCTGAAGGTAGCCCTGTTTAGGGAAGTTTTTAATGACTGGTGTTTTAATGTATTTTTAATCTCTTGTTGGAAGCCGCCCAGAGTGGCTGGGGAAACCCAGCCAGATAGGCAGGGTATAAGTAATAATAATAATAATAATAATAATAATAATAATAATAATAATAATAATATAATATATTTAGAAATATCTGGTGTGCAGCACAGGAAGCTATTTGTTATCAAGACAGACCATGGGCCCATCTAGCTCATACTGGCGGTGACTCGTAGGGTTTTGGACTGTAGTCTTTCCCTCTCCTACCTGCAAAGTGAACCTGGAACCCTTTTCATGCAAATCATGTGTTCTATCACTGAACAACAACCCGTTTTAAACACATCTACCCCAAAATCAGCAACAAACACCAAGTGCTGATGTCAAATGTTTGTATTAAGAAATGCCATCTATTAAATACTTTAAAATTCTGCTAAATAACGTAAGATTCAGTAACAGAAACATGTTTTCTGTTAGCATAGCAGCCTTGCAGGGAATAGTTGTTGAGGTCCTAAATGAATCACTTCAGAAGTACTTGGGGCTTCATTCTCAGTATGAGCTCTAGATCTCAATGCTTAACTTGTTAGGTTGATGCTACATTAACTCCACAACTTCCATGGCTGAAAAGTCTGCAGGGGGCAAATATTTAAATACAGATGTGTATTTAAAACACTTTCAGACTGCAAGCTTCATGGGAGCAGGGAACTAGGGCTGCCATACATCTAGGGCTTTGCCCTGGATCTTATACAAGTCAATTGAAAAATCACGTTTTTTGGCGCTTTCCTAAAGAAAAACTCAACAATTTCAGGGTCTTCCTAAAAAAGCTCAACAACTTTTGGGGTGTCCTGGTTGTTACTTTTTGAAATATGGCAACCCTATTTTTTTAAAAAAAACTTCATTTGTATTAGCCACTAGCCATACCAATAAGATAAAATATTCTGGGGATAGAGCTAAGTAATTACACTACGCCACTGGCAGGGGACATGTTCGGCCCAAGTGCTTGTCTTACAAGCAGTCTCATCAGTGGTGGAGCTCCATGCTCCGGCACCGGGGGCGGAGAGCAGGCAGGGGCGGGGCTGGTGTGCGTTCTGGGGGGCGTGGCGCGCTGCCCGTAGAGGCGTGGCGCGCTGCCCGTAGAGGCGTGGCGCGCATTCTGGGGGCATGGTGCGCATTCTGGAGGCGGGGACTGCTGCCTGCGGGGGTGGGGCGCCCAGCGCGGGCAGGGGCGCAGCCATGATGGCACCCTCAGGATCACGCTGCCCAGGTCGGAGCGCCCCTATTGCCCTTCCCTTCCTACGCCCCTGAGTCTCATATAAGTCTAAATATCCTCAGGTAAGCCTGTGGCTACCATTTACTTCATGTGGGGAAGTAAAGTTCTGCACATGGGGCCAGCACAGCTGTCTTGGGAAGTCCTGCACAGTGGCACAGCCACCATGCCAGAGAACCAATGGGGGAAGCAGAAATGTTCCTTCTCCACCTTCTGAAGTGAAGCTCCAAGATAGCAAAGGGGACATTCATTTCCACTGTCGCTCCCCAATACACACACACACACACACACACACGACAGGAGCCTAATCTAAGATGCAGGGGTCAGCAAACTTTTTCAGCAGGGGGCCGGTCCACTGTCCCTCAAACCTTGTGGGGGGCCGGACTATATTTTGAAGGGGGGGGAATGAATGAATTCCTATGCCCCACAAATAACCCAGAGATGCATTTTAAATAAAAGGACACCTTCTACTCATGTAAAAACACGCTGATTCCTGGACTGTCTGTGGGCTGGATTTCAAAGGCGATTGGGCCGGATCCGGCCCCCGGGCCTTAGGTTGCCTACCCATGTCTAAGAGGAACGTTCCACCTCCTCTCTCAAACTTGATGGGTTTTCATCTTTTGAATAGTAACACTCACCTTCTGGTTCACGTTATGTGGGACTCTGAGTGAACTTGGTAGAATTAGGGCCATGGTTTAAACAGTTTCATTTTCTGTCAGGCTGGCGCACCAGGCAATACCTCGGCTTCTTTTTGCATAGTGTCAGTATTATAATGGTTTACCAATAATAACATTTCTGTTTCTTCTTGGTTTCCCAGACACACACTTTGGGAAATAGAACGGAGAAGTGTAGTAAAAGCTTGGCAAATGCAATTATCCCGATGGAAGGAAATGTGACAGAGCTCTAAGTACTTGCACCATATTAGAAAAGGGAAGCGAGTAATTGTTCACATGACAAGATAGAAACCAGGCTGGGACCCCCTGTCACCCAGAATGCTGAATGGAGCCCACCAGCCGCAGGTGGTTACTCGTTGGGGGAGGTGTACTAAATGAATGGCCATTTAAGCCTTTCCACCATGTGATTTATTGGATCTATGCCCCATCCACTCTGCCCCGCCCCCAGAACCCTGTATACTCCACGGGGGGACAGGGTAGCAATTGCCCCCCTCCAATCCTAGTCAGATACCATTTTTTTTTTAAAAAAAAGTTGGCATCCTAGATTGAAATCTGTTAACAGAGGTCTTTGCTTCTTTGCACAGATGGTGATTTTGTATACCGAAAAAGGAACAAATGTTCTCAACTTTACATTAATCAAATTCATCTACCCTATAGAGACTTTTCACAGGTGGAGAGTGGGAAGATAGCAATTGCTACTACTAATTACTATGAAGTTCAGACCCATAATGCCCCCCACCCCCGCTTTCTCGGACCTAACAGTTTTTTGAGAGTAGTATTATGTGGCAGCAAAAAGGATGCCTCTTCCAAATGTCGATAATTGAATCCTATCGTCTAAGCATTAGTATATAAATACTGCAACATCTACAAGTTTATGACTTGGGTTGCTTGACATTTGCTTTTGCTGTAGCGCCAAAGTAAGAAATCAGCAGTAGGCTTGCATGGCTGTGCTCTAAAAGACAATATTCAGTCCAGACGGTGAGAAAAAGATTACAGAAAATTTCATGCTTGAATGTGTATATGCTATGAAGCATCCATACACTGGGGGAGGTGTCTCTTTTTAAAACACAGGGGTTAAGTTACCCCAGCTGATCAATGGTTATAAGCGACAGCCTCACATTAGAACTATCACAAGGGTACATAGTCTTTTAAATTGAATAGATTAGTTAACTCTAAATGCTCTCTAATTGCCCTGTTCATGGGGCCATCCTCGCCTCCTGATAAGCAACTAAGGTCGGCGGGGAGAACAAGGCCCTATTCCAATTCTCCAAAATGGCTAGCTAGCACTCCTGAGTCTGCTTTTCCCTCCATAGCTCCCAATTAGCTGGATTTGGCCCAGAAGCCTGCAGTTCCTGACCCCTATACAAATCCATGGCTTTGATGGTGACTGTCTAATTGAGTAGCTGTAATTCTTCTTGACAGATTAATTTGGAATCCAACAATGATGTTTTCTGTATTAAAGTTCTTCTTCTTCTTCTTCTTCTTCTTCTTCTTCTTCTTCTTCTTCTTCTTCTTCTCCTTCTTCTTCTTCTTCTTCTTCTTCTTCTTCTTCTTCTTCTTCTTCTTCTTCTTCTTCTTCTTCTTCTTCTTCTTCTCACTCGTAGCCGAGTAAGATTGTCTTCCATAAACACGGTTTTAACAATGAATCCATAAGTGATTGTGGAGGCCAATTCTGGATCCACACGTCCTTCCACAGTGGGGACATTGGTTCCCGTGTGGGAGTTGCTCACGGTGTGGATTTGCTAAGTGTGCCTTCCTCTTACCACGTTTTTCCTTTGCGTTCTGAGTTTGAGCGTCTTCAAAGTCCATGACACCTTTGGTAAAGGCTGTTCTCTAACTGGAGCACTCGCAGGCCAGTGTTTCGCAGTTGTCGGTGTTTTTAGATTTGCCTTGAGGCAGTCTTTAAACCTCTTTTGTTGACCACCAGCATTACACTTTCCATTTTTAAATTTGGAATAGAGTAGTTGCTTTGGAAGACAATAATCAGGCACAACATGACCAGTCCAACGAAGTTGATGTTGAAGAATCGAAGTTGATGTTGAATAATAATAATAATAATAATAATAATAATAATTATACCCCACACATCTGGCTGGGTTTCCCCAGCCACTCTGGGCGGCTTACAACAGAAAAATGAAATAAAATAATCTATTAAACATTAAAAGCCTCCCTAAACAGGGCTGCCTTCAGATGTCTTCTAAAAATCTGGTAGCTGTTTATCTCTTTGAGATCTGATGGGAGGGCGTTCCACAGGGCAGGCACCACCACCGAGAAGGCCCTCTGCCTGGTTCCCTGCAACTTGGCTTCTCGCAACGAGGGAACCGTCAGAAGGCCCTCGGTGCTGGACCTCAGTGTCCGGGCAGAACAATGGGGGTGGAGGCACTCCTTCAGGTATACTGGAAGAATCATTGCTTCAACACTGGTGATCTTTGCTTCATCCAGCACACTGATATTAGTTCGCCTGTCTTCCCAAGTGATGTGTAAGATTTTTCAAAGACACCATTATTAAAGTTAAGGCATTGTGCACACTGGACTGGAGGAACACTGATTTCTCTTTGACTATTTGTGTTTATTATTTGTGCAATGGAAGCAATTGGACCAAAGTGTGGGCTTTCCCTCACCCAAATAGCAGGTACAGTGAGGTCACCTGGACCTGGGCCAAAACCCTATGTCCTCCACACTAGGGTCCCATTCCTGATCAGGAGTGTGTGTAAGCAACACTGTCTATTCCTTGAGGGCAAACTATGTGATTGAAGTAACATGTAGTTTAGCCCTGAGATGCTTGGTGATGTGAGCTTTCCCTGACGTGAACCCAAATAAGTTTTGTACATGCAGGGCAGGTATTTTTTTGTGTGTGCTATTTATTTGTACAGCTTGTCAACTAGTCCATTCATTTACATTCTGCATGTTTCACAAATCTGTGTTCAAGGTAGTTCAGAGAAAATAAATAGCCCACACTTAGAAATACATAAATAGCAAAATAATAAATCATGATAAAGGGATGGGGAACCTGTAACCCTGCAGGTGTGACTGGACTACAATTTTCATTATTTCCCAGTCCTGTGTTAAACAAATTGCCCCAAGCAAAGGAAGATACTTCAGGATACAACAGTTTGTAATGAAAGGAGGCAGGCTTAGCAGGTAACCATTGACGGGAGGAGAGGGATGTTGCAAATGCACAAGAATCCTTTCCCCTTCTAATCTCATCTGTGGCATGGAGTGCATGGAGTGGATCTACCTGAAAGTCCACTTTCAAGGGCTGAGCCCTTACTGTCAATCACCCTTCTGTTAAACTAGTTGCAGTACAGGAATATCAAGAGCATTAGTGGGTGGTGGGAGTGGGGAGAGAATGCAAGCCATCCATTTCCCCACCTGCAGCTCAAATATGGTACCGCCTTACAGGACATATGTAATATCAGGCTGCTGGCTGCTCTTCTAAGCCAGACATCTTTTCAACTCACAGCTGTGCTACACAATCTTGCTGCATGCCAGTTTTCTGAGTGTCATTCTTACATGTAAGATTGCAGCCATAGTGGATGAAAAGGCGCTCTCTTTTTTCTCTCGGTTTAGAATGTCCGGAGATTAAGTAGAAAGTGGAAAATACACAGTGGTGCATCTTTGGGATTTAGGTGTGTATATATATTACATAGCTTGTAGAAAGCTTCAAAGCATTATTGCGGCCTATAAACCATGTTCTTACAGAGCCATATTGAAGCCTCCTGCAAGAAATGAAGTCCTGATGATAATCTTTACTTCATTGACCGCGTATTCTTTTCCTATCTGTTTCCCTGCCAACTTTTCAATTCTCTGTTTCAAATGCTCTCTCTCCCTGCTAAGATCTGGGGATTCATAATGTAATGCTCACATCTGGGTAATTCAGACTCTGTACTGATTATCCCATTATGCTCTGCAAGACTGTAACTCAAGTCTCATCTTAACAGAAAATGCTCTTTTAAGAGTTCCTTTTGAGGGGGGGGGAGTTATGCTAAGGCTTTTATATTCTCTGCATTGCAGGAGGTGTAAATAATGTATAGTTTAGGGTGAAGACAGATGTAGGATTTTAGGAACAGCCAGTCACAAAAGGGTCTTCATCTGTAGTATGTTCATCTTCACAACTTGAACATACCAACTCTCTATCCTGCCTGTCACACCATGTGGGAGGTGGGTGGGAGCCTCATGAAAACTGTCTATAAAATACATATGTAAATCATATCTATTTCTATCTGTCTTGCCATATGCATATCTTTCATCCTATTTTAAAAATCGCAAATATATTTGAAAGTATTCCATATCAAGATAATGTATCCTTAGGAAATAAAAGCAAACTATGTGTTTAGGATTAGAACTGGTGTAGGAACTAAGAGTTCTGCTTTGAAGAGACAAGTCTTTCTTTAAAATCAAACCTCCATCTTTTCTTTACGGATAAGCCTCAGGGCTTATCCATACTTCCTCTTCTCCCTCTGCTTTCCCCCGGGGAAAGTGTTCTTTAGTGCTCAATCGGAGCAAACAGCAATCCAGCTTTCCAGTGGGTTTTCCCAGGGGAAAGTATCAGGGCCCTGAATTACACAAGGGGTACCTAATTCCAGTTCAGTCCTGATTGGCACTTAAGGTACTAAACTGAGTATTGTCCCCACTCTGTCAATGTGAGCTGATAACTGCCAAGGTTGCAGGTTTGATCCCTGTATGGGACAGCTGCATATTCCTGCCTTGCAAGGGGTTGGACTAGATGATCCTCCGTGTACCTTCCTACTCTACAGTTCTATGACTCTATGTCTGAGACACATAAGATGTTTGCCATAAAAACGTGCAACGAAAGCGGTAGAAATAGTCATGTGCAGTGGCTACTTTCAGTTCTGTAATTCAAGCAATGCCCTGCTCCATTCTGTTTTCTTCACTCAATAGCATCACAACTGTATTGCCACACACACACAAAACACTGATGCATACACATATTTGCTTGGCTTAAAACACAGGTGTGCCTCTTAAGAGGGAACCTGTGTGTTTTACAAGCACTGTTTAAAAATAATGCAGGAGCTTTTGTGGGGAAGCAGTGCTGCAAACATAATTAACATGCTGGCCCATTTATTTTGCTGTCTCTCATTACTTTATACAGCTCCATAGATACTCCACAGAATTCCTTTTTCTGTTTTAAAGGGAAATGTTGATACAACTTTTAACTGCAGCTGCATTGCTATTCACCAGTAATAATTGCTACTGGGGAAGCAAAATTGTTTAGGGAAAGCAGCTGATATAAATATACCGACATTCTGTGCCAACAACCTCTATCTTTAGCCATAGGCAAAGAAGGTCAAGGATATAAAACAAAGAGCAAAAACTCAATTGCACTGCAGATTTAGCTACAGACAAAGCAAGGGGAAGGAAGATTACCTTGGCCAATGCAAAACTGTGCACCGTCTGAACACAGTCACCTTTCTCATGTTCTTCCCTTCTTGCCAACTTGTATCATTGCCCATATTTTAGAAAGTTAATCCAGCAGTTGTGAATTACCCATGTTCAAGGGCATCTCCCTTGTCTTTTGACCAAACAGGAGTATTCTGCTTACTAGGCCTTCACAAGCAACAGGCCACTTTAACTAATCAACTTTTCTTGAGGGCTGGCACATTCCAAGTTCAGCACATCACAATGCAAAGAGAAGCTATCACCACGCAAAGCTCCATTTGCAAGCAGGGATGCCAAATGAGCAAACAAGTGGCCTGCTTTGGGCCATTTAAATTTAATGATCTGGATCATTCTTCCCATGTAAGGTGGAAAAACCAAGGCTGAGCTTGCCAGCTTTTCTCATTGGATGGCTCCAAGTCATGCAGCATATTTATAATTAAAACCAAGTGCCATTAAAATTACATCAATGTCATAACAGTTACCGCAAAACAGTATCAGATTCCCCACAAATATTCCCTCGCCTGCCTATAGGAAATGCTGGACGGTTTCTACTTTGTGGCAAACATCAGCATGTATTTAATTTCACATTTCACTGTAGCAGCAAACTTTGAGCATGTTACAAGATGATGCACTTTATGAAATATTGAGGGGGAACATGAAAGCACTGCTGTTTTCCATGTTAGCACCATTTCTCAATAAGGTTAATATTATTTCGGCTTTTCACAACCTGCTGAGGAAAACAAAGAGTGTTGTGGCACCTTAAGTGGGTTACATTGGCAGGAGCTTTCGGAGACAAGAGCCTCCATGAGATGAATGAATGCAATAAAGGAGCTGATAGGTTTATTTGCATATACATAATCTGCAGTGAAGAATCAAGTCAAGAGTTAAAGATGAGGACAGAGGAAGCTTTATCAAACTCAGACAATTTGTCCATCTAGCTCTGTGATCTGAGTACTGGCAGTGGCTTTCTCCACAAGTGTGTTTCTTAGCCCTCCGCGGAGATTGCACTTGGAACCTTTAATAATAATAATAATAATAATAATAATAATAATAATAATAATAATAATATATTATTCATACCCCGCCCATCTGGCTGGGTTTCCCCAGCCACTCTGGGCGGCTTCCAACAGAAAAATAAAACACAATAATCTATTAAACATTAAAAAGCCTCCCTGAACAGGGCTGCCTTCAGATGTTTTCTAAAAGTCTGGTAGTTGTTTTCCTCTTTGACATCTGTTGGGAGGGCGTTCCACAGGGCAGGCGCCACCACCGAGAAGGCCCTCTGTCTAGTTCCCTGCAACTTGGCATCTCGCAACGAGGGAACCGCCAGAAGGCCCTCGGTGCTGGACCTCAGTGTCCGGGCAGAATGATGGAGGTGGAGACGCTCCTTCAGGTATACTGAACCGAGGCCATTTAGGGCTTTGGCACACAAAGCATTGCTCAAGCCCTGAACTAAACAAGATGCTAGGCGAGTATTCAGGCAGTGATTCTTTGCAGGACTATCAATGTGGCACATGCGTACAATGCTGTCCATATTTTCATTTGTGAAATGTTAGGCAATATCAACAATAAATCATAAAACACACCCTGTCTACCTCCCCATCTCCTAAAAACAATCAGTCAATTAAAATGTGTGATCTGGAAAGTTGTGGCAGAATCTTTGGCCACAACCAAGTGCCTATTCCTTTTGGAAACAGAGCTGGCTCTCTCAGCATGCCGGAAAACAAGCACTAAATGTAAGCTCTCTGTTGTTCCAAATTTCCATTTTAATGTGCCCTCAGATTACATTGATTGTATCGTCTAAGCTTTACCACTGAACCACTGGGATGAGACTTCCTATTGGCTGTCCAATCGTCAAATGATTACATTGCCACACAATGCCAAAACACTGAAACTGGTGTCAAACTGACTTTATCTCTTAGAAAATTAAGCTCCATTATCTTGCACAATGCAGACTTTTTATGATAGCAGCATGGCAAATCTAGAGGATGGTTGTCAGTAGATAATAATATCCCATGGGAATTATGGATTTTCAGCTAAACCTTACATCTTTTTTTACTGCTGTAGGGAAATAGTTATATTATGACGAATACACTTCTAGTGGATTACTTACATTCTCTCTTTTTGGCCAAGAGCTGCGGTTTTCAGAATACTCTGGCTAGATCACCTTAACATGGCATTGCTTACCAAGACCTCTTTAGGTGTTCAGCACAAACCTGTGAAGGGGCTCTCACACACCTGTAGACATTTACAGGTATCAGCCATGTCCCTCAGGTACATTGGCATTCATCTAAAGTGAGCCCCATGCATGCACATTTATGTGAAGCGCCCCCCCCCCCCTTCAGACTGGCATGAATCATGCATGAGACTTCAGACTGACATATCCTTGTCCATGAACACCTCTTCACACATTCATAAAGACGCCTAAAGAGAGTTGATCTCTGTTATTGCCCAAAGGTTGCACATTCACCCATCAGTTACTGAGTGAAATGCACATTGAAGTTTGCATTTAAAATGGTGTTAGCTGACTAAATATGACAGCAGAAATCTTGTCATTGTTGAGTGCTGTGCTGAAACCCCAAAAAGACTTATGGGTGGTTGTGGCTGTTGCCTCATTTGCAGGAAGCTATAGAATTTCTGTACAATTTTGGTGGGTACTAGGCTGGCCTTACCATATTGTTGTGAGATGGTGGGGGATAATGTGCGCACATTATTGTTCTTTCCTTTAAGATTTCTCTTGAGTTCTGCATCCTTTCCAACTGCCTGTGAATCCTGATCTGAAAAAGCTCCATTTTTGCTCAATCCTAAGAAAATTCTTTTTTTTTTAAACAGATGCAACCCAATAGATACTTTTTGGAGATCCAAAATACCTGAAAGCAGCCAATATTCTCACTCTCAAGAAGCTGGTGAGTAGGAATCCTTGAAGAAAGCAAGGTATGTTTTGATGTGTTGTATCTTCAACATGTTCTATTGGTGGTCAGAATGATATGGTCCATCTTGAACAGGCATCCCCAAACTGCGGCCCTCCAGATGTTTTTGCCTACAACTCCCATGATCCCTAGCTAACAGGACCAGTGGTTGGGGAGGATGGGAATTGTAGTCCAAAACATCTGGAGGGCCGAAGTTTGGGGGTGCCTGATCTTGAAGCTTCAGTATCCAAGTGGAGACAGGATACTTAGTCACAGTTGACATGAAGGTAAATTATTCCATTCTTCCAATCCAGAAGGAACATTGGTTCGCTTTATATGGAATTCCCTTACGCAGGGAACCAGCCGGGCCCAATCTCTTAGCTGTTATGTCAGGAAAAAGGCTGGGCTAATTGAGGGACTTCAGAGTTCTGAAGCTGTCGTGGCTGTGGCAGCTTTAGAAGCTGTCTTTTGCTGCTTTTAATTGTTTTATTTGTTGTTTTATGGTGGATTCAGAATGATTTGTCTATAGAATTCCATCTTGTAAGCTGCCTGGAGGACCCTGCAAAATAAGTGAATAAATGAATGAAATGGAGCTCTGCACTGCTAGAAGAGATTAGAAGCCTTTAGAAGAAGAAAAAACCCATTCTCTCACACAGTGTACAGTTGTGGAACAGATTCCACCCCAGTCTTTGGGCACATGACACCCCACATGCACAATACAATGCATGCAATATATGTGTGTGTGTTTATTACCTATAATTTACTAGTCATGGACCACATCTTCATGGATACCAGGCTCTTAATATCTCACAACCACATGTCCTCCTTCTTTCCCAGGTGAGTGGTCCCCAGTGTATGGTCTGAAAGCCCATGAGGCTGAAGTTAAGTAGGTCTGAGACTAGGCAGTGTCTAGATGGGCGACTGCCAGAAAATAACAAGTAGAACAGCTTGAGTTCCATGGTTAAAAAAAGGCAGGACATAAAATCATAGAACTGGAGAGTTGGAAGGGACCCTGAGCAGGGCCGGATTTAGGTTTGATGAGGCCCTAAGCTACTGAAAGTAATAGGGCCCTTTATATGTCCAGCTGTCCTTTGTCAGCAACAAATTGCCACTGTTTTTTGTGTTGAATATATGCTATGTGAAATAAAAAAAACCCTTCAGTAGCACCTTAAAGACCAACTAAGTTTTTATTTTGGTATGAGCTTTCGTGTGCATGCACACTTCATCAGATACCACTATGTGATATGCTATGTGGTAATTTATGGACCTACGGTAATAGGTATCTAAAGTCATTTGCACATTACAAAATACGTATCTTATCAAAGTACTTGTTAAACTGAAATACAATTAGGAAGTATATTAATAGTGAAATATAATTAAGAAGAAGTATATTAACAGTGAAATAATTATTAATACATACTGTTGCTGTATGTAGGTTTTATTTTATTTGTTTTTTATCTTATATTTTGGAAATGAACACCCAGGGTTTTTTTTTTTTCCTTTAATTTTTTTTGGGTCCCCCAAGAGAGTGGGGCCCTAAGCTATAGCTTGATTATCTTATACATAAATCTGGCACCGAACCTGAGGGTGATCTTGAACAAACCCCAGCAATGCAAGAATCTCAAGTAAAGCGTCCATGATAGTTGGCCATCCAGCCTCTCCGTAAAAACCTCCAAGGAAGGAGCATCTATGACCTTGCTGAGGTAAGAAAATAATTAATAAATAAATAAATAGTGGAGATTTGTATGAAGTAAAAAAATGTACTCACAGCCATGAATAGATTTCATTGATAGTATGCATAGTGGACTTCAGGTAGCAAAAAGATCTGATAATAACTGAAATTAGAAATCCACTGGTTTTAAACAAAACTGGCATATAGCAAGCCAGTGTAAATTAAGCTACCGTAGCATAAAGTTACACCGGATCTAAACTCTGTTCCGGAATGCGGCTACTCCTAGCTGAGCCAACCTCAGCCTGGGAGAGGGAAAACGAGCCTTTAAAAATAGTGCTTGAGGTACACAATGCCTTTTATCGGCTTAACTTACAGTGGGTTGCCAGGCGCTGTGGTCCAAACCACTGAGCCCCTTGGGCTTGCCAATCAGAAGGTCAGCAGTTCGAATCCCCACAACGGGGTGAGCTCCCGCCGCTCTGTCCCAGTTCCTGCCAACCTAGCAGTTCGAAAGCATGCCAGTGCTACTGGATAAATAGGTACCGCTGTGGTGGGAAGGTAAACGGCATTTCCGTGCGCTCTGGTTTCTGTCACGGTGTTCCGTTGCGCCAGAAGCGGTTTAGTCATGCTGGCCACATGACCTGGAAAGCTGTCTGTGGAAAAACGTGGGCTCCCTCAACCTGAAAGTGAGATGAGCACCCCAACCCCATAGCCGCCTTTGACTGGACTTAACCATCCAGGGGTCCTTTACCTTTTTTACCTTTTTTTATGACTGAGCTGAACAGGCCTATGATCCAGCCCAAGTCTTCCCTCTCTGTTCCTGCCCTCAGGAAGCCCCTTGCTATAGGATTGCTCCCTGTATTTCTGATGTTCCAATACAGGGCTTTAAAAAGGGGGTGGGGGAGAGAACTGTCCCTTCCTTTGTCTATTTTTCTCAGAATTTCCTTCCCTTCAATTTGTTTGCAGAAGTTGACATCACATATAATTTTGTTGGGTTGCTATAGCAATCGAAGCATAAAGGATGCAGAATTAATCTGCTCATGTAGTTGAGCTTCATAGAGTGTGCCCCCTATGGAGAGAGCACAGTAATTATGCCTTGTTTACTAGGTTTTCTATTGCACCTTTCAAATTACAGGTGTCAACACTGATTCCTGCCCCCCTCAGGTTGAAAATCTGGAAGAAATAACAATAGCCTTCATCCTTATGAGTGAAAGGAAAGTGGGTGTTTTACATTTAGAATACAACATAGACATCTCTTCTCTAATCGTTGCAATTCCCCCCCTCCCCCCTTGTTGCCTTTTGCATCTACCCTACCTTTACCTTACATCCAAGTCAAACTTGATTCCCCCCCCCCATTTAATCCTCATAACAATCTTCTGAGATAAATTAGGCTGGGAGATAGTGACTGGCCCAAAGTCTTTGAATCCAGACACCCCAAACTGAGGCCCCACCTCAGTATCATAAATACCATACAACTGTAAACAGTCATGGCTTTCCCCAAAGACTCCTGGGAACTGTAGTTTGTTAGGGTGCCGAGAGCTGTTATGAGATTCCTATTTCCCCCACAGAGCTATAATTTCCAGAGTTCCTTGGGAAGAGGCATTGACTGTTAGACTGTTAGACTCTGAGAACTGTAGCTTTGTGAGGAAAATTGGAAAATTATTATTATTATTATTATTATTATTATTATTATTATGCATTCCTTTCTATTGGAAAGTGCACCTTGGTTTTGGAACACTTTGGTTTTGGAATGGACTTCCGGAATGGATTAAGTTTGAGAACCAAGGTACCACTGTTTGTGGCGAGGGGAAGGAATTCAGTTGCTCCAAGGTGAGGAGAACGCTCTCTGGGGCTGTCTTATTATTTAACTTTTATTTCCATTTAAAATTTTATTTCCATTTCAGAATTTTCTGCAGTGAATTTACTGACTGGCCTTGGACCATTGGCATGCCTCAGCATTCTTCAGATTTAAAATGGGACAGATTATCATCTAAAAAATGATGCAGTGCACCTATGTTTTTAAGAGGTATTGACTTGTTGTGTAGCCTGTGGCTTCCCTTAAAGCTTGAGCCATCTGGGCCCATCTGCTAACATACACTTTTTGGTTTCTGCAGTTTCTCTTCGCGGCACATTTGAGTCTCATTCTTTTCCATTGCTTCTGCTTGAATTGGGGGCATCCTTCCTAAGCAATTTCAGCGTGACTGTGTTTCTGTCAAACATCTGTGGATGTTTCGAATTGTCGTTTCAGGAACGCAGCAGCAGCTCCTTCTAAAGTGACTCAGCCACTTCCATTTGCATTTTACATTTTCTGAGAGGTAACTCAACCCAGCCAAGACAAGGGAATTAGTTTTGAATTTTTCGCCCCTCCTAGACTATGTAACTTATGAAAGGGAACAGAGAGAGGAAAACACACATATGAACTTTCTTGTGTTTGCTTAGATTAAATTAAACAACAGGGGGGGGGATGAAAATGCTAATGAAATAGGCTGCTGGGCTCTGATAAGTGACTCTGAGAAACTTCAAATGTTTCCATTAGAGTAAATCACTCTATTTTACACCATTCATTGACACATGTTATCTATTCAGCCAGTGCAACACGGTGCCCTTTTGTTCTGTGCCATGTTGTGGCGGCCTGCAAAAACCACAACTCATTGTTTCTGCTAAAACAATGAAGCTCACAAGCTAGAAGTGGCATGAATGCCTAATCTCCTGGCAACGCAGAGAGACTTGTGTGTATCCTGCACTGTAATGCAGTGTGCATGCAAGGAAGGGGTGTGGGATTGCAAGCCAAAAACCAAATGAAGCTGTGACCTGCATGCTATGTCTCCTCAGCACCCCACCAGCACACACACACACACGCAAACCCTAATTGGAGAATAGTAATTAGTGTCTGGAAATGATCGACACAAAACTGGAGGGAAATAAAATGACACGAAAGGACAATGAAATAATATTTTAATTGGGAAGAGCAGGCGGAAAGTGCCTGTAGAGGATTGTTGGGTCTCTCTCTCTCTCTCTCTTGTTACATTGCAAGGCCACTGTTTCATATAATGTAAGCACAAGATTGCAAAATTGCAATGCAATGTAGGCAGATGAAAAGGTCTACAGCGGCATGTATTATGTATCTAATATGTGTTTTTATACTGCCCTTCAATTATTATCCTTGGGGGGATTTGCAAAAAAAGGATAGCATTTTTAAATGTATGTACAAAAAAAACTGTAGTAAGCCAGAAGCAACAAAAATCATAGAAGCAGCAGAAAATAGGCATTGGAGATTAAAACTGCATCTAAAAGCTTGGGAAAGTCATTGCATGGTTCTGAAAAGACACTAAGGGGGTCCTCTCTGTGAACATTGTTCTGCAGCAAGGTTGCCTTTACTTCAAAGGTCCTTTCTCTTCTAGTCTGCCACCTATCTCACTTTAGATGGAAGGCTGTAGGACCTGCCCTCTTTCTCTCTCCCTACAGTCATTCCCCCCAAAACCCCTTTTCCAGATGGGTTCACCGCTAACATTGGAGCTGTAGGAAGAGAAACTTCAGGGGACATTTTACAGGTGGACAAGCCCCAGGGCTAGGGAAACTAAGCAGGTCGACGTCTAGCCCATGCCAGGATAGGATGCTTCCCAGGAACCACATGTATGGCATCTTGGGTTTCACACTGGGAAAAGATGGGATACGCAAGTAAGTGAATAAAAATAAATCACATCTGCACCCCATTGAAGAGTGAGGTTTGCCAATTGTGTTATTGAGCTAGATCTGATCCTATAGTTTGCATTGCCCCCCCCCCAATATTCCTCCTAAAATGCTTCTTGAAAATGCTTTCTTCTTTGCCTCTATGTCTCTCTGTGTTAAAGTGCAATGTAACAGTGAGACTTGCTATCAAGGCTAAGAGCTGACCTTGTCTGGAACACAGAATGAGAGGCAGAGAGGTTTATCAGTGGATGTACTGCCAGCCTGACGCTGAGGCTGGAATCCTTGACGCATAGTCTTACTCAAGGCTGAGTGAAGATGCTACTGGGGCAGCATGAGTCAGCATGTGTTCACGCACAGGACCGGACACAGGAAGATCCTTATATGTACTTGTGACCCCCTTGCGTGCGCACATTTACAGAGGAGGGGGAAAGGAGCCCAAGAAGTGTATAAGAAACTTTGCAATTTGTGTTTCTTTACTCTTGTCGTGAGCTGATCACCTTGAGTCTCTTATTAATAAGAAATTAAATTCTTTCTCTGAATTCAACCCCCGGTGTCATTATTGACTATCTCTGTCCTGCCTGGGCGCAACTTAAAGGACCCTTAGTAGCTGATAAGGCTACACCATGAAGCTGAGAGAGGCTCACCCAGCTTCGCTACTGGTTTTCCCAGCCTCTAGGGACAGAGATAGCAAAGCTTTGCGGAACACCTTCCCTCTTGTCTGGTAGGGCAGAGACGGAGCTCTCCCATCAGCACCAAGTAGCAGGCTAGATGGTCATGGCTGATAGGTGTTGTGGATGCAGATATGTGGACAACACCAGGTTCCCGATTCCTGTTCTGTGTGATTGTGACAAAACCTGGTTTGCATTGTGGCCTTGTACAGCATCTTTGAACCTATCTGATGAAAGCAACAGGGACACTGCTGGTAGTGTGCAGTATGGGTTTTTGATATTGTTGATGTGTTTGGCTGCCAGGGGACTACAACACAGATCTGAGGAATTCAGTACAGCTGCAACACAATGAAGAAACCTGATGAGTTTCAATTTGCTCTTCATTGCTGCTATGGGAAAGATGTTCTTCATTTCCTTTGATTCTTCATTCTCTTCTCCCAGGGCAGCCAAAGAGCACCACGGTGATTCTCCCACTGAAATGAAGCAGTACATGTGCATGAGAACTTCCCACTTTTTTGTACCTTAAAACATTTATCAGTGTTGGGATAGTTCCATTAAATTTCACCAACTTAAGGCTACAATAAAAACACTTATTTAAGAATGTCATTGATTTCAGAAAAACTTACTTATGAGGTGATAGGTTCATTCTTGGAGCCTTAGTGTGATTGAGACTGACTGAGTGAAACTGAGTGTGTAATTAAATTTATTCAGGCAATGAAACAGAGACACACTGGGGTGGGGGGTGGGGAGTTCTTGGAAGTATTATACTGGGTAGGGGGTCAGTCAGTCAAATCTCTTCCTGGTTATTTAAGGATTTGGGTTGTCTGTAATAATGTGATAATCAGCAATGTTGTATATGTGAAAATATATATGTAAAGAAATGGATGTCAGTATTGGTGGTACTCCATAGCAGTGAGTACAACCTCTCTCCCCAAAAACAAACCCTACAAATTATTATTTTATTATTTATTAAACTTCTATACCTCCCCTCATCCAAGAATCAGAGGGCAGTTTACACTATAAAAACACAAAAGTACACAACATTTTATTAGCTGTGCTGTTACCTATTTCACTTATTGGTTGTTGGGTTTGTTTTTTTTACAAAAAGTCTCAAAGCAACTCACATGGTAGAAATTATAATACAATTCTACTCTAAAAGCAGTAAGAGCAAACCAAAAGCAATCACCACTAATAAGTAAGAAAAGACTCCCTCCTGTCTCTTTCCCCCCACTTAAGCCACAATATAATTGTGGTTTCAAATGATCCCATGCTCTGGAAAGAACTGACCATCTTCGTTTTGCATTCCAACTTCCTTTTTACAAGTCCCCTCTTTTTTGTTGTTATTTTTAGATGTTTCCATTTCAAAATTAATCATGACCGTGTTAAACTTTCTTGGCAATTTCCCACTTACATATAGACTAAATTTGATTTTACTGTTGTGACGGTGTCAAATCTGTTCCAACAACATTTGTGCCTCAAACCAGGTTCTGGGAACCATTTTGGATTAAGCACAAAGTCACCTCCTGGTTCATTCCATGACCAACTGTTCTAAGTCACAGTCATTCAGGGTATCTAGAAATTGCCCATTACCAACATCACCCATTACCAATGTCATTGGGGAATATTATTGGGCTGGTGGGCTGGATCTTTGTCTTCTCCAACCCACGGGCCAACTTTGACATGCAGGTAGGACCAGTCACATGTCAACCATTGACATCATGAGGAAATCATGTGACTAATAGGTGGGTGGTGTCACACACGTGCCAAAGTTAAAGTTGGGAAGGGGTCTGCTTCACCAGTTCATTCCCCGAAAGCAATGCACCAGGATTGAACCATGCCCATCCCCACCTATCAGCTAATATCATACAGTCAAGTCAGCTTATTGACAGGTGGGAACAATTTTGGGGGAGGGAGGGCCTTCTTGGGCTAAGACAGGTGGAGGACCCCAACCCCTGCATTACCACAATACTCTCTCTCCTTGGTTTCATTCTCCATTTCAACACTATCGCTTAGCTCAGGTTCAAGGGGGCAATAATACGTAATGCCCTCTGTAGTGAACTTTTGGGGCCTGATATTCCCACCTAGAGCAGTTCTGTTAAGAATTCCAGTTTGACTATTCCGCTAACCCAGAAATAGTACCTCGGGTAAAGAACGTTGCTTCAGGATGAGAACAGAAAACGTGCGGCGGTGGCAGCGGGAGGCCTCATTAGCTAAAGTGGTGCCTCAGGTTAAGAACAGTTTCAGGTTAAGAATGGACCTCTAGAACGAATTAAGTTCTTAACCTGAGGTACCACTGTACACACACCCCATGTAAAAATGTTCATTTTATATTTGTCCCCCACACCCACCATTTTAAGAGGCATCCCCACCCCCGGAAATGTCCCGTGCTCTATTTTGAAAAGTCAGTTTTCCTACATTGATTTAACAGTCATTCCCCCTTTGCAGGGGGTTGTAGCTCTGGACCAGGTATAGGACTCTCCCCACAACTCTCAGCACCCATAACTAACTATGCCTCCCAGAACCCTCTGGGGAAGTAAAGATTGTTTAAAGTGATATCATAGTACTATAAATGTGTAGTATGCATATGGCAAACACACCAAATCAGGGAACACATAGGTAATGTGTGTATGATTTGATGCTGTTTTCATTTCTTGGAGTGAGGCCCAAATATCAAATGAAACCTCAACACCAAATTTTAAGTCTGGAGAAGCAAAAAGAAAGAAAGTGGCCTGGCTGAAAATGAATACAAAAAGCAGATAATTTCAAGCAAACAAAATATTTGGTGTTAGGAAAAGACAGGTGTTAGCTTTTCACCTTCTGGCAAGTGATTTGTTCCTGCTTGTCTTGACCTGTCTCCTGTTATTTTACCTTGTTCTTATTTGTGTGTCAAGGTCCCCAAGACACCCTCAAATAAATTCACACTTCACACAGAATTTTTGTTTATGGTTTTTGGCATAATTTTGGCCACAACTTTATTAAAATACAAAATGTGAGTAGCTGCTTAGGCATTGGTTGTGACTATCTGTCCCCGCCCAGGGACAGAACTGACATCCACAAGCCTACGAAGTCAGTAAGGGAAAACATTTTTGGGGAGAGAATAGAGCTGGGCGCCAGGCCCTCACCTCTCCCCAAATGCTCCCAGGGGATCTTGCGTGGCCCTAGCCCCTTGACAGGGATTCAGACAAGAGCATGGTGAGCTTACCTTCCAAGTCCCGGACTGCAGAATCCGGGACCGGCAGCCGTGTGACACCAGAAGTTGCGTCGACGTAACTTCTGGTGTTGCTTTGCCCTTCTATGGGCACCAAAAATGGCCACCGCTGGCTTCAAAAGTAGCTTCTACGCATGACCGGAAGAGCGTCGACACGACTTCCGGTGTCGGCGGCGGCCATTTTGGTGCCCATAGATGGGCGGGGCGACAACGGAAGTTGCACCAACACACTTCCAGTCATGCGTAGAAGCTACTTTTGAAGCTGGTGGCGGCCATTTTTGTGCCCATAGAAGGGCAAATCAGGGGGGGGAATGGCCGCTGACAGGAGAAAATAACGGAGAAAAACGGGAGACGAAGTGATACGGGGGACCACCGGGAAAAGGTAAGTAAAAACGGGGGGGTTCCCGGGGAAAACGGGGTACTTGTCAGCTATGATGGTGAGCCACTGGATTCCTTTAACAGAATACCCTTGCAGCAGCAGCATTGGAGGGGCAGGCACAGCCAATCCATATCCCCTCCACCAACCAATTTTTAAACCAATGGCTAACCGCAACCTTACAAGTTGTGACAATTTGCTATGCAGTAGGCAAAACCCAAATGGCACCAGCCAATCAGCCAAATGGACAAAATTCCTACCAGGCCTCTGCCCCAAAAGCAGACAACCCCATGACAGGCATAGCAAGGTCAAACACAAACGGCCCTAAAATTGGGGAGTGGGCACAGCGAAAAGAGGAAGCTCAACGCTGCGTGCAGAGAATGTATAACTTCTAAGCTGTTAATCAATAATTGGCAACATCAAAATCTCCCCAACAACCAGAGGAGCCCAATCACATCCGTGGCCATCCAAACTAACCCGCCCAGCAACAGAGGGGTGTCTTGCTAGCCCCCACCGCAACATATGCTCTCCGTGAAGGAGAACACGCTTTGATCAAGCGAACTTTGTTTCATATTCTGCTTATATATTTTGATATAGGGCTTTGGGGGCCTTCAGGCTGATAAGTGGTATAAAAGTAAACATTTTGCTTTCCTTGCTTTAATTAACCTTTGCATGGGAAGAACAACAAATATGATTAAGATATTAACTCACAAAAGTCAAAAGAAAATTGGATGGAATTAATGGGACTATATCATTGTGATCTCCATGGAGACCCAACACAGTGCTGCCTGTACAACAAGGGCAAACAGTTGGGAAATACTGGCAGAGGCTTCTTCCACAGAAGTCTAGACTTCTCTAACTTCTAGAAGGCAATATAAGGCATTTTTTTAAAAAATGAAATAAGTATTGACAATGGCTGTGCTTGAGCAGAGGACGTGGTGGTGACTGTTAGCAGTCTGTAGTTGAACAGGGCAACTTTTAATGATTATACAGTTGAAGATTTCTAACTTTCCGAATGGAGACCTGTGAAATATCATTAAATAGAGGGCAGGGTGACTTTCAAAGCTAGTCTTTAGACAAGCTGTGAGGGCACTCTGCTGTTGGAGATGTGAGAATGAGGTGTCAAAGTTAAATACTAAACACAAAGATTTGCAGGGGAATCAGAAAATACAAAGATGAAAAAGGGCCTGTGAGGAATTGCTCAACAGAGGGGCTGTTTCTGAGGTTTGCCATCTTCCGTATCAACTGGTCCCTGACTCCAACTGTAGGTCATTTTTGCCTCTTCCACTCAAGGAAAGAGTTGGCAATCTGGACTATTGAATCAACTGTCTTTCTGAATCCAACAGAGCTGCTGTCTTTGGCAACCAAACCCTTTGGCAGAACAGGGATGTGATGTTGTCATACTTTTTTTTGGGGGGGAGAGCTAAAATTAAGGTGTATATTTTTTGTTCTTGTTGTTTAGTCGTTTTGTCGTGTCCGACTCTTCGTGACCCCATGGACCATAGCACGCCAGGCACTCCTGTCTTGCACTGCCTCCCGCAGTTTGGTCAAACTCATGTTTGTAGCTTCAAGAACACTGTCCAACCATCTCGTCCTCTGTCGTCCCCTTCTCCTTGTGCCCTCAATCTTTCCCAACATCAGGGTCTTTTCCAGGGAGTCTTCTCTTCTCATGAGGTAGCCAAAGTATTGGAGCCTCAGCTTCACGATCTGTCCTTCCAGTGAGCGCTCAGGACTGATTTCCTGAAGAATGGATAGGTTTGATCTTCTTGCAGTCCATGGGACTCTCAAGAGTCTCCTCCAGCACCATAATTCAAAAGCATCAATTCTTCAGTAACTACTGGGGTGCCATTTGGTTGTCCTGCTATGCTGTTTGTCATTGGAATTCCATTATGAATGACTAAAGCCAGATATTCTACATTCTATTTTCATTTTGTGACAATATAGCAACCTCAAGTGATTCAGTTCTGAGGTCTGGCTCAGATCATTACTTTCTGTCGCGATGGTGGTGCCATGACATAGGCCTTCCTGAACATTTTTGTTGGTACATCTCAAGAAACAGGCTATAATTAAGCCAAATGCAATTCTTTTCTGCAGAGCAACTGGCTTTTCCCACTTCATAAGAAGCTATTCTTCCATTGAGAGCTAGGTGTATAGCTAACTTACTGCTATTATGTGAATATGTTAGACATTTTCATGTTCAGTATGGGAAATATATAAATGGCACTGAGGCAGCAGCAAATGAGGAAAGGCAGTTGGAACATCTGAGAATTGTGAGGAAGGCATCTTTGTTCTCCCCAGTCCCTTCCTGTATGGGACAGCAGCAGCAGCTGCCCCCGCCCCCAATGGGGATGTCCTGGACTACGTGAGACAAAGCACTGTATCTGAGTGGGGTTTCCTTGTTTTGGTGCTATCCCTGGGGAAGCTTGCACGTTACTGCTGAATCGGAGCAAGCAGCAAATGGGTTTTTCATGGATTGCCATTTTGCTCCAATTCAGCGGCATAAGACCGGTTTTCCTGGGGGAAGTGCCAGAACCAGGCCTGTCCTAGCCATAGAGGCTAGTGGCGCGGAGAACCATGGCACCGGGCACTGGAGGGCGCTGGAAGGGCACCAAGTGAGCGCAGGGTTCCGGCGTTCTGGCCAGGACTGCGCTCCTTCTCCGAGGACTCCATGCTGCGCCTCCTTCTCGTTTCCCCAGCGCTGGGTTCCGCTCAGTTGAGCTTCACCACCAGCGCACGCACAGCGCCCAAGCAGCTCTTGCTGGTCCCGCGGTGCGTGCGCTGGTGGCGAAGCTTGACTGAGGGGAACCCAATGCTGGGGAAACGAGGAGGCACAGCGTGGAGTCCTCAGAGGTGTCTTCCCGCTGCTGCCGCGGTCCGCTTGGCACTCCCGGGCCCTTGGAGAGGCTCTGGAGGGGGGGCGCTGGAGGGACCTAGCGCCAGGGCGCTGGGTGGGCTTAAGACCGCCCTGGCCAGAACAAAACAAAAAACAGAAAGTCCAAACCATTCGCTTGGACATGGGGCTTTAAAGCACAGACCTGTGTCTGAAAAGAGCACTGCGTGAGGAATCTGGATAAGTACTGGAAAAACCTGCTTCAACAGCCAGCCATTCAGTTGCAGAACAGCATCTGTTCGAACATCAGAAAACGGGGGGGGGGGGGGGCTTATATTACAGCTCTGCCCAGCTTTAGTGACTATTATATCACAAATTTATTGTGTTTTATATATATTGTGAGCCACCCTGAGAACATTGATTAGTAGGCAGGGTATAGGCAGGGTAGAAATACTCTTGAATAGATACATTATGGAGGGCAATGGCTATGATCAACAGCCTTCGCATCAGATGTCAAAGAGATACCAGAAAGTAACTATGCAACCTTTAGAAGACACCTGAAGGCAGCCCTGTATAGGGAAGTTTTTAATGTTTGACGTTTTATTATGTTTCTATATATGATGAAAGTTGCCCAGAGTGCCTGAGGCAATCCAGTTAGATGGGTGGGGTACAAATAATAAAATTATTATTATTCGTGGCAGTAATGGTATTTCGTTTTGAGGATTAAAAATTGGCTTTAAATCGTATTGCTTTGCCCAGTTTTATTTCTTTGTTAAATTTCCTTCCTTTTCACTTTATAAGAAAATAGATCTACAGTTAAAAGCAACAATGTAAGCCAGGCATCCCCAAACTTCGGCCCTCCAGATGTTTTGGACTACAATTCCCATCTTCTCCGACCACTTGTCCTGTTAGCTAGGGATCATGGGAGTTGTAGGCCAAAACATCTGGAGGGCCACAGTTTGGGGATGTCTGATGTAAGCAGTACTTGATCAACCACCCCAACTTTCCCAATAGACACCTGTCAGTCCTGTTACCCTCTAAGCTACCAACCAAAAATATTTCTACACGATGTTTCATGAGTGGCTGGTTATCTTTTATGTGCACTTTTTTCCTGCTAAAAGACACAGTAAAGAGAAACCACTTAGAATAAAGTTTCTGATTCTTTGGTGCCCTTGTTTTGTCAGTATCTCAGCAAGCACAATGTTCTATAATTGCTGGCACCACCTGTTACAGGTAAAGTTCCTGCGTATTTCCCCATCGCCATGCCATTTACAGTTTTATAGATATCAGCATAAAGGTAATCCATGCATACATTTTAGTAGTTAACTCCACTGCATCTGTAGGAAGAATCTGCCCATGACCCAATAATTTAATGCAGCCAACTTTGACTTTCCTAATGTTACCATGCCTATTTTTTCCAATAGTCACATTATACTGTTAAAAAAAAACTGTACAGAAAATGCAATCTCTTCATGAACTGCTGATATACTTCACTAATAGAAGATTACATTTGCTGCAGCTACAGCCCTGGCATTAATAACAAAAAAGATACTTGTGTCTAGAGAGGGAGGGGGGGGGAATCAACTCAGTGTCATTTGCATGCAGAATTGGGATCTTCTGAAATGTAAACATGTGTAACTAAAGAGAATCATATGAATTTGACTTACTCAATGTGGAAAATAATAGAAAGCGTTAACCACGAATGTGACACATATCCAGGTTTCTGAGAAGAATTAAGACTCCATGCATTAACATCCACACCACTAAATAATGTAACATAGTGCATGGGCAGATAGAACAGTGGGAATTCATCCTGACTATTAAGAATTGAGGCTTCATTCTTCTCCTTTTTTAAAAAAAGTTTTTGTTTTGTTTCTTAAATCACCACACCAAATTCTGTTTCCAACAGTACTGACATCACAAATCTATGCAATTTTAAAATGTAAGTATTTTTTAAAAACCAGATCACACATACTAGATATGTGAGTGTGTGTGTTTGTGTGTGTTGAGGAACCTGGAAATGGTACGAAATTGAGATTTCTTTATTTCAGTCAGTTATATTTACTAAGATAAGCATCTGTCAGGTCTTGGTTTCCTTAAACAGATACTCATTCTGGAATCGCCACCTCTGCCTGCAGCCAGGTGTTGTTCCACTGCAGGTCTATTTTACACACCCAAGGTGCCTGGACCTGGATCATATTCAAGGTCCTGCTAGCCTACACTAGAGAATCACTCTTAAATGGAAAGAATGGGATTACATAAGCATAACTTCAAAAACACAATTGGGGGCAGATACATTATTCTAATTAGCATACTTCATTTCTAGAGCCTGGAGGCGGAGAGATAGCTCACATGGGATTTTGTATGTTATGTTTTGTGTTCCCTTAATATGCACTTATTACTTATTGTCTCCGCTATAGCACTGAGGTCAGTGAAATATGAAAAGCATAGTTAAAGGTAAATCCTTTTTGTTTGGTCTCTCTGGATTACACAACCAGCAAACAGACCACTTTTCAATCTATTTGCTTTCTCATTAAGACTCACATCTATAATTGGAAACTTGTTCCTGGAGAAAGATGAAACAACAGTTCTGCATTTTGGATGCAACTAAGCCAGGTCCACATAAACACACACAGAGAGAACTGAGTGATAGGTTTACATGTGTGGAGAGAGAAATAAAAAGAATTTAGATAGACATAAGGGGGATGTGGCTCATAAAGTATATAGTTAATTGCCTGAAGGACTCTCCTTCAGTTACACATAAGAGAGAGAAATATCTTCCCAACGAAATGCAGATATCAGCTCATTAAAAAAAATGTTGGTAATGCAATCATCCTTTTGCTCATTTCAGTGTTTTGGATTATAGTAGACTAGTGTAATTCAGCCCGTTAAGTAAACGGGCGCTAGCCAGGCGGGAACGGAGGGGAAACCCTTGGACCGCGCAGGTGTCGCCTCCGTTGCCGCCTCCACTGGCGGGGATGTGCATCGAGGGTCCCAGGCTCCCCCCTGGGTGGTTTGCTGGGGCAGCGGGCGGGCGGTTTGTGTGTGTGTGTGTGTGTGTGTGTGTGTGTGTGTGTGAGAGAGAGAGAGAGAGAGAGAGAGAGAGAGAGAGAGAGAGAAGCGAGCGGGGCTTCTCTGGGATGCGCTGCTTGCGGGAGCTAAGGGGAAAAGAAGCAGCCGTGAGAGGGGAAAGTTGCGGCTGCGCTTCCCTCCAGTCGAGCGGGGAGTGGCGGCCAGAGCTTGAAGGGTGGGAGGGTGAGGGAGGGAAGGAGGCAGGTAGGAGGTCTGACATGGGGCAACTTCCCCTTCCCCTCAGAGTCGGACTCTCCCCCCCTCCCCAAACCATTGCCAATTTCCCTCACAATTTTGTCTCCTTTCCTCTTCGGACACTACTCCCCCTTCTCATAACTCCACCTTTCTTTACTTTTTCTTGAGGGGGGAATCCCCAATGGTGCCTTCCATTATGTCCTCTCAACACCGTTCAGGGGGGTGGGGGTGGGGAGTGTGTGTGTGTGTGTGTGTGTGTGTGTGTGCGTCTGCGTCCAGTCTCTGTGTCCAATCCCTGTGTCCGTGGGGCACATATGTGGTGTAAAATTTGTAAAAGAATCAGTGCATCACAGACGATAAAGGAAAAAGGGAACTGAACAACTGTGGCACATCCAAGAGAACCAATGCCATTTCTAATAGAACAGGGAAGTTTTAGGCCAGTATTTTAGGCCAATCCTATTCATTTTAAGTTTTATTCTATGTTGTTTACTGCTCTTCCTCTAAAAAGCTATGGTCATGCAATGCCATGTGTATGTTTTCCAAAGAGGAAAATTTCCTCTCAGAAATATTCCTAAACTGCTTCTCTCCCACCCCACCCCACCCCCATTTAAAGGCTAGCCTAACATTGGTTTTGAAATCTGCAAATACTGGATAGAATCCAGGGCAAAGCAGCATTGTATGCAAAGTGTAACAAATACAGCTCCAAAAGAGCCAATTGAAAAATACAGGCAACAAATGGTGAAGATTTTTTTCCCTTCAATTTTGCATGCTGCTTTGTGATGGTTCCAATACCTAACTTTCCTGAAATGCATAGTACAGCCAGGGCAGTTTCTCCTTCAGTAACATACATAATCTAACAAATTCTGCTACATGGCAAATATCCAATCAGCAATTTTAATATCTACTTTAAAAAACAAAACACATCATGTCCTGAGGTGTTAAAATAATGTTGCTTGTGATTTCAGAAAGCCTTATTTGCCCAAAGCTTTTGCACGAACACGCACACCCCGCACCGCTTCTTTCTCTTTTTCTCCCCAGCCCACCTCCCCCCACCATCCCTCATCCTCTCCTCCCCAAAGCCGTACAGTTGCAAGGAGACAGAAGAAGCAGGGTGGTGGAGAAGAGGAGAAAGAGGTGGAGGGTGGAGGTAGCTCCAGTTCATAGTCAGTGGAGAGTCCGTGCCAGGACTTCACAATCCCCAGTCAAACACTGGACGAAAGGGAGCTGGCAATACAATTCATTGGGGTTTTCCTTTTTTTACTTTTAAGGGCGATTTCACTCGCCCCCCCCTTTCCCCCTGTCTCTCTTCCTTTCTCTCCCCATTGCTTTCAGCGCGACCAGCTTTGCTCTTGATCTCCATTCATGGGGCAGCAGCAGCGTCAAGGAGATAAGAAAAGCAGGGGGGGTGAAGAGAAGAATATATATGTCCCCGCCCCCCCCCAAGCTGCTGCCGCTTCGATACATGATAATATGTTTATATGATTAGCTGAGCCCAGGGGTGGGTAGAAGACAGAGAAAGAGAAAGAGAGGGGGTGGAGATTGGAGGAAGAGGTGAAGGCTGGAGGTAGCTCCAGTTCATAGTCAGTGGAGAATCCGTGCCAGGACTTTGCAATCCCCAGTCAAATACTGGACGAAAGGGAGCTGGCAAAACAATTCACTGCGATTTTACTTTTTTTTCTTTTAAGGGCGATTTCACTCGCCGCTGCCCCCCCCGCCCTCCTTTCCCCTTGTCTCTCTTCCTTTCTCTCCCCATTGTTTTCAGCGCTACCAGCTTTGCTCTTGATTGATCTCCGTTCACGGGGCAGCAGCAGCAGCTTCGAAAAAGGAAAAGTAAACAGCCTCCTCCTCCACCTCCTCGCGCTTTAGCCGGGAGGGCGGTTGGCAGCCGCAGGGGGGGGGGGAGAGTGTGCGCGTGTCTCTGCCTCCAATCCCTGTGTCGCTGGGGCACATGCGCAGTGACCCAGGGACACACGGGACAGCTTGGACGCAGGGACAACTTGGACTTTATATATATAGATTAGATGACTTCAATGTGCTCTGTGTGGGACTTCTCTTGTGCTTGGTTTTGGGAAATGTAGGTTGTGCAAAATGCTGCAGCATGGTTGCTGACATGATACCCTGTCCGGACATCACACTCATAGATCTGCACTGGTTGCCCATTTGTTACTGGCCCACATTCAAGGCAAACCCCTCAACAGGTTGGGGCTGTTTTAATTGCCTTACCCCATATATGCCCAGTTGTTTTCTTCAATTTGCAGAACCAGTACTGTAATAGGTGCCAGAGAATATTTGTTCCACACTTGTAATACATTGTTCTATTGGGGTGAGAGCAACTAAAGTTTGAAACTTTCATATAGCCACTGTCCATCCCTCCACTCTCATCATGCCAACTTCTGGCCCACCCCATTTACCACCCTAGACCAGGGGGCGGCAATGTGTGGCCCATGGGCCGGTTGTGGTCCACGAAGACCATTTTACCAGCCCACGAGCCACCCCCGAACCGAGACGCCTACTTGGCAAGTCCCCCGCGCGCTGTGCTAAACTGGCGCAGCAAAGGGTCTCGCCAAGCAGCACCGGAAATCGTGTCTGCGCACACACCGATACCGGAAATCGCGCCTGCGCATGTCCAGACGCTGAAAATTGCTTCTGCGCAGGGACAATTTTCTGCGTCTGGGCATGCGCAGATGTGATTTCCAGCATTGCGCTGCACCAATCCGGCCCACAGACAATCTCCGTGGGAGTGATCCGACCCATTGCCTGTAAACCTTGCCGACCCCTGCCCTAGACAGATGCAGGCAGAAGAGGCAGATCCACCCCAGGCCTTTTATTCTACCTGTGTCTTTCTCTGTCTGCTTCCCTCAACCACTTCTCTTCCGCACGGGTCGTGGAAGCTGAGGGAACCCAATCGCTCTGTACCCTGTGCCCATGCCTGTGGTCCTGTGTGTGAGTTGTGGGAATGTTAGGGATGTGGATTAGGATATATTATTAGATAGATCCTATCCAAGCTTGTGTTAGCAAGCTTCCAATATCAGCAGAGTGGCATTCCCCTTTTGTGCGCAGCAAAGCATGTGCGTTCAGGTTTGCTAAAAACTGTACAATAATATTATACTTTATACTTCAATATTATACTTCCTGGCAAAGTCCCCTTTGTCCCTCTTAAAAGAAATACACAACACAGTGTTTATAAAATAAGATAGAGTTTACTTACAGTTTCATCCTGAGTTAACAGCATAATCTCAGAAAGGCAGGCTTGCTTAGAAAAGTTACAAATATATATACATCTGGAGACTACTTAGTAAGGTAAGGCTCCACTTGGTCTCACTCTTGGCAGCAGGCCAAGAGGGAGAACCATCCTAGCTGTAGATTCTCTGGAGATGTGTTCCCATCGGAGAAGAAAAGGCTAAGAGAAGAGAATGGCTGCTGGCTAGGGGCTTTTGTCAGCTAATCCATCCCATTTGCATATCTGGAGGAACAGGAAGCTGAACTTAGTCAGGTGTCCCTCCAGGCGAGTTCCTGTTAGTGGACACTCTAGGAACTGTTGTGACTTGTCTGCCCCAGTGTTCCATCCCACATGAGAGAGGAGAGGTGAAGAGAAAGAGATGAGAATGGTCCTGTAGTTTAGAAAGCAATAAGAGGGCCAAACACATTTATTTCACTTGGTGTCTCATCAGTTGATAATTCAGCAACCAAAGATTTGGATCTGAAAAGGTGAACTGCCTCCTTTGGAAGACATTGAGTTTGAGGTGATACCTGTGATATGAAATCTCTGGATATCATATTTGATTGTGTAAGATGCGTAAGCTGTCACTTGAAAATATCGGTCATTAAATAACCCACAAACTTCTATGAACTCACCACAGCTCTCTTCTTTCATTTCTCTACACATGGAGAGAGAAAAATGTGCTCACCCAACCCCACCATTTTGTCCTCCACCAGCCCCTAGCCAAGCTTTCCACACATTGAAGAAAGTTTTGGAGGGGGGAAGCCTGTTGAGGTTGCCACATCATAACTGTCCTAACGTAGGGCTGCCATACATCTGGAATTTCCGGACATATCCAGGATTCGCCCGTCAAAAATAGTGTCCGGGCGGAATTTTCGATAATTGGTTAAAATGTCCGAGAAAACCTGGTTGCATTGTTGATTTTTTGATGAATTTCCTAAAATATAGCTTTTAAAATTGAATTCTTTTGGGAGATTTTGCCAAAAGAGCGCAACAACTTTTGTTCTGTTTTGGATTTTCACTTTTTGAAATATGGCAACCCTATCTAAGGTCATCTGAAAGCCTAAACATCTGAAATTATAACACTCCACCCCATTAGTAGAAGACTCAAAGCAAGCATTTGTGCCTTGGTACCATCAGTCAAAGTCTTCATCAATCACACCTTAATATGCAGATTTTAATTAGGTTTTAATTCAAGATGTTCATTGTAATAATATTTTTAAAAGACAGTGCTTTGGGGAATGACAATGATGTTTACCTCTTAAGTCAGGTAATGGTTTTTAGATGATTTTATAAGAAGGATATTATTTGTCTGTGTTATTTAATCAAGAGGAACAGTTGTGCTCATTAAATATGCTAAAAGTATCATTTACAAATTTTACATGATGGGCTGCTTTATGGTGGATGAGGAGGAGGAAAATGTGACACAAGACGATGTCAATTTTTAAGATCAAGTTGGATAGTGATTATTGCAAACTATTATCCCTGTGAAAGTTCTCACTCTCACAAAAGTGCTTGGAGGAAATTTGTTTGTTTGTTTGTTTGTTTGTACATTCTTCAGCCATGGCTCTCAGAAAACAAAGCGTAAAGACACAATATAAATTAACCAACAGCTGATGAAAAGGGTGTAAATAAGGCGGTCTGAGGTCTTCTCATCAGACTACTTGGAAATGTGGGCTCTGTGTGTAGCAGATAATTGTACCTCACCCAAGAATGGCATGAGTCTGCCATGAAAAATGGCACCTCCTGGTCTCATTTCCTCCTAACCATGAGAATGAGAAGGAGGCTCCACAAGTAATAGGACAAACAAAGATAAACCACTTTGAGGGTTGTTGGGTTCTTTTAACAATCAACCTGTATATAAATTTAATGAAATAAATAAAATAAATACAAATGCAACATTGACTAAATTGTGACCATTTTGCAAAACTGACCAGGTAGACGGCTTGTGAGCATTTTACCTTATGTTGCAAGGGTTCCAATTTAAGGGTGTGTGTGTCATTTTTCATGCCTACCTTTGTACTTTTAAATTTTGTCTTAAAAAAATTATATGGATATCAGAATTTGAATTTGCCACCATAGACAGAGTTCTCAGAACAAAATAAAATAAAAAATGAGGTGTATTGAGGAGCAACGTCTTATTACAACATTGTTCTGCATGAGAAGTTAGAGAGGGAGTGTCATAAAATGAAACTTCATACCTAGCACTATAGATTAATGGTGGTTTAACACCATGCTTTTCTGGAATGGATTGCTTTTTAATTTTATCCTTTGTTGTTACCTTAGCTGAAATGCCTCATATTAGAAGTGATAACTTTATATGGGTTCTTTTCAGCAGCTAACATTAAAGTTGATTTTAAGTCTGCATTTATGAGTCTCATTTTTGTATCACTTGGTACATGTCAGTGTTGCAAAAATGCTATTCAAGCTTAGCAAAAAAAATTCCTTTTGGGAAATGTATTTTTTCAAGAATTTACATTTCCCCATTCCCCACCTTTAATGTGTGTGTGTGTGTGTGTGTGGAGAGAGAGAGAGAGAGAGAGAGAGAGAGAGAGAGAGAGAGAGAGAGAGAGAGAGAGAGAGAGAGAGAGCCAAATTAGAAATCCCAAAATGCAATATACGAAGTCAATATGCAGACTTACCAGTTGCTTATCAGTTTTGTGCATATACACAAAAGCTCATACCAATGACAAACTTAGTTGGTCTCTAAGGTGCTACTGGAAGGATTTTTGTTGTTGTTGTTGTAAACATGAAAGTTGCAGTAGTAGGTCTAACAAGAGCTTTCATTGACCTTGTGTGTATCATAATCTTGGACCTGCGTAACAGTAATGCATGTTTAGTAATGAAGTTGTGTCATCAGTTTTTCACCAACCTTGCATGTCCTGATAAAGCTGTTAACAAAATTTTCATCACAGTGGATAAGATCTCGGAGGACTGTGACCAATTTCTGCCTAAAGCAAAACCTAGAGGTAACCGTGGAAGCTCCCTTTTTAGAAAAAATACATCTGAGGAATTTCAAAGGAAATCAAAATATGGATAGAAACCTCTGGAGGTTGGAATTTTCCATACCCCTAATCCTGGTGACAAGGGGGTCCTTTCTGGTTCAATGGGTCTTAATAAAGGATGGAAGGAACTTTGGTTCTCTCAGTTTCTCATTTTTCCAATTTTTAATTCAGTACTCCACATTCATTTCCTCGTGAACACTGGTCAGCATTTGGTATGCATTTCTTCTAATGAACACATTTTTTGTATTCAGTTTTTGACTAGTGTGGACATTTTTTTGCAAGCAGAAACTTCTGCTATAATTCTATTTTCGCTATTATAATCATTTTTATGCACCTTCCCCCCTCATGTATTTATTTATTTATGTAAACATTGGTTGGAGAACTGCATCACAAAATTCAGATAAGTGTGAATTTCAAAGGATCACTGTGTTTCAGTTCCCACATCGTTTGGAAAGTGCAGGTTTGATAAATGTGGCTTTAAGTGAAAACTGATTCTAATTTCTCCCCCATCTTTACATCCTAACCAAGCATGAATACTTAAGAGAAGGGGGTTGTGGATTATGGTCTTATGATTGTGACAGGATACACACAGAGAGAGAGACACTGTGTGTGTGTGTGTGTGTGTAATCTGTCTCATGCACACCTTTAATATTACATTGCAGAAATTGCCTAACATAATGTTTGATTGAGCACAAAGCTCCCTCATTCTGGTTTTCGTTACATCAGGGCCATTCTAAAAATACCTACTCGGTTCCATGGATATTCATTTTGCATTAACATTAACAGCAAGGGAGCACACATTAATCCAACCCAGAGAAAATAAAACTTAATTACTACACAATTAAAAAAGAAACACAAAATAACTGTGCTCATTATTTTAATTCCTCTGAATTTATTTAAGATCAAAATAAAAACACTGTCTGCTAATCAATCTGTCAAGGAGCCAAGGCAACAGAGAAAATATACGAGTCAGTGAGGAAATGGAATTAAATGCTTACTTACCATCTGGCTTAGTGAACCCCGGCTGGGCACTCTGATACACAAAACCAGCACTTGCCTTCCCCCTCTTCTGTCTCATGGCAGCAATTGCTTGCTGTTTCCCCCCCTGGCACAAAGCCACCTCTGATCTGACATCATGCCTCAGGTGTACAGGCTGCTGGTGGGTTCTCCTCTTCATCCCTGTTGGAGAAGCAGAACCTCCCGCAATGGAAAAATTAAGCAGTCAGTGATCAGTTTCATATGTTACCCATTATTTCAAAGCACTATATATATATATATATATATATATATATATATATATATATATATATATAATTTACCTTTAGAGCTCTGAATTGTTGTTGTTGTTTAGTCGTTTAGTCGTGTCCGACTCTTCGTGACCCCATGGACCATAGCACGCCAGGCACTCCTGTCTTGCACTGCCTCCCGCAGTTTGGTCAAACTCATGTTCGTAGCTTCGAGAACACTGTCCAACCATCTCGTCCTCTGTCGTCCCCTTCTCCTAGTGCCCTCAATCTTTCCCAACAGCAGGGTCTTTTCCAAGGATTCTTCTCTTCTCATGAGGTGGCCAAAGTATTGGAGCCTCAGCTTCACGATCTGTCCTTCCAGGGAGCACTCAGGGCTGATTTCCTCAAGAATGGATAGGTTTGATCTTCTAGCAGTCCATGGGACTCTCAAGAGTCTCCTCCAGCACCATAATTCAAAAGCATCAATTCTTCGGCGATCAGCCTTCTTTATGGTCCAGCTCTCACTTCCATACATCACTACTGGGAAAACCATAGCTTTAACTATACGGACCTTTGTCAGCAAGGTAATGTCTCTGCTTTTTAAGATGCTGTCTAGGTTTGTCATTGCTTTTCTCCCCAGAAGCAGGCGTCTTTTAATTTCGTGACAGCTGTCACCATCTGCAGTGATCAAGGAGCCCAAGAAAGTAAAATCTCTCACTGCCTCCATTTCTTCCCCTTCTATTTGCCAGGAGGTGATGCGACAAGGCATTGATCCATGAAGGGGAGAGCTCTGAATAGCCAGGAATTACTTAAAGAAAGGCCTCCTCAAATATTACCTCCTCCCATATCCATCTAGTAAAGGCTGGGAGTCATCATGTTTCTGGTCAACTTTTGGGACCTCACCAGGCATTATACCGGACCAGGTGTTCTCTGGAGTTCCATATACTAGACCTGCACCCAGGATGCAATCATCTCTCACAATTTTCCCCACCTCCAGTCCACCACAGTCTTCCTGTGTTAAGTGGGAAGGGCAAAAAACAAGATGGTATGTTCAGTGGAATGTGCATACCATCATCACCATTATTGGGAGTTCTGCACAATTGGGAATTGCTGAGTGCAGGAAGACTTCTAATCCCTTTCATCTGAATGTGCTTACACCACCCCCTTCAGACTTTGCCACTTAACACAAGGAAATCATTTTCAGGGGTGTGGATCGGAACCATCCTCTGCTACCATTTGTTGGGATTTACGGTGCTATGAGGCCCCCTCAGTCTCCCTGACCTTTCCTAGTGTCCTCCCTGTAAGCACAACTCTGGAATGGCATGTCCCTTCATTCCAGTATGCCCTTCAGCGACATAAACCAGCTTGATTTATGCACACTAATCTTCTGGCATAGCACAGCAAGAAGAATGAACCATCTGTAGATCTAAAACTATTTGTAGATCTGTAGATCTGTAGATCTAAAACTAAAAATTTATTTACATTACAGTGGAACCTCGGTTTAAGAACACCTCGGTTTACAAATTTTCGGTTTACCAACGCCGCAGAGCCATCTGGAACGGATTAATTCACTTTCCATTACTTTCAATGGGAAAGTTCGCTTCAGTTTATGAACGCTTCAGTTTATGAACAGACTTCTAGAACCAATTGTGTTCATAAACCGAGGTACCACTGTATATACAGACACAGAATCATGGTTCTCTCTCATTCAGCTCTGAGAGAGAACAACAACAGAACAGAACAAAGAAGAGACACACAGTTTCTTCCTTTCCCACGCTTCCAAAGAATGGAATGTCAACACACAGAGCATGCGATCTAGTAGTCACACACACTCTACAGCACGGGAGAGAATGAAAATCCTGACAGTTTCTGTATGTGACCCCACTGCCCTTTAACCACATTTGGAGTGAATGCCTGAAAAGGGTGATCTACCTTTCCACTTGGGGTGCAATCCTACCCCCTCCTGCCAGTGTGGCTTTGCACTGTGGCCATAGTGGAAGGAGAAGAGGCAGGATCATTGGCCCTGATCTGTCCAGGGCCAGGCTTGATGCTGTCTTACGACAGCAGTGAGACCAACTTGGGAAATAGCAGACTCTGGGCCGGCTTAGCCCCAGACCTTCCCACCCTCAAAACAACCCATTTCAGCTCTTTCCATTGCCTGTGGCTGGAGGGAATCCTTCAAGCAGGCCCTTCTATACATCTGGCAGCCAGTGGGAGGCTAGCTTAGTCTGGAGAACTTGGCGGCAGGACACCATCACTCATTCCAAAACCCCTCTCAAGCCAGCATAAGCAGGGTTGGATTGCTTGCTTGATCACTTGACAGTAAACCTTATGACTTTGTATGATGAACCTATGGCAAATCTTCAACTATGGGTAAGCACTCACAGTAGGTAGGTGGCAGGCAGGCAGGCAGGCAGGCAGGCAGGCAGGCAGGCAGGCAGGCAGGCAGAGTTTTGGATTTCCTGTTTGATTAAATTCTATTCTATGTCAAGGCAATAAGCAACTATTTTACTTTTAAAAGACAACTGAAGGCGGCCCTGTTTAGGGAAGTTTTTCATGTTTGATGCTGTGTTGTTTTTAATATTTGGTTGGTGGCCAAATATTAGTGGCTGGTGAAACCCAGCCAGATGGGCGGGGTATAAATAAATTATTATTATTATTATTATTATTATTATTATTATTATTATTATTATGGCGGTTCCACGTTAAATAGCTTGGCAGTGACAACCCATTTTCCTTCATGGGGAATCCCTTTGGAAGCTTCCTTCCAAATTAGCACCCTTCCTATGGGACCTTCATTTACAAAAAGAAGAGGAGGAGGGTCAGAATGTTGCATTCCACTTAGACCACACCTGCAAGCAGGCAGGACTTAGAGACACTCACTCATAGGCCAGCCTCTCTACCTGGATAGGTCAGGCCTCAGGAGAGATGTACTCGGTGAGCTCACAAAGGCTTACTTGCTGACATCAGGGTCTGGCCTCCCTAGCAATGAGCAGCACCAGATCTAGAGTGGTTCCCTGAGCCAAGAGGACATGATATTATACTTGAGAAGATTCATTTTGGGGCACCAATGTTTGGCCGCGCACAAGGTGGCATATTGTGAAAGATTACTAAAGTCTGCCTGTGCAGGGAGGGAGCAGCCTAGACTTCAATCAGTGTGGTTATAAAGCCTGTCCTACTGACCAACCTTTCTCGGCCTGGATAGCACAGCTAGCTCAGGGAGGGAGCCCCTACCTCTCATCATTTGGGGAGCCTCTCACCATCTCACTGCCCCTGCCATGCACCTGCTCTTGCCCACCACTCCCTGCTTGCTTGCTCTCCCTTCCGACCTTCGCTTGCTATGGCCTCCCCCGTCAGGTGCAACCCTGCTGACTCATGTCTGGGTGCCAGTCTTAAATGGGACAGTATATATAAAATGGGGCAGTTGTGGGGTATGGGAGCCAGACAGACAGACATCCTGGCCTTAGAGACCACTTACATAGAGGGCCTACGATGTCGATTTCAAAGGAATCTCTGTGGTGAGACGTCCTCTATTCAGCAGAATTCCACCTGCTCTTGCAAGTTTTGGCAAGTTGAAAGGGGATGAAGGGCCATGAGGAGATGTGATTTGGCAAAGCCAATAGAGGGGAAGCAGTAAATCTTTTGAAGAATGAAAGTAATTGTGATATATTCCTCATCATGATGAACAGTGGAGAGTTTTCATAATTACTAGTTCTCGTCTGGTGCTTCCCAGACAAAACAGGCTTGCTCATTAAAATAAATTAAGTTCGTGAAATCAACTTCCCAGTGGATCATAACCATGACCCTATCCAGAGATCTTTATATTTGAGTTATAGCACTATATGTGCAGAACATATGTTTTAGAACATGTCGAGGCATTGGGGGCCTGTTCCATTTTTGTTATGTTCTCGCAAAAGCATCAATTAGTTCATTTTTTAAAAGAAAAAGAAGCCCCCCCCTAAAAAAAATTACAGAAGTTTAAGTGGGTGCTAGAGTGAAATCTGGCATGAGAAAATTGAGACTGTTGTACAGTCATACCTCTTCTTGTGAATGCTTCATGTTGCATTTTTTCGGGTTAAGAACGCAGCAAACCCAGAAATGTTTTGCAGCGTGCACACGTGCAGAAGCGTTCTGCGCGGTTCGCACATACACAGAAGCACTCTAGCACGCCTTGCACATGTGCAGAAGCGCCGCTCTGATTGCGGACTTTTTGGGGTGTGAACGCCACCCCAGAACGGATCGTGTTCACAACCAGAGGTACCACTGTACAGTGGTACCTCGGGTTACAAACATTTCAGGTTACAAACACTTCAGGTTACAAACTCCGCTAACCCAGAAATAGTAAGGTTAAGAACTTTGCTTCAGGATGAGAACAGAAATCGTGTTCCGGCGGCGCAGCGGCAGCAGGAGGCCCCATTAGCTAAATAATATAATAATAATAATAATTTATTATTTATATCCCGCCCATCTGGCCGGGTTCCCCCAGCCACTCTGGGCGGCTTCCAACAAAACACTAAAATACAGAAATCCATCAAACATTAAAAGCTTCCCTAAACAGGGCTGCCTTGAGATGCCTTCTAAAGGTCTGGTAAAGTGGTGCTTCAGGTTAAGAACAGTTTCAGGTTAAGAACGGACCCCCGGAACGAATAAAGTTCTTAACCAGAGGTACCACTGTACACAAAAAGAAGCTTGATATAACTATATCTGCAAGTGCATTGAGACTGGGGTGTGTGTTTGTATGTTTTGCTGCAAGTCCAATTTGCTGGTCCCCTTTCCCCACCTGGAAAAATAAAGGAACATTATACAGTCGTACCTCCGTTTATGACCACAATTCGTTCCGGGGAGCCGGTCGCTCCCCGAGCAGGTGGTAAATGGAAAGGCGCTTCTGTGTATGTGTGAAGCTTCTGTGCATGCGCACACTGCACAGATTGCTTCTGCGCATCCGCACGCTGCGCAGATCACTTCTGCACATCCGCGCACCGCGGAACCCGGATGTAAACACTTCCGGGTCCGCAGTGGTCGCAAACCGATCGGTCAGAAACCGCAGCGGTTGCAAACCGAGGTATGACTGTATCTGTTTTGCCTTTTGGTAGGGGAGGGCATTTAAGAAAACTGGTTAGCATGCACTGAAGTACAGTGGAGTTCTTCAAGTTTCTTCCACCTCACTTGCATCTCTAGAGCTTAAATAGTAGAGTCTGACAAGGGCAAAATAATCTTCTCTTCAGTGCATAGGGGTGTGTGTGTGTGTGTGTGTGTGTGTGTGTGTGCACGCGCATGGATACAAAACCCCATGGAACTGCTTCCCATTCATTTCCCTCATAACTCGCTATAACAAATAGTTGAGTTTGAGTTGCACCTGCTCTATAGTAAGTCAAGCCAAATCTATTGTGAGATGAAATATTCCTACTTTTTTTTATAAAGAAAACTGATAGGGGCAGCTTACAAACATAGTCACCTTCAGAAGCCTGGTGCAGAACAGGTTATTGACAAGCAATGGATACAGCATCCCAATGAAAGAAAAGAGGCTTCGAGACTATTCGAAGGCAGGAGGAAGAAAAGGACAAGCGACTCCTCCTGCAATTCCCTCTGCTACACTACTAAAAGCAGTTTGGCTGTTTTTCTCCCGGCCACCTTTGGAAGGGGACTTTGTTAATGATCCCCAGTGTGAGAATTGATGCTGTTCACATATGCTGCACAAGCACATATCTACTCAGATGAACTCCCATTGAGTTCCATGGGACTTGCTAAGGGGGAGAGAGTCACAAGTGATTGCTGAGAGAGGGTGACTGGCCCAAGGTCACCCAGTGAGCTTCATAACCGAGTGGGGATTTGAACCCTGGTTCCCCTAGTCCTAGTCCATGTGTTGAGACAGCTTGTACCTGAGTTTAGTGTAAGGAGTGGATGAGCTTCTAAACAGGAGTGAATGGCGAGGAAGGGTGGTGGTGCTTACCTGGCCCCCCAGCACAGGTATCACTACAAGTTGATGAAAAGGCTGATGTGGCACAGATATTCCAGGAGAGCCAACCTGGTGCTCTCACCAGAGCATTCACACCATGCCAGCCTCCCTGCCACTTCCCAGTTCTCCCTCCTGTACCACAAAGTCTGGTCAATGTCTCTGGATGGATAAAATATATTGCAATGGTTTCAAGGGCCTTTCGGGGAAGCACTGCTGGTGAAAGGGCTTACAGGGAACAGCTGGCTCTAATTTACCAGCTGAGCCTGAATGGTGGCTGAGATCATTAGATAGGAAAACTCCAGAAGGAGATAGAGGTAGGCAGCTCAGGGTGTGCTCAATTTCCCTTTTCTCTCTGTCTGTCTCTCTTTCATTATTTTAGCTGAAGTTTCGCTTTGAAAACTCAACTCCTGAGAGGGCGCTCTATGTGATCCTCTCCTGAAGCAGGAAAGCTTGTGAGGGCACCTCATGAACAGGAGCTTTTGAGATTCCTGTTTGTTTGTTTGTTTGTTTGTTTATTTGCCAGAAAATCAAAGCACTCTGCTGATGCAAATAAAAAATAAAAAAAATCCAAACAGAAAACACTGAAATGAGCAAGGCTTCTTTCTGCCAGTCCTGCGGAGAAAGCTCAGCTTAACGTGATGGGGCTTGCTGGTTCATTAGAGGGTTAAATCAGCCATCTGCACTTGCTTTATATCCCCTGCCCCACTTTCCTCTGTTTTGCATAACAGTTTGTGTGGGATTTGAATGGTATCTAATAAATAGCCATACAAAAAGGGCACCAAAATTAACAAAGGAAGACACTTCTAGAAGCCACTCCATAGGGGTAAAAAAAAACCACCCCTCTATCAAGTGAAGAAGATACATGAACATTTCTTTTATCTATTTGCTTTTCATTTTTCCTTGATGAAACACACTTAATGAACTGTTTAATGCTGATGACTGAGGGAGCCAATTTAATTAGCCACCCTATCAGAAATGTACTTACAAAACCTTGCCTGTTGCAATTTGTAATCACTTCTATGATTGTCTCCAGACCAAACAAAAAAACAAAAAAACAGAAACCAAGCCCGGTGACATCCTTTCTTGGCCAGCTTTCCTTGTCTGCTGCTGCTTCATGGGCCAATTATCTCTCATTTTTCAACATACGGAGACAGCAAATCACCACTTCGGCTGCCTCATACAACTTGTTTAAATGCATGTTCTAGAGTTGAGCTTCACCTTACAGGCCATGGGAATGTATTTTTTGACTTCTAGTTCAGCCCCTCCGTTTCTACCACTAACCAGCTGGATACCACGGGAAGCTCACAGCAGGGAGATAGCCATGTCCTGTTCTTTTCCTCTAGCACAGGGGTTTCCAAACTGTGGCCTGTGAACTCCTTCGCTCAAGTGGTCCACAGCAGAATGGCAGGGGCAGGGGCTGTGAATGGTGGAAGCTGCAGCTGCTGCATCACTCTCAGAAGCCAGGATGGACCAGAAGGGAAGAGGGGGAGCACTTGAGTGGAGAAGATTTAAGTGCGTGAAAGACAGAGCAGGAGAAAGTGACTTGAAAGGAGTGGAAAGGATTAGGAACCAGAAAAAAACCCAAGCGCTGGTAAATCAATAAAATAAGCAATGAAAATACAAATTATCCAGCAAAGTGCATTACAGTTGCTACAACAGGCATAAAAAGCATTAAGTGGTTCGCCAAGACTCCCAGGAATTTTCAAGTGGTCCATGGCATAGGATGGGGGACTTTGGGAGCCACTGCTCTAGCATATTGTTATGAGGAGCATTTTTTGCCAGGCAGGATGAGGGGAGTAGAGTGTATGCCAAGATGCCTCTGACCCCTCCATTACAATAGAGTCAATCAATCAATATACTTTATTCGACCGATAGTCAGAAACAAAAAAACATTTCTCAATACAAAGATAAACATATAAAACTGAAGGCATCAGAGGGATACATAAATGGGGTATGACCACGCTACTAAACCTCCTACAGATAACCCACATCAAGACATTCGATTATACGTTTCCGACACTTGAGCGCCAGGAAGAGGACTTTAGCCACTGAGAAGGTTATTTTCCCAGTGGGCTTGTTTAGCAAATATGCTGCCTGCCGTTCTCTTGGTCGGGAACTAAACTGAGATAAATACGGGTCTATAAGATAGTGCCTTAAATCATTATAAAAGGGACAACTCAGTAGAATGTGTTCTGTGGATTCTACCTCACCCAAGGCACAATGGCACATTCTCTGACCGTATGGGACTCCTCCAAATCTTCCCCTCAAAACCGCTGATTACAATAGAGTCCTCTTTCATCTGTTCATATACAGTGGTACCTCTGGTTAAGAACTTAATTCATTCTGGTTAGCGGAGTTTGTAACCTGAAGCATTTGTAAGCCAAGGAACCACTGTAGTGCTTTGTGAATACAGGGGTCTTTGCATATGAACCCATTTAGGATCCCCCCCCCCCTGCTGATCTCTCAGTGTGTGCATGTGCTCCATAATGTAAATAGGAAGAGATTCAAATTAAGAGAAGGAAAGCTTTGTTGTTGTTGTTGTTGTTTTAAAAAATGGATACTAAACTGTGGGTGTGGCCTAATTCTGGAATGAATCGTAGAAATTATAGCTAAAACGAAATTCAGGAGTGGAAAGAAGCAGAAATATCTGGTGGGGAGGGGAGGGGCTGTGAACATGGACCCCAGAAGCAGCATTGCTGCATGGGATGGCAGAGCATCTAAACCACTCAAACTTCACCTCTGCCCTGCCCTTCACCATCTTGGAACATGGTGGCACTGCCTCTTCTGTGAGGCCAGATCCGTGGTTCTGTTCCTCCCTGCCAGCCTCTCTTGAGATACCACAAACCCATAAAGCACAACACCAGGCAACGCACTCATCTCCATGCCCAGATCACATTGCATTAAACCATTATGTCTCTGGGTGGAGAGAAGTGTTATGTGTTGCATTGGGGATTAACCCCAAATGGCTTTATTCTCCCTTGTAAGACTGACATTATTACATTGTGATTTCATGCAATTTCCATGTGATTTTGCTGTTTCAGATGATGGGAATACGCACAACGCGATGACATTGTGAAATGGGGTAGCTGCACATTACAGTGAAGAGAACTAGAAATAATTTAAAAAATTGTTAATTGCTATGTAGTGCATAATCTGTAGTGGATGTTAAAAGCCCCATTGAGAGGATAAATCATGTTGCCCAAACAGGCAAAGCCATGTAACTTAAATCTTTCACAAGGATGTAGTCTGGGTCACAGAGTGGAAGATTTTCTAATTGTGTTGTTTTTGAAGACAGACCTGCATTTTAAGTGTTTGAACCTAGTACTATAAGACAGATAACACTGAATTGTTAATGCTAAAGATGTGAATCCAAATTAGGAAGAGGGTTTAAGAGGAGCCTGTTCCTTTGTGCCAATCCATAGGCTTTTAAAAATACATCAGTTACCAAATAAAAAATGTTCATTCATGTTGTAAACTAGAGGGAATCAATGTTGGCTCATCAGCTATGTGTGACTCAAATCCAGACATTTTAATGAGACATCGGGGTAAAGGCAATAATCTGGTCACTGAAGCAAATAAATCCCCCCCCCCCCGGTGAGTTCAAATCAGTAGAAAGGTCTGGACACTTTTTTTTAGTGCAGCAAAGATTAACCAAAGGGGATTTTCACATTGTCTTTTAACTGATAAAATCTTTATAAGTTGTGTGTGTGACCATCATCCATGGGCAAGCATGCATAAAGAGGTTAATTACTATTATCTCCCCATACCCCTCTACGTATAGCATGCAATAAATAGCCATGGCAGCCACAGGTATTTCAGAAGTGGCTGCTATTCATTCCATTGCTAGAGCAAGTGGTGGGGAACAGCATTATTCCCTGTGGCATTTGGAGGGACACTGTTGGATACAAAAGACTGAAACGGGGTGGATCATTAGTTTCGCCCAGTTGGGCTCTTGTTAGTTGGTGCACACAGTAGTACCTCGGAAGTCTGTACTTAACCTGAAGTATACTTAACCTGAAGCGAAATTTCCCATTGAAAGTAATGGAAAGTGGATTAATCCATTCCAGATGGGTCTGCAAAGTACTCAACCTGAAGTGTACTTAACCCAAGGTATGAGTGTAATTGGTTCCGGAAGTCCGTACTTAACCTGAAGCGTACTTAACCTGAAGCAAACTTTCCCATTGAAAGTAATGGAAAGTGGATTAATACGTTCCAGACGATCCGTGGAGTACTTAAACTGAAGCGTACTTAACCTGAAGTGAACTTTACCATTGAAAGTAATGGAAAGGTGATTAATCTGTTCCAGACGGGCCTGCAGAGTACTCAACCTGAAGCGTACCTAGCCGGAAGCGAACTTTCCCATTGAAAGTAATGGAAAGTAGATTAATCTGTTCCAGGCGGGTCCGCGGAGTACTTAAACCAAAAATACTCAAACCGAGGTGTACTTAAACCGAGATATGACTGTATAACTCTTAGGCTGCAATCCTCTACCCACTTACTCGAGGGTAACGATGGAAGGATCTTTCAGTTTCAGTTCCCTCAGTTTCTCATTTTTGCAACCTTAAATTCAGTTCAACCCATTTCTGCAGCAATGTGTGTATGTGTGTGTTTAATCCTCATGAAAAACCACCAGCATTTTGGTGCAAATTTGTCTGCACCTCCCCATGTTCTCAGAATCTGCTCTTGCTGGTCCTGAAACCCTCTGGAACAGATTCTGAGGAAGCTGCACCAAGAAGAGGAAGGCAAACTCCCATCATTGCCCATGTTTTGCCAGCTTCTTCGCAAGAAGCTGTGTTTTGGATTGCTGTGTTTTGGATTGCATCTGTAATTCTACTGATTTCAGTAGCTTGTGTTCAGATTAGATTTATATTGTATCTGAAACTGAAATAATGTAATCAATACTCTTGAAGATTCTCTTGACAACCACAATTTGTTTGGCCTTTCCCCATTTCATTTATGAGTTACTGATCATGGCAAAGTGGTAGAGAAGACAGAAATCAGATCGTCATCAAAACGAATCAGGTATATCAAAATAAAATTTCCTTCTGCATTGAATTGATATATCATACAGTTTTGAGAGTTTTATATATAACTTGGCAGTCTCGTATCATGGCCAGGATTTCAAGCAGTTAATAATCAGAGTGTTATAAAAGGTCATCTTGGAAACATATTAACTGTACTCCAATTTTAAATTCCAGTAGATGAAATGTATGTTATTACGAAAGAAGAATAAGGGTCTGTGAACATTTTGGGGATAATTTCTTTCCTTTCTGTATGATTTATATGCACGCACAGGGATAACTTAATTCGCAAGAGATGTGCAAGTAATTTATTTTCCAGCCACTGAACTAAAACTGGACAATAATTTATCTGACTTTTAGTGTGGGGTTGCAGCCAAAGCAGAAATGACATTGAATGATAACCGAAGAGTTGCCATTTTGCTGTTTATCTTTGGCTCAGGGCACTTACGTATTTTCTTTGCAAAGCCAAATTACTCTCTCCCCCCCCCCCAATTTTTTAAAAAAGAAACATGCATGAAGAGAACAGATTTCCTTAGTCAGATATTCAATGGAAACCAAATGAGCAATAGTCATTGTTGACTGTTTTTACTTCAATTGGACAGCTCGAGAACTGCAATAAAAAAATTATAAAAAAGGAACGAAATTACTGCAGCATTGTCAGGTACCTAGCACGACTAAACGCTCAACCTCTTTTTTTTGCCACTCCACATAACCAACATATTTCATTCTGTGTAGAACTCAATTTTCAATGCCTTGCAGTTTGGAAACAAAGTGCTTCAAATTGGTCTCTCTCTCTCTCTCTCTCTCTCTCTCTCTCTCTCTCTCTCTCTCTCTCTCTCTCTCTCTCTCGTTCTGATTTTTACCAAATCGATTGAAAATATGCCTTTCCACTAGAGTGATATTACTTGTTACTGAATGACAATAGAGGCCTATACATTGTCTTCATCTTACATGTGTCAGAAAGAGCTTTGGATACTAAAAAAATAAACAAATCACATCAAACAGTGGGTGGGTGTGGGTGGGTGAACCATCCTGGCTTCAATCAACACACTGCGATTGCAGAACCTGAGGTTGTGTGATGGATAAGTCTTTATTGAAGGCCAGAATTTCACCTTTTCAGTGTACAGCAGGGAGTTGGGGTCTGATTGCCCCTTTCCCACCAGCTGATTGCTAGAATCCCAGCTTCCTTTAAAGAGTTATGTCAGGGATAGCCAACCTGGTACCTTCCAGATATTGCTGAACTCCAACTCCCACCAGCCCCAGCTGGTCAAGGATGACGGAAGCTGGGGGGGGGGCTCTGGGGGGGAGGGGGGAGAAACTCAACTACATAATGGACAGCCTCTGACTGTTCTCTGTACATGAGACTCTCTTGTGGCAGAAGGGGGCTCGTGGAGGGGGGAGAGAAGAAGGTATAATAATAATAATAATAATAATAATAATAATAATAATAATAATAATAATAATTTATTATTTATACCCCACCCATCTGACTGGGTTTCCCGAGCCACTCTGGGCGGCTTCCAACAGAAAATTAAAACACAATAATCTATTAAACATTAAAAGCCTCCCTGAACAGGGCTGCCTTCAGATGTCTTCTAAAAGTCTGGTAGTTGTTTTCCTCTTTGACATCTGTTGGGAGGGCGTTCCACAGGGCAGGCGCCACCACCGTGAAGGCCCTCTGCCTCGTTCCCTGCAACTTGGCATCTCGCAACGAGGGAACTGCCAGAAGGCCCTCGGTGCTGGACCTCAGTGTCCGGGCAGAATGATGGAGGTGGAGACGCTCCTTCAGGTATACTGGACCGAGGCCATTTAGGGCTTTAAAGGTAAGCACCAACACTTTGAATTGTGCTCGGAAACGTACTGGGAGCCAATGTAGATCTTTCAAGACCGGTGTTATGTGGTCTTGGCGGCCGCTCCCAGTCACCAGTCTAGCTGCCGCATTCTGGATTAGTTGTAGTTTCCGAGTCACCTTCAAGGGTAGCCCCACGTAGAGCGCATTGCAGTAGTCCAAGCGAGAGATAACTAGAGCATGCACCACTCTTGCTAGACAGTCTGCAGGCAGGTAGGGTCTCAGCCTGCATACCAGAATATGTTTTTGTATATCTTTCTTTACTATATAAAATCAATAAAAAAAATTTATATATATATAAAAAAAAAGGATGACGGAAGCTGTAGTTCAACAGCATTTGGGGTGACCACCCTGGCCTCCCTGGCTTCCACATACAGTTTATGCAAATGGAAACCTAATGGAAAGGGTTGATGTTGTACATCCCCCCCCAATGTATAAATGGTTCTTATTCTGTCTTATCAGATCCCTTGTCACTCCAGGTTAGGGCTAAGTGTTTGATGTCAAATCAAGTAATATATGCTTACAATTTGCTGCAAAATTGAATACTACACAATTATGTAGAACTTTGAAGCAGGAGTAGGCAAAACTTCTATAATTAAAGATCATGTTCCTCTGAGAGGATCTACAAGGGAGCACATGTTGGATATAGCAATGGGGTCAGTGCCACATCTCCTAAAGAATGTAAGAGAGAGAAAATGAAGTGAGGAATGAACTTTAAGATCATCACTACCAGACGCATCTGTTCTTTCCACATATTCCACAACCACACACACACACACACACTTCTCCCAGTCCAGACAAACATAAAATCACCCCGTAAGCACAGCTCCATGCTTTCAAAGCACCCTGTCCTCTCTGCTCAGGTGCAGCTCCTCCTCACTTGGAAAGGTTTATTTTTTTAAAAAAAAATTGAATCTGCCTGTATCTGCCAGTGCCCAGCTCTACCTGGAATATGTCCCTCAAGCTCTTTGTGGCCTCCACCTTTCATGGCCTGAAAGCAAAGGAGCATACATTGGGGTCGCAAATTTCATTGTTGCCCAGTGCAACGCCAAAATTCAGCCCATGCACCCACCTTCCATTTTACTTCATAGTTGCAGACATCCCCTGCGGTGGTGGGCTCCTTGCTCCTGAGGAGATCAGCCAAGATGGTGCAGACAGGCCCTCTGCTGCTCTAAAAGGTGCACTGTATGCAAGAAACTAGAGCTAAATGTTTGAAATGGAATGCCTGAAACTTAAATAAAAATAAAAATGAGCACGGGGTCATTTCATCATCATTTAAATTTGATACTATATGAATCAACTGGAATCACTAGCAAGATATTTCCAGCTCCAAGCAGCACTGGTATGTTGGTCTCTCCTTTAATTCAAGGTGACAGCAGTATTGATAATCTGCTAATGGGATGATGATTTCATCCCCATCAGCAATGGCTGTGTTTCCATCCTGCTGCAGTGGTAAGTTTTCCACACATAAAGGATTCAATGAAATTAAAGGTGAGAGTGTGATCTTACAGCTCTATTAAGGACACCAATGGTTGGAGTTTGTAGTTATGACACCATAGCACTGTCAGGAGCAAGGAGAAACATGGCCTAGTGGCAGGCAGAAGGTTCCAGGTCCAGTTCCTGTGGGAATGTTAGGGATGTGGATTAGGATATATTATTAGATAGATCCTATCCAAGCTTGTGTTAGCAAGCTTCCAATATCAGCAGTGACATTCCCCTTTTGTGTGCAGCAAAGCGTGAGTGTTAGGTTTGTTAGAACCTCTATAACATTCTACTTCAATATTATACTTCCTGGCAAATCCCCTTTTTCCCCTCTTAAAAGAAATATACGACACAATAGTATTAAAATAAGATAGAGTTTACTTACAGGTTCATCCTGAGTTAACAGCATAATCTCAGAAAGGCAGGCTTACGTAGAAAAGTTACAAATATATACATCTGGAGTCTTCTTAGTAAAGTGAGGCTCCATCTGGTCTCTCTCTTGGCAGCAGGCCGAGAGGGGGAACCATCCTAACTGTAGATTCTCTGGAGATGTTTTCCCATGGAAGGAGAAATGGCTAAGAGAGAGAATGGCTGCTGGCTAGGGGCTTTTGTCTGCGAGCTAATCCATCTCATCTGCATATCTGGAGGAACAGGAACTGAGCTCAGTCCGGTGTCCCTGCAGGTGAGTGCCTCTTAGTGGACACTCTAGGAACTGTTGTGACTTGTCTGCCCCAGTGTTCCATCCCACAGTTCCTTGATGTCAGTAGCACTTGGGAAAACAACATTTCTCAGAACAATTTGCACTTCATGTGCTGTATGTGGCAAAGGAAGAGAGGGGTGGACATTGGTCATCTTTGGTAATATGGTTAATGGCCTGAGTGAGACCAACATTTGGCACTCCAAAATGGATCTTCTCAGCTGGAGGGACAGGTCTTCCTCCTTCTTGCCACTACAAAAGCAGCAACCACCAGACAGGTGGATGGGAAGGAAGGTGAGCAGGGTTTAGAATATCAGTCTCTAGGGGTGGGTGCCTGGATGTTTGGCAGGGAAAGAAAGAAGTTGAATTCTTTTCCAGCTCAGATGAAAATTAGTGTACTTGCGATATGTACCCCTCCATTTACACAATTAAACGGCAGGGTAAACACAGGGGCATTCTAGTGTTATTTTCTGGTGGTGACAGAAACTTATGCTGCTGTTTGGTCACCACTAAGAAAGAAGTAATGGTAGAACTCTCTGTAGTGGGCATATTTTGGCAACTGCCCCTGCCACCCCCCTCAATGCCCTAGAACAAGGCTACATCAAGGCATAGTGTCCTTACTATAGGAAAACTCTGGGAATCGCTCTGCCTCTGCTGGTTTCCTACAGTGATGAGCAGTTACAAATCAAAAGGAGCAAATATATTCATTCTCTCTCCCTCTCTCTTTCCATATATATACATCTGCTGACATCTTCTCCTGGGAGTGGAGTCTTGGACCCCTTGAAAGCCACCTGTGATTGGCTTGCAAGGGTAAAGTTAGCAATCCTTAGCAGCCTTGCAGCTTCCAGCAGCACAACATCAGCCGCAACACCATGGATTCAGTTTTAGCTGATGTGACCCGTTGACATGCACAAAGTGCTTGTGTCAATGTGGCCAACCATGCGTTCCCTTGCCTCTCTTGGCTTACTAAAGTTTGCCGACTGGGTAGATACAGGGTGCGGCCAATGCGTTTTTGCCAGAGCTGGTTCATATACAGGTCAGCCATTAGCTTTTTCTTAGGAAAAACAGCATACAGTGGTGCCTCGCTAGACGAATTTAATTCGTTCTGTGAATCAATTCGTTGAATTTTTTGAATTTTTTTTTGCCCAAAGGAACGCATTAATTGAATTTCAATGCATTCCTATGGGAAACTGCGATTTGCTAGACAAATTTTTCACAAAACAAATTTGTCTTGCGAGGCAACCTCCACTCGAAAAAACTCTTCGTTAAGCGAAAAATTCGTCTTACAGGGCATTCGTCTAGCGAGGCACCACTGTACTATCAGAGAGCATCACAGGGCACACCTTACGCTCAGTAGCACAGTTGCCAAGACGACCTGTCAACCGCTCCTACTTCCTTTTAAACCTCCGCTTGAGCCAGATGTCTTCCAAACAGCCTTAAACTTTCCAGCATCCCACTCTCCTTCCTCCTCTGACTTGTATTCCGTGTCCACCCCCACCCACCCCCGATTCGGAGCCTTTCTCCTCTGTGACTTCCTGGGGGGGGTTGTTTATCTGGAGACTCCAACCACTCTTCTTTTTCCCTGACAATTTTTGAGGCAGGGAGTGGTCCCAGCCACATTGAAGGAGGTGGCAATTCAACCAATCCTGAAATTAATTAATTGCATGTTATCTGTGGACTTAAAAGCACACATGCTGTGAATGTCTAAGGCAGGCATGTCAAACCTGCGGCCCTCCAGATGTTTTGGCCTACAACTCCCATGATCCCTAGCTAGCAGGACTAGTGGTTTGACATGCCTGGTCTAAGGGTTGCATTCAGTTCAAGGAATTCCAATCCTGAAGACTGAACAATCCAGTGAATAGAATCTCCATATTTGCCTCTTTTTAGCATCAAATTCTCTGACATCCACAGTGGCAGATCAAGTTTCAGAGGCTGAGTTTTCCGACTTTACTTTGATTCAAATTTGCTTTCCTTATTTTTAAATAGAAATCAATAAGATTCGCCTGCTATCATCAGTATGTGAATAAGCAGAAGATGCAATAGATCACCAGGACTAAGGTCCAAAAATTCTTTGCAGCCATACCAACACTCTGAGCAGTAATTGTTAATAAATAAAACAACAAGCATCTCATTCTGTTACTGGTTTAAGAAAAAACATATTTCTGACAGAGGGGTGAAACCGCCCAAATATACACAAATATCAATTGTGTATATTAAAATATCTATCATAAAGAGAAAAAGAAGTGGTCATAATACTGTATAATTAACATGAAGGACAAAGAAGCATTGGATGTATGGTTTTGAATAGTTCATATCTTTTTTCAGTTATGTTTAATGCTTAATTATTTGGTAATTTAAATAAACACACAATGTTTTTCTCTTGCAGCATATAATTCTCTCAGCACTGCGTGTTGAATTTACCGTAGTTATAACCTTCATTATTGTTAAAGAAAGTAAAGGGAACAATCCCTCCCCTTTACAAATTTCCTTTGTTCTGAGGAAAACAGCAAATTGTGTATTTCTTACCCACTCAAACTAGGAGAACTCTCTATTATTCATTGCAATGTGTTGAACAATTTTTTAAATGCAAAAAAGTGATTTTCAAAATTATAATGCATTCAGTGTTATGCATTCAGTGTTTTAGAAAAATAAGACAACTTTTAAATTATGATGATGAAAATGGTCACCTTTTTCTGTGAAAGATACTGGATGGTTGCAAACTATTTGACAGGGAGCAAGTCAACTGCCAAAGCCTTTTCCTTTTCGTTTTAACTAAGTTGTGTGGCTTTTTTAAATGCCCGATTACCAGTAACAGAAGCAGAACATCCAGCACCATAAATCTGTGGGAGAGCACATGTTTTGCACAGAAAACACCACTGTCTGAAACCAGAAGGACCAACAATCAGAATCTTTATAAAGGAAGTTTTCCAATCATCACTTCTGCTCTAAAACTTCCCTGAATGGTGCGCTGTTCATCTACTGATCTACTGATGCAGATATTTAAGGGAAGGAACTCTGTGTGCATCACGGAAAGGAGTTTGGACCCACTGGCAGGTCAAATAAGAAAAACTAGGGATTTTTTTTATTTAAAATGCACCATGTAAAGAATTCCATAGTCACTATCATATGTTATTTTGTTATTTCCTTAGACTACTCCAGATTTTTGCATCCTCTTAAAATGAAATGTCTGGAACAGAGTATAAGAAATATTTTTTTTTACTTGATTAAATGTCATTACTTTTTAAACAGAAAATTCATTATGTCTGAATATATTTTTTTTTAAAAAAAAATCTCCTGAATTATGTAAGTGATGAGCTTCTTGCAGCAGGGAGAAAAGGTCTCCATTTTCCAGACAACCAGGAATGTAAGAAAAGACTTTGCACTTTATTTGTCAAAAGTACAGCATTTGCTCTTTGTGTATTATATATTTGTATTATATCAGTACTTTATGTTGTTTGCTTGACCTCCATATGGCCAGTGATAGCATATCATTGAAGAGTAGCATAACTTCTGGGGCCTTTAGCATGTAGAAACATGACACTCGCTTGGAGATGTATGATACCATCACCTAACATTTCTGTCCTTAATAAATACTCCAAATGCCAGCTCCACCGCATGATGGAGGGAAACATTTTTTCCATGTCACTTGATGTGAGTGTGGAGGTATGAATTCCTGATGTATAGCACTACACATAGATGGGTTTGTTCTGTACCTCCTGGTACAACTGACTGCCCAGAAAACTGAGTAAATGTTGAAAATGTAACCTGTTTCATGTGTTCACTAGGTTCAAGAAAATCTGTGCATGGCTGAGCTGCAGGCCTGCCTCGAAAAAGGAGATAGAGCAATGTGAGAGAGGGGTGCTTCACGTGAATGCCAAATGACACCAGATCTCTCCTCTCCGGTTTTTGTTTTTTTTTTTGGAGGAAGAAGAATGTGACTTGGGCATCCAACTGAAAAGCTATCCGTGTGGAGCGATGCAACACACACAATGTTATCTGCACGGTGGAGACAAAGGCAAAGGCATATCTACTCCGCTGCCATTTGAACATGCTCACTTTCAAAGGTGGCAGCCCTCAGGTCAGGAGACAGGCAACACTTTTTAATGCTTTATTTTTCTACGAAAAAGAATTAAAATGTTGCAGCGTCCCGATCGACATTATGCCAGTCTTTTGTCAAACATAAAGCCATCAATTCATTCAATGGGCTTTTCTCTCCACAACAGCTTTGGAGGTTAGTCTAGCTTTGCAAAGCCTCACAAAACCGGGGGGGGGGGGGGAGAGAGAGAGAGAGAGAGAGAGAGAGAGAGAGAGAGAGAGAGAGAGACTGTCTATTGAAATTGAAAATGAATGAAATGAAATGTGTGAATTACAGCAGACTGCATGTTCTGTTTTGACAGGATAAATAATTATTTAAAAAAACCCACCATACATTATGCTTTTCAGTGGTAACTACTTAACGACTCTGTTACCAAGGACATTTTTATTTGTGTTTCTCGGCTTCAAAACTGAAAAGAAAGATGTACTGGCAAGGCCCTATATGCGTACTGTGAAGATGTCACTTCATTAAAGCTTGCTGCTTCATTACTTTAGAAACTAGTGCACAATTCACTCTTTTCAGCACTCTCTACTGTATATATTTTATTGATTCTTCACTGCTAGGAAAAATGAAAGACTACTTTGAGAGCAAGTCTGAAATCTGGACACAACTCATTTTGGGAACAGAACTCCAGACCCTCCAAGTGTTCCTATTTCCCATGGACAGTGCCTGGTTTACAGAAGCCGTATGATCCCAGAATGTCCTGCTTTTCCTTAGGACATCCCTATTTTCATGAGAAAAATGTTGGTGTGTATGGAGTTATGCAACCCTCTAAGTCAGGGGTAGGCAACCTAAGGTCCAGGGGCCGGATGCGGCCCAATCGCCTTCTAAATCCGGCCCGCGGACAGTCTAGGAATCAGCATGTTTTTGTTGGGAGATTCATTCCCCGTGTGCGGTCATAAGTTTGTTGTCTGTCATATGACTGTATGTCTTTTCATTCCACAGAGTGGGAAGTGACATAGACAGGATGTTTGTCTTACTGTGTTCCTAAGTGGGACTGTTGTTCCTTTGCTCTCTCTCTTTGCTGTCTGTGAAGCTAGAGAGAGGGAGCCATGATGAAGAGCTCCGTGTGTGTTTATATGTAAATAAAGTAGATTAGCCAAATGCTGTGCTACTGAGTTCTGTTATGCTACTGCGCCACCTCTGCGGATCCCGTGAGTGTGCTGGTGTCTTCTGGCACCAGTCACTGTGATGTTTGGGCTGGAGAATGCTTATGAAGCTCCCGAACGATCGCCCAGGAGGGGGAGAACATGCCAGCTGGGCCTGTGTCTCTGCCAGGGTCATACTCATTAGTAAGCTGTTTCCTGACAGTTTTTACATGAGTAGAATGTGTCCTTTTATTTAAAATACATCTCTGGGTTATTTGTGGGGCACAGGAATTCATTCATTATTATTATTTTCATAATATAATCCGGCCCACCACATGGTCTGAGGGATGGTGGACCGGCCCCCAGCTGAAAAAGGTTGCTGACCCCTGCTCTAAGCCAAGGAGATAATAACCAGGGGAGCTAACTCTAGGTGGCCCTGGGTGCCTGGGCATCCACCAAAAAATCCTGTGGGTACTTGGCCATTGCCCACCGCCACCGGCAGCCAGCTTTCCTCTGGCACCGTGGCACCTCAGAGGTGAAAGGGCCAGGGCCTGCACCTCCGCCATAGGGCCTCTGTTGGGGCCCGCTGCACCTGCGGACACACCCCAGAAGCATGCCCACAGCCACAGCAGGGCCTAACAGCAGAAGCACAGGCCCCTGTTCTGTTGTCACCACACCGCCAGAGGACTCGTTAGCCGTGTGCCACACTGCCATGATGTAGCGGCAATGTGACACGTGCATCCTGGGCACCCAGTGTGGGGTCCCAGTCAGCACTGCTGTAACTAAGTACGCAACCTTTAGAAGACATCTGAATGCACTCCTTTTTTGCGATGGTTTTAAAGGTTAAATTATGTTTTTATATATGTTGGAAGCCACCCAGAGTGGCAGGGGAACCCAGTCAGATGGAAGGGGAAATAATAATAATAATAAGATGATGATGATGATGATGATGATGATGATGATGATGATTAAATAGAATGTTTCTATTTTCATTAGAAAAATGTTGGAGGTTATGGAACTCTCTCTCTATATATATATTAGAATAGGCCTTTTAACCCACTGAGCCAAACACAACTCACCAGCCATGTATTGTGGTCAGAACAAGTGTGTGGTTTGTTTCTGCAGCTCCAGGTTTATCCAGCCCCTGGAGGGCTGCATTTGGCTTGGTGGATCACAAGTTGTAAAGGCTTGACCTAGATTGTTGGGCAGCTGAGCATTAAAGGGTATTGTAATTTTGAACACAGGGTAGAAGTGAACAGGCAACATCCTTAAAACAGCACTAAACACAATAACCTCGGGGCATTATCAAACAGTTCTGTTTAGCTATATTGTTTGTGACTTTGCAGTCATCCCAGTGGGAGCCCAATAGCATTGTGGCTTTTAGCCTGTGTTGCAGTGCGACAGGCAAATGGTGATCAATGGCACCTACATAATTACTTCCTATTCAAGTACCAGAAGGACAGAGTCTAACCCTGTGGCTTTGGTTGTTACACAAATAATAGCAAGTACCAATTATGTTTGAATTATCATAATTTCAGCTACAAGCGGCATTGCATCTTGGCTTTCCATAGAAAACCCAAGGTTTACTCCAAATAACTCCATCACCACATTATGCCAAACATTTTATGACATTCCACACTTTTCACCAATTTCCTCGGTTCTGCCATTTGAAATCAATACAATATCCACATAAAAACTGGCACAAGCCACAAACATCATTTGAAAAGCAACATTTAAAATCCAGCTATAATAATTAAATGCAAGTGTAGTAAGTATTTTGCAAAGTATTAGGTGTATGGAAAGTGTGTAAGGCCACAGACTACCAGAACTTTCTAGCAGCATCAGGGCAATGCTAAACAGATTTATTCAGAAGTAAATCCCAAATTAAATTAGACTCCAGTAAGTCTGCTTAGAATTGCAACCCAAATACACTTGTAAGGAAAAAGACCATGAATAATAGAGGAGTGGTTGTTGTTGTTGTTTTAATATACATTTAGGGAACACTTTCTCATTTGCTGAGTAACCTTTGAGCACCTGCTTTAGAATCCTTCCATGTTGCATACGGTTCTGAGGCAAGTTCTTGGTGCTCAGTCATTTCATCCAAAGCTTTCTCTCTTAATCCATGTGACCTGAGGGCATGCAATGTTTTAATTTGCTCTGGATCACTGCTGTATTTTTTTCCCCTGCTTTGTGGATTGCTACTATTTTAAATTGCTTAGGGAAGAATCTTATGCACAAGAAGGCGGTAAAAAGCAAGCTGGTGCGAATTAAGCTGGCATAAAAGTTCTGCCAGATCCAAACACCATTCTGCAGTGGGGCTGCTTCTGCTCTGCCTGGGGGGGAGGGAAAATAGCACTTTATTAAGATAATGTTTTATGCCAGGTCACCAGGTCAATTGATGAAGCTGAACAAGCAAAGGATTCAACAAAGTCCTTCCTCGCTGACCCCACCTCTGCCACAGCGGTGGACTCTTGGGGGACTTGCATGAGCCAGCATGAGAAAATTATGCAAGCGTATTTTTGGCTGAGCCAGTGCTGGGCACTTAACATCAGCTGAGCCTGGCTAAGCCAGACATCCTCTGCTTCCTAAGCCGCTCATCTTGGTATCCATCCATCCATCCATCTATCCACTATCCCATCCATCTTGGCAGGTCTTGCCATAGGATCATCTCCTCAATGTGTTGTTATATTTTTGTAGGCTGCCTTGGGATTCCACATGAAATACCTAAATGAAATGAAATGAAACCAAATGCTAGAGCACTTCCAATATTTCCCTCCTTTATGTGTGAATCAGACTATGTCTTCACAGCTATCTATAGAGAGGGTGCAGCAACTGAAGGTTTTGAACAGCTCAGCATTTCACCCCCACCTTTCATATGGTACTTACCTGACAGAATAGAGCCCCCTTTTCTCCCATCCTGCCAATTTACTTAAGATCATTTTGAAACTTTGACCTTACAGAACTTGTAATCTTTATAGTGATGACATAATGCTTTCTTTCTGCTGAGAGAATTTTAATGAGATAAACAAATGATGGGTATTGCCTGCCACAACTGAGGCATAAAAAATCAGTAATAAATGGAAATAATCTCATGTACTATATATTTTGAAAAATGAGCTCCAACAAGCCTTTTAATAAAGTCATTATTCCCCCATTCCATAAATCACAAAAGCTTATTTTTGTCCAGTGGATTTGAAGCAGTCAAGGACAACTCTTTTAAATTTGTCCTTGCGTGTAATTTATGGCACCAGAAGCGTCTTCCAATTTTTCATTAAAGAAGATATGAATATTATGTGTGCTCTATGTTGTTATTATCATATGTAAAGGAGCTTTTTATAGGATGGAAAGTTGTAACTCCCTGTGTGCAAAAAAAAAGTCCATCTTATTGCCAGCTAGAAATGGTGCTGCTATATAAGAAAGCTTTTTGCTAGTGCTGAGTGCAGCTATTGGGGGGTGGGGAATCACTAGACAGGTACCCTGCAGATCACATCTTATAAAACTGGTTCTTGTGCTGCTGGGGTAGTTGGAGGGGGACATAACAGGGATCACAGATCGTCAGCAAAATATGGCAGAATCCAAATTGGTTCTAGAGCAGATGAACCCCTAATGAGGACACAGGGCCGTCTTAAGCATGCCTGGCGCCCTGGTCCGACGGATCCCTCCGGTGCCCCCCGCCCCGTTTCCTGGCGTGGCGGGTGGGCGCAGCATGGCTGCCACCTGGAGGGCCGGCGCCCTGCGCCATCCAGCCTGGCCGCCCCCATTGCGACACCCCTGCGTGCGGCGGCCCCAGGCCCGCGCACCTCCAGAGAGCGGCCTGAACAGCTGAGAGGCACGCCTAGGGCTTCATCCGGCGCGCCTCTCAGCAGGCGCAGCAGCACCCCTGGTGGCCTGGCGCCCTGGTGCCCTGCGCCACTGGACCCGGGCCTAGAGACGGCCCTGTGAGGACATCTTATTCAGTAAATCACCACCAAAAATACACTCTAGTGTCAACTCACCTCACCCCTTAAGGCTAGGAAACCTGGAGAAGGGTCTCTAATAGAGATATTGAAGCATATACAGGAAAGGTGATACTTAAGGTAACATTGAGCTCCGAGTCATTTAGGTATTTTTAAAGGCTCTGGTTACCTCTGTTCAGATAGGATTGAAAGCTGGTGTATCAACCAAAGCTTATAAAAGGTATTTATGTCAATGAGGCTACCTTTGCCTCCATTGACAATGCTGGTTCTAGTAGCTCCTTCAGACTATGAACTTGATCATTTTAGGGAAAGTGCAACCTCCCAGAAAAGCAGGATGAATGCCACTTAACTGCTCAAACAAATCACTCGCAAGCAGCACCCTTGTCTTGATTGGATTGAGCACACTTTACTGGTCCTCATCTAGGGTACTATTGAGCTTAAGTAGAGGTGCTGGAGGAGACTCTTGAGAGTCCCATGGACTGCAAGAAGATCAAACCTATCCATTCTGAAGGAAATCAGCCCTGAGTGCTCACTGGAAGGACAGATCGTGAAGCTGAGGCTACAATACTTTGGCCACCTCATGAGAAGAGTAGACTCCCTGGAAAAGACCCTGATGCTGGGAAAGATTGAGGCCACAAGGAGAAGGGGACAACAGAGGACGAGATGGCTGGACAGTGTTCTTGAAGCTACAAACATGAGTCTGACCAAACTGCGGGAGGCAGTGCAAGACAGGAGTGCCTGGTGTGCTCTGGTCCATGGGGTCACGAAGAGTCGGACACGACTAAACAACAACAACAACAACAACAACAATAACAACAACAACAACATGACATGGGCATTATTCAGCACATATTCAAAAATAATCCAATCAAAAACCCACTTTCTTCTACTGCAAAAATCTCCTATACTCGCACAAGATTTGAATTCTGGACCTCCCATGAAAGGGCTATTTGCATCTGTATGTTCCTAACTCTGAAACACAGGAAGCAATCCTATACCCGAGAAGTTGGCATAAAACAAGGTGTAAATTAAGCCAGCATAAAGTAACACCAGATCAAAACTCTGTTCAGCAGTGGGGGCCTAACCTTGGCAGAGAGGAAACGGCCTTTAAAACAGGGCCAGAGGATCACCACCCTTTTTGCCAGCTTAACTTCAGCCTGGCTTGTTTAGGATTGCAGTATAAACTGGCAAAGAACTGCTCTAACTCCATCTGTATTTTCCATGCCACTATTAAGAACAGGGAAGAAAGACTTGTTCATACCATCAGGTTCTGTAGACAAAATTGTGTATCAAAATTAGGATTCACATTTCAGCTGCCAGGAGGCAAGGTACTATATCTCTTTATTTTCATTTTCAACTTTTTTAGTATTATTAATATACTACTACTATATTAGCATCATCATCATTTTTACAGGTGTTGTACAAAATTGCCCCCAAGGGGTGACTGGGACGGGATGGGGGTGGGGGTGGGGTGGGGGGGGGGAGAATCTGACCCAAAGCTGAAAACTAAATAAATAACACAACAGAAAAGTGGATAGAAAAGGGGAGTGGGGAAAGAAAAATGAAATAGAAGAAAGATCTCCTCTCAAATATATACTAACTGAAACAAATGCATGTTAAAACATTTTTTGAAGGCGGATAGAGATTGAATGTGCCAGGTCTTATTGGCAGAGTGTTCAAAACAAACAAAGAGATCATGGAAGCGAATAACATGAAGCAGAGAAGATATGAGGGAGCCATGAAATGGATACCCTTCAACTTTAATAACAACGTATTGAACTGAATATGGAAGGGATACGGCAAAGCCAATGAAAAGAAAGCAGAAAAGGCATGAGAGGCACAACACATACAAATGCACAAGTAGAAAAATGAAAGACAGAAATAAGAAACCTAAAATGAGATAAGGGCAAGCCAACATGGGAGGAATTGAAATAATCCTACTGCAATAAATGATAGTAATCAAACAACAAGCTTAAGAATGAGTAGTGTCAACAGAAAGAGAAGAACAAATCTTTAAAGATTAGGAACCTAAGAGTAACAGAACTCACCAATGGAAGTTTTATGGGATGAAAAATGAAAAGGACAAATAGAAACAGTGTGCCCAAAATTTCAGGCAGAGGAAGAAAAATGCCAGGAACAGCCAGTGAAAGAGGAATGTGCAGACAAAATGGGAAGACAAACAACAACTGCTTTAGCTAAATTAAGTTTCAGAAAATGAAAAGACAACCAAGAGAGGACTGACAAGCCAAAAGATTAGAAAATGATGCTAGAGCGATAACAGGGACAGAAAAGTTTAATTAAATATCATTAGCCTAGAGGCATTGATCAAAACCAAAAAGACCAAGAGGATGATGAAGACACAAAGTAAACATATGAGAACCAAGAACTTAGTCTTAAGGAACAAGGAAAGCCGAGAATAGGATAAAGAAGAAACATTATCTGTAGACAAATGAAATGTGAAACGAGAGAGGTAAGAAGAACACAGACTCTGGATGTTCATTTGGGAAATCCAGAAAGAAATTAAATATCAATCGGGGGGATGGGTTGTATTTAGTTCAGATTTAATACATATGGATTAAGCATAACACATACTCATCCCAAAAGAATTGTTTGTTTTGGGTTTCTTTCTTTTGGATTTATTTACACACACACACACACACACACACACACACACACACTGGAGTTTTTGCAGACCTGGGCTCCTTTGAGAAGAAGGGCAGGATAACAAATCGTGTCCTCCATCACGGAGAGCAGGTGTTGCAGTAAGGTCACCCAAACTGCCCTGCTGTTGCTGGGGCAGGTGTGATTGGATGGCCTCAACTCCCAATTGGTCGCCCCTTGGTTGCTGGGGAAGGAATTTGACTCAGGGAGCTTGCAATTGGCAACCGAGGGGAATTTATATTCCTGCATGTGTCATTGAGCTTCCTCTTTTCGCTGTGTGCACAGAATCAACCCCCCCCCCCTATATTTAGGGGCTTATTGACCTTGCTATGCCTGTCTATGGGGTCGTCTGTTTTGGAGCAGGGACCCGGTAGGAATTTTGCCATTTGGCTGATTGGCTGTTTCCTTTTGGTTTTTGCCTACTGCGTAGAAAATCGTCACAACTTTGTAAGGTTAGGCATTGGTTCAATTGGTTGGTGGAGGGGATATGGATTGGCTGTGCCTACCCCTCCAATTTAGGGGACCCAGGTGGCACTGTGGTGAGGTCAGCCTTGATGATCTCACCGCAACACGTGCTCTCTGGGAGGAGGACACGATCTGCCACGCCACCGGCGTGCGACTTCCGCTCGCATCCCGGGACAAAGTTCGCAACTAGGGGCATCTACTTCCGGAGCTCATTACCCGAAGCATTCGTAAGGAGGATGGTACGTAACCCGAGGTTCCACTATAATGTGAAAGGGAAAATACCTCCCTGCAAATATAAAGCTTGTATGGTAGATATAAAGGTTTGGGCCCAGTTGCTCTGGCACATTAGGTTGTTCACAGGGGAACATTAAAAAAAAGTTAGACCCACCTGCCATCTATCACCTCCAGATTTTATCATTTCATCATCAGCATGTGTAAACCAGCTCATATCTGCACTTTTTGGTTTAGTTGGGTATGCATTTTTGGGAAGTTTCTGGGTACTCAGCTGCTTCAGAATTCCACAATGGGCAAAAAGAAAATGGCCTTTCATTGCCCAATGCGAGACAGAAATATCCAAGAAAACATCAATGAAACAGCAGGGGACTGTTCTTATTGTTCTGCATCCCAGGAATGTGAGAATGGTCTTCACAAGTAAAAACCATTACATGTTTGTATGCAATTTTGACAATTTTGACAATTTCAAATGCTTCAAAATAACTGAAGCTTTTTGGGCTTCATAAGCAGCACTTGATGATTTAAAATGTTTTCCTCCATTAAAATGAATATATATTCAGTGATGCTATAATTTGCGTTTCACAAAGTGCACAATTTCAGCCTAATTCAACTTCTAAGTGTACCAAGTACCACAGTTACAGTCATGTAGATCTTCTGACTGAAAGCAATTAAGCCATTTATCTATCGTTTTTGTGAATGGAGAAATACACTCTGAATCACCTGAGAGCTTAGTACCAAACAATAGCACCAATGCAAAAAAATTATGGTACCTGGGTGGTCTAGTTGCTACCACTTCCACAGTTCCACTTATGCTATTCCAGTCATATGTAAAACATCCACCCATATGGACCATGGCCTGAGTTACGTGAGATCTATCTATCCATCACACCACCAACCCAGCAATGTTCTTATGGGAAAAGAAGAAAATAGGCAGGCAGAAATGAGAAAGGTAAAGAAAGGTGTAGGCATAGCAGATGCGTAGATGAGGTGAAAATAAGAATGTGTGAATCCCGTAAGAGGGCTAATGGAAGCATATAATATCACCTAGAGAAACAAAATTAAAAATTTCATTCCAGTTGCACCTTAGAGACCAACTATGTTGGTCATTGGTATGAGCTTTCGTGTACATGCACACTTCTTCAGATACACTGAAACAGAAGTCACCCCTTGCTTTTTCCTGAAAGGCCAATTGCAGTTGTTAACAGTCGTCAACAGGTTTACCACACCTACCAGCCAATCAATCATTCCCACCACCCTTCTGAGTAATACCCCTCCCCACCCTCTCATTATATATAAGGGTTTGGTGCAGGGATCAGCAAACTTTTTCAGCAGGGGGCTGATCCACTGTCCCTCAGAGCTTGTGGGGGGCCGGACTATATTTTGGAAAAAAATATGAATGAGTTCCTATGCCCCACAAATAACCCAGAGATGCATTTTAAATAAAAGAACACATTCTCCTCATGTAAAAACATGCTAATTCCTGGACTGTCTGCAGGCCGTATTTAGAAGGTGATCGGGCCGCATCCGGCCCCCGGGCCTTAGTTTGGGGAAAAGTGGTCTGGTGACTTCTGTTTCAGTATATCTGAAGAAGTGTGCATGCACACGAAAGCTCATACCAATGACAAACTTACTTGGTCTCTAAGGTGCTACTGGAAGGAATTTTTTTATTTTGTTTTGACTACGGCAGATCAACACGGCTACCTACCTGCAACTATCACCCAGAGAAAAACGCTGTATGTTAGGGAATAAAACAGTAGTTCCACTTTAAAAGTGTTTTTTTGGGGGGGCAAAGGAGAATCACATAAGCATTGACTGGTTTTTCCAAAACATCCATACACCACCAGCCTCTGCCTTCACCTGGTCAAATTTGTGCTGGTGATTAATCTCCATCATTTGACTCCTTTGGAGCAGTAGCCTAAAGGAAAGCCAAGGGTGCTGCGGGGTGTTAATGCAGCTGAATGCCCATACTGCCGCTATTCCCGCTGACAGATTACTGCTGCACCTGTGACTCTTAAAATTAGCCACAGCTGGGATGGATGGGGCCTAATAGGAGCCAATTGTCCAAATGTAGCTGACATCCTGTCTCTCTTTCTCTCTCTCTCTAGATTGAACTGGAAAGGGACCAGATACAATCCTTTTACCTGTTCCCTCAGGCAAAATCTCCCAGTCATGTTGTTTAGAACTAAAAATAAAAACAAAGCAATTCCGGGTGTTTTGGTTTACGTTTTTAGATGGCGCTCAGTCTTCCAATTATAGCTAAATGGTGCCAACTTATATCACTCAATTAGCACCTTAAATATGGTTCTCAAACTGTTGTGTTTATTTTGGTCCACATTAGCATAACCTGGGAAGGAAAAAGGAGACAAAGTTTGAAATATCACAGACAATATAAAGAATATTTATATATATATTGTGCATGTGATGGTTCCTATATCCACTGAACACATTATGCATGGATAATAGCTATAGCTCTGTAGTAGAGCACATCCATCTATGCAAAAGTTCTATCGTCCAGTTATTATTTATTAGGGTATTTTAGATCCCACCTTTTCACCAGAACATATGTAAATATCTGTCCTCTTTTTGGTGATGCATTTCCTCTTCATTATCTATAAAAGCTACTTGCTTTTTCTATTCAAAATATAAGATTAATAAATGACAATTATAACAATCTAGCTGTTTTTCAACCAATGACCCTTTCAAATGCAGCAAAAAAGCTTACAAAAAGTTACTATTTTTCTGTTATACTAAATATATATACTATTTAAATCTTAAAAATAGATGTGCAATCAAGGTATGGCAGATTCCCCCCTTGTTTTCTCATCCCAATGACTGTAGTATGCAGGTAAGTGTTTTAATAGTGGACACAGGGCTCATTGAACATAGGAAATGCCCTGTTTCTATGAACTAGGGAAGGTTCTACACATCTAACGGGAATGAGTACCCAATATCGCAGACATTGAGACAATTGGCTAATGTTTTCTCCAAACTTCTGCAATTCACAGAAGGCAATGGGGCAGCTGCTATGTCTAAAGAGCTGTGTGTTAAGTATTACCGCACTTGGGTTCACACTGGAGTCATTGCACTTCATACTCGCCTGGAACTCAGTGGTTTACAACAAACCTGAAGTGTATTTCATTGTTATGCTTCAGTTAGGGGGCTGTGCAGAAAGACTAGCTTAGAGGAGCCCTGCAATATTGTCCATTGTTAACATTACCTAAAGGAGCATCTCCACCCCCATCGTTCTGCCTGGACACTGAGGTCCAGCTCCGAGGGCCTTCTGGCGGTTCCCTCGTTGCGAGAAGCCAAGTTGCAGGGAACCAGGCAGAGGGCCTTCTTGGTGGTGGCACCTGCCCTGTGGAACGCCCTCCCAACAGATGTCAAAAAGGAAAACAGCTACCAGATTTTTAGAAGACATCTGAAGGCAGCCCTGTTAAGGGAGGCTTTTAATGTTTAAGAAATTAGTGTATTTTAATGTTTCTGTTGGAAGCCGCCCAGAGTGGCTGGGGAAACCCAGCCAGATGGGCGGGGTATAAATAATAAATAAATTATTATTATTATTATTATTATTATTATTATTATTATTATTATTATTATTGCAAGTCAGAACTGATGCTGATTTGGATACCTAGTCAAAAATCCCCATACCTCTTTGGTGGCGGCAAAGGCCAATCTACTTACAGTGGTGCCTTGACTTACGAATTTAATCCATTCCGATGGCACCTTCGTAGGTCGAAAAATTTGTAAGTCGAAAAGCGCCATTGGAAACGTGATTTCCCATAGCAATGCATTGGAAACGGAAAAATTCATAAGTCGAAGCAACCCCATCTATAAATTTGTAAGTCGAAAAACCCCTATCTAAAACCGCTGTGGTTTCCATTCGGATGTCGAGAAATTCGTAAGCGTGCAGCCATTTGCCCCACCCGTAAGTCGAAACATTCGGTTGTCGAGTCGCTCGTAAGTCGAGGTACCACTGTATATATATCCTTATGTTATCAACCTCAGACCTCATCGCTGGCTAAATTAGACACTTGGCTGCATACAGACGTCTCGTACTCCAGCAACTTGCGTGTCGACTGGTTGTACTTATAAAAGTTCAGTAGGTATACTCCTGGCATTGATGGTGACTTTAATTTATTTTTCCCCCACAGTCACAGACCAAGGTAACACACAAGGGGTACACTACCACATTTTTGCTGCAGTCTCACACTTGTTCATTTACGTCTGAGGAAGGAAGGCTCTTAATTTCTGAACCTCCGCCTTTGACTGGATTCAACAATATAAACAGTCAGGTCTCAGTTACTAACAAAATTTGGCTGAAGTTCTGCATATATTTGTTCATACTAGTTATGCTTAAAAATTAACTAGGAAAGGTTTATATTCCACTGGGCATTTTTCCTCCAGACTCTAAAGAACACTCTCTTCCTGTGTTACAACAATATGGGTCAAATGCGAACAGAAAATAACATAATTACACCATGTATAGAAAATCATGATAGCTGCCCCTTCTGTTTTCTAAATGGCATTGCACAGAGAACTCAGTAAACCTAAGGGAACAATAAACATTACCTACATGCAGTGCTCCATATAATTTGGAGCATCTCTTTTAAGTATGAATTGAATTGGTATTCTGATCTGCTGTTTTTCAAGGCCTGGAGCCGGCGGGAAAAGGGGAACTGTATCTGACAAAGAATATTTTAATACAGATTCACTCAGATGAACAGATAACATTTATGTTTGCTTTCATCTTTTATTGTCACGTTTTATGAGTTTGTTCAACACCAGATTCTGCAAAATATCACTACTATCATGTTATTGTCAAATATCACAGTTATTGTGCAAAGACAGGTTAGGTCAGTTATGAGGCTATTGAAATTTTGCTGTTTTGCACTTTGTTATAGTTCTATACTTAGCATCTTTAAGAACCCGGAGGCAGGGAGAGATGCATACATACATTTCTCAAAAACCCATTGTAGTCATATACAATACTGTTATTTTTTTAAAATAATAAAATTACACATTCCGCACCTGCATATTCAGCTTTTGTGTTGTTGTTGTTGTTTAGTTGTTTAGTCGTGTCCGACTCTTCGTGACCCCATGGACCATAGCACGCCAGGCACTCCTGTCTTGCACTGCCTCCCGCAGTTTGGTCAAACTCATGTTCGTAGCTTCGAGAACACTGTCCAACCATCTTGTCCTCTGTCGTCCCCTTCTCCTAGTGCCCTCAATCTTTCCCAACATCAGGGTCTTTTCCAAGGATTCTTCTCTTCTCATGAGGTGGCCAAAGTATTGGAGCCTCAGCTTTTGTGTAGAAGAACCAATTTAAAGCATGGAGCTCAGGCTGTGGGGAAGGTGGTGTTGACCCCAGTTTTGCCTCCACACATTCTCTCTCAAATTGTCTTCTGCACAAGGTTACCATGACAGGTGGAAGGCCAAACTTTCAGTTTGCTTTCTGGGAAAGGAGTCTTAACACTGGAGGAATACCTTTTCCAATATAAAAATACCTTTAAAAGCCATATTTTTTTCAGAAGAGCCTTTTTCCTTGGCAAGTCTCTTTTGATGCAGCAGAGTTGCCCGAGTAGTATTTTGAAGAGACACTTTCACGCTCCTCCTCCTTGGTGTTGCAGGCTACCCAACAGGGCCGTCCCTACGGCCAGGCTGGGTGGCGCAGGGCACCAGGCCGCCGGGCCGCCAGGGGGGCACTTCGCAGCCGCGCTACACCCGCCCGCTGCGCTGGGAAGCGGGGCGGGGCGCCAGAGGAATCTGTCGCACCAGGGCGCCAGATATACTCAAGACGGCCCTGCTACCCGATTCCAAAAGCTCATGTCCCACCTCCCTATTCTCTTCACTGTATGTTTCCATGCCCATATTTAGTTCCATTGGCTGATAGCAGCAGTCATTTTATCACATTTCTAGGTCATAAGCATGCAGAGCAAGGAGCAAGACCATGCTTTTGTCCCACCCCAACATCACATCTGTGTGTGCAGAAACCCAGTACACGAACTTCTGCTCACCAGTAGTGGCTCTCCACAACCCAAACGTGCATGGCCTCTGTTTGTGAACAGGAACATTGTGATTTCTGCTCACACAACTGTGAGCAACATGTGGTTATGGAGTGATTTTTTTTAAAAAAATGCTAAATATAAGATGTTAACTTTGCAAAAATAAATAAATAATAAGGTTAGTAGCGAGTGGCTAAAAGGGTGAGCCCACTCACCCTGCAAAGGAATAATGCGTGAACAGGGCTTATGTTTCCTATGGGGACCACATCATGTTTCCTATGGGGAGGGGAAAGAAATATTCACCATGGGGATGTTCTCTCCTAGGGTGTCATCCATATATGTTCTCTCCTAGGGTGTCATCCATATGGCAGGCTTAGCCTATATCTGGAAAGGGTTGATTCACTCACAAATGCCTGTCACTTCTTAACACTTGAAGACTCATCATTCAGTGCACTTGCAGCTGAATGTGTGATAGCTCTTCTTTTGATAAATATTGTTTCTGATGTGAAATGAGATGGAAATGCCAATGACATGTTGGTGAGCTGTGTCCGGCTTCGTCAGTCACTCACGAATTGAATTTCTAGAGACTCCCAGGAAGGAGGCTGAAGCCTGACAAAAGTCAGCTCTAGCAAAAAGCTCTAACGGACATTATTTTAATGGCATCTTCAACATCTCATCAACGGGTGAAATAGAGTGAAACATTGACAGACCTTTGTCAAGCATCGGTACCAGAAAAGAGGGTCTCCGCCCGAGAGGCATATTTGAATTACATGTAGCAGCCATGTTCAGCAACTCAGAAAGGATGAGCGAACATCTAGGGGTTGGGGTTGTTGTTTTTTTGAGACGGCAAAATTTCACGAAGGGCCAAATGTTCCCCTCAAATGGCTTCGTGGGAGATTACAGGCTATGTATGTGAACGGTCTGAATTTCAATCCCCAACATTTCCAGATAATGCTGAGAGATATTCCTGTCAGAGAACCTGAAGAGCCACCACCAGGGATGGGGCCTTCCAGATATTGTTGGACTCCAAATGCCATCAGTCCCAGTCAACATAGCCAATAGTCAGACACGTTGGAAGCTGAAAACCAATACCACTACTGATATAGACAGGAATGAATTAGATCAGTGTTTCTCAGACAGGGGACCACAATAAACCAGTGGGCCTTGGACCACTTACAGGTGTGTCTCAGTGCCACAACCTGCTCAATGCCTTCTCGCTTTCCTTTCCTGCCCACTAGCTGTGCCATTGGCTTCCATGCTGATTAAAGCACTTTGGGGGCAGAGGGGGGAAAGTCTTCCTCATTTGAGGGGAAAGGGCCGGGAGGAAGTGCTGAAGGAGGAAAACTATTATAGGAGGAAGAAGTGAAGGCAAAAGGACCAGAGAGGTGGATGAGGAACTGAGAGCGAGGAATGAGGTTCAAGTGGAGTGTGAAAAGAAAATGGGAGAAGGAATACCTCCTTTTGAGAGGAATTTTTTTTTAAAAAAAGAAAATGTCTTTTCTACATACAGCCTATGTCAATAAATTCTGCCTAAAATGGAAAGGCTGTCATAGTAACTCCAGAGCAAATGTCTGTACTTAGCTTGAGGAAAGCAGAGCTGTGCTACACCTTGGCACAAGTAAAATGCTGTACCAAATAATTTAACCATTTCCAAATATGGATTAAATACCAGAAAATGAAATTAGTGATTTCCATTTGATTATGCCAAACTGCCTCCACGTGACACCATTTTATGAATACCTGTGTACCAACATTTTGTTACTGGTGTCCCTCGGCAAATTTCAGAACCACTGAGCTAGATGGATCAATGGATTTACTTCCAAACAAAGACATTTAACATCAGAGGAAAATATTGTTTGTACTTCCTTGTTTTATATTCTGGAATTGGAGAATGTGAAGTGATTAACAACAACACTTCCGAAGAGTGATGTATTATTAGCTTAGGTTTGCTGTTCCCTAATCAAATGCAGCTATAGGATTTTAATGAGGGCATGTTTATTGTTCTTAAAGTTTCATTCTTTTGTTATATGCAGAATTTTTGCTCAGCTGTAATTTTGTATGAACTATTGTTAAGCACCATGAATAAAACTTGCTCCTTCGTTTCACACACATATGGATGTACACAAAGCTTGACTGTTTTCTTTATAGTGTTAATTACTCTCTCTGTATTTTTAGAGAATTAGAGTGTTTTTATAAGCAACCTGAACACTCACTTTAATTATCACCCATAGCCTTATATTGAACTGCACTCTAAAATAAGCATTTTCTATGCATTAAAAAAATAAAATATACCTTTTTTGCACACCTTTGGAGACCGAAACAGCATAGCAAAAATGTCTGTAAACTGACTGATAGTTCTGCTACAATTTGCAAGCAGGTTTGCAAGCAAAATTAGGTTGACCCACTGCAAAAGGTTAACCAAACAGACTCCTCCTTCATTCCCCTCAAACCAGTTTTTAAAAAACAAACCTACTACATTAATTGTATTAACTGGTGGAGTGACCACTTCTTCCCCTGCTGTGGCCTAGAAAATTCATCTGATGAAGGTAGAATTTGCTTTGGGAGAAAATCCCCAATGATGACAGAAAGGGATCCTTTCCCCAATCTAAAATATCACCTTCAGAGGAGGGAATTTCCTCAGGACATCACCAGGGCTAAATTCCCCTTACATGCCTGCTCTGATCCTTAAACTTTTAGCCTTGTAAGAGGGATTGCTGAAATCGCACTTGGCAAGTTTGGGCAAACAGAAAACTCTGGTTCAATGAAACAAGGGAGAAAGGATGAGGAAAGAGAGATGGGAGGAAGGAGTTTTGAGCCTATCACTTGCTACCGATCCAAAAACTTGGAAACCATGGGTCCAATGAGTTTTCCACTTGTCCTGCATTATCCAACACGGGTCTGAGTGGTTTTGCCTTTGCCCTGCATAAATCCTCATAAAACCTCATAAATCCTCATAAAACCTGATTCAGCCCTAAAGTGGCAGGGCAAACAAAGGTGTGGAGAAGCTCGGAGATGTTTGAGGAGGTTGGTGGTTCTAGCTCAGCAGTGAAGCCAATCTGCTGGTCCCACTTCTATGAATGCAGCAACTTCCCCACTGTGGCATCCTTCCCCATCTTGATAACTGCAGACCTTGGAGTCAGGAAGCTAGGTAAGCACCCCCACCCTTCCCAGCACTATTGTAAGAGAACCATGCTTTGTACACACCTGCAGTAAAAGAAAAAATGTTATTTTCAGTGGTGGCAACTGTGCTGTGGAAGTCCCACTTTAGAGAGGCTGGCCAAAATGGCTCCCTGCGGCATGCAAATAGCTGGAAAACGTTTCCCCCTTCAAGAAGGCCTTTGGAAGTGCTTCTGGTCCTTTCAGATTTATAGTTCTATTGCTCTTTTTCTTAATTTTAATTATAACTATATGGAGAGTTCTTTATCTGACTCATCCCCCCCCCAAGCTATCCTATGGGCATATTTGGCCATAACTGAGCATAAATTTTATTTTACTGTTATTATTTTCATCACAGGAAGCATTTCACACTCCTTGAACCACAAGCACTTGAAACCCAGAGGACTGTTTCGTTATAATCTTAAAAATCAATTTTCAGCAGAAGAATGTATACTTTAGTTTAAAAGATCCAAGGTCAAAGGGGTTAAAGATGTCTTTTTCCCCTTCAAGAATCACCAGCATATTCTGCATTTTCTTCCTCCTATAGGAAAAAGAAGCCATGACATCTGTAGGCTAACGTTAATGTTTTAGTTCAATGTTCAAAGCAAAGTCCATTATTACCGTATATTCCTGCGTACAAGACGACTGGGTGTATAAGACGACCCTCAACTTTTCCAGTTAAAATATAGAGTTTGGGATATACAGTGGTGCCTCGCTTAATGAATGCCCTGCTTAACGAAATTTCCGCTTAACGAAAGGATTTTTCGAGCGGAGGTTGCCTCGCTAGACGAATTCGTTTTATGAAAAATTCGTCTAGCGAATCGCGGTTTCCCATAGGAATGCATTGAAATTCAATTAATGTGTTCCTATGGGCAATAATAATAATAATAATAATATTAATAATAATAATAATTCAGTGCATTCCTATGGGATTCGCTAGACGAATTTTTCGTTATAAGAAAAGACCCGTGGGACGAATTAAATTCGTCTAGCGAGGCACCACTGGACTCGCTGTATAAGAAATATGACCCAGGACTTTTGAGAAGATTTTCCTGGGTTAAAAAGTAGTCTTATACGCAGGAATATACACTTTGGCTTAGCTGTTGTACTCTTAAGATGTCGGCTAATGTGCTTGATAGTCTTTGAGTATTCAGAAATAGACATAAAAATGCATTGAATTTTGACCATTTCCCTAAATGTCCATTATAATCATACAGCTGTGCAGAAAACCTGGCATTGATACAAATTAGTCCCACAGCACAAAACGTGTTTACAAATAAGTGTTTTCTCATACAAATATTTGGTGCTTTCCTTTCATATATATGAAAATGCAGCAAATCAGACCAATTCCCATTGGAAGAATATTGAGAGCCAGTTCACACATTGCCTGTACATGCTACTAGCCGTGGCAGCTAATTCCATGTTCCACTTCTACTGTTTGAGTGAGTATGCTGCTGAATACCATTTGCTGGGAATCGCCTGTGGGGAGAATGCTCTTTTGCTCATGCCCAGCTTCTGAGCTTTCCATAAGCAGCCAGTTTGCCATTGTCAGAACAGGATACTGTATGGGAAAGGCTTTTGGTCTGATCCAGCAGGCCTCTTATGATGTTCTCATGTCAAGAGTCTCAAGTAAACATCATGCGCACACACAATGCACCACTCTCACATAGAATCTGCCATATGATTCAACAAGCACATGCACACATTCCCACATGAAGCTTGCACTCATGGCCAAACACCACTCAGAGCAAAGGAGCAATAAGCACAAAGGAGATCAGGGGCGTCATTGAAGGTTTGTGAGTGTATGTCTGTGAAGTAATGAAAGAAACAGTTTGGGGGACAGAGGACGGATAGCTGAAGGCTCAGAGTACTTCGGGGTACCAAGTGCCTCTTCTTCGAAATGTGTGGGGTTGCAGATTTACTGGATAGAATAAGTGCACATGCCGTTTCTCTCTGCTTATGCTATTTATTTCTAAGTGAAGCAAAAATGACAAAACCACTGTAATCATCCAGTGCTGATTCATACGAAGAAAACCAAATTCAGATAGCATTCTTCCTGCAGCTTATCACCTCTTGGGAAAGTAAGAAATTTGCAACACTATATGTAGATACACATATGCACACACATTTTTAATACATCTAGATGGTTTTTGTTGCTGTCACATTTTTCTCTTTCTGTGACATATTTGATATTAGCACTTAAAAGCATTCGTACAGTCATGAATACGTTTATTCTTGGCTGACATCTTTACAAAATGGAATAAAAACATCTTTCCCAGAAACTGAAAGGGCATGGTAGATGTTTTCTGACAACTGTTGGTAAGTTGCAACGTATTTATGTGTGTGTGAATTTCTAATTATTGTGCTTATTGCTTTTTCAGAGTACCTTGATCACTCGAATTCTCTAACTTTCCTCTCTTTCAGCTCATCTTTCTCATCTTTGCAATCTTTTTTTCTGATAATACCTTTTGTTCCTCGCAGCTCCTGTCCCCTTCAAGTACGCCCACAGTGGCTCCTAAACTACGCTTTGATACTAGCTTTGTGTTTTGAGCACTTGCTTGATTGTAAGGAAGATTCTATCTTCTCTCCTCCTGCCCCCACTATATTATTCAGGATAGCATGAGAAGTGACAACTAAAAACAAAAGGCAACTTTCTAAAGTGTTTCCTTCTGACTGAAAATATTTTCCCCTCCACTGGAGAGACACAAAACACTATTACATGTTTTAGGAAATGAAACCATCTTACTCCAGATGAAAACATTTCCCAACAGAACTTGATGCTGCTTTGCAAAAAGCACATTAACTTAGGGCTCGTCCACATGAAGACAGACGAACTAATACCAGTGTACTGGAAGAAGCAAAGATCACCAGTGTTGAAACAAACATCAACTTAGTTGGACTGATCATTTTTTTGCGGATGCCTATTTATTGTATTCCAAAGCAACTACTCTATTCTGAACATAAAAATGGAAAGCATAATGCTGGTGATCAACAAAAGAGGTTTAAAGACTGTCTCAAGGCAAATCTAAAAAAAATGAAGTATAAACACTGACAACTGGGAAACACTGGCCGGTGAGCACTCCAGTTGGAGAACAGCCTTTACCAAAGGTGTCATGGGCTTTGAAGATACTCAAACTCAGAATGAAAGGGAGAACCGTGCTAAGAGGAAGGCACACTTGGCAAATCCACACCATAACCAACTCACGCCCAGAAACCTATGTCCCCACTGTGGTAGGACGTGTGGATCCAGAATTGGCCTCCACAGTCATTTACAGATTCATTGTTAAAATCATGTTTATGGAAGACAATCTTACTTGGCCACACGAGTGATCACAGAAGAAGAAGAAGAAGAAGAAGAAGAAGAAGAAGAAGAAGAAGAAGAAGAAGAAGAAGAAGAAGAAGAAGAAGAAGAAATCATGGAACAAACAGAAGTGTGGATAAGCCATTACTCAGGGATAGGGATGTAAGAAGGCATCATTTCTGTTCAACCCTGTATTTGCCACTTGCAGAGCCATTTTCCATCCCACTGCAGTTCATCTTCCATCAAACACTTAATTTTTTGGTCTCACAGTCTACTGCGGTGAAATAACATAATTTATTAAAGTTATGCTGTGATTACATAATCCCACCCTTTCGCTACAATGCAAACACAATGCAAATGCAGGGAGAATGTAATCAATTCAATATTGATTGCAGACTGAACGCAACAGCAAATAATGATCATATTTGCTGGATTGATTTCCATTCTAGACATGGGATGGATAAGCAAATATCGGCAAATTTTTCCTCCCATTTCCATTGGATTCTCCAGTGTCCCTGCTCAGGGTGAGATTGTAGCCTTTGAACAGCTGGAAGGGTGGCTTCGGCCACAGCTAATAAAGAGATGCCTCCATTGTTTTCGCAATCTGTTCTATCACCTTTTTTTTAAGAGAGATGGATAATTTTGGCATCCCTAAAGTCTGCTGGGTTTCGCATTGTTTTCATGATGGTTTCAATACACTTGCTATGTATATTTGTATATTTTGTTCACCACTTGGATACGTTTATGAACAAGTGGCCTATAACTCCTCATGTAAACAAACAAATCAAGTTATTTCAGCTAATTATATATTTCCTGCTCTTCTATTCCAAGAGCATTAAAAAAATTCACACAATAATTGTCAGGGGGACTCCCTACAAACTCCCCCCCCCCCGTCATCCTGACCAGCACTTTACCCAGCAACAGCACAAGCTGCGAGTCAGGAGGAGGGAATGAGGAATGGAGCGGTTTGGAGAGAGGGCTCAATGAGTTGTCTGAGCCTTGGCAACGCTATGGAAAACAGAATCTGCAGGAAGGGCTCAGAGACGTGTCAGAGCCCTGGCACTGCTCTGATTGAGGGTCAGCGGATGAGGGACTCAGAGAGGCATCGGAGCCCAGGCGCCACCCCACCAGCAAGAGGGAAACCTCCTTCCGGTGCCCGAATTGAGGCGCGTGCCCACACGCAGGGCGAAGGGGCAGCGTTTTGGGGTGCCCAGGCTTTTATGCTGGCCGAAGAGCAGGCGGCAGCCTTGCTGGGTTCTGAATCGGACTAGGCGGTCATGTTTTCTGTTATATCTGCACTGTAAATCAGGCATCCCCAGACTTCGGCCCTCCAGATGTTTTGGACTACAATTCCCATCTTCCCCGACCACTGGTCCTGTTAGCTAGGGATCATGGGAGTTGTAGGCCAAAACATCTGGAGGGCCGCATTTTGGGGGTGCCTGCTGTAAATAATATGCACAATAAAACTCTTAAAGACAGTGCAGTCTGGAGCGTCTTTACTCAAGAGTAGCTGCAACAATCCCCTGACAATAATATATTAAAATCAATGCTGATTAAGGGGGAAAATCAGTGCAGAACAATTGAAAGGGAATTACACATTAAAAGTCTGACAAGAGAGTCTCCACAATTAGAACTGGAGCCACCATCAATCGTTGTTGCAGTCCTGAGATAACTTTTTCCTTCACATATATTTCTTTTCTGATGTTTCTGCTTTGGGACTGTAGACCACAACATCCACAAGAGGCCCACTTTGCCTTTGGTCTGCCGGATATTCTCCGATGAGAGTCAACAATGACAGCTCAATTGTTTTTATTATAGGCAGGCTTGGGGGAAGCCCAAACCAATTTTTGCTGGACTTGGAAGGACTCCCTGTTTCAAAGTGTACAATTTGACAAAGACGTAAAGTGATGCTGCTCTATTCCCCGAATGCCCTCCAAAGGGCAGAAACTCATTTGACCTTTAAATCAGTAACAGAACTGGCTTTGAGGGGGAATTAAAAGTTGGAACGACACACCAATATCAACTGTCTGAGATCTTTCTCCCAGGATCACCTGATTGGGCAAAGGAGAAGTGGAAATATCCCCCCTTTGAGAGCCATTTGGAGGAAACCTTAAACCCTTGTCCCTTTGTTAACCACAGTTCTCTGGCTAATTCACATTAGAGACTGCAATTTGAGCCCCAAGGAAGTGGAAGAAAAACAACGAAAAACATTCTCAAACACCACTGTTACCCAATGACTTTATCAAGGAGACTCTGCTGCTGGATAAGGTGAGTGAAAACATCCTATGATAACAAAATCCCAGAATACTATAAATAAGGAATTGGATAGTTTTTAGACAGACCAAGAGATGAGTATCACTAAACAGTTTGCCATCAAACATTTCTATTATTGGCTGCAGGGTAGCATAACTAAGACATAGGAGAAATGAGTGACCTTGAGCAGTTAAACCTTGCTTTACTGATGAATTAGCCAAGTCTTTTGGATAGGGTTGTATTATATTCAAAGAACTGTAGATTAAAAATATGTTCTGAAGTTTTCAGGTGTACGTTTTTCAGTGGTGGTGATGTGAGGGGCTCGCAAAACTATTTTCAGAGAGAGGCAGATGTTTTCTAAAAATTGGAGGGTTGCCAGTAATAGTGGAGATGGCAATGCCTTTAAAACAAAAACAACTTTTCTTATTTGCAAAGAAATATTCTTAGCCACTTCAAGGAGCCAGGAGCAGATGAATTTGGGGGTCATTGTGGACTGCCATCTCCTCCTCCCCCCACCAACAATGCATCTGGAACAACACTATGTTATGACCAACACATTGTGGGCAAACACAGTGGCCTTTTTGGCCACCAACTTCAAATACTCCTGGCAAAAAGAAAGAAAAGTTTTGTCTGCCCTCCTGAGAAGTTTTTTAAAACTTTCGCTTGCCCCCTGAGGTTGCCGAAGCGTGCCTTCTTACATTTGTTGCTTGTGAGTGGGGTCAACGCTATGGTTTTATTGCAGTATGCTTTCACTAACCACAGTTAGAACAAACCAGTGTCCAAGTCTTGGTGCAGTTGGTAACTGTGCTTAGTTCAAAAGTGAAAGCACAATCAATCAATCTGCTCCTCTTCCACACAAATTAACCTAGAGAACATAGCTGCCAAGTACCCTGTTTTCCCCGGGGAAACCCCGTTTTTACGTATCATTTCCCGGTGGTCCCCCGTTTCTCTTCGTCTCCCGTTTTTCTCCCTAAAAGTCTCCTGCCGGCGGCCATTCCCCCCCTGCTTTGCCCATCTATGGGCACCGAAAATGGCCGGCGCCGGCAGTTGCGTCTACGCATGTCCGGAAGTGTGTAGACACGACTTCCAGTGTCGGCAGTGGCCATTTTTGGTGCCCATAGATGGGCAGAGCGACACCAGAAGTTGCATCTACGCACTTCCGGACATGTGTAGCCACGATTTCCAGTGTCAGCGGCGGTCATTTTTGGTGCCCATAGATGGGCAAAGCAACACCGGAAGTTGCGTCTACGCAGCGTCTGGTGTCGCGCGGCTGTCGGTCCCGGATTCTGCAGTCCGGGGCATGCCAGGTTTGCAACAGAGTAAGCTGCCTTATATAATCAGGCCAATGGTCCATCCAGTTCAATATTGTCTACCCAACAGTGACAGGCAGCAGCTTTCCAAGAGTCTTTTCCGACTGTACCTGGAGCTGCTGCAGACTCAGTCTGGGCATTTTTGCATGCAACAGTTTATGCTTTAACACTGAACTACAGCTCTTTCCCTAAGGGAGGGAAGAGCACCGTAGCAGTTTGTTGTTACACCTGAACTGGGGCAAAAGTGAATAAATTTTATTTAATCAATATTTCCATTCCCACTTTTACATTTTTACAATGCCTTCTCTCCCTATGAAGGTTCATAAAATCAATCATTAACCGCATAAATAAAGCAAACAGAGAGAAATGATGAGCCATTGGTCTGAACTGATACTACTTAGCCCAAGGCTACTGTTGAGACTAATACCAAACTCACATGATTATTAGACTCTTGCAAGGAAAGATTCCATAATTCAATGGAAAGTAGCAGCCTCAGAGCTCTATTTGTATCCTGGCATATCTTATGTCCAGTGGAGCTTCTGCATAATTATGTGTGGATCCAGTTTTTAAATGGAGCATTTTACTTCTTGTTTACCAAAGCTGGATGTTTTTGATGGGAATGGAATTTATTTATTTTCTAAAAATGTGAGGCTGGTAAGCTTTGCGGACATACTTAGGAACAAATTCCTTGAGCTCAATGCTTCTGACTGAGCATGTGTATGTGGGATCACCCTCCAGATATACCTGGGTGTCTAAGCAGCTACCTTCTACTTTGCCTTTGCTGTAAGTTAATACACTGGGTCAACTTGGCCTGGGGCCAGTCAGTGGTGTCAGTTATCCCTGCTGTTAATGTTAGTGTTACAGTGGAAATTACCATGGAACATTTATCAAAATTATAGTGTGAAAGCAATTTCATACTGAGCTGATTACCACCTGGACTCTACTGACTGTAATTGCTTAAGTAGTAAGTGAGGAAGGTTTAAAGGAATAAGAAAGAAAATACTTCCATCCCATTAGAGGCCCTCCTGAGGATTCTGTGACATTGGAACAAGAAAAGAACAAAGCATTTGGGCAATCTGGATCCACATTGCGTGACAATCTCTCTCTCTCTCTCTCTCTCTCTCTCTGTGTGTGTGTGTGTGTGTGTGTGTGTGTCTGGGATATGTATAATAAGACCACTAACATAATTATTTATTCTCAGCTGCTTGAAAGCAAGCAAATGTATATGCACACTTCTGAGCAAAATCTAGTTAAGGTTCAGCGCACTGCTCTACACATAGATGTGTCCCAGTGGCCTATTTCCCTGCCTCTGCCAACACAATTGCAAAGGCACATAAGCAGACAGCTTAAGGAGGCACAACAGGAAATAAAAAGTCCATACATGCCTCCCACATCCCTGCCCAGCACCTCTCAACGCACTGCTGAAAAGACTTTTGCCACAGCTAATATCGGCACATGAAAATTGCACAAATCCTTAGTCCTTTTCATCTGTAATCTATACAATTAGTCATTTTCTTCTATGAACTAGAGCAGGCACGTCCAACTGCCAAGAGCTGTGTTCTACCCATGGTTATTTATTTATTGACAGGCAAAGTTGTTGAGCTTTTTTTAGGGGAGAAGAGATCTACTGTGATCTACCATAGGCGTCCAGTGATCTACCGGTAGATCACGATCTACCTATTGGACATGCCTGAACTATAGTATACAATTCTACAATTATAGCAGTTTTACTCAGTGCTGTATTCCTATTTACTCACGTCCTTTAATTAAGAGGAAAACAAAGTTGGTTTCAGCTTAGGGCTAATACTTCTTGTCCAAAAAAACACAGAGATCGTAAGTTATGGCAAACTCCTAAACTTCCCTGCTCTGTGTTTCCATAATAATAATAAAATATCATTCCAGTAGCTCCTTAGAGACCAAGTAAGTTTGTCATTGGTATGAGCTTTCGTGTGCATGCACACTTCTTCAGATACACTGAAACAGAAGTGAGAGGGTGGGGAGGGGTATTACCCAGAAGGTGATTCCATACTTAGTCTTCAGCTTCCAACTCAACCATGCCCTGGAGGTGGAATGCTTCTAGGCAAAAATTCAATAGGTGCAGAAGCTTCCCTATCATGCAAACCTCATGAATTTCTGGCTGTGCATTCATGCAAGGCACACTGCTCCATCACCAGAACAACAAGTGCAATGAACCTCCAGGCAAAAATTCTACAGATGCAAGGCAAATTCTGCAGGTCTGTCTTAATTGGACTTAGTTGGAACTTAAATAGTTGTCATATTTTTTTTCAGAGACAAAGCAAAGCTTAAAAACAATAAAGTGCTTGCCCCATGTACATTCATTTTCAGAAACATTGTGATCTCAAGTCAAACAGGTATCACAGCATTTAAAAAGCCAGCAAAAATATGTTTAACCAGAAACTCTAGTTAGATTTAAAAAAAAAGAATGAGCATGTATACCCATAGCTATGGTAGCTATATCATACTACCTTTGTGCAACTAGAAATCTGCACATAACCTAGGAGTCATATAATTGTTTTCAATGGGATATAGGCCCAGGCTATGTTTTACTACAAGGGCTTGCCGATCAGAAGGTTAGCTGGTTGAATCCCCGCGACAGGGTGAGCTCCCGTTGCTTGGTCCCTGCTCCTGCCCACCTAGCAGTTCAAAAGCACATCAAAGTGCATGTAAATAAATAGGTACCGCTCCGGCGGGAAGGTAAACAGCGTTTCCATGCGCTGCTCTGGTTTGCCAGAAGCGGCTTAGGCAGGCATGCTGGCCACATGACCCGGAAGCTGTACGCTGGCTCCCTCGGCTAGTAAAGTGAGATGAGCGCAGCAACACCAGAGTTGTCCGCGACTGGACCTAATGGTCAGGGGTCCCTTTACCTATACCTATGTTTTACTACACTGATGACTAAAGTTTGCTTTCCACCATGCCTACCACCCCAAGCTGACAACACTCGTGACCCAGGGCCTTCATGTCTTAAGTTTTCCTGTTGTGGGCAGAGGCAGAAGAAATACTATGCAATAGCCAAAATACATGTGGTAAATGAGATTAATTTAACCTCTAACTAGTTCATAAACCATCCTCAGAGCTAATTAGAGTGAAGCTCTTTACCTGAGCTTACTTGGATCTGACTCACACCTGCCTGTTCATCATTCAGTCGTTGTAACATGACTCCACAATATCAAAAGCAACATGATGGCCAAAAACAATTGCAATGTGAAACTACTCGTGCAGATAGAATTATTAGAATTATACGTAAACATTGGCATGTACTCTGGAATGTACCAGGCTGTAATGAATTTCCATTGATTGAGCTGAGACGGACCAAATCAATTAAAGATATGTTAGTACACACGGATATGAATTCTGAAAGAATTATAACTTGCACCATTAGCAGTTCTGGGCCCACTGGTCACCATAAATGTGGCAGATGTTCATCTTGCCCATTTTCTTTACAGACTAAAGAAATTTATGATGAAAAAACCAATTTCATTTTTGTTATTCGTCAATTTAGTACATGTCAGACCAGAGACATGGTCTACCTTAATTGATGTCCTTGTAATCTATTGTATAGGCTCTACCACTTGAGCAGTTGGGGTTCGGATCGCTCATGCAAACGTAATGCCAATATGGAGGCTCCTCTGGTAGAATATTTTGTTTCTCGCAATCATTCAGACATGGATTTATTATTTACATTTTATGGGTGAATCAGAGGACAATTGGTATCAGAAAAGATTATGACCGACAGTTATGGCAGCAAGAAACCAGTTTTATCTTTATGTTTACAAATATTCATCCAGGGGGACTTAATTCTGAATTAGACCTCAATTGTTTTATTTGATTATCTGTACAGTCATACCTCGACAACCGAACGATTCGACTTCCGAAGGTTTCGACTTTCGAAGTCGACAACCCCGGAAGTCTATTCGCCAGCGCAGAAGCAGCACTTCGACAACCAAAGACCTCGACTTACGAAGACAGCCGCGGTACGGATCGTCTTCGTAAGTCGAGGGACCACTGTATCTTTGTTGTTACTTTGTACTGTATCTTTAAACTCAGTTTCCTTGTTATTAGTAACACCTGCGGTCAGCTATATGTATTTTCAAAAAATGTTGTTAGTAACAGTGACTACATAATCACATGAACACTGTTCCAGAGTATTTTTCATTCTCATGTACATTACATCTATTCAAAAAAAGATTGGATATGTAACCTTTTTATGTTACAGTTTATAATTTTCACGCTATTTGAAGTTGTTGTTATGCATGTGCAGGTCATCATTTGAACATTTTATTTTCAGTTTATGAAGAAATTACATATCTTTCTACTTACGAGTGTAGTTGCTATCCGGAAACACTGTTCAGCAGAGTTCAGAGTTGGACATCAGAATTGGACATTGCCGATTACAAAGCTTCACAGCTTGTTCTCCGGCGGGTAAAGTCTGGCACCGTGATTCATTCAGTACTTTCAGAGACTTTAGTTTGTTAATCTTTTATGTTTTGAATTATTCCATAAGGTTTCACATTGTAATTGACTTTGGCCATTGTGTTGCTTTTGATATTGCTGAGTCATATTTTGCAACACAGGGGTTTGTGTGTTTACTCATTGCTGTAACATGACTTGCATGCGTGAATTGAAACCCTGCAGGCAAAAATAGTTTCCCTCATGGTGTAATGGCTTCACGCTTGAGTCATTTCACATATTTAAGCATGGTTCTTTTCTTGATTTTTTTCTGGACTTGATTACTGCATATTTGACCTTTGTCTATATATTTATATGGCTAGCAGTGGCCCTCATTTTTCCATTCTGCCCTGCCTTCCATAACCAAAAGGATGGAACGATATTCTGAGCATTCCATATCAATGCCCCATCACACAAAAGCCGTGCTTTTGGAATTTCTCTTCATTCATCGGTATGGAATGCTAGCATATGCATTGTATCTCATATCTGTAGTGGAAGGTAGGGTGTTCCAGAATATGATGATCAATGCCAACAGCCATGATAACACAGGAGTGAGGGTTGCTGAATGACACTTGAATGTGTGAATTGAGTTCAGTGAGAAGCAATACAACTGAAGTGAAGGGAAACACAAGGAAAGAAACATCCACGATAGCCCATTCATGCATTAAATTCATCACTTGTTGCACTGTTTGATTGATACTGAATATTCATGTGAGAACTAGACTAAGAGAAAATAATTCAGATTCAGAATGGGATCCCATGGGTTCTTCTCCTTTCTTCTTTCTGATGTTTTCATCCACCTGCTATCTATCATAGCATGAAAGAACTTGTTATTATTTTTTTTAAAAATCTAATTTTGGTTATCAGATCACATTAAGGAGAATATTGCTCGCAAAAAGTGTTAATTATGACATACATAGAAAGCAACTATAACGAGCAAAGGTTTTAGGCAGATTACCGATTAAAAGTAATGCTGAATTCCTTTTTTTAAAAAAACAGCACCACCAAATAACTTATATCCTTTTGTCACGTTCGTTTCATTTTATATAATGTAGGAAATGACTTCTCAAGGGCAATATGGGAACTGAGGGTTTCATTTTTATTTATTTTTGGGCAGTGATCCATCTCCTTAATCTCCCATTCTCAGTCAACATTAAAAACTGATATTACCAAAAGTTTGATCTCCACCATTTTTTTATGCAAAACAGTATTAACCATTCTTCCATATATCAGAGCTTTATTCTAGGGTCTGGAGAGAAATGCATTTCTGCTGCCTCTTTTAAATGTGCATTGTTTGTGCATTGGAGAGACTCATGGTAGTAAATGTGCAGACTGAAAGTCACTCCTCCATTAATCTTGCGTTATATTTAACTTTACTCAGTCTTTTCTACTTGGCCTATATAAAATTTAGAGCTGTGCATGGACCCCAAATTTGATTTGTCATCCCTGATTTGTAATCTGATTTAGTCTGGAGTGATCCAGATCTAATCTGACACCCGCCCCCAACCCTGATCTGGATTGCAATCCAGAAAATGTAGATCTCTGGAAATCCAATTGACTTGCTTTGCAAAACCAGCCATAACTTCCTTGCTTTTTCATATAGAGCCATGGAATTTGATTAACCCTAAACAAATGTCTGATTGGTAGCTTCAGAGGTTTTCAGGCTAGCCACCTTTACATTTTAAAATGTTTTAAAATCAAAATTGACATAGTTGTCACTAAACATAAAATGCAATAGATTAGGGTGATATCCATGCTGACCTGTTTCAAACATAACACTCTTGGTCTAATACACCAAGACTTATTGGGACAACAACACACCATGTACTCACATGCTTCCACTTCACCATTCAATTCCTCCCCAGATGTACTGGCTTGGGCGGTGACATTCTGGCTTGTTAAACCACAGTTTCCAAATTGGGAAGCTGTCATTTAAGGGCTGATAAGAAACAAGAATCAGTTCAGATTGTTTTATCTGAACTGGGGAACAGTTGTAAACTATTAGATGGCTCATTCCTCCAGCCCAACTGGGTTCTTCTCTCCATCATGATCAGTATTTGCACAGGGATGACTGGATCCGGCTCTGTACATGCAGACTGGATGAGGATGCACATCTTTAAATGCATTCATATCATTCTGTACATCAAGCACTGGCGCAGAAGAGGAGGCCCCAATCCACATAACAAAGTGGGTAAGCTTGCACATTTTCCTTCATGTTGGCTTATAAACACATCTGTTCTATCTCTCTCGGGCTTTCTGTAAGTGAAACTTGACAACCATTCCAAAATATAACCATCGATGCCACAGACTTGCAGTGGGAACAATTCTCACACAAGGGGCTTTATAATCATCAGCATAGCATAGCCAATAAGAGAAATTAATCAGAAACCAGGTCCTAAGGGAAGACGTCTAGGCTTCACCAACTAAATCTAGCTATTAATGACTCTGGGGGATCAAAGCCTTTGACAGCAACACACAACAGATGTGTCAGTCAAACTAGAAATGATTTTATTATTACTTAAGTATTTTTAAATGAGGCATAACTTGTGTTGAGCTGGACAATCCATAGGACCACTTTTTACCCCAAGATGAGTTGTTTTCCTAATTTTCAATGAAACCAACATAGTTACGGGCACACAAACAATTATATCCTGAAAGTTGCTGTGTGATAGGATGGGTTTCTATCATGGGAAGAACAAAACACAGAGCACAACACTGCCCCCCCCCAAGTCACTTTGCTGGGTGTGAAGAAATCCTGTGTTTTAATGAATACTGTGTAATCTAGTCTTTTATTTGTATTGTAATGTGTTTGATGGGGCAAGCTTTCTGTCTGGGCAGTGGAAAATTGGTTTAACTGTCCCTGGGGACCTTAACCAACAGCTGAAGAGGGACTGGAGATGGAACTCTTTCTAGGCAAAAGAAGGATGAACAGTATTATATGGGATAACTGGATCACTTGGCTTAGGCAGACAAGATGAGGGGAGAACCTGTCTCCAATGCTGAGGGACAAGGCATGAGAGGATGTGTGAACAGCCATAGCTGGTAGAAGGTCCCTATTGACTACAAAGGTCTCCCACGCCAAAAGGTCACCTGTGCCAATGATGGATCCCGGAGGACGACCTCCTGACTATGAACTCGCTTAACCTTTAGGAGCCACTGGTCCCATCACCTCCTGGCAAATAGAAGGGGAAGAAATGGAGGCAGTGAGAGATTTTACTTTCTTGGGCTCCTTGATCACTGCAGATGGTGACAGCAGTCACAAAATTAAAAGACGTCTGCTTCTTGGGAGAAAAGCAATGACAAACCTAGACAGCATCTTAAAAAGCAGAGACATCACCTTGCTGACAAAGGTCCATATAGTTAAAGCTATGGTTTTCCCAGTAGTGATGTATGGAAGTGAGAGCTGGACCATAAAGAAGGCTGATCGCCGAAGAATTGATGCTTTAGAATTATGGTGCTGGAGGAGACTCTTGAGAGTCTCATGGACTGCAAGAAGATCAAACTTATCCATTCTGAAGGAAATCAGCCCCGAGTGCTCACTGGAAGGACAGATCCTAAAGCTGAGGCTCCAATACTTTGGCCACCTCATGAGAAGAGAAGACTCCCTGGAAAAGACCCTGATGTTGGGAAAGATTGAGGGCACTAGGAGAAGAGGACGACAGAGGATGAGATGGTTGGACAGTGTTCTCGAAGCTACGAACATGAGTTTGACCAAACTGCGGGAGGCAGTGGAAGACAGGAGTGCCTGGCATGCTATGGTCCATGGGGTCACGAAGAGTCGGACACGACTAAACGACTAAACAACAACAACATTCCAACTAATTATTTGAAGATTTGCCATTTGGAGATTTTGTTATTTTTTGTATTTGGCTATCTACCCCTCCCACTGCTCCTTCCAGGAGTTCTACTGCTTCTTTTTGTTGTCTTAGAACTCTTGGAACCATCTGCCTGTCCAGATTCAAAGTCTCTCTTATTTTTCTCCCAAAAATCATGTGCCTGGCTTTCTGATGTTATTCTAATTCTTTTTTTCTTGAATCCCTCCAGGGAATTCCCACTTGTAGTTTATGTTTGCTTTTTTAAGTGCTTGTTATTTGTAAGTCAGCCTGGGAACATAATTGAAGGGTAGTATTAAATATATATAATAAGTAAATAAATAAATAAATAAATAAATAAAGCAAAACACAAATTCTCAAAGGGAAGTCAATAGTGGCTAGCAGTTCAGTAACTTCACACACACACACACACACACACACACACACACACACACACACAAAGTTAAAAGTGAGATAAAATTATTGATTGTTCTCATAAAAGAGCTAGCTAGCCATTGGAAATCTGCAAGTTCAGTTTTTGGATCACTGCCTCTAGGGAGATAGGCAAAGGCAACACAGATGGTAGCTTTTGAAACTAGCTAAGATGACTTCAACACTAGTCCATGTCTATCAAGTAATTCTTTTTAATTTTCCATTTTCATTCATTGGCAGCACAGATTTCTGGCTTTAGAGGTATAATGCATTTGCTGACTGCACACGATGACGTGTTAAATAATCTCATTTTAATAAAGTTTTAATGTCAGGTAGCGTGTGTGTAAAATACCACAAAGTCCTCAGATATCTTTGTGTAGAGTAGTGCATTACTGAGGAAAGGCATGAATAATTGCCCCATTTTCAGAGATATGCTACCCTTTGTTTCTATGCCAAATGGGATATAACAGCTCTGCCTTTTTCTAAGAACAACATCGATGTATACAGGTTTAGAGGGTTGTGTCATTTAAGGGCAATCCATCAACAAATGTTTTGTCATACAATTCCTTTGCAATAAATTAGGGTTATGTAGAAGCAATGTTCCTACATCAGTTCAGAAATATTTTATTGTTTGAAATCATGACTCCTGACATGTCATACTTATATTCAGCGTGCAGCACAGTCTAAGGGGGAAAAGTAAAAAAAAAAAAAAAGAGCAGCAACCAGATTCCCTCTGAAACAATTGTTCCTTCACAACATAAATGTATTTCCCATTGTAGAACTTGAGAAGAACCTTGGGACCATTTAATATACTACATAGGTATTGTAGTCGTCACAGCAAATGTTGTCCACTTAGTAAGCCTTTCACATCACAGTGGTGATGTATATACAAGGACCATGCATGGGTTGCATATAGATCATGTAGCTTTACCACATGCATCGTACCTTCACTAGGAAACTGACACAGGTAGTATGGGAAGCCAATTTTACTGTCTCTGCTTATGATATTGCCACAATATAAAGCTGAACCATGAGGAAGACGTTTCTCAGCTGCTGGTATACGCCACCTGCCTAGGTAATGTATTCACAATGCAAGCACACTTCCCAGGAAATACATTAAGTGGCACTTATGAGTGAACAACTGGGCTTCCAATCTCTTTATACAGATGCTCTTTCTCACTTTGGAGTACTAATAAGAAACCTACAGTCTATCTAATGTATGCTTTTGCACCATGTAGCATATTTTATTTTCAAGTAAAGAATAGTTGCTGTCATTGTTAAAAAAGCTAACAGGATGCCCAACAAGTTTGGGGGTGCTTGAAATTTGCATGAGAGTCAAAGTTCTTTAGTTTTCCAAATTTTCAGTTATCCAAATGGGGAGAGAGCAGAAGGTGAGAAATAGCTGACTGGCAACATATGTCATATTGCACTGAGATCTTTATTTTACAGCTAGCTCTGGGAGCACCAGAAGTTTGGGTTGGCGTGTATTTCACATCCTACAGTTCTCCTATTTCAGTCTGCAGTTTCAACTTTATGATTTCCAGGCTTAGACCTACTTAAAGGTAAAGGTAAAGGGGCCCCTGACCATCAGGTCCAGTCATGTCCAACTCTGAGGTTGCGGCGCTCATCTCGCTCTATATGCCGAGGGAGCCGGCGTTTGTCCACAGGCAGCTTCTGGGTCATGTGGCCAGCATGACAAAGCTGCTTCTGGCGAACCAGAGCAACACACGGAAACGCCGTTTACCTTCCCGCCAGAGCGGTCCCTATTTATCTACTTGCACTTTGATGTGCTTTCGAACTGCTAGGTGGGCAGGAGCTGGGACCGAGCAACGGGAGCTCACCCCGTTGCAGGGATTCGAACCGCCGACCTTCTGATCAGCAAGCCCTAGACTCTGTGGTTTAACCCACAGCGCCACCTGAGTCCCTTAGACCTACTTAGTCCTCCTAAAATATGTATTGAGTAGTTATTGGTTATTGTTTTGAATTTGAATTTATCATCTGAAGTTACAACGTATTACAACATGCAGAATAAGGTAAGGTAAAAGCTGTTGAAAAGTGTGGTCACAAAATGGGCTGCTGTAAAAGTGGCATGGCATGAGGGGGGGGGGCGTGAGGAAGACTGCCAATAAGGCAGAAGATCCAGCCTCCAAGGAGTGCACCACAGCTGTTGTTGTCACAGTGGCAGCAACAGTGAACGATGCAATCCTTGGAGGTGGGATATGCTGCCCTTGTGGATCCTGCCACCCGAAGCAGTCACCTCCCATTGCCTCACGGGTGGGCTGGCCCTGGGAGGCGGCTTGGGAAAAGGCCTTTGGATGGTAGTATTCTGTGACTTGTGGGGATGATTAGGGAGGCAGGAGAGAAGATATTATTTAATGATACCCTCTCTAACTTGCGCTAGCATATTCCATATTCTAGCAGAGTTCCAAACATCCCCCTTTTTGAATTACACAGCAGTTAGCTTGTTGCTCGCTTGTCTGAGCCTCACTACTTAAGATTCCTGGTAATATCCCTTCTAATCCCTCTTAAAAAGAATAGACATGAGAATCTGATTAAACTTAATATAAAAGTAGTTTACTCACAGATTCATTCAGGTTCACAGATAGATCCCTGAAGGAAGGCTCAGGTTACATAACTATGTAAGTGTGCCATAAGTGAATTAGTCCTAAGTGACTGCGAATGAGCAGTCACTTCTCCTAAGACACAGGAACAGGCAAAATGGAGAACACACACTGATCAGAACATGGAGGCCATGTGCTCCTCCATGCTAGTACAACAGACCACACCCTCTTCAAGCCACATGTAGTGGAAGTCTGTCATTGTCAAGAGCTTCATGCTCCGGCACCGGGGACGGAGAGCAGGCAGGGGTGGGGTTGGTGCGCGTCCTTGGGGCGTGGCGCCCAGCGTGGGCGGGGCAGCTGCAATGTCACCCTACCAGGATCGCGCTGCCGGGGGCAGTGTGCTCCCCCCGCACTCCTCTTCCTCCGCCACTGAAGTCTGTCCCAGCTCAGGAGGAAACAGGAAGTTTTCTCCTGAGTGGTACAAAATACCCCCTAACATGTCCACTGTAGGAATGTTGTACTTGACTGCAGTTTTACATCCCACATGACGGACCCAGCAGACTGGACATTATCCCAACAAATAAGCTGAGTTCACAGTTGTCCAACATTCAGACCAAACTCTGCAGTATTGGGATCACATTTTTATAATACAAAACTTTCAGAAATGTTTTTTTCCCCCAATAAAGTTTTCGCCCATTTTTTTTACCTGAGCTTAATGCATTGGGTCTCTTGTGGACACAAGGATTCGTTTGAAGGAGCCCATTTAACAACCTTTCTGAAGGATTAAATACACTCACCACAAGATGGCTCCCCAGCAGCTTTCGGTTGCATTGTTTCCCCATCCTATCTAGTCTTTCAGTGAAGGCATTGATTATCTTTTGGAAGTCTGGAGTACTACTGAGCAGCTTGTGGATTAGAGCCTTGTCTAATAAAATAATAGCTATTTTTACATTAAAGCCCTGGGGATCTCTTTGAAAGGTAATTCTGTTACTTTAATTTCTGTACCCCATAAAAGGCTGTTATCTAGTTTGTGCCTCTGTTCATTTTTTTTCTAAGAGACAAAGACTGGCTCAGAGAATTCAAACTGATTTCAAGTTTTAAGCCTCCTGCTTTTAAAGGCTAAAGCAGCTTATGCTGTTAAGATTTCCCCATTTTTTAAGTATGAGAAATTTGAATGTCATTTGGGGTTGTTTAAATCTTTTTGCTGGCCTCAGATTTGTGGAAAGCACATCTCATGCAAAGGGGCCTGACTTGTGGTGGTTAGTTAAGATGCGTTTTCTGGGTGACATGTAATCAAATTACAGATTTTATTGATTTTAAAAATAAACTTCTATTGCATTTGGGTTTTTGTCATCTACCTTAACAAGTGAGGAGTCCAGAATGAACACAGGATACAAATGTTGATCAGATTATTACCATTTAAAAAATAGCAGTGCTAGCTTGGGCAAGTTGAAGAGAGAGACTCTTGAGATTATATATGTTCTTATAAATTAAATCTATATTGGGTTGCACTTCCACCAGGGATGCTTCTAACACCTATTGGCAGAGCTGCTGAGCATGAACTGTTCTGAAATAAAAAAAAGATTGGAATGTTTGCAGCTCAGATCTGTGGTTGAAAAGACAATTATCAATTTGAGAGAGATCAGTTTAAAATGACACCGATTGTAGGGGGATGTGACAAAACCATATTGCGTCGGGGTAAAGTTTTTTTTTTATAAGAAAGTTCTGATAATTAAAAAAGTAACTATTTTAAGTGATTAACTGTAAGTAGTAGAAAACACATTTATTTTACCCCTAACTAGAGCCTTTGCCCAAATGCAGTCTGGTTTCTGCCATGCACATACAGGCAGGAAGAAAACTCTTCCCAAACCTACAGGTAGATTGGCCATTAAAGAAACAGCCACTAACTTCTATTTAGGAAATATTAACCAGTCAAACATCAGTGGCCATTGTATTAAACCAACAGGAATCACAAGATGACCACTTGACAATACAGTGGTACCTCGTGTTGTGTAACCTCCAGGTTACGAATCTTCAGGTTATGCCCGCGGCAAACCCCGGGTTTCGCCGCTCATGCATGCTCGTGCACCTCTAGTTATGGATTTTTCAGGGTGCGCACGGCACCCCGAAACGAATTAAATCTGTAACCAGAAGTACCACTGTATACTCTTAGCAACCTCAGAAAGCAGATCAGTAGAAATGTTTAAGGAGCTGGCCATGTGCTTGGGAAAATGTATTTGGGCTTCAGCACACATTTCAATTATAGTATTTTTTTTCCAAAACTAAAATTCACGAAAGAAAAAACTAAGAAAATCGTTGACATTTTCAGTGCTACTGTCTCATTAAATGAAGTGGCAAAGCCTGTTGCAGCCTAGTAGGTTGGGGAGCAGAAATTAAACTTTGTGCAGTTCAATTTTAAATGGATTTAGGGAGGAAGCATGACTGTATTATACTCTAAAACGGATTATATGCCAGGGTTGGACTCAGGTGTAGATCAGCAGCAAAACACCTGAGGCCACTGAAATTAACTCTTTATTCAAGGAAACACACCACAGTTTCAGTCTAGTGGTCTCAGCAACTCTTTCTTAGGTCTTGTGAGGACTAAAGGTCCCGCTTTGCCGGTGCCCACTAGGAGATCCTCCTCTCCACGGTGTTTTCCCCACAGTCTCATGCTGTGTCTGTGCACAGCAACCCTTTGCTCTGCCCATTTCATTTATTTGCATGTTCTAGGAGACCAGGGGGAAGAGAGCTGGTTGCAGCAGGAGGGGGGGGGGGAGAGATTCCCTGGCTTCTTCAGCAACCTGCTTCTCTGTCTCCTGGCCTTTCAAGCCCTTGCTTCTGCCTCAGAGCCTGAACTGTGCTCTGCCGCAGCTTCTCCCTGTTCACTAAGACTCTTCCCCTCTTCTGCTTCTGAAGCCTCCTCCCAGTCTGCTTCTTCTTGTCCCTCTGACCACTTATCATCACCCCACCACCAATCCCCTGGCTCTGAGCTCAGGGGGTTCCCCAGCTGGTGTCTCCCACTAGTCCTCTGCATTCGGCCAGTCAAGATATTATACTTCAAAGTATAGTATACTTCACAACTTGTTAGCTTCTGACAAAAGCTTAAGCCATAATAGGTTTGTGGTCCTGTAATTCTAGACTGTTCTGAATCTGCTGATCATTATACGCACACATAAAGGCAAGCCATTTCCCCCCCCCCACTTTAAAAGCAATTTATCACTTCTACCACATGCTTGGCAGCATTTAAGAAACCTTTCAAAATGCCTCTCTTTCAGATTCCGGGAGACTCTTGGTTTTGTTCAACAGAGACCCTTCATACCAACCCACAGACATTTGTGAGCCACTTCTCTGTGGTGCTACCCTATGTGGTTGCCAAAACTAGAACTGTGTGGCTTCATTCCACCAAATGGATTTTCAGCATCATCCCCAACTGGGGGAGGAGGGGCAATTACGCGGGGTGAGCCATTCATTCATCCATCCATCCCCACTCACATTCTTCCTGTAGTTACAGGTAGGTAGCCGTGTTGGTCTGAGTCAAAGCAAAATTTAAAAATTCCTTCAGTAGCACCTTAAAGACCAACTAAGTTTTTATTTTGGTATGAGCTTTCGTGTGCATGCACACTTCTTCAGATACACTTGAAACAGAAGAGCCAGACCCTTATGTATATACAGAGGGTTGGTGGGGGTGGGTGGGAATGGGTGAAGGGCTGATAGGAGTGGTAAACCTGTTGATGGCTGTTAACGACTGCTGATGACTGCAATTGGTCCTGCGGGGGAAAAAGCAAGGGCTGAGGCGCTAAAGAAAGCTTGATCATGCATAATGAGATAAGATTCTTGCTGTAGTCAAATATATACTGCATTCATGTAAAATCACATAATTCAAATGGAAGGTGTGTGCATTATGTGTCTGTCAGTATCTTTCGGGGGGGGGGGTGACACAGCTACCCATCTGGAATAGGTTGAGGCTATTATCCTCTTGGATTGATTGTTTGTGTGCATTCTCTCTCTCTCACCAACCTACTCATAAGCCCTTTCAGTTTCATGGATTGGTTCAGCATAACCCACATTCCTGAAAATATTTAGACTGAGTTATACAGTTCAACAAAGATTTATTTCTGAACACACTCAAAAAGCTATTTGCGAATTCCCTTTCAAATGGAAAAAAGAAAGAACTGTAGCTTGTAATATTTGGTCTGAGACACAGAACTGATGTATTGAATTAGCTCTGCTTCTTGAATGAAATGAATCTACAGAGCCCTAATTATGCTGAAAATTCTAGCAATTGAGTCATTTTGACCATTGTGTGTAGTCTTATTGCCCCCACATCCAGAAAGGAGACTCAAAACACCTTATTAAGTACAGTAGTACCTCCGGTTGTGAACGGGATCCATTCCAGAGGTCCGGCCATATCCCGAAGTTTTCGCAACCGGAGAGACCTCTTCTGTGCATGCGGCAGAACACTTCTGGATTTGCGGCTTTTGCAACCCCAAATTTACGTTACCCGAGGGTAACGTAGCCTGAGGTTCCACTGTAGTTAAAAAGTTATATTTATTTAATGTCCGCTCACTGTGTCTGGTGGGGAGTTTGTGACCTGGCATGGGGCCCCACTGCCCTTGTGTAGCCTTGCTGTGCCATGCCCTTGGGCTGGGCACCGGCCACCCACAGTCACCACGGAGCACCCTGGGTTCCCGCCAAACCCAAATTTGAACGGGCCAATCTGCAGCAGCCGGGGGGGGGGGAGGAGGTTCAGGAGAGTGGATTGAAGGGGAATAGGCTCCACTCCTCTCCTAATCTTTAAAGGGGTCTGAGCCGGTGCCAGGAGCGCACTTGACCCCAGAGCATCAGAGCATTTTCCGTAGTGTAGTGGTTATCACGTTCGACTGACACGTGAATAGTCCCTGGTTTGTAACCGGGTGAAAAAAGAGTAAGATTTTTCATTGTAAAAATCAAGAGGGCTATCCGCAACGTGATTCTGTGTCTTGGCAACTGCGTGATTAGGCATCCGGACATTAAATCTGTCAGACAATACACCTCAGGGTGTGGTGAATTAAGGCCTTACCTTTCCTTACCTGCCCACACTGAGTGTGAAACGGCCAAATACAGTGAAACCTCTACTTACGAATTTAATCCGTTCCGAATGCACATTCGTAAGTAGAAACATTTGTAAGTTGAAACGATGTTTCCCATAGGAATGCATTGGGAATGGATTAATTTGTTCCGGGGCCTAGAAAAAAGGCACTTTAAAGGCCGGTGGGAGGCCGCCGGCGGCTGTGAGGGCCTGATCCGGCCCTATGGCTGGATCGGCAGCTGGGGGGGTGACGGAAGGCAAGCGGCGGCGGAGGCGATGTCCCCGATCCAGCCCTATGGCTGGATCGGCAGCTGGGGGGGTGACGGGAGGCAAGCAGAGGCGGAGGCGATGTCCCCGATCCAGCCATAGGGCTGGATCGGCAGCTGGGGGCCGGCAGCGGCAAGGGCCCGATCCTGCCCTATGGCCGGATCGGCAGGTCAGGAGGCCGGCAGTGGTGAGGGCCCGATTCGGCCTTCAGATATCGAAAAAATTCGTAAGCACGCGCCAGTTTTTTTTATTTGTAAGTCGAATTTTTCGTAAGTAGAGTTATTCGTAAGTCGAGGTACCACTGTAATACTAAGTCAACATCAATTTTTCTACAGTGTGGAGGAATTCTCTACATGTCCATCTGGGGCTCCCCCAAAATTACTACTCAGTCTCATAAAAAGCAAATGGCCAAAGCCCAGACTATAGAGGCAGGGTGCTGAAAATGGACACAGAGGGAGAAAGGGGGATGTAGCAGCTAGTCTGACCTCTCTGATTAGACAGATGCCCCCATATGGCTCACAGCCCCCTCCCAGAGAAAAATACGACATTGAGACCCTTTCCCCTGGGAGGGGAGGGAGCAAACTCACCTCTGCCAAGGACAGGAACAATCAGTATGCAGTGTAATCTCTAGAAATCATTAAAGGTAAAGTAATCATGATGAGCATTTTATAACGAAACCATTACTCTTATTTATTCCTCAAATGTTGAACATTTCAGTTTACTGAATCCCCGCCACAAAATATCCAGATGTTTTGGATAAAGAAATATGGCAGATTCCAGTTCCCGGAGTCTGGTATTGCTGGGACAAACCCCTAAATCTGACACAAAATTCCACTTTAGACGGATTTCAGTGGCAAGTCTACAAACACTTAACCTCTGAACATATGGTGATCACCACTTTTTATTGCACTTTGAACTCCAGCCACATGCCATAGAGCTCCAGTTACACAATACTCACAAAAGACACCGTGCAAATGGGGGAGTGGTAATCTGAATCCATCCCATGCTAAAGTACACAAAGAATTAACTATTGAAAGGGAAGGTATATGTGCATGTTTTCTCTGTCAGATTCTGGCTCATCAACTGAAAGTGGTGGCTTTATATCGAAAGTGGTATACATGAATAGCAGTTAACCAGGGAAGGTTCTCCCTCATTTAAAAAGTATTTAACCTATGTGGCAATCCTCTTATGTTCAGCCTACGCACAGAAGCATGGCTTCTTTCCAGCCCATGGTTCATGGGAGTGGAAATGCCACATATATAGGGGATGGCTTGGGGGGTTAATAAAACTAATGTATTTTTTTCCTTCTCATATAAATTAGCCCAAGGTGTTAACTAATAGAATCCAGGCAGTGATCATAAACAAATTATGCTAATAAATGCCAAACCAAGAGTCTCTGGCTCTATGTAACTGGAGAGAACAAATATTTCAGCACAGCTAGCCCTGAAATTGTCTAGGTGTACGAAATAACTTGTTGAATTTCCACAAACCTATATAAATACTGTTGAGAAAGATACAGTATGCCAATCCAGGCGCTTTGGTTATATGAGCTCTGAAATAGAGCACTGCTTATCAGTAAGGCTCCTGAACTATCAGCACCCTTGCTGGGAAAGATTTATGGCTAACCTTTGCTAGGTTGGTGGCAAATAACAGTGGGGAAATGTTTCTTACAGAACAGGCAGTCAGGTGGCTCAACATGAAATTAGATATGTTTCCAGACTTAGCAGGTAGCTGTAGGTCTGATTGAAATTCGGGATCTCAAATAACAAAAGAAAGAAAGACTCAGTACCTGGTGTATGGTCTTGCCACTGAAAAACCGCTGTGATGTTTTCAGCACTACATGCACTTCAGAGGAACAGCATGGCTTTGATTCGGTGTGGTATGTTGGTACAGCACAAGGCCTTCCACTCCTAGGAAGCAGCGCAAATGATATAATTCTCACAAGTGCATTACTGAACATCAGTCCCCCCCCCCTTTCAAGTTTCCTTCAACTGTTTTGGTGGATCCAGGCTTATAAATAAACATCCCTTCAATAACCACGACATTTGTATTTCTGTCTTCAGTATCCCAGGGTGTCTCTGTGTTGTGCCAAACAGCTTTAGAATGGAGGCAAAACCAAGAAAACTCCAGTTCTTATAAAGGTAAAGGTAAAGGACCCCTGACAGTTAAGTCCAGTCACAGACAACTCTGGGGTTGTGCACTCACCTCGCTCGATAGGCCGAGGGAGCCGATGTTTGTCCGCAGACAGTTTTTTCCGGGTCATGTGGCCAGCATGACTAAGCCATTTCTGGCGAACCAGAGCAGTGTACGGAAACGCTGTTTACCTTCCCGCTGTAGCCGTACCTATTTATCTATTTGCACTTTGGTGTGCTTTTGAACTGCTAGGTTGGCAGGAGCTGGGACTAAGCAACGGGAGCTCACCCCGTCGCGGGGATTCAAACTGCCAACCTTCTGATCGGCAAGCCCAAGAGACTCAGTGGTTTAGACCACAGCACCACCCACGTTCTTGCCAGTTCTTATAGGAAAACATGAATTTTATACTATAGCTATGGAAAAGTTCAACCCATGACACCTTTTTGCAGAATGTGCCTTGCTAAAGAGTCAGTGATAATTAGAAATGATACATCACTATCTCATTACTATCTCTACATTATTTCCTTTCCCTATGTGTCATTTTCATGGTCCTCAGCAGGAAATGATGCTCCTGAGCATTTCCTGCCTTTTGCAACTCCTCCCAGCTGCTAGTTATCTCTCACATAAAATTAGCAGAAAGCATGAAACCAATGTAAGCAGCACGGAAGCAACATTTATTCTAATACGCCACCGGCGGATCTCTTTGATGAAGGCTGCCCTCAAAAATAAATAGCAATGTAATATGATAGCATAATGTAAAACTAGCCTAAAAACTACTGAGAGGGGAAAAAATGCTAAGTGGCAGACATGTGGAATGCACCATAAAAACCCCAAACAAAATTATGAATGAACAGATTGGAAAGAATCTCATACCGATGATAGACTGTACAGTCCATCCATACTAGACAGGAAGAGCTCTTCTGCTTGCCACATGAGAAATGGAATATGTAACTAGGCTCTAAATCAACAGGGCATAATTCTGATCCAACATGGTTAGGCTCAGGCTGCAAGTCACAGATGAGGCTATTGTCTGCTGTGTTTTAGCATCATGGACATGGGTTAGTTTAAACTCTGAATTTCAGTTTTCTTTTGAAACACTGAGATGCACTTCTTTATACATTTATATGAAGTGGCACAATATACTGCCTGATTTTAGATCTCCTTCTGCAGTAGTAAATGGTACCCAGGTGCTAGCATGTCATATGGAAACTGTGATAAACTACGAGTGGTAATTGGGTTCACTCTAAGTATGGCACTTGCATTATCCCTGGGAAGGAACTGTGAATAACATTGGTTGTTTCTGCATACTGATTTACACATATGAAATTGCTGGAGCTCGAGAAGAGACTTCAAAATATGTGGGCGTACTAAATCAGTATGCAAAAATTGCCTATTAAGAATAAAAAAATATGTCTCAAACCAAATATAGTCCTTGAATATATAGAAGTATATAACTATATATCTTTAAGTGTACAGAACCTTGCAGAAAGTATCTAGGTTACAAAAATATAAGCCTCTCTGTATAATGTATTTCCATCAATTCACAAGTGTGTGCATATTCCCCCTGCATGCTAGTCTCCTGAATTTTGAAACTTCCCATATAGCTTCAGCCACCACTGAAAATAAGTTCAACTGTGGGTGCTCAAACTTTGAAAATTTCAGTAGCTTAGCATGTCATAGCAGGAAATCATAAACAGCAGGGGTGGCCAACTCTCAAGAGACTGCGATCTTCTTTCAGAATTAAAAACTGGCAGTGAGCTACCGGCATTTTGGGGGAGTTCAGCTCAAAGTTGTTGAGCTTTTTTAGGGAGGAGCCCCATTTTTAGGGGTTAAAAAGCTTTTGGGGGGGACTTCCGTTTTTTAGGGGCTTAAAGGCAAGGGACAAAGGGCTAAGGTCATTCACAATAAGATCGCTATGGATGAAAACAACAGCAGAGAGAAAGCTCCATCTTCCCTTCCAGAGCTCAAACAACAATGGAGGGTGGGCGGAGGGGGCGGGGCAGGAGTCAGTTTTAGTGACGCTAAGGAAAGGGAGCCAGAGATCAACCGTCGCAGGGATCTACCAGTAGATCACAATCAACCTGGTGGACATCCCTGATATACAGTACCAACACTTTCTGTGGCAGCCAAGATGTGATGGTAGGAGTGCCCCGTGCATTTTTGTGTGGGCAGTGCACTGGGTTGTTGGGGAGGAGCGAGTGGATCTACAGTGATATGCATGGAAGGATCCAGGAGAAAGACAGAAGTCCTACTGGGTCCAGAAGCTGTCACTTGTGCAAAATGAAGCATCTCGGCTAGGCAACCTGAGATATTAGATACCTAATATTGGCCTGGTCAATAAGATCTGTTAGCGAGGCCCTATTGATTGTCCTGCAGCCTTCAGATATTTGTTTTGCTAAAGGGGGGGGGGGAGAGAAGAGAAGCCTCTCCCTCATAATGTCCTGGCATTCTGTGTGACCCTCAAACTGCTCAAGAAGAAGGCTGAGGCTTAGGCTAATGATAATGTAGGTGCACAAAGGCTTGGCTTAAAGACTGTCAAAAAGGGAAGAGGGAAACTTTGGTCCTCCAGATATTTCTGGGCTCCGACTCTCACCATAGTCACTGGGACTTATAGGAGATGGAGTCACTTGCATGAGTGAATTTGCACAAAGCTTAACTGTTCTCATACATTAAAGTTTTTTAAATTTAATTTTTAGAAAAATACATCTTACAGCAATATATTATGTTACAGTACTTTATACAACACCCTGCTGACCCAGATTTCTCACTCAACAACAATAAATTTAACTGTGAATTGATCCTGCAACAAATGCATCTTTTTATTTTTAAAACTTTTAAGGTACTGTTTGAATGTTTCCCACGCCTTTCCCATATTATAAGAGTAATCATAATCACTGACCCTGTTTTCTTTCCCATTATTTCCTTCTCATTGCATTCCTTTCCTTCACTAGTTCAATTTTTCATGATATTCTCTCATGTAACGGGAGGGCGGGAGTGAGGTGTTTTTATCCCATACCAAATATAAACATTTCTTTCCCCACAGAGACTTGCAGAGTGTGAAGAAGAGACGAAAACCTATTTCCTTTGGAGTGTTTGTTAGCTCCTTTAATGTCCTCTGCCTAATAGATGTGCTACTAACAATGAATTAATCTTACCACTATTTAATGTGAAAATTACTATATCTCGTTTCCTATCACCTGTATGTTGGAGTTGACCCAGCAATTTCATCTCACAATGGATTTAACTTTTTTAAGGAAAGAAATCAAATGTTCTATTTAGGCACTATAAATTAATTAAATATGTGACTCGGATTGGTGTCTCAGTTTCCCAGTAGGACACTGGTGCTTTGTGGTGATTTTTATCCTAAACTAAAGCATCTCTCACCACTTTTCTTTAATTTAAAAACATTTTAATACAACCAGGAGAAAACATAAAATGGAGAACAAGAATAGTAAGTATTATTTAAATTTATATGCCACCCTCCATCCAAAGATCACAGGGCAGTTTACAAAATAAAAATACAAAATGACACAGATATAAAGATACAATGACACAATAAACATCCTTAAAACAAATACAATGGTACCTTGGTTCTCAAATTTAACCTGCTCCGGAAGTCCATTCCAAAACCAAAGCGTTCCAAAACCAAGGCGTGCTTTCCCACAGAAAGTAATGCAAAACAGATTAACCCGTTCCAGACTTTTAAAGACAACCCCTAAAACAGCAATTTAACATTAGTCATTAGTCATTAGTCAACAAGATCATTGACCTATAAAATGAAAACAATAATCAATGTACTGTTCTATGAAATAAATAAGACAGTATTGTAGATGATAAAAATTAAAATTATTATTATTTCTTACCTGTACTGATGATAGTCATTGTTTGGATGCGGGGGGAGGGGGGGCTTTTATCCATTTCCGCAGTCACACAATCAATCTATCAGTAGCTGAACTGGGTTCCACACAGTCACAAAAACAAATGAACCGAAAAAGCCTCAAAAACAAAAACGCAAAATAAATAGCAAAAGCAAACGTGCCAAGCTTAATCCATTCCAGAAGTCTGTTTGTCTTCCGAAATGGTTTAAAACCAAGGCACAGCTTCTGATTGGTGCAGGCGCCCTGGGAAACAATAGCCGACAACCGCATCGGACGTTCAGCTTCTGAAAAACGTTTGAAAACCAGAACACTTACTTCCGCATTTTTGGCGCTTGGGAACCAAGGCATTTGAGTACCAAGGCATTTGAGAACCATGGTACCACTGTACATCTTCACCAAGCAGTATGGATGAGGCCATCATAGCTGTCAGCAATGGGTGAGATCCATCTTTGTGTAACTTTCAGAAAGCAAGCAAGCAAGCAAGCAAGGAGTCCCCTTTAGAAATGGGAAACATGGTTTTACAAGCCACAGAAGTTGTGTCAGTTACTCCATAAGGAGAGAATTCAAGGCGGAATTCAAGGGTTACCATATTTCAAAAAAGCAGCTGGAGGGAAATAATGTTACATACCAGCTTCAGGACTGCAATACCTTTTCCCATGTTCATGGGGCATTCGAAGGGAATCCAAAGCTTCCCCCAATTGGCCCCCCTTTTGCCACAGTCACCAGCAGCATAGGGGGCAGAGGGTTCTCTTTCCCGAATAGGAAGGCTCGAGAGGGCCAATTTTGCTCTGTCTTCCAGAGCTGAATGTTTTATTTCCTAGGGAATCAGATGGAGAACCAGTGGCTCCCTGGCCAGATCAGGCCCGCATCTCCTTCCGATCCAGCCCATAACATCCCTCGCAGCAGTCATACTGGTACCTCTTTGAGTTAGGCTAAAATTCAAAGATCACAATGTCAGTCAAAAAGAACATGGACAGCCTGATCCGCAGCTTGTGGAGTCCAGCTTCCAAGCCAACCATCACAGCAAAATAATAATGAAAGCCTCGATTCTGTCCTCACGGATATGAGTTGTACGATTCTCTTTGCCTTCATCACTGTTTCTGCTTTCCCTGTTTCTAGATCATTAAACTTACTGAGCTTTGAATGAGGGTTTTGTTTAGATTCTAAAACATTTCATGGTGTTCCTGTTAGCAAGCTGGTAGGGAAGATCAAACTAAATATTTTGAATTCGCTTGTGAAGAAGTATTATTATAGGTGACAAAAAATAATAATACAGGGGCTGGAGATAATGTGAATTGCACTGATTATACCTTCAATACCACCATTCAAAGTGTTTTGAAATGCTGGCTAGTAGGAGGTTTGCACCTCTGCTGTTGAAAGGATTACAAAATATCTGCTTGTAGCTAATAATAATAATAATAATAATAATAATAATAATTTATTTATACCCTGCCCATCTGGCTGGGTTTCCCCAGCCACTCTGGGCGGCTTCCAACAAAATATTAAAATACAAGGGTCTGTTAAACATTAAAAGCTTCCCTAAACAGGGCTGCCTTCAGATGCCTTACATGATCCTGAACATATTGTCTATAGATAAGGAGGATCTGAATACAAGGAGATAATCTGATACAAGATACAGTGGAACCTCGGTTTATGAACACCTCGGTTTATGAATTTTCGGTTTATGAACGCTGCAGACCGATCTGGAACAGATTAATTCACTTTCCATTACTTTTAATGGGAAAGTTCGCTTCAGTTTATGAACGCTTCAGTTTATGAACAGACTTCCGGAACCAATTACACCCATGTTTCAGTTTATGAACACTTCAGTTTAAGTACTTCGCGGACCCGTCTAGAACGGATTAATCCACTTTCCATTACTTTCAATGGGAAAGTTCGCTTCAGTTTATGAACGGTTACTCCGCGGACCGTCTGGAACGGATTAATCCACATTCCATTACTTTCAATGGGAAAGTTCGCTTCAGTTTATGAACGCTTCAGTTTATGAACAGACTTCCGGAACCAATTGTGTTCATAAACCGAGGTACCACTGTACAAGGAGGATCTGAACATGTCAATGTAGAAAGGAAGCATGATTCAGAGCAATTCCATGGAGATAAAACTTTGGTATAGACTGATCTAGGAACAAATAGACATTTTACTAATCTTTTCTTTACTTGCATTCTTTAAAGATGCATACAGAAGTTCCAGGAAACAACAGAAGACACACATAGAAATAGTGTTTTGACAGAGGAGGGCCATTCTACAAGAAACAAGAAACAATTGGGTGTCTAGGACTGCTGGACAGCCAATAATGATTCCAATTTCCTTAAGATTTTATGCTCAGAAAGTAGGCACATATTCGGCAGGGATGCCCCCTCTCACCACTTCTATTCATCTCAGTAATGGAAGTTCTGATGAAAAGTATAAGAGAAAACAAGGCTATAAAGGGGATAAAAGTAGGAAAGAAAGAGTTCAAACAAAAAGCATTCGCAGATGATCTCATTCTAATGTTGGAAAACCCACAGGAGAGTATGGAGGAGGTGTTAAAGGAAATAGAGGAATTTCGTAAATTTGCAGGCTTTAAACTGAACACAATGAAAACTAAAATGATGGTGAAAAATTTAAGGAAACATGAAATAGAGGAGTTGCAAAAGAAATATGGTATTATGGCAGTAAAAAAGATGAAATATCTGGGGATCTGGTTGACTCCAAAAAATATAAACCTATTTAGTGGTAATTATGAGACAACATGGAAAGAAATAGAGAAAGATCTTGGAAAATGGGAAAATCTGAATCTGTCAATGTGGGGGAGGATTGCTATCATAAAAATGAGTCTGTTGCCAAGGATGTTTTTCTCTTCCAAATGCTTCCTGTAGTGAAGGGAACAAGCTGCTTTGAGCAGTGGAGGAAGAAAATATCTAAGTTTGTTTGGCAGGGAAAACCTCCAAGAATTAAACACAAGCTTCTTATAGATAAAAAAAGAACGGGGGGGGGGGGGGTTTCTATGCCGGACCTAAGAACATACTACGAAGCGGCTTGTTTGGTCTGGGCAAAAGAATGGATGTCCCTAAAAGATAAAGATCTGTTAGACCTAGAAGGGTTTAAAAATAGGCACGGATGGCATTCGTACCTATGGTATAATCAAGTTAAAGTCCACAAAGGATTTTTAACTCACATTTTGATTAAACCCATATTTGAAGTTTGGGAGAGATACAAGAAACTGTTGGAGAAGAAAACACCCTTATGGTTATCATCCACAGAAGCATTGGCAGTAAAGAAAATGAATATGGAGGATAAAAAACTAACGTATGAGGAGATAATAGTAAAAACAGAGAAAGGCTGGGAAACCATATGAGCAGCTGCAGAATAAATTGACAAGTTGGTTACAATATTATCAAATTAGAGATCTATTTAAGGCGGACAAAAAAGAAAATGGTTTTGAAAGTAAAAAATCCAGATTTCAGATAGAAATAGTAGAAGGAAATAGCAAATTACTATCAAAAATGTATGAGTGTATATTGGAATGGAATACAAAAGATGAGGAAACGAAGGAGGTCATGATTAAGTGGGCGATGGATTTTTGATACAATATAGAAATTGACCTATGGACAAAATTACTGCGTGCACGGTACTAAAAGAGAACATAATGAAAATGATGTACCGGTGGCACTTGACTCCAGTTAAGCTTGCCAAAATTTACAAGAAAAAAGATAAAAGATCTTGGAAGTGCATGTTGGAAGATGGGGACACCTACCACATGTGGTGGAGGTGTAAGGAAATAAAACCATTCTGGGGAAAAATATATAATGAACTCAAAAGGTTGCTAAAATATACATTCCCCAAGAGACCAGAACTATTTCTGTTGGGATTAATGGGGAAGGAGATTAAAAAAGAAGATCATAGAATATTTATGTATGCAACCACTGCGGCCAGAGTGCTGTTGGCCCAGAAATGGAAAACGGTAGATATCCCAACGGTGGAGGAATGGAGGGTAAAAATGGTGGAATATCTTGAATTGGCTAGACTAACTGGGAGAGTGAGAGACCAAAAACACTAGAAATCTAAAAAAGAATGGAATAAATTTAGAGAATATCTGAGAGTACATTGTAAACCAGCAATAACACTGATTGGCTTGACATAAATACCTACAAAGCTTAAAAAAAGAGAAAGAAAATAAAAGAAAAAATAAACAAACAAGAAAACGTATTGAAACAAAGAAAAAAGAGCAGATAAAAAATATGAACATAGAAAACCAGACATGGAAGAAGAAGGAAGCCGAACTTGATAGGATAGATAAACACAAAGAATAGGGAATTGAAGGGGGGGGGGATTTGGGTTTTATTGCTGAGTGTTTTTTTTAATCTGTTGTATCTTGTTGTATTTTGATGTATTCTATAAATGGACAGTTGACATACAAAGATGTATAAATATATATATTCATGACTATGTTTATGCTTTAAAACTTAATAAAAATTATATTAAAAAAAAGAAATTAGGCACATATTCTTCAACAATTCTGATTAATGGTATTATGAACATATGCTAGTCCAGGCTTCCTCAAACTCAGCGCTCCAGATGTTTTGAGACTACCATTCCCATCATCCCTGACCACTGGTCCTGCTAGCTAGGGATCATGGGAGTTGTAGGCCAAAAACATCTGGAGGGCCGAGTTTGAGGAAGCCTGTGCTAGTCACACCATTGTATAATACCATCTATGGATTATTTCAGTGGAATTATCTCATATATTGACCGATACAGAGAAAAGCAGCTTAGTGTACCAATTTTTATTCGAAACAATGTCATCCAAGGTCTCACTCAAATCAGCTTCATATCCTTTAACTGCCTCATGTGGGGCAGCCTACGTGGCTGTTTCAAACAATGGCAAGTTTGAATAAAGCAGGGGTGGGGAGACAGTGGGGAGACAGTTTGAGTAAGGAGAGATGGAGGAACACTGTGGGGTTGCTGTCTTTTTATTTTTAAAAACAAAAACAAGTTTCAACAAAGAAATAGGAGAGATGTGTACAACATAAAAGCTAACACCAAAAAGTAAACACAGCAGAGCCTTTCCAAATGCCATTCTTAGGATTATTAGAGTATGGTAGTCAGGGTTAGAACTTATAAACCTTGACATTTTGACTGCCTTCCTAGAACTACAGGAACAATGTGTGTATATTGTGGTGGTTGGTATTAAGAACTTGGCAGGAAAAAAATAAATGGGCAGGTGGCCAAAAATTAGCATGGATCACAAATTGTTCAAGCCTTATTTAGCAAATTCACATAAGTTGCTGACGTAACTTATAATATGTTTCATTCCAAGAACTGCAAAAAGGGGTGTGTGTGTGTGTGTGTGTGTGTGTGTAAACATAGCTGCCAAGTATCCCGTTTCCGCCGGGAACCCCTTTTTTCTTACCGTTTCCCAGCGGTCTCCCGTTTAGTTTTTAATCCTGATATTCTCCCTTAAATCGGCTTCTGCCGGCGGCCATTTTTCTGGTGCCACTTTGCCCTTCTATGGGCACCAGAAAATGGCGGCGCCGGCGCCGGAAGTCGCTTTTACGTGTTTCCGGTCATGCGTGGAAGCGACTTCCGGCGCTGGCACCGCCATTTTCTGGTGCCCATAGAAGGGCAAAGCGGCACCAGAAAAATGGCCGCTGGGAAGAAGCGAATTTAAGGGAGAATGCCAGGATTTATCAGCAAACGGGAGACCGCCGGGAAACAGTAAGAAAAAAGGGTTTTTCCCGGCGGATACAGGATACTTGGCAGCTATGGCTCCTCCACATGCAGCTGCTGGGTGACCTTGGGCTAGTCACACTTCTTTGACGTCTCTCAGCCTTACTCACCTCACAGAGTGTTTGTTGTGGGGGAGGAAGGGAAAGGAGAATGTTAGCCGCTTTGAGACTCCTTCGGGTAGTGATAAAGCGGGATATCAAATCCAAACTCCTCCTCTTCTTCTTCTTCTTCATATTTATGAGAACATGTTATGGCCACCACCTTGTTCCCTCAACAGGGCCTTATTCAAAGCATTATGAATAATGAAGCACATTATGGTGCATCATGGGAGCCAACTGCGCTTCTGAAAGCAGGGTCACATTGCATTTACAGAGGGGAAATAGCTCTTTTGGATTCAGATATAAAATAAAGAATACATTTGCTCTTTAGCAAATTAATTCATAGGATGAAGACAAAGAAAATAAAAGCAAGGCCCAGGCGGACAATTTTATGCCCCTCTGTATTGCCCGGAGAGCTCCCTTTGGGTAACAATGTATAAGAACTCCTGACAGACAAAGTGTGGCCCTAATCTTGGCCAAAGGCTAAGTGGGCTTCCCATTAAGCAGGTGTGCTATGAGGGCTTATATACTCTTCAGTAAAGCACCTGCTGTTATTCAGGTTACACAAGCCACATTTGGTGTTTAGGCAACACACCAACGTGTGTTTCCCACCAAAGTCAAAACACCATCCGGTATTTGGGTTTCCCATCCATTTCCCACCAAGGCAGGTCACTTCTGCTGTTTGGATTTTCCACCAAACAGTGTAAGGCTAACAAAAACTTGGAAGGAAATCAACACAGATAAGCTTCTGCCAATCCCACACATTGACACTTGCAGTAGGGAGTTATCAGCTTGCCTAGGAAGTTATCTAGAAGCTTACAATTCCCACACACTTGTATCTCAGCGTAACAGGAATGAAATTTATGGAATAAGCAGAATTAACCATTTTAAGGGCCAGACCCTCAGAATTTCTAGGCATTATCTGGACTTTTGAGAGGCTATTGCTGGGCACAATCCTGTCTTGTCGAGATACCAATCATCGTCCACAATATGGCACTACACATGTCTGGTGTTTGCATCTGTGGCCAAGTCACATTGTAAAAGGAAAGAAAAAGAAAGAGGCAAATACCACTGTTTGTACTGATAAGACTATTGTCAGGAGTATGGGCAGGAGTCAGGCTTCCGGTGTGCGCGCGCTGCCGATCCCGGATCTTTCCGTCCAGGACTTGGCAGGTATGTGTGTAAAATGTATGACAATGTCCAAAATTCATTGTTTCTGTTGCTAACTCATGGAAGATAGTTTGAGAGACAATATAAATGACATTGTTTGATTAAAATCCAAATAGCATACATCTGTAATGTCAAATATAGATCAAAAGTATGTTATAGGACAAAGATGTTAACTAATTAGCAAGTAAAATAATGCAAAGCAAATGAATAACAATTCTTCAGGGAATTTGCATATATGACCAATTTCCCTCCGGGGGTACTCTACAAAGCAGTGTTCTGAAGATCAAAAGAATAAATTAGCATCAATATCTATATCATTGTTTATAGCTGAAATGCAAAAAAAAAAAGAGCTGTGGGAAATCCCAACTATTTCTGACCTGAAATCAACAATTCATGGTATTGCTGTCCTGGAGAATGTCAAGAGGTGGCTTAGTGGGAATATGGTCAGTGCTGAATACCCAGCAAAACTGTTCTTCATTTCATCATACTATTTCTCGGCCTACTTGCAGAGGTTATGATGTGATGTTAAGGAATCCATATTCTGGATGCACGCAAGCCTAAGAACACAGGAGCCCTGATGGATTAAACAAATGTTTCATCTAGTCCAGCCTTCTTTTCCCAGAGGTGGCAATGAACTCTCCCTGATCATTGTCCCAGCATCTGATGTCTAAAGGCATTCTACCTCTGAACAATTCAATGCTCATATGTGATTTGCACTTCAACTATGACTGGGTTAAGTCAGTCACTTATTTTAATCACTTATTTTATCATGGCCTTTTTTCATTAGTCACACTTAAACTGGCGATTGTTTTTGAATTATTTCTGGATGTAAATGTAAGGGGTGCATAAATTGCTTTTGATTCGGAATAGAGATTACATTGTTAAAAGAATGAGGGTGTGACATATTCTCTCTCACACATAGTGTCTTTGTTTAATGTCCTACAAAGATTGCTCATTTTTTGTCATTTTCTGGTTGGTCCCAATAAAGGCATTATTCCAATGATATTTTGATTTTTTAAAAAAATCCTGATGGACCAGTGAAGCTTCAGACATTAGATCCAATGGTAGCATGAGCATAAGGCAGGTCACACAACCAGTCTTTTCTTCTTTAAGGGACCATCTGGAGCAGTGGGAACTGCTGAACAGAGATGCACTGGAAAGAGATGTGGAGGGTTCTTGTACAAATGGAAATTCTGCCAGCATTACCAGTACATTTCCGAGCACAATTCAAAGTGTTGGTGCTGACCATGAAAGCCCTAAACGGCCTCAGCCCAGTATAGCTGAAGGAGTGTCTCCACCCCCCATCGTTCTGCCCGGACACTGAGGTCCAGCGCCGAGGGCCTTCTGGCGGTTCCCTCCCTGTGAGAAGTGAGCTTGCAGGGAACCAGGCAGAGGGCCTTCTCGGTGGTGGCGCCTGCCCTGTGGAATGCCCTCCCATCAGATGTCAAAGAGATAAGCAAATATATGACATTTAGAAGACATCTGAAGGCAGCCCTGTTTAGGGAAGTTTTAAATGACTGATATTTTAATGTACTTTTAATCTTTTGTTGGAAGCCGCCCAGATGGGTGGGGTAGAAATAATAAATTATTATTATATTACTATTATAGCATAAGATCGCTCTTCCTAGTTTTGGACAATCATACTCAGAGGTGGTAGTGCAAAGCAGCAATCAGTTCTGGTGAGATCTCACCAAAATCTCACAAGATCTTGCATGCTTCATGAGATCTTGTGATATTTCAGTGAGACCTCGCACAATTTGCATGAGATCTCATCAGAAACTGGCACCCGTGCCAGCAGCGCTTCTCTGTGGGTGGTAGAGGATTGTGGGGTACCCACGGGGGCACTGCCTCTGGGTTTTCCGTCACTCAAGGTGGCTGTTTCACCCCACCTCATGGGCAGGTCAGCTCTGATCCCACTGCACCATACAACACAGAAGTGAGCCAGGGGACCATTTAACCCCCTGGAAGGGGTTTTGGGGAAGTATGGTGGTCTCCAGAGGATGATTGGTTGAGTTTCCTTAATAATAATAATAATAATAATAATAATAATAATAATAATAATTTATTATTTATACCCCGCCCATCTGGCCGGGTTCCCCCAGCCACTCTGGCCGGCTTCCAACAAAACATTAAAATACAGAAATCAAACATTAAAAGCTTCCCTCAACAGGGCTGCCTTCAGATGCCTTCTAAAGGTCTGGTAATTGTTGTTCTCTTTGGCCTCTGGTGGGAGGGCGTTCCACAGGGCGGGTGCCACTACCGAGAAGGCCCTCTGCCTGGATCCCTGTAACTTGGCTTCTTGTAGCGAGGGAACCGCCAGAAGACCCTCGGCGCTGGACCTCAGTGTCCGGGCAGAACAATGGGGGTGGAGACGCCCCTTCAGGTATACTCCCACTTGCACAATTATTAGAGGGAATCCTTTGTTTTGATAAATAAGAGATATTTGCTTTGAAGCTTTAATTTTCTGTCCTGTTTCATTGAAAAATATTGAATTCTCTCCCCAAAGAATTTGTTTTCTTTCAACTTCGCATTTGAAAGGTGAATATCTAGGAGGCTCAACCATTCTTTCCCCATAACAGAATGCTTGCGGTTTTGGATAAGTGCTACCCTGCTTAAATCACCTTCCATTTCTGCCACAGTCCATCATTTAATACAGGTGAGAATAGTTCATCATCTTTTCTAAAAACATTTCAGAAGGAAGGGTTACACCCTATTCAAATGCAAGACTAGGAAAGATTATGGAAAAAAGATTTACAATTCACAGCATACTATTCATTCAAGGAAAATTACTTGAAAATGGTTTATAGGTGGTATGTGACACCTAGTAAATTGGCAAAAAATTATAAGACAAATACAAACACATGTTGGAGGCAACTAAGGGGAGGGAACCCTATTCCATATGTGGTGGACCTGCCCCAAAATTAAAAAATTCTGGGATATGGTATATGAAGAAATAATAAAAAAAATGTTTGGGCAAACATTTATGGTAGTAAAAAACCAAAAGCTTTCCTATTGGGCATTATGACTATAGATATCTCAACGGATAAAAAAGGGTGTTCCATTATGCGACAACAGCAGCCAGAATATTAATAGCAAAAACTGGCGAGGAGAGATAATACCAACTAAGGAAGAGTTGATCACTGCTCCTTGATCACTGCAGATGGTGACAGCAGTCACGAAATTAAAAGACACCTGCTTCTTGGGAGAAAAGCAATGACAAACCTAGACAGCATCTTAAAAAGCAGAGACATCACCTTGCCGACAAAGGTCCATATAATTAAAGCTATGGTTTTCCGAGTAGCGATGTATGGAAGTGGGAGCTGGACCATAAAGAAGGCTGAGTGCCAAAGAATTGATGCTTTTGAATTATGGTGCTGGAGGAGACTCTTGAGGGTCCCATGGACTGCAAGAAGATCAAACCTATCCATTCTTAAGGAAATCAGCCCTGAGTGCTCACTGGAAGGACAGATCGTGAAGCTGAGGCTCCAATACTTTGGCCACCTCATGAGAAGAGAAGAATCCTTGGGAAAGACCCTGATGTTGGGAAAGATTGAGGGCACTAGGAGAAGGGGAAGACAGAGGACGAGATGGTTGGACAGTGTTCTCGAAGCTACGAACATGAGTTTGACCAAACTGCGGGAGGCAGTGGAAGACAGGAGTGCCTGGTGTGCTCTGGTCCATGGGGTCACGAAGAGTCGGACATGACTAAACGACTAAACAACAACAAGGAAGAGTGGCAAACGAAGTGTGTGAATATATGGAATTAGCTAGGATGACAGAGGCAATAAGAGATTAATCGAGCCAAAGATATAAAAAGGAATGGGATTGTTTTGAAAGATATTTACATAAGCATGTTGTCTAATGGGGGGGATATTAAGAGGTGCTGAAAATAAATTTCACAAAGGGAGAAAGTAGTCAGGGAAGAACCATTCTTTTTAATGACAATAAATGAAGTTTAAAACAACACAGTTTGGAGTAAAGTCAGTGTGAAGAAGCCCTAAGGAGATGGGGAGGAAGTCACCTTGGAGAAAAATAAATTTATGGTGGGAAATGTTCTTTGGTGACTGTCATAGTACTTTGAAAGGGGAAATTCAGTGTATGTAAGTAAGAATATAGTATATATAATTAATGGGGAGTGGAAGAAGATTTATGCATATGTATATATAATTTTGAAAATGCAATTGAAAAAACATTTCAGAAGGAAAAATCACAGAAAGTTCTCTAGGATACTTGTGAAATAGGCACTATAGTCATTATATTTATGTACATATATATTGGGCCTATAAATCTTACCAGCAGCACTTGCTCCTGCTGTCCCTGGCACCAGGGTCTGAGATTACTATGGTGTTTTGCCCCTCCCACCAACTGTCCCTCTTTCCTGCCCATGCACAAATAATTCTGTGACTTATTTTTGGAGAGAGCATGCCACATAATCCCTGTGCTAGGGAAGGACCTGGGGCAGCATCTCACTAGTCAGAATTGTCCCTGTTCGGCTTTAATGCTGCTTTTTTTTAACTGGCACCAGCAACTCTCACAAGTTCTGAACTATAGGTGAAAAAATATTACCCAGAATGGACTTCAATTTACTTCTATATTTTTCCTCATGATGGTGGAGTTGCAGCCTCAGCTAGGAGCACCTGGATCTCCAAGGGCCCAACCACGTTACCCCGGCCTTTTTCCATCTCTCCATGCTTGGGGTTGTGCCAACTCTATGAAATTCTGCTACTCTGATCTATCCTATTTTTGCATTCCTCAAAATGGGCATATTTCCCCTGAGCCAGGGACTCCAAAAAAGCCTTAAATCTAGGGTTGCCAGACTCAATAGAGTACAGGACTTCTGTGCCTTTAATTGCCCTGCTCTCTTTTGAGTCTGGAAACCTTAAAGAGAAACCAGCAGACCATTTGTTTAATTTCCAAGAAAAGGGTCTGCTGGTTTCTCTTTAAGGTTTCCAGACTCAAAAGAGAGCAGGGCAATTAAAGGCACAGAAGTCCTGTCCTCTGTTGGGTCTGGCAACCCTACTTAAATCTTCAGGGGAAACACAACCACAACCCTAAGCATAGCTGCCAAGTTTTCCCTTTTCTCGCAAGGAAGCCTATTCAGCATAAGGGAATTTCCCTTAAAAAAAGGGAGAACTTGGCAGCTATGACCCTAAGACTGATCAAGAAGTAGCTGGTAGTTAGTAGCAGCAACAATCACCTTAGCTAAAGTTTAGAAGAATCCTCCTTTTTGGAGCAGTGGAGATAAATCTAACCAGAATGGGGGGGGGGACGGGGGACGACAATTTGAGAAACTGAGATGCAGAGCCAACTTCTAAATCTCCTCTACCACTATTGCTTGCTGCAAAGAATTCAGAGGGAAAAAATCACTGAGTGGAATCTGCTGTGGTTTTGCTTAATACCACTTGTGAGTTAGTCAGATTAAGAGTGCCATGAGAATGTAGACTGCTAAGTAGCCAAGGATGTTTCACATGTCTTAATTACAGCATGTTTATATTTCTTCTTTATGATGTTCTGCTTCTTACCAAATTAAAGGGGGGCGGGAATCTCAAGGAGAAAATTCCCCAGGCAAACGAGACATATGGCTGCATCCTATCAAGCCTAAGAAGAGTTTTGTTTTTTTACAAATGCCGTTTATTTTACAAACCACAGAGGACAATACACAAGACAATCTTGTTTCAAAATTTAAAAGGAAAACCAGGAAGCTTTCTGCATTGCACATCCAAAGCATTGCTGAATTGCACTCTAGTGTCCTCTTTGGTTCAAATCTGATTTAACCAAGTTGCAGCGCACCAACGGTCCCCAAATATGATGCCAAAGCCATATGACCCAATGGCCTCGGAACGTATCTGTGGCTCTGCTTCCAATGAAAGTTTGGTTCCCCAAAAAGAGACGCCATTGAAATTCTTCAAAAATGATGACAATACAGCCAGGTGTGCCCTCAGTTCCTAGTCACATGCACCCTATGGTGTGGGTGAATAAGCCCCGCCATGGCATCGTAAGGCCAATGCAAGTAAGTGCCACCTGGTATAATCACCCAGGCAGGCAAAATTTAACAACTGAATTTGGTGCTCCGGGCAATAAACAAGCACCCAAGCTATTTTATTCTTTAGCAAATAGTATATTGCTCATGTATGGTATAGTAGCAGCGAGGGTTTTGGTTGTGAGAAACTGGAAAGATCAATATGCACCCAACGTAACAGATTGGCAAATTTTAATGAAAGAATATTCACAGCTTGCTAAATATACAGGAAAAATTAGGGGACAAACAAAACAAAAAATAAATAAAAAAGGAATGGAAGATCTTTGAAGAATATTTGTGTGAATAAGGATGTAACAAAATCTTAAAAGCAGAACAGATTTGAACCTAATATAAAACGTAAGAGAAGAGAACAAAATAAAGGTTAAAAATTGTGTGATAAAATAAGGTTGAGTCCTACCATTTAAATAGAGAATAATTGGAAGCCATTTTTCTTTTGTTTTTGTTTTTTCTTTCATGTTTCTCTTTACCCCCCTTTGTATAATTCTTTGTCCTTTTTTTCTTTCTTGTGTATGAAAAATGTGTATGTATTATATTGTATGTTGATGTTTTTAAAATGAGAAATAAATAAAAAACATTTAAAAACAAAAACAAAAAACAAGCATCCAAGCAATGAATCTCGGTCCACACTCCTGCCCTTTTCTTAATTGCCCATTCCAAAAGGAACTAAGCCTGCCTTTCCTGAAAATAGTAAGCACATGGGGACGGATAAGGCTAAGCAGAAATGTTTTGTTGTTGCGGGGGGGGGGGCGAGAAACATACAGCCAGCACACTGCAGTCCCTTCTCTAGCTGAGATATAGGGTTGAGCCCCCTGGTGTGGCTGGAGGGGAGTCAGCTTGCCCCTTAAATAGGGAACAAGCCCCTCCTCAGACCCCCTCAGGAATGTACCAAATTGGCACCAAGGATTTTCCCGCTCTGCCTCTCTCGCCCAACTGTTACCCTACAAAGGGGGTCTGGAAATATGCCAGTGTCCCCTTTAGCCAAATAAAGGCAGCGGGGTCATGGAAAGAGTTCGGTTTTATTGCAGGCTACAGCAAGAATGGATGATCCAGAGGAATTTTCCAAATCCCAGACCCCAAATACAAAATGCAAGGCACTTTTGTAACATCCTCTTTGTGTGATTAGCTCATGAACGCTCCCTTTCAACAATAGGATTGGATAACTGAATGTGTGGGCGGCTTGTGGGCCCCTAAAACTAATTTAATTGGTCGGAACAGCCTGCTCCTAAATTACTACGGCAACAGATATATTTGAGCAAAGTATAAATTCACAATTCTTCTGCCTCATGCCAAACCTTGCTTTTCTGCTATCTGCTACATAAAGACTTGTCTGGATCAGGAGAATGCACAACTCTGAAGTTGTGAAGACCAGTTGCGCTTCTGCTATGTGGAGCTGATAGGAGAGACCCAACTTGTCAGCAAAAAAGACAAAAAAATGCATACTGTATTCATCTCACAGGTGGGGGGGGGTGCAAGGAGCTGTGGGATCTAATGAGCATTACATTAAGTGTGTAAAACAAATATATAAACATTTCCTGACTAACACACCTGCATCTGGTTCTTTTCAAGGTTTAATTAGCAAGCTGGCTGCTCAAGCTCTTAAATGAAAAACAAGAGATAAGAGGATAGAAAGAGGCTAGGTTTGTGTGTGCTGTGGGCTCTGACATACTTCCTGGGCCACAATATCTACCTGGGTTCCAAATCATAATGCCATGTGACAATGCGGGTTCTCTATTGCGTGTGGAGGTCCCCAAACCACCCCCCTAAATAAATCACAACGTAGACAGGATTTAAGTTTAATGGTTTTTGGCATGAATTTGGCCACAACTTTATTAAATCCAAAACAATGTGAGTGGTTGCATAGGCATTGGTTCTCAACTGTCACCTAAGGACAGAAATGATAATAATAACTTGCCTTGTCAACACGGGGAAATCCAACAGGGAAAGACGGGGACCCGGGTGCACTGAACTCTCCCCTCTCCCTTCAGGCTCCCAGAGGCATCAATATGCCGTCCTGCCCCCCTACTTTGGGGTTACGGACACAGCATAGAGCCCCTGTATTCCTGACCGGGATTTCCCCAACCACGCAGGCATACACTTGGGGCCAACTTAATCAATAAGACCCTTTAATACAACCAAAATAACCAATGCCTAACCGCCAACCTTACAAGTTGTGACTATTTGCTACGCAGTAGGCGAAAACCCAGATGGCACCAGCCAATCAGCCAAATGGGAAAAATTCCTACCGGCCCCTGAATACAGCCGACCAACAAAGTCATAGCAATGTCAACACAGAGGCCTAAAAACAGCGGAGGGAGGGTGGGGATCAGAAACACAGCCAAAGAGAAGGAAAAAACCAAGCATTTTGCCACCCGCCCACCCTGCATTTAGGCCTTAGTCGACACTGCTTGCCCGACTAGCGGGGGTCGCCTGTATTCAGGGGCCCAGTAGGAATTTTGCCACTTGGCTGATTGGCTGTTGCCATTTGGTTTTTGCCTACTGCTTAGCAAATTGTCACAACTTGTTAGGTTGGCCGTTAGGCTTTGGTTAAAATGGTATGGGAGGGGCATGGCATAAAATGCCTACCCCCATTACTTGCTCCTTATAGAAGTATTCTGTTAAAGGAGTCCTGGGGCTCAGGGACTATAGTCCATCATCCTGCCATAGGCAAGGATGGTGCGTCCATTACAGAGCCGAGCCTTGGGGGAAGGAGAGTGCAGTGAACCATACCTCCAATCCCTTGGGGGGTTTACTTGACTTACCAACCACTAGGTAAGTCGGAGCTGGTCCTGACCCAAATGGTCAGATGGTATTGGTCCTGCCCAACTGGGCAGATGGAAATGGTCCTGTCCCTTAGAGTGGACAGATGGATTAACCAAAGCCTAAGCCAACACTCAGAATTAAATTGTATTTTAAATAAAGTTGTGGCCAAAATAATGCCCAAAAACCAAACCTAAAATATTGTGTCCGTTGTGAGTTATTGGGATTTCTTGGGGGCTTTGTTACACAATAATTTAGCATGCTGAATCACTGACTCAGCTTGAGGATGACTCATTCTTTGTATAAGTACTGTATTGTATCTGCTTGCAGGCAGACTCAGTCTCAAGTCTCAAGTCTCAAGTCTCTCTCTCTCTCTCTGTGTGTGTGTGTGTGTGTGTGGTGGAGCCTGTGTTCCGTGAAACCTGTGCTCAATGGAAACTGGGTATGCTCTGAAGCTACTTTAATCTTCTGTTCACTATGCTGTTATTTGTAAACAACTTTATTTTAACTCAGTAAAGCTTTTATTCTTTTACTCAAGAAGACTCTGTGTTGTTAATTTAACCCAGGGGTAGGCAACCTAAGGCCCAGGGGCCGGATGTGGCCCAATTGCCTTCTCATCAATCCAGCTTGTGGACAGTCCAGAAATCAGCATGTTTTTACATGAGGAGAATGTGTCCTTTTATTTAAAATGCATCTCTGGGTTATTTGTGGGGCATGGGAATTCGTTCACCCCCCCCCCCCAAAAAAATATAGTCCAGCCCACCACATGGTCCGAGGGACGGTGGACCGGCCCATGGCTGAAAAAGGTTGTTGACCCCTGATTTAACCTGTGCATCACATAATGCCAAGGCTCCAGAACTTTCTCACTGGGTTACCACCAGCATTCAAAACTCCCAGCATTCAAAATGTTCTAGGCACATTTTGCAGAATGGAAGGAAAGGAGGACCTTTTTCTGCCTCCCTTCTTCCTGTTACTCTCTGAAAACTGGAGAAGAGGCCCTCTTAAGACTATGCAGGCGGGACTAGACCGTGTGGAAAATGAACGTAAGTTTTAAGCTGCAGTTCATTCCTTTTCAGCTTTGTATTCTTGTTATTAAAAAAGCACCTGGTCGTTCCCTCGGTTTAAGGTGCCCCTTAAGGAAAATGACAGAAGTTGTGCTATTGGCACTACTAATGGTAAGTCCCACCCCTAAGAAACTTCTGGAGAATTTCAGGGAAATTCCCCTACCTCGCTTCTCTCATTGCAAAATAGAGTAAAAAATTACAAAAGGTCAATTGTACACAGCTCTATTTCCTACCTTTGAAACCAACCTGCTTTCCAGGTTAAAACTTGCATTGATGAAAGCTTACAATGCAGTTAAGGGTAAACATTTGATAAAAAAATAACAGCTTAAACAGCAAGGAAAGAAAGAACCCGGCAAGACAGGACAAGAACCCGGCCAATGCTAATGAAAGCATCTTCTGCAGTAGTATCAGACCAACTAATGAAAACATTCCTGCAAGGGAATATCGTAACTCTGCCTTCTAAAACCTTGAAGCCCCCGTTATCTTCATAGAGTTCCCTTTGCAGGAAATCAACAGAATAAGAGCTGCAATGGTCAGCATCCTGGTTCTGATAGCCACACGCCACATTTCAAGTCTTCTCCTGATGCCCACAAGGCACGGCTAGGTAAGCACTTGTGGAAAGAGAATTCAGCGTTCTAAATTGTTAGAGAGGTGACCTGAAGCTATCTCTTCACACACAAAATGTATGCATATTGATTATTAAAACTCTTTTTCCTTAGCTTCTAGAAGTGCCACAGTTTAATTTTCTTCCCCCCTCCACCCATTCACCAGTGTGATAAGTCTTCTTGCTAACTTGCAGTATATAACAGCATGTTGCACAGCATGTCATAGGAAGATTTGAAAATATGCATATTTAGCTACTCTTGCTTCCTGCGTGAGTTTGCTACACAAGTCTTGGAGGAGGCATTAGGGTTTCTCAGGAGGTAGCAACCATGCCTACTTTTCGAGGCTGTAATAACCCACATTAAAAAAAAAATATTTTGAACTTGTGCAAATCAGCACTTAGGGTCATTTGGCTTCAGTTAATTACGGACTGGAAATGCTTTTCCATTTACTTTCAAATCCACTGCGGATCATCTGAATTGGTAAGCTACAGCGCCACAGGGAGTAACCTGTGTACTATCTCCATTGGCATATGGTAAGAGTTTTCCCCCTCTCACTTTACTGGCCAGTTTTACAAACAGCCCATTAATTTTTCATGCTGTAGCAGTTTTTGGCATAACTTCTGTAAGACTCAACATTTGCTGACATGGCATTAAAAACTTTGATGAAATGGGAGAAAAAAACAAAAAACAACCCACTCCTTTTAGGCCATTCTGCTGATACTGCCTAAAAAAATTTTTTTTGTCTCTCTCTTGTGCTGTGTTTTTATTCATTGACACAGGTTCATAAAAAAAAAAAAACCCTATATCCATTCATTTAAGAGCTCGTTTGCTTTGACAGTTCATCTCTTTTGCATGCTTCTTCTGGCCGGTTAGTCTGAAGATGCACAAAAAGAGTCTCTTCATTTAATAATACGGAGGGCACATCTGAGTTGGCGGAATTATGCACAATGAATCTGGGGCTAGAGCACAAAACTAGCAGGCATGAGGAGCAACCGAGGTAAAAGACTCATGCGCTCATCCTGGGATGGCAACTGTGAGCTGTGCAGACTGACGGATAAATGATGTCAGATGGAAATACTCAGTGTAAATGAATAAACTGTAAGCAGCACGGTCAAAGCCCATGTAATTCTCTAAATTTGAGCAATGTGCTCTAACCTTAACTTACAAAACTTACCTTCTACTGAAAATGCCCTTAAGGTTAGCTTCTGCAAATAATGGCTTGATTAAGACATAATGGTAAACCATGGTTTGGCATTCCTAGTTTCAGGCTTATTCATTCCCCACTCTGCTCTCCTCCTTTGTACATGAGAGCACAAAATGGAAAACACCTTCCTTTTTTGAAGAAGTCACAGTCTCCTCTCATATCAAAAATTTGGGGAACTGTATTTATTCTAAATGTGATTTGTTCAAATGAACTAGGATCAAATCTTGCGTTCAGATCCTGCTGTGATAACTAACCGCGGCATAAACCACAGGTTTCTAAGGTTGGATATAATGGGAAACCGTGGGTTTTTTTTTCAAAATTTAAAGTAGAAGCTTTCAATTTCCTCCCCACATGCACATACGGTAGGAATTGCAAAGGTTAAGAAGCAGCATGTGAATCCAACATTCACCACACCTCATTTGGGTAACACTAAAGTTTAGTGACTAAACCATGGTATAGCGTTATGTCTGAACTAGGCCAATATGTGGATCTCCTCAGTAGTAGCACATTTTGATAACACCACCTGCAATATCAGCAGATAACAATAGCACCAGTTACGGGTAGGTAGCCATGTTGGTCTGCCGTAGTCGAAACAAAATAAAAAAAATTCCTTCCAGTAGCACCTTAGAGACCAACTAAGTTTGTCATTGGTATGAGCTTTTGTATGCATGCACACTTCTTCAGATTTGAAGTTTCTATGATATGTTTGTGTTTTTAAATTTTTTTTTAAGGACTTTGTCTCACTTTTCTGCATTTGTACTTTATACATTTCACCCTCCTGGAAAAGCAAAAGCAAAAAATCCCCAAATGACGACATGAATGATAAGCACCAAACATTCTGCCAGCTCTTGATTTGGGGAGGCTTTTTAATGCAGGAATATTTCATAGTGTTCTGAGTTGCAAAACGCGGCTCACCAAACTCTCAAATGCATGATTGGGGTAATGAGCAGATTTCTGACAACCATCTGCTTTGCCATTACTTGGTACTTCCTCCTAATCAGACAAGTGCAAATTAAAATACAGTATGGAGGTATCTGAAGAAGTGTGCATGCACACGAAAGCTCATACCAATGACAAACTTAGTTGGTCTCTAAGGTGCTACTGGAAGGAATTTTTTAAAATTTTGTTTCCAATAGCACCAGTGGTAACAGAAAAATATAAAATAAGTTAAGCACCTTACCTTTCTGCACCAGTCATTCTTTGGAACTAACTCAGCTACAATTCTCTGAACTACCACCAAAGTATCATAGAAAACATTACTCCATACTTAACAGCTCCATAATGAGCTTCTTTACTCTTCTCTTTACCTCCATATTTTAATTTGCACTGGTCTGATTAGGAGGAAGTAGTAATGGCAAAGCAGATGGTTGTCAGAAATCTGCTCATTACCCCAATCATGCATTTGAGAGTTTGGTGAGCTGTGTTTCGCAGCTCAGAACACTATGAAATATTCCTGCATTAAAAAGCCTCCCAAAATCAAGAGCTGGCAGAATATTTGGTGCTTATCATTCATTTCATCATTTGGGAATTTTTTTGCTTTTGCTTTTCCAGGAGGGTGAAATGTATAAAGTACAAATGCAGAAAAGTGAGACAAAGTCCTGTTTTTTTTTTAAAAAAGAAATTAATTAAAAACACAAACATATCATAGAAGCTTCAAATCCTTTCTCAATTAACTTTCAAAACAACCTGGAACAATGGACTTTTCTACAAAAATCAGAATGATTCATTAGATTTCAAGTAGCTGTGGAATATTAGGCCAAACGCTAAAAGAATTGGGATTTTCTTTGAATATGTCATGCACAAACATCCTATACCTCTTTGTTTCTTTGCAACAATCTTATTCAAGTGATTGACTCTCCCCTGAAGGAAATAGATATATTCCAGCGGAACTGCAAGTAATTGACATGAAACTCTGCCCGCAACTTTTATATGGCGCCCCACTATGGATTTCAGGCGACCTCAAGAAGCTGGACAAATTCCATGCATCCCTCTTGAGGTCATTATTTGGACTTACAAACTCTGTAAAATATGAGTCAATATGCTGCGAGCTAGGAATACTACCTCTATCAATACGAGCATGGCTGAGGACTTTGAAATACTGGATCTTCCTTCATAATAGAGCCCTCTCCCCTAACTCTCTCCTTTATGACCTTCTAAGTGATAATACAAGCAATAACCTATCACTGACTTGTAGGAGAAAGTTGAACTCAATAGGACTAAAGATAGTTGATTTTGAAAACACTGACCCCAAAGACGTCTGGAAAATTATTAGAAAGACTCTTATAGGGAAAAGCACTCTCTACCTACTTGAGGTGGCGGGGCGCAGCACCTGCTCCCCTTAATACCTGAACCTCCCTATGTGTAGAGACTTTAAAGGGGGATATATGGCAAACTTGAAGAGTCAGGAAGGGTGCAGGCTCTTCATGTTGGCTAGATTCAACGTGTTCCCCTCTATGGAAACAGAAGGAAGATATCTAGCTCTCCCAAAAGCCGAACGTTTATGTAAATGTGGGAAGAATGAACCTGATACGTTGGACCACGTTTTCTTTTCCTGCAATTATGGTATTAATGCGAGAAGGCGATTGCTGGGTGCTTTGCAGGTGGATGCATCGATCGGTGCATTGCCAACTATTCAGGGGTTACTGTCGGATAATAATGATGGAGTTACTTTAGTGGTGGCTGAGTTTTTGTGCTCGGTTTATGCAGAGAGATTGGGCCACTGTGGAGAGGACCAGGGGATGCTAACTGAAAATTGATATATCGTTTTAAAATATTAATTTAATTAATATGTATTTTAGGGACTCAGGTGGCGCTGTGGTTAAACTTCCTGATCAGAAGGTCGGCGGTTCGAATCCCTGTGACGGGGTGAGCTCCCGTTGCTTGGTCCCAGCTCCTGCCAACCTAGCAGTTCGAAAGCACGTCAAAATGCAAGTAGATAAATAGGAACCACTACAGCGGGAAGGTAAACAGAGTTTCCATGTGCTGCTCTGGTTTGCCAGAAGCGGCTTTGTCATGCTGGCCACATGACCTGGAAGCTATACGCCGGCTCCCTCGGCCAATAATGCGAGATGAGCGTGCAACCCCAGAGTCGGTCACGACTGGACCTAATGGTCAGGGGTCTCTTTACCTTTACCTTTAATATGTATTTTATTTCATGAAGTCTATAATGTGAATATTTTATCCATAATTTTGTTCTGAAGCTCCTGAACTTGTCATGCCTAATAAAGGTTATTGATTGATGGAAGTGATTGACTCAATTAGAAAACAAAGAAACCTGAGGTTGTTTGAATAATTAGCTGGTTAGACTCTGTCAGAAACAGATACATATCACACAATTAAGGGACTTGAAAGTAACCATCCAGAACAACAAGAAAAGAAGAGAAAAATAAGTACTCAAAAGCAGAGGTGTAGTTTACTGTTCTGTACCTGCTTGTCTTTTGATCACATTATTGTCACTCAAACTCAGTCTGTCTGTTGCAGTTTGCATTTCATTAAATTTGTGTTTTTGGCCCAGTAGGGCAATTTGCATGGCATCACAGTGCAAGTGTCTTCCATTGTGGAAAAAAGGAAGAGGGGATAATAGCTTGGGAGGTGTCAAAGGAGGTCAGTGTGGAGTCAATAATGTGTGAGCAGCGGGAGGAAAAGATAGTCCAGTGCAAATTATGTTAGGTATTTTTGTGTTTTCATCTTGCAAATTGGCTTGTGATCGTTGGATGAAGGGCAGTATAGAAATTCAATAAAATAATAATAATAATAATAATAATAATAATAATAATAATAATAATAAAAAATCCATTACAAATCCACACAAAATCCATTACAAAGTGCTTGCTGCTGCATACACCTGTGATAACACCCCAGTCTGCAGATTCCCTAGGTCCCAAATACAAATCAATGAATTTTCTCCATCTTGATTCATAATATGTTCATTCCCTCTGAGTTTGCCCTGCGGCACTGAGAATTTATGGGGATATGTTTTTTCTAGCTCTTTGCTGATATTTCAGAAAGGCCTGTCTTGCTCCAAATGCCTTCCAGCCAGTCCTCCACTGTTCCCAGTTTTCCCTTCCTTGTGAGCTCCCTTCCTTTCCCCAGAAACTTACCTTCCAGCAGCAGTTTGAGTGGAAGAAGGGAAGCTAAATGACTGAGCCCAAAGAAAGTTCCCAAGGAAAGATAGGTGTTTGGCTAGGGCTTACAAAGGGGCCTTTGCCATGGAAATGCCCTGTTCATAAGACTTTGAGCCTCATTAAGGCCTAAAGAGCATCATACCCACTCCCAGTCATTTCGGGGAAAGGGGAGGAATAGAAGCAGGTTGGAACGCCGCAAGCATTTCCGCACACCTAGCCAAAATTCAGGGACGTGGGTGGTGCTGTGGGTTAAACCACAGAGCCTAGGGCTTGCCGATCAGAAGGTCGGTGGTTTGAATCCCCGCAACGGGGTGAGCTTCCGTTGCTCGGTCCCAGCTCCTGCCAACCTAGCAGTTCGAAAGCACGTCAAAGTGCAAGTAGATAAATAGGTACCGCTCTGGCAGGAAGGTAAACAGCGTTTCTGTGCATTGCTCCGGTTTCACAAGAAGCGGCTTAGTCATGCTGGCCACATGACCCGGAAGCTGTACGCCAGCTCCCTCGGCCAGTAAAGCGAGATGAGCGCCGCAACCCCAGAGTCAGTCATGACTGGACCTAACGGTCAGGGGGTCCTTTTACCTTTAGCCAAAATTCAAAGGGATTTTGAATTCAAAACCATGAAACATTTGTTGGGGGTGGTTCTTTTCATCAACCCAACTCTGAAGCTTGCCAACATCACTAGTCAGAGGTCACCAATGGCTGGATATTAGCATGCTTTATTTAGTTATTTTGTTAGATTTCAGTCCTACCCAGGGATGCTGAGAATGGGGGAGAGTTAGGACTTTCTCCCATCAACACTATGGCAACTGAAGCCTTAATGGAATGTTACTTTCTGAGAAGCTTGCTTGGAAATAAATTATATAGCAGTGGGCTAATTTAGATGCAGTGCGAAAATGCTTCCCCTTGCTACACTACATTGTCGTCTTCAAGAAGGCCACGTGCTTCATTTATTTCTAGGTAATGATGTAATCTACATCAATATGCCAGTCCTACCATATAATTTCTCTTTCCCGCTAAGTGCTTATCTTGCACTTTTATAAACATAATCGCAATAGGAGATTTCATTTCGGGGCTTGCAATCCATTCCCCATATTAATTGCCACCTGCCTAAACACAGCAGCAAACCTCTTGAATGGTCAGACTTTCCCCCATATTAGTCATTTAAAAATATTATTACAGGAATATGAGCCTGTCACCATCTAGAATTCTTCAGACATTTACTATTCCACGGTACATATTTTTATGTTTTATGGTGTCGTGCATTCCCCCGCCCTCCTTCAGACTACATGCAGATGTGCAGTGGTTTACCAGTCATGTTGCATCACCACCCAAGCGGTATTCTGTGTCACCAGGAGCTGGCCTGGTGCTTCTCAAAAGCTTAAGATCAGAACATCACTGAATATCAGGTGATGAGTGTCACAAGTGAGAGATACAGCTGTTGCACTCATGTCCTGCTTGTGGACCACTGACTGGTCAGTGTGATAACACAATGGTGGACCAGGTAAGGCACATGCTCTGTGAGTTAATCTTCATTTTGCACCTGTAAATCGTCTTTTAATCTGGGAGCCCTATTTGGGAAATATAATGAAGCTATAGTGTGCCTCCTTTGTTTAAGAAACTCTTCCCCACTCTGCTCGCCCATGATGTCTTATTATCTCAACCCAGCCAAACATCTTCAGGTGCATAAAGTTTAAAGGTGCTACTGGCCCACCCAGGATGGCATTGCCAAACAGGGAGTGATGACAGTAACCCTCCCATAGCAGAAATGGGGTCTGTTCTATTTGCTTAACAAAGAAGGGCTTCCTAGCTCAAATCAAAACATTTAAAAATAAAAAAGGAAGCGAGATCTGAAATCCAAAATAATGGTACCCCTAGGATTGAGTGGAACACTTCTGAACAAGGCTGTGCTAGAATATTAAAGCAAGAGTGGGACTGAATAGTTGTCCTCTTAGGTAGGGCAGCAGGGCTGAGCAACTGAATCCATAATGGATGCAAAACTTTCCGTGATGGCAAACCAGATTATAGTATCTTTTTCCAGGGCCATCTAGTGTGGTTTCCCCTGGAGTAGCCCATATCCAATACCAACCCTGTGGAATTAAGGGGGTTGGCCAAAAGGGGCATACCACCTGAGGAATCACAGGGACCCAGGGAACAGACCAAACATTCTTCCCCTTTTATAGCCATCTCTTCTGCAAGGGTTATCCATGTGTTGTTCACGGCTGCCCTTTTCCATAATATGTCTTCCTCGCTTTCTACCACCTCAAATGAGGTGCTTATTATTGGGGAAGGGGCACAAAAATATAATATTGCTCCAACGGGTGCAGCCACCATGGTCCATAGAACCATAGAATCGTAGAGTTGGAAGAGACCACAAAGGCCATCCAGTCCAACCCCCTGGCAAGCAGGAAACACCATCAAAGCATTCCTGACATATGGCCGTCAAGCCTCCGCTTAATGGCCATATCTGGATGGGGGCCACCGGTGGGTGAGCACGAGGATTAGGAGCTTTGGGTGGTGACACGAGACACTCCCTGTCCTCTAGCAACTGTGTTACCCCACTCCCTTCCTATTTATACCCAGTGAGCCCTTTTTTTCAGTACCAACAACATTAAGACAGACCTCTTACCTTTCACAAATAGAAAGCAGCTGAGAGTGTTTCTACTTTTGTTTCCTTTGAGAAGAAGCCTTCCTGGATAGACTTTCCTGTGGGAAAGTGGCAAGTCAGTGGCAAGGCCTTTTGATGGCTTGTTTAGTCGTTTAGTCGTGTCCGACTCTTCATGACCCCATGGACCAGAGCATGCCAGTGACTCCTATCTTCCACTGCCTCAGCAGCTTGGTCAAATTCATGTTCGTAGCTTCGAGAACACTGTCCAACCATCTCGTCCTCTGTCGCCCCCTTCTCCTTGTGCCCTCCATCTTTCCCAACATCAGGGTCTTTTCCAGGGAGTCTTCTCTTCTCATGAGATGGCCAAAGTCTTGGAGCCTCAGCTTCACGATCTGTCCTTCCAGTGAGCACTCAGGGCTGATTTCCTTCAGAATGGATAGGTTTGATCTTCTTGCAGTCTATGGGACCCTCAAGAGTCTCCTCCAGCACCATAATTCAAAAGCATCAATTCTTTGGCGACCAGCCTTCTTTATGGTCCAGCTCTCACTTCCATACATCACTACTGGGACGGGTTGGCAAATCAATTTACAGATGAGTCCAAAACCCTTTTCCTGCACCAAAGCTTGATATAGGCCCCAAATAAACCCTTTCATCACCTCCTATCAACATCCCTCTTGACCATTTTCAGAGATGGTCTGTTAACTGCCTCTCACATTGGCAGGACGTAGAGCTTAGAATGTTTGTGACATCATGCATGACATCAGAATGTTATGTTTGCATTCAGCAAAAGTAGTAGTGGCCAGTAAACCTCTGCAAGCAAGTAACCATCTGCCTGCCTGTAGTTCAAGGTATAATTTTGTTTTCATAACCCAAGCTTGAAGAATGCAGTTTCTAGTATTTAAAAACAGTACAGTACAATGATCCAGTGAAACAAATTGACCCAAATACAGGATTAATGATCAGATGTGATCCACTTTTACCCTCAAGATCTACCATTTTGGAATATTGCTTATATTCGAGATAGCTCCTTGACTATGCATCCTGATTTGAGGATTTATTTTTACTCATACCGGTTTTTCGTTTTAAGCGAATGTTCTGTATGAAATTAAAGCCCATGGATCAAAATAATATTTTTGATGCCGATTAATCTTACATCTTACTGCTTAAAACTACTGCGTAGTTTAATGCAATTGCTTTTGTGGGAAGAATCGGCTTAACACGTTATCAATAATCCTAATGGAACTGTATTCAAGTTTGTTCTGGGATTTAAAAAGGCGGGTTTAAAGAGAAGAGTTGATGTGCTTACAGATTTGCTTGTGAGTCAAAAACACAGAGAAATTACCAATTAAGGCCCCCTGGCTTAACGTCTGCAAATACATTGTGCAGTCTCACATATTGTGCTTGCTTAGTTCCAGTGGCATGCCCATGTTCTATGGGGACTCAGCTACATTAGTAAAAATAAAATAAAATCCAGTGTTTTAAATGTGTTATAAACATGCAACACCAGATGGTGCTGAAGAGCACAAAACTTTTCTATGTGGTTTTACATAGGGGGTTTTCTTTCGTTTGTTATAACCATTTAATTTATGACTTCTTTATAGCAGGGGTTTTTTCCTGTGTGTAGATCCACCCTTGGTCTTTCAGTTCTAGTTGTTTCTCTGAATCTCAGGATATTTTGAGGGCTAATTAGCTGCTTCCATTTCCATTGCATAGAGTGGTATGTGATAGTGGTGAAGGGTTGTGTATGGTGGGAAGTAACTGGCGAACGGAAGAGGCAGAGAGTGGGAAGAGCACTAGAGCACCCATGTCCTGCTTGTAGGCTCCCATCGGAATCTGATTGGCCTAATTGAGCGGGGCTCTTCTCATGTGCTAACTGCCCCACACTTCTGTCTACCCAAAACATGTGGTATCCAGAATTTATGCTTCTTAAAACCGAGGCTTTATCTGCATAACATTGCTAATAGCTATGGCTAGACCTTTACTTCATGAATTTGGCTATTGTTTCTTTAAATTAGCCCGAGCTAGTGGTCATCACCATATACTGTGGCAGTGAATTCCACAAATAAATACTATTTGTAGTATGAATAGGTCCTTTCTTTTCCACAGCCAGTTAGATTCCTGTGGTGAGCCCGTGAATTGAGAGGACTCTACCAACTCCTTTCCTTTCTTATTTCTGCTTCTGCCCTTTAAGACAGGGTCCAGTCTTGGCCAAAGCACTGAACCCCAGGTTAAATTAAATTAACCTTTTAATTAATGAACAAACAAAACAAGGTGTTAGAAGAATGAACACCTCTTAATTAAGTCATTGGCAAAGAAAGCTTTTGAAAAATAAAGATGTTCTTATTGCAGAACCAAAATGGAGAAGATGGCATGGTGGGACGGCACCGGTTTAGAGTCAGCCCTTGGCATAAGGTTGCTGATGGACCTCCCAAGGCTGATCTCTTCTCAGTGCTGCTGCCAGTTGATTGTGTCAGGAAGGCTTAGTAATTAATAATTAGCATCTGTAATTTTGAAATCAATGTGACTTTTCAATATGTAATTCTTTATATTCGTAATATTTGTTGTTGCTTAAGTCACCTGTTGTTGCTGTGAAGGAAATGCCTTTGCAACCCAAAACTTTAGGACCCTAGGCCTGTAAAAAATATGGAAATAACTCACTCAGGCTCTCTTAGCCAAATGCAGAGATAGAATGATGGAAAGTTTTGCTGTTGATTTATATGCGGGGGGGGGGGGGGAACGACACACCTTTTTGATTAATTTACCAAAGTTTGCTAGCTTCTGTTTGTTATTATTGACTTGTTCTGTCAGCTTGACCTGTACAAAAATATGAACCTTGTGCAGAGGCTGACACAAAGGAAAAGTTTAAAAGTTATATAGTAAAGGATTCCTGCATTGCAGATTTTTGGAATAGATGACCACATCGTCCCTTCCAACTTGACAAATCTATGATTCTATGAAATAGAGTGCATGCATGTGTCAGGCTCTGATGTATTTTGGTTAATTATTTGCTAGTTGCAGAAATGCATAAAACAATTTCCTTATTCAGGGCAGTGCCTTTGGGTATTCTCCCAAGGTGTTGTCCTGCTGCACAGCATAAATGAAGAAAGGTGCCTCTTTTGGTGGCGCTGTGGTCTAAACCACTGAGACCCTTGGGCTTGCCGACCAGAAGGTCGGTGGTTTGAATCCCCGTGACAGGGTGAGCTCCCGTTGCTCGGTCCCTGCTCCTGCCAACCTAGCAATCCGAAAGCATGCCAAAAAGTGCAAGTAAATAAATAGGTACCACTCTGGCAGGAAGGTAAACGGCGTTTCCGTGCGCTGCTCTGGCTTCGCCAGAAGTGGCTTAGTCATGCTGGCCACATGACCTGGAAAAACTGCGGACAAACGCCGGCTCCCTCGGCCAGTAAAGCGAGATGAGCGTCGCAACCCCAGAGTCGTTCGCGACTGGACTTAACTGTCAGGGGTCCTTTACTTTGAATATTCATTAGTTGTGTTTTTATTTTTAAAAACTCCCTACCTGGGAAAAACAGGTGAAGGGGCCTGGCACTCTCTTGGCATTGCTTTAGTTTTCTATATACTACTTAGTGTATTAAAAAGTTTATAAAAATATATCTAACTAGTGTAGAAATGAAGTACAAAAATAAATAAGAATAAGCTTGTCCCTGTGCATGCCCTGGAAGCTGTTTAGGTATTCTGGGTGCTGATAAAGTCGTTGATTGAGTGCCTAAGGAATATCAAGCCATGATGTTATCAGCACAGGAAGTGCTGTCATGAGTTTCTCCAAGCAATAAAGCTGTGCAGACAAAACTTGCTAGGTTAGAACTGGCAGCTTTATGGGATCAGGCAAAACACTATCAGTCCCTTATATCACCTAACCTCTCTTGAGCTGTTAGCTGCAATACCACCTGCTGGTGATCTGCAGAAAAGGGCAATCAAAACCAAGAGGTTTGTCATGCTTTCCCTGAAAGGAAAGGCTAAAGCATTTGGAGTTTTTTCATTTAGAAAATGCAAGGAGGAGTGTACTGTGGGGTTGGGCATGAAAATGCTTCATAAAAGTTGTTTATTTCATATTTATGAAAAGAATGTATCAGGTTTTTTGGGTTTGTTTGTTTTTTTTTAAAAAAACTACTTAAAACAGTCAAAAAATATTAAAATCAATGATGAGCTAAAAACCAGTTTGAAAATGCACCAACGTTCTTCATGTCTGGACAGGCTTGCCTAAACAGAAACATTTTTATGACTCACTGAAAAGAGTATGTGGAATACTCCTGCCTGATCATAGCTGCCAAGTTTTTTAAGGGAAATTCCATTATGCTGAATAGGCTTCCTCGCGAGAAAAGGGAAAACTTGGCAGCTATGTGCCTGATGCCAAGGGCAGAGTGTTCCGAAGTGTGGGTGCTGCTACACTAAAAGATCAATTTATTTCAAGTGAGAAACTGGTATTACGTGGCACCTGTAGGAGTGCCTGTTCCACAGATTGAACTGGTCAAGGGGACACATAAAGGGTAACACAATCTGGCAAGTACGGTAGAATGGTCCCAAGCTGCTAAGTGTTTTATATACTAATAGCAACACCTTGAACTTGGCCCCATAGCAAATCAGTAACCAGTGTAGGTCTCTGAGAAAAGTGTTATCTGCTGATAGGGTCTCACTCCTATCAATAATGGTGCCACAGCATTCTGCACTAACTGCAGCTTCTGGAACAAGCAGGAAACCCCACATAGAGCACTTGCAATAATTCGGTCCTGAAATAACTCAATGCATGAACTACTGTGACCCAAGCTTTCCTGGTCCAGGAATGGTCGTAGCTATCACACCAGTTGCAACTGGTAAAAGTCTCTTCTAGCCACTGAAGCTACTTGGCTCACTGAAGCTACTTGGCTGTAATGATCTCGGTCAGGCAAGCAAACCTCGATACAAATTAATGACTCTGGCAGTTTTATGGTACATTTATTTATAAATTACATCCAGAGCTCCCAGCCTGCCGCTCTTTGAAATGAGTTGGTCACTCTCAGTCTTTGCCTGTCTCGCAGCATGAAGGGTGCCAAATTCCAGTCCTTCCACTCTTGTACTTCCATTGCATTTTAACCTTTCAACTCTGGGTTCAGGGAGAAGGAGGGTAGAATTCCCCCCCCCTAACTCTCTAAAGATGAACTCTCAGCACACTGTTTCTCTGCTGGTTGCATAGCAACCCTCTCACTGCTGCCTATCTCTCTCCCTCCCCCTTCTTGTGAGCTGTCCATGTCTACTACTCTAGATGATTCAGGGAACTCTTGCTTCCGATTCGTCGGGCTTCCGATTCGTCGCGCTGGTGAAGTTGGACACAGGGACTTCGTGCTCTGAAGTCCCTGGCTTCGTGGAGGGGGGGGGAAGTCCGCAGAGCGAGCGGACTCCCCGAAAAAACACCGAGTAGAGAGTCTCGGTGACATAGTGCCCAGCTGTTTGTTCCGAACGTGAATCCTCTGCTGCCCGAGAGCTCAGTAGAGCAATCGAGAGCCAGCGGAGTGGAGTCGCGGGAGCCATTTTTGGGTTTCATCTTACCTCCTTGAAGTGAAGCTCCGAGTCCTCAGCCTGCAAGCGGCGGATTCTTCCAAGGCAATAAAAGGCAATAAAAGGCAATAAAAGAAGGCAATAAAAGACTTCTTCAAAGTAAGTTAAATCTCTATTCGGATCTTAAAAATTTTAAATTTGAAGATAGGAAGAGATTCTAAAGTAACGGAAGCCGATCTCTTCCAAATGGACAATCGGGAGGCGCATTAAATATTCCCAAGCCGAAAAGGGAAAACTTCTTTCAAGATTGCGGACCCGAGAGAAAGAAAGACTTTTCCAAACCTCCCCAGCCCCCCCGGTGTCGTTGCCCCTTGAGGTTCAGCAGCAACAAGGGGGAGGACGTTTTGACAGCTATCAAAAGCTGTCAAATTGTTAAAGGGCTAAGAAAGACGATTTTATTCCTGTGAATTGGAAAAATTGATTCAAAAGGTTTTAAAAGGATTTAAGCGGACTGTAAATTTGAAATCTGATGAGGTTAAAGACAAAGGATAAGAACAGCCAAGATGGTGCCGAAAACGTTGTAGAGAGGAATTTTCCAGTACCCTTCTGCCCTTATCTCTGGTCTGCCTGTGGTCAAGTGAGCTATGAAAACAAAATTCTCTCGAGCTTTCCAGGAAGCTGTGCTGGGTTATCTACAAACATGGGAAGATATCTACAAGGAAAGGCAATGTTTCAATCCAACAGAAAAGGAGAATGAGGTGCAAGAGCAAGATTTAGAGGACAATTTTGATTATGAGATTGTGTGTGAGGAGCAACAATTTGAGGACAATTTGGAGACTGATTCAGACTATAAAAAATATGTGTTGGATGATGAAAAACAAAGATCAGAAAAAAGAGATGAGGCCGACAAGGAGAAGCAAAGTGAAGAGAAGATTGATGGAAGTGAAAATCCTGGAGAGACTGAAATGTTGAATGGTGTTAGTGAAGGGAGGGAAAGGCAGAAAGAGGGAGGAGCAGAGGTCTGGAAGTGGATGTGGGAAAGAATTGGTGTGGGGTAAAATTTTTAGTTTAAGGTACTGTTTTTGGTCTATGAATAACAGTGTCGGAATCTTGGCCTGTTAAAAGGATATGCTGATCCAATTGGGAGGAGGGACATTGGGGGGGGAGGAGAGATTTTTATAGTTTAAGGTTAAGAGCTTTCTGGAGGGAGTAAAAAGAATGGCTGAGGAAATATGCTTAGAGTCTGTTTTTGAATAATTTTGGTGATCAGGTGTTTGGGTGGAAAACTGCCTGTCTCCCCCTTCTTACTCTTGGTACCCAGTGGCAGGGGGTGCCTTGAGGGGAGAGGGAAGGGTGGAGGGAAACCCAGACACAAAAATGGAACCTTTTGACTGCTGGACTCCTCGGGCTACCCCAGTGGCAGGGGGGGGGGGGCTCAGAGGGGGACAGCATGAAGAAGGAGGAGGATTGTGTTAATATTATAAGAATAAGATTCTGAATTGGATTAGAAAACCCGCCATAACTATGTAAAGAGGTTGGGAAATCCAGGAGGAGGAGAGTCGTGGAAGCCATTAATATTTTTCTTTTTTCCTTTTTTTTTTCTTCCCTTTTTTTCCCCTTCTCATATTTTTGCTTTTTTTTCCCTCTCTCCTTTTTTCTTTGTTTTTCTTTTTTCCAGTACAGTGAAGAAATATCTGGGGGATAAGCCAATCCCCAGAGATCCTCCGCCTTTGTCCTCTCAGTGGCAGGGGGGGGGATGAGGGGGGAGGAAGGAGGGGGGAGGTCAAACCCAGCTTAAAATGGACCCCTTTGTTCCCCAATACCCATGGGGCTCACTGGTGGCAGAGGTGGGCTGGTGGGTGGAGGGAAAATGAAGGGACAGAGTTTATGTTGTATACTTTGTATGTTTTTTCTTCTTCTAAAAATTAATAAAAATTATTCAAAAAAAAAAGGGAACTCTTGGTGAAGTGGGGGGGCTGAGCCCACCGCCTCCTGCTCTTTCTGTGATCTTTCGTCTCTGCCTCTCTTTGCATAGCTGCCAGGTACCCCGTTTTCCCCGGGAAACCCCCCGTTTTTACTTACCTTTTCCCGGTGGTCCCCCGTATCACTTCGTCTCCCGTTTTTCTGCGTTATTTTCTCCTGCCGGCGGCCATTTTTTTCCTTTCTGATTTGCCCTTCTATGGGCACCCAAAATGGCCGCCGCCGGCTTCAAAAGTCACATCTACGCATGTCCGGAAGTGCATAGGCGCGACTTCCGGTGTTGGCGGCGGCCATTTTTGGTGCCCATAGATGGGCAGAGTGACACTGGAAGTTGCGTTGACACACTTCCTGACATGCGTAGAAGCGACTTTCGAAGCCGGCGGCGACCATTTTTGGTGCCCATAGAAGGGCAAAACGACACCGGAAGTTACGTCGACGCAACTTCCGGTGTCACACGGCTGCCGGTCCCGGATTCTGCAGTCCGGGACTTGGAAGGTAAGCTCTCTTTGTACTGGCAATCCCTCATCTCCTGAGTCTGACTCTTGTCAGGCCTTCGATTCAGCCGCTTCCCTGATACCGGCCTTCTAAGGACAAAGCTGATTCCAAAAGCAGCCCCGGACTATGAACCAGCTCAGAAGGAATAGAACTCTGTCTAAGGCAGACCATTGACCAATGCGGGAGTCAAGCTTAGTTTGAATTATTTTTGGAGTAGAAAAAAATTGAACAGGGTGACACTCTTTTCTCCCCTCCTCAGCGAAATCAAATGATAAGAGATTCCGCAAGATATGCTAATAGTTTGACATGTACAAACCTACCATGATTAGTCATGAGAACTGTATGAAATCTCCTGATCCAGGGGCAGTCTGCCTCTGGATACCAGCTATTGGGGAGCAACAGTAGGAGAGGACTGTGGACTTCATGCATGTTTTGCTTGTGGAGTTCCTGAAAGCGTCTGATTGGCCACTGTGGAAACAAGGATGCTCAGCTAAATAGACATTTGGTCTGATCCGGCTGGGCTCTGTTTTTTATTCCTATGCAGCAGAGAACAGGTCAGTCCTTTTCTTGGAATCAACTACTGTACAGGGGCTCAGATTGTAAAGCATATGAGTCATCTTCCAAGCTGGGAATGCTTGAACAATTCTATGACGTTTCATTGGCAGCATTGTAACAATAAAGTCACACCAATTATACTGACAAGATAGGACACTGCCTCAGGTTCTGCCCTTGCAAATTTTCTGTGTTTTGGGGGAAGAGCAGAGTAAATGAAGCAAGAAGAAAACTCACATAGCAAACACAACGCCTTTATGAACCCTTAGATGCCAGGTATGGCAGAAGCTCTTTGAAGGCAGCAATCAGCGAGTTGGCAACAATATTGTTGTGGGTTTGTTGTCTGCCAGCTGACTGAATAAGTCTAGCTCTAGCTTGGTCAGAGTCTAGGATTTAACAAAAGAATGTTCATGTTTCTTAATGGCACATAATGGGCAGCTGATGTCTCTTGATAGTGGGCAATCTCACTGAGTGTTTTGAATGGGAAAGCTATCACAGCATGGAAGTGTGAGACAGACCCAGCAAAGGGGAGAGGAGCTGTTACCTGTATGTGTGCAGGCTATGTGGAACAAAAGGAGCAGTTTTAGAACAGAGACAGGGGAAGTCGGAAGCACAAAGAAAGCTGAGAGTTAGAAGCCTTTTGGACTGCCCATCTCAGGAGATCTGATATGACACAGCTTGGTAGGAGTGCATACAGTAAGACCACAATTTATGCACATTTAAGTTGTATGCATTCAGCTTTATGTGTTTGGAAAGTGTGTGGACAGCTGGGGGGAAAACTTTGGCAATCCCACCTGCCATTGCACCCAATGTGTTTTGACTATATGCAATTTTGGCTTTAGGCGCAATCTCTATAACATAACCCCTGTGTAAGTTGTGGGCTTAGTTTATACATTTGCCTCCTCTGACTGTCTATACATATATTTGTGAATAAAATAAATATTAAAATGTCATAGGAGTCCAATCCTCTATCTTCCAAAGGAGACCAAACTTTTGGTAGTTCGTGCTGCTCCCAGGAATGGCCAATGGTTGTCTTTCCCAAACTGGGCTGTTGACTCCCATTTAATACAGTCAGGTGATGGAAACGGATAGCCCAAGAACCTCATCTGAAGGAGGCAGTAACAAGGATGTTGGGCACAGGAAATTTGTTTTGGCGTAATCATTTGTGGATTAGAGTTCAGAGACCACTACTATAGATGCAAAGGAGAGTAATACGCCTGGATTTTCTGAATATGTAGATTGACAAAAGGACACTCATATGCAAGGGGTTGCTGGAGAGGGAAGTGGGGTTGGACATGAATGAAGCAGGGCAGGACCAATTTGGGGAGGGGGGTCTTCAAAGTATTATCATGTGTGTATGTTTGTAAAATCTGAGTTTTTACAGAGCAATGTCTATGTTGACTGTGTGTGGCTCACGAGAGTGACAAGTTAAATTGGTTAATAGTGAGGGTGGGCATGACTTCATATTTTCTGTTTGTTACCAATTTCCTGGGCAACAACATCAGAATTGACCTTTAGCTGTCCCACAGGAGTTCACCCATTATGCAAATACGTCAAAATACTTCTCAGTTTTCTGAGATTCTTCCTTCACCACCACCCGCCCAAATCCAATTAGGTTTCTCATTTACAGTTATTAAACTACTATCCTTGGTAAGTCACCAAGGAGCTTGTAGTCAGTAAATTAAGTAGATTTAGATGGTGTGTATCGAAATGTAACACTTTCCTTAAATTTGCACAATTAAGCACAATCCAACGAAGCAGAGTTTTATTGGTGATTCAGTTTAATTCAAAGGGGTAGCCTTTAACTGCCATAAAATGCTTTGCAACACTTGGCATAGGGCAACATCCAGTGACAAGCTGAGTTCCATGCGTTAGTTCAAAAGGTGTGGATCAGGTAATTCATAGCTGCCAAGTTTTCCCTTTTCTCGCGAGGAAGCCTGTCACAGATGGGGTGTTGGCTACTCCCGAGTAAGCACTCCACACATCCTCTGGATTTTCATAGTTTTATTGTGCATGCTATATACAGTGGTGAGATGTCTCAAATCATGTCTGCTCTGCATGGGGCAGAAGCCCACAATGGCCTCTCGTGGGCTCTGACCCCCCTTTTAAGACTCCAAACGCCCCTCCTCCTTGCTCTATGGGTCCTCCGTGGTCCCAAACCAGGCTCCTGAGGTGCCGTTCTCTCTCCTCCCTCCTTTCCAGCCCCTGCTGAAGCTAGCTCCTCCCCTGCTTCCCTGCTACCAACCTGGAGCTGAGCCACCAGGACTCTGCAGAGCCCTGGACCCGTCTTAACCCTTCCTGTTCCTGATTTGAACTCCCAGACTTGCTGCTGCTCTCCCATCTGGTGGAAGTAAGCAGAGTGGGCTGCTCTCTGCAAGCCCTCTCTCTTACAAAGCCTATTCAGCGTAAGGGAATTTCCCTTTAAAAAAGGGAGAACTTGGCAGCTATGGGTAATTTCATAGAGGAATTTACAAAAACTGAATCAGGAATCAGTAGAGAACTTGCATGCTCAGGAAGGGATTATTTCATTTCCAGCCATTAGGCATGAGAGAAGTAAAATCCCAAAATGTATTTTATGCAGTTAAACCAAAGCCAAATTTTATTCCATGTTATATGAAACCCAGTTGTTCGTGTTGATCTAATATTTGTGTTAAAATTTCATTCCTTTTGGTCAAAGGAATATAATTATTATTTTAAAGAAAAGTGGACCCACTATATGCCCAGTGATAGAAATAAATGAAACCAATGGGAGCAAATGCTATACTTCAGGTATGCCTAGAATTTCCAACTCAGTTGTTGCTGTTATCATGATGTCATCACAAACCTTTGATGTATGTGTCTGGCTGTGCAGACTACTATCTCTGATGACTGTACATTGCCTGAGAGCTTTCAGCCCCTTGATGTACTTGTCTAGCCTTAGAGCCTAGCTCAAAGTGTGCATGATGGATGAGATTTTCAGCCAAAGCTTTTGAACAGGTAAAGTTCCTTGCTGGGCTCTCAACACAGCTTGAAGGTCTGTATAGACAAACACATAAACCCACACATGTTTGAGTACTAGGGCTGCAATAGCTTGCTCAGCAGGAATCAGCTGTTGTGCAGCCAGCTTCTGCTAGTGCAACTGCCTTTAAACTCTGCTGGTGCAAAGGCTCTTGTGCTGGGAGGCATAGAGCATTGTGCATGGCCGTTTGCATTTAGACTTAGAGCATCAGCTCTGGGTGGATGCACAGAATGGTTGACCTCTCTTGCTTATTTGGTGCGTTTCCAGCCCACCTTTCTTCCATCATACAACTCAAGCCAGCATACATGAGGTTTCTAGGAACTCTCCACAATGAGGCATTTGGACTGTGCTCCCTGCCGCACTCTCATCACCCTTTAAAATAAAAATATCCCACTGTTTTCTTCCTTAAAAATAAATAGGGAGGACTGCAGCGGTAATGTTTATATGTGTGCCTACATTCTTTCACGATTTGTGAAAGAAAATAGTGGCGACCCATTTCCTACAGCCGACTATCTGTAGTTTATAAGGTCAAAGTCTTGTTTGTTATAATTTTCAGGCTAAGATTATATTATGAATATGTCAGTACTGTATATTATAAATGTATTAAGAACCCACTCGAGACATGAAGCCACAAGACCTACAGATTTTTTGTTTCATAATATTTTTATGTAGATCCTTATGCATTGTTTGGTAAGCTACTGTGCAGCTAGAAAGGAAATATTTAATAGCAGTTAGTAATATATCTTAGGAAGCAAATAGTATTTGTTTCAACCTTAGTAACAAAAGATTCTTTCTCAAATAACAAACCTTAGTACAAAAATAAGTGATGAGGTTGTAGGATCACTATCTGAAGGGGGTGGGAAAAGAATAGTTTAAATAATTATGTACTAATTAGAAGCAATTCGGTCCTGAAGTTTTCAACACTGCTTGTTTTTTGGAGGTGATTTCTATCCTAAAGACTAAACGCATTTTCAATAAATAGTTTGAATCAATTCAAACTCTTTCAATTCCCTCAACAGCTCAGGCAATCGTTAAAGTTGAAATTATAAGCCTGTCTCCATAGGGCTCTGGTTTCCAAGGCTTCCCCACTCCAACTACATTACACATGATGGTTTCAAGCATCAATGATCGCAAATTTAGTTGTTGGGGTGCATAGGAGCCAACTTTCTTAGCTCCTCCCCCCCAAAAAATTGAGCGGCCCCCGGTTAATGTCCATTCAAATGGTGTGTGTGTGTGTGTGTGTGTGTGCTGTACCATGTGCTTGATTATGTGGAGTAGGGCTTAAATGCCCCCCCCCGATATTTTATTCAAGTCGGCACCCCCTGTTGGGGTCTTCCATCAAAAGACCAGATCAAATCAGGTGATATCATTTCCTTGGCTCCTAGAAAGCTTTCTGGGTCAAACTTTATCTCTGTTCTGAGCAGCAATCGGGCGACCTGTTTTTGCTCTGTCACTTCCCTGTCTCAACTATGTGTATGCTGGCATCTGCAGCATATATATAAAAAATACAAGACTACTCATAGCATTTGCCCAGAATGAACATGCAAAAATCTCCCGCCTATATTGCAGATAGAGTTGTCTATGTTGTCTTTGATTGGGACAGCAGCTCAGAGCTATTCCAAAGTCATTACTCTGGATATCATTTGCCACCTCATTTACTACAGAAAGATCTCTCATACAGAACTCCTACTCGGAAGCAAATAACATCGTCTACACTCTCACCATTTTTGCCTGCATGCTTGTCTGGGTCTCTGAGACTTATTACTGCATGACATCACTCTAATGAACCTTAATCAACTTCCTTTTGTTAACAGAGCTTTTTCCTAAAATTTCAAATTGCTGCATTCATACTCTTGGTGGAGCTTTTGTTTTATTTATTGGACTCTGCTTTACATTATGCATAGGGTTCCTTTATCTGTATTTTAACCACATATAAGGCATTGTCAGTGGAGTGAAAATGATCTAATAAATCTTATCGCTACCACTTTCTTCTTCATCGTTCTTTAAAAAATAATAATAGAAAAAAGTGTCTCAGAAAGTGTCAGAAGTATAAAACCATTTGTTTCTGCAACCTCCCCAAACATTTTTACAGCTATGTCAATGTTGGTTCATGGCTCCCGCTTCCCTGTTTAATAACGGAGAATCAAACGTTGAAAGTAGTGGAAATCAGGCTAGCCAAAAGTAAATCTGTGATTGTAGAAATGACTTGTCTACATTTTATCCAGTTAGCAAGTCAGGAGTAAATAATCTAATCAAAATTTGGTCATCCTGAAAGTAACATTACAGAATCCTGTTTACATTAAGCCAACATTTCAGAAGCTTGCAGTGACAAAACTCTTGGTAGTTCTGTACATCAGACGATGATGAGACAAAAGAAGACAGAAGATCAAATATCTATTAATTATTTTTCAGGAATGCATGAAAATTGTTGCTGTCCCTTAAATCACTGGTTCTAAACAAGAAAAAGAAATGGATAGGTTTGTTCTGTGCAAGCAACTGTACGGTTTGGGTCATTCCTCATATGTGGTACCCTGTGGGTAGCACCCAAAAGTCAGCTTAGGTGCACCCAATTGAATATGTATTCATTCATTCATTATCATCATATTCATTAGCGACCCACCCCGTCTCAAAATAGACTGGTGTACGATATTAACATTTACATCCTCCTACCAAAGTGGCTTGCTGAGCGGGGTGGAGCCACTTATGGCACCTCCGTGGCAGGAGGGCTGCTGTTGCTTAGCAGCGGGGGAGAGGTGAGGTGGCAAGGAAGTTGGCGGAGGGCAAACACACCAGTGGAGCCAGTTAGGGGGTCCTGACAGTGTGTTTGCACCATGCCAACCTCCCAGTTGCCTTGCCCTCTCCCCACCACCCACCACCCCTGTAAGCAACAGCGACCCACCTGCCAGAAAGCTACTGAGCTGCTTCTGTTATGCAGACCCTGACAGGCCTGCTCATCGAATGGTCCATGCACTGAGCACATCATTACAACAGGGTGGTAAGGATTTAATATATTTTGACACAACCTGACAGTATCTCATTTTGTAAGCTTTCAGAATGGAGAGGAGTGCTTACCTGGTGAGAAAAGAAAAGTAGTCCGGCTGGCAGAGGGGGGAAATCTAATTTTCCAATGTCTCTGATGGATATTTGTCATCAGTTAAAGGAATTATTCACTACTGCGACCCTCCTTAACTTAAGCTTGACCCAAAGAAGATCAAAGATTCTCTAGCAAGAGATAATTAGTAAAGATATTAATTTAACAGTCAGAGGTTAAAAGAAATTGATTTATTAATTTCTCTAAAGGGTTAGAGCTCTGTATGTTCTTTTAAAACATTTTTTTTTCGCTTTAAGGAGATATGTTTATGTCTAAAACATTTTCCAGTAATTTATATCTTATGTGAAGCTTACTCTTTTGATTAGAGGGCTCTCAAGTTTTTCAACAGTGAGACTTTCAAGCTGTTGATTCCTACATGGTTCAGGATAACTCAAATCCTTGTCATTTGGTGTGTGTGTGTGTGTGTGTGTGTGTGTGTGTGTGTGTGTGTTAGTGATACACGGCTTTATTTTTTGAGATCGACAGCCGTTGAAGAAATGCTGCCAGAATATGAAGGAACAGCAAGCTCCTCTCCATAGAATAGCATATAAGGCAGGAATGGGGGAAATGTGGATGTTTCTGGACTTCTACAGATCCTTTATCTTTGACCATGCTGATGGGGGTTAGAGTCCACCAATGTCTGGAGGGCGACAAGCTCCCCATCCCCGATACAAAGGATTCTGTTCCTCATTCATCCTCATACATTCCTTATCCCCCACAGCTCTGTTCTTTGTGATGGCTCTACAAACATTTTGAGGAACATTATGAGGGAAGTGAGTATCTCTTTAATGACATGGTCACTTCCCAGCAACAGAACCCAGAAGTAGAACTCTGAAAAGTGACTCCACAAGAGATACAGATTGCAGAGCCAGCTCCTGAGACCTGCAGCCAATCAAAAGCCGTGCTTTGGTTTCCAAACATTTTGGAAGTCGAACGGACTTCCGGAAGGGATTCCGTTCGACTTCCAAGGTACAACTGTATACCTAAATCTCCGGATATTTATGATAGCCATTGGGCTGGGGTAGTGTAGTGGACTAGTGAAGGGGAGACCTGGTTCTAATCCCTGCTCCACCATGAAGCTCGCCGGGTGATTGTGAACAAATGGCAGGGCTGGAATCAGATGCAGGTCAGCACAAAGAGTCAGAGTCAGTTGTCAATGAAGTCAACTCTTTATTCAAGGAAATGGCATACAACTCAGCAACACTTCTCAGTAGGTTTTGCCCCCATAGAGCAGTTGCCAGGACTGAAGCTCCCTGCCTTCTCCTCTTTCTAAGACTCATCCTGTCCCGGATGTTTCCCAAGCATCCTCAAACTGCTCTGGCCTCTGTTCTGCTCTTCAAGGTCTTGGAGACCAGGTGGGGAGGAGAGCTTGTTGCAGCTGGAGAAGAAGAATCCTGGATGCTTCAGCAGTCTCTTGACCCCACCTTCTCCTCTGCTTCAGCCTCAGAGTCTGAACTGTTCCCTGTCACAGGTTCACCCTGCTCAAGAGACCTTGTTGGCCATTCAGCATCCACCCCTCCTCCTAATCTTCTTCTTCCGACCTCTCCTTGGTGTCCCACCACAAATGCTCTGGCTCTGAGCCTTCCTCCTCTGGGGTTTCCCTTGGGGGCTCCTCAGCTGGTGCCTCCCACCACTCCTCTTCATCCAGCGAGTCCCTGACAAGAAGTCACTCATACCTAGCATATGTTTCTTTACAGTGTTGTCATGAAGATAAAATGGAGGGTGTGGCAGGACAGTGGGTGGGGAGCCATGAGCACTGCCTTGAGCTCCTTGAAGGAACAATGGGATATATAGGGGGGGTGTATTTTAAGGAGTAAAAGAACCAACTTGAAATATGAGTCTCTATTTCAGTAGAGAATGCTGCCATCTGCCCACAGTCTTGACATTCAATTTCACAAAACTGGGAGACTCTATAACAGGCTGACATAGGGTGGATTTTTTTTATACATGTTTGTGCATTTATCAGATATAAGATGGAGTTGCACTTCACAATGGAAAAAGTTATTTTTAATTATTCATGAGCATGAATATGTATTTAGTGAAACAGACCCTAAGGGTTTTTTTGTGGGTTTTTTTTTAAAAAAAACTCTAGTCAGTCTTGCAAAATTATTCTCATTTAGGGTACAAGTTACATTATAGCAGAAATCATGATTGAAATTCAAATTCTAATACTGTTAAAACACAATGTTAACAATAAAAATGCTTAGAGTGGCATTAAAAGTATTTAAGATAATGAGAATAAATGATGTGAATTAGAGTTAAATTAACAACAGATAATACAATTGCAGATCAAAAGCAAGATTGCTGTGTTATTAACCTTATAGTAGAAAAGCGAGGATGAGGGGCTTTTTCCCTCTTTGAGTTCTCTTTTGAGAAGCATGGCTTTATAGAAGTTCTCACTTTGGGAACATTAGCATACTCATAACAGGAACATTCTAAATATTCATTCGATGTGTTCATTTCCAATAAATCTAACTGATAAACAGGGGGGAAATTGTATAACATGCTATGTTCATGCCAGAAGTCCCTGCAATACAGCAAAGTACAATCAGGAGGAGAAATTATTGGGTCTTGCAGTTAGTAAAACATGGCATTTTATGGTTCATTCTAGAAAGATACAAATTATGAGTCCTATTACATTGTGGTTCATACAGTATAATTTCGCAAATATATATCGAGCTGCTTATTTGAAAGAAGTGGCGTTGCCTTTTCAGCAAAAGTAGCAGGTGTTTCAGTAATGATGTATTTGGGATGTTCTTGGTTCTTCCTTCAGAGCCCTCTTATCATGGCGAGTCATTTGGCAAGGTTGCTCAGTCAGGTTTCATTTCAAGAAAAGCTTGAAGCATGGATTTAGTTTGTAACCAGTTCAAGACAGAACTTAAGCACACTTTGGATTTCATATCTTCCAACAGTTCCCAAACGGAAAGGGGGGGGGCACTCTCCTTGCATACAGTGCTGAATTTAGGGTGGTTCCCCAGCATAGGGGTCCAAGTTGAGCATGTTGAGAATTCCTTTTTTTTTTTTTTTTAATTTTAAAAGACCTTTATTTACTTATAAAAATTACAGAAAAACAAATACATAAAAATAATACACACGAACACATATTATTCAATTACAAAAACACAACAATATATATATATAGCAAATAAACAATATTTCCAAATTGTACCATTATAAGATCAGCCTCAAAGTCTCGGTAATTTAAAGTTTGATCTTTACAATTTTTATGATCTTGAACCGAGGAACTCAAAATATAAAAGTCAGATAAAGAGAAAGCCGGAGCGAAAAGAAGAAAAACAGGAGCGGAAAGAGAACAAATAGGAGGAGAGATCCCAGGTAAGTCAGTAAAAAAGAAAAAAGGGGAGAGGGTAAGACAAGGGAGGGGATGGGATAAAATAGGGAGGAAGGGGAGAAAAAAAAAAAGGGGGGGGGGGAGGAAAGGAAAGGTGAGAAAAGTAAAAGCAAGAAAGTAAAAGTAAGTATGATGTAAAGTAGAATAGCGGTGTGACTTCCAAACACTTATCATCGGTTCCCTCTCATAATAAAGTTCTATTAAGCTTCTCCTTTTCTTTTTATTAAATATCTTTCTCTACTCCCATCACCTTATTTCCTAATCTCTTATGTCTCTTAGTCTAAACATATCACTAATTTTGTGCTTATTTTTTGTTTGCAAAAATACTCATCCACATATTTCCATTCCTCTTTGACTTTTTGTTTAGGTATCCTTCTAATCGTTGCGGTTAACTTTGCTAGTGTCATGTATTCTGTCAGTTTTAAGTACCAGTCATGAATTGTTGGGATCTTATCTCCTCTCCAATTTTGGGCAATCAGCATTCTGGCTGCCGCACAGAGCATGTTGAGAATTCCATTCCTCCCGATGTGTGGGATTCTAACATGTCATGTGTCTGTTTACATTCCTGCACTGATTATTGGAGTCTTGTGAACGGAAAGGGAGATACGCTGTTTCCGCTCTGTATAGCTATTGCTTTTGCAGTTCTCTCTCCGAGGAAGAAAGACACAGAGAGAAGCCATGTTTTCTTTGTTCTGTTCTGTTTGATTTAATTTGCAATAAATTAGGCTTGGACCCAGGTGTCGCTGTGGTTAAACCACTGAGCCTATAGGGCTTGCTGATCAGAAGGTCGGCGGTTCGAATCCCTGTGACGGGGTGAGCTCCCGTTGCTTGGTCCCACCTCCTGCCCACCTAACAGTTCGAAAGCACGTCAAAATGCAAGTAGATAAATAGGAACCGCCACAGCAGGAAGGTAAACGGCGTTTCCATGTGCTGCTCTGGTTTGCCAGAAGTGGCTTTGTCCTGCTGGCCACATGACCTGGAAGCTATACGCCGGCTCCCTCGGCCAATAATGCGAGATGAGCGTGCAACCCCAGAGTCGGTCACGACTGGACCTAATGGTCAGGGGTCCCTTTACGTTTACCTATTGCTTTAATAGATAACAGCTATGGTTTAATAGATAACAGGCTTGGATGTTACTCCTCAAGGCTGAGTTTCTGCTAGTCGTGCTCCACCATGTCCTTGGATATGGGTCACATCAGCGCGACGGGAGACCGGAGTGATGAATCCCGGGCGACACTGAGTTGCGGGGGGGGGGGGGGCACCAGCCTCGGCGTTTTCACCCAACAGGGGGGGAGCAAAAATGAAAAGAGCCATCATTGAGAAGATTCATTTGGGGACACCAAACTTTGGCCTTGCTACATGTAGAATTCTCCATCTCTAATCCAACAGCCAGACCTAAGCATGTCCATCTTTTGTTAAAATGCTAAAACCTTAATAACAGTGATTGGTGTCTAAGAAAGGCGGGAGGCTAACAAGGAAGGTTCTTCTTTACTTGCTGATAGGCATCTAGCTTTTACAAAAGAGCCTGCACTCATATGAACCTTCCTGGGATTGATGATTTGCTTGCCGGCCCACTGTCAAGGTCCATGAGATTGGTGGGCCCTAGAGACAGGTTTCCTTTCAGAGGTGCCTCATTTATCTCTGGGATTCTCTCTCAAAGGAAGTACATATGCCCCCAGTTTTGTTAACTTTAATTGGACCTTGGAAACTTTTGTTTTGTTTTGTTTCAATCTGTATTTTACGAGGAGTGCTGTGCTAAGCTCTTAAACTGCAGCCATTTTTAGTTTTGTGATTGGATTGCTTTGTGTGTATTGTAAAAATTGTGTCCGGAGGGGGGCAATCAGATTCAGAAACCACATCCTATGGGGAATACTTGAAAGCGTCAGGTACGCTTAGCTTGGAGAAGAGAAGATTAAGGGGAGGCATGATTGCCGTCTTCAAATACGATGGCCTTTCGCATAGAAGATAAAATATGTTTCTGAATGCCAGTTGCTGGAAACAGGCCATTGGATTGATCCAGGAGACTCTTCTGAGTAGACATTATTTGTTGCTCCAGTAAGCAGGATTAGAACTAGGAGCACAGGAGGAAGCTGCCTTATACTGAGTCAGACCCAGCGGTCGATCTAGCTCAGTATTGTCTATATCGATGGGCAGTGTCTCTCCAGCATTTCTGGTAGGGCATCGCTCCCAGCCCTACCTGGAAGGTTGAACCTGGGACCTTCTACATTCAAGACAGATGCTCTACCACTAAGTCCCCCTCTGTAACTAATGAATGGAAATTGCAGGAAGCAGATTTCATGTAACATTCATAGAAACCTCGTAACAGTACAAGCTAGCTGACATTGGAACAGATTGTCTTGGAAGGTGATAGGATCTCTCTCACTAGAGGTCTTTAAGCAGTGGCTGGACTGCCATTTGTCAGGTCTTCTCTAGATGCCCCCCACATTATAGATACTGCACTTAGCACACTGTGTTGGACTAGAAGACCACTAGATGACTTTCCAGTACTTAGAGTCTACATTTGTAAGCCTCTTTGGGAGACCTTTGCCCTGAATGGCAACATATAAATTCCCCAAATAAATACATTTTTGTGCAATGCAGTAATTGGTCTACAGGGTAGACATGACCATAGACAGTAAGGTCTGTGTTGGGGAGATACAGTTTTCTACTTGAACATGCATCCAGGACAAGCTCTCACTCACTCACTCCAAGTGAGTAACAAATTATAATAATTTTTAAAAGGCAAATATGGCCTCTTAAGTTTCCTCCATCTTTTCCTTTTAACTTACTAGCATCTGTTGTTTTTGTTTTTATTTTTACTATGGGGTAGGTCTTCATGTTTTACCAAGACTAAATAAAAATGAAGTACAGTATCTTAACGTATTATGCATGTCTTAATACCGCAGTATCGCCAACATCTCTCCATCAAAATTGCATGGTTGAATAATGCCCTTTAATGGTTTTGCACAAGCTAAGTTTATAAATATTCATGTGTAAGCACCCTTATTAGTATGTGTTAGATAATGAATATTAATGACTAGCTTACTCATGCAAAAGCAAGTGAACACTGTACAAGATGAGCATGGATATTTTCATTAGGACAAAGCAAGGAAGAGCATATCAGCCCAGCCTCTTGCAGGTGATACTACTATTTACATTCTTCCAGTCATACTGTAAATAATATTTAATTGTTTTACTGCCAATTATCTCTCCCTGCCCAAAGAAGAAATGTGATCTGCTCAAGATATGAACATATTTTTGTTTTAAGACTCCCAATAGGCAGGAGTATGATTAAGCCAAATATTTGACAACAATTAAACTAAACCAATGAACATTTGCATTAATTTTATGAACACAGTTTCAGTATCACTATAATTTCATAATTTTATTAGCATGCAATGCATACCTAACTCACAGGCTTAGTATATAAGAGGAACAAACCAATACTAGCCATGTGTACTTAGAAGTAAACCCCACTAATTTAGTGAGATATGCTTCCAAGTTAGTTTGCTTAAGATTGTAGCCAGGATTCCTAAAGGGACTCTAAAGTATACATCAAAATTGATAATTAAATAAGCAGTTGATAAATACATTTTAAAAATTATAATAATTTGTACACTTAGCTGTAAGGCTAGTTCACACATGCTGGTTCACTTGAATGGCAGCAACATATGAACAGCAGCAGTGGTATGATAGAATCATTCAGAATTGTAGACCTCAAAGGGCAAGTAGTCCAATCCCCTGCAATGCAGGAATCACAACTAAAGCATTCATGATAGATAGCCATTGGGATTTGAATGTATATTGCGGATAGGGCCTAATTTACATTCCCCAAACCAATACACAAATCAAAACATAGATAGCCTTTGAAATTCACACTTCTCTGTCCATTCCCCCACTTTAAAATGCATAAAAATATGCACAAAAATGCTTAGAATTTCCATGCAGATCTATGTCTATATCTATACCTAGAGAAAACTGTTAAGAGGAGAAACAGCAGCAGCAACAACAACAACAACACTTTATTTATACCCCGCCACTCTGGGCGGCTCCCAACAGAATGTTAAAAACATGATAAAACATCAAACATTAAAAACTTCTCTAAACCTTCAGATGTTTTCTAAAAGACAGGTACTGTAGTTGTTTATTTCCTTGACGTCTGATGGGAGGGTGTTCCACAGGGTGGGCGCCACTACCGAGAAGGCCCTCTGCCTAGTTCCCTGATTCATCCATCATCACCCTGAATCTATTGATCATTAATTTTCTTAGAATTTTGAAGTGTCAGGCATAGCTCTAGTGGCTTTAGCCCAAACGTAGCACAGTTTTCCTGCACAGCGCAGAAGCTAGTTGAGGTGGAAATGACTAGTCGGCTAGACGCAGAATAACTATTTACAGGATTTATTAAAAGAAAATAAAAGCAGCAGAGTTTCTGCATACAAAGCAAAGCAAAATAAATCCTCTCTGTCTCTCCAACCATATACACAGCACTTCTACTCCTAACACCTAACATGAAACAACTGTGCTAGCATTCCTAGATGACAGAGTTCAGTGCTGGTCGTTAACCAATCAGAGAGAGTAGTTTCCAGGTCAGGCAGACCTTGGCTTTCTGCCAAGAGTAAATTGACACTGCCTTGAGTTAATTGTATGAAGCAAGAATCTGTAAGTTTCCCATGAGAACCAATTAACCAATTAACAGAAACTGAACAAATTTGTATCCTTTGTCCTCCTCTGAACATCTGTGAAGACACACACCGAATCATTCCAGGTCTGCTTCCTCTTTCCCTGCCTGTGTTTCTTGGGGCATCCACCCACCTATCTTAGCTTTCCCTTCTGCCCCAAACAATGCACCCAGCCCTCATTGCTTTCCCTTTCTTCATGGAAGGTGATCAAGGGGTTGTGAAGGAAACTTAAGCCACACTGTGGCAAGAATGTGAGCATTGAGCTGGAAGAAACTGGAGTTTAAGTTGCTGCTCCCTGCCCCTGCCATTTTGATTTTCCTACTCACATAAGAGTCAGGTTTGCATAGAAATACCCTTTTCGGAGATTGCTCACATCAGCAGGATTTTGCATTTATTGCAGTGAGTTTGTTGACTTTGTAGTGGTACTTTTCTTTTTTAAAACATGACCTTCAGTCGATCAGCTTTACATGGTGATGAATAAATAATATAGTACTTGTACTGCGATTTCAGGGACCCAGGTGTAGCTGTGGGTTAAACCACTGAGCCTAGGGCTTGCCGATCAGAAGGTCGGCGGTTCGAATCCCCGCGACGGGGTGAGCTCCCGTTGCTTGGTCCCAGCTCCTGCCAACCTAGCAGTTCGAAAGCACGTCAAAATGCAAGTAGATACATAGGAACCGCTACAGTGGGAAGGTAAACGGTGTTTCCACGTGCTGCTCTGGTTTGCCAGAAGCGGCTTTGTCATGCTGGCCACATGACCTGGAAGCTGTACGCCGGCTCCCTCGGCCAATAATGCGAGATGAGCGCGCAACCCCAGAGTCGATCACGACTGGACCTAATGGTCAGGGGTCCCTTTACCTTTACCTTTACTGCGATTTCAAGTGTCCAAAGTGTTAAACATAGTGCTTGTTTTAATAGCTGCCTTGAATATCCTTCAATAAAGACACAGCAAGCAGGCCCAGCCCTCTGATGAGGCAGAGTGAAGCAGCTGCCTCAGGCATCAGATGTTGAGGGGTGGGGAGGGGACAGAGGTGTGAGTGCCCTGCGGCCAGCCCTGTGTCACTCTTTGCTAGCCTGCTCAAGGGCACTGGAAGATATTTTCCCAGGATGGGCCTCGGAGAAGGGTGCCATATTGCCCTTCATCGTGGGCAACAAAATGTCTTGAGCCAGCCCTGGCTAATTATAGCAGTGTTGTGTTGTAAGAGAGTGACAAATAACCGACCCAGTGCAAGGGGAGGCAGAGATTCAAACCACTGTATTGGCTTTCCCTCATTCTTAAATTTTTTCTCACCTTTACAGCAAAAAAGAGACCAATTTTACTCTACTATTCAGCCCATTTAAAAATGGAGTCAAATCCTAAGTAACTCCCCTTTGCAGGAACACTAGGGCACTTAAGAGAGGCTATGCCCTAATCAAAAAGCAATGAAGTGGGCGGAACCTATATAGAGCAAATCTTAACTAGCATAGCTAAATGAGACTCATGAATAAACTTTATATGAAGATCTTGCCCATGGCTAAGGTCGTGGGTGAGTAATGTAGCTTTATATTAAGTGCTTGTGTAGAATTTTGGTGTCAGTTCTTCTTGCAGCAAATTGCAGGAAAAAACATTACTTCAGCAACACTTAAAGGGGATCAACTATAGAAACAAGAAGCTCCCCCACATCAACAGCTTTTAGAGCAAGATGTTGCGTCCTTGGGAGTTCACTGCTGGAGTTCAGTAACAACTAACGATTTGCATGGGTATATAACTACAAAAGAGTGTCGCACTCTTTCTGTCTTTCCATCTGTGCCACTGTAGATATGTACTCAAAAGAGATTGATCCAAACTGAATTTGTGGTAGGCGAGATGCTGGCATACTTATGTTGATCTGACTGGAAACTTTCAAGGAAGTCCCCCCCCCCGGCTGCCATCCTTTCCCTTCACTCCCCATGGTGTAAACAGTACATAAAGTAGCACTGGCTTTGGGGAAAAAAACAAATCTAGATTTTGTCCCCTAATCAAATTTTTGAGTTTGGTAGGGAATTGCAGCGTCACTATTGAGGCCCTGCCTTAGTTTCAAGAAGCATCACTGTGAAAGATATGCAAAGTAAGACTGTAGACTTGGGGGTTATGTTGGGGCCCCTACTGTAAAGAATCTAAAACCCTTTCCTGAACTTTTAATTGTCATTTTAAAAGGGTTGCCATGTGTCCTCTTTTTCTAGGACACGTCCACTTTTTCATGGGTAGAGTCATCATAGTGATCCATAGTTAAAAGTAGAAGTCAGCAAACGTACTCTTTTTTGCTCTTCAAAATATTGTTGTTTGTTGTTTAGTCATTTAGTCGTGTCCGACTCTTCGTGACCCCATGGACCGGAGCTCGCCAGGCACTCCTGTCTTCCACTGCCTCCCGCAGCCTGGTCAAACTCATGTTGGTAGCTTCGAGAACACTGTCCAACCATCTCGTCCTCTGTCGTCTCCTTCTCCTTGTGCCCTCAATCTTTCCCAACATCAGGGTCTTTTCCAGGGAGTCTTCTCTTCTCATGAGGTGGCCAAAGTATTGGAGCCTCAGCTTTAGGATCTGTCCTTCCAGTGAGCACTCGGGGCTGATTTCCTTCAGAATGGTTTGATCTTCTAGCAGTCCATAAGACTCTCAAGAGTCTCCTCCAGCACCATAATTCAAAAGCATCAATTCTTTGGCGATCAGCCTTCTTTATGGTCCAGCTCTCACTTCCATACATCACTACTGGGAAAACCATAGCTTTAAATATACGGACCTTTGTAGGCAAGGTGATGTCTCTGGTTTTTAAGATGCTGTCTAGGTTTGCCATCGCTTTTCTCCCAAGAAGCAGGCGTCTTTTAATTTCGTGACTGCTGTCACCATCTGCAGTGATCAGGGAACCCAAGAAAGTAAAATCTTTCAGTGCATCCATTTCTTCCCCTTCTATTTGCCAGGAGGTGATGGGACCAGTGACCATGATCTTAGCCCTAAATGATACGCCTTTTCCCATGTGGAATTCAAAGGAATTCCCAATCTGGCTCAGTTGACTCATTAAAACATGCTGATGATATTTGCTGTAGGATGTCTACACCCATTTCAGGGCACTCACAGAGACTACTTCTGCTCCAAAGGAGAGACAGGCTGTGCCAATAGTTCCTAGTCCTGATAATTTCTACTGCACCCAAAATGCCAACTCACTTCTATGGACCTATATGCAGGTTTTACAAGGAGCAGGAGGAGAGCCAGCGTGGTGTGAGAGCCAGTGTGGTGTAGTGATTAAGAGCGATAGACTTGTAATCTGGGTAACTGGGTTCGTGTCTCCGCTCCTCCCATAGCTGCCAAGTCCGGGTCGTAAAGATCTGGGATCGGCAGCGCGCGCATGACCGGAAGTTGCGTGACGCAACTTCCGGTGGCGCTTCGCCCTTCTATGGACATCAGAAAATGGTGGCGCCAGCGCCGGAAGTCGCTTCCGCGCATGACCGGAAACACGTAAAAGCGACTTCCGGCGCCGGCACCGCCATTTTCTGATGCCCATAGAAGGGCGAAGCGCCACCAGAAGTCGTGTCACGCAACTTCCGGTCATGCGCGGAAGCGACTTCCGGCGCCGGCGTCGCCATTTTCTGGTGCCCATAGAAGGGCAAAGCGGCACCAGAAAAATGGCCGCCGGGAAGAAGCGAATTTAAGGGAGAATGCCGGGATTTATCAGCAAACGGGAGACCGCCGGGAAACAGTAAGAAAAAAGGGTTTTTCCCGGCGGATACGGGATACTTGGCAGCTATGTCTCCTCCACATGCAGCTGCTGGGTGACCTTGGGCTAGTCACACTTCTTTGACGTCTCTCAGCCTTACTCACCTCACAGAGTGTTTGTTGTGGGGGAGGAAGGGAAAGGAGAATGTTAGCTGCTTTGAGACTCCTTCGGGTAGTGATAAAGCGGGAGATCAAATCCAAACTCCTCCTCCTCCTCCTCCTCCTCCTCCTCCTCCTTCTTCTTCTTCTTCTTCTTCTTCTTCTTCTTCTTCTTCTTCTTCTTCATATTTATGAGAACATGTTATGGCCACCACCTTGTTCCCTCAACAGGGCCTTATTCAAAGCATTATGAATAATGGAGCACATTATGGTGCATCATGGGAGCCAACTGCGCTTCTGAAAGCAGGGTCACATTGCATTTACAGAGGGGAAATAGCTCTTTTGGATTCAGATATAAAATAAAGAATACATTTGCTCTTTAGCAAATTAATTCATAGGATGAAGACAAAGAGAATAAAAGCAAGGCCCAGGCGGACAATTTTATGCCCCTCTGCATTGCCCGGAGAGCTCCCTTTGGGTAACAATGTATAAGAACTCCTGACAGACAAAGTGTGGCCCTAATGTTGGCCAAAGGCTAAGTGGGCTTCCCATTAAGCAGGTGTGCTATGAGGGCTTATATACTCTTCAGTAAAGCACCTGCTGTTATTCAGGTTACACAAGCCACATTTGGTGTTTAGGCAACACACCAAAGTGTGTTTCCCACCAAAGTCAAAACATCATTCGGTATTTGGGTTTCCCATCCATTTCCCACCAAGGCAGGTCACTTCTGCTGTTTGGATTTTCCACCAAACAGTGTAAGGCTAACAAAAACTTGGAAGGAAATCAACACAGATAAGCTTCTGCCAATCCTACACATTGACACTTGCAGTAGGGAGTTATCAGCTTGCCTAGGAAGTTACCTAGAAGCTTACAATTCCCACACACTTGTATCTCAGCGTAACAGGAATGGAATTTATGGAATAAGCAGAATTAACCATTTTAAGGGCCAGACCCTCAGAATTTCTAGGCATTATCTGGACTTTTGAGAGGCTATTGCTGGACACAATCCTGTCTTGTCGAGATACCAATCATCGTCCACAATATGGCAATACACATGTCTGGTGTTTGCATCTGTGGCCAAGTCACATTGTAAAAGGAAGAAGAAAGAGGCAAATACCACTGTTTGTACTGATAAGACTATTGTCAGGAGGATGGGCAGGAGTCAGGCTATAGGGCCTGTAGTGCTCTGCAGGACTGGGGCCTGCCTCAGCTTATGCTGGAGAAGCAAGGAGTGGCCACGCAGGTGAGGCCACTTGATAACTCACTGCACCTGGTGGCAAGAGCTGGGAGGGATAAAAGCTCAGCATTTCCCTTCAGCTCTTTACTACAGCAACGCGATCCCTGCCTTGTTGCATCTGGCCTCCTGTTCCTTGATCCTTCGCCATGCTCTTTGACTCTTGGACCTTCGCCTTGCCGACGCCTTGCTCCTCAACCCTTGGACCTTCACCTTGCCGACGCCTTGCTCCTCAACTCCCAGACCTCCGCCTTGCTCCTTGACCCTCGGGCCCTTGCCTCCGTGACACCCTGCTTCCCAACCTTCGGTTCCTTGACCCTGTGACTGCCTGCTGCTGGACCTTTAGCACCACACCATCCAGACCCTGTTCCTGCTTCCACACCACCATCTTGCTCCCGGTCCTGATGTCCTCAGGCGGGCCTGCTACCTCCCGCCGACCAGACCGTGACAACTATCCCTCAAATATGTAGGAATCCTTCTTCCTTGTGACCATTTCCCATCTCTTTCACTTTATTTATTTATTTATAAAAAATAGATATCACAGCAGTTTACAATATAAAAACACAGTCAGACAAAGTTAATAAAAAAGTTAAAAATTAATTAAAAACAAACCCCCATAGACCATTGTGGGGGGTGTACTCACCCTGATGGAATAGAAAAGTTTTCAGCAGGGGTTTAAAAGTTGGCACAGAAGGCGCCCACTGAATCTCTATCAGCAGGGTGTTCCACACAACTGGGCGATGACACAAAAGGCTCAGTTTCTGATCCCGCCCACAGCAATCTTCCAAGAAGGCCTTCCCAAATGGAACTCTTGCCCTCGGTCTGCTGATGAATGGCATCATCAGGAAAGCAATGCAGGGAGACTTCTATTCCAGTGCTCACAAAGAAGCAAAACCAGGGGTCCCCAGACTTACCGAGCGGCGGGCCGGTGCCCGCCGCGCCGACCGCGCGGTGGGCCGGACGGCAGGGGAGTGCGCGCGCAGCGGGCCGGAGGGCGGGGGAGTGCGCGCCCGTGCGCATGCGCACGCGCACACGGGCGGGAAAAAAATCACCGAAAATCGCTTGTGCGCATGCGTATGGGCCTCCCCCGACCCGGAAGTGCACCAGAAATGACCTCTTCCGGGTCGGGAGAGGCCCGTACGCATGCGCACAAAGAATTTTCGGCGATTTTTTGCCGATTTTTTAGATCGCCGCTGCGCCGCGCGCCGCGAGAGCGGGCGGCGGCAGCGGGCGGCGGGGGTCGTCGCGGGCCGGATTGGAAGGCCGATTGGGCCGCATCCGGCCCGGGGGCCGTAGTTTGGGGACCCCTGAGCAAAACCATGGCCGTTATTCTGGCCATTGAGTGTGAAGCCATTGGAATGACAGAGAAGGACCTGGCACCTGCGTTTAATTTTATCAACACTTAATATAATATTGTCATAGATTTGGAGTACCAGAGCTGTCCATGGAGCCACAGGTTAATTCTGTGTCTATCAGCTCCCTACCTGCCTGCAGACTGTCTCACCAGAGTGGTGCATGCTCTGGTTATCTCCCGCTTGGACTACTGCAATGCGCTCTACGTGGGGCTACCTTTGAAGGTGACTGCAATTAATCCAGAATGCGGCAGCTAGACTGGTGACTGGGAGTGGCCGCCGAGACCACATAACACCGGTCCTAAGAGACCTACATTGGCTCCCAGTATGTTTCCGAGCACAATTCAAAGTGTTCGGGCTGACCTTTAAAGCCCTAAACGGCCTCGGTCCTGTATACCTGAAGGAGCATCTCCACCCCCATTGTTCTGTCTGGACACTGAGGTCCGGCCCTGAGAGCCTTCTGGCAGTTCCCTCATTGCGAGAAGTAAGGTTACAGGGAACCAGGCAGAGGGCCTTCTCAGTACGGTCATACCTCGGGTTGCATTAGCTGCGGGTTGCGTATTTTCATTTTAAGAACACGGCAGACCTGGAAGTGTTTACTTCTGGGTTCCGCCGTGCGCACATGCGCAGAAGCACTCTACCAGCACTTTGCACATGCTCAAAAGTGCAGCTCTGGATGTGTACTTTTCGGGGTGCAAACGGCACCCCGTGTCAGGAGTATGGGCAGGAGTCAGGTTCTGGGGCCTGTAGTGCTTTGCAGGACTGGGGCCTGCCTCAGCTTGTGCTAGAGAAGCAGGGAGTGGCCACTCAGGTGAGGCCTCAGCTTGTGCTGGAGAGGCAAGGAGTGACCACTCAGGTGAGACCACTTGATATCTCACTGCACCTGGTGGCAGGAGCTGGGAGGGATAAAAGCTCAGCATTTCCCTTCAGCTCTTTGCCACAGCAACACTATCCCTGCCTGGTTGCATCTGGCCTCTTGCTCCTTGGACCCTTGCCTTGCCGACGCCTTGATCCTCAACCCTTGGACCTCTGCCTTGTCGACGCCTTGCTTCTCAACTCCCAGACCTTCGCCTCTGCCTTGCTCCTTGACCCTGCGACTGCCTGCTGCTGGGCCCTCAACCCTGCACCTGTTCCTGCTTCTACACCACCATCTTGCCTCTGGTTCTGACGTCCTCAGCCAGGGCTTCAACCTGAAGGAGCGTCTCCACCCCCATCGTTTAGCCCGGACACTGAGATCCAGCGCCGAGGGCCTTCTGGTGGTTCCCTCACTGCGAGAAGCAAAGCTACAGGGAACCAGGCAGGGGGCCTTTTCGGTAGTGGCACCCACCCTGTGGAACGCCCTCCCATCGGAGGTCAAGGAGATAAACAACTACCTGACATTTAGAAAACACCTAAAGGCAGCCCTGTTTAGGGAAGTTTTTAATCTGTGATATTTTAATGTATTTTGGTATTTGCTGGAAGCCGCCCAGAGTGGTGGGGGAAACCCAGCCACATGTGTGGGGTATAAATAATAAATAATAATAAATAATACTGTGCCCCGATTTTCCCAATGGAAATGCAGCCCTGGGTAAGTGCCTGGAAGTGGGACATTCCAGGATAAAATCAGAAATTAGGATGGCTTCTCTAAATCAGGGACGTCCCTGGAAAACAGGGACATTTGGAGAGTCTGCACTGCACTGCACTGCATTTTATTTTATTTTATTTTATTACTGTTTAACCTTTAATTGTTAGTCCCTTTTCCATAGAAACCATACTCAATGTAAAAGGGCACACATTGACTTTGTTGCCTCCTTCTTAGGCCCCGTACCATAAAACTGGTGGTTGAGGTCTAATGCTAGAACTGAATCATTTAAATGGGTATGCCAGTATCTATTGCAGCCAGCACCTCTACTCTGTGTATTCTGTAATGTCAGGGGAGGTTTGTGGGTTGCTTGTATTATCTTTGGAGGAATTCTCCACAGTCCAAGAAAGGGAAGATTAAGAAAGAAAGAGTAAATTAAAGACCTTTAAAGCATGGGGGGTGGAGGTGAGGAGACGCACAAAGATACAACAGAGTCAATATTTTCAAATTACCATCATAATGGAGCTTAAAATAGTTTCAGCAGTATAGTTTGAATGTGTCAATAAAGTATTGGATACAGAAGCACTGGTTGATTAAAATGTATTTAAAGTTTGAAAAGCCTTCGGCAAGGTCTTTTACAAGATGCTATTCCCAAGTCAAACAAAAAACAAAACCTACATATCTAAGGGTCAGGAGGTAAAGTACTGTCAAAGATCAATAACCGGCCCCCAAACCTAGAAATAAGAGTAAAAACAAATTGTTAAATTTCAGCTTCAAGGTTGCACAATAAACACAGAGATCAGATAAATGCAGCTCGGCAACTGGCTTATTATTTAGACTTGCTTTCTTCAGATAAACAAAAAAATTCCTTCAGTAGCACCTTAAAGACCAACTAAGTTTTTATTTTGGTATGAGCTTTCGTGTGCATGCACACTTCTTCAGATGAAGAAGTGTGCATGCACACGAAAGCTCATACCAAAATAAAAACTTAGTTGGTCTTTAAGGTGCTACTGAAGGAATTTTTTTATTTTACTTCGATCCAGACCAACACGGCTACCTACCTGTATTCAGATAAACAGATTGCATAATTTTGTCCCCAATAATAGAAGAAAGCATGGAACTCTGTGGGATGGTATAACTGCAGCTCTCGATTCTTGCATGTACTGTAAATTAGAATGGGGGTTCACTTTTTAATTCAAAGCTACCTAACACACACTTTCTGAACCAATATACAAACCAAAACCCACCTTTCACTCAAAACTCACACTTCTCCAAATTCTGTAATGCAGTTGTCTACCCCCCCCCCCAAAAACCCACATACAAATATCTGCACATTTGAATCATATAATTGTAGAGTTGGAAGGGAACCAGATGATTATCTAGTACAACCCTCTGCAATGCAGGAATTGTTTGGCCCAATGTGGGGCTCAAACACATAAGTCGCATGCTCTGCTGAGGGGAAAGATTGTGCAAAAATGTGCATATTGGAGGAAACAATCTACAGTGGTGCCTCGACTTACTAATTTAATCCGTTCCGAAGGCACCTTCGTAAGTCAAAAAATGCCATTGGAAACACGATTTCCCACCGGAATGCATTGGAAACGGGGAAATTCGTAAGTCGAAGCAAACCTATCTAAAAATTCGTAAGTCGAAAAATCCCTATCTAAAACCGCCGCAGTTTGTTTCAGATGTCGAGACATTCATAAGCGTCATTACCCCCATTCGTAAGTCGAAAAATTAGGTTGTCGAGTCATTTGTAAATCAAGGTACCACTGTACAAAAAATGTAATATATTGGGGAAAATAGCTGGGGGAAATGTGTATACAGTCGTACCTTGGGTTACAGATGCTTTAGGTTGCATCTTTTTGGGTTGTGCACCGCGCAAACCCGGGATTACCCAAATGGGTTACTTTTGGGTTTCGGCGCTTGTGCATGCGCAGAACTGCTAAATCGTGCTTTGTGCATGCGCAGAAGCGAGCGTCTACTGTATTAGGCAAAGTCAGAGGGTTCAGTGTAGCACGACTGGATCAGCTGCAGGGGCGCCACAAAAATGCTGCAGAATGGAGCACAAAATGCGGGTGGGTGTGCCAAATTTTAGTGTCACACTGGACACTTGAAATTTGAGAGCCCAAAGTCCGCCACTGGCAAAATGGTGTATATTCACAGATTGTGCATGGAATTGTGTGTGAATATTAATAATTTCTTTTTAAAACAAAACCACAAGCTCATGAGCAAATGAGACGGACTGAAGTTAAGACTAGAGAAATGAGAAGCTGAGATAAACAAAAAATTATCAAGCTAACGTAAGTAGAAATGAGACAAATAAAAGGAGTTTGAATTAGGGACACATTTATTGGCGTAATATCTGCAGGCAAAATGGAAGCAGAGTGGGAAGCTATTCTCGAATGACTCCCTTGTGTATGCCAAATCCTGTCCACATCCAGGGGAATGAGAAGGCAAAGCTACAAGGCCTGGATCCCCTCACCCAGTGAGTAGGGAGACCTTCCTCCACTGCCTTTCTGGGCCCCACAACTCCTGGCAAATGAGAGAGGTTAGCCTCAAGAATGTTCTATATCCAGGATAAGTCCTCCAAGCCAACGAAGCTGGCTTCCAGAAAGGCCCCATTGCGTGTCACCTGCTCCCTTCTCCCATACTAACTTTTCCTGCAAATTCCTGTTCAAAATGTGACCAGTTAATGTGACACCTGTGCTGAAATCCTTACTGTTTCTGGCCTGCAGTAAAGAGTAGATGAAATAACCTCTTCAACTCGATCAATCTGTGGACAAACAAACAAAATGCTCCTCATCCTTTAAGTGTCTGGAAATCCTGGATTGAAACCTAGAGTGGGAAGACCAAAAGTGACCAAAGAGAACATGATGTGGGCTTATAAACTCTATGGCCATGCTCCATTAACTATTCCCGCCCCTTCCCTGTCACAGGAGTGAAACGAAGCTTAATAATAATAATAACAACAATAACAATAACAATAATAATAATAATAATAATAATAATAAATTTCTACCCCACCCATCTTCGGGTTTCTCCAGCCACTCTGGGTGGCTTTCAACAGAACATTAAAAACAGAATAAAACTTCAAACATTAAAAACTTCCCTAAACAGGGCTGCCTTCAGATGTCTTCTAAAAGTAGGATAGTTGTTTATTTCCTTGACATCTGACGGGAGGGCATTCCACAGGGTGGGCGCCACTACCAAGAAGGCCCTCTGCCTGGTTCCCTATAACCTCACTTCTCACAGTGAGGGAACCGCCAGAAGACCCTCGGAGCTGGACCTCAGTGTCTGGGCTGAACAATGGGGGTGGAGACACTCCTTAACGTATACTGGGCCGAGGCCGTTTAGGGCTTTAAAGGTCAGCCCCAACACTTTGAATTGTGCTCGGAAACGTACTGGGAACCAATGTAGGTCTTTCAAGACCAGTGTTATATGGTCTCAGCAGCCACTCCCAGTCACCAGTCTAGCTGCTGCATTCTGGATTAGTTGCAGTTTCCGGGTCACCTTCAAAGTACAGTAGCCCCACGTAAAGTGCATTACAGTAGTCCAAGTGCAGCCTTGAAACATCTCTGACTACAATTCTATAATAAAGATAAGTTTAGAATGGATTTTCAATAGGAGTATAGCATCTAGATCTAGGGAAGTAATAGTACCACTGTATTCTGCTCTGGTCAGACCTCACCTGGAGTACTGTGTCCAGTTCTGGGCACCACAGTTCAAGAAGGATACTGACAAGCTGGAACGTGTCCAGAAGAGGGCAACCAAAATGGTCAAAGGCCTGGAAACGATGCCTTATGAGGAACGGCTTAGGAAGCTGGGTATGTTTAGCCTGGAGAAGAGAAGGTTAAGGGGTGATATGATAGCCATGTTCAAATATATGAAAGGATGTCATATGGAGGAGGGAGAAAGATTGTTTTCTGCTGCTCCAGAGAAGCGGGCACGGAGCAATGGATTCAAACTTCAAGAAAGAAGATTCCACCTAAACATTAGGAAGAACTTCCTGACAGTAAGAGCTGTTCAGCAGTGGAATTTGCAACCAAGGAGTGTGGTGGAGTCTCCTTCTTTGGAGGTCTTTAAGCAGAGGCTTGACAGGCATATGTCAGGAATGCTTTGATGGTGTTTCCTGCTTGGCAGGGGGTTGGACTGGATGGCCCTTGTGGTCTCTTCCAACTCTATGAGTCTATGATTCTATGATTCTGGAGACCCAGGGTGTACCAAACAATGTTTCCTCCTGCTGAATATGGATATTCCAAGGTACCCAATTTCATCCCCCTGCTTCAGTTTCCACTGTCTTTCTCCAAACCACTGAAGAAGCTCAGTCCTCATTGGGTTGTTTTGGGTGGAGATCCCTCTCACCAGCTATTAGGTTTTCCCCTTCAGTCAGGTGATGTTGTGTAATTGTGAAGTTCTACATACTTTGGGGCTTCCTCTCTTGTGGGTCAATGGTCCTATTTTGACTACAAAAAGATCCTCACTCTGACAGTGTGTTCAACATAAGACACTCATTGTGTGTCTTGAGAATTATCAGTATAGTGGAATTCCAACCATGTCTTCCTCAGAAGCTAGCTTCACCAAACGGTGCACAGCATTTAATGTTCTCACCCTAAAGTGGTACACTTTTGCAGGGAAATGTTCAAGGAAACGCAAGCATCAATCCATCCTTCAAACCTGCACATATGCAAAGAAAGAAAGAAAAAAAAGCAAAACACAAAGCAAAAGAAGAGCAAAAGAGACTTTGCTATGTTCTTGAGAAGAAACAGAGTTGTGGAACACACACTATTAATAATTGAAACTTGTAAATAAATAAAGCAACAAAGAGCTTACTGTCATTGAAATGATTAAGTGCCTTTGGTGTTTTCTAGCTCTTCTCAGCAGCTGCCTGGGAAAAAGAAGCATTTCTAAACAAAGTGTTTCCTCCTTTTTGCTGCTGTACCCTCTGCTATTGTGAAAATGCTGTCATTAAGATTCTCCTCTAGCTTTTGAAACTAGAAAAGGGGGGGGGGGGTATTTCTACTTTTCCTCTTCTAAAGTTTCAAGCATACATACAGCATAGCCTCTTCTCAATATCATAGACCTTTCAAAAATATTGCTGCCATTAAATTTGATTTTCTATATTTTTTTAAAAAAATAGTAATTGTTTTAACATTTCTTTCAGATTCCAAGCTAACACCTGCAAGCTACATCTCCCTAGCCATAGTCATAGAATCATAGAGTTGGAAGAGACCACAAGGGTCATCCAGTCCAACCCCCTGCCGAGCAGGAAACACCAACAAAGCATTCTTGACATATGCCTGTCAAGCCTCATCATCCTGGGAAATAGTGACACGTGGGGTGCCACAGGGTTCTGTCCTGGGCCCGTTGTGGTTCAATATCTTTATTGGATGAAGGAATTGAGGGGACACTCATCAAATTTGCAGATGACATCAAACTGGAAGTCATAGCTAATGCTGCAGAAGAGAGACTCAGAATTCAAAGTGACCGTAACAGATTGGAGAACTGGGCCCAAGCTAACAAAATGAATTTCAATAGGGACAAATGTGAGGTTTTGCACTTAGGCAGGAAGAACCAGATGCACAAATATAAGATGGGGGGGGCACCTGGCTTGCTAGCAATACCTGTACATGTGAAAAGGATCTAGGGGTCTTGGTGGACCACAAGCTTAATTTGAGTCAACAGTGTGATGCAACAGGCCATTTTGAAGTCTGAATATGTATGTATTCTACAGCATTAGCTACCCTTCCCAGCTGCAAATTTGATGAGCATCCCCTCAATTCCTTCATCCAAGCTGTTTTTGAAGACGTTGAACAACAACGGGCCCATGACAGAACCCTGCAGCACCCCCATACCTGCCAAGTTGCTGTCAGAGAAATAAAAGACCGGGCCGGAAATAGCAGGCCGGAAGTAGCGCTGCCGCCATTTTGGAACTGGGTGGAGCATGCTCAGAAGTGACTTTTGATGCTGCTTTGCCCAGTTCCAAAATGGTCGCCGCGCCAGAATAAACCGGGGAAAAACAAAACAAATCCGTTTTTTCAGCTAGGAACAGCTGGAAAAACAGGGATTTCCCGGGGGAAACTGGAGACTTGGCAGCTATGAGCACCCCACTTGTACCTTATTCCCAGGATGATGAGGAACCATTAATGAATACTCTTGGGTTTGGTCTGCCAACCAGCTACAAATCCACCTAACAGTTACCTCATTCAACCCACATTTTACCAGCTTCCTTGCAAAAATATCATGGGGGACTCTGTCGAAAGCCTTACTGAAATCAAGATACACTATGTCCACAGCATTTCCCTGATCCACCAAGTTTGCAATTCCATTTAAAAAAATACCAGATTGGTCTGGCATGTCTTATTTTAATATCTTTATGCGTCCCCTTGCCCGGGTTGTCCAGAGTTTTGGGCTGGGTTGTCATCAATATGCTGATGACACCCAGATTTATCTGCTGGTGGACAGCCGTCCTGCCTCAGCCCCGGACACACTGACCAGGTGCTTGGAAGCTGTGGCTGGATGGCTACGTGGGAGCCGGTTGAAGTTAAATCCTTCGAAGACAGAGGTCCTCTGGTTGGGACAGGATGACATGGGGTTGGGGGGCCAACTCCCATCTTTTGCGGGGGCTCAACTAGTACCAGCATCTTCTGTGAAAAGTTTGGGTGTAACTTTTGACGCCTCCCTTTGGAACTCTCCTTACTTGGAGGTTTTTAAGCAGAGGTTCGATGGCCACCTGTCATGGATTCTTTAGCTGTGATTCCTGTCTTGCAGGGGGTTTGATCAGATGACCCTTGGGATCCCTTCCAACTCTATGGTTCTATGTTTCTAAGACAGAGCTTGCTTTATTTGCAAGGGGTTTACGCATTCCTGACTCTGAGCTGGACAGGGACCCTTCTGTTCGTCCCCACCTCCTATAAGTCATTTGCCACTTTTTCCTGTGTTCATCAAACATTCTTTATCTTAAATTACCTTATGTCTTCAGGCTGTTGTGGAAAGCAGGTTTTTTTATATTCAACTGCAATAGCCATGAAACCAAATTCTGGCTTACTAGAAATGAATGTTTCTTGGGAGAAACGTGTGATTTACAGCTGTTCAAATTAGGCTCTACTGTCAAGTTAAGAGTTAACTTTCATTTTATCTGATTACTTAAGAAACAAACAAAGAGTTTTATGCAAAAATATAATCGCTTCCTGCTTCACTGATCTTTTGTAGTATTCTGTATGCCATCCTTCATTTGCATGCTGTCTTTTCAGATTGGCAGCTCTTTGGGGCAGAGGCTTAGGGTCACATTAGTATCTGACCCACTGTCTGCCTGCCTGTCTGTAGCGAGAACAGCACAGCAATGCTATAATGTAAATCCAGTCATGTGGATCTGAGGCCAGAACTAAGTCTACCTCTGCATTTTTGACTGGCATTTGTGAGATAAAATCATCCAATAATTCATAAGTTTTAATGCAGAGATTCTGACAGATTTAATATTATCACTTGTTTTTATAGCACTTGTCCTAGGTACTCAAATTGCTTTGCATTGTGTGCATTTTCTCAGTGACCTTTACTACAATATGCTAAATCAAGCCAATATTATTAACCCATGAGGGACACTGAGTTTCAGAGAAAACATCCTGACTAAGGCCATGCAATAAGTTAATTCCTCATGTCTGAACTAAAGTCTTCCCAGCTTCAGCCACAGCAAGCCTTCCAGATCTGTGGCACTGCCTTAAAACACAAACACCACTTTCCCCTTCTCCTCCTACAATGAATTATTATAAGTATTTTCAATTGCCCTTAAAGAATCAACATTGCCCTTAAAAAAACAAATCCAACTGAAAAGAAGTTCAAGACTGCAACCTGATTCAGACTAGATATAATTCCCTCCACATCAGAAACCTGCTTCCGAAAGATCACTTGTAATTGGTTACTATGGAAGCCCTCTAATGAATGTCTGTCTTGTTCAGGGGAACTGGCTTCCATTCAGTTTCTGGACCCCATTCAAAATTCCAGCATTTTTGCCCAAATAGGAATGTGCCAGCCACTCCCCCTTATGCCCTGCCACTGCCCCCCCAACACCTCTGCCAGAAGAAAGGAGCTAATACAGGCATAGGAAAACTCGGCCCTCCAGGTGTTTGGGGACTACAATTCCCATCATCCCTGACCACTGGTCCTGTTAGCTAGGGATGATGGGGGATGTAGTCCCAAAACATCTGGAGGGCTGAGTTTGCCTATGCCTGAGCTAATAGGAAGGCACACTTGGCAAACCCTCACCATGATCAGCTTGGCCCCAGCAGGTCATGACTTGCCTGCGGATATCTCAAGCCTTTCCTTGAGCCTTGTGACTTGTGTTCTTCCTCTGCCTTGTTCCTCGACGTCCCTTCCATTTGGGTGTCTTGTATTTTTTTAGTTTCCAAACCTGAGGACAGGACTTGTCTCACCTTTCTTGAAAATCAATGTCAACTGCTTTAGGTGACAACATCTGTCTGAAAAGCAGGAAAAGGTTTATTCAATTATTATTATTATTTTAAAAAAATTATTATTTCTACTACCACTACTACTACTGTACATTTAAAAGAATATATACCACCCTTGAAGTGCATGGAATTAAATTTGTTCTAACCACTATGCCACATGGACTCTCCTAGAATCTTGGCATGGTGCATCCATGTCAAACAAGGGCTGTTGCCCAGCAACGGAACCTGTGACCGTTTGAATAGGCAGCCCTGTTCAGGGAGGCTTTTAATGTTTAATAGATTACTGTGTTTTATTTTTCTGTTGGAAGCCGCCCAGAGTGGCTGGGTATAAATAATAAATTTATTATTATTATTATTATTATTATTATTATTATTATTATTATTATTATTGAGATTCTTGCATCCTCAGCGTGTAGACATTTGCAGAGGTTTGCTTTAGTAACCCTTGCTTAACTTGGATTAGAATATGGCATCTGAAAGACTCCTGGAGGTAAGGGAACACTGGCATTTTCAGCGGACTTGAACTCTAGAACAAAATTAATGGCATCACCAAGTTTGGCAAACAGCTATCAGATGTCAAAGAAAGTGTTGAGCTTTGGGCAAGTTTATGGAAGGGGAGAACGAATGCTGTAAAGGAAAACTTAGTCTTCATATTGTAGTCAGTTGAATATTATTTTAAACAGAGCATTCTTTATTCTTTATGTGAATCCAGGGGAAGGTTAACTGAAATTTCTAAATAATGAATATTAACTTTAGTTTACTGTAGTTTGAAAGGGAAAGAGAAAAACGGAGAAGAAAAGATCGCATGAGCAGCTGGCCTAGGGGAGGGGTAGGAGGTGCCGGGTGGAGCTGGTCTTTCCGCAGAGCTGTTACAGGGAGCCCTGCTGCCCACTTCTCCCATGGAGTCAGTCTGAGGGAAGGGCTTCTCCCAACTGCAGACCAGGGGGAGACAGGAGGCCTGGCAGAGCTCTACCATCCACTAAGACAGGCCAGCTCCATCAGGCCTCCTTTCCCTCAACTGTCCTCTGGGGGCAGGCATTTCATTAGGCCACCACCGTGGGGGAGATAGGAACACCCCCTCTAGACATTGGGGGCTGGTTTTTGAGTTTCCTTTTCCTTTGCCCTCCTTGCCCCTTTTCCTTGTGTGATGCATTTCTGTTTGAGGGTTTGTTTATTAGAATGTAAGTCTGCAATTAGGGAGTGTCTTGTTTTTGATTTTACATAAGCCTCTTTGGGTGCCCTTTTGGGCTACAAATGCTCTGAATTAATGGATCAGCTCTTTGTGGAGACGACAGACAGAGAAGGGGACGGCAGAGGACGAGATGGTTGGACAGTGTTCTCAAAGATACCAACATGAGTTTGACTAAACTGCGGGAGGCAGTGGAAGACAGGAGTGCCTGGTGTGCTGTGGTCCATGGGGTCACGAAGAGTCAGACACGACTAAACGACTAAACAACAACAACCTCATCTTTACTTCCCAGATCAACACACAAACAGAAATTTGCTTTGAGATGCTCACATGCGCCCATTTTGCAAAGAGGTTCTCCACTCCACCCTGCCCCATGTACATATTAGCATATTTAGAAATACAGTACCTCATACGATGCCTGCTTTCAAAAATGTGAAGCTTAGGCTTAATAGCACACAAAGTGGATATCTTAGAAGAAATGCACTCTGAAATGTGGATGAATTTTTATTAGCACTTAAAAGAAAAAATAAATTCTCAAACTAAAGTGGAACTGTGGAGAATAGGAAAAATGTGGAACTGATAGAAAGTGAAACTGAGAGATTCGTCCACCCCTGCCTGGGGGCCTGATCCATTGTCCACTCTCTGACCTTCCTGTTTCTTTGCTCTCTTTTCTCATGGACAGGGAATTGACTTTGAGGAAGACAACATCTCTGTCATCATCCTGGAAGCTAATGCCTGTGGATTTCCCACCATCATCAAGTGCTTTCAAAGCCTGCTGCTTCAATTCTATGGTTGTGCTGCTTGGGCTCTTTGAAGGAGGGGAGGCAACTAACTGAAGCTCCTGGGGATGCCAGACAGGGACTTCCAGATACCTGAGGGCTCACAGGGGGGGGGGGGTAGAGAAGGCAGCCATTTCCCTTCTGACTTGTATTTGTCACAAGCAGCCCTGTTTCCAGGGCCGGCCCTAAGGCAAGGCTGGGTGGCGCAATGCGCCAGGGCGCCGGGCCACCAGGGGGTGGCACGCTGCGGCGCCCGCCAGACAGTCCGGCCGCCCTCCTGCTCGCCCTGCTCCTTGCCTCCCGCCCGCCCGCCGCGGGTTCGAGTCCCAGCCTCAGCCTGGCGGGTCAGGTCGGGGGCATGAGGAGGACAAGAGGCCGGGCGCTGTGCGGCACCCCCCCCCCCAGCAGAGGCCTCCGGAGGACAGCCAGGCAGCCCGGCCCTCCCATGCCATGTCCCTCCTCTGCGTCCATGGTGAGTTGGGGGGGGGCGGCGGAGGGACCTTTGCACCACGGCGCTCTATGTGGTTGTGCTTGTCTTAGGACAGAATTATTAATTTGTGGCTACCAAGATTCTGCCATTTTTCTTTATTTATGTTCCTTTGTGTTTCTGTTTTTGGTGGTTTTCTCTGTTCTATTCAATGAGGAGAAAACAACAAATACTGTTAACAGACAAATTAATACTATGCTATAAAACCCTCTTGAGAGTCCCATGGACTGCAAGAAGATCAAACCTATCCATTCTGAAGGAAATCAGCCCTGAGTGCTTACTGAAAGGACAGATCCTGAAGCTGAGGCTCCAAAACTTTGGCCACCTCATGAGAAGAGAAGACTCCCTGGAAAAGACCCTGTTGTTGGGAAAGATGGAGGGCACAAGGAGAAGGGGACGACAGAGGACAAGATGGTTGGTCAGAGTTCTCGAAGCCACCAACATGAGTTCGACCAAACTGCGGGAGGCAGTGGAAGACAGGAGTGCCTGGCGTGCTCTGGTTCATGGGGTCATGAAGAGTCGGACACAACTAAACAACAACAACAATAAAACCCTTAAAATAATGAGCACTCCCACTTTACACTGTGGGTGCCCTTTGCAGGATCTTGCGTGGTGCTACAGTTCCTAGGGAGCTTACTGGCAAACAGGGGCTGACAGTGTTAATTTTTGGAGGTTCACACCCAGCCTCAGTAAGTTTCTTGCTGGGAGGTGGGGCCAGTCCCATTTATAAATAGGGGGTGGAGCCAACAACAGCCAGGCAGTCAGCTCTGGAGATTCACCCTCCCTCCCTACCCTTTGTTTAATGTTTCTTGTTTGTAGGTTAACTTTTTCTTCCTGTTTCACGGGCGCTGCTACAGTCTTTGACTGGTTGCTGTTGAAGGACCGGGAAGAAATTTTCCTGCATTGGCAGGTTTTGTCTTCCCCGTAGCAAATTCCACCCCCACGCACCAAGCAGGTGAGCGAGCAAGCGGCGGAGCGATGCTTTTAACTGGGCAGCAGGGCAACGGCATCTCCCAAGCCGCCCGGTAAAAACCTCACTCCGTGGTTTGCCAGCGGCGCCGCTCCAGCGCCGTACGGGCGCTGGAGTGCTGGCAACCTGAAACGCAGCGCACATGCGCATCGTCGCTACGTAGCACCATAGCTGCCAACCCTCCCTTTTTTTGCGGGAAACTCCCTTATTCCAAGCCACAGCTGTCAACTTTCCCTTTTTTTGCTGGAAATTCCCTTATTCCAGTGCCGTTTCTTGCTGCTATCCTGGATTGTTAGATATACCGTAGACTGTCCCCAGGACAGGTGAGGCTGCTGATCCCTTATTTTCAAATCCGAAAGTGGACAGCTATGCGTAGCACACTGCGCATCGTCACTATGTAGCGACGCATGCATCGTATGTAGCGGCACTGCACATGCGCGCTATGAGCAGCGCTTCCTCCACCACTGCCTTCTGGTGTTTATGTTTCCGTACATAGGATGCTTAGTGCTGAGGTTTAGTCTTATTATGAGCTAAGTTTAAAAATGCTGCAACTAGATTTTGTATGGACTGAGCCAATCCTGATTGTTTTGGATTTGATAACCATTACACTACATTTAGGGACCCGGGTGGCGCTGTGGGTTAAACCACTGAGCCTAGGGCTTGCAGATCAGAAGGTCGGCAGTTCGAATCCCTGCGATGAGCTCCCGTTGCTCGGTCCCAGCTCCTGCCAACTTAGCAGTTCGAAAGCACGTCAAAGTGCAAGTAGATAAATAGGTACCACTACAGCGGGAAGGTAAATGGCGTTTCCATGTGCTACTCTGGTTCGCCAGAAGCGGCTTTGTCATGCTGGCCACATGATCTGGAAGCTATATGCCGGTTCCCTCGGCCAATAATGCGAGATGAGCGTTCAACCCCAGAGTCGGTCACGACTGGACCTAATGGTCAGGGGTCCCTTTACCTTTACCTTACACTACATTTGCCTTCAGCACAAGTAAAAGCTCTGCTGGATGAAATATTTTTGGGATCTCTGCTGAACTCCATATGGTGTTTTAAATTTCTCCTCTCCACGTATGACAGAAATAAGTGGTAATAGAACTAGCATGGGCTCACCACCCAGTTTTTACACATGTGGGCTCTGTTCAGAAGTTACACTAAAGCCACAAACAGGGCAGGCAGCCCCAACTTACTACTCACTTGGCAAAATGCAGCCCACCAATATAGCAGCATCTGGCAGGTTACGGTGCAAGACTAGGAGGTAGCATTCATCCGTTGAGCTTGCCCACGCTTCACACAAAAGTGTTATGGTTTTTGTTGTTGTTTGTCATTTCTGTATTATTTCACTATGACTCTCCTGTTAAAGCAAGTTCAATTTCTAGTTTGCAATATGAACTTCCTGGGGTGCCAATTAGAATGTAGTTAAAGGACGTGTGGCCCTCTTTCCCTTCCTCATAAATTATCCTCTGGGATCATTGCCAAAAAGGAGTTCATGCAAGCTATGTCACTGTTTTGAAGTGTGCTTTGCCGTAATGTGTTCCACTCAAATTTGTACAGAAGCGAAGAGGTTTAGCACACACATACACACATGAAAAACCCTCAAAGCCCCTCTCACTTAAAATTCTGTTGCTGTATCCCAACTCCTATAGAAAGCGTTCAGAACTAGGGCATGAAGATAAAACTGTTTTCAAGGCAATTCACTTTGTTTTATTATTTGTTAAATAATACGGACAATTCGGCTGCACCACTGGGGAATAAGAGATACTCCTTATTCCAATAAGCTCAGTGTTCTGACAGCTTTAAAAAGCATACTGTTATTTGTTTCTCAAACTCAGCTGAAGACCATTCTAAGCAGGGGGGCTTAAAATTAGTTGATGGTTCCACTTTTTCATTGCTGATATTCCACTGTTCCCATATGCATTCAAAATGTAAATGAAGGCCTCACAATAGATAGGAAGTTCCTCGAGGCAACAGTGTCTTCTCCTATGCAGTGAGCGGCATTACACAATGTTGGCAATCAGAAAATGAACAATAATAGTTTTAAAGACTTCCATCATTTTAAAGGACATGCGGCGTCCCCAATGAACCTTACTTGTCATTTCCTTCTTAGCAATTAACTTCAAGGCTTACATAAGCCACATTTTCAGCTCCCTTTTGTTTATTTTATCCTTTTTAGCCATTAATTTAGAATTCCGAACATTTTAAAAAAGCTTTCAGCTAAGTTTTCTGTACATAAGAAGGGCAGCTACATCAGCCTATGCAGCAAACTCTTCTATCCCTGCATGCATACTGGATACACTATTTATTCTAATACTCTTTGTCCAAGGTCTTATGTATTTTGTTGGCATTTGTCTGTCTCGAGAGACAATGGAGTGTGCTTCTGAAGTGACTATTATGGGGTGCAAGTCAGGGCAGTGTGAATGGGGGTCCTGGGCTGCCCAGACAACAAGACCCCCCTCTTGGCCTCATTGATGTAATCCAAAGGAAAGCAGAGCAATACGTTTAGGAGCAGGTTGGCTGAAGGAGTTGCTGGAAGGAGGCCTACAAGGCACCACCCAACTACCGTAGGGAATACAGTACTCCACTCCGGATTTGTGTAGGGTTTTTACTCCTTAGCCTTTTCCTCTTCCAAAAATATCCTACAAGGCAACAGAGGTTTAGGAACAGAGCTTTCCTTCTCCTAGATGGGCTACCTTCCCAGGTTGCCGAGCCCCACCTGCCCCTCACTTGCCCATACAGCACATATAGAAATTGCCTTCTTGACCATTGGACCCACTATTGGTACGCTCAATGTTTTTTTTTTTGATGATTTCATTTTTAATAACATTTTTATTGAAAGTTTTAAAACATATTAAATACTAAAATTCAAACTCATTTATAAGAAAATAACAAATAAAATCTAATACGTTAGAAAGAAAATAAAATAATCCTTACAAAACACAATTGCATAGGAAAAAAGAAATAGAAGAAAGAATAGTGAAAAAATAACTAAAAAGACATTTTATCACATTTATATTGTTCACTAGCTGGCCCTGCCATGCGTTGCCAGGATTCCTTTAATGGAATACTTCTATAAGAGCAACCCTGAGGGGCATACACCTCCATGTGATATCCCTCCACCAAAATTTATCAACCAAAGCCTAACCGCCAACCTAACAAAGCTGTGACGATTTGCTAAGCAGTAGGCAAAAACCAAATGGCAACAACCAATCAGCCAAATGGCAAAATTCCTACTGGGCCCCTGCAAAAGGCGACCCCTAAAAGGCAAAGCAAGGTCACTCTAAACCTGTAAGGAAAGGAGGTGGGTGGGAGGGAGATTCAAAACCTAGCAAGAGGGAAAGTAAAAGGAAGACGCTGAGCTTTTAAGGGACTCAAACTGCCAATCACGGATTGGTACATTCTATTTTCCCCAGCAACACACAGCCCCCAATCACTCAAGTCCCCTCTCAGTTAATCCCACCCCTAACACAAAGAGGATTTCCTGTAAGGCCCTTCCGCAACCCTCATTTCCTCTTCATAGAGTTAATGAGCTTTACCAATGTCCTGTTTGAAACCCAAAACTCATTTGGAAGGAATGGTGGGATTGGAACTTAATAAACGTCAACAGCAACATCTGGGAAGTCACAGGTTCCCTAACCTTGCCCTACCCTTTCCTCCATAATTTGAGCTGTGAGGATGACTTTCAATGCAGCTGGCACCAAGGGTAAATTGCAGGAGAAAGAGTGGGAGAACTTAACAATTTTTTTTTGGGGGGGGGTGCCTTTGTGCTGGTGACAAAAGATGTCCAGAATGAGGAGAGCAAAATCTCATGTTCTGGTTCAGAATAACCCAGGATGTAAGAACCCCAGGATTATGTATTGTATTGTATTGTATTGTATTGTATTGTATTGTATTGTATTGTATTGTATTGTATTGTATTGTATTGCATTGCATTGCATTGCATTGCATTGCATTGCATTGCATTGCATTGCATTGCATTGTATTGTATTTATATGCCACCCTTCATTGCAAGATCTCAGGGCGGTTTGCAGAGAGCTCTGAGTCCTCCACAGGTTTCTTGGGCTCTAAGACACCCTTCAAGTATCCCTCTCCCTGATTCCTCCACAGCTTCTTGAGTTTCTTTCTGAAATGCCCTTGCATCTGTGGACCCCATTCCACCAACCTTGCATTCTGGACAGGACATAAGGAAGGACATGAAATTTTGACTCCACCCTCTCTATTTATCCCTATCTACTGTCAGCTTCTTGGTTTCTACAGCAATCTGTAAAACTGAATGAATCCACATTCACCATAGCCTCACCATAGGATCAGCACCCAGTCTCTGGAACAGCCTTCGGAGTTAGCAATTGATGTACCATCTTGCTATATTTTCTTTGTGAAATTCAGTTTTGGGGACGGGGGAGCCTCTTGATCTCTTCTTTGTTGCTTCCCCAAGTACCTTTTGTGAGCATTCTCCACAAATATAAAATGATCTGAATGATTTAAGCTCGAGTGCATTTGATAAGCACGCCTATTTCTGGGCCAGGTCTGTTGCACAAACAATAGTCTATCCTCCAGCAGAAAAGACCTAGGATCACATTGGGAAGCAATTTTCTTGGCACATTTGAGCTAAGTCATTTATGTTCCAGAAGGCCTTATTCCCCAAATAATAGCTTGCAGACGTGCATTGAGACATGCAATCTGAGCAAGCACAGTAGCAGGGTTGTGTAACTATGCCAATTTGGCATGTATTACGTGGCAGATATTTACATCTGCTGCTTCTATTGCTGTCTATGCTTCTTCTTTTTAAACTGGGAGCATGATGTGCAGTTAGGCCAGTGCAAGGTATAATCCACAACAGTGATTCAGATGAGCATTGGAAAAATTGTGTGTCTGATTTTTACAGATAAGGACCCCACACCTGTATAGTGCCAGTAGAAAGATGTCATCAAATGTTTGCCCTCCAAAAAGTTCACAATTGTGTTCATTGGAAAGCATTTGACAATAGCAGGCCAGTGAAGTCAAGGGCTGAAGCACTGGGACTCTGGGCAGGAGCAGTAATGCAAAAGGCAGGTTGAGAAAGGCACATAAAGGCAGGAGACAAGCAAGCAAGTGATTCAAGCAGAAAGAGGCCAAGTGTGTGATCTATTTGTCAGATGGAAGGAAACTGCCGATAAAATTCCAAGGGAAAATAGGGAACTGTGCTGAGGGATTTTTGATCAGTGAAAAATACCCAAGAGGTGTTCTTGATCAGAGAATGTGATGCCCATTTGAGAGGAGGTGGCAACGCACTGCTAAAGAGCTGCCCCAGAACCTCTTGTTCAAAGTATCTTCTGACCTTGATGTCAGTATGGAATCCATTGGTGCCAACAGCCTAGTATGAGACACAAATCTGTATTAAAGTACAGTGGTACCTTGGTACTCAAACTTACAGTCATACCTCATGTTGCATCCGCGGACGAACACGGCGGACCCGGAAGTGTTTACTTCCAGGTTTCACAACATGCGCGTGCACAGAATCGCTCTTTTGCGCATGCGCAAAAGCGCCGCTCGGGGGGGGCGGACTTTTTGGGGTGCGAACGGCACCCTGGAACGGATCGGGTCCGCAACCTGAGGTACCACTGTAATCCGTTCTGGAAGTCCGTTCGACTTCCAAAATGTTCAAAAACTAAGGCACTGCTTCCAATTGGCGCAGGTGCCCCAGAAACAATAGTCGACAACCACATTGGATGTTTGGCTTCTGAAAAATGTTCGAAAACACTTACTTCTGGGTTTTCAGTGTTCGGGAGCCAAAATGTTCGAGTACCAAGGTGTTTGGAATCCAAGGTTCCACTGTATTGGGATCTGTAAATATTACAGGCATTTCCAAAGCATTGACACACTTTTGGGACAAAAAGGATGGAATGTTAACAGTCTATCACAGAGGAAAGCTAATTATTATTATTATTATTATTATTATTATTATTATTATTATTATTTATTTATACCCCGCCCATCTGGCCGGGTTCCCCCAGCCACTCTGGGCAGCTCCCAACAAAATATTAAAATACAGAAATCCATCAAACATTAAAAGCTTCCCTGAACAGGGCTGCCTTCAGATGTCTTTTAAAAGACAGATAGTTGCTTATTTCCTTGACATCTGCTGGGAGGGCATTCCACGGGGTGGGTGCCACTACCGAGAAGGCCCTCTGCCTGGTTCCCTGTAACTTGGCTTCTCGTAGCAAGGGAACCGCCAGAAGGCCCTCGGCGCTGGACCTCAGTGTCCGGGCAGAACGATGGATTATACTAGAATTATTTGTGTTGCAGATGTGCAGAAGATCAGAGCAAAAGGGGTGGCATTCGTCTAATTTGCAGCCATGGGATCCCAATGCACCCTAGGGAGGCTCTTTATAAGCCATACAGGGCCCACCTCCCCTCTTCCTCTCAGGAAGTGCTTGCAACTCACTGTGCAGGGAAGCCATTAGAAGAGCAGTGCTCAGCTCATACAACCTCACCAGCCACTACAGGCAACAGAACCTTTCACACAACTAATTCAACCCTCAGCAGTACAGGTAAAAAAAATGTACCAGCATAAATGAATTCTGCTTCACATCTCGCACACACACTTCCCAGATTTCTGCTACCAGTGCTGAAATAGATTTCTACAGGGACAAACTCATATCTCTTATTGTTCCTAGAGGAAGCTTTACAGACCTAACAATATAGCACTTTTTAGTCCCTGCCAAATCTTTTATAGCAACATGGTATGTGATTGAGATTTATAGGATTACTTTGCAGTCCTCCCGATTTTATTGTAATCCACCAGAGAATCATGGTGGATTGTTTCTCTAAACCCCCCCAAAAAGGGCATCTCTCATGCCTATCCTAATTTTCTCAAAGAACAGTTCACAAAGGATATTCACAAATATTAGGCTAAGACTTGGTCACATTTTTGGGAGGGGGGGAATTTGCACTTTTTATTGGAGTATCACAGCAAAAAAAAATCCCTCCGGCACAGTGGTGAGGGCAGAGGGAAACCCTTCGTCCTGATTCCCCCCCCCCATTTTCTTAAAAAAAGTTGATGGTAACAGGAAAGATCGAGTGGAGAGAGGGAGGACGGAAATAATACATCATTATGCAGCGAAGGGGAAGAACATTCTGGAATCCCACACCATTTGCGGTAAAGGTGGCAACTTGGTGTTGTGAAAGTATTTTCCTCTCCAGGTGAAGGGGGTGTTTTTGGTCCTTGCGCAATGGAGAAAGTCTTCCCTGGCTGAAGACCGTTGTCTTGCTTTTGGTTCCCCCAAAGAGGGTGCAATAAAAACTCCTCCCCCGGCAGATGTAAGGGGGATTTTCTTTTGGCGCTGGGTGCTACAAGGAAAGTCTTTCCTGCGAGTTCGAGAACGGCCCGAGAGGGCCAAATGAGAATCAGTACATGCGACATTAAAAGCTTCCGGCTCACCCAATCTTTGTATCCACGAGAAGAAACAGAGAAAACTTAGGCCACACAAGAGCCTGGATGAGCTGGCTGTGTACAGCAGTTGTTTGATGGCTTTAGAAGTTTTCAAAGGGGGGGAGGATGAAATATGTCCACAGGCTGTCCCAGTAAATCTGGATTCGAGAGATCTGTCGTTAACCACAGAGCACTCCCACCCATCCCGAAAGGACTGGAATAACCAGCAATAAGTGGAAGATGACGTCCCGTCAGCAATTGCACAGGAAGAAGGAAACTACCTCAACTATTTTCTCAGCTTCTGTAGGATAGCATAGCACATTCGTAGGGATCCATAGGAGAGCAAGCAGATCCATGGGGAATTAGGTTTGGTGTTATGTGCTAAAACGTCTTCCTGCAGCCAAGGGAGGTTCAGCCCACATGACGAGAGAGGGGATCTCTAGATGCGGAAGCTCTCCTCTTTTCCATCAATGTGCTTGAGGCGCAGGTACACATCAGTGCCAATCCCCTGCATAGCCACCCAGATACTCGGCATAAGCACGGGAGGTCGGTAGTCCAAATCCAGACCCATACATGGGTCCCGACTGGGCGCTGTTCCCCATTTCCACCATGTTCCCAAAGAGGGTATTCATGTGGGGGTCCTGGGCGCTCGCTTCTGCTGTGGTGAAGTGGTAATCTGACACCTTCTCAACGTGGTCATGAGGAATTCCGGCACCTCAGTCTGAAATCCTTATGATCAGGTCAATGTCATTGTTGGCAATGGTGGTGGTGATATCCGGCACGTTGTAAGGGGTATCCAAGTGAGACTCCATCGTGGCTCTCATGGCATTCTTGAGCAGCTCTGGAAGGATGTAGTCAAGAGGCATCGGGATAAAAGGGAAGTGGGCAGCCACATGGCCATTGATCCGCACCCGGGGCGCGTTCCCGTACTTGTGCTCACAGAGACGCCTGGAAAAATCTACCCATTTCTCAATTATTTTCTTTTGAGACAAGCGGGTGCAGATGATCCCAACAAAGTCTGGCTTGTCTTCATGCAAGGCAACATGATGAGTGGCCAACATCCAGATGCCCAGGTGAGAGGTGAGGGTCTTGTCCAGGAAAGAACGGATCAGCTTCTCATCCTGTATGTGCTTCCGACATTCCCGCAAGCCCTCGGCCAGCAACGTCATCACGTCTTTGTGGTCGTCTAGGAGCTGCTGGACCAGTTTGCAATACTGGGCCTCTGACTCTTGGTCCTTGATCGGGGGAAATTCACTCAGTTTCTGGAATGCTCGGATGTAAAGCTCGTGCACATGAAGGATGGTGGGGTTGCACCCAATAATGAAGGGGAGACTCCGAAAGCCTTTGTTGCGATGAGCAATGCGGACGGGGAGTTTGTGGTGCAAGTAGCAGGCGCTTTTCAGCAGGTGGCTCCCATCTTGGGACCGTCCAGAATACAACATGGTGGTTGGAGTCAACTTCACAGTGGGCTTCTCGGCTGCGACGTCAATGGCCAACTGGTTGTAGAAGGAGGTAACGGTCTTGGATCGCTCGCGGGCCACTTTATGGTGCTGGTCAATGACCGAAGAGAGCCGGTACCGCAGGACCGAGGGGAAGGAGGGGAGAGCACAGGGAGCACGCCCCCCTGCTCCCCCCAGCTCCAGCATCAGCAATGTCTTCCACATCATTCTCTCTTCCGTAGGAACCTCAAGTAAACTTGGTTATCTTATGCCAACTTCCTTGCTCTACAGGGGCAGGTAGCTCCGTTTCCATCTCCTGCTGAAGCAGCTTGGGGTCCTTTTCCATATGGTGCTCCTGGGATCCCAAGGGGGGTTCAACGCCACAAAGAAGAAGAAGACGAGGAGGAGGAGGAGCAAAAGGAGGAGGAGGATAAGCAGCCGCTGCCCTCTTTTAATCCGGGTCCTTGGTCACATTTTATGGGGAAAAAGATGTAATGTACTCAGATCATTACTTCATGCAGCCTAATTCTGTGCTTCAAAATGAGTAAGTTCAGTTTATTTGTTTATTGGGTTGGTTGTTCTGAGATTTACCCAACTTCTCAACAATGCTTTTTAAGAAGCCTATAAACTATTATAAAATATAATAAAATTAATTTATAATCAGAGCACTATTAAGGTGATGGTGTATCTAAGCATAATAAACAGCAGAAAATCACAACACTACAAGCCTTGGTTATTAGCAATTCATCAGTATTGTGTCAAATGAAAGTTTTACCTTTTTTAAAAATAACAACAGTAAGCTAACAAGATGAGCCTATCTGAACAGAATCCTAAAGGAATGGAGCCACCACTAAGAAGACTCTGTTTTCATATGGAACCAGAACCCTCAGCCAACCCTCTGAAATTATCTTAGATCACAAAGGAGTGGATGGGGTGAGAAATATGGTGAAGCCATTCCTTCAGATAACCAAAGCCCAGATCATATAGAGATTTTTTAAAGCCGTAGTCAGTATTTTGAATTGTGCCCAGACACTAACTGGTTACAACAGGTGTAACTGGGGAAAGGCTTCTCTGCACCACTTGCATACCAAACATTAAGCCAAGTTTATCAGCACTGCTAGGCAGCAAGCCAACTCCTTTAGGGATGTTATGATCCCACCTGGAGCAGCACATTGACTTACTCCTAAACTGATTGGCCCACCTACAATCAGCACTCATCCAGACCACTGCCAGTTCTAGATAACTGTTCGCAGATTTCTCTGTTGTGCGCTCATCTCGCATTATTGGCCGAGGGAGCCGGCGTACAGCTTCCAGGTCATGTGGCCAGCATGACAAAGCAGCTTCTGGCAAACCAGAGCAGCACACGGAAACGCCGTTTACCTTCCCGCTGTAGCATTTTGACGTGCTTTCGAACTGCTAGATTGGCAGGAGCTGGGACCGAGCAACGGGAGCTCACCCCGTCACAGGGATTCGAGCCACCGACCTTCTGAACAGCAAGCCCTAGGCTCAGTGGCTTAACCCACAGCGCCACCTGGGTCCCTGATCTTTATTTCAGCTGAGTGCTGTCCATTTCGGATACCTGTGGCTATGTTAGCTAACAGGAACATGATAATGGTTTTACACCAAGATGCAAAATGTCTTCTATCATTAAATAAGATATTTTAGAGGGGGGAACCAATCTCCATGTCTTGCATGGTGCCATCTCCTTCAGTTTGAATGTCTATGGGACATATGTACAGAATGCCTGTACATTTTGAGATCATCTTTGATGAACTTTCTACTACAAGTGTTTATAGGTGGGAAAATGCACCAGAAGTCACTTTGTTGGTTTGGATAGGGGGCTGCTTCATTTCAGAAAAGACACTCTTTGCTTCAGATCCAAGGTTAAACCTCAGTTTGATTCATTCTTTTGAATCTTTGAGTGTCTTCCTATTGATTGTGATTGGGAACTGGCTATAACATTTTTTAAAAATGACTTAATTCGCTGAGAGGGAAGAATGGGCCCAAAATTAGATATATGGGAGTATGGTTTGAGGGTGTCCGTAAATAGTCTTTAAAGATTAAACTATTTTTAAGGAGATGCCCATAACTTTTTTTATTTTTGTAGTGGAAACGGGGGGGGGGGAATGCAGACATAGTAGTCCTTTCTGAGTGGGTGAAGCCAATCCAATTTCAGAAAAGTAAGTACAGATTTCTTTTCTGAAAAGAGATTTCAAATGTTAAGGCTTTTTATTTGTTTAGGGAATAGCCTATAACTTTTTTTTTTTTAAAAAAAATCTTTTTTGTTGAACTGGATTACATTTGCAAGTATAGCAGACCCTTTGGAAGAAATGAAGCATGTCAAATTTAGGAGAGATAGGTGCAATTCAAGTTGATCTGAGGGAGCGAACTTACCTTGTTACCTTTATCTCCACACATAAACTGCCTTGGGGACAACAGAAGCCTTGCCAGGCAATTGATGAATGGCACTTTATTGAAAAATAAGAGTATATACTAATGTAGTACCTGTGCACACTATAATACCAAGACTGTGTTTTTGTGTGATACAATCGAGAGATACACTAAACAAGGAACACAGGCAAAGAATCAAACTGATATTATACAATTACTGAGAGGCACACAGGCATACAAATATTTAACTTAAATAAAATGCAAACAGAGCCAGAACATGTGTGTCTCTGTGTGAAGGAAAGTCAGTTACCTAACAGTTGATGTTCAAAAGAGACACAAGGGATTGACTTTTATGAAAGAATGTGGGCTGTGATCTACTAACCCCTCCCATCAGTGCAAGGATTTCTGCTTGTCCAACAAGACTTCCTTCCCCACCCCCACCCCAATTGATTTTGGGGGGATGTGGGGAAGGAAAGAGGGAGAATAAGAATCACACACGGAAAAGCAACCAGCACTGGCTTCAGAATTCTTTTAGTGCTACTGTCCCTATGAAAATCAACTTGCAGCTTGCAACAGAGTACTGAAAACAGTAGAGCAGCTTTTGATATCTTACTTCAACATTGCCCCCAAAGTCCTATGATTGAAGAACCCTTGTAAAGTCATTCCCTGGTTGGAATCTGCTAGTGCAGGCATGTCCAACAGGTAGATCGTGATCTACCGGTAGATCACTGGACGTCTGCGGTAGATCACTGGTACAAGAAGAAGAAACGAAGAAGAAGAAGAGGAGGAGGAGGAGGAGTTTGGATTTGATATCCCGCTTTATCACTACCCGAAGGAGTCTCAAAGCGGTTAACATTTCCCTTTCCCTTCCTCCCCCAAAACAAACACTCTGTGAGGTGAGTGGGGCTGAGAGACTTCAAAGAAGTGTGACTAGCCCACGGTCACCCAGCAGCTGCATGTGGAGGAGCGGAGACGCGAACCCGGTTCACCAGATTACGAGTCTACCACTCCTAACCACTACACCACACTGGTAGATCATTGGCTCCCTCCAAAGAAGCTGAACAACTGTGGCTCCCTCCAAAAAAGCTCAACATTTTACCTCCTCCCTGAAAAAAACACTCAAGAACTTTAACCCGAACCCCTTCAAAATGGGCCTTCCTCCTTCTTATAAAAAGGTCAACAACTTTGACCTGAACCCCCCAAAAGGGGGTAGATCACTGGCAGTTTTTAACTCTGTGAGTAGATCACAGTCTCTTGGGAGTTGGCCACCCCTGTGCTAGTGCATGGAAACGGCAAGCCCTTCCTCCCCACCCCTCCAGCACTCTCCTTTTCTCATAGGGAACTGAAAACGATTTCAGCTATCAAATACTCTGCTCTTAGAGCAGGCTGTACTTGAGAAGTCTCAGGATTCTGCCTTATCCAGAACTTGAAGTCTACTCAGATGAAAAGCAAGGGGACCAGGGATCTCCAGCAGATTTCCACAGTGCCAATGACTCTGAGGAGCAACCAGACCTTGCTATCTCTGCCATAGGGCTTCAGGTTCCTACACCAGATACCTGGCTTCCTAGCCAGCTCTCAGACTGCCCTGTCTTCTCCAGGGCCACAGAAGCAAAGGAGGTGGCAAGCCAGGCCAAAGTGCCCAGCTAGCTGCACGTGAGGCTATGAGTCAGGGGAAGTCCATGGAAATGCTGGTCCAGATCAAGGCCTGACTGAGAGCCAGGGAGTGAGGCTCCAGCCCCTTTGTAAATGGACAGTCTGAGCTGCTTCACTGCTGAAGCAATGGCTCTCATCCTTCCTGGCTGGGGAAAATAGGTAGTTTTTCCCAGGTGGCGCTGTGGGTTAAACCACAGAGTCTAGGGCTTGCTGATCTGAAAGTCGGCGGTTCGAATCCCTGCAACGGGGTGAGCTCCCGTTGCTCGGTCCCAGCTCCTGCCCACCTAGCAGTTCGAAAGCACATCAAAGTGCAAGTAGATAAATAGGGACTGCTTTGGCGGGAAGGTAAACGGCGTTTCCGTGCGCTGCTCTGGTTCGCCAGAAGGAGCTTTGTCATGCTGGCCACATGACCCGGAAGCTGTCTGCGGACAAACGCCAGCTCCCTCGGCCTATAGAGCGAGATGAGCGCCGCAACCCCAGAGTCGGACACGACTGGACCTGATGGTCAGGGGCCCCTTTACTTTTAAGAAGGGCAAATGCTTTGATGCAACTTCATATTCAAAGGGAGTCTCAGTAAGAGCTAAGCAATGGCTAGTGCACCCCACAATAGTTACTGGGAAGTCTTATGAAAAGGCTAATAACAACCTTAATGAGCCTTGAAGCGAGACAGTTCTATTACCCTTTGCAAAATGCACAGCTTTCAGTCCATTTGGGGAACCTTTGAGACAGTACATCGCCACCATTATTTCTAACTTCAATCCTAGTAAGATATATTATATGCATGCTTCTATGGATGAAATTCAAAAGAAGTTACAAGTATTCTTGACAGTTGACAGTGTCTATGAAAATCATCCTTATAGCTAAAAGAGGCAAATATGGATTTATTTAATTAGAAAAAAAATCTCTGGATGTGAAGAATAATGTTTCAAAGAGATACTTAATATAAGCAGAAATGACTTTTCCTTCATGGAAAATTAAGTCCCCCCCCCCCTTTCTATTAGCATTTCAATTGAAAACATTTCCACTCATTTCCTTCTTAATGGAAGTATATAAATAGCAATAGCCATTAAGTACTGCATTTTTCGAAAAGATTTTTTTTTTACATTAAGAGCCTTAATAAAGTCTCAGAGGAGCAGCACAAACAGTGTACAAATGAAACAACTAATTTCAATCTCATTTAATATATATTGATTTTGTAAGGATTTGTTTTTATACCTGTTTTAAGCCTTTAGCATAGTTTTCCAGGTGGTGGTCGCCTTAAATAATAATAAAAATCCAGAGAGGATTACAATTTCATATGCACATCTGCATTAGGGGGATTTTCCAAAAGGCTTAAAGTTTGGAACATTATGAGCAATCAGGAGACTTTGAATTCACTGAGACACCTTTGAAAATGTTGTTCCATGGAATAGGTCTCCATGGGAGAGTTCCATTCTGGGACTAAATGTTTCAAATTTCTGCTAGAAATGCTCTTCTCACAAAAGTTAATTGTAAAATCTTCTATGGCTTAGTTTGCTTTCTTGCCTGAGGAGCCTGATCCTGTTGTTGTGAATGAATAGAACACAGAAGCTGTGGGAAATGAAATGATAACAACAGTGTGGAAGAATATATATATATCTGGCTCACTTCGCCTCACAATCTTATTCTGATCAGGTCCTAAAGTCACTTCCCCATAACTTGGTTGTTCTGGGGAAGCAGAGCTACTTCATCATCAACTGGTCTGTCTTGTGTTATAGCTGTGACCACACTGAGTGACATACAGGAAGCCCTTTATAAGTGGGGTAACAAATAAATTTACTTGGCCAGCTCCCAACCAATCTCAGAGAGAACATCTCTGGAGCCAGTTCCAGTTCTCTGACTTTTGGCTCAAATCCCCGCACTGAACACAAGGCTTCTTATAAGACTCCTGGGCTGATTAAGGGTGCCCCTTTGTCAATGGCATGTTATCACTTCCAGCCAAGCCTGAAAACAACCAGTTGGCCAGATCTCCAACTGCAGTTCCCACGTAGTGTGATCTGAACTGTGGGTGATGTGAGCTCTCTCTTTTGCTGCTGGCCTAAGCAATAGGCTAGTAGCCCTCTCCAGCATCGTCAAACTAAGATCACATATTTTGTTGTTGTTTAGTCGTTTAGTCGTGTCCGACTCTTCGTGACCCCATGGACGCCAGGCACTCCTGTCTTGCACTGCCTCCCGCAGTTTGGTCAGACTCATGTTGGTAGCTTCGAGAACACTGTCCAACCATCTCGTCCTCTGTCGTCCCCTTCTCCTAGTGCCCTCAATCTTTCCCAACATCAGGGTCTTTTCCAGGGAGTCTTCTCTTCTCGTGAGGTGGCCAAAGTATTGGAGCCTCAGCTTCACGATCTGTCCTTCCAGTGAGCACTCACATATTACACAAGGAGAACAAAATGATCACATTATATTTGGTTCCAGTGAAAGTAAGAAGACTGATTATGAATGAATGGCAAATAGAAAGCACAATTTCTGGCTTCTAGCAAAACATTTTGCTTCTGTACTCAGGAACAATAGAGAGAGGGTATTTATTTCAGATACACAGCGGAGGGGAGGAGACAATATCTGCTCCTTCTTTATAACTTACATCTTTGACAAATAGTAGCTCAAGGAAAGAAAAAAAGGTGTGAGAAAAATGGCCATAAAAGGAAGGAAAGGGTATGCCTGAAATAATGGAAGAAGTCCCAAGATGCTGAGTGGAATTTTTATTTAATAAAACACCAATGTTAGAACAACATATTTATCAGTTCAGATGGGGGGAAATGTCTAAATGCACTACAGGGAGAAAAAGGGAAAATAATGGGAAATCAAGTTAACCACCTTTTATGTGAAAGAAAAGTATAATCAGACCATTTCTGCAATGAATCTGTGCTACTCTAAAGCCATCTGTACTATCATTCACACACACAAAGTATAAAGGATAGAAAGCAAAACCCTGTTTTATTTTTGTTTTTTTAATTTGGTTCAGTTGAGCAGGCATCCTCCAAAGATGAACATACAGCATTGATAAATTATTTCTTCTCCTTCTCATGTTATCCCTTTGCCAAGCTATCTTCTTGCCCTTGATCTCTCTAGGGTCTTTGGTTGGGTGACAATTCGTACATGTTCTGCAGGAGGCATTCAACCCAGTAGGTTACAACCAAGCACCCCATGCTTAAGTTTTGTCGCTCTAGTTCTGAGAGTCCAGGAACTTTAATGAGGATGATACAGATATATTACTGTGAATATGCAAAAACACAGAGACGTACCTTCACTGTGGTGGTACCCTACCATTACTGAAGTTTTCATACATTTTCAAGGAGCCCGAAGTTTTGCCCAGAACAAAGTCTGAAAAGTGTTATCAACAGAGGTCAATAGCCACCCTTGTTTTTTTTCTTCCTCTTTTTAGAAAGTAAGTAGATCTGTGCCTTTGGTATGCCTAAACCAATTTATAGATCCATTCAATTAATTGTTCATAGTTACACAGTGTAGAACAAGTGAGTGAAACAGAGAGATATATGGGTGTTCCTAAGTAATAATCATACACCATATGGTCTTTAAAGGTGGCAGCACAATCTCCACCCCCACTTTTTCTAAGTGGCATCTCGGATATGCCAGATACCCAGAAGTTTGCTGCAACCTTCAATTTCTTCCATCTAAAGAGTCACTGAGTAATTTCCCAAAGATTAAGACAGGCATCCCCAAACTTCGGCCCTCCAGATGTTTTGGACTACAATTCCCATCTTCCCCTACCACTGGTCCTGTTAGCTAGGGATCATGGGAGTTGTAGGCCAAAACATCTGGAGGGCCGCAGTTTGGGGATGCCTGGATTAAGACAAACAGAGCTATTCCAAGGAGGGTGTGATTTGGAATTGATTTAACATCATGTGTATCGAAACTGTAGATGTGCTCCTTCATTACACATCTACAGTTTCAAGACATCTCCCATCTCTTTCACAATACAATCCTAAATGTACAGGTCTTCCACAAGTTTCATTGTATTCTATGGAGCTCCCCCCCCCCCAGTGAACGTGTCTAGCAGGGATGGGGGACCTGTAACCCTTCAGATGCTTTTGGACTCCATTCCTACCAGCCCCAGCCAGCAAGGCCAATGGTTAGGGATCAAGGGAAATGGAACCCAACAACATCTGTAAAACCACAGGTCCCGCCCCCCGGGTGTCTAGGATTATAGCCTGACTTTCTTCTAAAATCATGCACAGGAAACCCTGAATTGGTTTGGAGCACTAGAACGGTGTGCTGGGGGGCAGGGATGGACGGACGGACATGTTCTTTCTCTCACTATCTTTATCTATATATGAAATATATAGTTCAAAGGCCAATCTGCCAATCATCTAAAACAAGAATATGGTAGAAACGTACCGCATAATAGAAAGGCAATGGTTCCTTTCCCCTGTTATAGTGTGATCCAGTTCAGTCTTACCCATTCCCCACTGAATACAGTAGAACACACTTTTGATCTGAATGGATATGAATTGGACTGCATGCCACTTTCAAAGCATTTTGAACTATGCAGTTTCAAAACGATAATGAATGCTCTAAATGTATTTATTGTATTTTTCCTCCAAAGAGGCCAGAAAAGCACACACTATTCTCCCCTCTGCCTTTCACCTTCACAATAATAAGCAGGTTTTGCTGAGAGATCCGTGGCAGCTCATAACATTTTGACTTGGCAGGGCTGCAATTTTTAACCTTGCTGTTTTCGTCACTTGTACAGCACTTGTTTAGGAAACTGTGCCATTACACATGTGCAAGGGTGCCATTGTCCCCTTCCTTCTCTAAAAGGAAAAAAAAATCAATTATTGGCAGAGTGGTGCAGAGAGCTGACTGGTCAGAGAAAATGAGATTGATAGAAATGTCTCTGTAATTCAAAGGAACTATAAAATGTCTGGTGGGAAAGAGTGTATGGCTTTGAGATTTGAGGGAAGATCTTTTTAAAAAAAAATGCTTGAGATTTTCAATGGGAAGCCTGTGTCCCAGTAGAACAGTCTTCACTGTGAGAAATACTGTGAGTGTCACTGGCCCAAATTCACACAGTGAGATTCAGGGCTGAGTAAGATTTGGAACGAGGTATACCTGATCCTCGTACCACTAGTAGTCACCTCGTTGGCACTTTATGTAACAATAATAACTGCATTCATATCTAAAGCTGAGGATGGATGTATTCCTAAGAGCAATACTGGATCAATTAGACTTAGTAGGAAAACAGGATAGTAATACTATAATTAAACATGTCCCATCTTATGCTGATGTTGTGGGATGTTGGTTTGTAACTGCAAAGTATAGCTTGAGTAGCTTTGATGAGATATATCACACATGTACAAGAAGGAAAATGATAGGTAGTTGTAACAGAATATTTCTAAAAGGCTGAGTATCATTCGGCAATCCCATGACTGTGAACTCAGCTACATTAGTAAAAATAAAACATTATGAATGTGTTATAACACTGACACCAGATGGCGATGTAGAGCTGCAATCGGAACTCTATGAAATTTCCCAATGTGAGCTTTAAAATGTTTTTCCCCCAGAGCATTTTCACAGTGTTTTTATAGCTGTGTAGATGCAGCCTGTGTGCAATTAAAAATTATGCACGTTCAGACGAATATTTTCCCATCTTTTATGAAGTGATTTCCCCTCTTTTTCCCCTCCCTCCTTCTGTCATGATTTATTTCCCTCATATTCTCCAGCTACTCTTAAAAGAAAAAGGAATAGATAAAACTAAAAACTGTAGGTGTGTTCCCAAGCCATGTGTCCTCCATGATTAGCACACCTAAAGGACAACCGCGGAGCTTTTAAACAGCATGCCTGAAAGACTCCTTAGGATTTACACAGCCTGGCATGGGGCACGTGGCGTCTCAGCCCAAACCACGTTATTATGCACGACTGCATGGAGAACAACCAAGAGAGAAGGTGGTTTCTAAGAAGGTGAGAGGTGTCAGGAAAATCAATAATTGCTCTATGTGACGGCCTGTAAAACCAGCATAACCTATTAAAACACTGCAAGTTAGGGCAGCCCTAGGCACCAATAACTCACGCTTGGCAGACTATGAACTTCTATGTCTCCGATTATAACCTTTGTCAGCAGCCTCAGGAATGCACAGGGAGCCATTTATACCTGGCAAAATGGACTATTTGGAGAGTGAACAGAGGTCAGCACTCTTTATGGGAAACCAGGTTGTGTTCAGGGGTATTCTGTAACCCTTTATAAGCATTTAACTGTGTCCCTTGCAACCTGCCTCCACCCATTCTTCTCAACTGCTATATTTTCTAATACATCGTATAAACATTTCCCCTTATTCTTGCATGTGCTTCATTTCCTTGTGTATATAATATATTTAGACTTAGATACACGAACCCATAAAATCAATGCTTTGCATATCCCTTTCGATCTTCCCACTCCCTCTTTTTCATTTCAGATTTCTATTTTCTCTCATTTTCTTTATCTCTTCACCCTCAGAAGTACGGCTTCCCATGCTATTCCCCTTCCTCCTTCTACTCTGACAAAAGGAGATTAGAACTGCTTTAAACATTACACAGAATGAACAGGTACAGCAAGGCGGCTGGTGTGACAGAAGTCTCGGCTACTACTTTAGATTATTGTTGAATGCTCTCCATGCCTTGCTTTGTTTTAGAGAGCAATCCTATACAAGCAAGACTGTGTGTGTTAAGCTGCCATGACGTACACCAGATCCAAACTCTGTTCAGCAGCACTGAGCTGGCCTAAGCCTGGAAGAGGGTTGGGTGGGGAAAAGTTTCTAAAATAGTGTTTCAGCTACACAGCCCATTTTGCTGGGCTAGTCACATGACTAAACTGAACAGGCTTAGGGTCAATCTTAATTTGCCCCTTCTCTGTCCCCACCCCCCAGCCAACCCCAGTATGTTCCTTTATCTGGTCACAAAGGTAAAGGACCCCTGACAGTCAAGTCCAGTCGCGAACGACTCTGGGGTTGCGGCGCTCATCTCGCTTTACTGGCCGAGGGAGCTGACGTTTGTCCTCATTTGGCCAGCATGACTAAGCCGCTTCTGGCGAACCAGAGCAGCACACAGAAATACCGTTTACCTTCCCGCCAGAGTGGTACCTATTTATCTATTTGCACTTTGATGTGCTTTCGAACTGCTAGGTGGGCAGGAGCTGGGACCGAGGAATGGGAGCTTACCCCGTCGCGGGGATTCAAACCGCCGACCTTCCAATCGGCAAGCCCTAGGCTCTGTGGTTTAGACCACAGCGCCACCCACGTCCCTTATCTGGTTTCACTCTGGCTTAAAATCCCTGGGTTCGGTGAGCTGGGTCCCAACTGAGCCAGGAAGGGGGAGATAAATGGGCATATCTCCATCTGAAGGTGACGTAGGCCAGTTTCACGAGGAGCCTACTAGATCATCCGGGGATCCACAATATCCCAACCTGCTCATCCCAGAAGATCCTGCTTTAGAGTTGCTCCCTTAAACACTCTCTGTGTGACGAACTAGCACACAAGATTAGTCGGTCCTAGCTCCTGCCAACCTAGCAGTTCGAAAGCATGTCAAAGTGCAAGTAGATAAATAGGTGAAGGTAAACGGCATTTCTGTGCGCTGCTCTGGTTTCACCAGAAGCGACTTAGTCATGCTGGCCACATGACCCGGAAAAACTGTCTGCAGACAAACATTGGCTCCCTCAGCCAGTAAAGTGAGATGAGTGCCACAACCCCAGAGTCGTCCGCGACTGGACTTAACTGTCAGGGGTCCTTTACCTTTACCTACGTAGTCATCTCCCCAATGTGATGTGCTAAGGTTTGTTGAAAATTCTATTGGAGATGGAAATGGGTCCAGAAATTGCCCCAATCCCTGTCAGCAGCAGAAACAAGGATGCGAGCAGAATTCACTATTGTTGGTCTCTTTTGAGGCACAGCAGAGACTGTGGTGTCTTTATAATATATGATTTATTTCCACATATATACAACCTGAGTCTATCATGGAGGGTCTTGTTTTCCCACAGCCACAGCCTTGGATTCAAACAGAAATCAGCTCTGGCTCTAAGACTATCCAACTTGCAGCTTTTTTCCTTTTTTCCTGCTTGAGGGTTTGCCACAGGCCACTGTGAGAACGGGATGCTGGATCAGATGGGTCACTGACCTGATCCTGCAGCCTCTTCTTATGTTATTATGCAATGTTAATCCCCGTGGAGGTGAATCTCCTGTCACATTCCAGCATTAGGGATTATACTTTACGTGCACTCTGTAAAGGATCAGGCCCCAAATATGTCTCTACCGTTCATTTAGGTCACAGTCCCATGGGACTTACATCTGAGTAGACACATACAGAATTGCATCCTTGGAATGCAATTAAAATGGATTCAGTATATATAAACAAATGCATTTTCTCATTTGGAACCTTCTGCATTTTGTTCCTTTTAATCTTTCCTGCTTGTTAATTTCTTTCTTTCTTTAATGTTCTTCATGATAGCATTAGGGATCCTTTTACAAGGAAATACATTTGACCCAGGTTAAGTAATAATGGAGCTCAGTGTTCTTCATAACTTTTTAATATCAGTTATTCTGTAATCAATTTAATTTTAATGACTGAAGTTACAGTTACATAAACTTAAGGCAATAATATGATTAGCTGAAATTTTAAGTAAATTACCCAGACATTTGCAACCGCAAGACAGCTGTGAAATAAGTTGATTTAACTAATTCAGATGATTTAGCTCATCAGCCATTTGAATATTTGCAGGGAAGTAAAATCTGTTTATAAAAACAGTATGAAGCTTCGCCCCACCCTTCTTCAAGATGTTAGAATGAGAAGAGAAATCCTTCTGCTCCTATCCATTCTCTAGGGCAGCCATATGCTTCTGTCCCTCTAATAGTTGTGCACTAGAAGGAAATCCGGCAGGTGCAACTCTCATGCAAGCTACACCTGCGAAAGTCCCCTCTTCTACACAACTATTAAAAGGGCAGGAGCCCTGTTGTCTTTTGCATCTGGGCACCCCTAAGTTCTGATGGTCTCTTACAAACCATTTGCTCCAACGTCAGCTGCTTTTGCCTGCTCAGGTAAGATCAGTTGTTGCTAGAGCAAATTTATCCAAGTCTCTTTTTAAACAAAAAACAAATAAACAGAACACCTGAAGAGGCTAGGTTGGTGTAAAAGGGTGCCTGATACTATTACCATAGCTGCCAAGTTTTCCCTTTTCTCACGAGGAAGCCTATTCAGCATAAGGGAATTTCCCTTAAAAAAAGGGGAAACTTGGCAGCTATGTACTATTACCTGCCCCTCTGTTTCTAAATGAGCATGGGGCAGTAAGGCAGGCAATTCTACATTGCCTATAATTCAGAATGCTGATGGCCAGGAGCTCATTCACCTCCTTTAAATTTTGCAGGACTTGATCCATGCAGTGGAATATTTGAACTGAGAAAAGCCCTCATTAAATTGGGCGATTATTTTCTGCTTCACCAGTCAATTACGGCAGTTGCCCTTTTCCTTTTTTTGAAATCTGTTAAGTGAGCAGGACATGCAGAAATGTCTGAGTCCAGGAGTAGAGCTCAAAGTGAGTCCATACATTTCAATGGTTCTGGGGGACAAAAGGTGCCATCCATTGGTGTCAGCTCACTTGTACGTATCCTGAATCCATGGGATGCTACATGGTGTCAGAAGTGGACCTGCAGCTTCAGTGAGCCAAAAATATTTCTAACAGTGTTGAGATGGGGGTGATGGGAAATTTGGAGGAGGGCTGGAGGAAGTGGGCGCAAAAGCTTCTTCTGTACTTCACTGTATCCAGAGCAAACAACAATCTTCTATATCCAGAAGATTATAGGGTTGCAATTATTTTGCACTACATTGGTGAGAAGGCACTAGATATCCACAACAGCATGCAAAATGTGTGCGCAGTTCCAACCAAAAAACAAACAAACAAGAAACCCTTGCCAGAAGCCTTAAAAGAAACACCCAGTGTTTAAATGCTGTCAGTTTTAGCAAGTCAGAATAGCAGACAAGAATTGTTACCTGGGTGAGACTGAGGATCCAGTTAGTTCCCAGTTATCTAAGGAGGAAGCTACATCCAGTGAGGGGGTGCCACACATGCCACAACAAACATATGGTGTCATAAAATGGAGACAGTCAGTTTGTTTCAATACAAATGCATACAAGAATAATGAAGTGGAAAAACGTACACGCATAATTATCACTTTAAAAACAACAACACATACATAGCAACTCCACCACACAATCTCAGATGCATTTTCTGTTGTCTTTTGCCAGTTTTTTTAATAAAAAAACATTTAACTTATGTGTAATGTTGTCTTTCTATATTTTAACTTAGTAATAGTTGTGAATAACCCTATTTTACACTTGTTTAGTGTGTCAGGAACATTATAAACTGGCTGACGAAGGAACATTGCACACAGTTCCTTCTAATTATTTAATCTATTCCCAAGTCATGAAACAAGAAGTCTCACCTATTCCTTACATAATTGGAATGCTGAAATAGTGTAGGAATCATTTTGGGAGGTCAGATATGTATACATAGCTGAAGCTTTTGATTCCTCGCAGGAGGAATGCATGTTGTAAAAGGAAAGAGGAGTCAGTCATTCAGGTAACTACTCCCTTAGTCAATTTGTGAGGAGATTCAGATCAAGCATGTTGTTTGGTCTACCATGGCCTAACATGGTAGTGGTCAGGGATGAGCAGGTGGCTTGTGATGCCCCATCCTCTTTTTGTTGAAGAGGACTTTCTATGTTGAACTTTCTGCTCCTCTGGTTTTGGCATCACTTTAAAAGGTGACAAATGGAGGGGTGCACTTAGGACTCATCTACACTTGTGCTTTTAAGCGCTAAAAAAAGAGTTTTAAAAAGGGTTATGCTAATCATATAGCCATGTGATGTTCTTTTAAAACGTTCTTAATGCGTTATTAAAAAGTGACACCAGACCAGAGGGCGCTGCAGAGCTCTCTCCCTGTCAAATAAGTGGGTGGGCATTGTAGGAAAGGAAGTGAAAGAGAAACAAAATGCCTTGAAGTTTTAGAACGATATCAAAAACACCATTCTAAGGACGTTTAAAGAGTGAGTATAGATCCAGCCTGAGTTGACCTAGTCAGACTAGCCATCTAGCTCATGCCCAACTGCAGCACATCACCCTTCAGCTAGTGAAAAAAATCATGTTGAACCCAGTGATGAGCACCTAAACTCCTTCTCCATCCCTTCATTCGACAGCCAAAAGTAAACAAGAAATCAGGAAGCAGTAATTCTAGCAGCACTTTTCTTCTTTGACGTTTTAATGGTGGTTTGCCCAGGACATCATACTTTGTAGGTTTTTAGAAGAGCAGATTCCTTGCACATCCCAGGTAGATCTGATTAATAATAAAAAATGACCCTAGTTTACTCCAACTACTGTTTGATCTATTTACCACCTCCTTTCGCAAAGCAAGAGCTAATAAGTATTTTGGATTGTGCTTACTGACTATGTGGCCATCACAACTTGCTTATATACCTTCTGACATGCTTCCTAAATTTCCAACACTTCAAATATGAAAACAAAGACATACCTGTGAGCTTTATTCTCACACTATGGATTACTGTCTAACCCCCCCCCCCAAAAAAAAACAACAACAAGAACAACAACACACCATTGAAAGTAATCCTCTGCCAGATAACTATAGCCTATTTGACAAGCATCATTTGGAAGGTTAAATTCAGTCTCACTAGCTGTTATTGTTGATGTTGTTGTTGTTGTTTAGTTGTGTCTGACTCTTAGTGACCCCATGGACCAGAGCATAAAAGTAGAAGTCAGCAAATGTGTACTCTTTTTTTGGTCTTCAAAATATTGCTGTTTAGTTGTTGAGTCATGTCCGACTCTTCGTGACTTCATGGACCATAGCACACCAGGCACTCCTGTTTTCCACTGCCTCCCGCAGTTTGGTCAGACTCATGTTTGTAGCTTCAAGAACACTGTCCAGCCATCTCGTCCTCTGTCATCCCCTTCTCCTGGTGCCCTCCATCATTCCCAACATCAGGGTCTTTTCGAGGGAGTCTTCTCTTCTCATGAGGTGGCCAAAGTATTGGAGCCTCAGCTTCAGGATCTGTCCTTCCAGTGAGCACTCAGGGCTGATTTCCTTCAGAATGGATTGGTTTGATCTTCTTGCAGTCCATGGGACTCTCAAGAGTCTCCTCCGGCACCATAATTCAAAAGCATCAATTCTTCGGCGATCAGCCTTCTTTATGGTCCAGCTCTCACTTCCATACATCACTACTGGGAAAACCATAGCTTTAACTATACTGACCTTTGTCGGCAAGGTGATGTCTCTGCTTTTTAAGATGCTGTCTAGGTTTGTCATTGCTTTTCTCCCAAGAAGCAGGCGTCTTTTAATTTCGTGACTGCTATCACCATCTGCAGTAATCAAGGAGCCCAAGAAAGTAAAATCTCTCACTGCCTCCATTTCTTCCCCTTCTATTTGCCAGGAGGTGATGGGACCAGTGGCCATGATTTTCGTTTTTTTTTATGTTGAGCTTCAGACCAGGATATGAAAGAGTAGAATGTACACTATATGGTGCATTAGTTGTGTGCATAGGAATTTACATGCACACACCTCCTCATATTCAGAAACTGAACTTCTGTAGAGCAAGGGGCAGGGAGCCTTAAAACTGGAAGAATGGCAACTGTAGGGACCTATGTCTATTTTTTTAAGCAATTGGCTTTTCAAAAGAAAGGAGTCATGGCTCAGAGGTAAAACATCCGCTTTTCATGTGAAGGTGACAAGCGCAATCTTTGGCATCTCCTGCTAAAAGGATCAGTTGATGCAAAAGGCCTTCTTGCCTGAAGCATTGGATATCTGCTGCCAGTCAAAATAGACAAATCTGACCTGGTAATGCTATTTCCTATTTCCAGTAAAATCAAAATAGGTTATATATATGGTGGTGATTTTTCAGGGGTGAGTACCAAAAACAGTAGGAATGAGGGAGAATTTTGTTCGGTTTACATTTTAGTGTAGATCTACCTAATTCACACTTCCTGTGAATCAAAACAAAATGCTTATATTGGGGAAAGACTTGAGTGCATGAAAAAGGCCATCTGTGCACATTTTACTCATAGTAAATGTAGAGGTAAAGGGACCCCTGACCGTTAGGTCCAGTCACGGACGACTCTGGGGCTGCGCACTCATCTCACTCTATAGGCCGAGGGAGCCGGCGTTTGTCCGCAGACAGCTTCTGAGTCATGTGGCCAGCATGACTAAGCCGCTTCTGGTGAACCAGAGCAGCACACGGAAACGCCGTTTACCTTCCCACCAGAGTGGTACCTATTTATCTACTTGCACGTCTTGACGTGCTTTCGAACTGCTAGGTGGGCAGGAGCAGGGGCTGAGCAACGGGAGCTCACCCCGGCCGTCGGGGGGATTCAATCTGCTGACCTTCCGATCGGGCAAGTCCTAGGCTCACTGGTTTAGACCACAGCGCCACCCACGTCCTTCTACTCATAGTACTATACCCTAATAATAGTAAGAATTACATACAAAAATACATTATATTAGGAGGAATTGCCTTTTAAAATGTGTACATTGTGAGAGACGTGCACTAATAAAAACCACAAACTTATACAGAAATGTGAACCAAAGATTGGGGGGGGGGGTTGGAGATGAGAAACTGAAAATGCTACAGGATCATCCATCCTCCCAGAAAACCAGGCCTGTCCTTGGTAAATAGGGACAACCTGAATCTATAGGTGGCCTCCAACTAAGTAATACATCATTGATCTAAAAGTGTCTTCTCTGTGCCATTAACTATGCCATTACACTATAATTTGGAAGGAACTGACAACAGCCATATAGGAGATACATCAGGGCAAACGGTGAAGAATGAACAGAGCGTTTTTGATGAAAGCGCTTATTAAAAGGCGAATTTAACCTATTACCATATCATCACAACCCTTGTGATTTTGTGTCGAATTAAGACAACTCAGGTAGCCCTCTCAAATGTGGCAAATTTAAACAAACACAAATGAAAGCGTGCAAATTTGGCTTAACTGTGAAATATAGAAAGTTCTCAGTGCCTCAAATATGCATCTGGGAATCAATGCTTGCTGAACAGCATGTTGCTCAATATGCATTGATCTTTAACGGGCAGAGCTTAGGGACAGGGGAAAAAAATGTGCCAGAACTGTTCTGGTTGCGTTGTTTCTGTTCTCTTGACAGGTGCATACCCTCCAACTTTTCTCCAATGAAAATAGGGACGTCCTATTCCGTAATGATAATTTTGCTATTTATACCCCACACATCTTACTGGGTTGCCCCAGTCACTCTGGGAAGCTACCAACACAGAAAAGCATAATAAAACATTAAACTTTTTTTTAAAAAACAAAAAACCTTCCCTATACAGGATTGCCTTCAGACGACTCAGGTGTCATATAACTCCATACCCTCCACCATTTCTCTGATAAAAATAGGGACGTCCTAAGGAAAAGCAGGATATTCCAGGATCAAATCAGAAACTGGGATGGCTTCTCTAAGTTAGGGATGTCCCTGGAAAATTGGGACACTTGGAGGGTCTGCTGTTGTTAAAATGGAGGCAACTCATACTAGGAACAAACTATTCCGCTATCAAAGCTACAATGGTGTGGTAGAATTTTGGGGATGCAGATGAATAAAAACATTATATGCTAACTCTTTGTTGCCAACTCTTTGGGACTCGTGGGCACAAGTGAAAATGGAAGAGAATGCCATGGGAACCACCTATTCTGGTGGCATATCCAGAGTACCATTGCACCCGGGGGCACTACAATGATGACCCCAGGGCCAGGTCCACGAGACCCAGATTGAGCTAGCCCCACAAATTCCCAAGTTCTATTCCCCCTTTTTCCAATTTGTCAGAGTTCATCAGTTCAGTCTATGCTACATTCTGAGTGCAGTTCCATTTTTAATTATAATTATTTTTAATTAAAAATGGACAGTGACTTTGAATGTTCTGTAATGGTGTATATATGTAGAAATTAACAACAGATTAGTTATTAATCTAAACAGATTAGTTATTCATCTAAACTAGCTACATGTCCAGTGCCTCAGTTTTGATTTATGTCAGAAATAGAGAATGGCCTGATGCTGACTCAACACCCGCAATTTTTTTGTTCTGACTAAACGGCCTCGGTCCAGTATACCTGAAGAAGCGTCTCCTCCCCCATCGTTCTGCCCGGACACTGAGGTCCAGCACCGAGGGCCTTCTGGCGGTTCCCTCGCTACGAGAAGCCAAGTTACAGGGAACCAGGCAGAGGGCCTTCTCGGTAGTGGCACCCACCCTGTGGAATGCCCTCCCACCAGAGGTCAAAGAGAACAACAATTACCAGACCTTTAGAAGGCATCTCAAGGCAGCCCTGTTGAGGGAAGCTTTTAATGTTTGATTTCTGTATTTTAATGCTTTGTTGGAAGCCGCCCAGAGTGGCTGGGGGAACCCAGCCAGATGGGCGGGGTATAAATAAATTATTATTATTATTATTATTATTATTAGTTGTTTGTTTATTTATTACATGCATCTCCATCTGATCTTTCCCACAACTTGAGGCAATCTGCAAACAAGATTCAACCAAGTATACAAGTATACTTCAAGATAAGCACATGCTTACCTTTTCCACAGAAAGCAGTGGGGCTTAACTTTATCTGGCATGTACCCTGACATAAAAACCCAAAAAGCCATTCCCCAAAAGCATTCTATCAAATCCAAAATAGATCTCATATTGGCAGAAATAAAACCAACAGAGCAGATGGAAACAAACAGCATTTTCTACTCAAGAGGAGACCCTGTGTGCGCATCAGAGTTGGACCCGGGAGGCCCAGGTTCAAACCTCTACTCAGCCGTGAAGCTCACAGAATGGCATTGGAAGAATGACTATCTCAGGGGCTGGTTTGGTGTATGAGGCCTTGGGAGAAAGTATGGGATAAAAATGTAATTAACAATAATCACGAGTGGTAATGCACCTTCATCTGAATGAATGTTTGTGACCTCAGAAATCCTGCTGCTCTATAACTGCTGGGGTGGGGGCATATATTTTTAATGAGGAAATGAGGAAATTTAAAAATGGCACACTATTTGCATGGTGTCACTCCATTTTTTTCGAGACAGAAAGAATCACAAACTGCTCCCAGTCTACACACTGGTGTTGGCTCCTGGATAATTAGAGCCATTCATTTGCTGAACTTGTTGCAGCGGCATCTAACTTTGACTGTCCAAAATAAGGATATATTTGACAATTAATTGCATTCTTAGAAGTAGTTTAATACAAGCAAAAGAGAATTCGTATAAATCAAAAGTAAATCCAGGATACATTAACAGGTAGCTGGTGCATTTCCTCTTAGTGTCCTGCGGTAGCTTTGGGCAGTTGGTATGGCCTAATTGGGAAATAACTCTTAATTTTAGGGTAAATGTGTTGTTTAGTGTGCCGGCCCCTGGTGAGCTTCTTCTGCCAAAACAGATCTCCAATCATAAAAGATAAATGAATCGCAGGCACATGCTAATTAATTTGTCATATATTTGTGTTAACATTCTTCTGCATAAAGCAGTAAGTCTTCAAGAGTCAAACTAGAAAAAGAGACAAGGTCTTCATTGTTTTGTTTCTTCTAATTCACGCCTCTTGGCGGGTTGCAATTATCCATGGCCTTACACCAGCCAGGGCTGATCTAGATAGAGGAAACACTGAGCAACAGCTGCATTTTGGCCATTCCTGCCTTCTTGCTAATCACTACCCAAACACACGGAGTCCTCACACTCTGAAGATGGCTAGTACAGTCAGTGGAACTGGAGGGGGGGGAGTAGCTCCAGTACTGTTTTTCCAGTAGAAATGGTGACACCATCTGCTGGGGTGGTACCTGACAATGTTGCAAGCTTGGGGTGGAGGGAAGGATCCCTCTGATTTAACAACATGCTCGCCACTTGGTCATTTTTTGCCAACTCATTATTCTATGACTGACTGTCAGCTACTGTCAGATACAAATGAAATGGGTATTCTGCTATGTATTACTGCTATTTGGGATCTAGTTGGTAAATATCTGTCTCGAGAGACAATGGAGGAGTGCGCTTTTGGGGGTGAGGTCAAGCGGTTGGAAGGTTGTAGCACCTGCTGTGGCTATAGAGACATGTTTTGTTGCAGCTGGGGCATATTAAGGTGCCTGTTGTTGTTTTTTCTGCTGCAGGTACACTATGGTGTTTCTTCTCTCTGTGCTCTTCCCAGCAGTCATTCCTTCTCTGGTCACTGCTATGGACACATGTCTTGATATATATTCATATAATGGATCCATATATCTGCCAGCATTGCTGGATTTTTGAGGGCAGACTATGGACTTTCTTTAGAAATGTGACTAAGGGGCTATGTCATTAAGAGCTCCTACACATCAGACTTTGCCACTATCTCACTCCCAGAGCCCTGCTGCCTATTACTGGACAGCAGTACTAGACAGCAGTTCTGAAATTGGGAACATCCTAGGACTGGAGGTGAAATAGACAGAAGATGATGTTCAATTGACATAGCAAGGGCAGTACAACAGGATTCTAGTACTTAATCAAGTTTGACTAATCCACAGATTTTGTAGTACTTTCCAGTTACTAGGGCTAATATTACTTGTTCCTGTTCTGTGACTGAAATCCCATTTCTATGGTGTTTAGAAGAGGACTTAATCTCTCTCTTGAGTGCAAGCCTGGACAGTGTGGATGAAAGTCCTGGCTGCCCAGATGACAAGACCCCCTTCGCAGCCTCACTGATGTGGTCCGAATAGTGCTAGAGCCTGAAGGGGACATTGAGGTCCGAGCAACCACAGTCCTGGGTAGCTCACTAAGCTAAATCCCAGGTTCAGCTCTTGCTTCAAACCACAAAATCCATGATGCTCCACTGTATAGGTAGTTCCCTTCCCCTCAGATTGTTGGCTATAAACCAACAGGGAATTCAATTCATATCACTTTTCAGCTACAAAGCTCTTTCAAGGCTGCCCTTGGTATTTCCAATAGATAAGAATTTCAGCCTAGAAAATCTCTACCTGTCACCATTTATCATGATCACTTTAATAGCATCTCCTGTTGACCAGATCATCTGGTCTGCCTACTGCAAACCCTTTACTCTTCGCAGTCCATTAATTTTACAAATTTTAATTGTGTACATTTTTGACAGCTTTAATTTTCCTGAAATCCTGGTGCGATCTTATAGTCAAGAGACAAGACTTCTAATTGGTCCACAAAGTTTTCCTGCAGGTACTTTGAAAAGAGAAATATCCAAATTTGCGGACCGAATAAGGACTATAAATGCACAAGATGGTTACAAAGAACACTCACTAGATATGGATGTCTATGGTGGGTTTAAGTGCCCTCCAGTACATATGGGCGAGGAGTGAAGTTTGCTCCACAATTTGGAGAGGATCTCCATGTTTGGCATCTAATGGAACATTCTCAGATCAGATGGTAAAGGTAAAGGGACCGCTGACCATTAGGTCCAGTCGTGACCGACTCTGGGGTTGCGCGCTCATCTCGCATTATTGGCCGAGGGAGCCGGTGTATAGCTTCCAGGTCATGTGGCCAGCATGACGAAGCCGCTTCTGGCAAACCAGAGCAGCACATGGAAACGCCGTTTACCTTCCCACTGTAGCGGTTCCCATTTATCTACTTGCATTTTGATGTGCTTTCGAACTGCTAGGTTGGCAGGAGCTGGGACCAAGCAACGGGAGCTCACCCCGTCACAGGGATTCGAACCGCCGACCTTCTGATCAGCAAGCCCTAGGCTCAGTGGTTTAGCCCACAGCGCCACCTGTGTCTCACGATGGTAGATCAGATGGTAGACATGTAAATTAGACTGCATGTCTACAAACCATTCTAAGCATTGGGTTTGGGGTTTGGGTTTATGAGGTAGTTTGTAGGCTTCCCTGGTTCTCCCCCCCTCCCCTCTTTGTCTCTTGTTTCTTAGTGAAATGTGCCAGCTAGCAAGCATGGGGTTTGCGATCCTTGTAGGAAACAATACTATGATGCTATGAACTCTGAATTGTATCAATAACCCCCACCCACCATACCCATGACCATTACTACCAACTATTATGGGATCCCTGGCTCCATTCTCACACGCTGTACGTGAAACCCGGGGGAAACATCGGTGCAGGTCAAGGTGTCTTGTGGGTATCATCTGCCTCTTCACTGGATATCCTGCTGGGATTCCAGGGCTTGTGAACAGAGTCCATGCAGCAAGGTTGTGCATGTACTTTGCAAACGTCATGAGATCTGGGACTGGAATAGCCACTGGATTACTGATATTAGCAATATTTTTGACTTCACAAGCCTAGGGTGTGTGTAAATCCGGAGCCTGTGTGCACTATTGGATAGAACAGGGGTCAGCAAACTTTTTCAGCAGGGGGCCAGTCCACTGTCCCTCAGACCTTGTGGGGGGCCAGACTATATATATAGGGGGGGATGAATTCCTATGCCCCACAAATAACCCAGAGGTGCATTTTAAATAAAAGGACACATTCTACTCATGTAAAAACATGCTGATTCCCGGACCGTCTGCGAGCTGGATTTAGAAGGCGATTGGGCCAGATCCGGCCCCCAGTTCTTAGTTTGCCTACCCATGGGATAGAATGATGAATATGGATTGAGGAGACCTGGATTCAAATTTCTGCTCAGCCACTTTACCAGCCTAGGCCCCCCTCATAGGGTTGTTGGGAGGATAAATTGGGAAAGCCGATGCATGCTGTATTTCAAGGATAGCATACAAATATGGAAGACTGCTAAGTAAACTTAAGATATAACCTTTCCCCATAAAGATCAGAGTGGCAGTAAAAAAACTGTTTTAGCCTTGCTGAAGTTTTCCTCTAATTCACTAACTACTGCTGTTGCCTATTCCTAAGTTCCATGCGGCAGAAACAATTTTTATTTTTAGGTAGTATTTTAGATTTTAATGAAAATGTGGTTTTAATGACAGTTGTCATTACGTTAAAAGCTCAGAGACAGCTGTTAATGTCAGCTTCTATGTTGTTGCTATTCACTGATCGTGATTTCCTTTTTAAAAAAAAGCTGTGATAACTGCATATCAATCTTTAACAACAAGTGGAGAAATGAGATTCCTCCCCTCCCCCGCCACCACAACCTAAGTCAATACAGGTAACACGCTGAATATTTAACAGACACAAAATCTGTTGGATGACAGAACATTTCTCAGTTCGGCATCAGGTAACTTTCTTTTTCATCATTGGCACAGATTAAGGCTTTGTTTTGTTTTACAAAAATGCAAGATGCCAGCTTCTATCTTTTCAAGCCGAAAATAAAAATCATTAGAAAGTGTTGTGGGTTATTTTATGAACACTTTCCTGATCAAAATATTTGCTTTCTTGATTAAATTTGGTTGCTTCTTAAGCTGCAATTCTAAACACACTTACCAGGGAGCAAATCCCATTTTGTTCAGACAGGTTTACTTTGGAATCAACATACACAGGAGTGTTAGTTGTTAATATGGAGGGTTTTTAAAAAAGTGACATATCCGAGCATTTCTTGAGACATAAGATATTGTTGTTTGCCAGGAAAATACTGCATTGAAATCAAGGCCTGCCAAAGATTTTTGGCTTGGAAGTCAAAGGGTGGGGAGCCCGAGATCTGTCAACCTATCCTGGCACCTGGCACAGAACTTCCCACAAACACACCACCAAGTAGTAACAATGGGACAATGGCAAAATAACTAACATTTTGCTGTCCACACATGACAGCCTGAATCTGCTTCCTGAAGCATCCAACTCACAATGACTAATGTTAGGGCGAGCCCTGATTCAAATGAATGTGATACCCCTCAGTTCACTTTGCCCCTGTTATAATAATAATAATCAATTATTTATACCCCACCCATCTGGCTGGGTTTCCCCAGCCTCTCTGGGCAGCTTCCGACAAAACATTAAAATACAATAATTCATCAGATAGTAAAAGCTTTCCTAAACATGGCTGCCTTCAGATGTTTATTTCTTTGACATCTAATGGGAGGGCGTTTCACAGCGTGGGTGCCACTACAGTGGTACCTCTGGATACGTACCTGATCCGTTCCGGGGTGTCAAGGTCCGGTCGGTGGGCGGTTGAAGCCCTGGCTGAGGACGTCAGGACCAGAGGCAAGATGGGGGTGTAGAAGCAGGAACAGGTGCAGGGCTGAGGGTCCAGCAGCAGGCAGTCGCAGGGTCAAGGCACAAGGCAGAGGCGAAGGTCTGGGAGTCAAGGAGCAAGGTGTCGGCAAGGCGAAGGTCCAAGGGTCGAGGATCAAGGCGTCGGCAAGGCGAGGGTCCAAGGAACAAGGAGCAAGAGGCCAGAGGCAACCAGGCAGGGATAGCGTTGCTGTGGCAAAGAGCTGAAGGGAAATGCTGAGCTTTTATCCCTCCCAGCTCCTGCCACCAGGTGCAGTGAGATATCAAGTGGTCTCACCTGAGTGGTCACTCCTTGCTTCTCCAGCACAAGCTGAGGCAGACCCCAGTCCTGCAAAGCACTACAGACCCCAGAGCCTGACTCCTGCCCATACTCCTGACACGGGGTGCCATTCGCACCCCGAAAAGTACACATCCAGAGCGGCACTTTTGAGCATGTGCAAAGCACTGGTAGAGTGCTTCTGCGCATGAGCGCATGGTGGAACCCAGAAGTAAACACTTCCAGGTCTGCCGTGTTCTTAAAATGAAAATACGCAACCTGCAGCTAACGCAACCCGAGGTATGACTGTACCGAGAAGGCCCTCTGTCTGGTTCCCTGTAACCTTACTTCTCGCAATGAGGGAACCGCCAGAAGGCCCTCAGCACCGGACCTCAGTGTCCGGACAGAACGATGGGGGTGGAGATGCTCCTTCAGGTATACTGGGCCAAGGGCGTTTAGGGCTTCAAAGATCAGCACAAGCTCTTTGAATTGTGCTCGGAAATGTACTGGGACTCAATGCAGGTCTTTCAAGACCGGTGTTATAAGGTCTCAGCGGCCGCTCCCAGTCACCAGTCTGTTGGGACTTTCCATTCCACCTTAAGTTGCAGGCATGGGATTGCTACGTGTCACATGTCTGTTTACATTCCAGCACAGTTTGCTGGCTTAAGCGGAACTTCCGATGTGTATAGCTTTTGCTTTTGCCTCTCTCTCCGAGGCGACTGCAAGGAGAGACGACATGTTTTAAATTGTAGTTCATAGTATGCTCCCACAAGCCTCACACCTCTTCTGTTTGCGCAGTTTGCTCCACTGATATAGTGTGCTCAGGCCAGAAGGCTTGAGTCACTGCTTTATGTCGGAGCTGGAGGTCGAGGGATCTTCGAATTGGCAGGATCCAGCTGGGGGCTAGCCAACTGGCTTTTTTGACCCTTGGATGCCGACACAGTCTAGCTGCCGCATTCTGGGTTAGTTGTAGTTTCTAAGTCACCTTCAAAGGTAACACCACATAGAGCGTGTTGCAGTAGTCCAAGTGGGAGATAACTAGAGCATGCACCACGCTGGCGAGACAGTCTGCGGGCAGTTAGGGTCTCAGCCTGCATACCAGATCGAGCTGGGAGACAGCTGCCCTGGACACAGCATTGACCTGTGCCTCCATGGACAGCTGTGAATCCAAAATGACTCCCAGGCTGCGCACCTGCTCCTTCAGGGGCACAGTTGCCCCATTCAGGACTAGGGAGTCCCCCACACCCACCTGCCCCCTTCCCCCCCCCAAAAAAAACAGCACTTCTGTCTTGTCAGGATTCAACCTCAATCTGTTAGCTGCCATCCATCCTCCAACATCACTCCTGTAGTGATGTTGAGAAGGTGAAGATGAACCTAGGAGCTCATGACTGGGAATTGCCAGAGCTCTCCCTAGAACGTAATCCTCTCCCTCAGCTGTCCTCTGGGCACAGCCATTCCATCAGCCTGCCTCAGCTGGAGAGAGGGGAAGCAGAGCTCATTAAATCAGCTGGGCTGGAGGTCCAGATACATCAGGTATGTCCTGCCCCTGAACTGTGCCAGCTGCTGCCTGCATTTTGACATTGTTTTTCCTCTTCCCTCCATGTCCCCTTTCCCTTGTGTTGTGTGTTTTAGACTGTAAACCTGTGGGTAGGGAGTGACCTGTTTTGATTTTATGTAAGCTATTGTGGCAGCCTTTTTGGCTGAAATCATAGAATCTTAGAGTTGGAAGGGACCCCGAGGGTCGTCTACTCCAACCCCCTGCAAGACAGGAATCTCAGCTAAAGCATCCATGACAGATGGCCATCCAACTGTCATGAACTGCCGTATACAAACAAACAAACAGATGAATTATTTATTTTGGTCATTTCCCCACTCCTTCTCTATTCAAACAGTATCAAAAGCAGCTTATAAGCTATTAAAACAAATGGACAATTGTTTGATCATGGTTTGTGGCTGTAGCCGACAGACTGTGCTTGAGTCTCCCAATCTGATTCAGGACTCATTCCAATGCTTTGAAGTAGCTGCGATCTGACCCAGGAGAAGCTGGAGCTATCCTGTCCTGGATCACAGTCCCAAACTGATTTAGGGGTCTCAAGCAGTGTTTAATTAGGATTCAAAACCCTAATTAAACATGTGGTTGTGGGGTGGAGAGAGAATCGTATCGCCTCCTGTCCCCCCATTCTTGGCCACATGCTTATGGGGAGGGGGTTAAATTCTGTGTTTGAAATTTGCCTGGTGCATTCTGCACCTGACTATCGGCCACTTGGAACCAAGTGAAGATGCCTGGGTATCAGGATGGTGTCTGACTTCTCCACCATCTGGAGATGTTGCCTGGGGATCCTTGGATCTTGACTGTTTTCACACACACTAGCAACACATTCCGTAGAATTCTACCTGTTATATTTTATCTGCACAATTTTCAGGAACCAAAAAGTTGTATTGAAAAATATGACTTTTGAGCCATCTGGCCCAAGAATGGCAACCAGACATCCTGTTTTGATTACCATAACCCTGGTTTGAAGAGCCATTTGGCACCTAGCTTATATAAATGAGTTTCTAACACTGGCATTGTATTTTCTACAGTACAAGGATGTGCTTGATTTTTAATTGGAAGAGGATTCCAATATTTTGCTTTCTTTAGTTCTTGCTAAGGCATTTTCTATAAAAGTCTTTAAGTCCTTTGTCTTTAGAAGCCCAGGAATATATTAACTGTGCCTTATATTATCAATATTCTTCACATGGGGCTGAACTAATAACAGCAGCCCCAAAGTGCTTGGCATTATGTAGAGCAACCCTGTATTTATTTGTTTGTTTGTTAATTTTGCCACTGTCACCAGCAGTCCCACAGGAGAGCAAATAAAGCACAGTGTAATATCAACACATTTTGTTTTAAATCAGGTTTATTTCCAGATGGTTCAACTCCTCACTCTAAACGTTTTGTTGGATATTTTGATGTGACACCACCGGTAATAAAGAATCGTCTTTAACATTCTCATTTTTCATTAATCCTGTTGTTAAGCAACTACAGCCAGAATTCATTACAATGGCTATGAATATATTTGAGTCATCAAATTGGGACTTCTCCCCCATTTATTTATTTTTTTGCTGCACTGCAAAATTAGCATGTATACAATAGCCAGCCAAAGTTAAGTACTTTGACACCACATTAGTTTCAATGGGAAGAATTAAGCATGTGCTCCAATAATCACAGTGAACGCAAAGGGCCCAAAAAGTGCTTAAATCTGGCGGAATGTACATCCCTTTACAGAAAGGGAGAATCAGAAATATGTGGGGACATGGACATAGCCGGTGGGGGCAGGGGCAGATGCCCCCCCCCCCGATCAAGTAAAACAATAGAAATACTCAGTGCTTTTTTCTTTAAAAATGTTTAGGGGTACTCTCATTTTCCTACTCATATTGAAATACTGCCCCTCAATGAGGCCAAACTTAGATTCACAAAATGTTTAGGGGTATGCGTCCCCCAGAAGAAGAAAAAACACTGGAAATACACAACTAACTGACAAATCATGTCAGTTCTGCCCCCCAATAAATCCTGGCTAAACCAGGGACTTAAGGGACCCCGATTCAAACTCATTGTCTGAGCAACCCTAGGCACAAGTAGCTGCCGTAAAGCAAGCAACATAGATTCAGCTGATGTAAAATTACAAAACCTGTTCAGTAGCAACCTATTTCATGACCCCCACCTCACCTCTGCCACTTTTGTGGACTGCAGTATCATTATCCAGAAATGCAAAATCAAACCATTTGCCTCTCAAAGTCAACCTAGAAAATGAGGACCAAAACAGACATGAGCTTAAACGTGTGTCAACATTTTATGTCGTATAGCGCAACAGCCCGGTTTTGAGCCAAGCATTCCAAATTGACAGATGCCAGCACAGCTTCTTATGCCAACCGGAAAACTCCTGTTTTGGCTCTGCCACCATGGCCTCAGTCTTCTCAGCCGTAAGGGTGTGTGGCAGTGGTATGGTGATGGGGAGATAGTAGTGGCAAGTAAAGGCAGTGGCATGGTGAGGCAGCCAGGGTGGCGCGTAAAGGTGGTCAGTGTCAGGATGGTAGGGGGTGGCAGTGGGGGGAGGCAGTGACAGTGAGATGGTGCAGGGAGGTCATGTCCCTATTTGCCCTCCCAGGATGTTGTGTGCACGATTTGAAAAATACATGTTCCATCAGATGTAAAAAGATAAAGGACCCCTGACAGTTCAGTCCAGTTGTGAATGACTCTGGGGTTGCGATGCTCATCTCGCTTTACTGGCCGAGGGAGCCGGCGTTTGTCCGCAGACAGTTTTTTCAGGTCATGTGGCCAGCATGACTAAGCCGCTTCTGGTGAACCAGAGCAGCACACGGAAACACCGTTTACCTTCCTGCCGGAGCGGTACCTATTTATCTACTTGCACTTTTTGGTGTGCTTTCAAACTGCTAGATTGGGACCGAGCAACGTGAGCTCACCCCGTCACAGGGATTCAAACTAATGACCTTCTGATCGGCAAGCCCTAGGCTCAGTGGTTTAGACCACAGCGCCACCCGCATCCCCCATCAGATGTAGGGACTGAATGGGATGAGAACAGGAATGTAAGTGGAAGTTAATCTTATCCTCCTCTTCTTGTAGTCCTAAAGAAAACCCCTTTTCTGAAACAAGGGTTTGCATAGGATGGAAATCATGCATTGGTATGAATGGGGAATTTCCCTCCAAAACAAAGAGCAGCTTCAAATAAGGCAGGGGTTTTTTCCTCTGCACCACAGCACCTCTTCATACTGGCTCTAATCCTCTTAATTATTAGCACCCCAGCTGATGTAATTTGCATATTTAAAAGCCTGCATGTTTCATGCGAAGATTCATCATGTCTAATTTGGGCCTTGTATCTCCCACTGAAATTTCTCAGAATAAGTAAGTACAGCCCTGGTATTATTTGAGTTTTGTCTTCCATTTTTCCTCTCTCCTTGGGATATCACAATAACTGGATTTGAACTGGCAGTAATCAATTTACTCCACTTCAGATACTGTGAATCAACATTATATAATGTGGTTTTACAGGATTTAGCCCTGGAAAAGAATGTATAAAATATGTTTCTCAGCAACACATGTGCATTCAAGCTTGCAAATCTATATGACTAAAATAGACCAGAAACATATAGCAAATAGGGGACTTCCAGTTCGCTGCAGAGGCAATGGCGGTGAGCTCCGTGTCGTCTGCTTAAGGGACGACACGGTCCTAGCTGTAAGGGCATCTGGAGGTGTGCGCTTGGGCCAGACGCCCCCGAAAAACCCCATGGGCAAGTGGGGGGTCTAAAGGGTCCAGTGGAGCATTGGAGAACTTGCCCCACCGCTATCTACCCTTCGCTGTTCTGCACTGCGAAGGGAGAAGGGGAAGAGGCTGGAGTCCGTTCACGGCTTCACCATACCCTGCAGCCTGCAGCTGAAGCCGCATGCCGTCACCGTAAGCAGCGGATTTTCCGATTAGAGGTAAATTAAAGCTTTAAAGAAGAATTTGGACTTAAATTAAGTGATTTGGCAAAACGGAAGCAAAAAAGGAAGTCAGCTTCTGTTTTCTGCGGACAGGCTTTGCAAGGGAACTTTTTGTGAATGGGAACAGAGCACAGTAGTAGCAGCTAATGGAGACTATTTAGCAGCTCTGGAATATAAGAGCTTCCCTTCTTTTGGATACATATTGGATACAATTACTTTCCGCTGTTCTTCAACAGAGCAACTTTGAAATACAAGTTGACAGCTGGGCAGAGATACAATTTGACAGACTGAGTGATATCTGGCAGAGCAGCAAAAAGCCCATGTTTAAAGAGAGGCTTGGAAATACAGTCATACCTCGGTTTAAGTACGCCTCGGTTTGAGTATTTTCAGTTTAAGTACTCGCGGACCTGTCTGGAATGAATTAATCCACTTTCCATTACTTTCAATGGGAAAGTTTGCAATAGGTTAAGTACACTTCAGGTTAAGTACAGACTTCCGGAACCAATTGTGTTTGTAAACCGAGGTACCACTGTACAGGAATAAAAACATCGTCAAGGTCCATAATTTCTTCAGTCTCCCCTTAGGACCTCTTTTCCTATCTTGAGCTGCAGCTTCCTCCTTGCACCAGGTTGGGCACATCTTTCCTTTTGGGTGAAGACAGAGACACCTTCCCTTTCTTCTCTCAATGGCTCATCACATTTCCATTATTTTCTTAATGGCTCATCTCCCAGGCAATCTCCTGAACGCGGGAAGCTGGGTACAGGGATTAGGAGTTTGGCGTTCCATTTAACACAAACCAGCCTTGTTTGGATTCTAACACTTATGGGACCCAGGAATTTAGGGAAGTCTGGCACCCACAAACTCATAACAATATTTTGATTAGAGATGGGGGTTAAGGGCACAAGAATTATTTTAGACATATTTATTCAGAAGTAAGTAATACCATGTTCAGTGGAATTTGTCACCAAGTTAGGGTGCGCAGGATTGCAAACAAGGGTTCAAAATGGCAAAATGATCACCAGCTTTAGAAATATGTCTCCAACAGCACCAAATTCGTAATTAAGCAAAGCAATTGTGGCTCCCATCATGCTTCCATAAACTCATTTAATTAACTACTAATTCTGATTCCTTCAGTAGAATAAAGTAACACAAACATTTAAAAGAAGGCCTGTTGCCCATCAAGATTAGTTTCAGATGACAGGCTCTCCTGCACAAAGAATGTGGATGAAGTAATCTATACTATGTGAAATGGGAGGAAGAAACATCTCTTGTCAATTTCTTTCTTTTCTCCGGTTTGCTTTTTGCAAAGCAAAACATTCTGCAGTTTTCAAAAGGCAGAATATCATGGCAGACTGGACCGAGTACGTGAACAAGGACATTTGTGTTTGACAAACCTAGAATTCTTAGTGCCCTAACATTCTTAAACTAGATATTTATGCAGTCAGACATTCTCCATTCAGTGCACTTTGTCTGTCTCACTCAGCAGCACTTTTCACCTGTTCAGTTAAATGTGGGAGCAGGGAAGTAAGACCTCATTTGCTGCCTCTCCTCCAAATCTCCATGAATCCATCCATAGGTTGGAATGTAGCAGTGGCACATGTAGCTCTACTCATTGTTAGGTCTGGGCCATGGGCAAAAGTCTGAGGTGAGCAAGGAGCAGGAATCAGAAGCCATGGGGCATTGGGGCAAGCCAGTTATTAGGACTCAAAGAGGCAGGAGCAAGGAGCAAGGCAGAAGGTAGAAGAAATCAAGGACCCATTAACATGCCACAGCTCAGGGACACACTCAAGCAGGGCTCAGTTTTGATGCCCAGAAAGTTCTATGGATCTACATGCAGTTCAACCTTACACAGACCCCTGACACATACAAGTTCTTGTACACCCATTTAGGTTTCTGCCTTTTGCAGGCTTCACAGGTGTGCAAAGACTATGCATACAACGTATACATGCAAAAGTTCTATTCAGACCTCATGTGGAGCAGGGACAGTGGATAAGAAGATCCAAATTCCTCCCCATATAGATCTTCTGACTGAATGGTTCATGGATTATAAATGCACCTCGAAATTAGAGACTCTTTTAGGCCTGTTTTTTTTTTTTTTTACTCTCATCGTTGAACCTAAAGCACGTGAAATGCAACACATGAAGGAATATGAATTCTTGTCAAGGACAGTTTCCAAATGTCAGACTTGCCGCTTGTAGCATTTGCTTATGTGTCCTCTAAAAAGTTGTGGTTGAGGAAATTCTGTTTCCAATTCATTCTTTTAAAAAAAGAAGAAGATTGCACGCTATATATGTAGGAAGATTTCAGGGGTATTATAAACTCATTCCTAAAAGTCAAAAAGTATAACTTGTGACAAACAGAAGCTAGATTGACTCTATGGGAAGGTGGAAAATGATTCTGCGAGATGGATTTGTCACAGGTCTACACGTAGATGGAAGTTAAGGAAGCTTCCAGCTCACAATCAATAAATTAATCTGTCTATTCTAGTAAAACAGGTTAGAGGTAGGTGTGTATTGGTGCTTCTGACAATTTGTGTCAAAACTTATCAAAACAAAACAAAAGTTACAGAATGGAAACCATATCCTGTTATGAGTTTCCATAGACTTTTATAGATTATTTTTCCCTGGAAGATTTAATAGATAGATTAAATAATACCTGTGTCATGGAATTTCAATAATGGCATAAAGGTTGAAGGTTGACAAATTCAAAGCAAACTGACCCAACCACAACCTGATTGTCAAGTTTCCTCTTATTTTCCCCAGTTCAAAACTTAGGTCAACCTGTGGCTACAGATGGCTTGATCCCAAGTTTCTCCACCTCTACATCCCTGAAGTCAGAAAATTTAACTGGAAGCTGGAGCTGGATAGGCCACAAACAGAAGGTTGGAAATTATTTATACCATGACTGTCCAATACTGAGCCCTCATTTTCCTCTTCCTGCCAATCACACAGACTTAGGTTGGACACATTCCTATTCCCATCTACAACTAAAAGGGTGCTCTGGGACATGAGTGAATTCAGGTCTCAGAGCTTTTCTCAGAACTTTTCGTTTCAATTCTCACATTATTTGCTTTTTGCTTTTTTATGGATTTTATCACCACCATACATTAGCCACCTAAATTCTCACGTTCACCTTTCATTTCCCTCGATTGATAATTCAGTTTTCCTGCAGTACGATTACTACACCTTTTAGCACCAGCAGTGTTCAAGACACTGTATGAAACAGAAATATATGGCCTACGTCAAAAGGGTTTATAAACAGAAAGCAGAACAATGGAAGAAGGCATCTTGGCTTGAATGCAAACCAGAGATAAGATAGGGCAATGTGAGCAATCAAGCACCTATAAAATTTCCAAGGAAAAAAGAAAAGAAAACAATTGCTGTATATTGGTTTTAAATGGATGCTGTTTTGTCTTTCATCTGTTTTCACTACAGATTGACAGAGATCTCTGCAGGAGACTTTCTAAATTCAGATGGAAGGATATCAGGGTGTGTAGGACAGGGGAGTGTATGACTTTGAGATTTGCAGGGGAAGTTTTTTAAACAATGCTTGAAATTCCACTTGGCAGGGCAGTGGCCCAGCAGACTTAGTGGCGCAGCAGGACAGTGAAGCCCCCCTGTTTTGAGACCCTAGAGAGGCAATTAGCAGAGACAACACTGGACTATGGGAATCAATGCTTTAATGCAAGCTGCCTCATCCTTTCCTAAAGAGACAGATTAATGTTAGGATTCCAAGACATACAATTAAAACACCACCCTGGGAAGTATATTCGAGTAGTAACTATGGTGCAAAAGGTGGTTTCTTCTTCTTCTTCTTTTGCTCACAATAAAGCACTAAATGAAATGAAAGGTGGCGAAGGAGAAAGGCAGTATATTCTTACAAACCAGAGCTATGTAAGATTTGCCTTGTTAAATATTTCTTAAGCAATTTTTAATTGACAACATATGTTCAACATCACATAGCAACGTGTGCAAAGCACTTTACATCTGTCATAGCCTCCTGAAGCTAATCCCTCTTTAATGTGCTCGCTTCCTTTGTATTGCTGCAGGCTTTGTTTCTGTTTACTGTCTTTTGAAAGGAAGGGGGGGGAATCAAGTTAGCTGTCAGCAAGAACAAGCTTATTCTACAAAGATTTTAATTCTATTAATCTTTTGACTGGCTATCTTTTTGGAAATCATTTCCAAGGGCAAACGATGCACATGGAAGGAACAAGCCAAATCTGACTTTTTTCAAGGTGAAATTGTGCACTTGTATAATTGGGGCTTTTCTAAAGTAAAATCTAAAATATGGAAAGAAAGGAAATTCTGGGGGGTGGTGGTGGTAGGGGACTGGATTTGACTATAACCACTGTGTTTATATCTATCTGTCTGTAAAAGTTAGTTCCTAGCATTTAATCACCATCAAATAAAACCAAGAAACAGAATCAAAGATTGGGGGGAGGTGTCTCCACAAGCCTGCTGTCCCTCAGGCCCTTGAGATCATGATTAGCTTTTGGTAATGGGGAGCACATACAGGTGTGTAAAAGCCAGCCTTGCCTCCCCTGCGCCCATGGTAAAATCCTCAAGCATGGATGCACATTTGGCGGGTGGGTGAAAGGATAACCACAAGGAGGTGAATTATGAGAGTGGGTGGGACAAATGTCAAGGTCCAGCCAGCTTCTATCATTAGGTTGCTCCAATTTATCATGGGCGACGTGGGTGGCACTGTGGGTTAAACCACAGAGCCTGGGGCTTGCTGATCAGAAGGTCGGCGGTTCGAATCCCCATGACGGGGTGAGCTCCCGTTGCTTGGTCCCAGCTCCTGCCAACCTAGCAGTTCAAAAGCACGTCAAAGTGCAAGTAGATAAATAGGTACCGCTCTGGCGAGAAGGTAAACGGCGTTTCCGTGTGCTGCTCTGGTTCGCCAGAAGTGGCTTAGACATGCTGGCCACATGACCCGGAAGCTGTACGCCAGCTCCCACGGCCAATAAAGTGAGATGAGTGCCACAACCCCAGAGTCGTCCGCAACTGGACCTAACAGTCTGGGGTCCCTTTATACTTTACCTATTTAAACAAACATGACTTATTAAATAAAAACCCAAATATGAATGTGCAGGTGAAGAGGAAGCTTCACTCTCAGTGGCTGGGTGTCACCAGCCCACATCTCAGCGCTGTCCTTGAGTGTCTTCTTTCCCTCAAATTAGTGGATATTTACACTCAGGGATGCGGGTGTCGCCTGTTTACAGACATTATTGAAATGCTGCTGAGGGATCTTTGCCATAAATAAGTCTGTCATCCATCTGTCATAGTAACTAGCACATTGCTAGTAAAGTATAGAATACTAGCAGGCTTGTATCTGGAATTGCTTGAGAATTTTAAGGAACCAAAAAATCAGTGCAGTTTTGCAATCAGTAGTTTAAATCAGCGCAATTTTGAAAGGTCAGTCCAACATCTTGTTACAAAATGGCATCCAACAGCATCTGAAAATAGATACATTCCTGCTCCTTGATCCCAGGAACCATCATGCAAAATTTGTTTAAAATCCATGCAGTTTTGAAAGGTCACTCACTCCACCATCTTTTTAAAAATGGCCTCCAATAATATCTAAACATAGACAAAAACCCACTCCTCACTCTTGGGAATGGTCATGACAAATTGGAAGACAATATATTTAGAGGTGTCCAGATTAGTGCATTTTGGAACTGCCATGCTAAATCTGGCGACAATATCTTCAGAGATGACAAAATAGCTCCAGTCTTTCTGGATTGCAATACAGATCATAAATCCTTGCAGGATCATGTGTTGCAGGACTGAATAAAATGCAGGGGCAGGCAAGGGCAAGAGAAAGATCCCGATGTGCATGCGCTCAAAGGCACAACATTGCGAGTCACCAGCATCAAAGCATTTCCAAGAACCGTGCGCTCCTGTTGTTGTGACAGACAGATCTGAGAATTAAATTAGAACACATGGCTTCCAAACAAGGCATGGTGTCATGCTCAGAGAAATCTTGGCAAACTTCTGCTACAGGAAAGTAAAGAGACTTCCTTGCCTTCCATCAACTCTGTGACACATCGAGCCAATGGGAAGGCATTCTGTGAAGGATGGGATTGTAGTCATGCAAACACAGAAGCAGCACTACCCTGACCTTGTCTTGATCCATCAGCTTCAAGATTTGAGTGAAGACTCGCAGTAGCGTGCAGCATTATGAGGCATTAGTGCCAATGATTGACTCGGAAAACATTAGCAAAGGGGTAGAAAACGTCCTTGCACACTGATTCGCAATACACTTTTGCTTTCTTGTAAAATTAACTCTGCATCTTAGTGTCAGATATATGACTTGTCTGAGACACTTCCTTTTGTTTAATCGTGTTACATATAGGCTGGTCATGCATACAAGGATAGAGAGTTTATTAGGGATATTTTTTAGGTTCCAGATGAGTATGATGGAGAAGAAGGTCATTCTCTTCACTTATAATGTATAGGGTTCACAAAATTATGTGATGGGGAAACCCTGAGTACATGGTTTGCTAGAGAATTTTGCTTATGCATCTAACCATCACTGAGAAGGTTGTGTAGTTGTTTATCTATTTGACACCTGATGAGAGGGCGTTCCACAGAATGGGCACCACTGCTGAGAAGGCCCTCTGTCTGGTTCCCTGTAACCTCACTTCTCACAGTGGGGGAACTGCCAGAAGGCCCTCAGAGCTGGATCTCAGTGTCCAGGCTGAATGATGGGGGTGGAGATGCTCCTTCAGGTATACAGGGGCAAAGCCATTTAGGACTTTAAAGGTCAGCACCAACACTTTGAATTGTGCCTGGAAACCTATTGGGAGCCAATGTAAATCTTTTAGGAGTGTTGTTATATGCTCCCAGTGGCTGCTCCCAGTCACCAGTCCGGCAGCCGGATTCTGGATTAGTTGTAGATTCCTTCAAAGGTAACCCCACGTAGAGCACATTGCAGTAGTCCAAGCAGGAGATAACCAGAGCATGCACCACTCTGGCAAGACAGTCCGTGGACTGATAGGGTCTCAGCCTGCATACCAGATGGAGCTGGTAGATAGCTGCCCTGGACACAGAATTGACCTGTGCCTGGACAGATGTGAGTCCAAACTGTCTGCAAGGCTGCGTACCTGATCCTTTAGAAGCCCAGTTACCCCATTCAGGACCAGGTTGTCCCCCACACCCGCCTGCCCCCTGTCCCCCAGAAACACAGTCATCATTTGAAATGTGCACTTCTCTGAATTTTGTGGTGCTGTTCTCCAACCAAACAATTTTTTAAAGGGTGTATTAGGGAAAGTGGGCATAAAGTGTCCCACATTAGTGAAAATAGCACAAAAGTGTATTATATTAGGAGAAATTGCTTCACAAAACATACACATGTGTGTGTTAGGCAAAATTACAGACAAAAATGTGTGTTAGCTATTTACACTGAAATGCCAGTGAATTTTCATAATAAACTGATGTGGAAATGTGAAGAACTGAGCATAAGATTGGAAAAATGAGAATCTGACAGACTGAACCTGAAAGTGGTTACTGGATTCCACAACCTCCCCCAAATTTGAAGTTAAAGCTGGGAATTTATTCTCATTCAGTTATTCACCCAAATACCATTTTCAGCTCGAAATCCATGACTATAGCCAGTCTTGCAATGATACAAGAGGCCACCTAATTCACTATTTGATAGTTGTGAATTTGGAAATCCCAGAGTGCTGAAGTTAAAGACACAAATAAAATCCTGGGGCAATTTTCTTTTCTCCACAAAGTTGGTAATAGGTTCACAATTAATCATTTCTGTCTTTAAAGTTGTGGCTTTCCAGCAAATAAAGTTTTATGTCTTTCAACACCCAGAGTAACAGGAAGACACTTAGAAAATTGTGGGAAGGCATCTAATCATCAAAGCACCTCATATCTAATCAGATGAGAATGTGATGGATTTAAAAGTCATTGAAACATTAAAACAACAAGTACATGTTAACTGTTGTATGTAAAGCTAAAATGAATAGGAACTTATTTCCCTTTCGTAAATAACATTAACACCATGAAAGCTTTTTTTGTACAGTTTTCTTGAAAACATCTATTGTACAGCCCTACCCCCTAGTTCATCCTTATTCTTGATCCACTCTACTGTAATGGAATTTTTACACAGAATTTCCCATTCTTTCAAAGATCAGCCGCAAGGGAAATATTTTTACTTTTCACCTCTAGGGCACATGTTAGAAAACTAGGATGGGAAAACCATTTGGCGGGGAAATAATTGTTTTTATCTTTATATGACAACCTTATTTTAAGGCCCAATTGATTTATGGTTGTTATTAGAAAATCATTTGTCAACTTAAGGAAAAAAACGCACATGTGTGAAACAATGGGGGTTAAGCAGGTCTCTTTTGAGGCGCATCAATCCATTTGCTAAAGAGCAAAAGCTTGTTCTATTCTCGTTCAAGGACCCTTCATACAATTATATCATATTGCAACCAGAAGCAGGTGGTGAAATCATTTTACCCCATAGCCTCAAGAAAGGAATCCAGAAAGGTCACATTTGAAAAGGTCACTAAACCACTGAATATATTAGTGCTTAAGGAAGGTGCTAATGGGTTTCAACATTGGAAGTTCCAATGATAATGATAAGAAGGAAGAAACAAAAATTGCACTCCTTTCCCCAATATTTCTACATTTTAAGCATTTGTTACTGCTTTGCTACTGACTATCAAATTGTATGAAACATTGCATTTTTGGTATTGTTTTCACTTCGTTTTTACATTGTTGTACTTTTTTATTAGCTGGCCTGAACCGTTACAACAGGAACTGTGGGGTATCAGAAAATAAACAACCAAAACATTTTGGCCTTGTTAATTCATTTTAATGCTTCCAGAAGAACCCCACATTCAAAGGATCTGTGGCTAAAACAACATCTGCTGCCCATTTAATAGACTCCAGTGAGAAGTTGTCAAGTTGGAATTCATATGCAGATTTGACATTGTTGGGCTGGGGCTGGAATGACTAGACCATTAAAAGAAAGTATCTGACCCGCTTTGTGTGTTTTTGCACACTGTTCAACTTCCTTGGCCAACTTCTTGCTAGGTTATTACACCCACTAGGACTGGGTAGAATAATAGAATCATAGAACTGTAGAATTGGAAGATTCATCTAGTCCAACTGCCTGCAATGCAGGAATCTTTTGCCCAACATGGGGATCAAACCCACAACCCTGGGATGAAGAGTCTCATGCTCTACCGACTGAACTATATGTTGACTGGCTGTTGCTTGCATTTGTGCTCTGCATATCAGTGGGGCATGCTTATGTCTAGCACTGTTGGGCATTCTAGCACTTTGTGCAACTGAGGGTGGACTCTGGCTTATGTCAATATAAGATTGTTATTGTCTTTAAGATGCAAACAGACATCTTTGTTGGTTTTGCTGCAACAGGCTAACAAGACTACCCTACTGCTTACCTTCCAAGTCCCGGACTGCAGAATCTGGGACCGGCAGCCGTGTGACACCGGAATTTGTGTCGACGTAACTTCCGGTGTCGCTTTGCCCTTCTATAGGCACCAAAAATGGCCGCCGGCGGCTTCGAAAGTCGCTTCTACGCATGTCAGGAAGTGCGTCGACACAACTTCCGGTGTCGCTCTGCCCATCTATGGGCACCAAAAAATGGCCGCCGCCGACACCGGAAGTAGTGCCTATGCACTTCTGGACATGCGTAGATGCGAGTTTTGAAGCCGGCAGCGGCCATTTTTGGTGCCCATAGAAGGGCAAATCAGAAAGGGAAAAAATGGCTGCCGGCAGGAGAAAATAATTGAGAAAAACGGGAAACGAAGTGATACGGGGGACCACAGGGAAAAAGTAAGAAAAATGGGGGGGGTTCCCGGGGAAAACGGGGTACTTGGCAATTATGCCCTACTAAAATCTGCTGCCCTTTTATAATGAAGGTTGCCATCTCTTTATTTAGCAAATTATGGTCACTCTTTTTGGGAACCAGAACTATGTTGTTAAACAGAGCAGCAACATTCTTTCCCAAGCCATACTTGTCAAATGATGTTTGGGATTTGCACTTAAGTCTCCACCCATCACAAAATCTGAGGTTCAGATTTTCTTTTGAAGGGGGGGGGATTTGCACTGCTGCCCACCTTCAACTGATGGATATAACAATTCACAAGCAATTCAGACTAATGTATAGAGGCCAACCTAGAGCATTTTCACACCTGAGGCTTGACTTGTGTGTCCCTACATCCTACAGATGCTATCTAACGAGACCATTGATCCATAAAATGAAAGCAATAAACAATGTACTGCAGTCACACAATCAATCGATCAGTAGCTGAACTGGGTTCCACACAGTCACAAAAACAAAACAAAAATACCACAAAAACAAAAATGCAAAATAAATAGCAAAAACAGACAAACCTCAGCGTAACACTCAAATCGGAAGTGTAACACTCAAAACGGAGCATGTTTGGCTCCTGAAAAAGTTTTGCAATCTGGAACACTTATTCTGCGTTTGCAGTGTTTGGGTTCCAAGTTGTTTGGGTACCAAGGCATTTGAGAACCAAGGTACCACTGTATTCTTATGCTATGTTAACATTTTGAGTTCTCCTCATGGCATTTGTCCAGTTATTGTTCACGAGGAAGAAGTGGATGAGAGGCATTTGTAATGAAAAGGGACATTTTGGCAAATGTAGGTTTTATATCTGCAATACATACCTGATAAAATGGCTCTTGCTCCATAGTGTTGCATGTGAAAATGTACGAAGTCTCATTCGGTCTGATCCAGGTTGCTCTTCATGGGTAGGAATGATATGCCAGTGTGGTGTAGTGGTTAAGAGAGGTGGACTCGTAATCTGGTGAACCGGGTTCACGTCTCCGCTCCTCCACATGCAGCTGCTGGGTGACCTTGGGCTAGTCACACTTCTCTGAAGTCTCTCAGCCTCACTCACCTCACAGAGTGTTTGTTGTGGGGGAGGAAGGTAAAGGAGATTGTTAGCAGCTTTGAGACTCCTTAGGGTAGTGATAAAGCGGGATATGAAATCCAAACTACTCTTCTTCTTCTTCTTCTTCTTCTTCTTCTTCTTCTTCTTCTTCTTCTTCTTCTTCTTCTTCTTCTTCTTCTTCTTCTTCTTCTCCTTCTCCTCCTCCTCCTCCTCCTCCTCCTCCTCCTCCTCCTCCTCCTCCTCCTCCTTCTCCTTCTCCTTCAGCACATCTGAGCACTGAAATATACGTTTCTCCATTCAGTTTAGCAAGCGATGATTTGGGAATTGGAAACAGTATCCTATTTTCCTTCCAATGATGTTCACAGTTATGTTTTACGCATACCCACTGGGGTGAATGAAATTTAGTGCAGCATCCCAGTATGTTGGTCAAAAAGCCACAGTTCCTAACACAACAGTGTTAACATTAGCAAATGGGACAGAAGTGTGCAATATTCCTCACATCTGAATCCGCCCTTAGTCTGTCAGTGAAGGCAGATACTGTATATTCCTGTGCATAAGACTACTTTTTAACCCAGGAAAATCTTCTCAAAAGTCGAGGGTCGTCTGATATGCCGGGTCGTATTTCTTATACGGCGAGTATATCCCGGAAACTGGAAAAGTTGGAGTCGTCTTATACGCCGGAATATACGGTACTTCAGGAAACTTTTGCCCTTTATTCCTTGTGCTTGGCAATGTCATGAGTCACCTGCTTACCAGCTTCAAGTCCATTTTCTGGTTGAAGAAGTAAATGGTTACTGTAGCAGTGTGCAAGCAGGGAGGAGCAAAAATAACATATCAGCTTTTGATTTGCTGGCCTGCTAGTGAAGAAAGTGTTGTGAGCTCCCCCTTTCACATTGTGTGTGTATCATCTTGGGTAGTATCATGTGTAGTTCTAAGACAGCTAATAAAAAAGGAACTATGAAGAATGTGGTACTGAAGGTATTTGCCAGCCAACATATAGAAATGATTTGACATTATTGCATAGAAATCTCCAAAACCATCAGTCCTCTGTTTCGGGTTGCAGTTAAAAAGACAAGCTAGATAGTTACACTCATGAACATAAGACACAATGGCCATCAGGAGAAGAAATATCGGTTCTTGACTTGAACACTTTTACAATGGAAAAGGGCTGGCAAAGATTGTTGAAGGAAAAGCATTCGTGGTGTCAAAAAAGCAAAGACTGTGACTGATGAAATCATACAGACGCATACTGAAGGTAATGCGGAGTTATCAAATGGTGGGCAAATTTGGAACAAAATGCTAAAACAGGAAAACAAGGTAGAATTTGGCAATCTACCCATAAATAAATAAGTTATTTCCCTTTTTGTGAAACTTTTTTGCTAAACAGCATGGTAGATGTATGCACTGAGCAACGCCAGTCCTAGAAGGAGTTACATGAAGAATGTTTTCATTAAACCTTTTATCTTCTCTATACAAATTAAATTGGGACTTCTACTCTGGGTTAATGAGGGTATGCACAGGAAAGTGATGGATGGCTGGTGGAAGACCCTGTGTGAGAGGCAGGGATGCGAAGATCTCCCAGGGTGGGAGGCTGAGAGAAGAAAGTTGAGAGCTGGGAGGCTCCACCCCCTCCTGTGTGAGACATGGGTTAAGATCTGCCTTTGAGAGAGGGCTTTGTAATCCCCCCCCCCACACACTCTCTTTCTTTTCTTCTTGCTTCTTTGGTTTTTTATTTTTATTTTAACTTAGATTAGTTTGTTTTTATTGCATATGATAAAAGAATAAAATAAAAAAGTTGTTTTAAAAAACTTACATTGGAAGCAACATTTTTACCATAATTTGATAAAAATTTGGTGGAGCTCCCAGGTGCTCCCTCTTCTCTGCTCACCCTGAAAACTCAAGGCCTTGGTTCTATGAGATAAGGGCTGCCTTCAGATGTGATAATTTTACTGCTTATAATGCTAGTGCTTCTCTTCCAATTTTTCTGTTGTTCCTTTTACACTGCAATATCTGTTGTGATATGTAACTGTGGCCTTTTCATTGATATACTGCCTCATCGTGCTAAACAGTGGGAAAGAGCTATATGGCAGGATACAGCTCCTGATTTTGTCATGTGAGCATCAGCGGCATGATAATAAAAATGGCAAAACACAAAACTCCCTTTTCAAGTCACTGGGGTTCTCAACATCCCCCTCCCTGAAACAAATTAACATGGGAATGAGTGCTAATCTTCTCCTAGATTCCATTCTGTTTCCTGAAGAGGCTTTTACCATGTGTCAAAGATCACATAAACACAATAATTAACAGGTAAGAAAACATCAGGAAGACGGAATGAAGTGCCCTCTGAATGCAGCCAAGAATTGAATGTTGGCTATTCATTAAACCTGTTATGATCTTAACGACAGCACTGCAGTTTCCTTAGGGTCTGCAGGCAGTGGATGCTGTGAAATGACATAGCTGTTCTTATTATCATTCTGAAATTGGGGTGGGAAACAAAGAAAACTGAGAATTTCCGCCCTCACCCTTCCCCTCAGGTGGGCGGGGTTTGCGACATCGCGTGAGGCTTACCTGGAACAGGTGCCACCCACTTGCTCGGGTTGGCCTATGACCCGCCACCTGGCCAGGTAAGACAAAGGACGCCTGGCCGGGTGGGTGGGTGGGTGGGTGGAGTTAATGCCAAGGAAAGTAGGCTGAGCCTTGTGGCCAAGCCTCTTTGTTCTTTCTGCTAGAGTGAGGGCGAGCTTGGCCTCAGGGTCTGCTGGTCTCATCGACTGAGGAGGGGTGTGTTGCCGCCTGCCCAAGGATGCCCCATGGACGACACAGAGGTAGAAGACTTAGATCCAGGAAGAAGAGTAGAAGAAGAAGAGTTTGGATTTGATATCCCGCTTTATCACTACCCGAAGGTGTCTGAAAGCGGCTAACATTCTCCTTTCCCTTCCTCCCCCACAACAAACACTCTGTGAGGTGAGTGGGGCTGAGAGACTTCAAAGAAGTGTGACTAGCCCAAGGTCACCCAGCAGCTGCATGTGGAGGAGCGGAGAAGTGAACCCGGTTCCCCAGATTACGAGTCTCCCACTCTTAACCACTACACCACACTGGCTCTCAGGACAGTGGTGATGGGGTATGGGGGACCAGTCTCTGGAAGGGACAAGCTGGGAGATGCTAGAAGCAGGGGGGTTGAGGGAGCATAGGGATTTTTTTTTGGGGGGGGGAGAAGAAAGCCATTCCAGGACAGGACTGAAGGCTGAGAGTCTCAATGTGAGTGCAGACTCTGACAGAGAGGCAGAAGCTGTTTCTATTGCTCAGCAACTGGATAGTCCTGTTCCAACTAGCTCTCCCCATCCACTAACCCCCGGAATGAGAAGAGTCCTGCACATTGCTGAGCAAAGGGCCAGACAGGCCCAGAGGGGAAGCCCTCCCACTCGCCACAGTCTGCAGTGAGTGAGGGTGCTAGAGAGGGGAAGGAGGGGCCAGACACCAGTTACTGCAATGTTTTCAAGTAGGGGAGACGAGCCTAGAGGAACTCTGTTGTGTTTTTACTTCTGTGGATAAAAGTTCATTGCATTTCACATCTCGAGTCCTTTCCCCTGACCTGTGGACGACCTGCATGCTCCTGGCAGCCCCTTGACAGCCAGGCCTCTGTATTTGCAATGCACTTTGGAGATGGGAGACAATGAATAATAAAAATGGGTGTGTTGAATGCTGTGTCTGATTGACACATTGCAATTTTCATTGACCATTTTTCACGAAGCAATCTTCAGATTCATCTTGAATTTCACTTTAGGCAGTTCGGTGCTAACATAGATTGTGCAACTTGCCCCTTCCACAAAGATGGTTCACTAATCTGATCTAGGGCTGCCAGCTTGAATAAAATATTTGGGGGGGGCAGGTAAGCCCCATCCTGCATAATTGATCACAAAATGTGGCACACACCCCATTTGAATGGCAATGGCCATCAACATTTTTTGGGGGAGGTGACCCTCTCAAATATTATGGGGTGTGTGTGAAGGTAGCTCAGCCTCTAGGAATTGGCTCTTATGATCTGATCAAATTTTGTTGGCTTTCCTCAAAATTCCTGTCACCTTCACAGGAAGGAATGTGAAATTCTGAGGCACTGCTGATGTAGATTTTTTTTTTGTATAGTGCTGAAGGCAATGCAACCCAAAGACCACTTGAAAGTATCTGCCACAGAATAGCTATATATATTACAGATGAACCTATTGAGTGTTAACTTCTTCTGCAATCAACTATCCTGCACTGAAGCATTGCGTTTTAGGGAACTGACCATTGCAGTTAGTTTACTTTCTTTTCTCTCGACATTTCTTAGACAGTTCCCTCTCACAAGGAATCTGGCTGCATCTCCTAGCTGTAGGCTTTCGGTCAACGATTTGGCTGATCATTTCAAATTAATACACAATCTCTCATTTGTACAGCAGCAGGCAAGGTACACCTCTCCTCTCTACCTTTTTAGTATGTATTAAAACCTTTTTATCTATAAAATGTCCAAAGTGACTAATAGCATCTGAAACCTGAAAAACAAGGCAACAGTAATAATCATATCAAAGTGGCAAACGGCAGATAAAATCCAGAACCAGGCAGTCAAGAGCTAAAACATTATAGATATTTAAGATAGGCCAGCAGAAGTTTACATTTTCATGGGGCAGCTTCAGAATCTAAAACCAAGAGGATTGCAACAACTTCTGAACAGAAAGGTCAACTGAGTGAGAAGAATTGGGAGTTTTGTACCAGTAATCACCACTATCACCTAACCTGTTGAAAATATGCCCATCTCTCTCCTTCCCTCTCTCTTTCATTCCTATCAGGGATGGAGAGACGGTGGCCCTGCAAATGTTGCTAGGCCACAACTCCCACCATCTGCAGCGCCACAAATCCAACTCAATGGTGTAGTGTTGGAAAATGTCGATCACTTCTCCTACCTAGGCAGTTACCTTTCCACAAGGGCCAACATTGATGTCGAAATCCAGCATTGCCTGAGCTCTGCGAGTGCGGCTTTCTCCCGATTGAAGTGCAGAGTGTTGGAGGATGGGGGCATTTGCAGGGAAACCAAAATGCTTGTTTACAAAGCTATTGTACTACCAACCTTACTATATGCCTGTGAAACATGGACCACTTATAAACACCATCTCCAACTCCTCGAAAGATTCCATCAACGAATTAATATCAGTGTACTGGAAGAAGCAAAGATCATCAGTGTTGAAGCAATGATTCTTCAACATCAACTTCGTTGGACTGGTCATTTTGTGCAGATGCCTAATGATCATCTTCCAAAGCAACTACTTTATTCCAAATTTTAAAATGGAAAGCTTAATGCTGGTGGTCAACAAAAGAGGTTTAAAGACTGTCTCAAGGCAAATAATAAAAACTGACAACTAGGAAACACTGGCCTGCGAGCGCTTGGAGAACAGCTTTTACCAGTTGGAGAACAGCTTTTACCAAAGGTGTCATGGGCTTTGAAGACACTCAAACTCAGGACGCAAGGGAGAAACGTGGTAAGAGGAAGGCATGCTTGGCAAATCCACACCATGATCAACTCCTGCATGGAAACCAATGTCCCCGCTGTGGAATGACGTGTGGATTCAGAATTGGCCTCCACAGTCACTTACGGACTCATTGTTAAAACTGTGTTTATGGAAGACAATCTTACTTGGCCATGAGTGATCGCCAAAAAAGAAGAAGAACATCATCATCATTGACCATTGGCCATGCTGGCTGATGGGAGTTGAAGTCAAGCAACCTCTAGAGTACCACAGGTTCTCCATACTGGCTCTACAGTTCACAATGAATTTTACCCAGGAACAATTTGAAATGCTTCTATTTGATTTATTCCTTTTGGCTAGCAGAATGTCACAGTAGTACTGAGTTTATTATTAGTCATTCCATGGCTTCAGGAAACAGCCCTTGATAGGAAAGCTCAGCAAATAATGGATGGAACATAGCACATATTTGTATAAACACTGCTGATCACTCTTCACTCACAAATGAAAGAACAGAGGTGGGAGCCAAGTGTGGGTAAATAATGATACCAAATGAGAGTCAACACATTTAAAACATAAGGAAGGTCATGGTAAACCACAGTTATGTGGGAGCACAGCAGATAAGAAACCGAGCAAGTGATTATGAAATATCTGTCTCAAAATAGCAGCTACAGCAAGCAATATAGTAACACTAATGTGTTTCCCACTAAAATGACAAGTTCATGTTTATATAAATGCTGCTGTATAGATGGGCTTTAGGTAAAGCTGAAATGGAAATTCTCAAATGTTCAATATTTGGGAATTTTCAGATTTTGGCCTGAACATATTCATACGGGGAACCTTCAAAATCACATTTTGAATGTGACATGTTTAATTCAAAGTGTGAATGTTTTAGATTTCTTGGCGTCCCTTGAGTGTTTCAATCTTGGCAGGCAACCACTGTGAAATCTCACAAGCTGTCAGCTGTCAAATATTAATTACTATAGCATGTTGTCTACCCTATGCTGTATGACAAAAAATGCTCATACCATGACGTAACAACCAAATACTTTTCAGTATTAAATGCCTTTGCATACCAGCCACCAAATATAACACACCCAGGGGCGGAGCAAGCAGGGACGGGGGGCGGTACGCCCCGGGCACTGCCATGGAGGGGGTGTCACTCAGGTCTGCGTCCCCGCCCCTTGCCTCTGCATGGCAGCCTCGGAGAAATAAAAAATACAAAAGAAAGCTGCAGGTGTACCGGCCGAGTGATGTTTTGGGCGCCGTGCGGGTGCCTGCTGGAGGGGGGGGTGGCACTTGGGGCCGCACCCCCATTCCACGATCGGCCGAGCCCAAAAATCTCGCTCGGCGGGCCAGCACGCCTACGGCTTTCTTTTGTATTTTTTTCCCCCCTGAGGCTGCCGGGCTGGGGGCTGGGGGCTGGGCTGGGGCCCTGGAAGGAGGTGAGGGGCGGGCTAGGTTAGCAAGGCACCACGCTAGCGGCTGGCTGGCGTGACACCCCTCCCACCTAACTGGCCCGCCCCTCACCTCCAGCCCTGGAGAACTTTGCAAAGCATGTGCCGCCGCCGCACGAGCAGCAGGAGGCAACCACACTGGCGCTTCACTCCTGAGTCTGCTGTTCTGATTAAAACACAGCCTCTGGACTCGGCCTGCCTACCGCTGCTTCCCGCTGCAGGAGTGGCTCCCAGTTTGGGTTGAGTCTTCGGGGTGGCGGCAGCCGAATAAATTGATTTTTTAAAAAGCTACAGAGAGGTAATAATCAATGTGTGCCTGAGCTGGGCTGGGTGTGTGTGCGTGTGGTGTGGACTTTGCCTTTGTTTTTTGGCAATGTTGAGGCCCGAGGGGAGGAGGAAATTGATTGCAAAAGCTAGCTAGAGAGAGCAAATGATCAATGTGCGCCTGGGCTGCGGTGGGGGTGGGGGGCTGCATGTGGTGCGTCCGCTGCTTCTCTTGTTGCACTTCACCCATCCAGGGACTTCGGCGGCAGGAAGCCGCATGGTGTGTTTATGGTGCTGCTTTCTTTCTGTGCATGGAGAAGGGACGCACAGAGCTGCTGTGCCTCCCTCCTCCCTGCTGCTTTCTTTTTTGTTGCGGGGGTGACGCCCCACCCCCTGATGGGTTTGCCGCCCCGGGCGGCCAGGAGGCTAGCTACGCTGCTGAACACACCACTTTTTCAGATTGTCTTCAGATCCCATAAACATCCCTAGAGGGGGGGGGTGAATAGGGGGCAGGGATAGGTAATGGGTCAGAACAGAGTGGGGGGGGGAGACACAGGGATGAAATCTGCCCTCTCCACAGTATCTTGCATAGGCTTTGCAGACTAAGCTGAGTGGATTTAGGGCCCTGCCCGGGGGGGGGGGAAATAGGCCGCAGCATAGAATCAACTGAATACAGTCGTACCTCGGGTTACGAACCGCTCGGGTTGCGAACAGTTCGGGTTACAAACTCCGCAAACCCGGAAGTGTTTTCGCCGCGCACGCGCTTTGCGCATGTGCAAAGCGCTAAAATCACGAAAAACACGCTTTGCGCATGCACAAAAATGGCGCTCGGTTTGCGACCTTTTCGGGTTACAAGCTGCGACCCAGAACGGATCGAGTTCGTAACCCGAGGTACGACTGTATGGGCCTTTTACAGGGCCATGCCTTTGGGTAGAATAAATGTTATTTCACATAACATACTTGGGTAGGGGAGTCAGGGTTGGGACAGGGCAAAATTTTACAGAATGCGCGCATTGGGGGAATGATTGTGTGCAAAATGAAAGGGTCACAGGGATAACCCGGGGGGGGGGGGTTGGATGGAGGAGAGGAGAGAGATCACAGTGGAGGGTAGGGGGAGGAGAGGGGGGAATCACAGGGATAAGCCGGGGGGGGGAGAGGAGGCATAATAGGTCATGGATCAGGACAGAGTTGGGGGATTCACAGGGATGAGGGGGGAATCACAGGGATAAACCGGGGGGGTGAGGGGAGGAGTGGGGGAATCACAGGGATACATCATGGATCGGCACAGGGTAGGGGAAATGACACAAATAACCCACAGCAACGCGTGGCAGGGCCAGCTAGTTTTAAATAAAAGGACACATTCTACTCATGTACAAACACCAGACAGGCCCCACAAATAACCCAGATATGCATTTTAAATAAAAGGACACATTCTACTCATGTAAAAACACGCTGATTCCCGGACTGTCCGCACACCGGATTTAGATGGTGATTGGGCCGGATCCGGCCCCCGGGCCTTAGTTTGCCTACCCAGGATTTAAAGAGTCCCAACCAGCACCAGTACAAGCTTCACTTGAAATGACAATAGGAGCTTCAGAGAGGAGACTTTCGTTGAGGCCATGGCAGGGAGAGAAAGAGTTAAACTTAATTGTGAGTCGACAAGGTTTGCACATCACTATTAGGTACACACTACACTATCCAACCCCCACCCCCACCCCTGCCTAGAAATGCACCTGTCAGTTTAATTTTTTGGGTCTGCCTTGGTAAGCTTCAGACATTCATGGCACCCCAAACATGCACATCTATTTAGACACATACGAACATATGTATCCTGTGCATTGTATACAATAAATACAAATATATGGTATGCATGGTAAGAAAGGCATGCAAATAATATTCACTCAGGATGATAATCATGGGGAGGGGTCTTTGCAGCCTGCCCCCAACATCCGCTGTGGTCTTTATACCTTACAAGCTCTAACACCATGTACTCTGTAGGTGAAGAGGGGCCCAGTTGAACCAGGAGGCTGTTTCCTTGTGCTATAGACATTTTGCACGTTTCTGGATTGAACATCACAACTCAGCTCAAAAATCTACTGCAGTTATACTTGCTCAGCACTTCAGAGCAGAGAGATGTAGGGGGTCCTTTTCAAGCAGCTCCTAAAGCAGTCTGCTGGATTATCTATACCACTTCCCTTTACACAAAGACAACCCCATCCTTGTCCACATTACATATTGGACGTTAAATTCTTTCCCTGCGAGACTAACTTTTCTTTTTGTTCTGCCTGAATTCTCGTCCTCTGAAGTCTCAGATTTAAAAAGAGGAGAGTTCATTTGGTATAATGCGGCTTCAAAAAGAAATCACAGTCTGTTTCTCCATTATAAGCAGGATTAAGAACCGCAAAAAATGAGCTAGTCCACTGCGTTTACTCCTGATCTTCCAACTGCCTAGCTGAGAAACAAGACCATTGTCATCTCTTCATCCTCACTTTTAAGTCTACAAAAGTCTTTAGCATAAGTAATATGTATTAAAGTGTCAATAAACTGTCTGCAGTATTTGAGGCCTAGTTAGCATTTTTATTGAGCTCCTTGTGTTAGCATTTTCAGAAATTGACTTTTATTAATTACCAATTTAAATCCATAACTCTGATAGCACAGGTCACTAGGAAGTGGGTCATTTCAGCATTAGACGCTTTTACCAAGAGCAGTGCCTAAACCTTAGCAGATTTTGCTGGTAGCAATTAAAATAAGCATGTACTGTACCATAGTCTATTTATCATGGCAACTAGACAAGTTTAAGACATTTACATGGTGTTCTTGATGAAAGGTAGCCTTCCACCCTATGGCTGTTGTTCAATAACATGCTCATTTCCCATAATCGAGCCTAATTAAGGGAAACTGGTTATTTACCTGTCAGTAAAGAGGGGAAATAATTTTGAGTGTAAAATGCAGCCTGGGGAGATATAATTGCTAAATTCATGACTGGCCTCCGTGGGAGATTTGGTGTGGAAATTATTGATATTGTTCAATTATGCTAGTGCCACACAGTGTTGGATTCCATTTTAAAGGGTTGTCAGTATTTCTTCTTCAAAGCTTAGCAGTAAGTTGTATTTGTAAGGCTGCAAGAGAAAATTTCACCCTCCTCTAAGAAAAAAAAAAGTCAATATAGAAGGAAATGTTTGGAAGCTTATTTGAAAAGAAGGACAGTTTTAGTCTAAATGTCTATGTTTTATTCCCATCTCACTTCGTTCTTTCCCCACCATCTAAAAGGTCTCCAAGATGACATCCAATACTCAAATTCTGAAATATGAAAACTCATTTAAATGCTACCTTTTGGCCCTCAAAATGGCCCAGTGTGGTTTAAAAACTGACAGTCTAAGCAAATAAATGACAGTGCAAGTCTATATATCTCCACATGGAAGTCCCATTGAGTTTAATGGGGCTTACGTCCAGGTAATGGACTATGGAATGCTGTTTAAGACTCCAGGCCTATTCTCATTTACCTGGTAGTAAGCCTCATTGAACACAAAGAGACTTACTTCTGAGTAGACATGCACAGGAGTTTAGTGTTACTCTGTTTTAAAAAATCTAAAGAAAATGAAAGCAAACCTATAAGAAATAAACAAAGCCATTGTAATCCACAGGCAATGATTCCTCCCTCCCTCCCTTTATCAAATTGGTAATATTATTTGTTATTTATATTTATATTATTTGTTATTTGTATCTTTATTTCTAGATCTTATAACGATTTTTTCACTCACACACATCCAGAAAAAGAAAAATACCTCATTGGCTTAGGGACAGGGGTGGAGACAAAATCTGTTAAATTGGCATTTCTTCGTTAGCATTTGGTCCAGTCGTGGATGACTCTGGGGTTGCGCACTCATATCGCTCTATAGGCTGAGGGAGACGGCGTTTGTCCGCAGACAGCTTCTGGGTCATATGGCCAGCATGACTAAGCCGCTTCTGGCGAACCAGAGCAGCGCATGGAAACGCCATTTACCTTCCCGCTGAAGCGGTACCTATTTATCTACTTGCACTTTGATGTGCTTTCGAACTGGTAGGTTGGTAGGAGCTGGGACCCATCAACAGGAGCACACCCCGCCGCGGGGATTCGAACCGCCGACCTTCTGATCAACAAGCCCAAGAGGCTCAGTGGTTTAGACCACAGCGCCACCTGCATCCCTTCATTAGAATAGAGAGGTTCTAAATATTTAAAGAAATTGATAGGAACCTATATATATTTGCACTTCCCAAAGCAATATGCAAATGGAAATGTAACAGTCCTTCAAAAAGTGCACTTCTCCAAATTTTGCAATACAGTTCTCCTGTGATGAGTAACAAGTAACTAAAGAGTTAACTGTGTACTGTAGCACCTGACCACTGAGGAATATCATGTTACAGAATGTACCAGAAGTGTTTCTGTATGTAGCAGTTGGTTTCGTTTCTGCCTGGGAGACGGTCGCAAGATGTCTGCGCTCTCACCAGGTTGTTTGTTATTTTTCTCTCTAGAATAAACTTAAGTAGTTATTAGAACACTTTGGACTCTGTGTGTTCTTAAGAGGCTTTTTATCCAACGGCTATACAAGCTTTCGCTGTGTGAGAAGAAGAACTCTGCTGTGTGTGTGTTTTACTGCCAGCCCGGTTCTACGGAAGCAGAGAAGCGGAGAGGAAGCGCGCCGGGCGATAATCAGAGGCTCCTAATTGAGTCATAAACAACTCAACGGAGCCCTATACCCGTCACAGGTTATGGAAGATAACAGGTCATGGACCCACCTGTCACAAGTTCTGGGTGACAGGTTATGGGTCATAGAACCTAATCAATCACCAAAGCAATAAAAGGTGATTGCAGCTGTAAAAGCCTTGGAGAAAGCCGGTGTAAAGAGCTAGCTGGGATAAACCTGTTGTTTTGCAGTCGGCAATCAATAGATGCACTCGCTAGCAGAAAGACCCTGTACCAGAAGGCTGGGATCCGCAGTCTACCCGGAGGAGCAACGTCAGCTATTCTGAGTGAGTACACAGACACGGAGCCCGGGGGTGGACAAGATGGCGGAGCAGCTACAGGAGTCATTTGTCGTGCCGTTCCAGAGGTTGAATGGCGACAACTATGCAGAGTGGAGAGAAAGGGCCAGAATGTGGTTGCTAGGAAAGGATTTGTGGACTTGTGTGTTAAATCCTCCAACCCCTGTCGCTGATAATTCAGCAGCTGAAGCACAGAGGTTTGCAGCAGAAACCAGAAAAGACAATAAGGCTCTATGTGCCATTGCCATGAGCTGCGATGCTACACAACTGCCCTATGTGCAAAATGCTGAGAATGCCAAGCAAGCCTGGGACAGTTTGGCGGATGAGGAACTGAGACGCCAGAAAGAATCGGCTGAGAAGGGGGGCCGTGGGCGCAGAGAAGCCAGTGGGGGTGCAGTAAAAAGCACTGAGGAATCCACTGTGAGTGCGTGCGCAACAAGGCTTTGTTATCGGTGCCAGCAGCCTGGGCACGTAGCGAGATTTTGCCCAGCTCCGGAAGCAGCCAAGGTCACTCAGCCAGGTGCCAGGCAACCCAGCGGACGTGGTCGTGGGACCAGCCAGCAGCGCCGAGGCAGAGGACGTGGGAAAACTCCAGATAACCCTGTCAGCCGTCATCTTTCTGCTGCCTTAGCAACGGTTCGAAACAGAGGACAGGACAGTTTCGCTTTTATTATCGACTCAGGCAGCAGCCATCATCTTGTACCGCCTTCAGGACAGATCCTGAACTGCAGGCCACTTGAAGATGAAAAAAGCCTGCATCTTGCTGATGGTTCTTCTGGAACAATTAAAAGCAAGGGTGTTTTTTATATGCAATGCTTAGACACTAACCTTGATGTTTATGTTGTACCAGGCATGGAGAATGGTCTTTTAAGTGTGTCTTGCTTATTGCGTGAGGGTTTTGAAATAAGTTTTGCCAATGGTGTTTGCAAAATTGCCAGAGATGGGGCTGAGCTGGTAAGCGTTACTGTTGGGTCTGATGGTCTGTTTGTCCTAGATGGGAGGGGGCAAGCAGGTGGAAGTAACACTGGTGATGCTCAGGCTAAAAGTGCCAATACCCCAAAGGGCACAGAGGGCGCTATCCATAAGGATTGTATTCATGCTTGGCACAGGAAATATTGTCATATGTCTTTTCCTTATGTGAAAAAGGCCCCTGATTTAGTCAAAGGTTGCAGGTTCAAGCCATGTCAAAAACACCTGCAATGCCGCGCATGTGCGAAAGCGAAGACGAAGAGATGCTCTTATCCTAGGTCTGAGAGGAAGAGCACAAAGCCATTTCAGTTAGTGCACTTGGATATTTCTGGGCCTATGTCAACGTTAAGTTTAGGTGGTTCAAAATATGTTTTGTGTCTTCTGGATGATTTCAGGCATTTTTCCTGGGTCATAACACTGAAAGAGAAGGGGGAGGCTGCCAGAGTGATACAGGAGTGGGTAGCCGAAGTAGAACTACAGTTCTCCGTCACTGTCCAGTGTTTCCAGAGTGACAGGGCGGGAGAGTTTTTGAGTGCAGAACTACAAGGGTTTTTCCGCAGCAAGGGAATTAGGCACAGAAAAACCGCTCCTTTTAGTCCACAGGAGAATGGTTTAGCTGAAAGGAAATTTAGAACGCTGTCTGAACTGGTAGAGGCAACGTTGTTTGATGCAGGACTACCCCAGAAGTTTTGGGGGGAATGCTATAAATTTGTGAATTATTGTTCAAACCGCGCTTTTAATTCAGTTGTGGACAACACACCCTACTACATGTTGTATGGCAAAGTTCCGAAGGTGCACTATTTCAGAACTTTTGGGTGTGAGGCTTGGGTTCTAATTCCAAAGCAGAAGCGCAGAAAGGGAGGATCAAGATCCAGAAAAATGATCTTCTGTGGTTACGAACCAAACTCAAAGGCTTGGAGGTTTGTACCAGCAGAGGGGGACCAAACCCGCGTTCACATTAGCAGGAGTGCTACGTTCTGTGAACAAGAGGGCTGGAGACGCATTCATGCTAACCCCGAAGTTCTTCTTGACTGGTCTTCAGGTTTTGACCAGGAAGAGGAAACTCAGGTAGCTGATGCTGGAGTTCCAGGTGCTGCAGGACCAGATCCAGGTCAGGCAGCTGGTCCAAGTGGTGTAGCTCCTAAGGAAGTGAAGCAAGTAGTCAGAAGCGCACCGACTTCACCCAAGGTCAAGCCTGGGAAGTACAGCAAACGTGGTAGGTCACCCACTTCACCCAAAGCAAGCCCAGAGGGGGCTGCAAAGCGTAGTAGGTCTCTTGACAGTGCTGCTAGTCCGAGAGAGCCACAGTCAGAGACAAGCAGTTCGGATTTAGAGGGGGAAGATGTGGGACCAAGGCGTTCAAAACGCACCACGAAAGGTAAACCACCTGAAAGGTTTACAGCTGTCAGTGTATGGGCGAACCTAGCAGTGTGTGAGCCTGAAAGCTTTGAAGAGGTGCAACAGTTGTCAGTGGAGGAAGCTAGGAAGTGGAAAGTTGCAATGGAGAAAGAGTTGAACTCCATGCAATCTCTTGGTGTGTATAGCCTAACACAGTTGCCAGAAGGTAAGAAAGCAGTCAGTTGTAGGTGGATCTACAGGCTGAAACCCACAGTGACTGGAGAGCCTCAGTACAAGGCTAGATTAGTGGCTAGAGGTTTTACTCAGAAGAAAGGAATCCACTACACAGATGTCTTTAGTCCGACTTCGAGAGCGGAATCTTTCAGGATGCTTTTAGCGACTGCAGCGCAGAGAGGCCTAGTGGTCAACCATTTTGATGTGGACACCGCTTATTTGAACTCTGACCTCCAGGAGGAGTTGTACATGTTGCCTCCTCCAGGGTTTGAGAGTGACGTGCCAGGTCAGGTGTGGAAGCTGCACAAGTCGATCTACGGTCTGAAGCAATCCGCTAAAAATTGGAATTCATGTCTTGATTCTGTTTTGAAGAGCCTAGGTTTCAGGAAGAGTCTAGCTGACAGTTGTCTGTATCTCAGAGGTGAAGGAGAACAGCAAGAACTGTTGCTTGTCTATGTTGATGACCTGATCTGCTTAGCAAAGAGCCAGATGCAAGTGCAGAAGTTTGCAAAAGAGCTAGGCAAGAGGTTCAAACTCAAGAATCTAGGTGCAGTGAATGTTTATCTAGGTGTGCAGATAGACAGAACTGAGGATGGAAGTTTCTTGCTCAGTCAGAAAGGCAAGATTGAACATTTGCTTGAGAAGTTCAGAATGTCTGACTGTAAAGGGGTCAGAACACCCATGGAGACAAACTTTGTGAAAGATTCACAAGTGAAGGACAAAGTAGCGTTTGAGAGTCCTGAAGTGTTTCAGTCAGCGCTAGGGAGTCTGTTGTATTTGTCACAATGGAGCAGACCAGATATTGCTTTTGCAGTCAATTTGCTCAGTAGAGAAGCATCGAAACCTAGCGTGCATGCTTGGAATGGCATTAAGAGAGTGCTTAGGTATTTGCAGGAGACCAAAGAGTATTGTTTGGAGATGTCAGCGCAAGGTGAGCCACAACTCACTTGTTTTGCAGATGCTGATTGGGCCAATCAGGAGGACAGGAAGTCAGTGACTGGTTTGGTAGTCAAGTTTGGAAATGCCCTGATTGGTTGGCGGTCGCGCAGGCAAAGCCTAATAGCAATGTCTTCCACGGAAGCCGAATTCTGTGCGTTGTCTGCGACATGCACTGAATTGGAGTACTACAGATGTTTGGTCCAGGAAATCTGGGGTGATTGTAGCCAGCCCATCACTGTTTGGGGCGACAATCAACCATCTTTGAGACTGGCGGAGTCTGGACAGTTCAAGGCCAGAACCAAACACTTAGACATCCGCTTCCGAAACGTATGTCAGAGCATACAGGTAGGCTTGGTGAAGTTGAGGTATTGTCCAAGCCAAGAGAACCTAGCGGATGGGTTCACAAAACCCTTGAGTTTCCAACGGCATGGGGAATTCTGTGAAGGGTTGTTTTTGGGGTAAGTTTGGATACCCGCTATCCCCAGTGTTCAGGTGAGAGGGGGTGTGATGAGTAACAAGTAACTAAAGAGTTAACTGTGTACTGTAGCACCTGACCACTGAGGAATATCATGTTACAGAATGTACCAGAAGTGTTTCTGTATGTAGCAGTTGGTTTCGTTTCTGCCTGGGAGACGGTCGCAAGATGTCTGCGCTCTCACCAGGTTGTTTGTTATTTTTCTCTCTAGAATAAACTTAAGTAGTTATTAGAACACTTTGGACTCTGTGTGTTCTTAAGAGGCTTTTTATCCAACGGCTATACAAGCTTTCGCTGTGTGAGAAGAAGAACTCTGCTGTGTGTGTGTTTTACTGCCAGCCCGGTTCTACGGAAGCAGAGAAGCGGAGAGGAAGCGCGCCGGGCGATAATCAGAGGCTCCTAATTGAGTCATAAACAACTCAACGGAGCCCTATACCCGTCACATCTCCTGCCTAAAAGAATGCTACAAAAAAGCATATATTAGGGGCATAAAATAAACATTAAAATGTTTAATGCTAATGAAGTTTCCTCCACACATTCCTTATAAGTTGATACGTAAATTAATTTAAGATGGGAAGCATGAAACTGTGAAAAATTTGACAGATTTATTGATTCCCCACTTAGCCATACTTTCTAGAGATTTTTAAAGGCCAAATCTTCCATTGTCCCCATTCCTTATCATTGTGCCATATATTCTACAAATGGTCGAACAGACTGTGGAATGTATCCAAGAAGTTTTCAGATCATCATTGTTTGTTTGTTTGTTTGTTTTTAAAAAGAAGAAACTTCACAAGAATCTCTATAGCAGTGCCCTCCACTTGGTATCCTCCTGGTGTTTTTGATCACAGCTTACAACCTCTCTAACCATTGGCCATGCTGGCTGCGGCTGGTGGCAATTAGAATCCAAAATCATCTGAAGGGCACCAGGTTGGGGAAAGATGCCCTGTGAGGTAAAATTTGTCCAATTTTTTGTTGCCCCATTTTCTATTTTTGCACTACAAGACACACACACACACCCCAAAAGAAAGAAAATATGAGGACCACCCCTCCTCCCACAAAGCAAACACTCCCAACAAATTACATGGTGGGTTTTTATGGGGGGGGAGGGCGGTGAGGAAGCAAAGCTTTATGATAGTATTTTTTACCCAATACAAAATACTGTACACAGGTTTTTATGCTTCCTGTATAAAATGTACTATATAAATGTAAAGTACTTATTATCTTGTTTATTGTATTTTGACTTGTGGGATAAACCTCTAACTGATTGTCTCGAGAAGAGGTATAATCTGTTACGCTCAACTAACAGTACTATTTCCTTCTTTCTTATCTTGTATTTGGTCTGTTCAGACATGTTTGTTCTTCTTACTGATCTTTTAAAATGTGTTTAGCAAAGTAAATGATGGATGGATTCTATTAATGTTCCTTAAGTTCACGTGAAGTTTGTGGTGCACTTTTTCTTTCTGCGTGCCTTAACGTTTAGTTGTGCGTTTTCAGCTTTCTCAATAGCAAAAAAGAGAAGTTGGCCAACTGCTTCCTTGGGTAGGGGTGCACTTTCCCTGAGGAAGTAGGTACACAGCTTTTTTGGGGGGTGGGGATGGGGTTGCCTTTTGGATTCAGGTAGCCCCAGTGGCCAGAAGACCCTTTACCAGCTACACCTGGTGTATTAGTTATGACCTTTCCTCATAGCTACCAAGTCTCCCGTATTACCCAGGAAACCCCCATTTTTCCAGCTGTTCCCAGCAGAAAAAAATGGATTTTTTTGTTTCCCCCCGGTTTATTCTGGCGCGGCGGCCATTTTGGAACTGGGCGGAGCATGCTCAGAAGCGACTTTTGATGCTGCTCTGCCCAGTTCCAAAATGGCTGCAGTGTGACTTCTGGTGCGGCGGCCATTTTGGAACTGGGCAGAGCAGCATCAAAAGTCGCTTCTGAGCATGCTCCGCCCAGTTCCAAAATGGCAGCAGCGCTACTTCCAGTCTGCTACTTCCGGTCCGATCCCTTATTTTTCAGGCAGGAATTTGGCAGGTATGCCTTTCCTGCAGCAGGAGAGCTTAAGCACAGTAGTGAATTCAAGACTGGAATACTGCAATGCATTCTATCTGGGGCTTCCCTTTCACTTGATCTGCAAGCTGCACTTAATGCAGAACGCTGCAGCACAATTGCTGACAGAAGTGAGGCTGTGGCCTTCATCTAGACTTCCTTTTGTTATTGTTTTTTTAATTGAAGATTTTTCTGGAGCTCCACACTTTCTAGGCACAGGTCTGGGCTTTCCCAGCAGGTTTTATTTTGTCCCAATGCTTTCTCTATGAAAAACTGCAATCTACTGCTAAATCAGAGCAAACAGCAATCTGTGGAAAATGTGACTGTCATTTGCTTCAATTCAGCGGTAAACACACAGATTTTCCTGGCAAAAGAACCCAAAAAAGTGTGTGTGGGGGGGGAATGCTCAGACATGGAGCTTTAAATCAAATCAAATCAAATACCTTTATTGGCATCACAGTATAAAACATTTCAGGTCACTGGGATAATTAAAAGGACAAGGGTGAAGCTGTCGAGAGTCATAAGGTCACACTGTGATTGTGTGCACTTAGATATTCTGCTATGCCCTGTCTCTTTCTATTCCCTGAAAAGGATGGTTCGTTGGGAACAACTTTCGGGTAAAATTGTGACTAAGAAGGAAGCTATTAAAGCAGTGATATCCCGATCTTCCAGGAGAAACTTCATTGACTTCTTCTCAGAGTTACCAGAGGTCCAACATTTTGACGTGGAGCTTTCAGACCTGTGCCTAGAAATGTAGCACAAAATGAATTCCTGTCTACATATTCAACTTCTCCCCAAAGATCTGCCCTGGTTGCCCATTTGCTACTGGACCAAGTTCAAGGTGTTAATGTTAGTATAGAAAGTCCAGAACAGCTTGAGACCATTTTACTTGTGGGAACAACTTTTGCTCCATATAAGCCCACTTGGTTGCTTCAATCTGCAGAACTGCCGTGGTTATTGGTTCCACACTTGTAGGAATTTAATCTTTTAGTGTTGCGGCACCTACATTTTGGAGTTCCGCTGTATTCTTTTTAGCCCCTGCTTAAAACATTTTTGCTTGGAAACATCTGAAGAAGTGTGCATGCACACGAAAGCTCATACCAAAATAAAAACTTAGTTGGTCTTTAAGGTGCTACTGAAGGAATTTTTTTATTTTACTTCGATCCAGACCAACACGGCTACCTACCTGTAACCTTGCTTGGAAACAGTTTTCTTAACATAGACCTGATACATCTCAATTATCAATTCATATAACGGAGTATATAGCTTGGTAGACCATAAGCAGAGAGGGCTGTGGAAACCCCATAACATTCCAGACTACAGAAAATATTTATCAGCTGAGGAAGAAACAATCAGAGGAGAAAGCTTAATATATGAATGCTCTGTGCATGTTTCACTCTTAATCTGAAAATGGTCAACTTTATCGGCTTGTTCAGAAGAAGAAAATCACAAACATTTGCCAATGTTGCAGAAATATCAACTGAATGGTTTTACTACAAAATAGTTCTTATTTAACAAAGCTACCGCCTCTTCCTTCAGAATGGCAGATATAATCTCATTGTTACTTGTAGGATCACCTTACACTGAATACCGTTTCAATCTGTCACTGTTACAGGAGAAATGAAATACTCATTCTGCACTTGTAACAAATTGAAACATTCATACTCTTTCCAAAATCCTTTGCCGAGGCCATTGCAAAATAGCTGCAGCCACATGTTTGACAGACCATCCTTGGCTTGCATCAGCAGCAGGCAACAGCAGAGAGGAAATGAGAGACTAGGAAGTGGTACCAAAGTAAAAATTCCCTCCTCCTGCCCATGAGATGGAATAAATGGCTGCTCACCTCTATAGCCTCTGATGCAATAAATACCTCCCAGGACTGAAAGAGGCAGGGCTTATGAAAATCCAATCAGGCACTTATGAAACCTTATGCTGATTTGCTTTTCCCTTCTTAATTCTAATTAAGGGAAATTTGAATATAAAGGTACACCAGAAAGAAGAGAATTTATGCTTGACATCTTTTAAGGTGACGAACTTGGGGAGTCTGGAATTCAGAATTAGGCCAGCGGATGGAAAGGAGATTTGCAATCTTACCAAAAGGCTAAGGAATCTACTTATGATGTAGAACAGTCTAGCATCGCTGATATCCCAAAATGGAGATGGGCCATTTCTAAATTTAAAACTGGTCACCACAGTTGTGTGTTTATGGTGTCTGCTGCACCTGGGTAGAAAATATATGTCAGTATCTTTTCAGGAATAAGCCCTACTTAAGTTTGTTGCATGAGGACAATGATTAAAATTTCATTAGAGCATTTGTTAACAACAATAAAAAAACATTTGTTTCATTACATATTTTTTAAACAAAGAAACAAACAAAAAACCACAAGCAATATATTGTTTTTTGCCCACCACCAGATGGGACTTATTTATATGCACATAGATTTAAAACATTTTTCTTTGCTTGCTCACACTTCAGTGTGTGTTTGTGTGTGTGACCCCCTCAACTTCTGTGTAAATTCAGTAATGCAAAGTACTACCAGGGTAGATTGGCAACTCATCTCTCTCATATGTTTATCCAAAGCATGAATGCCATTTATGCAAACTTCCTTTTAACTTCTGCAATGTTTGTTACACATAATTTCTCCCATAGAACAGGCTGCTATCCAGATATTCCCTTCCCTTTTGTAGGGATGAATTGTATCAGAGCACTACAGGATTAGCAAGGCCTGTATAGTTCGAGGGTTCTTTGAATCTTGCTCTGATAAATCCTCAAATGTCAAGATTAAAGGGCAGAATTTCAGAAGGTAGAACTGCAGGATGCCCAGCTCGTCCCTTGAAATTATACCTCTGCCTGCTTCCTACCCCTCCCCCCACCTCACAAACCTGGGTTATGGGCATCCATCATGTTGGTGGTTCCAGAAAAATCTCTTCTAGTCCTGCACTTCACACACCCCAAGCATCAGATCCCTTTCCTGGCTGTTGGCTCCAGAGGCCTGCCTCACTCTATAGAAATAACTTTGCATGCATCTCTGGCCAGCCATTTCCCCCATCTGCTGTCTCAGCAGCCAATATATATTTGTTGTCAATCTCTACTGGCTTCAGGGACCCAGGTGGCGCTGTGGGTTAAACCACAGAGTCTAGGGCTTGCTGATCAGAAGGTCGGTGGTTTGAATCCCTGCAACGGGGTGAGCTCCCGTTGCTCGGTCCCAGCTCCTGCCCACCTAGCAGTTCGAAAGCACATCAAAGTGCAAGTAGATAAATAGGGACCGCTCCAGCAGGAAGGTAAACGGTGTTTCTGTGCGCTGCTCTGGTTCGCCAGAAGCAGCTTTGTCATGCTGGCCACATGACCTGGAAGCTGTCTGCGGACAAATGCCAGCTCCCTCGGCCTATAGAGCAAAATGAGCACCGCAACCCCAGAGTCGGACACAACTGGACCTGATGGTCAGGGGCCCCTTTACCTTTACCTACTGGCTTCACAAAGACTTGAATTCTACCTGGCTATCTTCTGTTGGGTTTTTAACGGATGCTCTGGTTTGTTCAGAACTGCAGGCAGCAGCCACATGCAAAGGCCAACCCACCATATTTCAGTGCATAGAGGGGGGAGGGTCATGTGAACCACCATGATGTTATTTCCTGTAAAGCTACAGGTGTATTGCTTTAGCTAGAACAGCTGAATTTCTTCAAGACTGACTACTGGCATCTCTGCTTCAAGGATATATCTCTGCTTCTACTGCATATTGCAAGCATGCTGTCTTTTTGTTGCTGTTGCTGTTACTTTTGTCTGGAATAAACCACAGCACAAATCATTCTACCATAGCCATATAAATCAGCCTCTCATGGTCAACAAGCCTCAGAGACTGAATTTCAACTGGAGAGGAGGGGTGAGGGAGAGAGAGAGAGAGAGAGAGAGAGAGCTTACTTCCCAGAGAGCAAGTTGTTGGCATTTATCTTAAAGGATTGTCCATTCCAAGTAGCTAAGATTAATTTTATCTTATGTAGCATAAGCTAGGAATGGGAAAACGGTCTCCTCCAAATAAACTGCGAGTTTTGTAGAGGATAGAAAATTCAGGCCAAATACAAGCTATAAAGAAATAGAGAAATAATACCTATGGTGCTTACGTGAACTTGCCTTCTGGAGTCAATCACCGATAAAGGTATTTCCCCCCCTTGGGATTATGGCGGGGGAGGAAACAGTAAGCTCATTTCCCCACATGCCACCATCCCAATCACCCCCCTCCTTGGAGATATCCTGCTGCCTAGTGGGAAGGGGAGGGGAGGAGCACGGTGGCAGGGTGGTAGCCGTGCAGTGGCAAGGGTACCCAATTGGTTCCACTGGTGTGTTTCCTCCCTGACAACCTCCTTGCTGCCCCCCTCATGCTTCACCCTATCATTAAGCAGCAGAGACTCGGCATCCGAGAGGTCAAGTGAGAGCTGCCACTTTGACCCTACCCCACAATCTGCTACTGGTTTTAAGAGTATGGGACGTGAGCCAAGAAATTGTTTGGGTGGAGCGTCCTAAAGGAGCGTCTCCACCCCCATCGTTCTGCCCGGACACTGAGGTCCAGCTCCGAGGGCCTTCTGGCGGTTCCCTCATTGCGAGAAGCCAAGTTGCAGGGAACCAGGCAGAGGGCCTTCTCGGTGGTGGCGCCTGCCCTGTGGAACACCCTCCCATCAGATGTCAAAAAGGAAAACAGCTACCAGATTTTTAGAAGACATCTGAAGGCAGCCCTGTTTAGGGAGGCTTTTGATGTTTAATAGATTATTTTATTTCATTTTACTGTTGGAAGCCGCCCAGAGTGGCTGGGGAAACCCAGCCAGATGGGCGGGGTATAATTATAATTATAATTATTATTTGGTTTGAATTTTACTGCAGCCATGAACAGCCCTGCTGCTCTCTCTGTCAACTATCTGATGCATATGGGTAATAATATTAACAGACCCTACGCCAAAGGATAAATGGACATAAATCTGACATCAGGAACCACAAGACAGAGAAACCAGTAGGAGAACACTTCAATCTCCCAGGACATTCTATACAAGATCTCAAAGCAGCTGTTTTATTACAGAAAAAATTCAGGAACAAACTGGAAAGAGAAGTTGCTGAATTGGAACTCATTACCAAGCTTAAAACCATGGAGCCACCTGGGATGAACAAAGACATTGGATTCTTATCTTATTATGCATGATCAAGCTTTCTTTAGCGCCTCAGCCCTTGCTTTTTCCCCGCAGGACCAATTACAGTCATCAGCAGTCGTTAACAGCCATCTACAGGTTTACCACTCCCATCAGCCCATCACCCATTCCCCCCCCCCCGTATATACATAAGGGACTGACTTCTGTTTCAAGTGTAACTGAAGAAGTGTGCATGCACATGAAAGCTCATACCAAACTAAAAACTTAGTTGGTCTTTAAGGTGCTATTGAAGGAATTTTAATATTAACAGACCTTACAGAGTTGTAAGGTTTAATGGGCTAATGTCAGTGGAATGCTTTAAATACAGGAAAAAGTTAGTGGGAAAACATTGCTGTAGGAAGTTGGGTGTACGTTCAAAAGATGGGGTTAATGGGGCCACAAACAGTGTTTCTCACAATTCAAGATAGTGGAAACAGTATTCAGGTCAGCCCCATATGAGCAGTCAGGGCACAATTCCAATTCCTTACTTCCACACGTAGAAAACATCTTTTCATATCCCACGGATTTATCAGTTAAAACGATGGCTAGGTCCCATTTTCTTTATGAAATGGTCACATTCAAACACTGGGTGGTTTCTGTAAGGTGCTTCTTTTCCCCACAACTAATTTTTTTAAAAAAATAAATATGCCATTCTGTAACTGTTAAGTGCCATGATTTAAATCACACATTTACAAGTTGTTCCAGTATTACCGAAAGACATTATTGAATTAACATATTTTACTCTGAAAATTCACTAGGGATTTATGTAAAATACATTTGCATTTCCTACTTGAGTGCTTCCCAGTCAAAGTATTTCTTTTATTTCATATCTGAAATATAGTTTGCCCAGCGCCGATGTTGACCCATTTAAAATATGGTCATTCTTGAGGTATCTTAATTGGAAAATCCAGACTTTTACAAACGTTTTGTATTGAACCTTATGGTATAATACCTTTGGCTCCAATCTGGAGAATTTTAATCTTTCTTAATTTCCATTTAAATCAATGGGGCAAAAGTTCGTGGCAGTTATGGCTGAAATGAAAAGGTTTGTGCATTTTATTAAACGGTTTCATCCCCTGAGAAATGCACCTCTTTCGGATAATTCGGAGGGAGAGTTCCTAAGGACATAGAAGTATTGAAGCAAACATTCTGTGGGGGCAGGCTTTGATTTGAACAGGTATGAGGAGGCCAGGTCCCTGCTTTGCCAAGACAACTGGGCTATCACTTCCTGCTTTGCTGCACTGTGCTACAACTGTGACAGCAAAGGTGGAAATGAAACAACCATGGGGCACTGGTCTGGTTGCCTTAGCAACAGGGGTATTTCTCTCTGTCTTCCTCCATTCATTCTAAGTGACGGTAATGCAATAGGCCCCATTTGCCCTCTGTGACACTGGCAATGTGGGGCTGAAATGGCATCTAGAGAGAACTAATTACCTGTGTGCTGATTCTTGCGAAGCTAAAACAGCTGCATCCATGCAGAAGAGGGAGGTATCAGGGGAACGTCAAAGTTTGCAGAAAAAGAAGAAGAAGAAGAAGAAGAAGAAGAAGAAGAAGAAGAAGAAGAAGAAGAAGAAGAGTTTGGATTTGATATCCCGCTTTATCACTACCCAAAGGAGTCTCAAAGCGGCTAACAATCTCCTTTCCCCTCCTCCCCCACAACAGACACCCTGTGAGGTGGGTGGGGCTGAGAGACTTCAAAGAAGTGTGACTAGCCCAAGGTCACCCAGCAGCTGCATGTGGAGGAGCGGAGACGCGAACCCGGTTCCCCAGATTACGAGTCTACCTCTCTTAACCACTACACCACACTGGCTCTCAGTGATGCAGATGATCACCCCTCCCTTTAAAGAAGGGAGTACCCTATATCAGTCAGATGAGGACTGAGTGCATGCAGGGGGTGGAATACATAGGTGTCTGGCTGAAACCCTGAACAGGAGCACTCCTCACTGCCAACATTTTAGTTGAAGCTCCCACATGATCACAGGACCAGGAGCCCTGCCAGAAACAGGAAGGTGAAAGGGATCTACTTAAGGAATCACCATGGGAAGGTAGGTATTGAAGGCATCGATATCTGGGTGACAGATCAAGGCTTTGGCTGTAGCTAGGAAGAGGGCGATTTGGACTCCCATTTCAGGCAGCAAAGTAGCTTGTGCAGCTTTAAAAATGACTTTTAGACTGGCTTAAGCTATAACAGATCAGGGGGAATGGGGCAATCAACAATGCAGAAGTTCTCAAATACATTTTGGTCCCCTCAAATGGTGGATGTGTAATACAGAGTTCGACATAAATTGTTCCACTGATGTAATAGCAGTCAAACATGATGTCATTTCTCCAGATTATCACAGAGATCTGTGTTCTCATTTTATGCTACAAGTGGGCTAGAATTATCCCCTGATAAAAGTTTCTGGTTGCCTCTAGGAACTGCCTAGCTTCTAGGTTGTCTTCAAGCTACCTAGGGGTGATGCACCAGTTATTTCTTGCTACAGTAGCCTATGGCTAAAATGTAATAAGGACATATTGTCACTGCTGCAAATTTTCACCTAAGGTGAAAGTCAAGAAGAATTTGCAATGGCTTCTCTAGGGAAACCATCTATAGGGATTTTGAGGAAAGTCCAAAGAGTCTTGATAAGAATTGCAAAATAATAATAATAATAATAATAATAATAATAATAATAATAATAATAATCCTCAGAGAGGCCATTGCCATCTGTAATGTGGGTCAAACACTGTGAATATCTTACACACACACACACAAACACACACACAGAGAGGGGGGGAGAGTTTTCTGTGAGCAGGACCTGCCCCAGTCATTTCAGCATCAACTAAATCTTCATCTGATATGGACACAAAGGTACACCTCTGCATGCACACTGGAGATTACTGATTCATGCCAAGATGTGCACAAGCTTTCAAAAAGTACTGCAGTAGAGGCAACTTACTACCTGTGACACATGTGTGATAAAAGCGTACGAAATCTTGGAGCTTATGTAGCACACTGAAAGAGGGCTAATAATGAAGGGTAATAGGATGAATTACATAAAGGTAACAGTTAGTATTAATATCAGGGAAAGCTTCCTGACAATTATATCTATTAGCTTTTACTATAATCTCCTTAGGGAAAGTAATGAAGGCTCGTTAGCTCACATCTTCGAGAATATCCTGGACACTACACAGAAAGACATGGCACGGGAAGAAAACATGATGGATGAGAAATAAAAAAAAAGCTGTTGGTCCACTTAAGCCACTTCTACCCACTTCATGCTCTAAGCACATGGATTCTGCACTAAAATCCTGCAGCCAAAAAATCAAGGCATTGTGAAAAGCGTACATTATGTTCACTAAGCTATTTGACTATATATTTGTCCTCTGGGGGGAAAGCCTAGTCACAAAATGAATTTATTTTGACACAATTCATTATATACAGTTGCAGCCTTTCTGAATACTCACATACCTGAAGAAAGTTGCAGATCACATATCTGAGTAATGAGGCAGATCACTTCTAGGAAGCAGCAGACTTTTAGAGGATATCTGAAGGCAGCCCTGTTTAGGGAAGCTTTTAATGTTTAATAGATTATTGTATTTTAATACTTCTGTTGGAAGCCGCCCAAAGTGGCTGGGGAAACACAGCCAGATGGGCGAGGTATAAACAAATTATTATTATTATTATTATTATTATTATTATTATTTTATATAGCCCAGGTGGACACATGAAAGCAGCAAAATAACCAGATGGTACAATGGTGGTGGGATAAAATCAAGCCAAATCTTTATTGACAGCAGCAGCAGGGTAATGGTTGGCATAGCATTAGGACCAAGTTCAGTTCATCATTTCAGAAATCCCATGTGGATCCATTGGGTTTTGACTGCCCCAAACCTGTTTCATGGGAGTTGGCCAGTGCTTAACCTTGCTGTGGTGCAAGCCGAGCAAGCAAGTTGTCACTGGGTGACCAGGGTACAGATTCCAACCAGACAGATACCCCAACCCAAGCTTGGAGGTGTCATGGTCAATATTGCCCTCTGACCTCTTATGAGGGGCCCCCTATTCTATGCTGATCCTTCCCAATGCCATTCTGCCCTCATACAAACAATGAATGTTCTTCACCTAACAAAGCAAGGCCATAATTTCACTGAGGGAAAGGTGGAAAAAAAACCCAACCAAGTGTCTAGCACAGGGGTGTCAAACTCAAATTCATCGGGGGCCGCATCAGCAGTTTGGTCACCCTCAAAGGGCCGGTTGTATCTGTAGGACTATGTGTCCATTCTTTATTATCATAAATTATTGTCACTGCATTCAATTATTACTGTTTTTTTGTAATAATGTAAGTAATAACTAGCTCTGAAAGCAGAAACATAGTCAGAATAATGTCAAGTAGATATTCAAATGTACAATTATTGTACAATTTATTGAAAAATGATTTTTGGTAAGTGCACTGGGTGGTGGAGGCTCCCTAGGGTTTCATGCAGGACCTTTGCAGAGCTACTACCGGTAGTACCTGGAGATGGTGCGGTTCTTCTGCATGCAGGACAGATGTTCTGCCAGTGAGCCACCACCCTTCACCAAAGGGACTGGCTGAGGTTGACTCACTGGAGCTGCTCTCCTGGTTCCAGGGTTTAAGGGCCAGAAGTATAAAGCAGCATCCTATGTTTCTGAGTAGAGGGAGAGGGAGGGGAGGGGAGGGAGGAAGGAAGGAAGGAAGGAAGAAAGAAAAAAGGGAGTGGGAGGGAGAGAGGAAGGAAGGAAAGAGGGGGGGAGAAAGAAGAGTAGGAAATAAGGAAGGGAATAAAGAAGGAAAGAAAAAGAAAGAGGGAGAGAAGACGGAAAGGGAGAAAGAAGGAAGGAAGTAGAGGGAAAGAAAGAATAAGAATGAGGGAGAGGAAGAAAGATGGGAAGGACGGAAAGAAGAAAGGAAGGAAGGAAGGAAGGAAGGAAGGAAGGAAGGAAGGAAGGAAGGAAGGAAGGAAGGAAGGAAGGAAGAAAAGAGGGAGCAGGAGGGAGAGAGGAAGGAAAGAGGTGAGAGAAAGAAGAGTAGGAAAGAAGGAATAAAGAAGGAAAGAAAAAGAAAGAGGGAGAGAAGACAGAGATAAAGAGGGAAGGAAGGAGAGGGAAAGAAAGAATAAGAACGAGAGAGAGGAAGAAAGAAAGGGAAGGGGGGGTCGCCGCCTTGATTCAGCGCCAGAAAAGAGCATGAAGTGACCCAGGGGCAAAAAGCATTTCCCATGCAGCGTGAGGCAGCGGGTGTCCGTTTTAGGAGAAGTGCGTAAAGCCTCAGAGTTGCACGTTCGTGAGGCTGAGCCGCTGCTGAGCTCACGTTCATGAGGCTGAGCCGCGGCAGGAGGAGGAGGAGGTGAGGCAAGAGGAGGAGGAGGAGGCTTGCCGGGTCAGTGCCCGGCAGCGCCGTGCGGAGAGTCCCGAGCCTCTGGGACGCAGCAGTGCTCTGTAGCACTTTGAATCCTCCCCCTCCTCCACACGGCGCTGCTGGGTGCTTTGTCTGTGCTGCTGCAGCAGCAACAACAGCAGCAGCAGCCGTTTCCAGGTGCCGAGCTGTGGCAGGAGGAGGAGGATTCAAAGCTGCCTCCTCCTTCTCCTGCTGTGGCTCGGGGCGCTCCACACAGCCTTTCTACCCCCCCCCCCCGGCCCTAGCTGTTTGTCGGCGCTTTGTTGGCACGACGCTTCAGCAGCAAGGTCCCGCTGCTGGGTCCCGCTGGCTGGGGCGCTCGGCGGACCACATGACGAGGTCTGGCGGGCCGGATTTGGCCCCCGGGCCTTGTGTTTGACACCCGTGGTCTAGCAGGTTAGAATCATAGAATCATGGAGTTGGAAGATACCACGAGGGCCATCCAGTCCAACCCCCTGCCAAGCAGGAAACACCATTAAAGCATTCCTGACATATGGCTGTCAAGCCTCCGCTTAAAGACCTCCAAAGAAGGAGACTCCATCACACTCCTTGGCAGCAAATTGCACTGTCGAACAGCTCTTACTGTCAGGAAGTTCTTCCTAATGTTTAGGTGGGATCTTCTTTCTTGTAGTTTGAATCCATTGCTCCGTGACCGCTTCTCTGGAGCAGCGCAGCAGAAAACAACCTTTCTCCCTCCTCTATATGACATCCTTTTATATATTTGAACATGGCTATCATATCACCCCTTAACCTTCTCTTCTCCAGGCTAAACATACCCAGCTCCCTAAGCCGTTCCTCATAAGGCATCGTTTCCAGGCCTTTGACCATTTTGGTTGCCCTCCTCTGGACACTTTCCAGCTTGTCAGTATCCTTCTTGAACTGTGGTGCCCAGAACTGGACACAGTACTCCAGGTGAAGTCTGACCAGAGCAGAATACAGTGGTACTATTACTTCCCTTGATCTAGATGCTATACTCCTATTGAGAGGTTGAGAGGGAAAAAAGAATTCTTAGCAACCCTGTTAACCAGTGACCCAGAATTGCTCAGTGAAGCCTCTAACCCGAGGGTGGGTGGAAATCTTTCAAGTCGAAGTGGCCCTAAGCTGCAGGGGAAGCTTTCCCCCTCTATAGAAGCTTTCCCTCTTGCCTTTGCAAGGGCTTATGAGACAGCTTTTTCCCATGAGACCATCGCACAGACAAGACACTGGGCAAAACTTTGCCGAGTATTTCACTGCACCCTGTGGGCCACAGCACTGCTGGGCAAAGGCATCTTGCACTTCCTGGCCATGGAATGAGGCCTCTAAGCAAATTATACAATCAAATGTTGGGTACCATATCTATAGGGAATGAAATATCAACATCTCCATACAGGGTTGGTGGAGAAATTAAATTAAGTTTGCACATTCAGAAGTGTGTATTCGGAGAAATTTACACTATAAAGTTGCTGGCTTTTCATGTGGTTTTTTTTAAGTGTTGTGAATATAGTGGAGGACCAAACATAAGATGACAGATTCACCCATCCTTATCTCCATATTTAAGGATCACAGCAGAAGAACAAGGGAAGTGCAATTGCCACTCCCTAAAAGATGTGACTTCCCCAAGGACTCTTCACTTCCAAATTCTGTTGAGCTGCCCCCATACTGTATGTTTTAACTCTTTAGGGAGATAGTGAAAGATACAGGAAATTGAATTCAGATTTCCAAAAAATAGCAAGGAGAGACAAGAGGGCCTTCTTAAACGAGCAATGCAAAGAAATAAAGGAAAACAACAGAATGGGAAAAACCAGAGATCTGTTCAAGAAAATTGGAGATATGAAAGGAACATTTCGTACAAAGATTACCATAATAAAGGACAAAAGTGGAAAGGACCTCACAGAAGCAGAAGACATCAAGAAGATGTGGCAAGAATACACAGAGGAATTATACCAGAAAGATATGGAGGTCTCGTACACCCCAGGTAGTGTGGTTGCTGACCTTGAGCCAGACATCTTGGAGAGTGAAGTCAAATGGGCCTTAGAAAGCACTGCCAATAACAAGGCCAGTGGAAGTGATGATATTCCAGCTGAACTATTTAAAATTTTAAAAGATGATGCTGTTAGGATGCTACACTCAATATGCCAGCAAGTTTGGAAAACTAAGCAGTGGCCAGAGGATCGGAGAAGATCAGTCTACATCCCAATCCCAAAGAAGGGTAGTGCCAAATAATGCTCCAACTACCGCACAACTGCGCTCATTTCACATGCTAGCATGGTTATGCTTAAAATTCTACAAGGCAGGCTTAAGCAGTTTGTGGACCCAGAACTCCCAGAAGTGCAAGATGGATTTCAAAGGGGCAGAGGAACCAAAGACCAAATTAGAAATATGCATTGGATTATGGAGAAAGCTAGAGAGTTCCGGGAAAAAACATCTTCTGCTTTATTGACTATGCAAAAGCCTTTGACTGTGTTGACCACAGCAAACTATGGCAAGTTCTTAACGAAATGGGAAGAAGAGTTTGGATTTGATATCCCGCTTTATCACTACCCAAAGAGTCTAAAAGCGGCTAACAATCTCCTTTCCCCTCCTCCCCCACAACAGACACCCTGTGAGGTGGGTGGGGCTGAGAGACTTCAAAGAAGTGTGACTAGCCAAAGGTCACCCAGCACCTGCATGTGGAGGAGCAGAGACCCAAACCCGGTTCCCCAGATTACAAGTCTACCGCTCTTAACCACTACATCACACTGGCCCTGATCACCTCATCTGTCTCCTGAGAAATCTCAATGTGGGACAAGAAGCTACAGTTAGAACTGGACATGGAATAACTGATTGGTTCAAAATTGGGAAAGGAGTACGACAAGGCTGTATAGTGTCTCCCTGCTTATTTAACTTATATGCAGAATTCATCATGTGAAAGGCTGGACTAGATGAATCCCAAGCAGGAATTAAGATTGCTGGAAGAAATATCAACAACCTCAGATATGCTGATGACACAACCTTGATGGCAGAAAGTGAGGAGGAATTAAAGAACTTTTTAATGAGTGTGAAAGAGGAGAGCGCAAAATATCGTCTGAAGCTCAACATCAAAAAAACTAAGATCATGGCCACTGGTCCCGTCACCTCCTGGCAAATAGAAGGGGAAGAAATGGAGGCAGTGAGAGATTTTACTTTCTTGGGTTCCATGATCACTGCAGATGGTGACAAGCAGTCACGAAATTAAAAGACACCTGCTTCTTGGGAGAAAAGCATTGACAAACCTAGACAGCATCTTAAAAAGCAGAGACATCACCTTGCCGACAAAGGTCCATATAGTTAAAGTTATGGTTTACCCAGTAGTGATGTATGGAAGTGAGAGCTGGATCATAAAGAAGGTTGATCGCCGAAGAATTGATGCTTTTGAATTATGGTGCTGGAGGAGACTCTTGAGAGTCCCATGGACTGTGAGAAGATCAAACCTATCCATTCTGAAGGAAATGAGCCCTGAGTGCTCACTGGAAGGACGGATCCTGAAGCTGAGGCTGCAATACTTTGGCCACCTCATGAGAAGAGAAGACTCCCTGGAAAAACCCTGATGTTGGGAAAGATGGAGGGCACAAGTAGAAGGGATGACAGAGGACGAGATGGTTGGACAGTGTTCTCGAAGCCACGAACATGAGTCTGACCAAACTGCGGGAGGAAGTGGAAGACAGGAGTGCCTGGTGTACTCTGGTCCATGGGGTCATGACTCTGGTCCATGGGGACATGACTAAACGACTAAACAACAACAAACTCTTTAGGGTTGGCTGGTCCACTGACCAGTCTCCAAATGGAACATATATATCTATAATATTTTATAGAAGTAGCTGGATGTTGAAACAGAATGCTCTGATGGACATAATAATCAACAATATTTCTGTGATTGAAGCAGCAGGAAAAAAATTGCTGTGACAATCAAGGAAATTGCTGTTGCTCGTGGGCCAGTTCATGCCATCTATATATTAAAAAAACCCCTCCGTTTACAGTGGCCTGTAAGGCACAGAAGTGTGGGGGAAGTAATATATGAGCTGCTATAACCACATTGGCAGATGCTGCTTCACAGCAGTCATTCACACAAGCTGCGCTATCATACTCTCAAGAATCACTGTCAATGTATGAGCAGTGATGACTGTCGTATATCCTCCATATGTGTGTGCGTCTGCCCACTGGGCAGCTCTACACAGATGATTTTAGAGCATGTGAATGAGCTCCGTGTGCATTATCTCTTAGCTGGGGGTCAGTTTCTAATTCTGGTTGATACATTTAGTTCAGGACTCTGGCTCCTAGTCCTTTTTATATTTCATAAGACTAATTTATTTAGCAGGGTAGGGGCATTCAGTTTTATTTCAGCTAATGGTAAAAAAATAAAGGAATGAATCGTGATGTTCTGGGAGGGCTTTGCTGTCCTGGAAGAACCTTGCAGGAGAAAGTTATATAACAGTAACTCTTAAACTTCCAGTTTTTGTTGTGGGAGAAACAGGTTTACAGATATAGATGACACATAGATAGATAGATTAGATAGATATAGATATCAGTAATCTCAGTAACAACAACAACAATCTCAGGTTAGGAGATACATTATTTTACCAATAAAGGCATCATATGAATATAATGAAAGCTGTCTTTTGCAACTTACATTATTATTATTATTATTATTATTATTATTATTATTATTTTAAAGCAATTTATTAAATTTTCAAATAAACACATTAAACAATAACAAAACATTCAACAACAAACACAACAACACACAATAAACACAATTTTTCTCCTTTTAACATCTATTCAACTATCTCAAATTCACTGTGCTCTGCCGAGCTTTGACTTCCCTCCCTCCCCTCATTCGGTTTTCTTATCCACTCCTGTCTCGCAGTACCTTTACTCCTTCTACTTAAAGTCCTTTCGTAGGATTTATTTCAGTCCTGCAAGTGTCTTTAAACTTCTACAGTTCCTCTCCATATAGTCCACAAATTTACTCCAGTCTTTTTGGAACCTTGCCTCTCCCTGGTTTCGGATCCTGCTAGTCAGCCTTGCTAGTTCCGCATAGTCCATCATTTTCGTCTGCCACTCTTCAATTGTCGGTAACTCCTGAGTTTTCCATTTTTGGGCTAACAAAGTCCTAGCCGCGGTTGTCGCATACAAAAATAGTACTTGGTCTCCTTTTACGATCTCCTGTCCTATAAGTCCTAATAAAAAAGCCTCCGGTTTTTTGGGAAAGGTATATTTAAAAATCTTTTTCAGTTCATTATATATCATTTCCCAAAATCTTTTAATTTTTTTCTCATGTCCACCACATATGATAAAATTCACCATCCTTCTCTTTACATTTCCAGCATGTTTTACTACTCATCCTATATCTTTTGCAACTTACATTATAATGTGCATCACAGTGGGATAAATAAAATAAGCAGTAGTGGCAAAGAATGGAAAATGAAACATTATTATTGATTGTAGTCTGCAGTTGGTCTTGGGATCAGTTTGTTCAAACAGCAGAATCAAGTGGTAAAGCCTTTTCTGGACTATATTATTTTAATATCACGTTTGTGGATGGGGTGGCAGTAAATGTTGGTTAAAACTTAATTTCCCCATAAAAGCCTGCTACATCACATGGAAGGAGGAAAGCTAAGCTGAATCCTTCTCCATGAGCATTCATGTCTTGGAGGGCATTTCTGAAAACAAGAACACACAAACACCTGCCCATGTATATACAGGGTATACCTACCATTTACAGATCAGGGGAAACGTCACATGAATCTACCTCTTTATGTATATTTTCATGACCATCCTGGTTTTCCACAGCAACATGTTGGAGGGTATAAGAATGACACGTGTCACTCCATTCTGTGAATGCAACCAGGATATCAGAGCAGAAGTTGCCTATCCAATTTCTTCACAGTAGTTCCATTGAGAACCCACAGAGAAATAGGTTAAGAAATTTGTAAAAGGCAAGCCTTTCTGCGATTATGCTTTTACACATTTGGCTACAAGGTGTACATCATTTTGAAAGCTTCGGGAAGGCCAGGAACTTTGCCCATGACTTTTAATTGTTGTTTTTTAACATTATGCTAAATTCTATTAAATTATTCATCTTATGACTGGCCTTATTTAGGAGCTTCACATCTGCCTTTAGCTGCAGTACAAAGGTTAAGTTGTTAAAAATCCCAGTTGCCAACCCATGTTTGTAGAATTAGGTTTCTTTTAAAGAACCATTGCCTCACTTAGAAAGTTGGTAATTAGATCTGGGCAATATCACTTGATTTTTTTTATTGAATTTCATTTTTATATCTAAAAGGACCTTTTGAATAAAGTTATATGCCAATAAAGGTGTTGAATTTGAATTTGAATAAAGTCCCACATCTGAGTGGTGTGGTTTTCAGAAACTCTATCTCCACGATGTACTTCAGCAGCTGATTTTGAGGCAATACAACATTGCATATGTACATCATCGTCAATGTGTATTACGTGCACATCATACATGTACAATATTTTAAATATTATGATGCAGATAAAACTGCCACTTCAAGCCTGTCTGCAGAAAGTTTCTATTAAAGTGAATGTCACTTTTGTCATTGAAACCTTTTATTTACGGAGCTGTGAGATTTAAATCCAAGTAATTGAGAGGTGTGGTAAACCAGCCTGTGACAACCGACTTTGTGTTATCAACATTATAGTTTGACTAGCAGCTTTTCAGAGTACAGAAAAAAATGCACACCAGTGCAAAGCTTTTCTGAAGCCAAATATTTTCCATGCCACGTCAACACAAAGTACATTAACATTAATTTTTCCTTTCCAGCAATTTTCATTTGAATTACTATTTTGAACAGCAAAACTTCTTAAGTGCAGTGAAGCAGGATTACTTTAAGAATTTTCATCAGCCTAAGCATTCATATTTTAAGTGATGAGTAACATGAGTTCAAATTAAGGATGATGCAGATAACACCGTATTTTCCGTTCCATAAGATGCACTTTTTTCCTCCTAAAAAGTAAGAGGGAATTCTGTGCGTCTTATGGAGCGAATGTGTGGTCCCTGGAGCCGAATTGCCCGGGGGCTAAAGGCAGATTGTGCTTTTTTAAAAAAAGAAAGAAAGAGAGAGCTAAAGGCTAACAAGAGAGAATGAGCGCTTTGAAAGGAACCCGCTCAGCAGCTGATTGCAAGAGATCGGGGAGGGAGATAAGAGAGCTAGCTCCCTTCCCGGCCCCTCCGGACCCTTTGCCTAGGCCTCAATTGTTGTCTGCAGAGGGAGACATGTGACTGGCTGATTAGATTATCTGTCTGGAAACTGTAGAAATGGGTCCCTTTCCTAGAGAAGCTGCAGAACATTGAGTTGAACCCCATAAAAACAGGATTTTTTCCCTTTGCAAGGAAACTCAGTAACTTTGAGCTGATCCTAAAAAATGGAGCTTTGCAAAAAAAGATGCACAGCTCTGAGCTGCCCCCCCCCAAAAAACCGGGGCCTTTCCCATTTGCAAAAAAAGCTGCACAACTTTGAGCTAAAATGTATATATGGAGCTTCCCCCCTTTGCAAAAGAAGCTTGCTCAAATATTTAGTGGTGGGCAAAGGTACCTAGGCCTCTAGGAGTTGGCTGCTATGCCTAGGACAATTCAAGAAAGCAAAAAAAAAAATTCTTGTTTTCCTCCTCTAAAAACTAGGTGCATCCTGTGGTCAGGTGCGTCCTATGGAGCAAAAAATACGGTAGATGCTTATATTCTGCTGTGGCTTTGGCAGCAAATGTGATGCTGTCCACAAAGTACAGTGGTACCTCTACTTACGAATTTAATGCGTTCCAAACACACATTTGTAAGTCGGAAAAAATTGTAAGTCGAATCCCATAGGAATGCATTGGGAGAAAAAATCCGTAAGTCGAAGCAACCCTATCTAAAAATTCATAAGTAGAAAAAATCCTATCTGAACCGCATCCAAGATGGGGGACGGAGCTCTGTTCGTAAGTAGAAACATTCGTAAGTAGAGTTATTCGTAAGAAGAGGTACCACTGTACTGAGTTGTCTAAGGCTGAAATCCTTTGCACACTTCCTTGTGAGTAAATCCATTGAACTAAATGGGGCTTACTTCTGAGTAAGATCATGCTATTAGTGTTCCATGTTGGCCCACAAGCACAGGACACTAATGATCTGTGGGCCTAGTTGATGTGTTCCTGGAAGACATGTGCAAGCCACCCATTCTTGCTCCCAAAATTATACTTTTTAGAGAATTTCAAGAATTCAATGTGAGTTGTTGAAAGGACCAATTATTATTATTCCCCCACTGCCCCGTTCCCTACAAGTAGGGTTGGAAGAGGGTTCTATTTGTTCCCCTTTGTGTAGCACACCAACCCAATTGGAAATTCATGCTGGTGAATCAGAATGCAGCTATCAGTCAGATTACACACTTCTTTGAATTTGTGGACTTTGTATTTTACATGTGAATTGTGTACAAAGTAGGCATTTTACAGGAAAAATGACATTGAAAAATGTGTGTGTTATGGGAGGGACATGTACAAAATATGTACTAATAACAATATTTTTGTTGCGCATGTGTCCTTTAAGAAAGTCCACAAAAAAAAAAAAAAACCAGGACAGAATAGAACAGAACTGTGATTGAGTACTTGACCCTGACTTGGAATGGACTTAAGTTGATCTATCCAGCCCTGCCCACAAATCTCTAAACAGAGGCAGATTTAGGGTAGCCTGACCAGTTTGCCCGTACTGAATGCCAAGCTGAGAGGGCAGCACAACAGTGATGTAAAATGGAAGACGAGAGGCACGGGGTGTGTGTACCAAATTGCGGGCACATGGCCTTCTAATGGATCTAAATGGCAGAAGATTCAGTATGGACAAAAGAAAACACTTCTCTAAGCAGTGCATCATCCATTTACAGAACTTACTACCACAAGATATGGTAAAGGTAAAGGTAAAGGGACCCCTGACAGTTAAGTCAAGCTGCAAACGACTCTGGGGTTGTGGCGCTCTTCTCGTTTTACAGGCGAAGGGAGCTGGCATTTGTCTGCTCCGTAGACAGTTTTTCCGGGTCATGTGGCCAGCATGACTAAGCCGCTTCTGGCACAACAGAACACTGACACCAGAGCAGCACACGGAAACACCATTTACCTTCCCGTCGGAGCGGTACCTATTAATCTACTTGCACTTTTGGCGTGCTTTCAAACTGCTAGGTTGGCAGGAGCTGGGACCGAGCAACGGGAGCTCACCCCGTCGTGGGGATTCGAACCGCCAACCTTTTAATCGGCAAGCCCAAGTCTCGGTGGTTTAGACCACAGCGCCACCTGCGTTATGGTAGTAGCCACTAATTTCTCAGGTAGGCATCTAACTGACCAATGTACAAATCAGGATGGTGAGTTATATAGGCCCATGTAATTTGATCCATTAGGGCAGTGGTTCCCAACAGGTGGTCCGGGGACCCCCAGGGGTCCGCGAGCTATGCCAGAGGGGTCCTCAAGATCCTATTAGAATAAAAAATATATTAAATATATTTCGTATGATAACAGATTTTTTGTTTTGGCCGCTTCCTGCATGAGCAGAGTCTAGCGCAAAACTAGAATTAGATAGAGGCAGTAGTTCTGCTGTATGCCGCAAGGACTACAAGAAACTTGGAGATAAGGCAATGAAAAAGATCCTTCCATTTGCAACCACATATCGGTGTGAGCAAGCATTTTCTTCCATGTGTTTCATGAAAAACAAATATAAGAATCGGCTCGACATGCGGTCGGATTTCAGAGTGAAAGTTTCAAGTTTGGAACCTAATATTTCAGAAATAATGGACTCAAAGGACAGATTTAACTCATCTCATTAAGAACTGAAAATTAAAACTAACTGTATACTGATGGAGTACTCTGTTGTAACTGTAAAAAACGTATAAATATAAAATATAAAAAGACTCTTAATTTGGCTCTCACTTTTTAATTTTAGGATTAGGAATTAATGGGGGTCCTTGTCACAATAGCGGCTCGATGAGGGGTCCTCGAGAAAATTTTGTTGGGAACCCCTGCATTAGGGACCCTATTTTTTGTTTTTATTCAGTTTCCTCCTTTTGTGCAACAGACAGCAAGAACAAGGGAAGGGAAGGGGCGGGATGAAGAAGATGAACCATATAAATACATCAATTTCCAGTGATGCTTCAAAAGCAAAAATCTTGATATTCAAAACAGTGCAAATGGTGCCACAGAATACAGTAATGCCATTTCTAGGCATACAGTTTAGTATATACAGACATTCATCCAAAAGTGACTGGCTGATATGCTACACATTCAAATGCAGACAGTGCAATGAGGTTGTCAGTCCATTGCACAACAGCTATCAGAAATTTCTCCTTCCAGGCTCTGTCTTGTGTTGCTTGTACAGCTATAAATTTTGAGCCTGTTCCCTCCAGAGAGCATTGTAATTAGTAAATGGGTCCTAGTTAATCAATGAATGTCTTGCCGTTCTCCCAACACACCATATTCACAGTGGGCTTTGTATGGTTTGAGGAAAACACTGGTAACTTTCTCTTTCACTTAAGAATGAATTATAGTTCACAGTCTGGTGATTTTTACATAAGAATTCAAAACATTTAAGTAGCAGAATAATTTGCCTCTTTCTTTCTTAGGAATAAAATGAGCGTTTGAACTGGTACACGGTAAACACTGTGGCGATAAAGTGGCAATCAGAAAATGATGCCATAAAACAAAAGACAAAGAAAGCAGCAGACTTCTGGAGGGAACATGAAAAAAAACACTTAGATTTTATTTCTGGGCTACAAATAAGGAAAACTCTTCCGAAGATTTTGCACCATACTGGAAAAAAGAGAACCCCCTTTATCATATGCTGCTTAATTTCTGCATTCAGAAAGAAAGTACTTAACATGTCAAGTAGTGCTTAACTGCATTAGCAATTCCATCCTTTTCAAGGAGGATTAACAATCCCTCCTCATTCGATGTGAATACAGACCTGAGAAATAAAAATGCAGCTGGCGGGGAAGAATTTGATTTTGCTGGATCTGTGTGTTTGATTATAGGGCTAAATAAAGGATGTGACCCACTTATTTTTATTTTTATTTTTAAAAAGTTACATGCCCTGTACATCCATTTTGTCTGAAAGAAATTGATTAGACCCAATGCATACTGTATATCTTTATAGTATCTTCAGAATCTGAATTAATAGCTTTATGGAGTTATGCAATCATTGTCAATGAGGAAATAATCACTGCGAGGGAGGAAAACTGATGGAATTTTCTTCCAAGGTATTTACCAGCGTCTTTGTGTAGCTTCTCTGTGTTTAGCATCTTAGTGAAAGATTGCAAGAACTGCGACATTATTATTTTTTTTAAAACCCACAATTTTTTCCCTCATGGCTGCCACTTATATTTTAATCATACATTCTAAAATGAGAAAACACTGAAAGTTAAAATAAAGGGAGAGGTGGCAATTTTAAACTCAATTAACACATGGCACTTGGAGGGTTTTAAAGAAATCCATGAAAGTAGGAGAAAATATAGCCACACATCTTCCTTACAAGCATCATATGCTTCAAATCTTTACTGTTGATGAGGGCCTTAGAACTTTATTTATTAATTATTTTGGTATTTTGTGGGAATAAGAGCTTCCATGTGCACGGGAAGCAGAGGGTTAATCCAAGGTGGTCTGTGACTTTGCCATCTTTTTCTTTCTCTTATGACCGATTCTTAACTGTGCAAGCAGGCTGCAAGAACAAAGCATGTCAAACATGAAAATCTAAGAAGGCGTTGTTGCTGGCAAGGTGACATGGAAACTGCCCATAGCTGCCAAGTCTCCCGTTTTCCCCAGGAAACCCCCGTTTTTCCAGCTGTCCCCAGCCCAAAAAACGGATTTTTTTGTTTTCCCCGTGTTTATTCTGGCGTGGCGGCCATTTTGGAACTGGGCGGAGCATGCTCAGAAGCAACTTTTGATGCTGCTCTGCCCAGTTCCAAAATGGCTGCAACGCGACTTCTGGTGCGACGGCCATTTTGGAACTGGGCACAGCAGCATCAAAAGTCACTTCTGAGCATGCTCCACCCAGTTCCAAAATGGCCGTCGTGCTACTTCCGGTATGCTACTTTCGGTCCGGTCCCTTATTTTTCAGAGAGGAACTTGGCAGGTATGAAACTGCCTCCACCTCAGGGATGACATACCGGGGTATTTCCTGAACCACCATGTTAGAGCATTTTACCCTCCTCCTAGGTAGTCAACCTCTATGTTTGGCATAACCGTAAGGGATTTAAAAGAGTGCATCTCATGAATTCGTGTGCTGTGAGGGCTTCATTCAAAGGTGCTGAGGTGCAAATGTGTTTTCTTTCAGAGGTCCTCTTGTGAGGCAGAGAGTGCGGTAGTTTTCATTTGGTCTTTCCAGACTGCAATTGATAAAACAGCTCTTGACTTCTTTTTAATTAGCAAGAGTGTGAGGAACATTTTAACACTACCTTAACAAGTGGTGAGAGATGGGGTCAAACACACCTCGACATAACAGGGGTGTGGGGGAATCCATACTGCTTCAGTGTCCGTCTGCCCTAAATATGTGATTCAGATGGCACTTAACTTAGTCAAGGGGCTAATTGCTATGTGCTGTTTCAGGGACCCATCCTTCCTTAATGTAGCTAAAAAAAATTACCCTTACGGCTTTTGGAGTTAATTCTTCTCCTTCTGGAATGAATGGGGGAGGGGTAATGCTTGCGTGCCGAGGTACCAAGACTTCCCACCAAATAATTTCACACATCACTCGGAAGTTAAGTTTTGGTTTTTGGCATTACTTTTGGCCACAACTTTATTTAAATACAACTTTATTTAAATACAATAAGGCACTAGGGGTTCAAGTGACCCCACTAAATGCTGTTTAAATTGATTTAAATTAAGTTAAGCACACACACACAACACCCATTTTCATACAATACAAATCATTCACTTCTCTCAAACACCTCTACATCCTCTTCTAAGTGATAATCAAATGATGGATGTTGGTGGGTGCCCCTCGCCTCCAAAAAATATGGTGTACATTATCTCTCTCTATTTTTATTTTTAATTTTGAAGATGAAGAATCCAATATAGTCTGAACATCCTTAAAAAGTCTCTTTCTTGTAGCCCTAGTTGATCAAACTGATGTAGGATGGATCTAGACCAGGTTGCCAAAGACACCAGAAGAGCCAGTCTCAAAATTGGCAGGACTTGCCACTGCTGACACCAAGAAAAAGGAAAGGAGTCATCTCTTTGATCAGTGCAATGGCAGAACATTGCAATATGAAACAGTTTTGTCTCTCCACCCCATGAAGTTGTGGAATGTAGTTGCTGTACAGCTACAGCAGTAGAGTCAGAGCAGCTATGCTATAGTTGAAAGGTCTATCAAATTGGTTGTTGTCACTGGTATTTTACGATTAATTATTATTACACTATTGTTACATTATACGTACTGTTATACATGCACTAATGGGAGGGTCTTTTGTGATTATATAGTTTTTTTGGGGGGGAAAGGAAAATCTCAAAAATGAATTTGTTTCTCACCTGCAAATTGTGTCATATTTTATAACTTCCACCAGCTTTCTTGAGGTGCATTTGACCTTGATACCAGATTGTATAGTCAGTTTTGCTTTTGTGTAGGCAGAGGGTCAACCCAAAACATTCTCAGGTCAATAAGGGGCAGGTGGAGCTACTTTGGAGGCAGATCTGATCCATCAGCTGCTAGATCTGACCGCCTAGCCACGCCCCCTGGCCATTCAGCTTGCAATCTTATTATTATGGATGTCAGGTTATTAGAAATGGCTGTGTATTTCTCAGCATCTTCCATAGGGCTAAACATTGGTTTGCTCTCAGATAAACAGGATAGGGTGGGGTGTAAGAAGGGCTGTTCTTCATCAAACTTTCATTTATAACATTTAAGCCTTGAGGAAATGATCAACTGCTAAACCCACATTTGATTAGCACTGCTGCAATTTACAAGCTTGTAGGCATTCCTGCCATTGTTAGCTTCTTCTTCTTTTTATTTCACTCTGAATAAAACTTCAGTTAATCTGTGGAATATCAACGAGGGCCTAGATACCCAACGGATCAGTTTATCTGTGCATTATGTGTGTCGAAAGAAAGCTAACATAATAAAACTGTTGAAGCATGCAAGTTAAAGCAAAGGCCCTGCTGCAGAGTTGAGAGTGTTTTAGGTCACCTGAGACTTAGTTAAAGCTGATGTATTAGTAGTGAAGTATTAATAAGGTAAGCACTGCTGTTTGTCATTGTTGCTTATATGTATACCACTGGAAAGAGAGAGCTAACAAGAAGCTTCCCTATAATTGTTGGGCTCTGCTGTAGATCTGTGCTATAATAAGACCATCCGTTTTCTTCATCTTTTAGTGCTTTATAACACCTCAGTGCACATAAAACATACAATTATATTAAATGATCTGAACGCATGCTTGGGAAATGAGTAAAATAATACACCGTTACAGTGTGGTTCATAACATTAAATAAAAAAGAAAAGATAAGAACATCTTCTCAACCAGTGAGATTATTTCAGTTTACTTCTTTTGGAATGGCCGTATTGTTAAGCATAAAGCCTTCAGCTAATCATCAAGGTCACTTCTGGACTCCCACAAACTTTTTTCTTAATCTATTGATATTTCAAGGAATATGTTTATGACATTTCAAATCCATGATATTTTCTAGTTCTCGGGTGAGTGGAAGTGTATGAAACACTGAAATGCAGTTATTTAGATCAGATCATTTGAATTTATAGTGCCTAAAACTCAGCTGGGGCTAAAAGGAAACTCTTCAAAGTCATTCCATTAGTTACAATTTGGTCCTAAATATATTTCTTCCCTCCCCAAACCTTCTTCTTCTTCTTCTTCTGGGTAATTTTCAGATTACTTTCCTCTCACGATGATAAACATGGTACATATGAAGGATGTGAAAGCCGCCAACCCAAGGGTGGAGACGCTCTTCTGTTCCTTATCAGATCCTAGTCTCACAGGCTGAATTTGACTAGTGGGTGAGGCTGCCCACCTGTCAATCATCAGACACCACAAGCCTGGCAGGTCATTGGGTGCTTTGACATCCTGAAGTAAGGACTTCCAAGCACCATGCAGAGATTGTAAAGAGCTCTATGCCTGAGGCTTTTGGTTTACTGCCCATCAGTTGTTGGGCAGTAGAGCCAGACATTGACTGGATGAGCCAGTTCCTCACAGGTACAGCAAACACACTGAGTTCTGCTTTCTAATGAAGTTTCTTGCTCAGCTGACCCAGCAGGCATTGGCTTTACGGAAGCCAGCTTTCCCTTGCTAGTCCAAAATCAGGAGCACACAGTCTAAGGTTCCAGATTGTTCACTGGCAACTGCATCTCTATGTCTTCCACACCTGACATCACATATGACATCAGGTATAGGACAAGTGAGCATAGATTGTGGGTAATGGCCTCACGGGCCAAATTTGAACTCCTGGAAGGTCAGGTATGGCCTACAGGTTGGAGGTTCCCCACCTTGGCTCTAAACCAATGGGCTAGGCTGAGTGTGTGAGGCATGATCCTAACATTAGGGAGGGTGAAGTGGATGACGGGGCGCAAAACAGTGGTTAGATGTTGGTAGGACCAACCCTACCATTAGGCAGGATGAGGCAATCACCAGAGGATGCAGATACTGAGAGGCAGCAGAGGCAGTCCCCTGGCTGTTGCTGTTGAGCTCCTCTGGCTTTACTATCTGTTGCAGGGCAGAGTTGACCTGGGGCCCCTAAACTAACTTCCTGCCTCTGGTGTGATGAAGGATACAATCACGTCACAAGTGCTAAAGTCAGTTTCAGCTGTCAGCTCACTTAGCTTCTGTACATGGACTACGGACGGTGTACCAACTTGCCGTTCACCTCAGGAAGTAAACTGGCTTAAGCCAACACTGGTTTTTGAAGAACAAAATTATTTGCATCTGTGTCACATGGCCTAGTCTGCATCCCCTAAGTCTTTTACCCCCTAAGCAGGGTGGGGGACATTCACCAGTGTGGCATTTCAGGTTTGTTTGCTTTAGGGGTACATGAACAAGAATCAAGATACGTAGTAAAATGTTCAATAGGTAAAGGGGACCCCTGACCATTAGGTCCAGTCGTGACCGACTCTGGGGTTGCACGCTCATCTCGCATTATTGGCCGAGGGAGCCGGCGTATAGCTTCCAGGTCATGTGGCCAGCATGACAAAGCCGCTTCTGGCAAACCAGAGCAGCACATGGAAACGCCGTTTACCTTCCCGCTGTAGCGGTTCCTATTTATCTACTTGCATTTTGACGTGCTTTCAAACTGCTAGGTTGGCAGGAGCTGGGACCAAGCAACGGGAGCTCACCCCATCACAGGGATTTGAACCGCCGACCTTCTGATCAGCAAGCCCTAGGCCAGGCATCCCCAAACTTTGGCCCTCCAGATGTTTTGGACTACAATTCCCATCTTCCCCGACCACTGGTCCTGTTAGCTATGGATCATGGGAGTTGTAGGCCAAAACATCTGGAGGGCCGCAGTTTGGGGATGCCTGCCCTAGGCTCAATGGTTTAACCACAGCGCCACCTATCAAAACTTCAGTTTCCTCTAGGATCCTGGAGCATTTCCAGAGCTCAATTAACTTAAATTAGCATTCTTTTCCTAATTACATAACAGCAACAATAAGCCACAAATTCTTTGAAAATGAACAAAAATGAGCTATGGTGAAGAAGTGAATGTGAATCTTCCTTCTGCACGAAATAAGACAGAGAAGAATATTGGTTGTCATAACTGCCTGGATAAATTTTCAATAAGAGGATTCTTTAAATATATTCATTGTAACAAGTGATGATACAAATATGAGAAAAGGATAATCAATACAACCATAATGAGAAAGTGTGATTGCCGATCCAGTTACATGAAGAATTAGAATCAACACAGTTTGACAACGGATCAAAGAGTTTTGAAACATAAGAAGAAAATAAGGTTTTGTTATTCTGTGAAGCAAATTTGATATGAAGTGTATGGGGGTGGGAATTTGTGGGCACATTCCAGTTGTACGGCAATGAGTTTCAGAGACTTAATCAGCTGCCATTGACAATCAGCATCTAACCTGCAAAGAAGTTTTCAAAATGTTGTTTCTTTCTTTTTAAATATCAACTAAGGAGAACAGGAAAGAAATGAAAGAAATCACTCAAATGGCAAAAATGCGTGGGATAGATCATGAATATAATGTGCAGTCGCATGAGGCTGTTCCTGTTTTGTAGGCAAAAGTGCTCTAAAAACTGGGAGAAAGAGTATCCTCTTAGATAGACAGGAGAAGTTTGTACAGTCAAACCTCAGTTTTCAAACGTCTTAGCTGCCAAATGTTTCAGAAGCCGAACGCCAAAAACCCAGAAGTGAATGCTTCTGTTTTCGAATGCGCCTTGAAAGTCAAATGGCTTCCGAAGTGCGTTTTTCATTTTTTTCCCCCATTGAACTTGCCGACAACCCTTTGATTCTTGGTTTTCAAACGTTTTGGAGGTCGAATGGACTTCCGGAATGGATTACATTCGAAAACCGAGCTTCACACTCTGAGTGTGAAGGAAAATATGAATTGTGAAGGTTGTGTCCAGTTGCTAAATAAATACTGTAGTTTTGTTTTTTTAAAATGTGGAAATGACTTCAGCATTTGGTGTCTACAGTAAGACATAGGAGAGGCAGCCAGTGGTTGGCCAGGAGTGGGTGGAAGGAAGGAATTTTGCCATACTAATGGTTTCGATTTGATTCTCCCCTCCTGTTCATGCCCGCCATGGGATTGTTGTTGTGTCTTCAGTTAAATCTGCAGATCCTTCCTTTTTAAAAACAAATAATTAAACCATCAGGACAGCCTTTATTTAAAGGTCCGTTTGTTATGATTTTTTCTCTTCCTAGGAGGCCAAGCAAGCCTCCAGGAACCTTACCTGAGCCAATTAGAACCACAAATTTTTAATGAGACTGTTCTTCCAAATCTGCAAACCTCATAAATACTCCCCTAGTTAGATTGCAGCTGTGTTTGTGTTGTGTGTGTGTTTTGTGTGTGTGTGTGTGTGTGTGTGTGTGTGTGTGTGTGTGTGTGTGAGAGAGAGAGAGAGAGAGAGAGAGAGAGAGAGAGAATATTTTTATTTATTTCTTTTTTTAGCACAAGGTAGAGAGTGGAGCCACAGCTTTTCTTTGTACAGCTTTCACTAGCTCCTTTGCAAAGGGCCTCTTGAGAACTTTTAAAAATTCACAATGGGGGTGGGTGGGAAGAAGAGAAAATTCTGGTGTGTTCTGTTGAAATGCATGAACAATCCTATATGACTAGGATTGCTTACAGCCCTATTGACTCTGGGTTGCATTCAGCTAAGTTCTACACAGAGTAAACCCAATGAAATTAATATTGCCCACATTTGTCTGTCTCTGGAGACAATGGAGTGCACTTTCAGGGTTGAAGTCAAACCTCTGTGTTACCAACACCAAAAATGACTTCCCCAGAGTGCAAGCCTGGCAGTGTGTGTGGAGGTCCTGGGCTGACCACACAAGACCCCCCACTCTTGGCTTCACTGATGTGGTCCAAAGGAAAGCAGAGCAATATGTTTGGCTTGGCTACAGGAGTTACCAGGAGGCAAAGTACAAGATGCCATGCAACCATCTTAGGGACTCCATGCCAGATTTATGTATGGTTTATTCCTTAGCATTTCCTTCTCCTGGAGATATCTCATAAGGCAGCAGAGGTTAAGGACCAAAATTTCCTTCTCCTAGACTTGTAGTAAACCCATTGAAATTAATGAATCATGTCTATAAACTCAATGGGCCTACTAGCATTGAATGCCATCAACTTATTCTAGAATTCATGTTTGTCGGGACACTGCCCGGACACTGAGGTCCAGTACCAAGGGCCTTCTGGTGGTTCCCTCGTTGCGAGAAGCCAAGTTGCAGGGAACCCGCCTTCCCATCAGATGTCAAAGAAAAAACCAGCTACCAGGTTTTTAGAAGACATCTGAAGGCAGCCCTGTTTAGGGAGGCTTTTAATGTTTAATCGATTATTTTATTTCATTTTTCTGTTGTAAGCTGCCCAGAGTGGCTAGGGAAACCCAGCCAGATGGGCGGGGTTTAAATAATAAATTATTATTATTATTATTATTATTATTATTGAGGCGGGAGAGAGAATGCTGGTTTTTGTTGAAATGCAATGTGTTTTTGGAGTGAGAGGAAAGATTTATTAAGCCGTCTTCTGTTTGTCTCCACCAGTTCTGCATATCCAGAGGTAAACTGCCTCACTCTTGAGATCCAGGGTGTGAATGTGAGGAACTGGTGACCAAGCCAGGGCTTAGGATGTGGTCAAAGGGTTATGAAGGACTGGGGTGTGGTACTTCAGAGCTTCTCAGGGACTTTTGCAATTTCTTCCATATCTTCTCAATTGTACTGGGATTTGCTGGAAGGCCCCAGGCCTCTTACTCAGAGGAAGTATCCCCAGGTATCTGAACTGAGCAGATTCCTAACAAAAATGGCAGAGTTGTGAAGCAGTTTTAGCCCCTACTCTAATGGTGACCCTTAGCCGACCCCTCTATTTTCTCCCATATAATTGAGGGCTGCCATTTTGCAACTTAATAGATAGGAATAAATTCAAAAACATGATATCCAAGCATGCTAGGGGTTATACATAAGAAGCAATGTGCTCTATCATTATTTGACTTCTCAATACCGTTTCCCTCTTTTATCAGGCTAATTGGTTGCCTAATTTGTAGATGTCACAGAACGATTGCAAACTCGAGTACTTCTCGTTGTAGAAAGGATGATTTCTTTATTTGATATAATGAGTGACAGTTTTCTTAGAAAAACCTCTCATTCCTTCTCATGTTCTTAATTGCTTATCCATTAATCTCTAGTTCTTGATATCTATAATACTACCAATAGGTGGAATATAAGTGGAATTTTCTCTACCCTGCCAATCAGAACTATACACCTTTCAATCAACAGATAGGATTAGCATTTATAATCATTACTCAATTGCAAGGTAATCCACATTTTTCTCTAACCACCCGGCCTTTTGATTATACCAGAGTTGCACATTCAAAAAGGAACGAGAGGCTGTTTCACCTCACTTGACATTATTACAACTGATGGACTATTATAAATATATTTCACCAGAATGTTATTGCCAACCCCACCCCACCCCCAAAACCCCTCTAATAGTTATGCCTGTGCTAATTGTATTGGGTCATGCCGATGAGGACTTTTTATACAGGCCGACTATTATTTCTCTATGTACCGGTAATGCTAATTCTTGTTGCAAGTTTGGTTGCATTGATCACTGTGAATAGCTAACTGAAGAGTGGCTTGGGAAACATTAACAAAAGAGCTTTAATTATTCTTCATTACTGGAGATGTTCATCTGGTAGCTGAGAATGTCTTTACAGCATTTGGAATGCAATACTCCTAAGAGTTGGGGAAGGTGAGATGTCTCAGGACTGTCCCCCACTCTTAGAAGCAGCCTGGGTTCTACTTTCCACAAACCTGTGTTGATACTCCTGAACTGTGGATTGGCCCACAAATCCCAATCTGATGGCACACTTATTTGGATTTTGCAATGCAGCTTGGGTACACAAAAGGGGCACACACACACAAAATTTTGCATTAAAAGTGCATGCAAAATTTAAAATTGGACTTCCCATATCTCCTTTCACAATTCTACACAACATGGTGTGGAATGGACTTGGTGTGGCTGAGTGCAAGCAAAAGTGAAACCTCTCAGTCCATTCCTGAGATTACAGGGCCCAAACCTGAGACATAGGGGCAGCCCCTGGGGATGTCATTAAGCATGACACATGATACATCAACCACAGTTGCTGGGGCCATGTCTTCAAATAAAGAACATGAAGTCTAAGAAGTCAGCAAATACCTCACTGGTTGGAAATCAAGACAGAAACCTTAGCTAAAGGGGCATTCCTAGGTCTAGCTGAAGTATGGGGATCTTCTCACCTGCTTAGGGAGCCTAGGTGAAGATGTGATGTTTTTAGATGGGGACAGGAGCCCAGACTGATGCCCCTGAAGGCTGCAATTCTAAACACACTTACCAAGGATTTTCACTCTCTCAAGCCCTCCTGCTGCCATCTGCCAATCTCTGGAACTTCAAAGCAGCCCTGAAGGTGTGACACTCTCTCAGGATTGGTGGTAATGTGGCTACAGCCAGGTTGCTCCAAGAAACATATGAGCTAAACCAGACCCAAAGAATTTGTGGGCTGCTGTAGAGAATCATAAAACTGTGGCGTTGGAAATGACACCAAGGGTTATCTATTCCAGCCACCTGCAATGCAGGAATCTCAACGGGATCATTCATGACAGATGGCCATCCAATCTAGGCTTAGAAACCTACAATGAAGGAGAGTCCACCATCTTCCGTCAGAGTCCGCCCCACTGTCAAACAGCTGTTACCATCCAGAAAGTTCTTCTTGATGGTGAGTCAGAATTGCCTTTCTTTAGGGAAAAGGTATTTCCAACTTTGTGTGAAATCTATAAATAAGTGTGTTGCGTGATATAAAATGGCTACTATCTTAATAACTGTAAGTAGTTAACTGTGAGAGATAAGGTGGCTACGTGTAAATGAAGCCCAATCATGACTTTGTAAATGAGCTTTAACTGTTGGCAGCTTGCTTACTGTCAACAAAGCTAAAACTTTTACCAAGGAGACATTTATAGGACTCAGAAGGTTTACAGTTAGGTTCAGAAGTTTATGTACCAGACATGAAAATGAAAAAAAGGTCAGGATGTGGTAGGCCAGTCAGAGCATATTCTAATTGGCTCATAAATACAGGCCAATGGACTGGAGCTAACGAGTTATTAAAAGAGGGTTGTGGTTATAGACTATAAGTCCTGAAGGGGGCCGGGATCACCTCGGGCAGAGAAGAGCCTGAGAGGGTGTCACGGTCCGGTCGGCAGGCAGTTGAAGCCCTGACTGAGGACATCAGGACCAGAGGCAAATGGTGATGTAGAAGCAGGAACAGGTGCAGGGCTGATGGTCCAGCAGCAGGCAGTCGCAGGGTCAAGGAGCAAGGCAGAGGCGAAGGTCTGGGAGTCGAGGAGCAAGGCGTCGGCAAGGCAGTGGTCCCGGGGTCGAGGAGCAAGGCATCAGCAAGGCAAAGGTCCAAGGGTCGAGGAGCAAGGCGTCGGCAAGGCGAGGGTCCAAGGGTCAAGGATCAAGGCGTCGGCAAGGCAAGGGTCCAAGGAGCAAGAGGCCAGAGGCAACCAGGCAGGGATAGCGTTGCTGTGGCAAAGAGCTGAAGGGGAAAAGCTGAGCTTTTATCCCTCCCAGCTCCTGCCACCAGGTGCAGTGAGGTATCAAGTGGCCTCACCTGAGTGGCCACTCCTTGCCTCTCCAGCACAAGCTGAGGCAGGCCCCAGTCCTGCAAAGCACTACAGGCCCCAGAGCCTGACTCCTGCTCATACTCCTGACAGAGGGGAGACGACTGCGGCAGAGTGTCTGAAGAAGAGCTGGGATCACTGGGATCTCCTTGTCAACATATGATGGGCTGGCCGACCTTTGATATGGGGTGAAGCACCCAGAGGCGGAGCTAGCTGCTCTGGCACCCGGAGTGGCCCACATGCTGTGCACCCGGGAGTGGGGCCATGGGGGTGGGGCAAGTGTCCCAGGGGTGGGGCAGGGCGAGCATCCCAGGGGGGCGCCACCCGCGATGAACATCTCGGGGGGGGGGGGTACCGCCCACAGCGAGCATCCCAGGGGGCAAGCCGCCCATGGGGCGGAGCGAGCTACCCATGATGGGCTGCTTCCTGGGCGGGGGGAGGGAGGGAGCTGCACTGCTTTGCCAGCAGCCTTCCTCCCTTCCCTCTTCCTTTTGACAGCTCGAGGGAGGCTTCCCCCTCTGCGAAGCAACCCAGGAATGGGGGACAATGGCCCGTCACCCACCTGTGACCCCCAAGCCTCCTCCGAGCTGTTAAAATGAACGGGGAAGGCCGGCGGCAATGTGGCGCAGCTCCACCCCTTCCCCTGACGGCTTGGGGGAGGCTTGGGAGTCATGGGCGGCGCGCCAAATGTCACTCCTCTTGGTAATGTCACCCCCTCGGTGATGACCCCCCCCCACCGCCCCCTGGAAGCACCTGCCTCAGGCAGCAGAAGCACAGGAAGCAGCGCCTCACCTGTCTCACCTACTTCCATCGCTACCCTAGAGTGGAGAAGTTGAGTCACAATGCCTTGCAAAGTGTTCCAGCCCCTGCTGAGTTCGAGAGATTGATGTTCCCGTGCACAGCATTTCTGCTCATCTTCCCTGCCCTGCGGGTGGGTGGGTAAAATTTTCATCTTCCATTGGTGATACACCCATGATAGCATCCTGTATAACCACTAAACCTTATTCTGTTGCTCTATACTTGTGTTCTGCCACTGGTAACACTACATTTTAAAAAAGTTCTACCGTAGTTCTTCTAATGCATTTCACAGCTGGAATAATTTCACCCTTCAATCCCTGGGTGTCTCCAGTAAGGGGAGAGAAACCCTTACCTGGTACCCTGGAGATTTGCTTCCAGTCTGTTCTCAGCTAAATGGATCACCAGCAGCTTCTTAAGAGTCCATCCTCATGATTCTTCTATCATGCCAGTAGTAAGAGCAACTTTGCCCGCTGGTATTCAGCTCTACAGATAAGTCATAATACACTGTTATTCTTTTTCCTCCTAGCATGATTAAAGCAGAAAGTTTCAATATGTTTTATGTTCCTGCAATTTTATTAGCCAGTGCTTAAAACGTCTCCTTCCAGAGGACATGTGTAAAGGTCATGTGGTGAGCTGGCTTGATGGCTATCTTTATCACCTTGCCAGTGACTGCGCAGGCAGATTGGGGTCACTGCAGGCTGGGGAAAAAAGGCTGAGCAGAAAATCTAAGTGAAGGAGGATTAGAAAACAATTTGTCTAGAAAATGACACTTCCAGAGAAAGAGTGAAGGAAGGCCCCTAGAAATACCGACTCACCTGAAAAGGTCCTGGTAGGTCCCGATGGGATAAATGGGGATTATAGTTTTTCGGGCTGAAGTCTATGCTAATTTTCCTTGTGTTAAATGATTAAAGCATGCCCTGTGAGGAGCTTATGCTAAACTCAAGTGCTCAGTGTCTCACTGGGGGAAGTAATTTGACAGTCTGAAGCCAAGTCTCCTGCAGGGAGTAATTTGCAGGGATGAACCAAATTCTCATAAAAAAAGACGAAGACTCAACTTGAGCCTGGTGAATTTGACCCACTCAGGATCTCACTGGTACTTGATACCCAAGGCAAATATCTTGACAAGGCAGGCCAAGCTGTTGCAGACTTTTGGAAACCACCAAATGTGTGATGCACACAAAACAATAGGTCTACACATGGGTTACTCACATGTAGAGCATGGCTTGCTAAGTCAGGAGTAAAGTTGTGCTTTTAACCCCTCCCTGTCAGCTTCTCTGCTTCTTTCAATAACCATGCCTTGTGTGGAGTTTTCTGCAGAATCTCACACATGGTCATTGTTGCTTTACACAAAACCATGCACAATACTTGACTGTTGCAAGAATCAGACACTATATTTGGTGAGGGGCTAAAAGCTCTGCCCTCTTCCCAATTCAATATACCGGTACATTTGCCTTACACATGAGTAATGTGCATCTAGGGCTAAAGTGTCTAGCTAAAAGGATAAGCAAGGACGTATGAAATCTGTGTGAGAACAAATACTACTGGTATTTACTACTAGAATCTGGAGTTACTACATGGCTAGTAGGCTCAAAGCAGACTAGGATTTTGTTCAGTCTGCATTTTTAGCTGAACCTACCTAATTCATACTTCCTGGACACACAGATTAGAACATGCCCCCAAATTCATATTTAAAATGTATACTTTAGTATAAAATGTCATGCAAATAAATCTGTACCTTAGTGGAAAAAAATATTATGTAGAAAATGCATATAAAAACAATGCACATTTTAGTGTTGTTGTTGTTTTATTTTTTTAAAAAACCCAATCTGTCCTGTTTCCACAGATTTATGAATGAATGCATGGAAAACTGACACAGATCAGAAACAGACTGATCTCTCCATCCCTACAGCTAACAAAAGAATATTCCTCTTCATACAATGAATCATTTATGTAGTAAATTCCCTATTGCAAGGTATGGTGATGACAGCTCACTTAGGTCACTATTTCAAAAGAAGAAAGGAACTTGTGGAGTTAATGAATTAGCCATGGCAGCTGAATAGAGCCTCTTATCAACAGGAACGGTGGCAAATTTCAGGTCCAGGGACCAGATGTGGCCCTCCAGGCTTCTCACCTGGCCCTTGGAATATTCTCCAGCCCACATAGCTCACTGGCCCTCTTTCATACCCTAAGTGTTTTTGCGTGGCAGGACTGTGTCCTTGAGAAGTGATCATGCCTCTAGCTTGTCTGGATGATGGGCAGAGAAGGTTGTGTTAATTTGTGCAGAAGCTTCCACTATACAAAGGTAGAAAATTGGACCTGCTCCCCTTCACATTTTTGCCTTTGGCTCCACCCATGTGTGCCTCAAACATTGGCCCTTTTATTTGTAGGCAAATAAAAATGGAGGGTGGTTCTCTTCATGCCTCTTCAAGCTCTCCAGAAGAAGCCAGCTGACCACCACTGAAAACAAACAAAAGCAAAGAAACCAAGAATGGTGGGCAAGATTAACCTTTGGTCTGATGCAACAATAATCTTCTTTAAATTTGTGTTTGGTAGTAGTCATATTGTGCAATTTCAGCTGTAAACAATTTCTGCTGTATTACCAATTCAGAAGACAGAGATGAACCCAGTGCCAAAATGTGTCTTCAGCCTATCCATCATACTTCAGCAAAGTTGTTGTTGTTGCTGTTGTCTTTTTGGACACTCAGCTCATGCAAATAGGAATGCCTAGTTACTGCAGGACATAAACAGCAAAGCAGAGGATTAGTGAGAGCTTATAAAGGGGCTGAAAAGAGAGCCTAAGTAGATCTGGGTTACACATATTCTTTATCAAATTTCTCTAGGGCATACGGCCATGTTTGGACTATCATATCTTAGCTTATAAGCAGAAATATAAAATAAGCCTTAGGTATTTGCATACCACACTTTTGTTCTTCCGTTCGCACAAGCCAGGAAACAAGTCACACTTAATACAAGGAAGGCTTCAGATAACTATAGTTTCCATTACGTCTGAACAGGGAAAATAGGTTCAATGGCTTCCTGGAGAGACAAGATAGAAAACCATAGCATAAAGTAAGTTTAAATCTTATGTTGTTTGGGAGCTATTTACCACAGTTTCCTTATTTGTTTTCAGCAAATTACAGACTTCCTGCCTTGTTTGCTTGCTTGAAGGAGATTATGGCTTGATCATATTGACTTACTGAGTCCAAAAATGATCAGCTGAGTGTGACCATTGTCCTCTGACTTGGGCAACCAATGTGATATTGGGCAACCGATATGATAAAAGGGCCTGGAAACCAAGCCTTATGAGGAATGTTTAAGGGAGTTGGGGATGTTTACCCTGGATGAGAGGAGACTGAGAGAAGATACAATACCATCTTCAAATATATAAAGGGCTGTCACATGGAAGATGGAGGAAGCTTGTTTCCTCTTGCTCTGGAGGGTAGGACCCAAACAAAAGGATTCAAGTTAAAAGCAAGGAGATTCCTACTAAACATCAGGAAGAACTTTCTGACAGTAAAGAGCAGTTCAACAGTGGAACGGACTCCCTCAGAAGGCCATGGACTCTCCTTCCTTGGAGGTTTTCAAGCAGAGGTTGGATGGCCATCTGTCAAGATGGACCTCAGGATTATAATGTTGTAACTTTTTTTAAAAAAAACCTATTGCAGTATACAAATTCTGAAGTTCATGAAACCCAAAATTTGGGGTGTTCTTGAACATCCAAAAATGAACTTCTCTCCCAGAAACCCTGGATGTCAATCCAAACCTCTTTTCTCTTCATAATTATTGAATCAATTTCCAAGTCCTTGCAAAATTCTGTTAACACAGCATGTCATTATTTGTATGATAACATGCAGATATAGACATAGATGAAGCATATTTAAATGCTTTTGCAATGTTGCTGTTGTCTAAAGAAAAAAAAAAGGTAAAGGTACCCCTGACCATTAGGTCCAGTCGTGGACGACTCTGGGGTTCGCTCTCTCATATCATTCTATAGGCTGAGGGAGCTGGCGTTTGTCCGCAGACAACTTCCGGGTCATGTGGCTAGCATGGAGAACCAGAGCAGCACACGGAAACACCGTTTACCTTCCTGCTGTAGCGGTACCTATTTATCTACTTGCACTTTGACGTGCTTTTGAACTGCTAGGTGGGCAGGAGCTGGGACTGAACAATGGGAGCTCACCCCGTCGTGGGTGGGGATTCGAACCACCAGCCTTCTGATCGGGAAGCCCTAAGCTCTGTGGTTTAGACTACAGTGCTACCCGCGTCCCTTAAAGAAAAAAAAAAGCACAGGTAATTCAAGGCAATGTATGCTTTGCTTGATTTATTTAAAAAAAATTCTTAAGTTCTGCATTTCCTTTAAGATGTACTTTGTGGACTAGCACACCCTGGGAGAAATTATTCAAAAATTGCACTAATGAGTGTCAAACTGCATTGCAAGGCAGTTTGAAAATTGTCCTATTAATTAATGGTGTAATTAAGCTTTTGTCATTGACATATCATATTTCTGACAGGAATAGATGGCCTATGCAAGCCTGTGCTAGGCAGCAATCCAGGCAGCTAGTGTGTATAATGGATGGCAGCAATTTAATGCAGGTTTACAGTGATGGGACCACCTGCATTGGGGGAGAGCTGGCAATAGCATACCAAGCAGTTCTCTGCACTGCATCTCGGCAAAATCGCCTTAGCTTAGATTGATGGAATCCTCCCTTGGATGACACATTAGCTCTTTGCCATTAAACCATAAAAAAAGTGTTTCTCGGTGCTTTTGTGACAAAAATGTCAATTAACTTCTAACTTTCATTTGCATTTAATTTCGTATTCCCTGACTCATTTGCATATTAATGTGAACGTGGTATAGAACAGTTAGATTAGAATACCTTGGTAAGGCTAATAGCATGTAATGCATACTTATTGGGTATAATAGTTAGAAAAACATGAAAGTTTCTGGAAAATTTATTACCATGGTAGTATCTTCACATGGAAGGGGGGGGGAGATAATATCAAGCCATCGACAACATGAGTAGGTGGTATATTCAATAGGGCCGACTAAAAATAGAATGAGGGTAGAAGAGAAATTTCTAAGTGCAAATGAGTGCAATATAAACCATTTTATTCTGTTCCTCCCTTGGCAACAGATCTCTATTAATTCTAATATTAATAATTTATAGCCTTGTGCAGTTAACAAGAACTCAAGAATTTAATCTGGGGGAGAAAAGAGGAAGAATACTATGAGGAAAGAATTTAAGTGCAGGACAGATTTAGCTTCTTTGTCACATGCTCAGATTTGTTATTGCATGTCCAAGAATGCAAACCTTTGCTGTTTGTAACTGCTGAGAAATGTGATTCTTCTGCTGTCACTAACTAGCCTAAAATATAGGAAGAGCAAGGCAGTAAAGGCTAATGGAATATCAAAACAAGTACAGTACATACCCTGATTTAAATTTCTGAAGTTCCCTGCATCTCAAAACATGAACGAGATTTAATGGAAGCTGTTTGGGACTGTCCATTTAAGGAGAGGGACTTCTTGACAGGCTAGTTCCCTCAGCATCACCTAAGGAAAACCATACTAGCTTTACACAATGAATTACTAATATTATAAATAGAGCTGAGCTACCACTGCCCACTCCCACCCCCAAAAAAGCAGTTATGGAAAGTTCGGCAAACTTCCCTTCTTTTCAGCAATTTTTTTTTTTTTGGGGGGGGGTCCTAAAAAGGATGAAAAATATTCACGAGGGGTATAATCCCTATGGATGCTCCCAGCCAGTTGCAACTGTGCTGCAGCTCCAACACCGTTCTTTGTTTCCAGAGCCTTTATTCTCCTCCAGTTGGTTCCAGCCATCCAGGGATTCCACATCCAGGGATGTGATGACATCAGAGCACCACATGGCCAGTCAGGTTTTGACACATGGCAGGGTCACTGAAGTCAAAGGAAATCATTCTGTGAGCAGAAGAGTGGGGATTGTAAGTGATACCAATGATCAAGAAAAGCATAGGGAGCAGGGGAACTGGGAATTTGCATTGATAACTAAATTAACAGAGCATATTAGAACAAGGAAAAATAGATGAAGACAGAATAAATGTATAGCAATCAGGATCTCCTTTATTGAATATTGTAATAAAAAAGCCCCACAAAAACACCCTGTTGCTTCCAAAAATATTATATTTCTTAATGGTTGGAAGTTATTTCAGTCAGATTTTGATTTTTCAGAGATCATGGCATGGCTACTGCATATAATATTTTGAAAGCTAAATCTGTTTTGAAGTTATGGTTTTGTTATGCAGCTCTTTTAATTTTATTGCCTTATGTATTTACATGTGACGAACCATATTTCTTATATTATTTTACATTAGCAATGGTTAGGACCAGAGGTCTCTGTTTTCAGTATTTCATACCATTTTAATTTGCATATGCAATTATTTTTGTGATTAAATTTATGAGTAAAATACCTCACGAATGTAAAAAACAAAAACCAAAACCCTTGCACCTATTTGGCAGGCTGGCTTCATCCACTCAGAATGGGCTATAATTCTTGTTCCAACAAAAAGTAAGGTGTCTAGGTTGTCCCTTTGTGGAAGTTCTCTTGAAGAATGCCAAAATCCAAAGATATGGTAATCCCAGATAGCCATGCACCGAGGTTAGTGCCGGATTTAAGGTGGTGTGGGTGGTTCCCCAACACAGGGTACCGAGCCAACAAAATAATAATAATAATAATCCTATATTTATACAAGTACTTAATCAGATCCTCCTAATCGAGGGTCTGCATTGCGTGTGGGCCCAGGGTGCCCCCTCCCACCTGTGGGCTGGGGGTGGGGGGGTGAGCCTGAGCCACGCGATGGCCCCACGGTCATGGCATGGCCGATTGGCCAATGAGAGTGGTGGCGTGATTGTGGGGGCATTTTAAAAGACAGTGTTGCATCGCTGGGGCTTTTACATGATTTCCCACCGCCGAACACTCGCCCACCCGCCCTAGTTTTTAGGTGTCTGCTCTGGCCTTGCTCTGGACTTCGGTTGGTCGCCTGTTTTGGAACAGGGACTGGGTAGGATTTTTTTCAATTTGGCTGATTGGCAGGTGCCATTTGGTTTTTGGTTACCTCTTAGCAATCATCACAACTTTGTAAGGTTAGGCGGTTAGGCATTGGCTTGTGAGGTGTGGGGGGGAGGTGCGGCCATCACCTGCCCCTTCAGGTACAAGGGTATTCCGTTAAAGGAACCTGCAGGTCTGGATTTCCTCCGAAGTCCACTTAGGGGGCTAGGGCCATGCTAGGGTCCAGCAGGAACCCAGGGTGAGCTTCAGTTGGTTGCCATCAATGGAGCTCCTTCTTTTGGTGGTTTACCCTTACAGACTTCCTGCAAGGCAGGCAGGAGTCAGGTATAGTCTTTGCCAATGCCTAAGCCAATACCACTCACATTTCTGTAATGAATAAAGTTGTGGCCTAAATTTTGCCCATCAACCTTGAAACTAAAATACTGTGTCAATTAGTTTTTTATTATTCTTGGGGGGGGGGGTCACCGGGGCCTTGACACACAACTGAGAATATCCATTAAAAAGCAAATGTTCCAAAAGGAATTATTGTGAAAATAAGATATATTTAGAGGCTAGGGTGCCAGATTTTGACCGCAAGAGCTTTCTTTGACCTCTCTGCCTGAAGCACTTTTCTGCCAGCCTCCTCATATGGCCGTCTGGTATCCCAGCAGCAGCAGAAATTCTACATTCCTTTCACCTCTTTTTATGTCTGGGATCTGAAGTGAAATATCAAGAGAGAGAGGTAGCCATCTGGGACAGTCAGGTTGGTTGAGAAAAAGCTGACCAGAAGGAGATAAGCGGTGGTGATTTTTTTTTTTAAAAAAATTGGAACACCCGGAAGGTGTTCGCATGCAGAGGTCATGCAGACCACAAAACTTAGATATATTCCCAGCACTCATAATTTATGCTTTGGGGTGAAAGCAACAACCCGGGCATGTATACTACAGTACAGATTGATATTCTGTGTGTCTAGCATAATTATGCCTTGATCTCCTCTCAGACTCGTAACTCAAGAATGAAAATAAAATTGCCTGCTGCAGTGAGAGCTTCCAGGATTTCTATCACAATAGCTGAAATAAATCTAAGTTACAATCTGCCATAGCCTTTACGCACCTGAGGGTCAACGGGCAGCCAAGATACAAGAGTGTCCTGCAGTTACTGCCAAGTTTCAAAGGTGATCTCGGCCAAAGATCTGAAGACTTCATACTGACTGAATATGTTTCTAAGTGACTATAGAGACACAGCATCTCTTTTGATGGCTTAGTGGATGTCCAATATATTTAAATTAAAATAGTGTTTCATTACATCGGATCAGACATGGAATTACTTTGCCATTAATTATAGGTAATCTGCACTTTTACATTAACTCCATTACCAGTAATAGACTTTTAATGTGGTACTTACATTGTGCTTAAAGGGTGAGCACTGATACTACTTGGAAATATCTAAAGGAGAGAATGAGAGAAGGGAGATTAGAGGGGAGAGGATAAGACATGGGGTGGGGAAGGAAAGGAAAGGAAAAGAAGGGGAGGGAAGAATGATGGGCCATCAAGAGGCTAGAGGAGGTAGCGATGAAGAAAAGAAATGCAGCAGAAGAGAGCAAATTAAAGGACAAAACAGGATAGGGCATTGGTGTGATCATTAACATAGTGAAAGCTTATTCAGTGCTAGAAGAAATAGGTCACAGCTAGGACTAGTTTCAAATAGCTAAAGGCCATTTCAAATATTACACAAGGCAAATGTATCTGCACCAAATCATTCATGTATTTGCAATTATGCTTGTTCCCATCACACTTTATACATTCAGGATAGGCTACCTTTAAATTTGTCGCATTCTGGAAATGCCGATATCAGCAGTTATGGATTTGGGGATCTGTTTATGGGGAATAAATATACCATGGAACTGGGGGGGGGGAGGGGAGAGAGGAAGAATCACTGAATCCACAGTAGGCTTGGGAGTGGCCATGTTGTTTCTTTCGCTACACTAGGAAGCAGGCATCTAGAGACCTCAAGGCCTGCCAGGACATTGTAGAGCAAATTGCAATCTCCATTAACAAAGTGGACATCCAAAAAGCACTCTACTGTCTGAATTATTGGAGGTGGACCAGATTAACTTTCCACATGCTGGAAAAAGTGCCACAAAACTTGGGGCCAATTAAACAAACTTTGATAAGGCGAACTGTTTGATTGAAATGCTCCTTGCTTTGTGTTTTTTAAGGACTGGAAATTCCTTATGGACTTTTTGCATGAAAGAGAAAATGAACTAAGAGATGGAAAAGGGGCCCCACCCATTTGTCCTCTGGCACAGAGCGCCCTTTTATCTGTTCTCTTTATGACCTATTATCCAGGTGAACATTGGAAGCTAGTCTGGCTTCATTAGCTCTTAACACTTGCCAGGTACAAGGATTACACGGCTGGCAGCCGCAAGCGCAAAACAATACTATGTGCGCCAGCAGTGTTTCTACATTGGTCCTATGGTTCTAAAAACATTATGTCTATTTTCATCCCTAAAGAGCTGCAGTAGATGAAAAGTTGCGGAAAGTAAGAGTTCCAGCATGAATTAGAAAGAAATAATTCATTTCAGTGGGTCTTTGTTGGCAGTACAGAACTAGGGTCTGACATTATGTAACCTCATGCAAATAGGGATATATCTATATCTATATATATATGGATGAGGTTACTACAGAAGAACAGTCAGAAGATAAGGAAACCAATTGAAAATACTTTGAAAATGCAGAAAAAACATGAAGGAGGGATCCACGCAATCCAGCAAAAGAAAGTGACTGCATTTCTTTAAGATTCTGCTTTAAACTAACAAAGTTTTTATTTTGGTATGAGCTTTCGTGTGCATGCACACTTCTTCAGATACACCGAAACAGAAGAAACTGAAAACTTCTGTTTCAGTGTACAGTGGTACCTCTACTTACGAATTTAATGCGTTCCGAACACACATTTGTAAGTCGAAAAAAATTGTAAGTCGAATCCCATAGGAATGCATTGGGATAAAAAAATCGTAAGTCGAAGCAACCCTATCTAAGAATTCGTAAGTAGAAAAAATCCTATCTAAACCGCATCCAAGTTGGCGGACGGAGCTCCATTTGTAAGTAGAAAAATTCGTAAGTAGAGTTATTTGTAAGTAGAGGTACCACTGTATCTGAAGAAGTGTGCATGCACACGAAAGCTCATACCAAAATAAAAACTTAGTTGGTCTTTAAGGTGCTACTGAAGGAATTTTTTTATTTTGTTTCGACTCAGACCAACACGGCTACCTTACTGCTTTAAACTATACAGTTCTGCCTCTATTGTTTAAGTTAAAACAGCTTGATGTGCTGAATGTAAAAAATAAATAGAAACAGAAACACAGAGTGTCGTTCCTGTTCAATTATATTTATGATGATGCTTTGGAATTTGACAAATTTACAGCAAAAATCTTGAGCTGTAAAGATTTGCACTTCCTCTAGCAGCATCTTGTTATTTAAAGGATTTGCGATGCAAAATCTTAGATGCTGCATCCAGACACACTTTGCCATGTGTGAAAGACAATGGATTTTAAGGTTGTCTTTAATAATTTACCCAACTCTTCATTTCCTTTCCAGTATTTCCATCTCCAAAGTGTAGTGATAGCAGCACTAAGACTTTATTAGCTGGAAACCTATTTAAAAGGAGTCATACAAAAAAGCTATAAATGCATTTGCAAACTGGAATCTTTTCAGGAACCATTCATCAAGCTTTGTAGGCTATGCTAAAACAAATAGAAATAAAATTCTTCCCCAAGGCAGTCTAAATTCTGTATCAAGAAAAGCTAAATTTTGTACCTTGTCCAAATGCCAATTGAACACATTTGTATAATATATCTAATTCACATAATTTATTCAGCAGTTTTTGCTGTTGCACATATTTTATTCTGGATTGTTCATTATAGGCGAACAAGGACCATGAAGCACTCCCCCACCCAATCGACAACTTATTCAGCCACCCCTCTGGTTTTGGAAATTTCTGCAGGCATTGTTCATACAAATTTTCAGATATAAATTGTGTTATAAAAATTATATGGGGGGGGGAGCAGGACACCATTATTAATGAACAGAGAGGGGTGACAGAATTTGACAGCTGCAACTACCCAGAATCCTGTTCAATGCCATCTTCCCCATCTCCTCACCCCTCCCGCTAGGACGAGACCCTGCCTGAAGGAACGCTTAAGGATCTGCATATGCACACATGTCTCAACGTTAGCATAAGCTCACACATTTCCCTTCTCCACCTTCCCCTCCGCCCCAGACTCCTTTAGATTATCACTACAGAACCTTTTGCCTTAAATTATGCTAGATTCTCTCTGTATTAGAATTGCTGTCTTATTCATGACGTATGCTAGGATCTCTCTGTATTAGAATTGCTGTTTTATGTCTCAGAACCTTTATATATCAGGACTACTTGAACCTTGCCCCATCGCCATCCTGATTTAAAAGACACACATGGACAAAGATGGATTAACTGGGACAGTTTATTCAAACCTCCAGAAGTGTCACCTTTTACATAATCCCAGAGATCATCCTTGCATGACCTGGGGGAAAACACCTGCCGGATGGATCCCAACCCCTCAGCAATCGCCAGGAACGTCCCCACCCCAACTCCCATCTAGACTGATCAAACAAAGGGAAACCCATCAACAACGGGAGGAGAGCGATTGACATTTCACCATATGAAGAAATAGTTGTATCAACACCCAGTTAATCCCATCACCACCCATTTTCCTTGTCTTTCCCGTCCCTCTCAGTCCAGGGATTTTCACATGGGGACAGGAGGGTATAAGAGGGAGGTTCACCATTTCCCGGGGTTCCTTCCTACATTCTTTGAGGCAGGGACCCTACAGCTGTAGTTCTTCCTGTAATAAAAGGATCAGTTTGTTTTTCCTGACAGCATCGTGTGGTCTCTGTCATTTCCCGGCGGAGCTGAACTTAGTGCAAATTTTGGAGCTTCCGACCTGCATCTGTCCTTCCTAAAAGGCTGCGCATTTTAGGGGTCTTTTTACCATAACATTTGATAGCCCCAAAGGCGATACATTTGCTATTTACTCTAGCTATCTATCTGAGATTCTCGGGAAAGTACCGTTTGTGCCCAACACCACATTCTGCATCTTTTCCATGCTTCTCCAGAAAGGCAGCATGCAGAGTAAGATCAGGGGGCCCAAACTAAGGCCCAGGGGCCGGATGCGGCCCAATCACCTTCTAAATCCGGCCTGCGGATGGCCCAGGAATCAGCATGTTTTTATATGAGTAGAATGTGTCCTTTTATTTAAAATGCATCTCTGGGTTATTTGTGGGGCATAGGAATACATTCATATTTTTTCCAAAATATAGTCCGGCCCCCCACAAGGTCTGAGGGACAGTGGACCGGCCCCCTGCTGAAAAAGTTTGCTGACCCCTGAATAAGATGGAGAGAGGCCTGGCTATTGCCATGTTATAATTTTGGAGGATCAGTATGGATGAAACCCTGGAACCCCTTCCGTGCCTGCAATCCTGTATCTGTGAGGGTAGACTGTATCAGAGGAAGCTTGCCAAACCAGCTCCTTTGTCAGGATAATGACTTTGGCGGGCTAGTTAAGTACCGCAAATCAGCATATCCATAAAAGTTGCCCTGTTCTATAGAAACAAATGGGTTCATCGGTTTACACATTCAGTCAGTCAGATAGACAGTGGAGCTGACAGTGCCGATTCGGCAGAGAACAACTTGAACACTCTCCACAGTTTCCACTGACTGCGGATGCTATCAGCAGATTTTGGGAGATAGTAAACAGAAATGGAATCATTCAGGTAAGGACACTTTGGGAGAACTATAAACAACAACACCACTGTGGGCACTGCTATTTTAGATGTCTGAATCTCTGATTAGGTTGTAGACCCATGGGACCCACAATGGTAGAACCCATAGTCATAGCTGCCAAGTGCCCCGTTTTCCCCGGGAAACCCCCCGTTTTTCCTTACCTTTTCCCGGTGGTCCCCCGTATCACTTCGTCTCCCGTTTTTCTCCGTTATTTTCTCCTGCCGGCGGCCATTTTTTTTCTTTCCGATTGCCCTTCTATGGCCACCAAAAATGGCCACTGCCGGCTTCAAAAGTCGCATCTATGCATGTCCGCAAGTGCATAGAAGTGACTTCCGGTGTCAGCGGCGGCCATTTTTGGTGCCCATAGAAGGGCAAAGCGACACCGGAAGTTATGTCGACACAACTTCCGGTGTCACACGGCTGCCGGTCCCAGATTCTGCAGTCCGGGACTTGGAAGGTAAGCATAGTGTGAATTCTCTGGGAAGCAGCTTGTATGTTCTGTGGCTAGCGTGCCATTTCAGTCACGCTCGGAAAATTCAAAAGTGTCTCCTTCCACTCACAGGGGAATATGGCTGCAATTGGACAAATTCTCAAGGAAACACAATCCCCTCCTCCCGTCTACTTTTTGCTATGGTGGGAATATGGATTAATAATAGTGTGGGGTCCCCCCCCCCCCTACAGAGCATTATAGGATGCAAGGCGTATAGGCCTGTCCAGCCCGTAATTTCAAAGCAGCCTAGAAGCCACATATGGTTGATCAAGAATATGGCATACAAGGAACATTATGGCTCGTTGGCAATCTATTCCTTGGCCTGTTACAATATAGGGCAGGGAGGCCACAATATTCCTTTCCCCACCTTTCATGTTTAGAAAAAGGATGGCTTCATTTCCATTCAGCTCCAAAATTCTTATTCTCATCCTTTTATGTGCTCATCTATTGACACAGGAGGCTGTTTCAGAGAAGATCTTATTTAGTGCTGTGCTTGCATCAGATTTGCAACAACATGAGCTTCAATTGCTCTGTAAACCCCAGGAAAAATGCATTTCACAGTGCATACAGATTCCATCACCTTTCATTACTCACAGGCCAACTTTTCTTCTAGTTTAGTGTTCACCCAAGATGAACTAATAAAAAGCCTCAAAAACATTTCTAGGAAAATACAAGGTGTGCATGTGATGAAAGGCATTCTCTCAGAAAAAAAAAACTCTTCAGACCAAAGTCTGATTTTGACAGTCATCTCATTCTTCTGTATGTTTCTAAAAGCTTTCACTAATAGGAAATTTGTGTCAGTTCAGTGAGGTCAATGAAATAGCACAGCATCTTGCAGTTACATTTGGAAAGAGAGGCTTAAGAGACCAGCTGGTGCTACAGAGGACTGCCACTAGCAAAAGATTCTTTCAGAGACCTGCTTACCTGGTCATTGTGTGGACTACAGCTTAGGGTCAATCGATGAAGCTGGTTAAAAGGAGCTTCGCAGATGCCAAAAGATTGTAGCCATAGCTCAGAAGTAGAATACATGCTTTACATACAAAAGGTCTTAAATTTAATCCCTGACATCTCCAGGCAAATCTGAAAAGACCCCGCCTTAAAATCTGGAGATGGCTTGTCTACAGTTCCGCTTGTCCTTTGTCTAGGAAGCATGTTTCTGAGCAGTTTTCTGCTTGACCTGTGCTTTCTAGGCATGAGTCTGAGCGGTTTCCCCTTTTTACCCTGCCACTTTACCCTGGAAAACCTGCTCTTTAGTGCTAAATCGGAACAAATGGCAATCTGCAGAAAGCCCAGTTGCCATTTGTTCCAATTCAGTGCTGAAGATTGGGTTTCCCTGGGGGAAAGTGGTGGGCAAAGGGAGGTTTGGATAAGCTCTCGGTGTGGACAATATTTAGATGGAACAGTGACCTGTCTTAGTATATTGCAACTTCCTATTTCCCCAGTTTAATCAGTTAATGGAACTCCCTACTGTAAGATTTAGTGAAGGCTTTGAATAGAAATTGTGGTCTATTTGCTGTGATATCTAAATAGAGAAACAGAAACATATGGTATCTATTTGGGGTGTGCAATTTGCATGAATCCCAAACTGGAGCAGGGTACCTCTGGGAGATGAGATTTTTGGCTTCTTTGAGGTGGGGCCTATATGAGGCACCTTGAAGCAGTGATCCCCTAAAGTGCCTCAAAGCACCTCCAGGACTCAGGCACAGAACCCCCCCCCCCCAAAAAAAAGGAAATGCAGAGTAGTGTCTGCAAAGAATTGATATTCTGCCTCTAAGCTTACCCCTTCAGGAAATAGGCCAGGGTGTGGTTAGAAGGGAGAGAAGCAGCAGCTTTGCAAAAGCAAAACTTCTGTCTCTACAATTAAGAATGATGCCAGGACCAGGAGGCGTGAGGGGGAGTGTCTTAATGACTGACAGATCCAGCGTGTAATCAGAGATAATTATTTTACCAGTGCTCCAATCCCAGTGCTTTGGGGTAAAGATTTTGAGTAGAGATGGGGAAGATTTCAGTGAACTTCACATTCTGTATCTGCCTGGACCACGCTTAGATCATAACACAGACATGTGGATTAGACCGCATGTTTATGAAACTTTCCAAAGCATGGTTCACTCTAACTTACATTGCATTTTCATAAGCTGGTCTAAGGACATCTCCAGTTCTTTCTTTCTTTCTTTCTTTCTTTCTTTCTTTCTTTCTTTCTTTCTTTCTTTCTTTCTAATAAGTAAGTAAGCAAGTAAGTTTATATGCAGCTTTTTGCAGCAGCTAGGTAGTGTGACATATTCTGCACTCATTGAAAACTGCAAATAAAATCGCCTGTAAGGCTACCCAGGGCGTTGGTGTGTGTGAGTGTTAAGATATTTGCCCCATAGCCATCTTTATATCCATATAATTATTCAGGAAAGGGATGGCAGTCGATACACTAATTGAAACTTCCGACAAAATTCATAACATGCCCCTTTATCTAGTCACAGTTTTCAAGGAATGTGGCAATGGTGGTGCTTTCTAGTCGCTGCAAGCTGAGACATGGAGGCCGAGGCTGATGAGAACTGTAGTCTAAAAACAGGCATCCCCAAACTGCGGCCCTCCAGATGTTTTGGCCTACAACTCCCATGATCCCTAGCTAACAGGACCAGTGGTTGGGGAAGATGGGAATTGTAGTCCAAAACATCTGGAGGGCCAAAGTTTGGGGATGCCTGGTCTAAAACATGTGGAGGGCACCAGGTTCCTGAAGGGCTGTAGCAGGTCATTTCCATCAAAATTTGCACCAATGTTAGAAGATCTAATAACTACCTTGCTTATGAAATGTCATGTCAGAGCATTAGTTGCAGATATATTCATGCACACTCCCATAAACCCCAATTTCTACCTTTCCTGGTAGCAAAAACTAATCTGTTTTTCCTTGTGCTACAAGTGGCCTCTGTACCAAATCTGGTTCAGATTTGTCATCTCGCTCCTGAGATATTGAGACTGCATCATACATACACTAAATTAATGATTTCTCTTCTGAGAAAGAACAAACGTGTAAGAATGCCAAACTCATTTATCCTCTTCAGAACAACATACCATTCAACCAGAAATCAATAGCCTACTTCCAATATTTCGTGTGCATGGAATGGCATAACAGCCCCCGCTAACTTTCAGAAATGAATGTCGGATTAGGTGGGCTTTGGCAAGGTAATTCTGATGCCCTTGTGGCTACAGTGACCGGCACTTGTGTTGCAACCTGACCCAAGAAAAGAGACACAAACAATTGGGTGAATGAAGGCCATTTTTTATTCATAATGTCTGCAGGGGAGAAGCTAAGGAAGGCACAGCCCCCCAAACCTAGGCCTCACGTTATGGTAAGCAAGGAGGCCTTCTCTCCCCCCCCCAAAAAAACTCCAGCTAAAACTGGAGTGCCAAAACTCCAGCCAGGTGCCAAAACTCCAGCCAGGTACAGCAGGTGGGATGGAGGGTGAGTTGGGCAGGTATGAGAAAACAGCCAAAGGGACTTTCTGGGGATGTGCCTTTGCATACACAGCCGGTGTGTATATGTGTACACTAGGCAGTCCAGATCTTGTAACAACACTCCCAGACTCAGCACTGGATGGCTTGAGGGAGGGAGCAGGCCTATGACACCTACGCATACCTGCCAAGTTGCTGTCAGAGAAATAAGGGACCGGGCCGGAAATAGCAGACCGGAAGTAGCGCTGCCGCCATTTTGGAACTGGGCGGAGCATGCTCAGAAGTGACTTTTGATGCTGCTTTGCCCAGTTCCAAAATGGCCGCTGCGCCAGAAGTCACACTGCAGCCATTTTGGAACAGGGCAGAGCAGCATCAAAAGTCACTTCTGAGCATGCTCCGCCCAGTTCCAAAATGGCCACCACGCCAGAATAAACCGGGGGGAAACAAAAAAATCTGTTTTTTCAGCTAGGAACAGCTGGAAAAACGAGGATTTCCCGGGGAAAACGGGAGACTTGGCAGCTATGCACCTACGGTAGCTCACCTTCAACTTAAAAAACAGTAGCAGAGTTCTGCAGATCGTTCCCCTGCCCCAAAATTTGGCTAGGAATTCACCTAGAAACAATCTCCTCTGAAATTAGTGGCTTGGGTGAGCATCCCTCTCTTCCTGTCTTACTGAAGTAGTTCTAAACTGATTGTACCTTTAAAAAGAAAACACTGAAATTTATCCATGCCCCTTTTCACAATAGGGAAGTAAAACAGAAGGGCAATGAAACAACACACAAAGGATGGCGAGGAGCCAGGTAGACATTTATAACATAGACACACCTTGGATATCTATTGCCACCCTTTGGGAGATAAGGTGGGGTATCTAACAAACAAAGAAACAAAGTACTATTGCTCCTCTGAAAACAAATGGTGCTTCATTTCATTTGTTCTTACAGGTACTTACCTTTGTATTAGGTTGTGCTGCTCTGTTGCTTGCTACTGTCCATGTTCTCTTTCTTTATTGCATGTCATTTAACCCTGACTTCACTTCTGCTGCAGGAATCACTTTTCCTTTGGGTATGTTTTAAAAGAGGAGAGGAGAGGAGAGACCACGACCTAACAAATATTACTGAAGTCCTTTTAACAGTCCCATTGAAATTCCTACCCATATTTTGCCTCAGTGGGACCTTTCAAATTTGCTTTAAATTCCATTTTGGACTAGGCATATATTATATGAACATGGCTTCAAAAGAACATTTCGTCTGCTGCTACCGTACTTACAAAAAAAGGCAGGCTTGGCATCTATTCAAGTACTTATTACGAAGCTTCTGTGATATTAATAAATGCTGCCTGCTAAAATCACATTTTCCCTTTTAACTTTGGTGGGGTGGGGGAGGGAGTAGAGGACGACACACTTATACCTGCTCTGACTCATATAATAATTTTTAAAAGCCAAGACCTCTGCAGAGCAGTCCAAGCTACAGCATTTGCTATTTTTCAACACCTTCTCAGAAGGGAGTCAAATCAATCTCTTCGTTGCCGATATGGTAGGTCACCTTCAGCCTTTTAAAGTCACACACACACAAATTGCAGGTAGCTAATGTAGCTTCTCTTAATGCACACCTCTGTGAAAGATGCTCTCTTCAGGGTCCAAACACCTATCTAATTCTACCCCTGCCCTATCTCATTAGCATATTAATTCTCAGTGCATGCATACATTGGAACAACCGCAGAATATTTCAAAAACAACATGCTACTTACTTAGTAAGCAAAAAACACTCTTAAGCATGCTCAGTTTCACAACTTTGGCATGTTCAGCTACTAACTCTCACCCTAGCCTACTTCACGGGGCTGTTGTGAAAATAAAAGTGGGATGGGAAAGACTGTGTACATTGCCTTCAGGACCTTGGAGGAAAATAAAGATACAGAGGTACCTCTACTTACGAATAACTCTACTTACGAATGGAGCACTGTCCACCATCTTGGATGTGGTTCAGATAGGATTTTTTCTACTTACGAATTTTTAGATAGGGTTGCTTCTACTTACAATTTTTTTCTCCCAATGCATTCCTATGGGATTCGACTTACAATTTTTTTCGACTTACAAATGTGCGTTTGGAACGCATTAAATTCGTAAGTAGAGGTACCACTGTACAATACACAGCAGCAAGCAGAAGACATGTGCAGCTTCACAACTCTCTGCAAAACACATATACTGTACACACAAAAACAGTTCGCCAACATTCATCACTAAAGCTTCCCATGTGTTAAAGTGCAGTTTCCAGGAATTTTAACTTGCTGCAGCTATAAGGTGTTTAATTATTTTATCGTTGTATTTGCTGATTCATTCTGTAGTTTATATTTTTATTTTAGGTTTACTGTATACTAATAAAGAACAGCCTAGTGATGATCAATGAAGAGGAAGGAATTTTTCTTTTTTTTCTTTTCTTTTTTCTTTGATGGTAAATGAACAGTAGTGGTTGTGAAGGGCATAGAAAATTGCTGAGGGGTCTGCAAAGTCACCATTTTGGCTCAGTAGGAAGGAAACCTCATTTATTTGAAGGATTTTACTTCCGAGTAAAACATAATGTTATGAGTTTGTGGGTGCCAGATCCCTCTAATCCTAGCAAGTGTTAAAAGCCAAACAAACCAGGCTAGTTTCCTGATGAGGTAACTGTCTGGGTGATGGGCCATTAAGAGAACAAAGGAAAGGGAGCTCTGTGTCAGACACAAAAAAGGTTGGGCTCTCAGATAAAAGGACAAATCCTGAGTTTGAGGACAGAATTTGCTGTTACGCAAGCTAGAAGCTGGAGAAAAAGCAGCTAGCAGAGGATCAGAGTGCAATGCTTATTCTCTGCTTGAATTCCAGGTTGTGGCTAAGGGAGAAGGAAGACCCTTTTGGGGTGTTAATGCTGTGAACCCCTCCATCATAGGCTCAGGTTATATATATGTGTAAATAAACCCCTTCATGGATCAATGCCTTGTCGTGGCGAAGGGGCTTGAATAACTCAGAGAAGCTATGAGCTATGCCATGCAGGGCCACCCAAGATGGATAGGTCATAGTGGAGAGTTTTGACTAAACGTGATCCACCTGGAGAAGGAACTGGCAAGCCACTCCAGTATCCCTGCCAAGAAAACTCCACGCTCACTGGAAGGACAGATCGTGAAGCTGAGGCTCCAATACTTTGGCCACCTCATGAGAAGAGAAGACTCCCTGGAAAAGACCCTGATGTTGGGAAAGATGGAGGGCACTAGGAGAAGGGGACGACAGAGGACGAGATAGTTGGACAGTGTTCTCGAAGCTACCAACATGAGTTTGACCAAACTGTGGGAGGCAGTGGAAGACAGGAGTGCCTGGCGTGCTACGGTCCATGGGGTCACGAAGAGTCGGGCACGACTAAACGACTAAACAACAACAACAACAACAACAACAACATAAACCATATATCATAAAGACGCCACAGTCTCCGCTGTGCCTCATTTCCAAAAAAGAAACACTGTTCCATCCCGAGGCTTCTCTCAATCTGGAGAGTATGAACAAAACTCCACAATTCCACACGTTGCATTTTATTGAAGTTCACAAGGCACATGTAGAGCTATTTCCTCACATTCCAGTAGGCTGTTGTTTTGGCTCTGATAGAATGTGGTTAGGAAGCTCTTTGTAAAGTTCTGTAAGAACGAGTGACTTTACCCCCCTTCCTGGGCTTGCAAGAACTAAAACAGAACTAGGTTGCAAAGGAGAGAGGGAGTTTCCACCGCTCTGGGCAGAGTCAATAGAAACTAGAATATTACTGCGCCTTCATTTCCCAGCCTGCCTTGAGTTCTGGAAAGGCACTACCTTTTCTTAGAGGAGCAACATTATTTTTCCTTATACCTACCTAATACTAATACAGAGCTTTGCTGTCACTAAATAACTGGACCCTGTGGGAGCAGAACAAACACAGACCCTTGCACCCCTGGAATCTTGCACTGCTTGGAGATTGGGGTGGCGTGCACCCAGGCAATTGTGTTTTATTCTGGAAATGCAGCAGAGTGAATTAAATAATATGTGCTTAAACAAACATACCCCAATAATTTTCTTCATCCACCTTCCCCTATTTCTTTCTGCTGGTCAACATTCCTTTCTTTAATTCCTTGGCAGGTGTGATTAAGCAATAGTGCAGCCTGCCAAAAACTGAAGCTTGAAAGTTATCTCCAGGAGTTGTTTTATAACTTTCTTTTAAAATTCCCAATAAACTTCTTCTTTTTTTAAAAAAAATGAAAGCCCAGTAAATGTGTACCCTCATACCGCCTTGTCAGCAGCCCTGAATTGTTTCAGATTGTAATCTTAGTCACAGAAAGCCTCTGGCTTCAGGCTTTCTGTTCAAACAGGCATGGCTTTTTGGTCTTCCTTCCATGTACAACTGCATAATACATAAAGCAATGCTAGCAAACTTCATCTTTAGCTCTCAGCAGGGAACTAATAATAGTACATGATTGCAGTTTAGCACATGTGTCACAAAAGCTAGCACCTCACTGTGATTTGGGAGCAGAGTGGCAAACTTTAATTCAGTATAAACCTGACCTAATAGGCTTAAGAAGAAGAAAAAGCTAGCCACTGAATCACTACCTATGACCACAATCTTTTTGTTCTCGAAAGCCAATGTTTATTTTCTTCACTTTTTTGTGAATCTTTTCTATACATTTTGGAAACTGGAATACTGTTGCTGTTTTATAAAAGGTACTTTAGCTTTAGCTATTTGAATTTGCAAAATTGTAAAAAGTTGCTGGAGAACAGAAGGCTCCCTGCTTCAGAAATCCATCCTCCAGCTCATGTAGGGTAAACCACACTGACCAAGAAAAAAGAAAAGAAAGTGATTAAGCAAGAAAACAGGCACATAGATGCTGTGGAATATTATTATAGAAGGGTAAAACTCCTTTGCGTCTATGTTAAAGTGTTGATCCTTTCTTCTTTGCTTTCTTCTTTCCAAATTTCTGCTCCCAACACTTCCTGTGTCTGATTTCATGTACATTAAAACATGCTATTCAACTGAAACAAATTTATGGTTATGTTAAATTCTCCATAGCAAGCTGATGAACCCTTTTCCTTTTCCCTTTCGCAGATCAAAGTAAAGGATACCTTTTAATCTTTCAGAAACTTATATTTTAATGAGAATTGTAACCCTGTATTATAAACCTCTCCTTAAGTGACTTGGCCTAGTAGCAGGAAAAACAATCAAAGCTTCTTTAGCTGCTCACATTAAGATTCATTTGCTTCATAGCTAGAGCATTTCTGCTGATAGGTCAGAAATTCCATGTCTTAAATATAGCTACATATCAGAGTGAAATTAGTTAAAGCAACAAAGGAAAGGACTTCTAAACCAGAAAGCAACCAACCTTGTGTATAGCTCCTACACACAAACACAAGTGCAACAAGGGCTTTTTAGTTGAAATTTTTAGTAGGGGCAGAAAAGGCTACTGCAATGAGACCTTGTACTTAGAAATAATTACTAAATATTAATAGCTTTACAAACGGCAGCAAAAGAAACCAGTTTGTTTGCTGCCTGGCCTTCATCCTAATATCTCAGCGTGGGTTACAGATTGTATTGGTTAAGGACCAAACTAGATGTGATTGGGACATCAGACACCAAGTGTAGTTAATCTAAACTTCATACCCATTTGTGCCATGGACCTCTCCCCTCTTCACCTGCCCTATGTCTTGAGCAGGGGCAAGGAACCTCAGCTCTGCGAGCCAAATGGAGCCCTCTCTCCCTGGTGCTTGAGGGTCTTCCTACACCATGGTTTCTCCCTAGCCCAGGGGTCAGCAACATAAGGCCCACAAGGGTCATTTAATCGGCCCACGAGCCACCCCCCGAACCGAGCCTCCCGCTTGGCAAGTCCCTGCGCTAAACCGGTGCAGCGTGGCACAGGGACTCGCTTCCGCGGTGCCAGAAATCACATCTGCGCTGGTGCCAGCGCCGGAAATCGCATCTGTGCAAATGCCGGAAATCGCAGGCGTGTACGCTCACATGCACAGGCAATCTGGCCCACGAAGGAATCTCTGCTGGAGTGAACCGGCCCAGGCAAGATAAACCTTGCCGACCCCTGCCCTAGCCGGCCTTGCTCCGTACCTTCCTTTTGCTTCCTTTTGTCAGAATGTGTCCTTGAAATGTGATGGTGCCTCTTTCATGCCAGAATGGAGATACGACTGTCTGTCTGTCTGTAGGAACCTAGTAGGTGGAATGAAGCCCATTGTACACAGGTATGGTAAGAGTTGGATTCATAGCTCAACCATGTCTTGCTCTGACTATGCTTGCTGCTGGACTAAAAGTGCTCTCCTACCCCTGGTTTTGAAACACTGCCAGGAAAGGCATTGCTTATTTCAAAGAAAAGAAAACCCTGGAGCATTGATTAATGTCCCCTCACCTGTATATCCCCCCTTGGTTAAAAATTAAGCCCCCTTCTCAATTTATACAGTCTTATGAATAAACTAACATGTCTCCCCACCACATCTAGAAAGAAGGCTTTCTGAGGACAGAAAGGTTGTCATTTGTGCTACTGGTGGATACTAGTAAGGTATCAGCTACTTATATTTTCCATTACTAAACTTCTCTTTGCTGCAGAAAAAGGTATTTATAATGGGCTTTTAGCAAACAGATAGATGAATGAGGTTTCTTGTTGAGCTAGGGATCTGTATGTTCCCAGAGTTCCCTCATAATGTACAAGTCCATGGATAATTGCTAATGAGCCAAGCCCCTGGAGAGCCAAGTTTCTGATCTTCGCTCTTTTCAAGGAGGTCTTTATGTCTGTCAGCACCTGCTGAATATCACATTAATAGCTTTGAATAAAGGACCCGGGTAAAAGAACGGAGATCATTCCATAATAATCAAGCTTGTAGTTCAGGGAACTGAAAGCTTGAACAAAATAGAAAAAATGACAAGTCGTTTAAATGGGTGGATCGACTAATTTCAAAACTTAGGAGCATATGGCACCACTCAACTGTCCCTCATTAGAAGAGACGCCACTCCGAAACCTAACACCTTCCTACACAGCCCTGATGTTCACACTTTATTGTAGTAAATTGTTTACAGAAAAGAGGCTAAATCATGAAAACAGGGCTGTGGAAAAATCTCACATTGGGAGTAGAAATTCCCACAGGAGAAAGAGCGGAGGGGGAGGAACTTCAAAAATGCATTGCTCCAAAGGCCTAGGGAGGTAGTAAAGCTGTGTTTGGGTTCTACCACCTCACATGACAACTAAGCCCAAGTCCCATGAGCACATCCACTCTGATATGTTCATACACACAAATGCACGTACATCATCACTGTAGTCATTACTGTACAAACAAGAGAAACTAAATGAACAAAAAGTACTACAGCCCAAACTGAGAAAGAAAATGAGAAAAATATTCTGCATCTCTCTCAAATCATAGCCAGTATTACTAGATGAGCAGGTCACCATGGTACAATCTTGTTCAAGTATTGTATAAATGGGATCTATTGTGTTAACAAAGCCTGATTTGAATTAACATTTCCACCCCAGAGATATTTAAAATAAGTCAACCAAGGCTACAATCCTAGCCTTACTTACCTAAGGGGAAATCCCATTCAGTTCAGTAGAATTTACTTCTGAGAATAGGATTGTGCTATTACAAATCAACACCAACTTCCAATTCTTTCATTTCCAGATCTCAGGACTTGGCAAATGGTCTTGTTCCTAATGTAGTTGTTGTTGTTTAGTCGTTTAGTTGTGTCCGACTCTTCGTGACCCCATGGACCATAGCACACCAGGCACTCCTGTCTTCCACTGCCTCCCGCAGTTTGGTCAAACTCATGTTCGTAGCTTCGAGAACACTGTCCAACCATCTCGTCCTCTGTCGTCTCCTTCTCCTAGTGCCCTCAATCTTTCCCAACATCAGGGTCTTTTCTAGGGAGTCTTCTCTTCTCATGAGGTGGCCAAAGTGTTGGAGCCTCAGCTTCAGGATCTGTCCTTCCAGTGAGCACTCAGGGCTGATTTCCTTCAGAATGGATAGGTTTGATCTTCTTATTTAGTAAAAAAAAACCTACCTATAAGTAATGAATTAGCCAATAACTGTCTGTGTTCAGATCTAACATAAGGCTTCACATAAAATATTTATAGGCATCAATGGGATCTCTTTAACTACTGTATAATGTCTTTCACATATAATAAAATATATTTTCCATATTGCTGGGTGATGTCACAGCCCCATCAGATGTGGAAGGAAGTCTCAAGGCATCATTCAAACATGTAGCAATTGAATGACTATGCAATCTGTATATTCTTACAGCATAATGTATATGTTATAGGTATTTTTTATTAAAAGCTTACCCATTGCATATGTATATATATATGATGTCCATTGTAAGAATTGGTCATCTCAGTAAGCAACTCTCCACTCAGTTTTAATTTAAAGTATTTTATCAACGTCAATCAAACCTCTCTGAATACTTTGGATAGCAGGCACTGTTCTCCACCAGAGTTGGAGTAATTATTTAACACAAAAGGTGTAATTATTTAATACAAAAACAAACATATTATTTTGAATAATAAACTTGAATTTGCAGGTATTGCAAAAAATGAGAACTTGCTTATTATGTACCTATTGTATTAATGTGCCCAAAGATAAAATACTTCCCAAACCATTCCTCAAGCCAAATTTTAAAGTTCCTTCCCTCTTTAAGTTTCTGAAATTCCTTGCTGCCAAGAAAAGAGGAGAATGGATATATTTTTAATGTTATTAAGAAACTTGCAGGGTGGTTATTTTCACCACTGTTTCTTGTATCCACTCAAAGCCACAAGCAAATTTATAGACACCATTTGACTCTGGCTTGGCAATTGGGAGCCAGATGGTAACCTTCAGGGAGCTTATTTTTCGCTCAGGGCCATCAGTTCTCAATGCTCTACTGTATGAGAAGTGGGATGGATGCAGGCTATGTAAGTATCACACTGCTTGCCATGATGAAAGGATTTGAACTCCACTGGTGTTCCAACCAACTGTTTGCAAAGGATGGAGGGCTTTGAAAACATTCAATATGCATGCTTGCAAAGACTCGAGATTTCCTGCCACTGGCCCCCCTCTGTCTCTCTCCTGTGGCTAAGAATCATAGAATCACAGAATTGTAGAGTTGCAAATTTAGCGCTGGGAAGAGGAAGGCAGCCACAGGCAATCCCAAACCATAGCAGAGTAACTTTTCACTCCCGGGACTTGGGAGACCTTACCTTACTTGGGAGACCGTTTTCTGGGGCTACAAGCTTGTGCAAGCTGTACTTTAAATCAAAAGGTGCTTGATCATCTTGGTGTTTCATTTGCAAATGCATGAAGCCAGTATTTCAGGAAGGATCCCTCGAAAATGGCACGTGGCACTTCTCTTAGGACATTGCCTGCAGTGTGAAGTTTTGCTCCAGCATTCCTGCCTCTAGGCCTTCTGCCACCTATGCTCCCTGCTTCCTGGGATGCCCTTACACCAGTTTTCCAATTTGTAGTCTGCTTTGCATAGTTCTCCCCCTTCCATAAGGGTTTAATCCCAGTTTAATCCCAGCCAACTGTCTGCATCAACAAAAGTATAGTGTCTAGATCAAGGGAAGTAATAGTACCACTCTATTCTGCCTTGTTCAAGCTGCAATGTGTGCAGAGAAGGGCAACCAAGACTTATGAGGAACAGTTGAAGGAGCTGGGTATGTTTAGCCTGAAAAAAAAGGAGACTAAGAAGAGATATGAAAGCCATCTTCAAATATCTCAAGGGCTGTCCCATAGAAGAAGAAGCCAGCTTGTTTTCTGCTGCTCTGGAGGGTTGGACTCGAACCAATGGTTTCAAATAACAATAAAGGAGATTCCGACTAAACATCAGGAAAAACTTTCTGACAGTAAGAGCTCTTTGACAGTGGGAACGGTCTCCCTCAGGAGGTTATGGACTCTCCTTCCCCGGAGGTTTTTGAGCAGATGTTGGAGGGCCATCTGTCATGGATACTTTAGCTGAGATTCCTGCATTGCAGGGGGTTGGACTAGATGACCCTTGGTCTCCCTTCCAACTATGATTCTATGATTTTCACAAAAGTTCCCTAGCATCACAGGACTTGAGCTTAGCAATGTCAGAGGCCTGACTATCACAGAATCAGTATTTTAAAAAGCACACAATGCCTGACTTCAAATTAGTATAGGAAGCAACCCTATATACAGAGTTCTCACAGCACTCCTTAGATTTAGAGTGTCATTCCATAAACTCTTTAATCACTACAATTCACAGCACATCTTTGAATCTCAGGGCAACCCCATCTCAAGGTTCAGGGTGACCCAGAGAAGGTCCAAATCAATTGGAGCCATCAGGGCTTATGCAAATAAGAGCCAGCATGAAATGACCTATTCAAATAACTACAGCTCCCCATGCCAAGCTGCTGTGGGTTAGCAGGATCTGACTGCTTTGAGTCCAGACTTCTGAAGATTCTCTGCAATGCAGGCTTCGCTGTTGAGGAGCTGTTTGTAGTGCTGAAGGATTCACCTCTGTTGCTGCTGTCTCCGTTCAGATTAGCCAGCAAAGTATAACATCGGTGCCTGCTGTTTCATCATGCCTGGTGGGTATATAAGGAGATCAAACACTTTACATCTGCACAGGAAGAAAGGCAAGAAATGTATCATACTTAAAAACCAGAAAACAGAAAGGCAACAAACATGGTTATGGCGCTAGTCGTTCCGCTTCAGGCTTTACTTTTAACCAGCAATGCTAAATGCTTGAAGCCAGCCAGCTCTTTGCACATTACTCTTTGTAAGGAACACAGGAGACAGCAGGCACTTTAAATGCATACATAAATGCATACACAAATGTTATGGGAATCCACACTTTCTTTTGTACAAAGTTATTGGATAGGTGCACTTTGAAACTAGGGGTGCCATGAATAGCTGTGATTTCCTACTCCTAATCACTGTTTCAAGGAATGCACAAGCTGTGGGGCACTTGAGACAATGGCAGAATGATTCAGATCAGCATTAATTTATACACTACTGTCTGTGCCTTGAAGAGGAGGGATGTGGTATACATTTAGGGTAATGGTTGTTTTATCTATTCAGCCACCAGAGAAATGTGATTGGGATATAATCCTAAGCAATAAATACAAAACAGTCATAGGCCACCTTTATGTCAAAATGCTCTACAGGCTGCCTTACATCAATTGTTAAGGAACATATGAATTATCCCCATGTGTGCCCCATGGGTGGGGAAGCTGGTTGGAGGGCAAGAATAGTGCTCCATGGCCAGGCAGCAGTCCAGCTATGCCGGTTGGCCTTTGGGGAGTTGACCAGAGAGGGAATGTCTCTCTTCTGGTCCACTCCTGGATTATACAGTTGGATGACCTTTGTGGTCCCTCCAACTCTAAAATTATATGATTCTATGAAATCATAAGTCACAGCCAAGCACTGTTTGGGATGTGATAGGGGATTGGGAATGGAAGAACAGTTCCTAGTTGCTTTGCGCTCACCATTGCCTGCATGCCCTTTTCACTTCATTCAGAGTTGATTTTGAATACTGTACTTCCCCTAGTATGAAGATGCACAAAATGCCCCCTGTTGTAAACAAAAACTGCTCCCTTTCCCTTATGGGGTACACAAGAGCCCTTATAGAGTCCTTTGTACGTTCTCCATCGGTAGGAGAAAATAACAGAGGCCAACCAGAGAATACTGAGAAGCAAAGCAGCTAGTAAGTCTGATCTTTATTAAAGGTGTTGCAACAGGGTGCTCCCCCACACGCATGAGAGAGGAGGAGGACCCAGGACAAAGGTGTGCAAGCCCTTATATAGACTTTTGAACTGCTCACCCTGGAGCGCAAGACCACCCCTCCATACATCATACATACATCAGAGAAGGGGCGGACTACAACAGAAATCTGAGTGCGTTGTTTTTATCCTGTCTGCCAGGTTACCTAATTAGATTACCTGGGCATCCTGGCAACTCTTTCATTATGATAACTACTCAATTATTGAATCCAGATCACAGCTCACCCTATTCATATTTTAACTATGCCCTTGAGACAGGATTTGTGAGCAAAGAGACAGTGGGGAAGCTCCCCATTTCATTCGACCTTACAGAGAAATATTTGAGGTCAATTTGGAAGAGACAAATGGTTTCAGGACTTTTTCTGTGGGTCTCAGACATGTGGTCTATACATTTATGTATGTGCTTGCTTGGTACATTTATGAACATTTACTTTATATACATAAGACCTTAAAATTCTTATAACACCCCTTTACTGGGAACTTACTTATAAGGAGGAGGCTCAGACACACACTCATATATATTTCAAGTTAGCTCCACCCACTGCTGGCCATGCACCCCGCAGTCTGCATACTCTATAGGCTGTGCAGGCAAAAAAAAAAACCCATATGAGAGATTCCCACCCATGAAGGGAATGTCTGTTCATACATCAGTGTGTCTATTAAGGCCCTTCTCACATGTGCTGAATGCATGGAGAATGGTGCATGTGGCTGGGACTAGCCTGGGGGGGGACCTCTTTATGTGCAATTTGGGCATATGGGGAGGTGTCATTGGGGGGTTCCAGTCTTACACTGCACTCCAGACCACCTACTTAAGTTATAATCCTGTGGCCCCATTGTCTGAGAGTCTGATGCATCGTTACCCCCTATATTTGCCTCTGATGTTGTGTAAGAAGCACAAACACGGGGTTGTGTGTTATTTCCAAAAGAGCTGTAACACTGCAACCCCAAACACATTTACTAGGCCATAAATTCAGCAGAATTCAGTGAGTCTAACTTCTGTGTAAACATGGGCTGGCACTATAAGACTGTAATGCTTAGCCACCTTAATGGTGAGTCTCTGATTTAAATCAATAGGACTTTCACCCCAGTAAACGTGCTAAAACTGTTTTTTCCATGTGCTTTGGACTGAGAAGAAAAACACCAGATAAATAAATGTTTTCAAATACGGTTGGAATGGGGGAAGGTGTTTGCAAGCATCATCTGGGAGGCAAACATAATCTAAAAATAAGTTATTGTTATGCGATTCCTTTGTGATTTTCTTCTCCTTTGTACACTATTTTTAATGCATTCCCCCTTGTGATGCTTCTTACCTTTTGTTCTCTGTTTGTTTCATTAGTTCTAGATTGTTTATGGTTACTTGCTTTTTATTTTAACTGCATTTGCTATTCCCTGCATCTATCCCCCTGGACAGACATTCTTCTCTCTTCCACATTACTGCTTTCTATGTGCCAAGATTAAATACTCTTTGATCTACTTTGCTCCCACTGATCCATTTACATCTCTTCTGTATGTTTTTCTGGTCCTCGGATTACTTAACCCTTAAGTCCCTGATTTATTCTAGGTGCCAAGCTCTGTTTTCAGTTATCTCTCAGAATCTGATACTTCACTTTCTGAAACTATGATTACAGAAATGTGTATGGCCATCTTTTCTCCACCAGCTATTTGCTATCCCAGATTACCTATAGAGTTTTTCAGTGGAGTACGATGTTCCTTCATTGACAACTTCCACTGTGCCTTCTGCCAGGGTGTCCAAGGACACAGTCCCACCCCCAGTAATGATGTGACAGTAATTATGTAACACATGATGAGTGCTCCTATGATTTGAGCATTTGAAATGCATGTTTCTCTCTTTGACATCTGGTGGGAGGGCGTTCCACAGGGTGGGTGCCACTACCGAGAAGGTCCTCTGCCTGGTTCCCTGTAACTTGGCTTCTTGCAGCGAGAGAACCGCCAGAAGGCCCTCAGCACTGGACCTCAGTGTCCGGGTAGAATGATGGGGGTGGAGACGCTCCTTCAGGTATACTGGACTGAGGCCATTAAGGGCTTTAAAGGTCAACACCAACACTTTGAATTGTGCTCGGAAACATACTGGGAGCCAATGTAGACCTTTCAAGACTGGTGTTATGTGATCTCGGCAGCCGCTCCCAGTCACCAGTCTAGCTGCCGCATTCTGGATTAGTTGTAGTTTCTGGGTCACCTTCAAAGGTAGCCCCACAGATAATTCCAGACTGCTCATGGCCATCACATATCAAACTTTCAGTGCTGCGTGACGCTGGTGTTCCCACTGACCCCTCTACATGTTAGAGGCTTTTCGTCATTTTAAAAATGTACCCATAACCTGCTGAGATGTTTTCGTCCTAGTTGGCATATAGCTGGGATGAAATTTGGTAACACTGTTCATGGGATGTGCCAAGGTTGTTACGACTACTCCTGAGTAACGACCTTCCACATGCTTGTCTTTCAAAAGTCTTTATTAGTGCACATTATTTACAGTGTAGTGAGCTGTCGGTTTCATGTCTTCTCATTCCGAATCAGAATCCGGCACTGCCCCCTTTCGCGATTTTGACCAACATAAAAGCCTTGGGATAGTGAATCTCCTCCCCTTTCTCTTCCTTCTCAATACTGGGGTTGGGGGAAAAGGGTCTAAGGTCTGCCCTAGTCCTGCCCACTCTTTCCGCCTCTCTCTCTTCCTGCCTGTGGAGCAGGGGCTCTCCGGTGCTGCCAGAGCCCTGGCACTCCTTCTCCGTCTCCTGACTCACCCCTTCAGGCTCCTCGCTCTCATGACTGCTTGAAGATGGGCTGCTTCTGATGAGAGGGAGGGGGTTCTCTGTAATCCCTCCCCCTTACAGGATGCAAGGAGGATAGGAACAGTCTTTGGACCCAGAGCTCCAAGGATTGTTAATGCAACCCAGTAGAAGACTGTTAACGCCCACTTTTATAGTGCAGATCCGTGTATGTTTGATTCAGCTCCACAGGTTAAGCAGCATTCTGGGGCAGAGTTTGTTCTGCTACAACAAAGCACCTTTTAGGTTTCCTTTCTTTTTTTAAGTTACAGAAACATATGCAGCCTTTGGCTGCCGACACTACCGTTTTGTCCCCAGAAACTCGGCACCACCACTTCCATCTCGCGTACTGACACTTCAGATTAATTGCCAGCTTTTCCCCTGCTGAACTCAGCCAGCAAGCCACTTATGACTCCAGCAGATGTTTCTGCACTTCTAGCAAGCTAAAAAAGTTTATGTTCCCTTCCGCTTCCTTCTGCATTGACAAATTAACTCCACTGCAGCAGAAAAATTAAACGGATGGGGGGAGGAGAGACAGAACCACCAAAACTTATAGCAAAGAAATAACTAGTTATCAAATTAATTTGAATAATGACCCTGTTAACACCTCACTTCTATCCAAGTGGGAGGGCTGGAGTCCAAGCTGAGAATAGACAGAGGCCCAAACTGACCCAGTAAGAGAAAGAAAAACAAACACCACGTTCTTCAACTGAATGCTTCTTCAAATAATCTTTGGTTAACTGAGCTTCAACCACTTTTTTTGGAAAAAAAAGGAAAATAACCTAGTTAAGTTCAAGCCCAGTCCTGACCCCGTCAAGCTGCTGATGACATAGTCTGAATCTTTCTCCTAGCCCCTCTTGAGCCCCCAGTCACACCCTGTGAGATCTCCTATGTCATAATATCCCAGACTTCCTTAACTGATGTTGCAGAAGCACCAGTTTCTGCAGCAGGTAAGGAAGGAAGACTGTCTCTCTCTCTCACCCACCAAACTTGCTATCTTCTTCCCTAGTGCTCTAAAGCCTGATATAATTTGATAGGAACATGGAGAGAAGGAAGAAGGCCACCCTACCTGCAGATTTGCAACCAGAGGAGTGTATTCTATGGACTGAAGTAGTAAATACCATATATCTTCCAGCTGGCTCACTGTACACAGAAGAATGCTCTGCTGTGATGAGGCTAGGGAACTGCGGATCTGAATTGTCTGCTTTCAGCTTAACTTCAGTTATATCTTCATGACCATCAAAGAAGATGCAGTCAATTTCACCCTTCTTTTTCTTTTCCTTCTTTTAGCTTTTATGTTTGATATCTGGTGTTGACTTAATGCATATTTTTTTCCTTTGTTTTTCAAGCTATTACCACATTTTTTCACAAAATATTAATAAGACAAGATTATAAAATCATTGAGAATTCCACTAAAACATAAAAAGTCAAACTTTTAATGTGGTTATTTATCAAGCAAAACTAAATTATATTAATTTAACCCAAATATCTTTTGAATTCCCAAGTCATGTTACAACTTTTTAGCACCCCTCATTTTTGAAATTTGAAATATTCAAGAAGGAAAGGAAAGGAATCAAGATGTTCAGAAACTAATTGCAAACTAGTTACTCCAGACTAATTTCAGAACAGTGCCCTCCCCCTGCAAAGCATAACAATTGCAAACAGTATCCTTGCCTGGCAGGAAATACTGTATTTACTTGAGTCTAATGCACCATCGAATCTAATGCGCATCTCAATTTTCAGAACCTTGAAACCAAAAACAGTATTTACTGGTGAATGTAAATGTGCCATCGAATCTAATGCACACCTTAATTTTTGTAGCGTAATTTGGCCAAAAGAGGTGCGCATTAGTTTCAAGTAAATCAAGAGTGCCTAGTGAAAACCAAAAGCTAGCAGAATTAGTCCTCTCCAAGCTCCAAGCTGTATTTGTTCAATTCTATTGATCCCACTGTTATCGTAAATGGGGTCTACACAGTTATAGTCATAGTAAAGGTCGAAAGGCCATAACAGGCTATTTTCTAGTAGTGTGACATGCAGACATGTTCACAGACGACCATCGTCTGCATACTCATGTTTTCGATCAACCTGGGAAGAAGAGAATGAGAAGTTGTTTGCACGAGGAAGCCTCTTCCCTCAGTACATAATCCATAATATATTGAACATCTCATAATCCCTGGTTTAGAATAATAAAACACATGTCTTTTCGAAGCAGCCATAGCAGTCCTTCTGGGAAAAATAAATGAATAAGTAGAAGCACACAAGACTAGCACATCAAGTACTTTGTCCTCAAGGAAAATAACCTTTGACCAATCATTTTAGAATCATTTCTAAATTGTGGCAATTTCTTTCTTTCATGTTTGAAGTCATTGAATTCCCCCCTTGGCTTGTTTTTTTCCTTCATTCATTGTATCCAAAAATGGAAACCTCGGTAGAATCAATTATTAAACTTTGTTTTTGTATATGAGTAGTGCCTCAGACCAGCAATTGGCTGCCAACCAGAATAATAGTATCACAGTATCCAAATAATAATGATTGGAGATATTTTTAGTTGTAAAAGAAGCCTTTGAGACATTAGCTCCCCAATAACCAAATGCAAAATAATGCCCCCCCTTTCTCTAAATGGATCCTAAACTCTCCATTTGTGACCAGTGGTTTTTCTGACAATCAACTCACAGGAACGTGGGTGAGATTGTAGTCCCAGGTAACACAATATTAACTTATATTTAGGCAAAGGTGTTTCTCCCACTCACAAGAATGGATGATATGACATTATTTGGAAAACCAGTGTCTGTTTGAGACAAATACCCATAACAGTGTGAAAGTGTTCTGGTTTTGGAGCAGAAAATCAAGCATATATGTGCATCCTGGCGCTTTATGCTCTGAGCATCAATGGCTAGGCTTAAATATACAGAGAAGAAACACGTTAATCCCACAGCAGTTTAATGTAATATCAAAGTCATGAACCTCCTCTTTCTAAAATGTGCGAAACTGCCTTGAGTCTAAATTGAAAAAGCAGAATGTTTCCAGAACTCACAGTTGAAACCCTGCAAAGTGAAGCATCATCAAAGGTTTCTGAGTAGGACTACTTTAGGAATATGTGAAACCATTCCTTCTGCTTTTGTGCAGTATTCCATCTCTCCATGCTTTCAGAAAATCACAGGAAGTCAATGGAGTGCCTTTGAAAGCTACATGTGTTCAAATAACCTGTGCCTGCGGAGTTTTTACACACATGTCTTGAAAAAGCTCTTGCATCAACTCACGCGCATTATAACAGTGGATAGGCTCATGCATGTCTGCCAGTTAGGCTTATGGAATATCTGTTCAAATGACCATTGAAAGGCTTATCCAACTGACAGCAAGGCATTACTGGTAGGCACCTACACACATGTGCATTTTATTCTGCCTCTATTTTCCTCTGTTCCACAACATGATTGTACAAGAGTTTGTACCGCTACCCCGACCCCCCTGTGGAAAATAAAAACCAGACAGTTGAACTATTCAGAAGCTTCACGATAATTGCCCACACCAATGGAGCTTCACGATAATTGCCCACACCAATGGAACAACAGTATCCACACCAGAAATAAACCATGGCAATTTACTGCAATCCTCCTAAACTTGAAAGCTTGGGTAGTTCAGTTGGTTAGAGCAGTGTTTCTCAACCAGTGTGCCTCCAGATGTTTTGGGACTACAACTCCCATCATCCCTAGCTAGCAAGACCAGTGGTCAGGAATGATGGGAGTTGTAGTCCCAAAACATCTGGAGGCACACTGGTTGAGAAACACTGGGTTAGAGTGTGGTTCTGAGAAAACCAAGGTTGCAGGTTTGATCCCCATATGGGATAACTGCATATTCCTGCATTGCTGTAAATTCCTGCACTGCAAGGGGTTGGACTAGATCAGGCTTCCTGAAACTTGGCCATCCAGATGTTTTGAGACTACAATTCTCACCATCCCTGACCACTGGTCCTGCTAGCTAGGGATCATGGGAGTTGTAGGCCAAAAATATCTGGAGGGCTGCAGTTTGAGGAAGCTTGGACTAGATGATCCTCAAGGTCCCTTCCAACTCTACAATTCTATGATTCTATGATTCCTACTAGTGACAAAGTGGTATAGCTTCACCCAGCACCAGCTCGAGTTCTAGCTCCTCTCTAAACCACCCTTCATGGGATTTCAAGAGGAAGGAAGAAAAAACAACCCAAGTAAATCATCACATGTTTACACATATTACCATCATCTGCAGAGGTTATTGCAGGTATGAGCTGTTCTGGTTGCAGAAAACAAACAGTTTCTCTTTAAGTTTTGTGCTGTTCTCAACTAGAGATGAGACGTCATGCCCTGGTGGAGCCCTGTTCTTCCTGCAGGATCAAAGTCTGGGGTGGGAAAAAAAGAGAGAGTAAAAAAAGACATGAGCCTCTGCTGGAGGTGAGGAGAAATTTGATTCAATTCATGTTTAAAGGTAAATCTACATGATTCACATTTCCCGAACTGAAACACAGCCATCTTTCGAAATCCACACTTCTTTGAATTTTGTACTGTGGTTCTCCGGGCAAGTAATGTGAAGAAAAATTCTTTACTAGGGCAAATTGTGCATAAAAATGCATATATTGATTAAAATAACATACAAAAATGCATTGGATTAGGGGGAAATGCATGGAGAAAATCTATTAAGCAAAGCTGTACACAAAAATGTGTACAATGGTACCTCAGGTTACAAACGCTTCAGGTTACAAACGCTTTAGGTTACAAACTCCACTAACCCAGAAATCGTACCTCAGGGTAAGAACTTTGCTTCAGGATGAGAACAGAAATCGTGCTCCAGCGGCACAGCAGCAGCAGGAGGCCCCATTAGCTAAAGTGGTACCTCAGATTAAGAACAGTTTCAGGTTAAGAACGGACCTCCGAAACGAATTAAGTTCTTAACCCGAGGTACCACTGTAATTAGAAGAAACTCACAATAAAATGCTAAGAAAATTTTCACTGATGTGGAAATGTGGAGACCTGAATTGAAGACCAGAAAAAAAATAGGAACTGAGAGAAGCTGGCAGTTCCACTCATTTCTATTCTCTTCATGAATGGTCCTAGATGGTTGTCTCAAGAAAGGGCAGGGCAGGCTCATAGGTTGGAAAGGTAAGCTGAGGTTTGTTTTCCAAAAGCAGCCAGTGGGTAAAGAGAAGAAAGAAGCAGAGGGGCTGGCAAGACCAAGGAACCAAGAAATGTTTGCAGGATCAGGAAGGAGTGTGGGGACAGTCTATGACAGAGCAAGAAGCAGAGTCTGTGAGATGCACCTACTAGATGCAGTCTTACTATATTGCCTGCTACTACTTGCTTTGAATTCTTATTCATGGCTCAGAAATGCGTCCAATTCATTTATCATTCATAAATGTGTAGCAGAAAGGAGAAACATTTTAGGAATCGAGGAAAACAGAGGGATAACCATGTGGGTAGAACAAGGCAAAGATCTGAAAGCTACATGGCGTCAAGAAGGCCTAAAAACATGCAGTGGCTCAAGAAGTGGGCTCCAGACTAGCTTCTCAAAGAACCATCACTTGAATCTACTCTTTGCTGAGAACACTGGCCATAATAAAGGACCGTAAATCAGTTTTGCAACTACCAATACAGCCAGATCCATAGCCCAAGCTGGGGATCACCCATTCAGAAGCGGTGAATTGAGCCCACCATAGTGAAGTAACCAAGGTTCTGTTCAAGAGGACCTGAGCTCTCCTGTGGTTTGGAGCAGAGATGGCAAGAGGGCAAGCTACTTAAATTGTTGGCTTCCTCCGGCATGCATTGAGCCAGCCAGAACTGTTCCAGAAATAACAAAAGCAGGCATGCCAATTTTGGTGCTGATTCAATAGCCCTCCCAGACTGCTATCATGGGAAGAGCTTTGGCTGGAATACAGATAGGCTGTCCAACAGAAGGAACTATCGCCAGGTCATTTTCACAACTGCCCTTGCATGACATTGCAACTCATCGAAATTCATCTAATGGTGAACCGCCTCTTTTTTCCACAAATCCTAGTCCCCAAACCACCTCTTTCTTCTGTGAATGCTTTGGCTGAATTGCTGAAGTCCACATCTCCAAAAGAAATAATGTTTATGTATGTGCATCTGAATTTGCTTGATTCAGCACTTGTCACCATGTAACTTCTACCCATTCCCTCCCCTCCCCTCCCCTCCCCTCCCTCCCCCTTCTGTGCTTCAATTTATATTGTAAGCTCTACAGGAAGGAATGATTTTGCCTGAATTAGCCTTTGATTTGTGTAATATTTCACTGTCTTCATACAAGTAGTGCTTCTCGGTCTAAAGTTGACCCACTTGTATACCAAATGCAACACCATGTTTAGTAGTCTTTTTGTAACATTAATGGCTGTGTGTTTGTTCCTAGCGAGGCCATTTGATGTTTCAATAAATCTATTTCTTGAAAATTTGTACTTCCATTCACGAATGAGAATCTGGTGCCCTGCAGGCAAAGCCAAACTTAATGACACCTCACAAGTCACAAGTAAACTGTGGATCCAAAATGATCTGCCTCAAACACTATACAGTGCTACCTCTAGTTACGGACTTAATTCATTCTGGAGGTCCGTTCTCAACCTGAAGCTATTCTTAACACGAAAGCTCATACCAAAATAAAAACTTAGTTGGTCTTTAAGGTGCTACTGAAGGAATTTTTAAATTTTGTTCTGTGTTTCTCCGAAAATAAGCCATACCCCGAAAATAAGCCGTACCCCGAAAATAAGCCATACCCCCAAAATAAGCCACACCCCGAAAAATAAGTCATACCCCAAAAATAAGCTGTGCCCCGAAAATAAGCCATAGTTATAGGCAGGTTAAACTTGTAGGTTAAACTGTACCATACTTAATAATAATAAAAAAGACATCCCCTGAAAATAAGCCACTGTGTTTTTTTTTTGAGGAAAAATAAATATAAGACGGTGTCTTATTTTTGGAGAAACACGGTAGAGGCGTGCTTTCCGTAATGGGGCCTCTTGCTGCCGCTGTGCTGATGGCGCACAATTTCCGTTCTCATCCTGAGGCAAAGTTTTCAACTCGAGGTAACTCTTCCAGGTTAGCAGAGTTTGTAACCTGAAGCGTTTGTAACCTGGGGCGTTTGTAACTCGAGGTACCACTGTACCAGGGAATGTTAGTTTTTGTAATCTTGGGTGAAGATAACCCAAGCTGGAGGTCCTGCAACTCAGAATGAACTACTGCAGTCTGTCAGCTTCTGTCACAAAATTGGCACTGAACACCAGGAAGGGTTTTGCAGCAGTGCAGTCTGTGTGGGGTGGGCTGTCGTCCAAGCTACAGTGCACAAAACATTAAGCCATGGATATCTCTCATACTTTTGAATACACTGTTAAACCATGAACAACAGAGGGTAGGCAAAAGTACTTTTGAAGACAAATCTGACTAACTATACTTATATAATTTGATTTTATACATGTTATTTTGCTGCTTGCTTTTACATGTTTGTGAACTGCCTTGCTATTTCTTCTCAAAATAAAGGGCAGTATAGATATTGTGTTAGTAAATAATAATAAAAATAATGTTGACTTTTTCACATTCAGCTACAGCCTTTCCTTAGGGGGGACCCTTACTCCAGTCACCACCTGGTGAGACTGAGCAGAGGGTAGGTCTGAAGTGGAAAAAAGAGGACACATTTTAACTATGGATTGCTAGGACGACTCTCATTTTACATACCCATGAAAAAGAGGACATGTCCTGGAAAAACAGGGCATATGACAATGCTAGCCGCTACCCTCACATCTGCATTGTCAGACAAAGCAGCTTGGGCAGAAGCGGGGACAGGCAGACCTCTACACCAGCTTGGACCGCTTGGGCACCTCACAATCCAATAGATCCCATACTCCCTCTCTGCCCACAGAATGCCACATTGGGGGGGGGCATTTCGCTGGCTGACCCCACAATAAGCATGTGGAAAGGGAGGTCTGCATGACGGGTGGCTAGTAGGGCAGCAGCAAAGGCTGGCTGGGTGGAGGGATACCTCTGTTCTATCCAATCCCCACCCCAGCCGGTGAAAAGGGGAAGCTAATTCCTCTGCTATACTGTTAAATATTACTCCCTACATTTAAGACTAACTTGAAGGTGACTTTCCATAAGAGACATCATTCGTGTAAAATGCCCTCTTTCTTTACTAGCAACCCATAGTTGTGATATATAGATGTTTAAGGAACAAAATATTTTCAAAATCAATTTGTTTTTTCAAGCATTCTACCCACTGCTCATTGGTTGAAGGTTTCAGCAGATATCTGGTATATTTCATCTTTGGTTCCATGAAATAAACATCTGACAACTTGATTAACTTGTACACGTTTCCCCCCCGACACACACACACACACACACACACACACTGCTTGGTGAGTCTTAGAACATATTTATTTTGAAAAAGATATGAACTGATGGTATTTCTGAAAGTATACAGTTTTGTATACAACATCCATATGCAAATCAAGGAGGAGCCAAATCACATATTCTAAAATATATTGAACCCAAAATAAATCAAGATATTGCCTCCTTGGGGTCATTTGTGCATTACATATTTTTCTTCAAACAGCAGCATGAGTAAATTATGTATTTACTCTTGCATATTAAAACATTGCCATTTGGGAACTCTTTCCCTGATCCAAGGTTGAATACCTTCATCAAAAACAGAAGAGCTGTTTCCCTTTCCCCCCCTCTCTTTTAAATATAATAATGACGACTGCAGAGCTAGCATGAAGGCAGCAAACATCAAGGTCTATCAGGGTTCATCCACACTTCCTTTTGGTTCTCAATTTCTAAACATGGATCCTGGATTTCCAGGTCTGTCTTTGTGTGTTGTGTCTGACTGGGGAAACCTATGTTTCACCATTGAAATGGAGCAGATGTCAATCCACAGAAAATCCAGTTGCCATTTGCTCCCATTCAGCAATAAAGCATAGGTTTTCCTGGGGAAAGTGCAAGTCCAAAAAAATAAATTAAAAAATCCTCAAACATGGAGCTGGAAATCCGGGATCTGTGCCTAAAAAAGCAGAACTAAAGAAGGGATTTTCTTGAAACCTTAATTAAAATATGGCTTTTAAAAGAGGGGCAAGGGAAGGAGATGTTGCATCTTCTTTTCCCCTTCTGACGGAGAGCAGGGGGTCCAATTCTGCATATTGCTCCTTCACAACCAGCTTCCATTTGCAAAGGAGCACCTTGCACCTTTCAGGATCAAGGCCTCCATGCAACAGCTGCTCTGCAGAGGCATCTATTTTGCATGGCCTTAGACAGGAAGGAGAGTCAGCTCCACCTTCTCCCGGGAAGACACAGCTGGCAGTCAGGCGGGTCTCAGCCTTTTCATGGGAAGCCCAATGCATGCCTCTCTTTCCTGCCTGAGGCCCTGCTCCCATGACAGCCCTGTATCCCTTTTGGTCCTCCAACGTGACCCACAGTGATTGGTGCCTCTTTCAACCTGATTCTTTTGAGGCCCAGATCCTTCCAAAGAGGTCTGACTTTGCTTGGGATTTGGGCCTCGGCCAAATTCAGTGCACAAGCCTAGCAGTATGGTGTGTGATTACATAAAATGAAAGTAAAACCTCCGCCACCTTCAAAGATCTCCACTCACCAACCACCCATACTAGAGATAAATGCTCTGCTTTTGTAAATAAAAGAAATTTAGCAAAGGTGTCTGTTGTTCCCATTTTCTTGATTCAGAGCAGACGTGCGTACAGTGGTACCTCGAGTGACAAACGCCTCAGGTTACAAACGCTTCAGGTTGCAAACTCCGCTAACCTGAAAGAGTTACCGGTATAGAGAGTTGAGAACTTTGGCCCAGGATGAGAACGAAAATCGTGGGCCCGGCGGCGTAGCGGCAGCAAGAGGACCCATTAGGGAAAGCACGCCTCTAGGTAAGAACAGCTTCAGGTTAAGAACGGACCTCTGGAACAAATTCAGTTCATAACTAGAAGTACCACTGTATGTTCTACTAACTTAATAGAACAGTTATATTTACATATAAGGGCTGCCTCAATCTGTTCCAATCTTCTTGGTTAATTATGTTATCTCTGTTATAAATTCCTTATGCATCTAACTAATTTTTATTTGGCAGTTGGAATATTAGATGCTTATTTATTTATTTTGTTGGCTCCACTACTCCAATATTGATGGATGAATCTTTGCTTTAGTGCTTGCCAACTTCAACTTCTCCAGGTCAGGCTAACATCTGTGGTCCATAAGTTGGATTTTAACACATATAACCCTGTTGCTAAGTCAGTCAAACAGTTTTGGAAAGTCCCTTCCTTACTGACCTGTCCATTTAATTAACTTGAATAGCTCCCATTAATCAGTGGGCTTCACCCCAAGCAGCTGAAGACACAAAAGGAAGCTAACAGTGCGTTTATTATATTAATCACAGAAAAAAGTATTGGCAACAGTGTCATTAATAAGTATTTGAATTGCAGGCATTATTACTGAATGCATAATTATTATGTACTATTATCTGAGCTGATTATTATCCATTTTCTGGTACTTTGGCAAAGGACTCAAATTGAGGTTTTCAAAATGGTCATGAATTTATATACCTCGACTCCCTCCCCTGCCATTGTTTTACCTAAAGGCCACTAGGTTAAACACATTGGTAAAGGAAAGGGAGGGAGGGTAGCCTGGCGAAAGAAATGCCAAACCCAAGGTTAAAGCATAAATTATACCCAAGGCTGGTTTAAATTAACCTGCCCTCTTATCTCAGCTGTTTGCAGCAGAGCATATACAGGATATAATTTCACAGCAGTGAATGTCATCTATAGAAGGGAAATCGGACCCTCCTATTCTAAAACAAGGTCAGTGGTTAAGGAAAAGGCGGCTGTTCTCATTAGAAAGTGGTGGACCCAAGGGCTTGACTAAATTGCCTCAAAAGTGCAAAGGTTAATAACATTTCTCTTTTCCTCAGCTGAAGAATTTACAAAGGGAAGAGGGCTGATTTCAAAATAGATCAGCACCCTGGTTGTTATATTTATTTTCCGGGGCGGGGGGGCACACATAAACTTTTCTTTGCAGATAACTAACAGGCAACCCTCAACATCTATTACGTGAATGTGAAACTTCTGGTGGTGGGGAGATGTGAAGTCATGTTGTGTAGGGCACCCAGGCCATCAGCAGGTGTACATTGAGACTTAGTCAGGCAGAAGGCCAACAGCAGGTGTAGCCAAGAGCCAGTGACAGGCCAAGTCCATTAATTCTAGTTTTGTCGCCATTATCCTCCCATGTGGGTTCTACAAAGGCAACATGGAGCCCCTAGACTGGTTGTAAGCAGGAAGGCAGACAGGTGGAGGGCTGGCTGAGGGCAGACTGATGTCGGTGGGGCAGCACCCCAGTTGCTCTAGGGGGGGCCAACATCCAGGGGAGGTTAACAGAATTCTAGATGGCGTAACTTCAGTCAATGGTTGGCAGAGAGTGGTTACAGCTGAAGGCTCAACCAGGCAAAGGAGACATGCATACCAAGGGAGCTCACCACAAATAGCACATTGGACAGAAAAGTTTAGCATAGTGCTCTCCGCGCTGTGTTAGCTGTCAACTTCCCTGGGATCTTTGGATGAATGGCAGTATACACATCTAATAAATAATAATAGCTAGCTTTTCTACAGGCTGGTTCTTTTTTTATGAGCGTAAACACTAAAAACACTACTCTCTCCATGTACAATCTGAAGTGGCTCCATCCAGAATTTTATCAGCTCAGCACAGCAGTGGTCAGAGAGGCACCACTTACCTGGCTTCCCAGTGCTGGCATTGATGCACAGGGAGTGGGCACTGTGTGGGCAAGGGGCAGAGCCAATCCTCCACTCCACTGACCTTCCCCTCTTAGTGACCGGCAAAGACCTAACACTGGAAAGCTGCCCCATCCCACTGCATCCTGCTGCCTCAGCGTATCACCATATTTTGTGCAACACATCAAACAACCTCCCCCCTCCCCACTTTCTCAGTCACACCATTCCCTCCCCCCTGAAGGTTAGACATCTGCATCCCAACATAGAATGTGCTGCAGCTTCTCAGCACAAGAGATTGACAGCAAGAGGAGAGAGCAGGGGAGTTTGTGAGACCAAGGTTCCCTATTGCTAGTGCACAGACCGTGCTAACCTGCGGTCCAAAACAGTTTGTTTATTTGTTTGTTTACTCATTCAATTCACATCTTTCCTTTCCCAAGAGGCTTAGGGCAGCAACAAGATAGCAAGGCAGCAACCACAATGTTTATTCCATTAGTCATATGACGAATATGTTTATTAAGTTATTAATATTGATTAAAGTTGTGTAAAATTTCCATATGTGTAAGAACACCTGTTTTAAAGCATGGAGCATATTTTGGTTCTAGGTTATGCACACATGCAGCAAGCATTATCTTAGAAGAGGCATTCTCTCTATGTGAGAGAGAATGAAGACTGCTGCTTCCATATTAGTACATGTGTTAGAAATGATAGATTGATATTACAATGACAATGGGAATTTGAAATTCACACAGCAGACAGTAATGACAGAATCAAATAGCACTTCAGACGAGTTTGTTCTGGATCCTGGTAGGATATATGTTGCATGTGTGTGTGTTTAAATCTAGCAGCCCTAGTAGATAGAGTATTAAATTTGGACTTGGGAAATGGGTTTTTCTCCCACTCGGCCTTAAATCTAATTAGGTGGGCAATGGCACCACTATTGTTCAGCTTAAACTTACTCAGGTGCCTGCATACCCTCCAACATACGGATGCTGAAAATTGTGGTGCGTGTCTTTTGGACTCAAAAAATGGGCATCTTTCAGAGCCACATTCTCTTGGGGGGGCCAAAAGAGGACATTTCAGGATCCAGTCAGAATCTGAGAAGGCATCTGTAAATCCAGGATGACCTGACAGTTGAGGAGTATGTGTCTGTAGTCAGGATAGAATCATAGAATCATAGAGTTGGAAGAGACCACAAGGGCCATCCAGTCCAACCCCCTGCCAAGCAGGAAACACCATCAAAGCATTCTTGACATATGTCTGTCAAGCCTCTGCTTAAAGTCCTCCAAAGAAGGAGACTCTACCACACTTCTTGGCAGCAAATTCCACTGTCGAACAGCTCTTACTGTCAGGAAGTTCTTCCTAATGTTTAGGTGGAATCTTCTTTCTTGTAGTTTGAATCCATTGCTCCATGTCCACTTCTCTGGAGCAGCAGAAAACAACTTTTCACCCTCCTCTATATGACATCCTTTTATATATTTGAACATGGCTATCATATCACCCCTTAACCTTCTCTTCTCCAGGCTAAACATACCCAGTTCCCTAAGCTGTTCCTCATAAGGCATCGTTTCCAGGCCTTTGACCATTTTGGTTGCCCTCCTCTGGACACGTTCCAGCTTGTCAATATCCTTCTTGAACTGTGGTGCCAAGAACTGGACACAGTACTCCAGGTGAGGTCTGACCAGAGCAGAATACAGTGGTACTATTACTTCCCTAGATCTAGATGCTATACTCCTATTGATGCAGCCCATAATTGCCCACAGAATTTCACAACCCCTTTGTTGGAGGAAGGGCATGATATAAAAGGGATAAGTAAATGTGATATGTGTATGGATTCTTTTTTCTTCCTTTCGCAACTAGTGTTTATATACCAATATTTTTCATGAACACTTCAGATATTTTCATAGGTCCCCCTCCCCAGTAATTTTAACGTTTTTCAGCCATTGATTTGTCAAAATAACTGTTAACAGGCATGAGAGGATAGGTCTATTTCTGTCACTTCCACGTAGGGGTGTGTAGCAATCGCAAGATTTGTCTTGTATCTAACAATAGGAAGTGGCAAGAGCTGTTTGAAAGCATATGGGGAAAGTACAATTGGGAAAGAAGCAGATCTCTGAATAGTCTACTGATGTTCCAGTCCCACAGTCAAATCTCAGATGAGAAGGTTGACCCACATGTTTACTTCAATAGCCCTCCCTCAAATCACTGATATTGGAGTGCACTGGGAAAAATAATTTGCTCCGATTTAAAGCTACAGTTGTCCATTGGGGTAAGGGGTGGGGTGGGAAAGCCTAAATTTCCCCAACTCTTTCTCTCTCAAGCTCAGTGCATTTTCTCATTCATCCTGGGGGTGTTTCCTAGAAAGGAAATTGAAGGGGGAAATGGTCATGAATTTAAAATAATGGAAAACTCAGGCACTCCCTTATCTACCTTGACATGCCTTCTTATGTGCATGATTGGACTCCGTAACATGAAAAACTGCCCTCATTCATCTCATTACATCCCCACATTCTTCTATGTTTACTCATAAATGCATTCTGCCCTGTTTTCTACAATTTCGTTTAATCCACATTAAAATACATGTTTTAAAATCTATTTTCTCCATGCATGTGTGTATGTAAAGGATTTTGATACTTTTTTAAAAATGAAAGCTGCCACAGAACATTCAGAAAGTGTAAAAGCTGATGGTGAAGTTCTCTCCAGTTTGGACAAGATTTGCAAAGATCCAGTACTGGAAGCATGTATGACTCTTGCAGGATAGCCTCTTGAACTCCAAAAGTATCATGGAAGGTAGAAGAACAGGCCTTCAGGAATGCACTCCCCGACTGCCCCAGTCTCTCCCCCCCCCAATTATTATTTTTTTAGCCTTTCACCATTTAAATGAGTTTTAGGAAGCAGATTGCTTCATTTATGCAGAACCAATTTCCAAGGTCCTTTCACTGCCAAAAGAGACTTGGTCCCCAACACTAATAGAATAAGGAAGATGCAATTTTTAATGGATATGTAGTTTTGGAGACTCCTCCCCCCATTATATATCAAATCTGCTCATTGAGGGTATGTTTGTATACACACACACACACACACACACAGAGAGAGAGAGAGAGAGAGAGAGAGAGAGAGAGAGAGAGAGCACATAGATTTAGAACAAATTAGGGGCAGCAGGAGAATTATAAGCAACCCCCGATTTGCGCAGGCATTGCATTCCAGGCATTGCTTGTGTGAGTTGTGTTCAACTGAAATACCACATTCCACCCTGCCCTACCCCGCTCCCATTGTCCCACCCTTTTAGTGACATATATTAAGACATTTCCAGGTCTCTTTTGGGTTCAGTGTTGTGTACGTGTGCACAGTCACACCCATATTGGTTGTGCCTAAAACAGGTTGCTTGCACAACAGGGTTTACTTATATAGACAAATACTGTGAATTAGTCTTGTGGATTTTCTATCCTGATTGTCGAGACCAAAAAGAGAATTCCAGGATGTTTCAAGCATAGTGCTTAAAAATAGTGCGTAAAAATGGCAAAGGTTCCTGTGGCACCTTAGAGACGAACACATGCATTAACAGCATAAGCGTATATTATTATTATTATTATTATTATTATTATTATTATTATTATTATTATTATTATTATTTGATAGGCACGTGAAGTAAAATCTCAGTTGACAGGCATAATAGAGAAAATTGCATGAGGGGAGTTGAATGGCAGTGAGATTCAAAAGCTACATTCAGTGGTAATTAAAGTTCAAATGTACTCTAAAGAGGTGCACACATTTTACAGGACCAGATTGGTGATGATTTACTCTACATTGGTGAGATGATTACATTAACAAATGTAGTGAGGCAGGAAACCAATCACTAGAAGCACTCATCTACAACACACTTAGCTTGGCATTGGAGAGCTAATTAACACATCTAGTGAGAAAAAAATCCTCTGTCATGATTTAACCCACATAGTGCATCTCAAGGAGGTATCTTGGGTCACCCACAAATCATTATACCTCTCTAGGGAAATTTACACTTAACCCACACCTGTCTGCTATACTATGCTAAGATGGGTAAAATATTATCTTTATGAGGTCTGTGAATGTGCACAACTTGTGGGCACTGGGAGCTTTTGTTTTTCCTCAAACCACATTGAGCAATTTCAGCAGATTCAGGAGACTATTCCATAAACATCTAGAGGGCAGAGCAATGCTAAAAATGTATGGCTTCTGAGCTAGCTAACTGCCTTGCACTGCATATGTTAATATGCTATAGAAATTTACACTTCTTTGTTTTACTGCTGGTGAGCTGCATGGAGGCAGGGTGGGTGGCTGGGAGAAAAGCAAGGGTGTGTTCCATCTGTTTATGCCAAAGTCTAATGTGCATTGCACATAAGTTATTGAGCCAGGCGCTTGAAGCACTAGCTACGGAAGCAACTTAGTTTGTTCATGCACAATTTAACAATTAGCTATCAGGGGACCCAAGGAGGCTAGAGTGGCATGCTGGCAATGACAAAGAGAAGTAATTGTTTTACATTCAGTAACTTCAGGGAGAACTGCAGCCGAACTGATTGCTTTGAACATTTCAAATCTAATTAAAGGACAGACTGTGGCTGGCCCCTGACTGAGTGCAGTAAGATGGAGGTGGTCAGGGAAGGGAATGAGTTTACTTTCACTGCTCATCTATTCAAATATGTTTTGTCAGAGGATGCAGTGATTATTAGTGACTTCCTACTCTCAAAGCTTTTTTTTTAAGTGCAATTGCTGCAGCAAATACATATCCCAAACAGATAGCAGATATTTGCATAATATTATTGGGTGTGGTGGTGTCATAATTGAACAAACTGCACCAATTGTCCATGCAGTGTTCCACAAAGTTTCAGGCTTGCATTAATTTATATTTTGTTTGTGTTTTTGAATGGGTGAACATGATGTACAATGGGGAGCAATGTTTAGATCTGTTCTTTTCAACAATGTGCTTGCAATGTGCACAGCAACCCCCTTCATTTCAGGGATTATAATGGTGCAGTGGGAGCAAATGCACCTGGGTCCATGGCTGTAAGGGAGCCAAAACTCAGAGCTTTCATTTTAAAATAATATGAAGCAGGAGGAGGAGGAGGAGGAGGAGGAAGAGAAGAAGAAGAAGAAGAAGAAGAAGAAGAAGAAGAAGAAGAAGAAGAAGAAGAAGAAGAAGAAGAAGAAGAAGAAGAAGAAGAAGAAGAAGACTTTAGCCCCTCTGGAAGGAAAGTTATGAAGCAAACTGTGCAGGCAACATTCTAAATGATTTCTGTGAAATTGTTCAGTGGCTGCTCCCACATTTTAGCCAACATGAAGTCAGAGCTGTGATTGGTGAGTGAGGGGTCTGGGCACCAGGCTAATTAAGTCCTTGGGGTTCTAAAGAGCTGCTGCTTTCCCCTCCCCTCCAGTGCATTCTTTGGCCTCTGTCTCCTTTTCTAATCCTTTGAATTGCCATAGTTTCTCTTCCTTATCCCCTAGCAACCAGGATGCACCATTCCTGTGGTGGGTTCATCTGAGATCAGGTACTCACTGGAAGTTATTTTCTGCAAATACTGCCACACAACAAATGGCAAATGCAGAATGTGAAAACTTTACAAAAAGGCTAAGTCAAATTTCCTGTTGTGCAGTAGCTGAAGACCAGGCACTCATTAAGAAGTCACTCTATAATTAACTTACATGTGTTAATGAGACACACTACCAATATCCATTTGTCAACATAGATATAACTTTAATACCAGCTCTTGTACTAATTAAGTACTGCTTGAACCAGTCCAAACTCTGCTTGGGAAATTATATAAATTAAGTAGTTCTTTTAGCTAATTAATGAAATTGGCAATGGTGTGGCCTAATTCATAAAATTTGCATACTGTATCTTCAGATCATGCCACATCATCAGAGGAAGATGATAGCTTTGAAAAGAGAGGGGGGCAAGGTACTGGTTTAAAACGATTGGGCTGTGTGGTATAGGTACAGAAAATAATAAAACAACAAATACAACATAGAATAAACACATTCTAAAAAAGTATGATTGCTTTTCCTTCCGTTCTTGGCGCCAACTGTGCAAATCAAGCAAGTGACAGAATGAAACATTTGAAATCAAAATGTTTGTAAAGTGGTAGATCTTTTAGCAGCATCTTAACATGCATATGACAGAACACTGGGAATCATGAAGAAATAACACTCCAGGTGGAAAGTGAAACTTTATAATATTTTCAAATATGGTTTTAGAGAAATGGATTAGAGCACTGTCATAAACTAGCACATGTCAAGATGTTTGATAAACTTGTTGTGATTATAGAAACTAGGACTTGGTGAATCCATGAACGTATTTGTCATCACTAAACGGACTCCTTATTTCAGCATTGCAGAGAGCTGAAGCATTAGGAAGCATTATCTCACCACTGACTAGCCTTGATTTATCCCCAGTGACCTCAGGTCACAGCTCAATAGAGCACATGGTGTTGTGACATCATGCTGACTATGTGATAGGTTGGGATATCTCTAGGACCCTAACGTGGGTGAGAGGTGCTGAGCCATTTAAACAATGATGACGGTGGAGTGTGTGTGTGGAAACCAATACCCGGACATTTAAGAATTTCATTAGAAAATGTTTCTACCCCTCCCCAAAAGCATTACTTTGACCTGAAAGCCTAAATGCACCAACATTCAGTGCAGTCCTGGACGAAACCATAGTATGTAGCAAAGTTTCAAACTGACCATTAAAGGAACTTCAACAATTTAAAAAAGAATTATTATTTTTTTAAAAAAAATGTGGTTTGTTTGTGTTTAGGTCCTGCTATCTGAACTCATTGCATTCACTGGAAATTGTCCATTAGACAAGTGTTTGCATAACAAGTCAACTAATTTCCATTGATTCCTATGGGGAAAATTCTACTGTGTTCCTAACCAACCATGTAATTTTGACTTCCAAAAGCAAAAAACAATAATAAAATCAAAAACTCTCTGAAACATTACAAAAGTACAGATTACTACAGTTCTGTTCCTCAGTCAACCAGCCAAAGAAAAGCAAAAAAGCAAAAAACAAAAACAATCTGTTCAGATATCTGTGGTTTGTATAACAAGGTTTGGGTACTAATTCCTCTTGTTTGGATAAGTGAATTTTCCCATAGTCAACGTTGTTAAAGCGGGACAGGCTTGCACATATTCAGATCACAACAAAGATGATTAAAAATCCCAATTCTATGTCCAAAAAGATAGAATCATCCACTCAAGCGGGATCAGATTCCTTAGATCTCCTAGATCTTGCTCACTGAAATTAATGGAACAAATGCATTTATTTATCTCATTCGTATCCTGCCGTTCTCCTTAAGAACTCAGATTGCATGCATTTGATCCCCACAAGATCCCTCTTGGTTGTTAGTCTGAGGTGTAGCAACTGCCCTCAAGCTCACTCTTGAACACAGCATCTGCTACAGCACTGACTTCCAAGCCCTTGGATTAATGTCCTGAATTATTAAACTGTAGTTTATTCACAAGCTTTTAATATGCCAAATGTGCATTCTAAATGGTCTTGACTAGCATGGCCACAATGTACGACCTCACCAATCTTACATATTTTCTTCTCTGATCCAAAACAACAACTTACCAAACCAAGTTATTTGCAATACAACAGAGAAGCCGAATGACAAGGCACCATAGCTTCAAAAAAATGTATGTATGCATCTGGACATTTCGAAGATCAGGATTGTCTTCTTGCAGTTGGGGTGGGGGTCCTTTGCAACCCCTTTGAAGAAGAGTTCCTGTGTAAATATTTAATGGAAGGCTATGATTGCCGTCACAATAAGTTTTAGAAAAGTTGTTATGGTAAGTAAATTACATTTGAATTTCTGTTTCTACATTTATCTTATTGTAAATATTATTGTAAATATTATTGTAAATGAATTACAGCTGAGTTCATTTGAAGCTTCACAAACAGTTATTTTCTCTTTTCAGAATGCAAGAGAAAGACTGTTTCATATTATATGGCATTCCTGTTATTGCCCCATCTACAGTATACATTTCAAATAGTATTGTACCATTTTAAGCAGTCATAGCACACCCCTAAAAAGAATCATGGGATCTGTTAAGAGTGCTTGTTCACAGTAGCGGAGCTTCATGCTACAGCACCAGGGGCAGAGAGCAGGCAGAGGCGCGGCGGACGCGTATCCTGGGGGTGTGGCGCGCTGCCTGCAGGGGTGTGGCATGTGTCCTAGGGATGTGGCATGCCACCCTGCATATTCATAGCCCTGAATACTCACCATGGTGTTGCTAGACCTGGTGACAACTCTATTTCATTCTCTAATTCTCCTCCTCAATGGTATAACTGTTTTCCTTTCACTACCCAAACAATTGTACCGTTGAAAATCAGCTCGAGCCCCTTTTATATTGCTTTGCATTCATATTTAGGTGAAAGGCCCCCATGTAAATTCCTCTTGCTGCATGTTGCACGGTACAACAAGCAGCCTCAAGCTGAAGCCTTCTTCGCAAACATCATGCGCACACAGTGGTAAGCACATTTAACGTAAGTGGAGTGCATTGTACCACTAACTCATTTGCTGCTGGGATTCTGCTGTGTGATCATAAATCTGGAATAGGGGAGGAATTGGCTCTTTTTTCCTTCCCCACCCCTGTTCATTTTACAGAAATACCTGTCCCATAATTTGTTCAAGTTATTTTTTAAGGATGGGCAATCACTGCATATATGGAAACCTGTGGCTATGATTCTTTGAAGCCTTAAAAAAAATAATGCAATTGCCTTGTTACTATTTCAGGTTAGCGTCTCCTGTAGTAGAGGAGCCGTGGAGTTGCCATCCATTAGTCACCTTTTCTTGCTGTTAGGCGGTTGTTTTGTGCACACTTCTAAGCATCCCATATCCATTAACCCAGCTCAGCCTTCTCCACTTCTCATGAACTAATTTCCCCTCTCAGCACTCTTACAGGAGTAGCCGCATCCTGACACCATTGTCCAACTGACACTGCATTGCAAAGCCTTCTTTCAAAAACAAAACAGAGGGTATCTGTCAAGGACAGGCAGGGCTGGCGGAGTAGTTGGGAGAGGTAAAAGGGCCAGAGGCTGATCGGGGGGGGGGGGGTAAGCGATGTATGGTGTTTTGTGCCTCTTGTGATGTAAAAGCCAGATCTGCAGGATGGAGAGTGGTCTGAGCAGTCAGAGATGGAGAAGGATGTGCCAGGAACTGAGGGAGAAGTGGTGCCTGAAAGGATTGGAGGGGGGGGCGGCAGAATTCCTACAATCCTCCCTGCTGACCCCCAGGACCAGGACCAGCTTAAAGAGTCAGGAACAGCAACAATTTCAGTGTAGAAGTTGCCAGTTCAAGGGTACTTAAGTTTGAGTGGCCAGATAGTTTCTTCCAACAATCCAGCTCAGAGCACAAGCTGGGGAAGGGTACCAATGACTTAGCCATCAGAAGTGTGTCTCTCTGTGTGTGTGTGTGCACACACATGTTTAGTGCATCTTAGGAGCTACTCTAAGTTCATGCTTTATCAAGAAAGAATTAAACTACCAGCCATTTGTCTTCCCCGGGCTGGTTGTGTTCAGGACAGTATGGTTCAAATACAAGTTCAAGCTACTTGCTTGGGAAATCAGCACAGCTTTAGAAAACCAACGCAGACCCAAAGAAAGTTCACCAATTCATTAGCAACAAAGGGGACAGCATTAAACAAAGGGGATAGAGCCACTTAAAAGAGCCGTTCCATGATTACGACATACTGTCCATCTGTAAAATAGCCCCAAAGCATTATCTGACCAAACCACTGATTTCAATGGAAAAGGTTTACACATGTGCCGAACTTTTCCACTGAAATCATGAAGATTTAAAAAATGCTGAACATTCACTGGACTGTGTCCAAATATGTGTGCCTGAAAATAATCACAAGCAGTCAGATACATAATGCCATCATTATTCTAAAAATCATATGCTTTGCTATAACTGGGTCCCAAAGTAGTTGTTTGTGCTACATATCACACTTTCCCCTGAAAAATTCTAGTTTTTACTGTTTTATGGTATTATTTTTACACTCATCACTTTATTTTCAGTTGTGAGTGCAATGTTGCCTGCTCCATGTTGTACCGTTCCTGTTTAAAAGCCACCTTTTTGTTTCTATAATAGGATGTACACATTTCTTTCGAAACTCTATTCTAGGTTAACAACTTATAGGATGCAATTCAAATTGCATCCTATAAGAAAATAATCCTATAAGAAAATATGCAGATGACACAACTTTGATGGCAGAAAGTGAAGAGGAATTAAAGAACCTCTTAATGAGGATAAAAGAGGAGAGTGCAAAATATGGTCTGAAGCTCAAACTGAGATCATGGCCACTGGTCCCATCACCTCCTGGCAAATAGAAGGGGAAGAAATGGAGGCAGTGAGAGATTTTACTTTCTTGGGCTCCATGATCACTGCAGATCTTGGGAGAAAAGCAATGACAAACCTAGACAGCATCTTAAAAAGCAGAGACATCACCTTGCCGACAAAGGTCCGTATAGTTAAAGCTATGGTTTTCCCAGTAGTGATGTATGGAAGTGAGAGCTGGACCATAAAGAAGGCTGATCGCCAAAGAATTGATGCTTTTGAATTATGTTGCTGGAGGAGACTCTTGAGAGTCCCATGGACTGCAAGAAGATCAAACCTATCCATTCTGAAGGAAATCAGCGCTGAGTAATCACTGGAAGGACAGATCCTGAAGCTGAGGCTGCAATACTCCATGAGAAGAGAAGACTCCTTAGAAAAGAACCTGATGTTGGGAAAGATTGAGGGCATAAGGAGAAGGGGATGACAGAGGACAGTGTTCTCGAAGACCAAACGGAAGGCAGTGGAAGACAGGAGTGCCTGGCGTGCTCTGGTCCATGGGGTCACGAAGAATCGGACACGACTAAACAACAACAACAAAGAAAACCACATGTATTTATAGTTTAGCTCAATGGGACTCCTAGGTAAGTGTGCATAGGAGTAGAGTCTTTATGAAACATCCTATGTACACATGCTCCCCATCTCAACCCCAAAATGCCATTAGAAGTATTGCTAAGCCTCTTCCAGCCAACTCCTTGCTTCACTTTGCCATTAGTTGAGACTCAGTTTTTCCATGTGTGTGGGTAAGAGGGAGAAAGTGGCCAAACATCTTTTTTCCCCTGTGTGGTGGCAGCTATTTTGCCTACTCTCTCCTGGTCATGAACAAGATCAGTCATAGGCAACCTTGGTTCTCCATGTTTTGGAACTACAACTCCCACGATCCCTAGCTAACAGGGCCAGGGATCAGGGATCATGGGAGTTGTAGTTCCAAAACATCTGGAGAGCCAAGGTTGCCTATGCCTGAACAAGATCATCCCTGATGAGTTTTGGGGAATATTGATTCCATTAAGATGCAATGCTGCTGTGTGAACCAACTTTTTGTTTTGAGGAAGGATGTGACTCTCCCAGATAATGGATATCCAACAAGTTGTTGATGCTCTAATTACGGGTGGTGAGAATGGGGAAGAAACACCTTTAAGTCTAAGGAAATATCCTAAATCTGTGGAAAAGAAGAAATTCACAGTGGTTGACCTTTTCAGGAATATATGTTTATATTTTGTCTTCCAGAAGATAGTATTCTCTTTCATCTTGACAAGTCAAACCCGCTTGTTTTCTTTTCTAGAAATGCCCTACATACACCATTTAACTGTAAAATATATGCTTTCTTTGAGGAGATCCTGGACAATTTTACCATTAATAACAGCTTCAGACTCTGGTTGAAGCTATGAACTACTATCTTTCTATCTAAAAAAATATGATGCTTGACACTGGTCCTGGCACCTGACCTGACCATCATCCTTTCACCTACCTCCTAAAAGGAAAATATATCAAGCTGTCTGAATTAAAAGGTGTCAAAAAGTGAACACCATTGGGCCTGCTTTGATGTTTTCTTTCCCTGTCACCATCTGGGCTGTGTCCTGGCTTGGAGAAATTGCTGTTCTAGATCTCCACTTGTCAAGCTAACTATGGCTGATACTTGGCAAGAGTGCAATATAACATTGACAACATGATAATCTAGTTGGCTGAAAGAGAAGACGCTCAATTAGGTAGCTGTAGAAGAGGAGACCAGCTCTGTGAATAAACCCTATTTGTCTTATCTACCTGGTGTTGTCTACTCTGACTGGCAGCAAACCTATCAGGAAGAGGCCTCTCTCAGCACCAATACCTGAAATTGCCAAGGATTAAACCCATCACCTTCGGCAGGTAAAGCATGCCCTCTGCTGATGAGTTGTGGTCACCCCGTAGACACAATAGGGTCAATACCGTAAGTTGATCAGAAATGTGGGAAATTTTTACAAAGAAAAAAGAAAGACATATAGGAGCTCCTAAAGAATGTTGTCTTGCAGTCTGAAACATTGGGATGAAACCCCATCCTCCCTAAACTGTATCTGACCAAAAGCAACCTCTCAATTTCTAGTTCCATTTTTGCATAAATAGTTTGGTGTTTTTTTTATAGTACAGTGGAACCTTGGTTTATGAACACCTCGGTTTACGAATTTTCAGTTTACGAACGCCGCGGACCCAACTGGAACGTATTAATTCACTGTCCATTACTTTCAATGGGAAAGTTCGCTTCAGTTTATGAATGCTTCAGTTAATGAACAGACTTCCAGTACCAATTACACTCATACTTCGGGTTAAGTATGCTTCAGGTTGAGTACTCCGCAGACCCGTCTGGAACAGATTAATCTACTTTCCATTACTTTCAATGGGAAAGTTCGCTTCAGGTTAAGTACGCTTCAGTTTAAGTACAGACTTCCAGTACCAATTACACTCATACTTTGGGTTAAGTACGCTTCAGGTTGAGTACTCCGCAGACCCGTCTGGAACAGATTAATCCACTTTCCATTACTTTCAATGGGAAAGTTTGCTTCAGTTTATGAACACTTCAGTTTAAGTACTCCGCGGACCGTCTGGAACAGATTAATCCACTTTCCATTACTTTCAATGGGAAAGTTCGCTTCAGTTTATGAACGCTTCAGTTTATGAACAGACTTCCGGAACCAATTGTGTTCATAAACCGAGGTACCACTGTATATATAAATAGCTTCATTCATTTTCTAGCCCTATCTTATCTACTCAATCCATGGGAAGCTCTCACAGATTTTTAAAGACATCAGAGGAATCAGGATGTCATCCAGCATGAATTCCTGACTACAAACAAGATTTTATAGCCCAGTGTTTGGGTTTTGCATTGTCGGAGCACTTTGTAAATCAGAGCCTTAATCTCAGATACATGGCAGTTTTGAAGCAATCTAGGCATATAAATACGCACTGCATTTTGAAAAGGGCTTTCAAAGGAAACTTCTGCACAGCAATATGCCAAGAAAACTCTTCAGACCTGAGAAGAATGCGGGTAATGGTTAAGAACAGTTTTTAAATATAAACAGGTTCATTGTTGTTGTTTAGTCGTTTAGTCGTGTCCGACTCTTCGTGACCCCATGGACCAGAGCACGCCAGGCACTCCTTTCTTCAGCAGCTTCATTAGGACGTGGCAATCTTCCCATGAGCAAAACAAATGAGAGAGACAGAATGAGTGGGAGCATCAAATGATGACATCTCCTTCGATCTGGGCAAAAATACAGATGTAACAGAGAGCATTAAGTTTGCCCTTTGGTTTTTCTTTAAATTGCCCCTCTGCCTCTCAAGGGAAACCACTCCTTTGGTGCCAGAAGCACTTTGTGTGATATCTTATTTATGCTGGAAAAGAAGGGGCTACATAGAACCATGTGGGCACTAAGGACTCAGGATGGTGAATCATACAGCTCAGTGTCTTGAAAACAATTCTGAGAGTGAGATTCTCCTTTCCCAGCTCAAAAAAAGGGAATGAGAGGGAAATTACAGTAATTGAGCTGCTTTTAATCAAGAAACCAGATTTTAATGAGGGCAGAATTTCACAGGCATATGTTATTGGCATATAAAGGGGGCTGGTGAGGGTCCAAAATGTTTCTTCATCATTTCCCAAATGCTTACCCTTTTCATTCCCGTTTCCTGTTCCTCCCCACAGCTGGTTTAGTGCAGTTGCAGATGGCGCAGTGAGACTGTGCTGCTCACCTGACTACCCCCCCCCCCATGCTGGCTGAGTGACTTCTGCATACTGGAATGGAGAGGGGCAAAGTAGCAGCAAAGCTGGTGTGCTGCTGTCATACTTGCAGGAGTCCTGGATTGACTCTCCTGGCAAATCTGCAGCATGGCAAACTTCCCACCACCTCAACCCTCTCTGTCCCACTATGAAACGTAATGTCTTAGTCAGAGGAAGGTTGGGTGAGTTGTGTGTTTTTAAAACAAAACAAGCCTGATCTACATGCACAGCAGAATGAGGTAGAAGAACAGGCAGTATAATTTCAGACCCCAGATAGGAAAATCACATTTTAAGAAGTTCCTTTAGTGTTGATTCAGACGGCAGAATCTGAGATGGTGAGGAGTGGGGAGAGATCACTTTGCCAACCCACTTTTTCTGCAACCCCCCCCCCCCAATCACTTTACATTGCAAAATACTTCTGGTTTCCTGTGTTTGTGTTTAAACTCTCAAAGGGAATTTTGTGTACCTTTACTTTCTTTTTTAGAGTAATATAATCATATGCAGATTATGATCTTTATATTATGATTATGAAGATGCTATCATGAATCTAAAAAATGTATATCATATGAAACTGGAATCCACCTACATCATTGGTGCTTTGTGGAACTTATGTGGAACTGTTCTCGGGCTGAAATTCTGAGCACAAATTAGGCTGCTTCAACACCAAAGGCTTGGGTGAGACTTAAATAGCTTAACTGTTTTATGTGCACCAGAAGGATGGGTGAAACCACTTGTTTCCAACTTTGGGGGACAGCACAGGGCCGAATGGATGTATTCACTCTTCCAAATTGCCAGAATAGATTCCAGCTTCAATAGTGCTCTTAGGGTACCTCTGCCTGTTCATGTTGCTGAACTACAACTCCCATCAGTCCCAGCAAGTGTGGTCAATGGACAGAGGTTATGGGAGTGGTAGTTCAGCAACACTGGGAGGACCAGAGGCTACCCACACCAATCCTAGAATCTTTTTTTTTTAATATATATTTTTATTAGTCGTTTTATCAACAAACATACAAAATACTAAATACAAAAATACAAATACAAAAAACATCAAAATACAAAATACAAAAATACACAAATCAAACAACATATAACAGAAAAGTATATCATTTCTCATCCATTTTGGTATTCATTGTCTTCCGGCTTCCCCAATTCCCTACTATCTGATTTTCATTTTTATAAACTTCTATAGCAGTTTCTAAATCATCTTCCTTATCCATCATGTAATCCCTTTAACACTTCAAAGTTAATTCATCTTCATATCATCTACCCTAATTTCTAACTTTCAATCTTCTATTATCTCCCTAATGCCTTAACCTCTTTATTTTCCTGGATATTCAAACTCTAATTGTCAAATACATTCCCTATATACGTTTTAAATTTCTTTCAATCTTTTAAAACTTTGTCATTTGTCTGGTCCCGGAGTCTTCCTGTCAATTCTGCCAGTTCCATATAGTCCATCATTTTCATTTGCCATTCCTGCATCGAAGGCAATTCCTCTTTTTTCCAATATTTTGCTATTAGAATCCTAGCAGCTGTGGTGGCATACATAAACAAATTAACATCGTCCTTGGGAATTTCTTCCCCAATTATTCCAAGCAAAAAGGCTTCCGGTTTTTTCAAAAATGTGTTTTTAAACATATTTTTCAATTCATTATAAATCATTTCCCAGAAACCTTTTATCTTAGGGCATGTCCACCACATATGGTAGAATGAGCCAACATCCTGCTTACATTTCCAACATTTATTGTCGCTTTTGTGGTACATTTTAGCTAACTTGACCGGCGTCAGGTACCATCTATACATCATTTTCATCAAGTTTTCCTTCAACACCGTACAAGCCGTAAATTTCATACCCTTCTTCCACAGTTTTTCCCACTCCGACATCATCACATTATGACCCAGATCCTTGGCCCATTCAATCATAACTGATTTTGTTTGCTCATCTTTCAAATGCCATTCTAACAACAAATTGTACATTCTGGACAAATTCTTGTGGTCTGTCTCTAATAATTCCGTTTCTAATTTCGATTTTTCTGGTTGAAATCCTATTTTTTTATCTAACTTGAATGCTTCGTTTATCTGCACATACTGAAACCAATCACTCAACCTATCTTTCAATTGTTCATATGGTCTTAACTTGAAGTGGTTTCCCACCTCCATCAAAATATCTTTGTATTTCAGCCTATTCTCATCCATATTTGTCCTTTTAGGTTTCTTTGCCTCAAGTGGTGAAATCCACCTAGGAGTTTTCCTTTCCAACAAATCTTTATATCTCATCCAAACATTGAACAATGATTTCCTAATTATATGACTTTTAAAACCTTTATGCAATTTCACTTTGTCATACCATAAATATGCATGCCAACCAAAAGCATTGTCATGGCCCTCTAAATCCAGCAAATCATCATTATCTAACAAAAACCATTCCTTCAACCAACAAAAAGCTGCGGCCTCAAAATAAATCTTTAAGTCTGGTAAGGAGAATCCACCTCTTTCTTTTACATCAGTCAAAAGTTTATATTTAATTCTTGGCTTCTTCCCCTGCCAGACAAATTTAGACAATGTCTTCTGCCACTCTTGAAAGCATTTCATTTTGTCAACTATCGGTAGGGCCTGAAATAAAAACAACATTCTCGGCAATACATTCATTTTAACAGTTGCTATTCTACCCATTAAAGATAAATTCAACCTTGTCCATACTTCCAAGTCTCTTTGGATTTCTTTCCATAATTTCTCATAATTGTCTTTATACAAATTCAAATTTTTTGACGTCATATTATCTCCCAGATATTTCACCTTTTTTGCACACTTCAGTCCTGTGCAATCCTCTATATTCTGTCTCTCTTGCAATGTCAAGTTTTTATCTAATACTTTAGTTTTCCCTTTGTTTAACTTAAAGCCTGCCACACTGCCAAATTCTTGAATTATCTGCAGTGCTCTCACCGTACTCTGTTCAGGGTTCTGCAAAGTCAGTACTAAATCATCTGCAAAGGCTTTTAACTTATATTGCTTTGTACCCACTGTAATTCCTTTGACACCTTCATCGCTCCTTATCATATTCAGCAAAACCTCCAGGACAGAAATAAATAACAGGGGGGAGAGTGGGCACCCTTGTCTTGTTCCTTTCTCAATTCTTATCTCTTCTGAGACCACATTATTCACAATGATCTTAGCTCTTTGCTCAGAGTAAATACCATTAATCCCATTAACAAAATTTTGGCCAACCTCCATTTTTTCAAAATTTCTTTTCATAAAAGTCCAAGAAATATTATCAAAAGCTTTTTCGGCATCCACAAAAATTAACATTGCTTTGGTGTTTATTTTCACTTCCAACCTCTCCAAAATGTCTATTATAATTCTTATATTGTCTTTCATATGTCTACCAGGCAGAAATCCTGCCTGATCTTTATGAATTAAGTCTTTCAACACCCTTTTCAATCTTGACGCCAAAATACTAGCAAATCCTAGAATCTTGTGGGCCATAATCTAGACAATATTGGGGGTGTCCCAAGGTTGCTCTAGACCAGGCATCCCCAAACTTTGGCCCTCCAGATGTTTTGGACTACAATTCCCATCACCCCTGACCACTGGTCTTGTTAGCTAGGGATCATGGGAGTTGTAGGCCAAAACATCTGGAGGGCCGCAGTTTGGGGATGCCTGCTCTAGACTCATCCTCCCAGTATAGCCCAAATTTCTAGCAGAGGCAGATTTAGGGAAGCACGACCAATTCACCTGCACTGGACATCAAGCTGAGGGGCCACAGCAGGGATGCTGCAACCAGGGCCGTATTAAGTTTATTTGGCGCCCTGGCGCCATGGTGCAATGGATCCCTCCAGCGCCCCCACCTCGCCCCGTTTCTCAGCGCAGCAGGCGGGCGGAGCTGCACAGTGGGCGGGCGGGAGGGCGCAGCGCACAGCGCAGCTGCCGGGGGGTGCAGCTCCGTGGCAGGCGGGCAAGCGCAGCTCCGCGGAGGGAGGGCGGGCGCAGCTGCGTGGCGGGTGGGCGAGCGCAGCTGTGCGGCGCCCCTCTGGCGGGCGGGCGCCCTGGCGCCCTGCGCCACCCAGCCTGGCCGTAGGGCTGGCCCTGGCTGCAACAATGACAAACAGTAGAAGGCAAGAGATAGGGTGGTGCTGAATTTTGGCATTGCACTGCTGAAATTTTAAAGCCCAAATGTGCAACTGCTCCTGGTGCATCAAGTTGGGGGGGGGGCAGATCAGACAGACCCACCACCACCAAGCGCTGTGATTGGAGAGGGTTGAGTAAGTTTCTAGTCTTGGATTGGAAGTTAGATCTTTCAATGAGTAAAGTCCAACTCCCCTCTTCCCTCTCCTTAGAGGGTGTTGTAATTAATAATTGCAACACTTTGCAGACAGTCTGTCTGGCTTTAGATAGACAGACTGTTAGTTTTGGATCAGCACAAATTCCTACAGATCAATTTGGGTCCACCTGCTTTGCTCTGTAGCTATTTATAGCTCATAGACTCATAAAATTGAACAGTTGGAAGGGACTGTGAGGGTTATTTAGTCCAACCCCCTGCAATGCAGGAATCTTTTGCTCAACATGGTGCTGCCTCATGAGATTCGGCACAAATTAGTACAAATCACCCCAATTCAGTTCAAGATTCTAATGAAAGGGTTGCACTGCCCTAGTGTTGCCCACTGTTGAATAAGTGGTTTTCTACAAATTTGCAAGATAGGAGTAATTCAGAACCTATTCATGACTTAAAATCAGTATGTACATTTATCTATGGAAAATAACCACCAGAACAAGTACCTAATTTGAATAAATAATAATAAATAATGGTTCTGCTTAATATACAAGCCTAAACAATTGTTTCCAGGCTTTAAGAGCTGTCTTAATCCTAGCCCCTCACCCAGTCTCCTAATTTCCCTCAGCTACCTCTTCTAATTCTTCAACATCCAGGTGTTCATGGCCCTAATTCTGCTTCTCAACCATAACACTCCACCTGTCAATCATTCTGAGTCCATCCATCATTCCAACACACTTTCTATCAAACATTCATTGAAACTTAATCGTTTTCAACTTTGCATCAACAACATTATATTTATATACACATTCATCTCTGTCTACTTGGTGTCTGCTCTCCATAAAATCTTGTTGAACAGTTTTCAGAAATGTTGTAATTACAACCATACAGTATGCATGTAATTCTTTTAAAATCATGTATCTATCTGAAGAGTATTGGGTCTTGCTGAGAATGAATATTTCTTGCTCCATCTCTGTAATTACTTTATTTATATTTTAAATATGAGTCTGGGAATATTAACAGGTGTTTTGTTTGGTTGTTAAAAATTAAGATTTATCCAACTCCAGTTTATCATCACATATTTTTCTATAGCTTTTTTCTCCCACTTAATTTTCACTTAGCTTGTTCGCACATGTGGTGTGTGAAAAAGTGGGAATGTGTCCAAAATGTGTGACATAATTTTTCAATGTTTATCAAATTACATAAATTATACCAATTAATGGAACAGAAGGAGGTTGAGGGTTAGCGGTCCTTTGCTCATAGATACCTTCCAAGCAGCATCTACCTAGAAAGATGCTTTTTCACATGGAACAGTAAAGTTTTCTTAATAAGAATAACAATAAGAATAATATATTACTTATAAGCCGCCCATCTGGCCGGGCCTCCCCAGCTATTCTGAGTGGCTTCCAACAGGATATTAAAAACACAATAAAACATCAAACATTAAAAACTTCCCTAAACAGGACTGCCTTCAGATGTCTTCTAAAAGTCAGATAGTTCTAAAAGTCAGATAGTTGTAACAAACAACAACAACAACAACAACAACAACAACAACAACAACAACAATTTATTTATACCCCGCCCATCTGGCCGGGCCTCCCCAGCTATTCTGAGTGGCTTCCAACAGGATATTAAAAACACAATAAAACATCAAACATTAAAAACTTCCCTAAACAGGACTGCCTTCAGATGTCTTCTAATAGTCAGATAGTTCTAAAAGTCAGATAGTTGTAACAAACAACAACAACAACAACAACAACAACAACAACAACAACAATTTATTTATACCCCGCCCATCTGGCTGGGTTTCCCTAGCCACCCTAGACAGTTCCCAACAGAATATTAAAAGCACAATAAAACATCAAACATTAAAAACTTCCCTAAACAGGACTGCCTTCAGATGTCTTCTAAAAGTCAGATAGTTGTTTATTTCCTTGACATCTGATGGGAGGGCGTTCCACAAGGCGGACGCCACTACCGAGAAGGCCCTCTGCCTCGTTCCCTGTAACCTCACTTCTCGCAGTGCCATTGTTTCATGTATGACTCAGAAAAAGTCCAACTGAACTAATTAAGTCTGCTATATTTAAATACACACATTTTTTTAAAAAAAATTAGGACTCATGTTCATTCACAAACAGGTTCTAGCACACATAGTTCTTGATCCAACTCATGCAGACATAACTCGTAATTATAGTTTAGAGTTACATGCACAAACCTGTTCTCTCCTTCCCTCTTGGTCATGAGGAGGAAAAGTATCCACAGTTCATCATTTTGTCAAACCTGGGAATGACAGTTGTTTAAATGGTTCACCCTGGTACCATTCAATGATTCAAGCATTGGGTAGGAGCAAAATAAAGGCTGCATTTAGACACGGTTTTGTTACATTAATGTGCGAGTGCTCCTATCCTGGATTTTGACATTACCTGCTGCATTAGAAAATGGTGGTGTTTCGATTGATATGCTTCCAGGTCTCACTAAATTTTCAACAGCAGGAAAGAACGACATGCTAGGATACTGCCCCAAATTTCATAATGTGGAATGGCAATGCAAAACTCAAATGATTTTGTGCATCACCAGGGTTGGAAATGGCTTTTTTCTGGAAACTATTAGCATGGAAATGAGTGCTAATACCGGTAAGCATCTACCAGATTCCACTAGCAGAAGCAGCTTTTGTGTCCTGTGAAAGATTACATAAAACATGATCTAGGAATCACATGACCTAGCCATTCAGTAAAAGTCACACTGACAAAAAGAGTACTATAAGTCAAACTCTGTTTTATCCATCCCAGACTCCTTTTGGGGGGGGGAATGGTGGGATATAAATTTAATAAATATAGAAATATGTAAATAAAATATTTTAAAGGCTTGTTTTCCCTCTGCCTAGCCTGGTGCCAGCTCAGCCAGCAGCAGCCTTGCTCCTGGAAGAGGAGAAAAACACACCAGCGTAGATTATGCTGGCTTCCTATGACGTGGAATGCTATGTTCTGTAGGTCACCCAGTGAACCTCATGGCTGAGTGGGGATTTGAACCCTGTGCCAGTGCTTCCAATTCAACACTCTAGCCATGGCAAGCCACACCTTCTGAAATTCTTAGATTCCTGCATTGCAGGGGGTTGGACTAGATGAGCCTTGAGGTGCTTTCTGACTCTACAATACTATGATTCTATAAATGCCCTTTCTATAAGGCCATCACTCTCCCAAAAAAAGTATGCAAAATGAGACATGTTGCTGGAAAGCACGGGAAGGGAGAGGGCTCTGGTGCTCATGTTCTGCTCACTGGTTCCGCACAAGGAATCTAGTTGGTCATCGTGAGAACAGGATGCTGGACTAGATGGGCCATTGGCCTGATCCAGCAGCCTCTTTTGATAAAACTGAAGACACAGAATTACACAGAGGACAACATTTTACCACATGAATGAACTATTCACCTGTAGGAGTCTTCTTGTTTCTTCAAACATGTGAATCAGGTTACATTTGGAGAGAGGGAAATCCCAACAGCAGCCAGAGAGATGTATCTACCAGTATGCTTTCAGATACAAATGCAAGCTTCGTTTGCTAATTATACAACAGAAAGCAGGCCCTCAGCACAATACAATTGTTCTGACTTTCCCCCTAATGACAAATGCATTGTGTTGCCTTTGCTCTCCAATTAATGCACTTAATGAGTTTATTCCACAGGAGTTGTGTATTCTATTCAAGGTTGTTTCCTGTTTTTTTTTTGTTTTTGTTTTTTTTGGTTTTTTTTTGCAATTCCTAGCCAGCCTGAGCAATGTCTATTAATTTATAACAACTAAATTCTACAATTGAATTGGCTAGTTTCAATAAAAGGGGACAGCACTCTTTGGTAATTACTATTACGGAACAAAGGATAGTGCATTAATATTTGTCAAAGTGTTTCTCACTCCGATATTCACATTCAATACACAAGCATTTTGCATTCAAAATATTTCTCTATACCAAACCATTTCTTCTTTCCATAGATGATGTTTTAACAGTACAAATCACTATGATACAATTGGGGGGGGGGGCTGAAAAGACTTAAGTGCCTCAATTACAAGTTTTTACTCCGCATTCTCTAATCAACAGTGAAGTAAATAATTAAAGACATTGTCTGCTTTTTGCAGAGTGATTTCGAAGCAATAAATGACTCAGTATCTGATCATCTCTTCTAGTATGGGGCAGACTGAGATGGCCTTGATTTCAGTACTGCTCTTAACCCTTCAAAGGCCCTCCAAAATCTATGTGGTTTATAGAACTACCTATAAATAAATCCCCATCAAGGGAAGATTCCAGTTGAATCTCACACTCACTTTTACAGAAAAGTATTCCACATAAGTGGCAGGTTAAGGAATATTAGGAGTTTTTATTTGCGTGCTCAGACCAAGAGACCTCCCCCTTAAATGAAGACACATTTGACTCAAATTTTAGTTTTGGTTTATGGCAGAATTTAGGCCACAACTTTATTGATTACAGAAAAGTGAGTGGTTGCATAGGCTCTGGTTCGACTAGCTCCCTACACCCTTGCAGGTAGCGCTGACCCAGAGCTCCATCATAGGTCAGCCAAGGGTGAACACCTGAGGCAGGTGAAAAGCCTGGGAACAGACTCTGTTCACTTCCCAGATGCTCCCGTGGACTCAGGCTTGGGCACAACCCCCTTTCGGGGGTTGTCCAAACCAAGTTGAGTCCCTGGATTCCTTTAATGGAATACCTTTCACATAGAGATGGTGAGACTGTTCTCTCATCCCTATCACATGAACCAGAGCCTATCCACAACCTTACAAGTTGTGACGATTTGCTACAAGGCAGGCGAAACCCAAATGGCACCAGCCAATCAGCCAAGTGGGGGAAATTCCTGCCGTGCCCCTGACCCAACGACAGACGACACACGACGGCATAGCAAGGTCAATTGCAAAATGCCCTAAAGTTAGGGAGAGGTTGGCAGGAAGTTCAGTATTTGAAGCACACTCCTAAGAAATGTAAGATGAGCTTCATTCTGGGTCATGGGTTTGTGGTGTGTCCTGAAAATTACAAAGTTGCATCGCATTCCCCATTGGGAGGCAAACAGCTTATGATTGGAAGCACAGAGTAACCTCAGAGTAACAGTTTCACGCTGTTATACAAGTGTTTACACATCCACGTACTGGATGTGCAAGTATGTGATTGGATATGATCATCTGAAATTGGTTTAAAGCTTTAAATCAATTTCAGATGATCATATCCAGTCATGTCACTATATTTAGTACAGCTTTCCAATGGTGAATATGTTATAGCATGAAGCCAGTGTGATTTTCTGCACATACTTGCACATCCAGTTGATTGGGTTAAATGTAGATAAACACTCACAATTTTCTCTGGACAGAAATTCAAACACTGGGCACATGAGTAAAGTCTATATAGAAGTGAAGAGGAAGATTTCCAGCATATCTCCAGTTACTTGTGATGGATCAGACATGGACCTCTCTAGGGTGAAGAACAGGCTAAGAGAAGCAGCTGCCACTAGGCAGAGCTCTGAGAATGCATTGCAAGTAGGGTTGGACTCTGCCAGCTAGACCTAATCCTGTGATCCACATACAGCTCCTCTCACATAACTGGCAGGATCAGGCAAATGGGAGTGGGGGACACAGAATCTCTGTTGAAACACTCAAGGCACAGATCCAATTACATATGGTATATTTATTAAGCTGCAAGAGGATGGCAATTAGGTTTGCTTTTGAAATGAAATGAAAACAGTTGACTGACTAGTGCTTACATAATCCTATTTATCAGAAGACAGTCCTCTGTTTTGAAGGGCTCTCAGAAGTTTGAATTCAAGCCATGGCAGCAAAGGAAAGCTCTTCCTTTGCAGGTGCAACTTGAATGCAACTCATAACAGGAGAGAAGTCCTTCTATTCACACATGGCTTCAATTCAAGAATATTCCTGTGCATGCGTGTGGCTTGAATTAAAGCTATGTCTTCAAGGAAGAAAGAGCAGACTCCAGATTCTTTCTTTGCATGTCAGAGGTTCAAAGGTGAATCATATTTTGTCATGTGATGTCAGGCTCCTGACAAGTGGACAGCTCGGTCCAGTGGCAGCCAAGGTGGCTCAATGCATTATATTTTTGAGAAGTCTTGTATAGGACTGCAATGCTCTCTGAACATTTAACGGTAAAACAGCTTATATAAAATTAAAATTAAACTCAAAGGCAAGGAATAAATGACAGAAGACTTCAAGTTAGAACACCTCAGTTGATTAAAAGCCCTTTGAAATAAACATACACCCACTTGCCACTTGAAAACCAGCAGGCAGGGGTTTCTATACCTGTATTTCGTGACAGGAGCATTTTTGACAAGAGAGCATCTTTGGATGACCTCAACTCAATGAATTTGTCTTGTTGTTGATGCTTATCAGTCTGTGCCAGCTGGATACTATTTGTGTGATGGCATTCCAAAGTAGAACCACCTAGAAAATTCAATATACAGGTGTGCTACTTCAAAGCCAGGAAGCAATCCTAAATGCATCTTCTTTTATTTCTGTGGGAAGCTGCCAGACAACAATGCCAGCCTTGCTATTGTTGTTTGTACTGTATAGCAGGCACGTCCAACAGGTAGATTGTGATCTACCAGTAGATCACTGGGTGTCTGTGGTAGATCACTGCTAGATCACTGGGACCCCTAAAAAAAGCTCACCCAAAATTTTCCTCCTCCCTAAAAAAGCTGAACTATGACCTGAAGCCCTAAACAAAAATGGGCCTCCCTCCCTTCTAAAAGAAGCTCAACAAGTTTGACCTAACCCCCCCCCCAAAAAAAAACAGGGCTTCCCATCCTTAAAAAGAACTCAACAGCTTCGACCTGAACCCCCCAAAAGGGAGTAGATCACTCCCAGTTTTTAACTGTGAGTAGATCAGAGTCTCTTGGGAGGTGGCCACCCCTGCTGTATAGGATCATGCCAGAAGAAATTTCAAAACACTCAGATGCATCCCTAACTTCTGGTGGAAAACATTGCCCATTTGAGGTGCAGATCAAATGTCTGAGTTAGTTCTCTGACATCAACTGACACTGATGTGAATTTGGAATTCCAAGTGCCCTGCAAGTAGCGTATGGAAACAATCTATAATGGAAGCCACTCTGGACACAGCTGAAGCCATGGGTCATGCCTGATAAAAAAATCCAAATTACCCAGGGAATTAGAGTGTGCATGCACATGTAAATTCTCACATCTGGAATATAAAGCAGCGGGCGGTGTTACTTAAGAACTGGTTCTAAGGCAATTGAATGGCAAATGTGCTGTATTCAGTAGTCTGTGGATCACATTCTTTGTGTTTGTCAAGAGGAAGTTCCACTGCTCTGCTACATTCCTTTCCACGCTCTTTTAGAGAAGAAAAATTAGAAGCCCAAACACGTCTGTTTTCGCTACAAAAAAAAAAGTTCACAAATAAGATTAATTGTTCCCAGCTCACAGGCTGAAAATGCAGACTTTCAGATACTGTATTTTTAATCACATTTCAACAAACAAATTCCAGCAATTTGCATTTTTTATTTCCAAGTGCGAGTCCTCCCCACCCCCAGTTTACTGTACAGTGATAATTATTCTTCTCACCAAAACAAAAAACAACCCAACCTGAAATCTTGCTAAGGAATGTTGCAACCAGTAAAAGCCCAGAATCATCTTCATCCTTGCTGCTAAGTGTCAGCATTTGTGATATTTAGGAAACCTTACTTTACTTGTAAGGGGGAGGAAGGTTAACATTTGTGATGCTTGCTAATGAATCTCAAAGCCAGACTCTGTGGTTCATTCAACTTGCTGGTGGGTGTGCTGTTGTATAAAATTGTATTGGGTGTATTGATTTTCTTAGGCAGTGCTAAATAGCCATACTATGATAAAAATCAGTCCCTCAGCTGGGATTGTCCTTATGGGGCCATGTCTGGGCCAGTTTCAATTGTGTAAATAAGTAATCTTTGGTAGTCACATTAGGCTGGGCAGCAAATGCAACAACCTGTGTAGCAATGTCAGGACATTGTTCTGCACCAAAGAATAAATCCCTCACAATTCTCTTTCTCCACCTCTTATAAAGCACCAGCGGGCTCATATTGTGGATCTGAGCAACAGAAAAACAAGGCATTTTCCCCAGTGAGTCACTGTGTCCCTTTGCCAGAAAAGACTGCAGAAGGACAGAGATAGTCAATAATGACACTGGGGGTTGAATTCAGAGAAATAATTTAATTTCTTATTAATAAGAGACTCAAGGTGATCAGCTCACAACAAGAGTAAAGAAACACAAATTGCAAAGCTTCTTATACACATCTTGGGCTCCTTTCCCCCTCCTCTGTAAAGGTGTGCACGCAAGGGGGTCACAAGTACATATAAGGATCTTCCTGTGTCCGGTCCTGTGCATAAACACATGCTGACTCATGCTACCCCAGTAGCATCTTCCAGAAGCCTTGAGTGCCTGTTCTCTGTGCGTCAGACTGATAGCGTGATAGCGTCAGACAAGACAGTCATCCGGCCTTGATAGCTTAGCAGGTCATTCTGTCTGGCTTACCCTTTGGCACACAGAGAGGCAAAGAGAGCAATGGGGGGGGGGGTGGCTAAGCCATGCACTCAGAATTATACAATGCAGACTATATGATCAGACTTAGCTCAATAACACAATTGGCAAATCCCTCCCTTCATTACAACCATGAATTATCGAACTGTGAACTAGCCCTTCAACTGGCCCAGACGTATGCATGATCCTCAAATTACTGGCACACTATTAATTCAGTGGCATAGCGTGAGGGGATTGGGGGGAACATTTTTTGAGGGGGCACAACCAAGCGCTCGCCCCACTATAGTCCCCTCATTGAGGAAAGCTGTGCCTGGGCTGGCCTTCAGGGCTGAGATGCGGGCGGCAGCTTCTCCACTCCTGGGTCAGGCCTGACTGTCCGCCCCCCCCCAACAGGTTGTGATCCCCTGTGACCGCCCATCAGCGCCATGCAGGCCCAATGGAGTTTGTTTTCCCCTCAGTGTGCTGGGTGCATGGGGCTGCTGCAGTAAGCTCCTTTTCTCTCCATGCCCCACCCCCAGCATTTGCACGCCCCTGCCCCGGGCACTGTGGGCTCTCAGAACGCCACTGTATTAATTTAAAATTACCATGTTTTCTGCAATTTCCCTTGTACTGTGAATCTGAACAGTTAATCACTGCTTTGGCAACATGGAAGACTCAATTGTGCCTTTTATTAAAATAAACAATGATGTTCCATTACTAAATGGCAGTGTCTGTTCTTTCTGGAAACCTGAAAACACTTCTGCCTCTCTTCTACAGCATCCCTAAGCTTTTGGGTTGGTTTTTTTAAAAGCACAATCCCTCAACATCCACCTCATTGTTGATTCTGATGATCCTTGCAGACTGGATTAGAGTGTGGCTGTCCTAAAATATGCTGGATTCTACAGCACTGTCATTGGTTGTTGTTGTTGTTTTAATATAGAAATACTATTAAAAATGCAGTAAAATGGCCACTTAGAAATGGAACAAAACAGAGAATACATCACAAAGTATTACACAGTGTAACAACACAACACCCTCATTGTGTGACTAATTCATGCCTTTAATTTATTTTGCTATGGACAGATCACATGACCAGGATTTACCTACATATAGTGTAGTGGTTAGGAGCAGTAGACTCGTAATCTGGTGAATCGGGTTCGCGTCCCCACTCTTCCACATGCAGCTGCTGGGTGACCTTGCCCACTCACCTCACAGAGTGTTTGTTGTAGAAGAGGAAGGGAAAGGAGATTGTGAGCCGCTTTGAGACTCCTTAGGGTAGTGATAAAGCTGGATATCAAAACCAAACTCCTCCTCCTCCTCCTCCTCCTCCTCCTCCTCCTCTTCATCTCTATAACAGAGACACTTCATCATGCTTATGGTTTACACCCCTTTTACTATTCCCTGTCTGTTATAAGTACCACAAATAAAATATAATAAAATCCCATGAACAGAACTGTTAGTGGATTTAACTAATTCTAAATGCAAATCTGAGATAATCATTTCTTTATACCTTTGAACATTCTGAATTTAATTTGCCAATATCCTTTTGGATTCCTCCACAATTTGTTTAAGATGCACCTCTCTTGTCTAGAATAACTGCATATTAAGAATAATTAATAAAAGCATTTCATTCAAAGCTGTCACTCTCCACTACCCTGGCCTTAAACGGAGAAATGCATTGCTAAACCTGTGTTAGTGAGTGACAGGCTGTCTAATTTGCAGCACAGAAAATACGTTGGGGTTGTTTTTGTCACTGTTATACTGTCCCTGAGAATGTTGAAACCCTTTCCAATAATAATAAAAAACCTTTGTATTTCTGTTCAAAAATCGATTACATGGCAATGTTCTGAAATCCGCACTTGCTTCTCTTCCAAGCCTGGTCTTTCTAAAGGGCACACAAATATTAATGACATTGTAAAAGAGATTCTGGCAATAGCGAAGAATTACTGAAACTCACACACCTCAGGTTTCTTCCTCGCAGGGGTACCTCTGACTCTCTTGATCTTTTTATAGGCAAGAACTCACTTGACAAATACTCTCCATTTCTCCTGACAAATAAAAATCTGCAATAAGAGCAGGAAATGACTCATACCTGCGCTCATAAATATTGTTCTATAAAGAACAAGGAACATTACACCTAACCCATGTTAACCTTCTTGGGCTATATGGGCTGCTCTCAGAGAAGCAGAAAAATCGCTTAAGCCAGTGGCACTCATCTCATACCTTTCTAAAATATCGCTCTCTTCTCCTTCCCTGGAGTGCTCAACTTCCCCCTACAACAAATACATCTCTGCTTATCTTAAAAATCAAACCCAAGTCCCACTTACTTAGCTTGCTAATCCTTTCACATACTTCTCCCCCTCCACATACACATAAACTCATGTTAGGACAGTAATATTATTTTTTAGAATACATCACCTGATAGCAACTGTTATGTCTTTTCAGTACCATGGAAAGCCCATTTCAACCAACCCATGACATTTAGATGCAGAGTTCTATGGACATTTTAAACCAGGCATCCCCAAACTTCGGCCCTCCAGATGTTTTGGACTACAATTCCCATAATCCCTGACCACTGGTCCTGTTAGCTAGGGATCATGGGAGCTGTAGGCCAAACCATCTGGAGGGCCGCAGTTTGGGGATGCCTGCTTTAAACCATGGCCACTTCCAGACTGTTACTAATTAATGGGTGGGATTTGATACATTATGGCAAATTTGGGTTGCACAATTAAACTTGTGCAACAAACCAGACCCCTCTGCCCCAGACACAAAACTCCCAGTTTTGTTGTGTTGTGTTTTTTGTTAAGCAAAGTGACAGGAAATGTGTTGTAAAGTGCGGGAATTCCTTGACACAACAGCACATACATAAACACCCTGCAAACAAATGAGCATGAAAGTCTCATAATCTGCACACAAACTTTGTGCAAACTAATCAGGATGAACGCTCAATAAAATGGTTGCCCATATGCCCATTCCAGCACATACTAGATAAGAAATGTTGTGGATTGCAGACACCAACATATAAACCATTGTAGCATACCCTCCAAGTGTCCCGGTTTTCCAGGCTTCTGATTTGATCCTGGAATGTCCCTATTTCCCTCACCAGCACCACTAAGCTCAGGGAGGAGGATGAGCCAGCGCTTGTCCCGAGTGACAACGGTGATGGCTGAGGCAGTGTTTTGCCAAATGCAAACAGGTTCTCTTCTCAATTGATCTTTGATAAACAACAAACCACTTAGCGAGAGAGAAGACTGAACTTTATTGAACAAAATGGGCTTCTATACTTTCATATGACAGTGCAAAACCTCCCCAAAATGACACAATCAGTGAACCCCCTTCTCATTTAACACACATGCATGCACACAAACAGACAACCCCCCACAAACATTTACCCAAATAACCAACATATAGTAAGAGATCACTAACCCAAATCCCTCCTCACAGCTGCAAGGAGCCTAAGAAACAGCAATGGAGTGGACCTTCTGTTTGGTTTGCAATGCAGCAACAGCAACCACATTGGCCCACATCCATGCTCTATGTATTTAGGCTCCACCCCTGTTTTTCATACCCAGCCCAGGGAGGCAAGGCTTAATGCCTCAGCAACCTCCATCTGTAGTGATAAGTGTCACTTTTACCTCCTCCCAGTCCCCTGATCTGCGTAATCAAGCCCCGGCTGGGCCATTCCCCAAGGGTAAAAGTTATCCTGCAAGGACTTAGAATCATAGAGTTGGAAGAGGCCACAAGGGCCATCCAGTCCAACCCCCTGCCGAACAGGAAACACCATCAAAGCATTCTTGACATATGCCTGTCAAGCCTCTGCTTAAAGACCTCCAAAGAAGGAGACTCCAGCACACTTCTTGGCAGCAAATTCCACTGTCAAACAGCTCTTACTGTCAGGAAGTTCTTCCTAATGTTTAGGTGGAATCTTCTTTCTTGTAGTTTGAATCCATTGCTCCGTGTCCGCTTCTCTGGAGCAGCAGAAAACAACCTTTCACCCTCCTCTATATGACATCCTTTTAAGACTTAAGGCAGGCCTCCTCAACCTCAGCCCTCCCGATGTTCTGAGACTACCATTCCCATCATCCCTGACCACTGGTCATGCTAGCTAGGGATCATGGGAATTGTAGGCCACAATTGGAGGGCCGAGGTTGAGGAAGCCTGACTTAAGGAGACCTTAAATGAAGGGTTAAAGGCCACCTACGCCTCTTTGACCATCTTCTGCATTTCCACTACAGGCAGCTGCAGGGGAGCAACTCGCTTGCCTCTCCATGGCTGCCGGCACCAGCCTCCTCCCTTGGGCAGCTCGTAGCAACTGCTGGAGAGTGGGCAAAGAGAAGAGGCTGCTGCCCCCGAGGCCCAGCCCCACCTTATGCGTCAGCTCTGAGGGTGGGGCCAACCTGGGTGGGAGGAGTGGAGCAGAGCACAAGGAGTCTTGATTTGGGCGTCCGTGTCCTGCTCCTTTCTAAGATTGATTGATTGATTGATTGATTGATTGATTAGTGTTTTCCTTTTTGTAGATCTGACAAATTTACCAAAGAATAAAATAAAATTGGGAGGTTAAAAGGTTTTCTCAGAAGAGTGGAGGGTGTTCAAGCTGTGTTCTGTCGTTGTTGTGGTGGTGGTGGTGGTGGTGGCACTCAACTTTCTTCTGACAGGAAATACTCTAGAGCAGGCATCCCCAAACTTCGGCCCTCCAGATGTTTTGGACTACAATTCCCATCATCCCTGACCACTGGTCCTGTTAGCTAGGGATCATGGGAGTTGTAGGCCAAAACATCTGTAGGGCCGCAGTTTGGGGATGCCTGCTCTAGGGGGTGGGGACACACACAAAATGGTGGGTCGAGGAGGGCAAGGTGTGTGTGTGTGAGAGAGAGAGAGAAATGTCCCCATTTTCATCTGAGGAATGTTGGAGGGTATGTTGTAGGAATTTTTTAATGACAAAGACGAGAAGTAAACTAAGGGCTGCCTGAACTAAGAAGCTCACTGGAAGTGAATGGAAGTGGCTCTAGACTATTTTTCAGTGTGTTGTGCTCTAAATGCCTCACCAATGCCACTCTGATAATGTAGAAATTGGATTTGGGAAGTGATAGTGTCAGGTTTATGCCTGGCACTTTCACATTTAACAGCCACCCTGCATATCATCATATGGCAAACCTTTCTTTCCATGTAATTAGTGTATCTGAAAGTGTACTTTCCACTGTCATTTGGTGAGTTTCAAGAAGGTCAGGTTCATTTGCAATACAGAATAACATGACCCAGAAAACTAGATATTTTTAGGTCAAATCAAAAGCCCAATATAATTCTTGAGTGTCTTTAATTATCTTTTTTTAAAAAAAAAATCCATTCCCCCTGATTAATGACCTGCTATGCCAGCTGCACACATGAATTTGTTTTAGGAGGATTCTCAAAGCCTCAACTTTCCAGTTGGCAGATTGGTCTGATTTACAAAGAGAAAGTATCCTTATTTTCTGAGCTGTGCATAGCTATCGACCAAAATACAGGGCAGGTTACTCATGCCTGTTGTGTGGCGATGTCCCTTGCTCCCCAGGAAATAAGACACAAGACACAGTGAAATAATTTTAAGTGGGCGAAAAGGCCACAACTTTATTGGTTTTGGATGTTGAGCGGTATTGGCTTAGGCATTGGAACCTAACCGACTATATCTGACTGTAACCCGTGTGTTACAGTCTGGGAGAAATTAACCACCAGAAAGGAGCCCAATGATGTACATCTACTGAGACACCTCCTGTGGCCACCGTTGGGGGGTGCCATAAGGCCCTGACCTCCGCAGGCTCAGGACAAAGCTACCACCCCCGGAACCCCTTTAACGGGATTAAATCTCCAATTTCTGGGCAGAGGATGACAAAATCTGCCCCCCTTCTTCTTTTATGCAAATTTCCAATGCCTGACTGCCAAACCAAGTTGTGACGAATTGCTATGAGGTAGGAGAAAAAACCAGTTTGGCTAGTCCAAGTGGAAAAAGTCCTACCAGGCCCCCCGGCCAACCAAGGTGACCAACTGAAGTCCATAGCAGCGTTGGCCTAACCTGCCTAGCCTAAAGGGCGGGCAGGTGGGTGAACCGAATGGGCTGAGAGCCGGGGCAGAAGAGGCTGAGCCTGCCTCCGGCTCGTTTAAAATAAGGGAAGCCCCGCCTCCTGGCTGACCCTATTGGTCGGCCCGGGTATGATGGAGGCGGGAACTTCCATCTCGTGAGGGGGCTGAGCGCTCAGCCCCCATCGCGAGAGTTCGCTCAGGCCACGCCCACAACACCACCTCCGTGAGATGCGGAAGTGGCTTTACTCCAGTCCTCTGGAGGTGCATGTGAAGTGTGGGGAAAGAATCCATGGTCAAGGGACCACCCCTTCCTCAGTCTATCAGCTTGATGTGGCTGGTGTGTATATCCTAGGGGGCTTTTTCTCCCTTCCCCTCCTGCTCTAGATAATTCCTGGCCTGTTTTGGGGGGTGTTATGAGCTAATGAGGGCATATACAGTAGATCCTGCAGATTCACAGCCTCTCCTGACATGTCTCAGAAAGTCCCTGTGTTTTTTGCTTGCACTATGAGTGGGATACAGGCAGCAGCAGATTTTTCTGTCACCACATTGGGGGATCACTTTGCTGATGGAGCGCCACTTCCGCTGTATCCAGGGACCACTCAGTCACCTTTCCATGGAGTGAAGAGTTGTTCTCTAACCATAATAAATAATAATAATAATAATAATAATAATAATAATAATAATAATAATAATAATAATATACCCTACCCATCTGGCTGGGTTTCCCCAGCCACTCTGGGCAGCTTCCAACAGAAATATTAAAATACATTAATTTCTTAAAGATTAAAAGCTTCCCTAAACAGGTCTGCCTTCAAATGTCCTCTAAACGTCTGGTAATTATTTTTCTCTTTGACATTTGATCGGAGGGCGTTCCACAGGGTGGGCGCCACCACCGAGAAGGCCCTCTGCCTGGTTCCCTGTAACTTGGCTTCTCGTAGCGAGGGAACCGCCAGAAGGCCCTCGGCGCTGGACCTCAGTGTCCGGGGGTGGAGAATGATGGGGGCGGAGATGCTCTTTCAGGTATACTGGACCAAGGCTGTTTAGGGCTTTAAAGGTCAGCACCAACACTTTGAACTGTGCTCGGAAATGCACTGGCAGCCAATGTAGATCTTTCAAGACTGGTGTTATGTGGTCTCGGCAGCCACATAACTGAATAGGCTTCCTCGAGAGAAAAGGGAAAACTTGACAGCTCGGTCCCTAACCCAGCAATTGATTGGGACCTCAATTTGTCATGGGTAACTTGTCCCACTGAATTCGTTGGGACATAACCTTGACTAACTTTTTATGCATTGGGATACATATATTTAAGAAGCACACCCCTGGCATTATAATTTTAACTGAATACTTTTGAAAATTGTCATATTTTTAATTGTACGTCACCCAGAAAAGTTTCAATATTGGCTGGCATATAGGTAACTATCAGAAATAAATATTCATCAGCAGGCACTACTTGCCCCGGTAACCCTGAAATTATATTGGTTACAAGAGTTACAAGTCCCCTGTCTGTTGCTACAGCTACACCACCTTTGCATAGAAACAGTGGAATACAATAACAATTTCTCCTCCCTTTTGGGAAGGGGTAATTACTACATAGCAGATTACACAGGAAAAGTAGCACGTTTCACAAGCACAGGTAAGTATATTGAAGAGCTGCGTGCAAATTCTCTTGTTCCTTTTTCAAATAGCTGTAAGCTAGCCACTCAAAACTGGTATACGACAACAGGGTCTTTTGTTGCTATCATCGTTTTTGTAAATTACCCTCAACATGCTGGAGATCAGGAATGGTTTGGGGCTATTTGACTCAAAAGCAGCAAACTATTATCCAGTGGAACACAGGGCTGGGAGTGTTCTCTCAAATATGCTGCCCCAACTATCCTCACAAATGAAGTCTGCAAGATAATAGGACACCAGGGCAGACACTAGACATCTGGTTAAATCCTTAGAACAACAACCAGGACTGCCTAAAAGGTTTGGACGAATCCCAAATCAGGAACTTCTCAAACATTACAACAATAGCAGAATTCTCAATTCTGTGGAAGGCTCTCTCTCTCTCTCTCTCTCTCTCTCTCTCTCTCTCTCTCTCTCTCTCTCTACCTTCCAAGTCCCAGACTGCAGAATCCGGGACCGGCAGCCGTGTGACACCGGAAGTTGTGCCGACGTAACTTCCGGTGTCGCTTTGCCCTTCTATGGGCACCAAAAATGGACGCCACCAGCTTCGAAAGTCGCTTGTACGCATATCAGGAAGTGCGGCGACGCAACTTCCGGTGTCGCTCCGCCCATCTATGGGCACCAAAAATGGCCGCCGCCGACACCGGAAGTCGCGTCTATGCACTTCCGGACATGCGTAGATGCGACTTTTGAAGCCAGCGGCAGCCATTTTTGGTGCCCATAGAAGGGCAAATCGAAAAGAAAAAAATGGCCACCGGCAGGAGAAAATAACGGAGAAAACGGGAGACGAAGTGATACGGAGGACCACCAGGAAAAGGTAAGTAAAAACGGGGTTTTCCCGGAGAAAACGGGGTACTTGGCAGCTATGCTCTCTCTCTCTCTCTCTCTCTCTCTCTCTCTCTCTCTCTCTCTCTCTCTCTCTCTCTCTGTACCTGTAAGGGTGACTCCCTACAAGGAGCCAGCCTTCATCATCCTGACGTCCTCCTCGCCCAGCACAGACAGGCAGCAGTGGGTCTGAAGCAGCCGGGGGGAGGGGAAAGACTTGGAGGGAGAGAGAAACCAGCGTGCGGAACAATGGGAAAGCTCGGGGGCGGAGAGATGCAGGCCAGGGCTCAGGGATGCTGGAGAGCCCTGCCACCGCCCGCTCAGGAAGGAGACTGAGAGGGCATCACTCCTTCCGGTGCAAGAGTTAAGGAGTGCACCACGACGCAGGTCAAGGGGGAGGCGTTTTGGGGTGCCCCGACTACTTTGCTGGCGTAAGAACAGATGTACGCCATTGCCGGATTCTGATTCGGAATGAGAGGTCATGTTTTCAGCTGTCTCTGCACTGTAAATACATTGCACAATAAAAGTCTATAAAGACAAACTGGACTCAAGCGGAGTTACTCTAGAGTAGCCACGACCACCCTCTGACAGTACCCCTAAACATTTTTTTAGAAAAAAAGCACTCTATCTCTCTGTGTGTGTGCTTTTTTCAGCTGGAACTCATCGGAACTCAGTTCTGGCACCTCTCAGGTAGGCACCATTGTCATTAGAATAGAACAAAACAAAGGAGGTATTCATGCTGAATTCCAGCACATCTTTTTCTAGAAAAATAGCAGTGTGTTTGTGTGTACACACATATACTTGCACTCCGGTGATGGCTATACAGATGAAATGGGGGTTACTGTGAAACAAGATGGAGTTTTTAGCTTCCCTGGGAGAATTCCAAGGTTTGCAGAAGTAGAAAAATATTCAGGAAGGACAAAGGAGGGGAACAACAAGAGCACAAAGAGGACTGAGCACGCCCAGTAGGCACAGAATGTCAAGTACCGTATCTGCTGGAAAGGAGTGGAAAACCAGTGGGGAGTGGAAGGGAAGAAAGCAGGGCTGGCTGGCATGGCAGTGTCAACATTGCATTGCAATGCAAGGGGGTCCACTTGTTTAAATCTACATTGTAGATGTGTTCTTCAGTACTAAAGTGGGGTGGTGGAGGTCATTCGCACTCATCCATTGCCCTGGAATTTCTTTAGTTTATATTAACTACCGGTACTGATCTGATCCTCTTTTGTAATGCAGAATTAAATGCAGAAGCTTCTAACAGTGGCTAGAAATATGAGACTGGACTCCTGGGCCCATATCATCAGATGTCTTAAGTTAAGAAATCTCTATTGGAAGTTAATGACATTATACTGATACAGGCTGGCTCCTGGATTCTATTTCTAGGTCAATTTGCTTTCTGACCTCTGGCAAGCCTTTCAGCAAATTAAAATGCACATGTAGTTTAAGTACTGTAATTTGCCTCAATCTACCTGGAAAGGACTGTATTTATTTTATAGGGGTCTTTCTTGAAGTTTAATTAACTAATGCTTTCAGAGTAATCCGAGACTTTCAGATGAACAATAAAAATGTTTTTCTTTTCGCTCCACAGTAGGTTCCCTTCTTTACTTTATGAATTTGTGAAGTAACATGTCTCCAGCACCCTGTCAGAAAAACTGTAATTTCTCAAAGAACCAATCATCCACATATATGTTCTTCAAAGCCTTCTGTTTCTAGAATTCATTTTTTTTTAAAAAAGAACGATTTACTTTGGCTAGAAACTATGCAGGAAATCAACTGATGCTAGCTCCTTGTAGGGCACAAGAGTGGCTCATTTCCAAGGGAGCCGGCGTATAGCTTCCAGATCATGTGGCCAGCATAACAAAGCCACTTCTGGTGAACCAGAGCAGCACACGGAAACGCCGTTTACCTCCCCGCTGTAGCGGTTCCTAGTTATCTGCTTGCATTTTGATGTGCTTTTGAACTGCTAGGTTGGCAGGAGCTGGGACCGAGCAACGGGAGCTCACCCCGTCACAGGGATTCGAACTGCTGACCTTCTGATCAGCAAGCCCTAGGCTCAGTGGTTTAACCCACAGCGCCACCTGGGCCCCCTGATAGGGAGCTAGATAGACTCAAAATGTGGATGCTTCCAGTGTTGTACCTTGCCCAAAATGCCTGTTCCAGAAGAAGGACCTCTTCAGTTCTTCCTCAGAGTGAGGCAAAATGAAGCAAGGTGGCATTTACTCTTTCCAGCCTTTTTCTCCCTTCTCCACATCACAGCATTGAAAGAGATTTCAAAACAGTGATAGTATTACATGCCTTCTAACACTTCGCTGTAGAAAACAGGGTTATTTATTTCCTCACACCATAATAACGGTCTTGGTTCAAAAAATTGCCTAAGTCATTTTTCTTTTAAAAAAATTCTCATTTTTTCTTTTTTTCTCACGCTTCTAGAAAATGAGTGAACTTATTCATTGCATTGAGGTTGTACCCTATGTGTGGACATAGTCCCACTCATGCAATATGACTTCCCCTTCCTCAACTTTCTTCACATGCCCCCCCCCAATCTGCTCTGGAGGGTCCCCACACAGGGAAGAGGAAGGAGAAGTTTCATTGTGCAACTGAGAGTCTGTTGTGGAAGCAGGACGACGGCACAGGATGCAACCCTTTGTATTCTGCTCTTCATCACAAGGCCACAGGGCAGCTTATAACACAATACAAAGTACACAATGCTAAAACAAATCTTGGTATAATCAACACTTCACCCATTTCAAAATGTCTCACATATCTGAAAGTAAACAACCTGTGTTCCTCTTACTCCATCTAAAGGCCTGCTGGAATCCACTCAAAGTAGGAGCTCGCCAGATCTCAAGGTGAGGGGGGGGGGTTCCCAAAAGGTGGGGTGTGGTCCCCACTAAGAAGGCCCCCTTCCAAGTCAACCATAATTCCACCACCAAAGGCACAAATAATAAGTCATCTTCTTTTCTTTAGTAGTGGACATACAAGGAAGACACTAGTTCCACATCCATGTGGAATTTCTACTCCCCACAAAGAGGTTGGTGAAGCTAGAGAGGCCATTTGCCCACAGCTCTAGACTGACGGTAGCCACTGTGCCCAGCACTGCTGCTAATTTTGCTCAGCATTCCTCTTTATACTTGTCCTTGCACTGGGCTGTTAAAATTGACAATTACATTTTCTTCCTTTAAGCATTTTTATTGTAGTGTTCAAACACACATTGGCTGTGGTTGCCCTTACTACATAAAATCAACAAACTGTACACATTCTCAGCCAGATTTTCTGGAAAGGCAATACGAAGAATATAGCAACTGTTTCTGCTATACTGAGACAGATAGTATGGTGCAGTTTGGGGGCTAGGACACATTTTTTTTGAAATAATATGGAGGGAGAAAGAGTACAAGAGGCATCGCTGTGTGAAAGAATGAGAGAAGGAGCATTCTCTGTCTGAGGTTCGATATAGCATTTACTGTAACTTGCTCTACTGCTCAACTGTGTGGATGAGAATATTGGAGCCGCATAGACAGAAAGCAGAGCTCCATAATAAGAGATACCTTGAGAGTGTTACTTGCAAGAGTGATACTTGCAAATAAAAAAATAAAAAATTGCTCTCAGCAACCAAATTCTGAACCTTCTTCAAAACCACTGTACCCAAATACCATTGTACCCAGCAGAAATCAATGATATCTCAGTTCATAACATGACATCCCTTCCCTGCTCTGAAAAGTTTCAGTAGGTCTCAAAAACCCACCACAGACTGTGGTTTCTATTCAGACCATATACCGATAAATCTTTCACCTTTTAACCTAAGATTTAGATCCTAAGATTTAAGGAGCATAGACTGGGAACTCAGGCTGGGTAAAGGTAAAGGTAAAGGGACCCCTGACTATTAGGTCCAGTCGTGACCGACTCTGGGGTTGCGCGCTCATCTCGCATTATTGGCCGAGGGAGCCGGCGTACAGCTTCCAGGTCATGTGGCCAGCATGACAAAGCCGCTTCTGGAAAACCAGAGCAGCACATGGAAACGCCGTTTACCTTCCCGCTGTAGCGGTTCCTATTTATCTACTTGCACTTTGAGGTGCTTTCGAACTGCTAGGTTGGCAGGAGCTGGGACCAAGCAACGGGAGCTTACCCCGTCACAGGGATTCGAACCGCCGACCTTCTGATCAGCAAGCCCTAGGCTCAGTGGTTTAACCACAGCACCATATTTAAGGAGCATAGACTGGGAACTCAGGCTGGGAGAACTTGCCAATTCTTTAAAAAGAGACCTCAAGAGTTTCCATCTAACTGTATTCCAGTATAGGAATTTTGTTTCCTTTCCAGAGGCATCTTTTTTTGGGGGGGGTTTGTCTCTTACAGAGATACACTGCTTGATAGATGAACCACCAGGAAGTAACTCAGCACAACAGCAGAGTATGAGAAAAAATAAACAGATATCTCCATTTATAAGCAAGCTTCTGGGGTTTGTCTGCCGGGGGGTGGGGCAGAAGCACAAATGGGCAGGGCAACAGATGTGGGACATGCACAGCAGGAGATACATTTGAAATGTAAAAACCAGAGCTTTCTACACCCTCACCCCACATCTCTCCATCCCTCATCCAGGCAAGCAAGTCATCATCACAGTTGAAGGATACCTAGAATCAGAGAACTGTTGAGTTGGAAGAGAGCACAAGAGTCTTCTGGTCCAACCCCCTGCGATGCAGGAATCCTTGGCTCAACATAAGGCTTGAACCCATGACCCTGAGATTAAGAGTCTCCTGCTCTACCAACTGAACTATTCCAGCACTCCAGGAGGAAACACTCAAGAAGGCTGTACAGAGTGGGGTTGGTGAGGAGGCCTGAGGATGGAGGAGTTGGTCTGGGAAGAGGCTTGAGGGCCAGATTCAGCCCTTGGGACTGAGTTCCTCCTCTCCTATGGCAAGAAGCCCCCTCTCCTCCTCTCCTCATATGGCAAAAAGCTAGAAATCAGGAACAAGATTAATTCTCAGTGACTGGGGTCACTAGAGGCCTGAAGCAAATTTGGCCAGCAGCTTCAACACTGTACTTGTATAAAGGAAGGGTTGTAATTCGATCCTATGAGAAAAAGAGGTACACTTTTGCAGGGAGGAAATCCAGATTGCGCATATAATAATAATAATAATAATAATAATAATAATAATAATAATAATAATATATTTATACCCCACCCATCTGGCTGGGTTTCCCCAGCCACTCTGGGCGGCTTCCAACAGAAGAATAAAATAATCGATTAAAGATTAAAAGCCTCCCTAAACAGGGCTGCCTTCAGATGTCTTCTAAAAATCTGGTAGCTGTTTTTCTCTTTGACATCTGATGGGAGGGCATTCCACAGGGTGGGCGCCACCACCGAGAAGGCCCTCTGCCTGGTTCCCTGCAACTTGGCTTCTTGCAACGAGGGAACCGCCAGAAGGCCCTCGGTACTGGACCTCAGTGTCCGGGCAGAACGATGGGGGTGGAGACGCTCCTTCAGGTATACTGGACCGAGGCCGTTTAGGGCTTTAAAGGTCAGCACCAACACTTTGGACTGTGCTTGGAAACGTACTGGGAGACAATGTAGATCTTTCAAGACCGGTGTTATGTGGTCTCGGCGGCTGCTCCCAGTCACCAGTCTAGCTGCCGCATTCTGGATTAGTTGTAGTTTCCGTGTCACCTTCAAAGGTAGCTCCACGTAGAGCGCATTGCAGTAGTCCAAGCGGGAGATAAATAGAGCATGCAGATATGTTGAATGCAAATGAGGACCAAACTAGATACAATGTTAAATAACAGTGTAAATGTAATTAACATGCAAGTTTGTTTAGAAATAGTGACAGTAGCTGTGAAAAGGGGCTGAACAGCAGCAGAATTTAAGGAGATTATTGAAGAGTTTAACCCTTTTCACCACCCCTGCAGCTGCTGTTTATTTTCCTTTGCATTCACACACTTAACATAATTTATGCTTTCACCATGATACCCTTGGGAATGTGATGGGGCTGTTATACGATTCCTTGTGGACCCCAGAAAATGCAGAGAACAGATCAAGGTAGGGTATGGTTTTACTAAAACAACTTTGGTATCAACAAGTACTTAGATTGAGGCTGCCAGAATATTTCATAGATGTCTGACCTGGTCTCATTTGTCCACAGAGAGAGAGAGTGTCCTAAGTAAAGCTTGGGTTAGAGCTGCTCCAGGTTCTGGTATGTTAAAACCGCCAGAACAACATGGGTGGATTTCTGCACATTACAGTTGTGTGGGGTGCCATTGAGTGTGACTCTGATCATTGCTGCACATTAATTACTACATTTGTAGGCAGATTTCAGTGTCTGAATAAAGCTCAAGTGAATTTATTTGAACTAATTCGTCTGAAGTAGGTGGGAGGTGTGGGGTCATAACTTCAAGTGACAGGCAGGACCTAAATGTCTTGTGGATTTTCAGAAGCTGGCAAATATCAGGTACAATGATCCAAGTCCCACAAAATCCCTGGGGAGAAGTCTTCCTAGCAGGCCCTTTCTGGCACGTATTCCTACCAGCGTCTAAAGATCTAGGATACTTTATGCAGCCTTGCAGTGATTACTATATTATTTAAATAATAAACCATCAAAGCCTTTTCCAATTAGCATTTTATAGTGAGCCTTTTTTTCCCTGGCAGTGAATCCATAAAGGATCATTAGCGTACAGCTGCTGTCCCACTACTGCCATAACTAGCTAGATGAAAATTTCCAGTCTGTTTTTGTGTGCATGGTCACTGCACCAAGACTGTGCTAAATAGGGCTTGTAATGAGTTATTCCTCCTTGCTGCCTTTGGTTCTCCGATGGTTTAAAGTTTACTTGATCTATTTGCACTATTTGAGTCTATTGATCCCAAGTACTTCTTTACTGTCTGCAAGAGCATATTGTCTCTTCCCCGCCCCCTCCACTTACTGAGCATAGCTGGCGTGCTTTTGGGTGTTCTTGTTATTTCCTCCTGCCTTTTTCACTCTCGCCATCATCAGTATTATCTTCTCACCTGTTATCCTTTTTGTAATTCTCCAGAGTTTAAAACTTTAAGCTGCAATTTAAAAAAGCCATCTCTATATGCCTGTCCACGGACCCAGGTGGTGCTGTGGTTAAATCACTGAGCCTAGGGCTTGCTGATCAGAAGGTCGGTGGTTCAAATCCCTGTGACGGGGTGAGCTCCTGTTGCTTGGTCCCAGCTCCTGCCAACCTAGCAGTTTGAAAGTGCGTCAAAATGCAAGTAGATAAATAGGAACCGCTACAGTGGGAAGGTAAACGGCGTTTCCATGTGCTGCTCTGGTTTGCCAGAAGCGGCTTTGTCATGCTGGCCACATGACCTGGAAGCTATACGCCGGCTCCCTCGGCCAATAATGTGAGATGAGTTGGTCACGACTGGACCTAATGGTCAGGGGTCCCTTTACCTTCACCTTTATGCCTGTCCAAATGTTAAAGCAAGGAAAGTCTGATCATGGGACCTCATTCTTTGGGCGGAAGACACAGGTGGCAATGGTTGACTCCAGCCTAGAGAAACACACCTTCAGCATGGATTTGCCAACACATTCGTTCAAATTGCAGCTCTGTATAATTTGTGACACACACCGCGCAGTGCAACACATCAGCCATATATTGTAGCTCGCCAGCTAGAAGCAACTTACAGTTCCAAAAGCAGACAGCAAAAACAGGAGGTTCATAAAATCTTAGATTTGGAAAGAGCCCAAGGGTCATCTAGTGCAAACCCCTGCAATGTAGGAACCTCAGCTAAAGCATCCATGACAGATGGCCATCCAACCTCTGCTTCAAAACCTCCAAGGAAGGAAAATAGAAAAAAATTCCTTCAGTAGCACCTTAAAGACCATCTAAGTTTTTATTTTGGTATGAGCTTGCATGCACACTCCCAAAGGAGACTGTTCCACTGCCAAACAGCTCTTCCCATCAGAAAGTTTTTCCAAATGTTTAGTTGGAATCTCCTTTCTTGTAACTTGAAACCATTGGTTCAAGTTCTGCCCTCCAGAGGAGGAGAAAACAAGCATGTTTCCTCTTCCATGCAACAGCCCTTAAGATATCTGAAGATTCATTGGCAAACTGTGAGCCCTCCATGTTTAGGGATCCATTCTGGCCTGGTGGTTCATACTCTTTACAGCCATTGCAGGTCTTACGTGATTCCAAATGAGAACCAAGCTCAGGTTTCCCACACACATTTGGATGTTTCCAGACTGAGGATTTTCATGCAATAACCACCCACTGTAAGCTATAACACTTCAACAGTTGCACCCCTTATCATTGCTTCATCAGCCTTCGGCCACTTTTTTACAGGACAAAGTGGAAACCTAGTGTGAAACTCCTTGTTGTTGTTTAAAAGTGGTCAGAAAAAAACAGCCCAATCAGTGATCTTCCCAAAACAGGAATGCTGTGGGTTGCATCCAATACTGTCACAAGAGACCAGGGCCCTGCGGGATTTGACATCTTTCTGCAGGGCCTGCAAGATGGAGCTGTTCCGCCAGGCCTTTGGTTGGGGTTCAGTCTGACTCCCCTTTCCCCTATAAGAACTTGCATGAAAGCGGTCTCCCAACTTGTTCTCACAGGCACATATAAGATCAGCATATACAGTTGGGGCTGGTGAGCATTTAAGGTCCCCAACCCTAATCTTTGGGTTGCCATCTCATTAGATTTTACTCTGATTCTGATTTAATAATAAAATAATAATAATAATAATAATAATAATAATAATATTTAATAATAATAATTTATTGCTATATATACCCTGCCCATCTGGCTGGGTTTCCCCAGCCACTCTGGGCGGCTTCCAACAAAATATTAAAATACAGTACTCCATCAAACATTACAAGCTTCCCTAAACAGGGCTGCCTTCAGATGTCTTCGAAAAGTCTGGTGGTTGTTGTTCTCTTTGACATCTGGTGGGATGTATTTTAATTGATTGCTTGATTTTCTCTTGATGTGTTATATAACTGATGTTTTATATAATTGATTTTAGCCGCGCTGAGCCCGGTTTTGGCTGGGGAAGGCAGGGTATAAATTTATTATTATTATTATTATTATTATTATTATTATTATTATTATTATTCTGCTCACAAAACAGTCTTCCTCTCAGTCTACAGAACTTCCATTTTCCCTCTCCCTGACAACTCCCCCCACACCCTCAAAATCTGCCCCAGAGGGTTGAGGGATTCTCCAGAGAGCAGATTGGGGCGGCAAGGGTGGGGGGGGTGGGGGCAACACTACATTATATACAGCTCCCTGAAAGTCGCCTTCCCTAGCCATGCAGTAGGGCTTCTCCTAGTTTTAAAGGAAGAGGGAAGAGATAATTCTGGATTGTCCTTAAAGGAGCAGTGCACAGTTATTTCACTGCACCCCTAAATGCTACATACTGATTCTTAATGAAAAGCAGTGCAGACTTTAAAAATTTTAGTACAGGCTTTTTGTGTGTTTGTCGCAATGCCTGCTAGTACAGATTATCAGCAGCTATTCTTTGTGCTCGCACCCATGGTACTTTATATATGACTACGGGCACCTCGTAGTGAGGAGGAATTAAAGAACCTTTTAATGAGGGTGAAAGAGGAGAGCGCAAAATATGGTCTGAAGCTCAACATCAAAAAAACCAAGATCATGGCCACTGGTCCCATCACCTCCTGGCAAATAGAAGGGGAGGAAATGGAGGCAGTGAGAGATTTTACTTTCTTGGGCTCCTTGATCACTGCAGATGGTGACAGCAGTCACGAAATTAAAAGACGCCTGCTTCTTGGGAGAAAAGCAATGACAAACCTAGACAGCATCTTAAAAAGCAGAGACATCACCTTGCCGACAAAGGTCCGTATAGTTAAAGCTATGGTTTTCCCAGTAGTGATATATGGAAGTGAGAGCTGGACCATAAAGAAGGCTGATCGCCGAAGAATTGATGCTTTTGAATTATGGTGCTGGAGGAGACTCTTGAGAGTCCCATGGACTGCTAGAAGATCAAACCTATCCATTCTTAAGGAAATCAGCCCTGAGTGCTCCCTGGAAGGACAGATCGTGAAGCTGAGGCTCCAATACTTTGGCCACCTCATGAGAAGAGAAGAATCCTTGGAAAAGACCTTGATGCTGGGAAAGATGGAGGGCACAAGGAGAAGGGGACGACAGAGGACAAGATGGTTGGACAGTGTTCTCGAAGCTACGAACATGAGTTTGACCAAACTGCGGGAGGCAGTGCAAGACAGGAGTGCCTGGCGTGCTATGGTCCATGGGGTCACGAAGAGTCGGACACGACTAAACGACTAAACAACAACACAACGGGCACCTCACCCCACCCCCCAAGCACTTTAGAATTTTTACCCAATGTAAGATTTTTAAACTCTAATGAAGGCTTCAACTTAGCAAAACTTTCAGTGTTTTCTTGAATTTAAACAAAAGTTTTTGCAGACTCATGTGGAATGTACCAGTTTAAGTGCAATGGTACTTACACACACACACACAATTTGGGAAATTGTAGTTTGGAGAAGGTCTTGGAAATTATTTGTTCTATTGCCCCTAAGCCAGCCTCATAAAATTGCATGTTCCTTGCTGGGAACAATAATTGTTAATTCCGTTTAACTCTGCGCTGTAGCCTGTGTGTCTGTTTCATCATACTTAGTAAAAAAACAGATACCATCAAGAAGCAATGAACTGTTCTCTGGTAGACTGTGGCAATCACAATATCCTATTACACTTCAGAGTTATATTGTGATTACATTTGTTTGTTTTAGATTATCCATCCTTTTTATAGCTCTTCACTGCTTTCCAGATTGTTATTTATTTATTTATTTAACAGTTTATTTCCTCAGGATTGGCTGATACACCTCAGGGAGAAAAGTCTGAGAAAATCACAATCTCTTTATTTGGGTTTTTACATTAGCAAGACAAAGACACAGGATATACTATTTCATTAAATTACAACAGCCTGTGGAATTCTGCTAAAGCAGTGGAGAAATGTGGCAAGAAAATGACCCTCCTTGACAAACTGCCCTTCCTGGCACGAATAGCTTTGAAGTGTTGAGAGCCATTAAGGAACACACACTGAGAACACACAGCAGACATTTGGTGTAAGCTCTTAAGTGCACACCTTAGGAACAGATTCCCCCCCCCTGTCCTTTCTCTAAGGAAGGAGGTGCTCTGCAGGTGACCTGTTACAGAATGAAATGTCCATCAAATGTACTGTTGAAAATCAGTGGGAGCAAGTGTCTGAGGGATGTCGCAGAGCATTTAAGGCTATCAGCTGATGAAAGGGCAAAGGAAACTACTTTTAAAACATTGCAGGATTCCTAAGTTTGCTCAGATGTCTTCTACAGCAGCTCATTTTTTTAAGAGAAAGCATGCTTCAGGACGGCCAATTCTGGGGCATGTTATAAAGGATCGGATCCATTTCAAGTGAGCTTTCTTTCCTCTTATGTATTGAAAGTTGGGCGTTTACTGGCTTTACCAACCAAATAGTTACCCCTGAAAAATTCCCAGAAAATCATTGAGAAAGTTTGAAAGGTGGTCAAAGTCATGGGAAAAACAGTGTGTCTTCTCCATTTGGTTTTATTTTCCTCTTTCCTCCCAAATGAATAAATAGAAAATTATTTCCATGAAGAAAATGAATATGCCAACATCACAAAAAAATCTCCAGTACTAAAATAAGGCAGAAATAAAGGAAAGATCTCATGAGAAATGTTCAAATATCATTGGTGGGGGTGGGGAAAATAAATTTACTCTTTTGTGTATGATGCCTCTAAACACTTTGTGTTACACTTCATAGACAAGCTACAATGGTGCATGGAATATCCATGTGTGTCTCAATCCACTGTATTGGGATGAAGGATGTGATATACTATGGTGTAAGGAAATTTCCCACAAACAGAAATCCTAATTCAGGTTTTCTGCACAAGAAATAGACAGAAAAGGTGAGGCAGCCCACTCTCCTCTCCTGTAGCTCTTAATCCAATTGCTTGCCTAAGTAGGTATCCTGCCAGCAGAATCCTCTTCCAAAACCTTGTCCATCTGCAAATGAGAGAAGCCCTTCCATTGACAGAGGCATGGCAGCAATCTTTCCTTATTAGGTGGGGCCAGGGAAAAGGAGAATACAGTGAGCTCCCTGCTCACTCTTCCATTCATAGAGTGTGCTAACTTACGGGTTGTGTAAAGGTCAAGTGAACAGAAAAATTAATAAGAACACCAGGAACTAAGTGAGTGAGAAAAAAAAGACACAGTAAACCAGGGAATACCAAAAGATTTAAAGCAAACAAAATGCTGTAATGAAGAAATTAAAAATTGAGATTCTTTTCTCAAAAATTCCATTTTACTCTTGTATTGCGACAACAATAGGAAAAAAAAAACAATAACAGGTTTAGAAACTGTGTCAAAGCACATTACAATACAACAACAGCCAAGCATTTCAGGAGTGGAGGAAAAACAACTATCTTGTTGAAATCAATGAAATTGTGTCATTAAATTTGTGAAACATTTACTGCACAATAGACTTTTCTTAAACTTATGAAATGTTTGATAAACATACAAGAAAGCGTTCTCAATGGTAGGTTCACAAAATACCTTTTCAACAATAAGCCCCCCAGTCCTGCTCTACTAATTGTAATGACTGCAGGATAAACAAACTCTTACCTCTTAAAGCAGGCAAGCAAATAGGCTTATTTATTGTTGGCTGTGTAGAGAACACAACAGACGCAAAAAGGAAGAGCCAAAGAAATACCAAGAGATGGAGTCTGAGGGCTCACCTACACCTCCAGCCACAGTTTAGCACTGAATTGGAACAACGTGCAAACAGGCTTTCCTTTCCATGGATACAAAGTTCTAATACTTAACTCTTCAAGAGTCATGCTGCTAAGCAAGTGATTCTTTTCAGGGTCACTTATGTAACTATAGGGTGTTTGTGATCATGAAAACCCACCCTTAGTCAAGAAAGTCTCAAGTAAGCAGACTTTATGGGAATTCTCCCAGATGAGACTTTTGCCTTTTTTTCGCTCATTTTTTTTGAGGCACTTGTATTCTTAAGTTGCTCCTGTTATGAAAACAAGCTGTTGTGCTTGAAATGGAAGTTGCCATTGTTGGTCGTGTCACAATATTATGCTTAATTTTTCCAAAATTTCCAGAAGGAAAAGAAAAAATCCCATGGGGGAGGGCAACAACTCTGGAGGCGAAATATATGCTTGTGCCACTGCCTGGCTATGGGGCTGTTAGGAGCCAAGCCATTGTGTTGACATGAATTAAAATTACACGTTTGATGAAAAATTAATGAATTCAATATATTGAATTTACAGTGCAATCCTGTGCTTACTTACTCAGAAATAAATCCCACCTCTTTAGTGGGGCTTGTTAAAGTGCATTTAAGATAGCAGCCTTATATATGGGTGCTTTAGTTGAGATTCCTGTAGGGGAGCTTCTTGGGCTTGATGACCCTCCCAACTTCCACAAGTCTATGATATTTGTTTACCCAGTTGTTTCATACTAACTTATATCACACACACCTGCTTTAATTATTATATAGCTACCCCACCAGTAAATATTGCATGGATAACTCAACACCTTCCACATGTGCTGCATCAGGAGGATTTTGGGTATCAAATGGTAGGACAGAATTCAAAACAAAATTGTGCTCTCCCAAGCCCACCTTCCCACTTCTGTCTTAATAATAATAATAATAATAATAATAATAATAATAATAAATTTTTATTTATACCCCGCCCTCCCCAGTCAAAAACCGGGCTCAGGGCGGCTGACACCAACAGAACCACAATAAAACATAAAAACAATTAATTAAAATACAGATTAAAATACAGTATTAAAATTTAAAGTGCAGCCTCATTTCAAGTAGGCCATAAGTGGCTGACACCAACAGAACCACAATAAAACATAAAAACAATTAATTAAAATACAGATTAAAATACAGTATTAAAATTTAAAGTGCAGCCTCATTTCAAGTAGGCCATAAGTGGCTGACACCAACAGAACCACAATAAAACATAAAAACAATTAATTAATTAATCTTAGTGATGTCTATGCTAGCTTGGTCATGTCCACCGAATGGAAGATGGTAGGATCCCCAAGGACATATACTCTATGGGGAGCTGGCTTCAGGTACCACTGGCAAACGAACTCTGTGTTACAAAGATGTCTGCAAACATGACTTGAAGGCTGGCAATATCAACCCTACCATGTGGGAATCCCTTTCAGGCAAACACAGTGCCTGGAGAAAGGCAGTCAGGTTGTAGGTGAAATGACCGCTGGGAGGGGCACAGAGAGAAGAAATGCCATGGTGCATCTGACCCAGCACAACCAGACACCTTCATCTGCCCTAGCTGCAACAAAACATGTCCCTCCTGTATCGTTCTCTCCTGTACCTTCCAACATCTTGACCTCACTCCCAAAGGCACACTCCTCCATTGTCTCCATAGTCAGAGTGATGCAAACAAAACTGGCCATTCCACTAACATATTTCCCACTATGTCATTCCTCCGTTGCCCACTTTTGAGTTAGAATATATCCCTATATTAAGTTCGTTTATAGCATGATTCAATCCTTCCTCCCATAATAAAGGCCTTTTCCACCCTTTTCCTACCCTGAACTGAGCCCTGCACAACCTTTGATGCACAAAATGGGTGGGTGGCAGCCTAGTAGAGATGTACAGTGGCCCACCATAGATTCAGCTGTCCTCCTGTTTTTGCCACCTGTTTAGAGTGCAAAAATAGTGAAGCTGTGAGATGCCTGGCTGGCCACATGTTTTTTTCTTGGTGGGCCACAAGTTTTGCTGGCTTGCTATAGATTAGGCATGTCCAACAGGTAGATCGTGATCTACCGGTAGATCACTGGACGTCTGTGGTAGATCACCGGTAGATCAGTGGCTCCCCCCAAAGAAGCTAAAAAACTTTGGCTCCCCTAAAACAGCTCAACATCTTTGCCCTGCACCCTTAAAATGACCTGAACCATCAAAAACAGGGATTTCCTTCCTAAAAAAAGTTCAACAACTTTGACCTGAACCACCCAAAAAGGGGGTAGATCACTCCCAGTAGATCACAGTCTCTTGGAAGTTAGCCACCCCTGCTATAGATCATCAAACTTTCACTGAAAAGTTTAGTGTTTTGCTGCTCTTCATCATTATACATTTTCCATTCAGCCATCCATACTTTTATTTGCCTGCCATAAATATTTCAGAAGATACTCCCCCTTTTGCTATAATAATGAATGAATTTGAAAAATCATGCCATTTATATACAGGCATAAATTAAAGTTTGATCCATAAGCTGATATACAATGCTTTGACTTCCCTCCAGTTCAGCTCCAGCTCACTTTTTGTTCCTTTGGCCAAATTCCTCTCTGCTCCCTTCCAAGCGAATTAAAGAACACCAGAGGATTCACCCCAGATCAGTGGAAGGCTTCCTCATCTTCGACTATGCATTAGCAAATTCTGACAAAACTTCTATTTACCTGATTAAAGAGAACTTCTTTTCCTCTCAATTAAGATTCGCTTAATAAAGATTCATCAACGTGCCTGCTTATTGAGCCAACTCCAGTTTTTGGCTGATGCTGTCCGTCTTGTGTCAAAGCCTTTCTTAGGCAGGCCCTTGAAATAGTTATTCATATGTGTTAAATGTTTCAAGAAGATGAGATAATTTATATTATTAGCTGGCTCCTTGCCCAACAGGGTTTTTCATAAGCTCCAGCTGGTAGGAAATTCTGCTGCCAGCTTGCTCCTGAAAAGTGGGGGGTTCGACAATTTTTACCCTATTGAAAACTTTGCACAGATGGCTGGTTAACCAATGCACTGATTGCTATACGAACTTCTTTAGTGATAGGGTACTTAATATTACATTGATCCACTGCATCAGTATTCCTTTTAACAGCCGCTAGTCATTCTGCTAAATTCCACTTGACATTGCCCTAACATTGATTTGCTGGTTTTACTGTGACAATGATTTAGATAGTATTTTTCAACTGAAAAGTCTCAGTGTATGTATGCAAGTCTCTCAGGCTGCAGCTGTGAGTCATGAGCTAAATACACCCATGTGTTTTGGAACTGGCCACAAGGTCAATAGTCGAATGGGCATTTTGAAAAATTTCTGTGGAGTGACATGTTGTCAGGGTTCTTTCGTGAACCCAGAGATTCGGCTGATTTTATTTCCTATGGATATATAACAAACAGATGTTGATATGAGGATCAGGTGTTGGACGGGCTGATAGTTCTGCAACTTGCTGCAGAAATTACCCTTACCCATTCATCATCTTGACAAGTAAATGCACAATGCAGAAATAACTTCCAGAGAAGCTCCATCACCTGATTTTGGCTATTTGGAAATACGTTTATGGTAACTGATGATAATAATTTGCATAGAATATGAAGTTCTTTTCAGTCATAAGTCTTAATGACCATTCCATTTATCTTAACATGCAAGTCCATAAACGATTTAGGACCCAGATACCTGCATTAAGAGATGTAGGAGAGTCTGCCCTGGTAATCCCACCACTGAGTTATGTTTCATGCGTAATTATTCAGGAATGGCCCTTTTTATTACTGAAGCCTTGGTTATGCAACACCTTCTCCGCTGAGTGATGGCTTGTACCATCTCTGTTTTTCTATGCCAGCTGAAACTCCATCTATAGGCCCAGGTTTCTGTGATATCTTTGACATGACTATATGACTGTACTGATGCTGTCTGTTTTATATATGTTTTGTTATATTTAAATTGTTTTTAGATGCTTTTATTGCTTCTAGGGAAATGCCATGGGATTATTGTATGATGAAAAATGTGATATAAATGATCTTAGAAAATGAATTGCACCAGAGTTTTCCATTCTGCATTTAATCTCAGGTTTTTTCCCCTTTGGTCAATTTATCTGTTGGGGGGGGGGATTGTCAGAATCACTATGTTCTGGAAACTGATATATTCTGCACTTCAATATCATGTTTGTCTCTGTGCAAAAACCAGGACCTAAGGATGAAATTCTAAATTCATTCACTGAAATACTTACTGGTAAGCAAACAAGTACAGGCCTTGAAAGGTTTTCCTCTTTTTGTGAGCAAAGATTGTCTTATATTGTGATGGGTGACATTGCCTGCCACAGAGAAAGGCAAAATTCAGATGCAACTCTTAGGGACTGGGTGGGGCAAGTGGTTCTGGTTTGGGGAAAGTGTCCTCACGGGCCAAATTAGGACCACTGTCGGGGCTAATTAGGTCCACTGGATGTGTTCATATAGAGCACAGGGCCACACTTATTGGAAGGGAATAAAATGGAGAATTTGGGGGGTTAGTATGAAGTCCCATTGATCTGAATGTGTCTATGCATGACTAGGTTAAAATCCAATCCAGACATACCATAGGGCAGACATCAAAATTTGCAAAGGGAATTTTTTTAAAATGTTTTTTATTTATTTCAATCATTAAAATCATACAAATAAGACATAGATATTCATTTACAAGAAAGTAGAAAAGAAGAAATAACAACAACAAATCATAATTATATACAATGTTTTTCACCTCTAAAAAAAGAAGAAAGAAAAAAAGATTTATTTATTTATTTATTATTTTTTGGAATTTTCAATGGTGTGTATTTATCTCTCCCTAAATGAACATGCCTTTCAACAGCCTTTCCTCAATATAGCTTGCAATCATACTACTAAGAAAAACAATTTTCAATAAATTTTCATTTTAGTGTCTGAAATGTCTGAAAGGCTTTCCTCAACCCACCAAATAAGTCAAGAGCACAGCACCCCCAAACTGTCTTTCAATTGTCGCTACATCATATGACAAACTTTATTTACACTGCTGGAATAGAAAATAACCCAAAGAACATGATAATTGGTTATCCATGCATCATAAATTTATCTTTCTTACTGAGGACTTTTATTTTATTTTTTAAATAGAAAAATTTCTTTTGTCTGAAGCTACTGCACTTCAGCAATACATAATCTGTCAATGTTTTTGCACCCTGCTGTTAACAAAGATGAGTTTTTTCTTTTTTCTTCTTTTCATAAGAGCATTTCACTTTCTATGATTCTCCGCCCAAAGCTTTCACTTTGAAGCTGAACCCCCCCCAGTAAAAAACCATTTTATTTTTGTGTAAACACAATCTTAAAAACTATTCCTAAATCATGTTGCCTTGCTTGACCAAGGCAGCAACAAAAGGATTGTAAGGAAATACTTTCATTACTTTGAGGAAAGGCAACAACATAACGGTCATAACCCATTGTTCAGAGTTTTGTTCAAAATGCATTATTTGCTAGGCAGCATCTTTTAATGGTAACCTTTCACCTATAAAAGCAGCCATTAGTCTAATTTTAGTGATAATAGCATAGAAAAATATGATCCATTTTACACTCAGGTTTGGGAAGAAACAGGCTTTTACGAAGCACTTGACTCTTGCTTCCAATGAATATCCGAAACCGAAATTCTGAAATAAATGAATAGCTTATTGCTCAGCAGAAGCATTAGAAGAATTCTGAGGGAAGCAAAGAAAAAAAGTTGCAGTATGATTTGCAAAATCTCTCAAGCTTCTAATCATCTGGGACCCGAGGAAACATTAATTCAGATTGTGAGTTGTGTTGAGCTGGGTGGAAAGAAATGTGTGTGCATATCATATGCCATTTGCCTCTCCCCAGCATTGCATGTCCAGGATACATAAAGCAACTCTCCATACAACGGGGAGCTGATAATATTTGGAATAAGAGTTGCTAGTACAATGGTACCTCCGGTTACGAACTTAATTTGTTCCGGAGGTCCGTTCGTAACCCGAAACCGTTCTTAACATGAGGCGCGCTTTCACTAATGGGGCCTCCCACTGCCGCCGCCGCTGCGCGACTTCCACTCGCATCCCATTGCAAAGTTTGCAACCAGGGGTATCTACATCCGGGTTAGCGGCGCTTGTTACCTGAAGCATTCGTAAGGAGGATGGTGCTGTAAATATTAACAGGTGGTTATTCTGAAGTGAATTTGGAGATAGATGTCATGGACTGGTTGGACATAGAGGAGGGGTGGGAGGAACCACCAAGGGAAGAAGTCTCAGGGCCCAAGGAGTGGTGTGGGATGACAAAGAGTGATCACAGGGATAAGAAGGCAAAGACTGGGAAGAGGAGATGTCCGAAGCTGAAGGGGTAGCAGGGCGTAGTGAGGTGGGAGAGTCTGTGGCAGAGACATAGCTGCCAAGTCTCCCGTTTTCCCCGGGAAATCCCCGTTTTTCCAGCTGTTCCTAGCTGAAAAACGGATTTTTTTGTTTCCCCCCGGTTTATTCTGGCGCAGCGGCCATTTTGGAACTGGGCAGAGCATGCTCAGAAGAGACTTTTGATGCTGCTCTGCCCAGTTCCAAAATGTCTGCAGTGTAACTTCTGGCGCGGTGGCCATTTTGGAACTGGGCAAAGCAGCATCAAAAGTCACTTCTGAGCATGCTCCACCCAATTCCAAAATGGCGGCAGCGCTACTTCCGGTCTGCTATTTCCGGCCCGGTCCCTTATTTCTCTGACAGCAACTTGGCAGGTATGGGCAGAGAGAAGTCTAGAATCAGAGGCAGCAGCTGAAGCAGCTGAGTGGGAAGAAGGAGGTCGAGAGGCAGAGCTGAGTCAGGCAGGTCATGGGTGTCTTTCTCCCCTACTGCCCCCCCCCTGACTCCCAGAACCAGGAGAGGTATGAAACGGGAGCAGCAAAGACAGGTCGCAAGCAGACGCATCCTCTGATTGCTTACAAGAAACCCTGGAGTGGAGGAGACATAGATGGCTGTGGGGAGGTGGGGACTTTTAATCTTGGCAACTGATTTGGTGGAGCAGAACCTGCAGGGCCTGAGCTGCTGTGCTCATTAGGTCTGAAACACAGCCAAGTCTGTGAAGATTGTGTTTCGCTAATAAAGAGTTAACTCCAGATTTGAACTGTGTGATATGCTGGCAATATCAGCCCAAAATAAAGATAAAGTCTATTCAAAGAGGAAGAAAACAATGAGTTTTGAATGAGCATTGGGGCACCCACCCATCCGTCATATGCGCCCAATCCCCACAGCCTATGCATTCTCCTGGCTTTACCACATACTGGTGCACCATCCGTTCTCGCCATGCACACCTGAGGGAATCCTTCCTTCCTAAATTATGTGAATAATGTGACTTGCTGTCTTTGGCTTTGGGAAGGGGAACATTTAGGGGACTAGCCAGGCCCCCCTGGTCCACTGCCATGCATGCATAATGGCTGCCTCAAATACAGTCATACTTCTTGTTCCGTTTGCTTCATGTTGCGGCTTTTCGGGCTGCGAAGGGTATACTTCTGGGTTTCGCCGCGCATGCGCAGAAGCATTCTGCGTGCTTTACGCATGTGTAGAAGTGCTCAAATGGGCTCTGCGCTTGCACAGAAGTGCCGCTCTAGTTGCAGACTTTTCGGGGTGCGAACGAGTCTGCAACTAGAGGTAGCACTGTAGCTGTGCCTCAGCTTAACTGAAAAATGAGTCTTAGGTTTTCTTTTCGGATTGAAGCCGGTTTGATGGGAAACACACCAGACAGCAGCATTTCTCAAGGAACTACAAGCTAGCTCTACATCATTGGTAACTGTGTGTGCATGAATCCAAAAGCCAGTGGTGGAAAGCATAGAAGCCAGAAGAAACGGTAATGTGTACACAGCCAAAGACTGTGTATTTTCTGACACTGGAAGTCTGCAAACATCCTTCTTTTTGAGGGTTGAAGGGAAACAATGTTTTCTGACACTAGTGAGATGGGCGCTATGTGCTGGCAAAATGAAATTCTTTCACATGTTCACCAGACAATGGCAAGGAAAGACAAATTGCTGTCTCCTTTTAACTGAAGATATAAAACATCCATAAACTCCACAATGGCACTTTGATGTTTATTATTATACCATCTTCTCCACTTTATACAACATTTCATAATTATGACATCAATTCATATCAAGTGCCAAATCATTCAGGGAACAACATTATGAAAATCAATAGCTTCAGTTCATAACTCTTTTTGTCTAGAAGTATAAACCTTCAAAACCCCCATGTTTCAAAAATCACACCATAATTACTGTGCAGTGTGGTATGAGAATAACCACTGAACAGATATTAAATTACAGCTTGCTGCCTCAAAACCCTAATAAAGCGTCTGTAGATCGATATATGAACTACAGTCCAGATAAGAAAGAAAACATGCTTATTTCCTATTTTGAAGAGAAGGAAATGCTTCCACAACACCATAAGTAGTAAATCATAACGTTTAAGATGGTGTTTGAACTTCAGATAGAGAATTATGTTATAACCATTGTTAAAAACGAGAACTTTCAAATGCAGACTGGAAAGAAGAAAAAGCTATTTACAGAAAGCAGGTCCTCCCTACCAAGAGGGCACGTGTTGCTGTGGGACCTGGCAACCTGACCCTGTGTTGTGGGTGGGAACATTGGAGCGGCCGCAACACCCTATTGGTGGTCCCTCAATCTTGGGAGCAATTGGGCCTGAGGGACACCAGTCAAAGCGATCGAGGGGCCACTATTTAAGCGCTGCACGTGTCCCTGAGCTTCCTCTTTGGGGCTCAGTGCATCGGAACACCCGCCCACCTCTTCCTATATTTAGGGCTTGCACTTGACCTTGCTATGCCGTTGTGTGTCACCTGACGTTGGGACAGGGGCATGACAGGAATTTTCCCCACTTAGCTGATTGGCTGGTGCCATTTGGGTTCCGCCTGCCGCGTAGCAAATCGTCAAAACTTGTAAGGTTGCGGATAGGCTCTGGTTCACGTGATAGGGGTGGTAGAACGCTCTAGCCATCCCTATGTGATGGGTATTCCTTTAACAAGGAATCCATGGTTGGTCTTCCCCGTGCGGGGTTGTGCCCTGAGCCTGAGTCCAGGGGACATTTGGGTGGTGGCCTAGCAGGACTCCTGCTTGTCGCTGTCCCAGGGGTTCACCTATAGCTGACTTATGGTTGGTGCCCAGGGTCAACGCTGCCTGCAGGGCTGCAGGTAGCTAGTCGAACCAGAGCCTATGCAACCACTCGCTTGCTTGTCTCTTGTAGGCATTATCTTTGGTGCAAATATAAATCCAGATATTAACAATGGTTATGCCAACCATGGTTTGCAAGCATCCTTGAAAAGTGGTTATCTCAAAACCTTTTGGAAGAGACGTTTTGTCCAGTTGTAGACTGCAAATATGTAGCATTTAAATCATGGGGATACTAATTTAGGGAATCGGTTTTTCTGTATCTCCCACCAACAAGAGGTTCAAACCTTTTCTCTTTTTGTAAATGGGTTACTGAGGTGCAGGGGGATTTTAAAATATGTTCAGCTGAATGCTGCATTATTGACTGTTTCTCCACGTGCAATTAAATAATGTATAGGAATATGTCTGAAGTGAAACCAGGTGGTTGTCACCTTGCACTCGACAACCTAATTCCGTATTTGCCTTTAATTGCTCTCTGAAAGCTATTATTTCCAGCGATCTAAACCAGGTCTTTTCTGCCCAAGGTAGCTAATTAAAGAGTATCTAGATACTTGCATGCGCACACACAGGAGCACTGAATAATACATGAAGATTGACTGAAGTCAATTTCTTTACATTTTTATCTTTTATTCATTAGGGTTTTGAAAAGAAAGAAAAGGAAAAGAAAGCCATAGTTGTTATTGTTTTCTTTGTTTTTGTTTTTTTAAAGGCAAAATAAAGGGCCATCATATTTCAAAGTCCTTCGCATTATGCTTTGCATTATGGTGGAGTATTTATTCGGAGCTGGAAGAAATTAAGCCATAAGAAGAGTTGAGTCCAGTATACAAATGAGCGGCACTCTGGGCCTTCGTCTGCTCGCCCTATCACTACACGCTGCAATCTGAGACTTTCACAATGTGAATCTCTTGTCAACAAAATTAAATTATAGAGGATACAGTGTCGCTGACTTCAGCTTCATTTGGAGTGGGGGGAATGTAGGTGGAAGATAACTATCTTGGCTACAGCTATTTTATCTGATTAAGTAGCTCGCAAGGAATTTTGCAGCATCAACAGTCCTAAGGCAAAGAGGACTTCCAAGGGGACAATCGTGACAGGCAGCTGGAACTGAAGGCAAAGCTTACTGTATCAGAGGCTAAAGCCTTAGCATTGCGAAGAAGAAGAAGAAGAAGAAGAAGAAGAAGAAGAAGAAGAAGAAGAAGAAGAAGAAGATCTGTCTCTTGATCTAGTTCACAGGGGCCCATGCTCTGCCCATTCTAGGTATCTTCCAACTATGTGAACCAGGATGCCAATTCAAATCAGTAACTTCATAAAACTTCACCCTACCTAAAGCCTCACTAAAAGTTCTTCTAAAGTAGAATTTGAAGTGCATTTGGGAGATCTTCATTCAAAATGTCCAAGGGAAACCTGTTAGTTATACAAAACCCGATCAGAGTGGCAGCTGAATCTTACTTCAATAGGACACTAAGACAGTATCCTCCACTGCACCTGAGGGTAGGAGATTATCTTAGGAGGCACAGAGCAAGTTTCATGGCACACACAGTTCTGCCTGCTTCCAGCCACCCCAGGCCAGTACAGACACACCAAGGAGGAATGTGTTCAGAAGACTGAAAGATCCACAGAACAAGGGAAACAATTCTCAACCTTGAACTTCTGAGCATCTGAATTCAGGGATAGCAGCTCAAGCAAACCAGTAATAATGGGCAAGGGCTAATTATCTGTGCAGCTAGGTCTAAAAGCACATGTACTCAGTAACATTCAAGGCTTCTAAAATGGGATGACCCAATAATTTAGATGAAGGATCCAAATTTTGCAGCATGGGGCTCTATTGACTTTCTCAACTGCTTAAAAAAGCCACTGCAGCTTTTCTAGAAAGCATGGCAGTGACATTCTTTTAGCCTGAAGAAGGAAAAGGACGAAGTTCTACAAACCCCTAGTTCAGCTGTTTATTGTTTTACACATATTAATGATTGCAGATTACTTTGGGGAGTAATTATTAAATGTGTTGGCATGCACTTTGTGAAGCTGATGGTTGAAATATGAAAGATAAATAATCATTCAGTTAACTAAAATTCACAGAACGTTGCTGGCCAGATTAATTTACCTATCAGAGCTTAGTCTGAGTGGCAATGGTTTTCAGAGTTTAAATGAAATAAAAACACATTTCCACAAATTATTTATGGGTTCAGTGGGGCTTACCCTTAGGTAGCGGGCACAGGATTGCAGTCTTAGCTACTTTATATGGAACAACAATGAAAAGCATATTAATTATTATTGATTTGGAGAGCTTCCAATAAAATCTCCATGGAATTTTGAGGCTATCCCAAAGAATATGATTCATGAAATTTATATGCGGTGTGTGTGCACATAATGAGGTTTCCTAAAACAACATTTTATGCTTCCCAAGAGGAAAAAAATCTGACAATTTTTCAAGTTTTGCACATGCCTAACAAGAAAACTTAGTTTTCTCCTATCCTGATTTATAACTTGGCAGTGAGATATTGGACCACAAGAAGCAACATGCCGCCCTTGCCCCCAAATCAGTTTCTCATTATTGTAAACCACTGCATGTTTTTCACAGACCCACTCTTTCATGACTTTGATATCATTTGTCCAATCTTAATGAAATCATTACATTCCCACTTCTATCAAGTGGTATTTAACATTTTTGTCTAAAGCACATTAAAATTAGCAGACAACACTGTGCTGACAGAGGTTAACACTTTTTAAAAAAAGAAATACATTCTATTGTTGGTTTTCCCCGGCTGCTTCAAGTTTGCCTGCAAAGCTGTATTAACATTCAGCTACAAAGAACTTCCTCCAGTTCTAAGAGAAAAGGTTATTTGGAGGTTCTCAAAAACTATTTTCATAACATTGCTGATGCTATAAAAGGAAACAGTCTATTTAGAACCTACCAACCATCCTGCTGGTTATAAACTATTGTCCCCAACAGTACAATCTCATGATATTTTCCTATATATAGAAGAATCAAAGGACAAGACCTCCATCACATTATTTAGCAATGGCATATTTTGTACGGTTATTAGAACATGGATGTAAATAGCTGGTCCTATAGGATGATAAATTAAGAAGCGAGTTCACAGGGACATGCTTAGGTTAAAGATGATTCCCTGGTTTGTAAAGGCTGAATATATGTATAAAGCTTCTTGTGCTTTTAACATTTTCCTTAAATGTAGTTCAGAGATTTTGAGGTGAGTTTACAAATTTCTGCCTTAGCCAAATATCTGTGAACATTAGAAAGAAATCAGAAGGGCTTTGGTAAACTAGCAATATCTCTCATTAAGGCTCTCCAAATGATGAGAAAAATATTTAAAACATGTTAGTCCTGTGATGTTGGAAGAACCATTTCATGTCTTGAACAGGTAGGATAAAAATCTCATTGATAAATAAATATTTCCGATTTGTTGATAAATGGCCATAATCCAACACAAAATAAAGCATGCCCAGTGACATTCATGGATTTATGCTTTACTCTTGGACTTGTTTGTATAAGAAAGGGGAGCTATATTCCAGCCAGGACATAGATTATTTTCCGTGAAAGGCTAGCCATTCAGCATTGTCACTGGACCTAATTTTGCCTATGAATCAGAGTATGATTATTGGTCAGCTAAACAAATAACCTGCATCATTTCTCTCAAGCAAATAGTCTCTCATTATCTAATGGCACTGCTGGAGTCTGGCCCAAAAGCTGATTTCCGCCCCCATGCTCAGATTGGCAAATGAACTCTTTCAGTCATCAGTGAAATAGTCCAAAGTCCCTGCCTTCCTCAGACTTCTCAACAAATCTGTGAATGACCATTGACACACACGTGCCAATATAATTCTCAGATGAGCTGATATTTATCAGTACATATTTTTCTGAAAAGGCAGGAGCCAACAGAGATCTCTCAGTGGAAGAGTCAAAGAATGAATTTGTTTGTCATCTGCATTCTGACAGCAGGACATGGTGCATCTGCACCAGCAAAACCAGACGCCCTCATGTGCCTCAGCTGTAAAAATACGAGTCTCTCCCGAATTGGCCTCTACAGACACAGCAGATGCTGTAAACCTAACCCAAACACTAACGCTAAACCTATCCCTAAACCATGAACCCTAACCCTAAACCCTTGACCCTATCCCTAACCTCAAACCCTAAAACCTAAACCCAACTCTGAACACTGAACCCTAACCCTAAGATTGACCCAAACCCTAATCCTAACCCCTAACCCTAAACCCACCCCAATCTATAAACTCTAATCCTAAAACCTAAATCCTAATCCTAACCCTAATTCTAACCCTAACCCTAAACCCTAACCCAGGCTTCCTCAACCTCGGCCCTCCAGATGTTTTTGGCCTACAACTCCCATGATCCCAAGCTAGCAGGACCAGTGGTCAGGGATGATGGGAATTGTAGTCTCAAAATATCTGGAGGGCCAAGTTTGAGGAAGCCTGCCCTAACCCTTAACCCTTAACCCTACCCTTAACCCTAAACCTAAACCTGAACCCTAAACCCAAATCCTAAACCTAAATCCTAAACCCAAACCAAATAATTAACCCTAACTCTAAACCCTAACATGAACCCAAACCCTAACCCTAAACACGTACCCTAAGCCCAACCCGTACCCTAAATCCTAACACTACACCCATACTCTAACCCTAACCCTAACCTTAACCTTAAACCCTAACTCTAACCCTAAATCCTAACCCTAACATTAAACCTAACCCTAAACCCCAAGCCTAATATTAACCCTAACCCTAACCCTAACTGGAGGACTTTACCCCTGGTGGATGTCATTATTAAGTATAGTAATTTAATTTACTGAAGTTGGGAATGCTTAAATGCATCACTGTGTGTTTTATTCAGGAATGTTTGCCAGTAACTTTCACGTGATTGGTTAACTCTGGTCACATGGCAGGTATCTTATTATGGTCTCCATTTTGTTTTGTGCGTGACTGACTTGACCATAATGGCTGCATCTCCATGAGCAGTGAAGAAAATGCAATGTCAGATAACTCTCTCTAAATGAGAGGAGTGGACTGCTGACGTTTCTGTGGGAATGCATGTGACAGAAAGAAGTGCAGAAGTTGATGTTCTCCCAAAGAAGCAGTCAGGAGAAGTCTGCTGGAAGGAGAAAGTGGAAACTTCTCAGAAGGAATTGCCTGGCCGAGCTGGGTCATGGGCAGAAAGCTGAGTGCAAGTACTGGAAACAGAGAAAGACACACTTTGTATGAATGTTTCAGGAAGAAGCTGTGATCTTCAAATAAAGAAGAACAAAGGCCATGCTTGGAGAAGCATGTAAACACTTTGCATACATTCTTCTTTAGCTATATGTTATGCAAGTAAAAGCTTTGATGAAAGGGTTTATTTAGGGCCTATATCAAGCTTTGGTGCAGGAAAGGGGTTTGGGACTCATCTTTCAATTGATTTGCCAACCCGTCCCAGTAGTGATGTATGGAAGTGAGAGCTGGACCATAAAGAAGGCTAATCGCCGAAGAATTGATGCTTTTGAATTATGGTGCTGGAGAAGACTTCTTGAGATCAAAGCTATCCATTCTGAAGGAAATCAGCCCTGAGTGCTCACTGGAAGGACGGATCCTGAAGCTGAGGCTCCAATACTTTGGCCACCTCATGAGAAGAGAAGACTCCCTGGAAAAGACCCTGATGTTGGGAAAGATGGAGGGCACAAGGAGAAGGGGACAACAGAGGATGAGATGGTTGGACAGTGTTCTCAAAGCTATGAACATGAGTTTGACCAAACTGCGGGAGGCAGTGGAAGACAGGAGTGCCTGGCATGCTATGGTCCATGGGGTCACGAAGAGTCGGACACGACTAAACGACTAAACAAGCTGATCCTGAAGCTGAGGCTGCAATACTCCATGAGAAGAGAAGACTCCTTAGAAAAGAACCTGATGTTGGGAAAGATTGAGGGCATAAGGAGAAGGGGATGACAGAGGACAGTGTTCTCGAAGCTACCAACATGAGTTTGACCAAACGGAAGGCAGTGGAAGACAGGAGTGCCTGGCATGCTATGGTTCATGGGGTCACGAAGAGTTGGACACGACTAAACAACTAAACGACTAAACAACAACAACAACAACAACAACAACAACACTTGAATCACTTGTGAGGCCACTTCCCCCAAACCACACCCACATCAGCTGATGTCACTGGGCAATGCAAGCAGATGGGCACCGGCGGGCGCTCAATCCTACAGTGGTCTGTTTTGCCAGCACTGAAGGTTTCTGTTGCAGGTACTAATTTACATCTTATTATCAGTTCTGCATCTTTCCCCACTTAGTAATATGTTAGAAACCCTGGAGGGAAATCCACACAGTTAGGAGAACAGGGGCAAAATGCTGCTAGGTGTTAATATAAGTGCTTGTAAGAGATAATGGTATGTTATAACACAGTATGAGAATTATGTAAAATAGTGTTAACAGCTGCAATCTCAGAACAATGGGTTTATGCACCAGTTCAGGGAAAATGATCCTTGCACTATTTGGCTTCATTGATAGATTTCCCCCCTTTCCCCCTCTTTCTAATATAATATAATTTTCCACTGTAGATAGCTAAAGCTACTCAGGTTCTTTTAAATTGTGAACCAGAGGAATTGGCCCCCAAATCCTCCTTCTGTCATATCCTTGTCATCACTTTTTACCTCCTTTCACTTTAAAGGCAATATAATTTTTGCTGTTATATATGCACGCACACAAACAGACACACACACACACACACCTTCTCTAGTTTAAACAAAACAAGAGAGACTAAAGGAGTCATGAAATCTGCTGCATCAGGAGTAATTGTTGCCATTTTGTTCCCTATTGTATCATTTAACATTCTTATTTTTAAAAAATGTTATGAGAGATTCCATGCATACAATAGAGATTTTGCAACATGCAGACTTACAAAAATGTTAATACATTTATGTATTGCCTATAAAGATCCAGTTAATATTGACTGATGAAATTCCAGGTGTAAATACGTCTCATGGTTTATTTGGATTTTAAGTTTCTGCAACCAATTTAGTAATCCAGACACAAATATTTTCAGCTTTCATGGTGTTGCTCTTTGGGAAATTCTGTGGGATGTTTATTTTGGAAAAGCAAAAGTGGAACACAAGAAGCCCACACAATGTGTGACTCAGTAAACTGCAAACTGTATGGAGTCTATTGAAAACATTGTGTGGCCTGACAAGTTTTTGATAACCCCTCATTTTGCAATATCAGATAGGGAGCATAAATAGGAGATTCATCACCCCTCTAGTGGGCTGTCATACATGATAACTGTTGGGTTTTATTCAACTTGGTGGGTCACAACTTGCTTTTGAAAAAAAAAGAAAGAGAAGCAAAATCTCATTTTTCCCCACTCACAGTTTTTCAAAGGGGCTGCAGTTCTTCCAGCAGGCTTCAGCCTCCGTAGTTTCTTGGTTGGAGTGGTTTGTTCAATTCTGTGCAGGAGAAGAAGTAATGTTATGAGAGAAGTCAAGTCTATCTATATTATCTGTGCTGTATTTGTGATGTTTTATTATGTTCTATCATGTTATTGTTAATACAATAATAAGAAAACATCACAAAGCTGCCTTGGGATTCGTTCGAATGAAAAGTGGCCTAGAAATATAATAAAGGGTAAAGGGACCCCTGACCATTAGGTCCAGTCATGACCAACCAGGGCCGTCTTGAGCAGATCGCGCGCCCTGGTGCTGAGGGGCGGAGATCGCTCCGCTGCCCGCCCCGCCCTCGCAGGGCGCAATTGGTTTCCGCGCGGCTTTGCCGCGCGGCGCCCTCCTTGCCAGGCCGGCGCCCAGCTTACCAGCCCCCCCGCCGTGGTGCACTGCGCCACCGGGGGGTCTATGTAGAGCCGGCCCTGTGACCAACTCTGGGGGTGCAGCGCTCATCTCGCGTTATTGGCTGAGGGAGCCAGCATATAGCTTCCAGGTCATGTGGCCAGCATGACAAAGCGGCTTCTGGCGAACCAGAGCAGCACACGGAAACGCCGTTTACCTTCCCTATTTATCTACTTGCACTTTGACATGCTTTTGAACTGCTAGGTTGGCAGGAGCAGGGACCGAGCAACGGGAGCTCACCCTGTTGCGGGGATTCGAACCGCTGACCTTCTGATTGGCAAGCCCTAGGCTCTGTAGTTTAACCCACAGCGCCACCCATGTCACTAGAAATATAATAAATATAATCAAATCTATCATTCACAGGTTGGACTGGATGGCCCTTGTGGTCTCTTCCAACTCTATGATTCTATGAATTTTGTTGGACTGAGGGCTTCTTTATTTGTGCCTAAATCTAATCTCATAGTGACAATCTACAGCATGTATGTTCGAAAAAAATGTGGTAGCAATATCAGACAAATGAGATATGAGGGTAATTCAGATTTGTAGCCTAATGGATCCCTTAAGACCAGGCATCCCCAAACTTCGGCCCTCCAGACGTTTTGGACTACAATCCCCATCTTCCCCGACCACTGGTCCTGTTAGCTAGGGATCATGGGAGTTGTAGGCCAAAACATCTGGAGGGGCGCAGTTTGGGGATGCCTGCTTGAGACTATCAGTCAAAGCTAGTAATACACTTGTGCTGGATTCATTAGCATTAAGAAGGCCCAGTTAAACATAAAGGTAAAGGTACCCCTAGCCATTAGGTCCAGTGCAGATGACTCTGGGGTTGCGCGCTCATCTTGCTCTATAGGCCGAGGGAGCCGGCATTTGTCCGCAGACAGGTTTTCCGGGTCATGTGGCCAGCATGACTAAGACGCTTCTGGCAAAACCCACAATGTAGTTAGAAACAGTTAGAAACCCACAATGTAGAAGATTTATCTGTGGTAACCAGCGTTGAGGACATTCTCAGTTTCCCATCTACTGAGGGCCCTTTCTCATATTTTGTGCAATGGGTATCTTTGCCCTTTCCTCCACTGCAGAATGTAATGTCAGAAGCCCCTTAATGTTTTCACAACATCAGAAGCCTAAGTGTGTGGAGCTATCCCTGCTCTCAACCTTCATGTGACCGCAGGTTTTCTGCATGCAGTTTCCCCCGAGGATTCTCAGTTATGTGGAGAGAGTTTACATATATTCAAGTTGAACAGGCTACATGTTCGGGTTTTGCTAAATTAGTAGTGTGAGAAACCATCAGATTGCTTCTTCACACAATCAACTCTAGGACAAGCAATTACCACTGGGCAGAAAGCCAAGGTCTACTTCTGCCTTAGTAACTGCACTCTCATTGGTTGTTGTCAGCACTGAGACCTGTTATCAGAGAAAGCTAGCACAGTACATTGTGTGGTGAGTGTGGTCAGTGTAGGAGGAGAGGTGCTGTATCGGTTGAGAGAGAGACAGAGAGGAAAGGATTTATTTTACTTTGTTTTTGAGTTCTAAAGCTGTACATAGAAACTCTGGATTTTCTTTATTTTAATAAATCCTGTATATAGTTTTACTCTGCGTCCAGACGTCTAGTCATTTAAGTTACCGCCAGAAGCTTCCGGAAAAACCTGCACAAACTCTGCTGTGTTTAGGCTGAAGTTACACCTGACACTTAAAAACACTAAGACTACATGAGCATATAACCCCTGAAAATGCAAAAGTTAGGAGTGGAACAGTGAGCGTGATCCTCCTTCTATTTCACCTACATCTGCATCTTCTACACAAATATGAACACACACACACACACACACACACACACACACACTTTGACCTGAAGTACTCATGTGAAGATGCTGCTTCGTATAGGAATTTCGGTTTTATTCAAAAGGCTATTTAAATTCCCAGAAATATGAAAAGTTTGTTGTTTATTGTTTTGCGGAGATTTCTAAAGCCTTATTAAAATATTACGTAAGATCTTGACTGGAGGGAAAATCTAGAAGCCAAAGGGGACAGAAACTTGCTCTTGATCAGATACTTGCTTCCAAGTTATGTCATTAAAAAGATAATACGCCTTCTGAAAAGAGACTTGGAAGGAAAATTAGATTTCGTCATCTGATTCCTCCCCATCTAATGCAAAGTTGTGGTGCCATTTTACCGTGGATTACATTTCATTGTAGACAGTGGTACTCTGTGTACAATGTCAACCACACATTTTTCTTAATATAGTCCATGAAAATTCGCTTACCAGAGAAGGTAAAACAGTTAACAGCAGTCATGCTTTGCAATGTTATTAAATATATAAACATAATTACATGGTAGTCAGAACCGGATTCTAGGCCAATAATGTTTATGGCCATAATAAATGTGGAAGCCCTTGCATGGGGTTTGTTCGGTGAATCCTGCCAATAAGCTTAACTGTCCACAGCATTTGCATAAGGGAGGAGGAAGGGGGGAAACCAGAACATCTTGACCACAGCTCTGTGACCTCCTAGCATCCCCACCAGGTCCAGTGACCACCAGCCACCACTGTTTTAAGCTTAGTACCGGTACTGTGGGAAGATAAATCTCTGCCTGCTGCCTCTGAAACACCCTGGCAGCTCAGAATTTACCTAAACCTGCTTCACACCCTAACAGAAAAACACATCTGGCTAGTGCAATTTTAATAGCAAACAACTAGCATAAACATGTCACTCCTGCTACCCCAAACTGGAGTTTTAAAACTTGGGATGTTGGGAAGTTATCAATGCTCGCATTGCTCATAAGAGTAACAGCACATAGAACAAATACAGAAATTGCAAATAGGCTTTGTGCCTTAACTTGACTTCTGAAGCTATAAATACACTATTGACATACATTTGCATAAAACACATTTCAATTTTGTAAACAGAACTTTTCTGTGTTTATCCGTTGATGTTGAAGTTATTGGAAATGTATATTATGACTCAAATGAGTTTGATTAAATGTATATTTGTAACTGAACATTTATTTTGGAATGGTTCTTTAACAAGTTATGAACTGTAAAAGAAACACAAATCAAAAGGGTTTTAAATAAGAATCTTCTTGAGAACTGCACGTCCACATAGCACCAGAATTTCAGTGTTTCGGTCAATTTATCCCATAAACCACTGAAGGAATCAATGAAAAGCTATACTGAATGCTATTTGGCTACTTTCCAATATCTAGTAAAAAGAGAGGTGTTTGTGAAGAACTGTCTAGTATCACTTGTAACTGATCAGCAATGTTATTATCCAAGTAGTGGAGCATTTGCCAGCATCAACTCCTGTCTTTTATAAGAAGTTTCATGATCAATGTGGTATCTGAAAAAGAACAAAAAAAAACATTCTATTGCCATCCTTAGCATCATCAATCAATACATGAAAAACCCAGACTTGACAGTTCTGTTGAGAGCAGAGAATGCTAACTCACAGCCCACAGACTGCATCCAGAACCTGAGGCAATTTAGTCTGACTCTTGATACCCCCTAAGCAAACTTTGATCAAGAGGGTATGGTAAAACAATTTCCTGTTGTTGCACTTGTGAGGGGAAGGGGGGGGTGTTCTCAAGTTGTAAGAAATAAAACATTGCCCCACTCTTATCCTGCATACAAAATCAAAAGGAAGATGTGAGGTGTGTGAAAAGTGTTAAACATCTTCATGTAGTTGAGTAGCTGTGCTCCAGAGCTTTTTTGGAATGGAGCCTGTTCTGTCACAAGGGATTCAGTGTGTATGGCAAAACACACATCTAGCACCTGAACTGTTTTCTGGAAGGATAGACTGAAAATATCTCGCCTCGAGTCTCAGGGCCAAACTACGTGTTAATTTTATTGTGTGATTTGCAAATGAGTCTGGGTTTTTTTTACAAAATATAATACTAGGCATGGGAAGGGGGACTCCAAGAATGTGACAGAAGGAAAAGTTAAACCTCCCTTCCCAGGCACAGTGGTCTTGGAGGGGGGAGAGAAGCTGCAACTTCTACATTTTTTCTTTATATAAACCGCACAATAAAAGTGACATCTAACTTGGCCTTCAGTGAGACATTTGTGACCAAGAAATAGAACCCAGGATGGGGCTCCATGCAGATAAAAAGGCAGAGCTGTGGTGGGGTTTTGCTTTGTGTCATCCATGCTACTTTCTTCTGTGTAAGTGAACGGTGTCATTCACATCTCATGAGAAGCGACAATGGGGATATATTTGATCTGGGGGCAAAATCTTCCCTCCAGTTTCGATACAGGGCACAAAATGCTTCTCTAAGCTCCAGGCACCTTTGAAAATGCAAATCCTCTCTGCATGGAGATATATGCGCATCACACGTATGCATCATAAGGACATATATAGCCATATAAACGCCAGCTACCAGGCTCATCTCATAGGCTAGCACAAAAGAAAAACAACAACAGTTGGGGCTACACATATAGAGCTGGCTTAATGTTCCGTGAATGCAATGGAAGATCTCTGGTAGCAGGACTTGCTTGCATTCCTGGCACTGACAGTCCAGCCAAGAGGCATTTAAAGGGGGAACAATGGACTAGGTCCAAGGAAAGAGTTCACCCATTAGCACTGTTCTGAAAAGTGTGCACAAGCCACTAAGAATCTGGAGCTGTGCACAAAGACATGTCCATACACACAGTTCTGGCAGCTTCCCATTAGAAAGCAAGCCATAGTTGCTGGAGTGCAGATAGTTCGCCATTGAAAGGAAGACTTGCTTTAGCATTCAGAGTTTCAGATTTACAGCTGCTGCAAATGCTTTCCAAATAGGAAGTACATGTGTTGTGCACTTAGAAGTGATTTAAACTGTAAGCAATTCAAGACATGGACCCCATATGCCCTGTTTTTAAGTTGGAGGCATCCAATCCAATCAATCAATCAATCAGTCTCCTTTATTGACATGCAGAGGATACAAAAGTATATAAGGAGGACTCCCTGGTCCTGAATGGGGTAACTGTGCCCCTAAAGGACCAGGTGCACAGCCTGGGAGTCATTTTAGACTCACAGCTGTCCATGGAGGCGCAGGTCAATTCTGTGTCCAGGGCAGCTGTCTATCAGCTCCACCTGGTACGCAGGCTGAGACCCTACCTGCCTGCAGACTGTCTAGCAAGAGTGGTGCATGCTCTAGTTATCTCCCGCTTGGACTACTGCAATGCGCTCTACATGGGGCTACCTTTGAAGGTGACCCGGAAACTGCAGCTAATCCAGAATGCGGCAGCTAGACTGGTGACTGGGAGCGGCCGCCGAGACCACATAACACCAGTCTTGAAAGATCTACATTGGCTCCCAGTACGTTTCCGAGCACAGTTCAAAGTGTTGGTGCTGACCTTTAAAGCACTAAATGGCCTCGGCCCAGTATACCTGAAGGAGCGTCTCCACCTCCATCATTCTGCCCGGACACTGAGGTCCAGTACCGAGGGCCTTCTGGCAGTTCCCTCGTTGCGAGAAGCCAAGTTGCAGGGAACTAGGCAGAGGACCTTCTCGGTGGTGGCGCCTGCCCTGTGGAACGCCCTCCCATCAGATGTCAAAGAAAAAAACAGCTACCAGATTTTTAGAAGACATCTGAAGGCAGCCCTGTTTAGGGAGGCTTTTAATGTTTAATAGATTATTTTATTTCATTTTTCTGTTGTAAGCTGCCCAGAGTGGCTGGGGAAACCCAGCCAGATGGGCGGGGTATAAATAATAAATTATTATTATTAATTATTATTATTATTATTATTATTATTAGTCAAGGCATAAAACTGGAGTCTGTTTATAAAAGGAGATGCTTTCACTTAGAACTAATATAAGCACAGTAAGGTTAAAAAGGGCCTCTCAAGGCTTACAGTGATGTAGTTTCATGACATCTCTGAGAAATTTTGCTACATTTTCCTTGCTATCATGCCTATGCCTGTTCAGTAGAAAGAAAACCCTGGAGCAGTCAGAACAATTTAACCTTTCTTCCATCATGGGGTTTAAATATTTGTCGCAATTTTTTTTGCGTAAAATGGGCAGTGAAATAAAACGTGTGATGGTTTTGACCTGTTTTATACCACAAGGACAATGTCTTTCCAAATATAGAATTTTTGAGAATCTTCCTTGCAGGATCACAGATAGCATGGCATTAAATCTTGGTGGGGATCGAATAGGTGATGTAAATATGGTGTGACCTGGCCAAACAAAAGTAGGATCCTTAACCCTAATGGAGAGCAAGATTTATTGGCTGCACTAATGAGAGTTTGGAATTGGAGGCATCCTTTTCATTTGTTGAATATCATTTCGAATTCAAATCAATGTGTCTTGAGTTGCAGAGTGTTCCATAAGTGCATTGTGCATTTATATATAAATATATTAGCCCTCTCAGCACCTCCATGTGTCAGAACTGGTACATTGCAAATTAGGGTTCAGTTGTATCAGCAGACTGTATAGCAATAGCATGAGAATATATCAGGTTTCTGAAAGCCATCTTTCCTTCAGCAGCTCTCTTACTGAGGGCTACCCAATGGTAAGCATAGGAGAGTCAGATCACAAAAAAGATGTCATGCACAAAGCAACATTCTATGTGGTAATGGCAATGAAAATCAAATTTAAGCTTCTACAGATTGATGTTCTGTCTTGCTCTGGAGATTATTTATCTTAAGTTGATGCTGAATCGTTGGATGATAGAATTATTTGATGCCTGATTATTTTGACATCATGGTGACCATTGCTTCTTGGCAAATAAATTGGACTGAGTTTTTTAAAAAGATTTGATTCAAAGAATTGCTGTACAGAACTGCTGGAGATTCACTAAGCTCTACGAATAATTATAATGGAACCTATCAGAGTAATATTTTAGGCCCACTTTTATTGAAAAAGGCACTTTTAGATTGCAGACGGACCCCTAACTCTGTACTTAGTCTACTGACCAAGAAAGCCATGTTCAGAGAAGCAGAGACTTTTCATATTTCTAAAATAAGTAAATAAACCCTAGCTGGCCAAGTACCTGCTGGATTCAATTCTTATTCAAAATGGAGAACTACACAGAAGCAATCAGAATGCAATAAACTTTGCTGAAGATAGGAGAAATGAACCTAAGAAGAAATATTCTGCAGTATTTCATCAATATATTAAGCCAACATTTTATCCCCACCCTCAAAGATTGCTTTCTCACTGCAATGGCAGCTCAAGGAAACCCGCTTGGCAGGTCAGCTGGGAATGTAGGAGGTAGGAAAATCACTTGTCTTTGGTATTTGGAACTTGACATAAAGAAAAAGTAATTGACCAGCGGAGACTTTTGGAATCCAATTAGTGGCTAGCAGTAGTGCAGTCTCAAACAGAATGAATTCCAATGTGTTAATTATAATACGGAAACTATGTAAGTACAAGTAATTAAAAATTTCGTTGGCACAATGCATTTCAAAGCATTTATTTAGTCATTTGATTTAATCTTCCACAGAAGATCATAGTACTGGGGGAAAAACAAAGGAACGGAAAGGATTAATTTTGTTGTTGTTGTCAAAAATGGCTGAAGAGCCTTTTTTGGTAAATGATGCAGAAGGGATATTTACGAGCCTCCTGTGTGGAGGGAGCTGGTATAAGTATAAATATATATGTATATGTCAGGTGGCCAGGTCTAAAGTTTTGCCCTTACCTTGACAGACTGACTACCCTGTTCTAATCACATGGAGGAGCCTAAGGGGCAAGGTAGCAAAGTGGGTCATAGCACCACAGAGAGCTCCTAGAAAACAACTGTCTCCAAAAGGATTTGAAAGTCAGCTTCTGCCTCCTTTCTACCTCTCTTAGAATCTGCCTCCTGCTGGAGAAGTAGAGTCTTTTAAATGGGCCAACCCATCAGGAATTTCCACTTCCAATGATTTCCTGCCTAGTACACTCCCTTAGCTTGGGGAATTGAGGGGGAGGGTCCCTGGCTTTATGAGAGCCAGGAGGCCATTTTGGACCCTTAACCAATGACACCGCAACATCTGACTCAGGATCACTACTAGACTTGGTGAGAAAGCAGCATATCTACCGGTAAGAATCTTTGTATCAGCGAGTGGCACTGGATTGACCCTATTGTGTCTACTGACTACCCAAGCCAGGATGAGTATGTGCTGTTGTTTGACTGCCTAGAGTTCTCCCTTCTGACCAGCACTCCTAGTAGTGCAGGGAGCCAATGTCTGATACATGGGGTTCCTCATTTCTAGAAGACATATATTTGTTAGGATACGTTCCCCAGAACAGCTAGTGGTCTTTTGAAACAATTGAAGTTACTTCTCAGTCTGCCTAGAAGTGTGTGTGTGTGTGTGTGTGTGTGTGTGTGTGTGTGTGTGTGTGTAAGTGAGGATTGCATATATGTGTGTGCTTAAGCACAGGCTAAATGGGCTGACATCAGTCTTTCACGGTCTACTCCAGAATAACCTGTGGCCTGCCAGATGTTGGTAGACTACAGCTCCCATGATGTTTGGCAATGCTAGGTGGGTTTGATGTGGCTTGGATTCCTCCAAATAATTTGGAGGGTAACAGGTTTTCTCCCTCCGGTCTGCTCTTTACCTAGAATCTCCATTGTCCATAAAGCAAAGGTGCACACCCGGAAACCAATCTGAACAGTGGTCTACTAATAATCCACATTTTGTTCTCACACTCACAAATGCACATGGCCTGAAATGCCAATGGACTTTCCCCCTTCAAACAGATTTCAGTTGCAGCTATTGTTTAATAAGTGCAATGAGCTCTATTATGAGCTTAAACATTTTATTAATCATTTTTAAGGGTTCAAAGGTACCCCTGACCATTAGGTCCAGTCACGGACGACTCTGGGGTTGTGCGCTCATCTCGCTCTATAGGCTGAGGGAGCTGGTTTTGTCCGCAGACAGCTTCCAGGTCATGTGGCCAGCATGACTAAGCTGCTTCTGGAGAACCAGAGCAGCACACAGAAACACTGTTTAGCTTCCCGCTGGAGTGGTACCTATTTATCTACTTGCACTTTGACGTGCTTTCGAACTGCTAGGTGAGCAGTAGCTGGGACTGAACAACGGGAGCTCACCCATCACGGGGATTTGAACCGCTGACCTTCTGATCGGCAAGCCCTAGGCTCTGTATTTAGGCCACAGCGCCACCCGCGTCCCATATTTTTAAGGGTTTACTGTTGTTGAATAAGCTGCTGTGGTCAGTTTGCTCACATGCCCCACTTCAGAAATCAGATCAGAATAGTCTATGACAGAATAAAGTAATAGAAGACAAAACTGTCACCAACATTTAACAGAGTGGGTGTTTCTGGTGTGTGTGCCAGATCCATCGTTTAAGAATTGGAGTGTTGCAAGAGCACAAACACTTCACTGTTTTCATTTGTGAAATGTTGAAGAATATGTCGTCTCTTTTAAATTAGATTCGTTAAGTAACATCTAATTTCACCAACTGGTACAGTAAGCTATTTTGCAGAGGGAAATCATAGGTTAGCAGAATACTTTTGGTAGCCTGCCAAATCTTGTTGGGGGTAGAGAGTATTAGACATGAAAGACATATCCACACAAAAAAGGAAGCAATGTACAAACACATTTAAATATTACCAGCATTTCATAACAGAAGCAGCAGCTAATGAATGTCACTGTAGTCAGTAAAGAAATATTAAGGTCCATATCTACTAGAAAATCATTGTAACTTAAAACATATAGCAAGTTTAGAGAAATGGGGGTGAGGTAATAATATCACTCAATCTGCACGAAGGGAAACTGAATGGGAGTCAAGTGATGTGAACCTGCTAAAATCTTAGGGGGGGGCGGACCATAAAACATTTGAAGAGAGGATGGTTGTCACAGTGATTCTTCTCATTTCCTAACAATTAGCACAAGATATGAAGTCTGCCCCCACCTTCGTAATGCATACTGAGTGGGAAAGTTTATTTATCAACAACCTTTTGTATCCTTCACCAAAAACGAATATACTATGAGGGGTGAACAACACACACACAGGGCCGTCTTAAGCACCTCTGGCGCCCTGGCGCCGTGGTGCGACGGATCCCTCCGGTGCCCCCCCTGCCCTGTTTCCCAGCGCGGCGGGCAGGCGGGCGCAGCGCGGCTGCCGCAGGTGCTGCTTTGTGACGCCCCCCTGGCGGACCGGCACCGTGGCGCCCTGCGCCACCCAGCCTGGCCATAGGGCCAACCCTGCACACACACACACCACCCTCATCACAATTAAAATTATTTTAAGACTCATTTTAGAGCAGGGAAAAACAGAGAGATAAAACCACCAGCAACAATTTAAAAGCATGAAAAGAGCTTATGATTTTTTAAAAAAATAAAAGGTTGAATTGAGAGGTTATGATAAGTAAGACTCTCAGCTTTAACTGTTTTATGGGCTGCCCATATGAAAGATTATTTAGAAGTACATAAATATGTACAGTCAGACTTATTCCTCACTGTTCAGAGTATTTCTACCCAAGTTATATTTGGTGGGTGGGAGTGAGGAGTTCCTAAAATTTCATAATGTGCGGCTTGGTTATTGGTTAGCTGCTTGCTTTGCAGGTGCCATACTGAAATCTGTCTGCTTTATTTGTGACACATTCTGCATCTGGCCAATTGAGGAGTGGCTGATCCTCTGATGCATTTGTTGTTGTTGTTGTTTTTGCAGTCTTAATACTGTGACTCTGAATCTTTAAATTGCCCTGCCATAAAATAGACATTAAAAAAGAAAGAAAAAAGCATAGCCTATCACAGTCCTTATTTGAACCATGAAATTAATGGAATGAGCAAATGACAAAGGTAAACCAAGTCATAGAAAAGGAAAACTCACTTTCAAGTTGTTATAGTTGCCTCTTGGCTATACAACACCAAATTGGCCGCATATTTATAGTCCTTCTGAAAAACTTCTAAGCAAAGTAGGACCTTTATAAATCTATATAGGAATATGAACTTGTCTAACTAAAAAACTGGTTGCTTCCTATTTGATCGCAAAAATCACTTTTCTTCTGAAAACCCTGCAGGTTATCAAGGAGTGTTGTTATAGGCTTAGTTTTTAAGGATCTGAAAGATGGTAGTATCACAACTCAACAAGCCATTCTTCTATGAAATTCTTACCCAGCTGCCCATTTTCTCCCCATTGAAAAAAAAAATCACAGCAGGGTTGAACCATAAAAAGCATGCAAATCCTCTGTTGTGTTCTCCTTTCCACAGTGCTTTTGTGTACTTGGTTTTCTTGATACAGGTTCAGTGCCTGAAAATTAATTTGATTATTCTGTATTGGTTGGTTAAGGTGATTCACCTGTTTATACTCGACTTGTTTATTTTGTGTCTTGATTTCTGTGTTTGCCTGCCATATCTATCTGTTTTTATCAGCAAGCTGTTTCCTCCTGGAATGAAACTCAGCCCTGATCCAAAAAAATGTGCTATCGATATCAGCAGTGCAATTCAGGACTTTGGTACATCTTCACTGCTTCTTTGGGAGAAGCCTGTGTAAGGTAGAAGCTGATGTTGCTTAGGAGGAAAAAGCCATGAGTCAGGACTGAGTAAGTGTATAACTACAGGGTTCTGTCTTGGGCCCAGTCTTACTCAACATCTTTATCAATGACTTGGATGATGGGCTTGAAGGCATCCTGAGCAAGTTTGCAGATGACACCAAATTGGGAGGGGTGGCTAATACCCCAGAGGACAGGATCACACTTCAAAATGACCTTAACAGATTAGACAATTTGGCCAAAGCAAACAAGATGAATTTTAACAAGGAGAAATGTAAAGGACTACACTTGGGCAAAAAAGAAAAGAAAAAAAAGGCACAAATACAGGATGGGAGACACCTGGCTTGAGAGAAGTACATGTGAAAAGGATCTAGGAGTCTTGGTAGACCACAAACTTGACATGAGTCATCAGTGTGATGCAGCAGCTAAAAAAGCCAATGCAATTCTGGGCTGCATCAATAGGAGTATAGCATCTAGATCAAGGGAAGTAATAGTACCACTGTATTCTGCTCTGGTCAGACCTCACCTGGAGTACTGTGTCCAGTTCTGGACACCACAGTTCAAGAAGGATACTGACAAGCTGGAACGTGTCCAGAAGAGGGCAACCAAAATGGTCAAAGGCCTGGAAACTATGTCTTATGAGGAACGGCTTAGGGAGCTGGGTATGTTTAGCCTGGAGAAGAGAAGGTTAAGGGGTGATATGATAGCCATGTTCAAATATGGATGTCATACAGAGGAGGGAGAAAGATTTGTTTTCTGCTGCTCCAGAGAAGCGGACACGGAGCAATGGATTCAAACTACAAGAAAGAAGATTCCACCTAAATATTAGGAAGAACTTCCTGACAGTAAGAGCTGTTTGGCAGTGGAATTTGCTACCAAGGAGTGTGGTGGAGTCTCCTTCTTTGGAGGTCTTTAATCAGAGGCTTGTCAGCCATATGTCAAGAATGCTTTGATGGTGTTTCCTGCTTGGCAGGGGGTTGGACTTGATGGCCCTTGTGGTCTCTTCCAACTCTATGATTCTATGATTCTACCCTTTGCAGGTGTAGCTTAAATGTCTCCCCTACACCCCCAACCATTCTCACTTCAATCACCACCTTTGGAAACAGTTGTTCTGTTGTTGTTGTTGTTGTTGTTGTTGACATACTAAGGCTCTTAGCACATTCATTTGTGTGTAATATGTGGTGAGCACCTCAGGCACAAACCGGAGAACAAGATGAATGCAGATAGAAACAGCAAAGCAGAACAGACATGTATAATGTATAACACATTATACATACTAGCTTTTTCTTCATTTATTCTCCAGATGGTTCATGAGTGCCAGCCTTTCCGGGACTGGGATAGTTTGGCTAGAGTTTTCCACACTATGGTAACATCCTTTTTTGACCATTGTAATATCCTCTACATGGGACCCAGGTGGCGCTGTGAGTTAAACCACAGAGTCTAGGGCTTGCTGATCAGAAGGTCAGCGGTTCGAATCCCTGCGACGGGGTGAGCTCACATTGCTCGGTCTCAGCTCCTGCCCACCTAGCAGTTCGAAAGCACATCAAAGTGCAAGTAGATAAATAGGGACCGTTCCGGCGGGAAGGTAAACGGCGTTTCCGAGTGCTGCTCTGGTTCGCCAGAAGCAGCTTTGTCATGCTGGCCACATGACCTGGAAGCTGTCTGCGGACAAACGCCGGCTCCCTCGGCCTATAGAGCGAGATGAGCGCCGCAACCCCAGAGTCGGACACGACTGGACCTGATGGTCAGGGGCCCCTTTACCTTACCTTTACCCTTTAATATCCTCTACATAGAGTTGTTCCTGAAGACAGTTCAGAAACTGCAGCTGCTACACAATGCTGCTGACTGGCAATTTGATGCACCGTCACATAAGACCTGTTTTGTGGGCTCTGCACTGACTGCCTATAATTTATTGGGCCCTATATAAGAGCCCTTACGTATGTATAGAGCACCGAATAACGTGGGATGGATGTATCTGAAACAGCAATGCCAACATCACCATGCCCCAAGACGGAGGAAGCCTTGCTTGTTGCCTCTCCAACAAGTGTTCCTCATTGTGTGGGAACATGAGATTGGGCTTCCTTGATAGTGCTGCCAGGGCCATTAGACTCTGTTCCCCTAGTGGCTCAGGCAGAGACATCATCGATGATCTTCTACTACCAATAGGGACGTAAGTAGGCATCAATTGCCATTTCAACCCATGCTCATTGCACGCAACACCACTTCCATTCTGCTGCAGTTCAGCTTCTGAAAGGAACAATGTTTTTTGTCTTGCTATCTCCTGTAGCAGAATTTCACATAGTTATGTTATCAGAATACTCCACACCATTCATTTCAATGAAAAAGCTGTTCATTTCAATGCAGAAGAAATGCAACGCAAATGGTGGGAAGTAATCAAACACGTCTCAATTGTGGGCTGAAAATAATAATTGCAGCTAATAGTGATTGTATTCATTGTTTTGATTTCCATTCCAGACATATTGGCAACTTCTGCTTCCATTTCCATTTGTGCCCGAATTCTCCTATCCTCTATCCCTAATTGCCAAATCGATACATTTTTATTATCACAGGCCTATGTTGGACTTCTGTCTAATTATGTGTTTTAATATTTTAGGATGTTTTGCTCAGGTTTATGATCATATTTTATTTTTAGTTTTGACTGCTTAATTGTGTTTCTCTTATTAGAATGTTAGATTTGTTAATGGATCTGTCAAACCACTTTGCAGTCCTTTCTCAGCAAAAAGCGGTATACCGAAATAAATAAGTGAAAAATAAAGAAATTTCAAAATAACTTCGAAGATGGACAAAGTGTATCAGCTGAGGTAAGGCCAGTGTGTAGCGTAGTGGCTAAAGTATCAGACTGTGATGTGGGAAACCAGGATTCAAATCCCTACTCAGCTACTCAGCCACTCAGCCCGTCTCTGTCACCCAGCCTATGTTACCTCAAAGAGTTTTTGTGAAGATAAAGTGGTGAGGGGGGAAACTATATACTCCACCTTGAGCTCCTTGGAGGAAAGGTGAGATATAACAAAACAAACAAAACAACAACAACAACAACGCCACTCTATATCAGCCTGCTTGTCAGTTATGGTCAAATAAGCAGAGCTTACTCTCTGCTAACAGAGCATCGTCCGTAAGAAGCAGCAACTGAGCTATGGAGTGCATTGTCTGATGAGCAGTTCTTGCCTTCGTAGACATTTCCCGAAACATGCAGAATGTTCCTTCTTCTAACTGGCTTTTAGCTGACTTAGTAACTAATTAGGTTCTGTGTTTGCCTGTTTGTTTTGGTGGTTGGGGCTGGCAGGAGCTGTAGTCCAAAACTTCTGGGGGCTCCAGGGTGGCAAAAACTGGTTTATGCTCCAACTGGGAAGCAACAGAAGCTTCAGCTTAGGTTCTTCAACATTCAGTTTTAATGTTTTGTTGTTGATCCAATACAGAAATTAGACATGAGCAGCAATTATATCATTATATCAATTATATATAATTGATTATATCAATTATATATAATTGATAATTATATCAATTTCACCATCCAAAACTTATTTTGTTCTACATTTGTTAGGATGGCATTGTTTCATCACAATTTCACACATTTTTGTCATTCCCAGGCTGCTTTCCTGCCGCCTGTAACTTCAGTGGTTTCTATCCAATTGGCACAAAATTTTTAGGCATCCTTCTACCTTTCACCCTTCTCTAAGGTAACACATCTGATGTATTTCAGACACATAGAAATGGGGGAGGGGGTTAAAAGCAATTTTAAAAGGCACATCAGACACAGAGGAAAACTCCTACCTAAACAAAATGATTCAAGTAGTTCAGTAGAAAGTTTGTGCGGTTGGGGGGCTGGCATCAAGGGAAGATTCCTTTAGGGGCCTCACAGGGATATAAAATGGGGTATAGGTATTCTTAATAAGTGAATAAAATTAAACCATCACCCTGGGTAAAGCCAGTTTCATTGGTACAAAAATATGAAATAAACAACAGTTTTTTTAAAAAAAACAAAAACCATAGATGCTGTTCTAAGGGGGGGGGGGGAACCACATGAAATCTGATAGATTCTATGTCTAGTGTTTTATAATCCCATTTCCTATTCGTTGTAGGGGCAAACTGGAAACAATTTCTCACTGCCGAACCTATGGCATTTGTAAACTCATACCACATAGAAATGAAGGCAGCAGGCAAACTTGGGCTCATCTTTACCCATATTGTTGAAGGATGTTGCCTTTTTGCTTTCATCTCAGCATTGCTTTGCTTTTACAGGCTGTGGGCTAATAGTGACCATGGGGACCTAGGAGAGAAACAGCAGATGTGCGCTTGAACTATCGCATTTCCAACTCTCTGCGTCCGTGGCTGTTACTGCCAATAGCCATCTCCAAGAAGAATACTGGCAGCTGCTTATATCTGCAGAATAGCATTTGCCGGTTGGTTTAACATGAACATTACACAAACATTTAAAAACTGTGATTTTTTTAAACCATCACAGTGAAAAGAGAGCATGAGAATGGGAGAAAGACATGGGAAGCTTCCATGTACTGTACTGAATCAGACCCTTGGTCACTCTGGCTGTGTATCATCTACAAAAGGCACATCCAACTCCCAAGAGACTGCGATCTACTCCCACTATTAAAAAAAACTGGCAGTGAGCAAACCATTGGATTGACCAAAGTTATCGAGATTTTTCTGGGGAGGGGAGAGATCAATCAGGATCATGCAATCGAGCAGTTGGACATGCCTGATCCACAACTGGATTTCAGACAGGGTTTTCTCCTCATCCTGCCTGGAGATGGAACCTCCCCAGGGTTTTCATGACAAACAGCCCATGAAGATGACCAAAGTACTCTGGGATAGGGCATCTGAATCATCCTACCAAGTGGAAGAGAGAATGTTAGGACATATTGAATCCAAAAGTGTGGTAAAATATGTATGATCTGTATGGGCTCAGTGTCACCAGGTGAGGTAGGCAGAGGCAGGCCTCTGGCAATCCATCACAGGGTCAACGTTGCACAGTGAGACTTCCCCTTCCTCTTCCCTCTCTCTGCATCTGATCCAGGGGGGTCCCCCAACCAGTGCTAAATGCTTAGCCAGTGCTAAGTGCCCCCAGTCCCTTTTAAAAAGCTGATCCACTCTTTGGGTGTGGGTGGATCAAGTTATGTACTAGAGCCAGTGTGGTGTAGTGGTTAAGAGCGGTAGACTCGTAATCTGGGGAACCGGGTTCGCGTCTCCACTCCTCCACATGCAGCTGCTGGGTGACCTTGGGCTAGTCACACTTCTTTGAAGTCTCTCAGCCCCACTCACCTCACAGAGTGTTTGTTGTGGGAGAGGAAGGGAAATGAGATTGTTAGCCGCTTTGAGACTCCTTCGGGTAGTGATAAAGCGGGATATCAAATCCAAACTCCTCCTCCTCCTCCTCTTCTTCTCCTTCTCCTTCTCCTTCTCCTTCTTCTGAATGAGACGATAGCTTCTTGGACAGGGTGTCGTGTGTGCAGACCTTGCTGTTGGAATAGAGAGGGAAACGGTGTGTGCAGCACCTAGATCAGTTTCAGCCTCAACATAAATTAGGTCAAAGCCTAGGATAAATTAGCCATACGTCACTGGGCAATGTGGCACCAGGGATCCTGAAGGAATCAATGGAATGATATGATCTACAACATCCTAAAAAGGAAATCGTATAGCAGAGCACTAGATGCTGAAGGAAGGAGGAAGAAAATGTATCATTGTAATATATCCGAATTACTGAGAAACGAAAACCATTTGAGAATCTTGGGAGACATCCATATATGTCTGGCGGTGTGATAGTTACATGGCCCAGGTTAAATGCTTGTGGCAGAAAATTACTTCCCCCTGCCCCCTGCCAAGATAGATTTCTAAAAATAATTGTTCAAAACACAAGGAAGGGCTTCTTTCTGATAAGCTCATTGTGCACGTACATGTGTTTTAAATTAAATGCAAGACTCAAAATAATGACTTGTATTGTGCTTATTGGAAAAGCTGTTTGGTGAACAGGATATTAATTACTTCATTCTGAATGTATTCAAACATTTCAGAGATGATATTATGCTTCTGTTTCTTAACATTACACATGCTGACAGAATAGGCACTTTCAGGGCCTGACGGTAGTTTTCTGTCTTTTCCATTAAATGTTCATTATGTTAGTCGCCAAGTTCATTCTTCTCCAGCAGATTCTGTAATAAATTGCTATTGAAACCATATCTGTTTCAGTATTTGTTAACAGAGACTAATTGTTACGACCCTTTACGGCTCATGATGTTCTCTGTGGAATGGAGCATGTTTTCAGCCTAATGTGCAATTAATTCCTCCTTCCAGTTTACATTTCTCATCCAAGCCAGTCGTTTTAAGGTTTATTGCTATGTCTGAAACAAATAAGTATTTGTTTAGTCCCCTAATGTTAGGGATTATGCTGGCAGTAGGGCAACAGACTAAACAGGGCCTCCCAGAATTGTTTACAAATTGCTTTTTACCTACCACTGTGGTGTCTCTAGTTCAAATCCAAGCAACAACTATTATACTATTCTGAATATATGTTGATGTCAGCCCCTTTTGTTTCCCATTAAGGGTAGAAGGAAATTGTTTTCCCTCCTCCAAAAGTGCTTATGGCATATAACAGGGATGGCCAGCCTGGTCTCCCCAGATGTCACCAGCAGGGCTGGTGGGGGGCAGTGAGGTGGGCCCCCGCCATGGGCGCAGGTGAGAGGGGGCGCAAAATTGGCTTAAAATATGTCCATAAATATGTCCATAAATAAAAATATTGATTATTGCCTCATAAGAAGAAGTTTTTAATAGAGAGTAAATTGAATTTGGGGGGTGGGTGGAGGAGAGGTGGAAAGAAGAGATAATTTGTCCATGGCTAGATGGCACAATCTGGACAGGTCTGCCAGGGGTGCAAGATCACCTAGCTACGGCTCTGGTCATCAGCTCCCAACAACCATGTCTACCTCTGCTTCATTTAGCCCACACTCCTACCCTTGTATCTCAGGTACTTGTCCACTCCCCCCATATACACACCTCTTCTCTTACAGATTTTCTTCATTTTGCCTGCTGAACATCTGACAAACTTCTTCCTCTTCCCTATCTTCCCCTTTCCTTCTGTACTAGAAGTCCCTGGAAGTCCACCATAACCTCAGTCTCCTGCTTCCCTCTCTCCGTGCTGTAAACGAAATGCCCCTGTGCAGAATTTTCCTGAGAAATAAGGGAGATGATTCTGAATGCAGTGGATTCCTAAAATATGTAGGGCTCATCCCTTCTTATTTCTCAAGTATTACTTCAAATCACAAAGGGATAAGTTTGAACAGCTCTCTCAAATGTAAAAGGTCACAGGTTCATACATTTAAGACTATGGCTTGACTGCCACTTTTCAAATTGAGTTTTCCCCCTAAATGTGACATTCCATGCCTCATTTGGGCCCTTTCTTAATATTTTGCCGCATAGTTATTGGTTTCCAAGATTAAACAGTCGCTTTTTAAGGAAAACATCACTTTCCTACCGAAGAGTAGCTGTTCTCTTGGCTCATATTGTTCAGTAGTTTTTTTTTGCTAGGGCAAAGATACGATTGGGAGCCCAGGTAGCAAATTAGATTGATGTGTTGTCCTCGATATACTGGCATTTTCATTTCTGGGGCCTACCAAGTCCAAAACAAAACCATTCTTTATAGTTCTACAGAATCCTGAGAGAAATGAGTTCAGGTGGTCTTAGCCCAGCTTCTTGTATACAAGAGGACACATCAAAAAAAGCTGTCCTGAGTTGATAGTAATTCATCACTTTCCATTTTGAAAAGCCACCAGATTATAAGCAGAGTGGAGGGGAGGCAGAGGAACACTGCTAACAGCATTCCCCCCCCCCCCCAGCTCAATCTCTGTAACACAAGTTACATTTATATATGAGCAGGCATGTCCAAAGAGAAAATGTAGAGTGAAGCTGTGCACACATTACCAGCTTAAGACATAGCTAGGTCATTCTTTTTCTCAATTTGGATCGAAGCCTGTTTGAGGGGAAATGCACCAAAATGCAGTTTTACAGTCAGTACTTCCCTAGAAATGACAGGATAGAAACAGGATAGATGTGTGCTGTTGTGTACAGCGCTTCCCAAATCGGTGGTGGGTGTGCATGGGTGCAAAGTAAAGTGGAATGTTTTCAGAGCCCAAGACCATCAGGCACTGTTTGCAACTGACCTTCCATTCTTTATTCCCTCCAATGACAGATCCTATATATGAGACTATATGACAGACAAAGCACCAAAACAAGAAAAGAAGGACTACTGTACAAAACAAACAGCATTTGCCAAAAGAGCAACTATTGGAAAGAAATAATAATTTAATCCACTAGAACAATACCCACAGGATGTTCAGAACTAGATGTAAGGCATCCTATATATCACTCAGTTTTTGCTTTTCAGTCTCCTGAAATGACCTCAGTATAAAAAAAGTAGGACTCTCAAAAATGTTGAATCCTGAATAAACCAGCTCTCTCTCTCTCTCTCTTCTAAGTAGGAAGGCAGAAAAGAGATTACTGATTTAATTAAATTCACATTAAAAAGATTTCTCAAAGGAGCTGCTATATTAAGAAATATGTTCAGGTTTTAACAAAGGTGGAGAGACACTTCAGGAGCCACAATGTTGTATCCAATGATGCACAGAAAAAACTGTTCATTGCTAACAAATACCCAACTTCACAAACATTCATCCTCAAAACAATGGACCTATGAAGTAAGTCGCCATTCTTCTTCTAGAGACAAAGCTGGGTGCGGGCTCATACTCTGTGCCCATATGTTACGGATTGTCTTTTGGCATTGATGCTTAGTGATACTTCTCTAATAGGGGGGTGGTGTTAGTCAATTAAGTTTCCCCCGAAGGATTTTTTGGCAATTCTGAGAATGCTAGCTAGTGTCTCTACAGAAATTCCAACAATTGTGCCCTCCTAGTCTGTTTTCAGGATTCACATAAGCATTTAGTTGGCCAGTTTGGGACACAGTGTGCTAGACTAGATAGGCTTCTGTTCTTGTGTGCTTATGATGAATTGTAAGAAGAAGAAAGAAAAGAGTCTGGCATAATTAGCAACATTTCTCAGGGGATTTCGTTGCACACCCTTGGCTGTCATTGGATTTTCCCTGCAACATACTTCAAAGGGCAAGGCAAATCTGAAGGGTCTTCCTCAGGCTGAAAAAGTTGAGGAATTCTGAGAGAACCCCAGAAGTCTAGTGAAGGGAACTTCATCAAGGAATAATTATTTGCTACGCATAAAAACTAAAATGTCTTAAAATGTGTCAAATAGGCAAAAATAGTGAGATTTCTTTGGGGAGCACTGAATATCCCTAGATTGATGTATTTACTGATTTAGGTTGACATTAGATGTTGCTTAAAGTGAATTTCATAGTGAATTTAGAGTCTCTTCCTCGGGCTAAATGCCCAAGGAATTCTGAGGGAAGCCCAGAGAGTTTTCATAAGACCATTGCATTTCCCCCCAAGAAGTTCTGTGTGGTGTGGACAGCTGCAATGAAGGAGGAAATTACTTTCATCCCTCCAAGTAGAAAGAAGTTTGTTTTTTTAAAAAACAACAACAACAACAACAACAACAACATACATTTATTAGAATTTTTCAGCACAGAAAAAGAGAACATAGATGACAACAGATCAGGAAAGGTGAAGGGCTATAGGATACATAAAAACATATATGGCACACATAGAAAAGTTTTGTGTGTGTGTGTGTGTGTGTGTGTGTGTGTGTGTGTGTGTAAAACAAAAGAAATATATATATACATAAGGAGCTTTACATACACTTGTAAATACAATAATGCCAAGCTGATCATTTGTTTTAGAAAGAAATAAGAGAGCATTTAAAAAAAAATGTTTCCATGCATTCTTATGGATAAGCAGGACATGTCACAAACACAGGTACACAGTACAATCAACGCTGTCCACTGCCAGGTCCCTTGGTGTGGCCGTGGCCTGGCCACAACACCGGCTCCGATTGAAGGTGAGCAGACATACCGACTTCAAATATGATTCGGGGATCTCATTCAGCCAGCCCACATTTACAACATATTTAAGCATATGTGTGTAGTCTCATACGGTTCAAGGATTAAAATATCCTCAGTCAAAACACTTTGAATTAGGAGAAGACAAGAGGGGGGGGTGAGGGAACCAATGTTGCCTTGAGTAGCTCTTTAATTTACCTTTCCAAAGACAGATAATCCAGCTACTTGGCTTAACTACATCATTCATTTGATCAAACTACTATCAGCTTTAAGCATATACATAATAAATTTATAGATGCACATTTTCTCAGCTCAATGAATTTAGAGCTTGCCTTTCAGAACCAATTTTTCATTTCAGATTAGGCACCATGTCATGATTATTTTTTGCATTCTTTTCTCTTTTTTTTAAGTAGTTCTAACTGGGCCAGACAAGGTCTGAATTTTTGATTATTGGAATCCAGTTGCACGGTGGAGTAGTGAAAGCAGATCACATGCAGATAACACTCAGGGGGCTATATTTATTTAACCCAAATGTCAAAAGCATTTAACTAATAAGATGACAGGATAAAATAGACCATAATTTATAGTTTAAAGAAAACAAGAAGATCAAACCATCCATACCATACTCAGCATACCTGCCAAGTTCCGGCCTGAGAAATAAGGGACTGGACCGGAAGTAGCAGACCGGAAGTAGCGCTGCAGCCATTTTGGAACTGGGCAAAGCAGCATCAAAAGTAGCTTCTGAGCATGCTCCGCCCAGTTCCAAAATGGCCGCCGCGCCAGAATAAACCAGGTGGGAAAAAATCGTTTTTTCGGCTGGGGACAGCTGGGAAAACAGGGGTTTCCCAGGAAATACGGGAGACTTGACAGCTGTGCATACTCAGGCATTTGTTGGTCACTGGTACCACATCACAGCGACTGATACCAAGAAGCATCAGCACACTTACAGATCCGCAGAGTATTAGCGGTTTGCGTAACAGAACTCAGTAGCACAGCATTTTGGCTAATCTACTTTATTTACATATAATACACTCAGAGCATTCTGACTTAGTTCCTTCCTCTTTCTCATCAGACAGCAAAGAGAGAGAGAGAAACAAAGGACAATAGTCCCACTTCACAGAACACAGTAACACTAAACATTCTGTCTCCGTCACTTCCCACACTGTGGAATGAAAACATACACCATCATGTGATAGACAACAATCTCATGACTGCAAACACAGAGCAAGAATCCTAACAGTGTGCTCTACACAGTCCTCAGAGGACACAACACTAGCTCAGAAATTGCTGCAGGCAATTGTTGCTGTCCCTCACAAGGAGAGACTTCCTGACATGCTACAGTTTGGCAGGGAATGGGTGTCAGAGATGTTCATTCATATATGCACACAGGAGGGATTTATGGGGCCACATTGTCTAGCCCTATCCCTTCCCACTGGTCCACCTGATGATCATCTCTACTGCACCAGCCAAGTGTTGGGCAACCGCAAGAAGAGGGACTTTGCACATGCTGACGTATGCCTGTAGAGCACTTCCTTTATGCAAGGGGCAGTTGTGGGTCAAGCATGCACATTGGGCTTTGGGGCTAGCCATGCATCCCAACAAGGCCTTATTCCACATGTGAGTGACACACACATCCCTGCAGCTATTTGAACTTCTAGGAAACCTTGGGAAGGAGCAGAATCCTGCGAAATGACAGCTGTAATAATATGCGAAGAAATTTTAACAAGCTACCCCTCCAAAGACAAAGCAAATATTTATTTACCAGGGACACTTTGAGCACATGCTTTTGACTACCTCCTTCTGCAAGCACCATCCTTTTCATAACTCAAAGGTGCATGCTGACCTATCTCTTTCAAGGAGTTCTTTGTTGCTTGAAAATATTCAACTGTGGTTGAATTTCTCTCTTTTACTTTGCAATGCGAGCTTGTTTGTTAGCTTATTTAGGTCATCAGAGCTAAATTTTCCATACAATTCCTTTGTGCTCCTGTCTTTGGATGGCATCCAAAGTCTTTTATCTGGTACTAATTCAAGCATCCAGTGCGTTAAGTAATCTCCGCTTCAGAGACTGGCTACATAATTACCTGCAGCACTTTCATTCCAAATGCAGAGATTCACTCTGGATTTCTTCTTCTGGGGGTTACCTTTAGGGTATTAAATATTTGGATGGCTCTTTTAATTATAAAAGTGCAGCAATCTTATATTTACATTGTGAACTACCTGAACAACTTCCCTCATTTTATTTCTTTCTCTCTTCTCATTCCCCCCGACAAGCTATGTATGGTGTATACTTCATCAGCAAACAACATGGTGACAGGGTGTACACTGGGGACTTAGAAATCCAAAGGAGATGGAAGAGAGAGGGAAATTAGATTTTTAATTTATACCCTTTCCATGTGAATAGCCTTGTAAGATAATAAATAAAAGTTACCCTCCTACACTTCAGATTGTTAAAAAATATGTTAACCCCCCCCCACCCGCAAGCCTGTGCCATGTTATGCATTCTCTTATAATAAAGGGTTTCATTGTTCTGTAACGTTCAATGCCTCCTCCTCCTCTTCTGCTGTTATTGTTATATAGAGAGAGGGGGGATTTCATTAAAAGGACATGAGTATTGGTACCCAATTAGAGTGAATTCGGTACCAAGAAGCAGAGGACCTTCTCCGTAGTTGTGTCCTCCCTGTAGAACGCCCTCCCATCAGATGTCAAGGAAATAAACAACCACCCGACTTTTAGAAGACATCTGAAGGCAGCCATGTATAGGGGAGTTTTTAATGTCTGATGTTTTACTGTGCTTTGTTGTTTAGTCGTTTAGTCGTTTAGTCGTGTCCGACTCTTCGTGACCCCATGGACCATAGCACGCCAGGCACTCCTGTCTTCCACTGCCTCCCGCAGCTTGGTCAAACTCATGTTCGTAGCTTCGAGAACACTGTCCAACCATCTCATCCTCTGTTGTCCCCTTCTCCTTGTGCCCTCCATCTTTCCCAGCATCAGGGTCTTTTCCAGGGAGTCTTCTCTTCTCATGAGGTGGCCAAAGTCTTGGAGCCTCAGCTTCAGGATCTGTCCTTCCAGTGAGCACTCAGGGCTGATTTCCTTCAGAATGGATAGGTTTGATCTTCTTCTGTGCTTAGTGTGTTCAATTTGTTGGAAGCTGCCTAGAGTGGCTGGGGCAGTGGGGCAACCCAGTCAGATGAGTGGCATTTATTCTTATTCTTAGTAATTGGAACCCTGCCCTGCCACGTTTTGGGGTGTCTGTGTGTGTGGATGACCTTTGTTGTTGTTGTTGTTTAGTCGTTTAGTCGTGTCCGACTCTTCGTGACCCCATGGACCATAGCACGCCAGGCACTCCTGCCTTGCACTGCCTCCCGCAGTTTGGTGGATGACCTTAACATACTGAATAATCTACAAAGGTCCTATTTGTACATGTCACATTTGCTTGATTGGGAATGGCAAACCTAAACTGCATAACTCATTCAGATGTGCATCCAAACAGGGATACGGCCCAAATTGCATTGCTGTGAACCAGATACCCTAGGGATGGAGAACCTGTAGCCTACAGATGTTGCTGGACTAAGACTCCCATCATCCCTGACCATTGTCCAAGCTGGCTGGAGCCAAGAGCTAGAAGTTCAATAACATGCTGAGCCAGGAGTTCCCCATCCCTGGGATATGTATGCCCATTCTCATGCAGCTTGCTCATGCATGGCTTTTAATATTAAGTGGTGGTGGTGGTTTGTTAGTTTCTTTGGAGAGGTTGGATTCCAAATTTGCAGAAGATATGGCTATTTTAGAAATAACAGCAGCAAGAACTCACCCACTCTATACATGCGGTTATTTCGAAATACATTTCAAACTTGAAAGATTCAGACTACCATCCAATATAGATTTCAATCAATTGATTTCAGCTGGAGAAAGTACACTCAACTCTGTATTGGCTGGTTGGGATTAAACAGTCCAAAACAGTCATGTCAAAGGGCAGTGCACTGTGATTTGTCAAGCGCCACATACATCAAATCTGAAATAGCGTAACAATAGGACCAATCTCTATAGTGTATGATAACTATAGAGAAGTGCTGGCACCTGTGATCTAGACAGCTCAGTCATTTCCCCTCCATATCAGAATTTTAAGAAGGCTAGAGATATGGAAAAATTTACCATATGGGAAAACATGGATTTAGCAGGATTTCAAAGAAATATAGTTTCATTTTATGATGCCATTGTAGACAAGATGGAGATTGAATGTCCAATATACTATCATTTCTGACATCTTATTCTTTCTCTGCAGGAAAAGTCTATATTAAGACCCTTAATGGCATTTGAACAGCTTCTCCAAAAAACATCAGCACAAATTTGCATTCAAGGCTATACACTGTTCTTAAAGACTTACAGTGCAACCCTAGATAGGCCTATTCAGATGTTCATTGGAGCTTATTTCCAGCCTTGATATTCTTAGAATAGAAATACAATAAATAAATAATTTGGGAACTTGACTTAAATCTCTTCTGTGCTTATCATTTGATCTATGTATACTAGAGGGTCATCAGAGAGAATTTCTACAAAATCTTCCCCACCCTCAACCCCTGGGTGTTCCATACTAGTACAATGAAAGACGGTATTCTCCCCCCCCCCAACCCGCCCCAATACCTGCAGATGATGTGGGGAAATTGTTTGTAAATCACGGGGATATTTTAAAATTCAGCCAATTTAGAAAGAAAAAGTGGTTACCAATAATAATAATAATAATAATAATAATAATAATAATAATAATAATAATAATAATAATAATATAGTCTCCTTTCTCCAAAGCTCCCAGGGTAGTGTACAACATTAAGAACATAGTTTATACAGTTCTGGTGTCCATAATAAATTATTATTATTATTATTATTATTATTATTATTATTATTATTATTATTATTATATACAGTACAATACTAAAAACTACAGCATAATGAAACAACAACAACAGTCCCCGACATTTTAATTGGCTAGTGTTTCCCAAACTATTAATACCTAGGAAACAGGTGGTTCATTTCCCCCCCCCCCCGTCTCAATTAAATCTGGATGCAGAGTTCAGCCTCACACTGAAAAAGGTGTATGTAAATATTGATCAGCTTTCAGAGAATGGGCAGAGAACTTTGTTTGCAACTGACAAATAGCTCATTTAACATTTCTCACCAACATGCAATGTCCCTCCCTCCTGTTGACCCAGCCAGAGATGGGGCATGCTTTCTGGTCAATAGTGATGCACCTGGGATTTTCTGCAGCTTTTCATTGCCTGCACCCTTATTACCAAGATGATGTCCTTGTCTTTATGTAGTGCCAGAAGGAGTGGGATCTTTTCTAACTGGAACCTCCAGTTTGAAGGATAAACAGTGTATTGATGTGCTTTGATTTTTCTTTTCTTTAATATTAAATCAAATTTAAGTGTTGCGTTTAGTTCTCCCATTCCTTGTACATCAATTTCATAGCACACTGAACTGAGATGTAACATAGGGGTGTGCATACCCCCCAATATCCCCAAATTTGGCATGTTGGAATGGCTGTGACCCAGGAGGATCCAGACTTGTCTCAACCTGAGCTTATCACTGGATTGGGCAAACAATCCGTGGTGAGTGGCAGGGCAGGGGAAAATCTTCAGAAATTCTACAGATGAGCATTGGGAAATAATAAAACCCCATAAGTTGTTGTTTCATATAGGTGCATGAAATCTGGATAAGCCTCTTAAGGAATGTGACTTGCAAAAATGTTAGAAATTAAGCTTTCATTTTTGTTTCTTTTGTTTATTTCAGTCAAGGTGATTAGTATAAACCAGGGGTGGCCAACTCCCAAGGGACTGTGATCTACTCACAGAGTTAAAAACTGGCAGTGATCTACCCCCTTTTTTGGGTTCAGGTCAAAGTTGTTTAGCTTTTTTTAGGAAGGAGGAAGGTCCATTGGGGGCGGGTTCAGGTCAATGTTGTTGAGTTTTTTCAGGGAGGAGGTAAAATGTTGAGCTTTTTTTAGGGGAGCCACGGTTGTTCAGCTTCTTTGAGGGTAGCCAATGATCTATCAGCGATCTACCACAGACGTCCAGTGATCTACCGGTAGATCACGATCTACCTGTTGGACATGACTGGTATAAACTAATTCAGATGCTATCCATTTTTTGGTTGTTGTAAACGAAGTGATATGCAATCTTTGCTTCATGTTTTTTTATCTATATATTCCTCTTCAGGTACAGCAAAGAAGAATGGAGAAGTGGGATGTCTTATGTGGTGGTGATCCAAGTATGTATGTTCCCAAAAATGTAAACTGAGGGATTGGAATTGGTTTTTTACTCTAGAAAGAACTGACACATTCAAATTTCTGAAGAGATTTGGTTTTCTCTTGCTTTGTTCACTTGCTGTAATAGCAAAACCATAAAGAGAACTTTCCTGCTATCTCCTCATCACTGTCCTGGAAGAATGCCCCCCATAGCCATGGGATCGTTATTCTCTTTTTCTACTTCAGGTGCTATGAACAATGGCTAGTGGCTTCAGCCCAACATCCTTGTCTTTGCTTTGTCTTTTAAAAGCTCTGTGTTTTTCACCCCCTTAACTCGAAGAGACTCCCCATGACAACTTTTTAAAACACTTGATCCATTACATTTTATATAGAGACCTTTTCTGTGCACTCGAGAAGTGTAAGCTTCTCTTCATCTTGTTAAGGAAAATGGGGACTAAAGCAGATTTGAATAGCAATACACATGCCTTGCTTTTAAATCCTTAATTGCTCCTAAATCAGAAATTCCCAAACTGTCTGCTGGGGATGCTAGCGCGCTGCAAGGGAATTACGTGCGTTCCACAAGAAATGAATGAAGAGATAAAGTCTCCTTCCATGGCATATGACTATTGTAACTAAAATGTGTTGTAGCTGCCTGGTCAGAGAGACTTTAGAAGGGGGTCTAAAAAGTTAAAGAAAAATATGAGATCATTATGTAGACTAGAGCTGCCCTTTCCCCCATCACGATCTTATCAAGTCTGGGAGCAATGGGGCTACCTGAAAGCATCAAATCAAGTTCTAGCTGAACAGGACCTTAAGAAGAAAAAGCTACCTTGGCAAGCAATGTTTTTTACCCACACACAGGTGAGCTGCCTTCCAGGGGGGCACATGTGGTGTAGCCGGAAGCAAAAGTGGATGGAGCAAGGAATGTGACTCTTAGCTTTGTACAAGCAGCTACATTCCAGCCTTGCAAAAGCAACACACACACACACACACACACACACACACACACACACACACCTCCATACTTCACCCAGACAATCAATTGACCTTGGGAGAATTGGAGGGTATAAACACTTGATAGCACAGAGACGGAGTAGCAAGGGATGTGGCTTGGGGAGGGGGCATGGCTGGCGTAGAATCTCAAGATCTGAGAGTCCTCCACCCTTGAATTATAGCTTCTTCTTTTTTTACCACTGTCCAAAACCTTCGAAACCATCTGCAAATGGTGAAACCACCAGATGGACTGTAGAACAGGCATCCCCAAACTGCGGCCCTCCAGATGTTTTGGCCTACAACTCCCATGAGCCCTAGCTAACAGGACCAGTGGTCAGGGATGATGGGAATTGTAGTCCAAAACATCTGGAGGGCCGAAGTTTGGGGATGCCTGCTGTAGAACAAGACACGTGGTACACATACAATTGACACACTGCTGTAAAAGTAAGCTTTTAAATGTACAGGAATGAAAGATTCAGCCAATGTTAATCGGGGAAGGGGAGGGCCTCAGCTGCCAGAAATGTGTGGAGCATTGTCCTGCATTATTATAAAACATTATTCCACAGCATTTAACATACTTTTTTAGAGGAGGAAGGAAACATACTTTTTTAAAAAATGCACATGAACAATTATCCTGAGAACAATTGAGCTGTTTTTTTAAAAAATGCTTTTTTTAGTAAAACTCATTGCAATAAGGGGAGAAATTGGGCGGGATGGCGGTGGGGAAACAACAAATATCTATCCTACACAAATGATAAGATACAAGAAGAACAGTAGGGCAGAAGAGTAAACAACATTTTAACTGATATCCAGCTGCAGTGGCTTTGAAACGTATCATTAGTACTCCCTGAGATAAGACTCTTAAAAATGTGAGAACCATAGTAAAATCTTTTCCAGTCCAGCCAGGCTATGCACACATATAGTTCTTTTGTTGCTGCCGCCTAGTCACCATTTTTTGTTACATGAATTCTCAGCTTTTATTTGCTAATGCAAACCTTCTCTCTGTGTTTCACAGAACATTTGGCACATTCTTAGGACACAGTCAAAATATGTTGATGTATGACATACAGCTATGTTGATATATTACTAAGCTTCCTAAAGGCCATTAAAGAGAGACTGAGCCACAGAAAAAGGTATTTCCCCTGATCCCAACACCCAGGACCACCTCTGAAGATCTCTGAGGATCTCAGTAAGTGGACAGGCTCATATAGGAGCAGATGGTACTTCAGACTTTTTGGTCCTAAACTATTTAGGGATTTAAAGGTCATTAGCAGTACAACTGTTTGGACAATGAAATTACATCCTTTTGATGTGCTGCCCTTGTTACCAATCTGGCTGCCGCATACTAGACTAACTGGTTTCTGGGTACTTTCTTCTTCTTTTTTGCTTTTAAAATAAATTTTATTTAAAGTTTTGTAACAGAAAAAGAAGTAAAAACTAGAAAAAAACTTACAACCACAGTCAATCAACATAATTTCAATTACAAACATTTTACTTTTATATCACATTCTGATTGGTATTTGTGTTCTTGTTTCTTCTTGTGTTAGCAGTTATTTATACTTAATAGTCCTATCCTTTACAATATCATCTTGTATCCTTGTGAATCTTTTCTCTTACGTTTATGTTAAAATTGATTTCCATATCCATATTTTTCCATATTTTTCCACACTCTCTTAATTTTTTGCTTGGGGCAGCCCCTAATTGATGCCGTTTATTTTGCCATTTCCATAAATTCACAAATCTTAATTCTCCATTCTGATAATTCTGGTATTTTTCCCTGTTTTCCAATTTTTTGCCACTAGTAATCTGGCCGCTGCTGTCACATAGAGGAATATATTCTTTTTATTTTTTGGAATATCGTTGGTTATTAAGCCTAACAGGTATGCTTCTGGCTTTTTGAGAATTGTGCTCTTAAATATTCTTTTCACCTCTTCATGAATCTTGGTCCAAAATTGTTTAATCACCTTACACCCCCACCACATATGATGCATTGTTCCCACCTCTGCTTTACATCTCCAACAAAAGTTTGATTTTCTTTTTATTTTGGCAAAGATTTATAAAAAGGTTTCTGAGTACTTTCAAAGGTGGCCTTATCACAGGGGTCAGCAAACTTTTTCAGCAAGGGGCCAGTCCACTGTCCCTCAGACCTTGTGGGGGGCCAGACTATATTTTGGGGGGAAATGAACGAATTCCTATGCCCCACAAATAACCCAGAGATGCATTTTAAATAAAAGGATACATTCTACTCATGTAAAAACATGCTGATTCCCGGACCGTCTGCGAGCCGGATTTAGAAGGTGATTGGGCCGCATCTGGCCCCCGGGTCTTAGTTTGGGGACCCTGCCGTATCACAACAATATAGATGTGATCTAATAAAGCGATGCATCTGCTTTCTCCAGGAAGAGGTGCAGTTGGAATTGAGGATCAAGGCCGTTTCAGAACAACCTCCAAATTACATTTTCCCACACCCAGTTCATTGCATTGGTTTAGGAGCTCCACAGCCTTCTTGGAATGAAATGGAAATCAGAGATAGGGTTGGGCATTGTCCATATGTTGATGGGACTGAACTAGAAATGCTCTGGTACGTTGCCCAGCAAATGGAGCCACCATAACACCATCTCCCCAAGCTGTTGATGCACTTGTTCTCTCTCTCTCTCCCCCCTCTCTCTGTGTGTCAATTTTTTTACTTGTGATTACTGTTGTTAGTAGTAGTATTTGCAATATATAAAAAATAGCTCTTGTTTGTAATTTCTATGCTGCTCTCATGCTCAAAGAGATGAATAATTTTCCCTATGGCAGCTGTGGAGACGGAACAATGCCCTGCCTGATACGGTAATGAGAAGAGCTTCCTTCTGCTGCTATCCTCCTCCTCACAATTGTGAGCTTTGGGGAAGAGGGCAGGGAGGCAAGCCATTGCGGGGCATTTTGAGGAGTAGCTCAGACGTCTTTGGGGCATCTTACAATGTCTCCATTTTTTGGAGCATTGGACCATTCAAGCCATAGCTGCCAAGTTTTCCCTTTTCTCGCGAGGAAGCCTATTCAGCATAAGGGAAAATCCCTTTAAAAAAGGGATAACTTGGCAGCTATGATTCAAGCTCCTTTGCCTGTTGGGAATTCCATAGCTGCCAAGTACCCCGTTTTCCCTGGGAAACCCCCATTTTTACTTACCTTTGCCCGGTGGTCCCCCGTATCACTTCGTCTCCCGTTTTTCTCCGTTATTTTCTCCTGCCGGCGGCCATTTTTTTCTGATTTGCCCTTCTATGGGCACAAAAAATGGCCGCCGCCGGCTTCAAAAGTAGCTTCTACGCATGACCGGAAGTGCGTCGACGCAACTTCCGGTGTCGCCCCGCCCATCTATGGGCACCTAAAATGGCCGTCGCCAACACCGGAAGTCGCGTTGACGCAACTTCCGGTGTCACACGGCTGCCAGTCCCGGATTCTGAAGTCCGGGACTTGGAAGGTAAGGAATTCATATGCCCAGCACCAAATAAAATAATAATAATTTATTATTTGTACCCCACGCATCTGGCTGAGTCTCCCCAGCCACTCTGGGTGGCTTCCAATCAAATATTAAAACAATACAGCATTAAATATTAAAAACTTCCCTAAACATGTTGAAAAGTATTCCAGGGGGGAGTTATACCTGGCTGCTGATGTGGCACATACATCCCGCCAGCTGTGCATTGGCTCAGCATGTGAAGGAGATCCATGTGCGGACCAATGTGCTCAACCAAATGAAAGGGGAACCCTGATTGGACCAGGAAAACAAACAAACAAACACACACACACACTCCACTTAGAGTTCTTCATATGTTCATTGGTACGTGTGTAGAGCCCCTGAACCCCCACATAGCCAAGCCCCACTTTTAAGGCAACTAGTGAGTTCACTTGGTTTCCCCCAAAGGCCTAGCAAAGGATCCATAGTCTCAGCCGTGCCCTGGAATCCCAAAGCTTGCCCTGTCTAGCTACTTCTGCAGGCGGAATAGGCAACAGCTTTGGAAATGCTATTTGTGACATGTCGCATAGCCTTGACAATGGCAAGGAAACAGCAATTCCTTATAAATGCAGAGAGAAAACAGCAATGAATCCTGTCCCGGAGCCGTCCCTCGTAGCTAATGCTATTTTCCTGTGTCCATAATCTTCAACCCACTTATTCCAGACAGTCCCATTTGACTTTAATAGGTCTGTTATGAAGTAAATGAACTGCAGACAACATCCTATATATTACAGGATCATATTGCCAAGTCTCTGGGCTTTGGGACTTGTTGCACTTCACTATAATGTGAATTAATAATGATAGCTCTGTATGCCTAATTTCCATATAACCTGTGTTTGGGGAAGTTAAGAGGGGAATTGAGCAGTGTGTAATATTCAGATTATCATATTAACTAGAATTTGAAGTGCAAAGCTGCATATTTTTGGCTGCAAACATCTTCCAAGACACAGTGGCAAACCTGGATTGATTGCTGTTTATAATAGCAATAATCCCCCCAAAATCAGTCATTAGCGCAGCTAACAACTAATTTGTCAGAGTTTCAACTGCCCTTGGCTTTGCCTCAAGCTGTTTTCAAGCTCGTCATTAAGTGCTGGTTACAATTGATTTCTTGGGGGGCTATTTAACAGAATTTTGATTTCAGCTCAGCACCTACTGAGCCTAATCACCATTCGGTAAACAAAAATCTCTCTTATCCTAGGTCATATATCTATTATTCTTATTCTCTTTTGGCACATCATTCCATTGTACTGGAACAAGAAAAGGCTCCCTCATCCCTCTGGCTAGACTCTTTATAAGCAGTGAAAGGTCCTGCAAATACTTGTGTGAGCAAATTATTGGCACATGTTGCTTCCCTTACTCCTGCTATGATCATTAAGCATTTGAATGGAGGCTAGGTGCCTCAACAGACTCAAAATGATAATCCTTCCCCACGCATAGAAAAGGCCTGAAAAGTAGCAGGGTGGAGGAAGCAAATCATATGGCATGGCTTGAGAAGTGATGGCCCTCCAGACATTGCTGGACTCCAACTGCCCCTTAGCCCCAGACAGCATAAGGATGATACAAGTCAGAGTCTAGCATCATCTGGAGGGAAGCAAGTTCCCTCAACCTGGCATACGGGGAAGAAGTGAGCAAAGGAATGTACTTTCTTGAAGCTACTGTTGCCAAGTGACCATGAAAATACCAAACTGATCTGCCCCTGTGGCTTTAACAGCAGCTTGATCTGTAAGTGGATTTTTCAGAGCCATTAGATAAACATTTTTTAGCTGCTGCTGCCTTCAAATCAAGCTACTGTTAATGACACAGGCATGAAGATTGATAAAAAAACATTGACAACTCGAAGATGAAGGCTTGGTGGAGTGAGTTCAATGTCAAGGGGGAGAGCATTATATTGTAAGGAGTTTGTGGGCACCAGACACACATAGTTCCTGGATTTAGTAAGTGTTGGACTTCAATCAATGGTTGGAGAGTTAAATTGGAAGTCAGACTCTTAATAGATGGACTCGGCTTCTCATGTTCAGGAGATCACCTAAGAGATGGGATATCAACAGAGAACAAGGACAGGGAGATGGGTGATCAGCAAAGCAAAGACTCTGTGTCAGCTGGCAAATGGGTGGAGCCCCCTCCATGAGCTCTGAGATGGTTAACAGAGACAAAGCAGAGTGGAGAGTTTTGCAGTTGGGGGTGATGTGGGCTGGAGGGAAATAGTGGCAGGTTGTAAAATGCGGCAAGCTGGAGAGAGGCTGAGCAATGGCTGGTGTCTTTTTTGAATCCTAGGCTGCTGTGGCTATGAGAGAAGCAAGAACCTCTTGGGGCATTAATCCTGTGTGCCCCTCCATCGTAGGCTCCAGTTGTATAGATGTGTAAATAAACCATATATTATAAAGACACCACAGTCTCTGCTGTGTCGCATTTCCAAAGGAAACACAAACCCTGAGTAATTGCCTGGACCCCATAGAATACAGCATCATTCAGAGTGGGGTGGCATGTAGCAATATTTTCTCTTCCTAAAGAAGATACAGGGAGAAATCAGTGAGCAGAAACGCCATGGTGCACCTGTAGCAGCAAAACTAGACACCTTCATCTGCCCCAACTGAAATAAAACATCTCTCTCCTGTATCATTCTCTACACACACAGCAGGCAATCAAACTCTCCAACAGTTTAACTTCACCCCTGAAGGTGCATTCTTCCATTGTCTCCCCAAACAGGCGGATGTCAACAACAACAAAGGTTGAAATGCAGTGTTTAGTGAGGGAATTGGTAGCATAAAGAGATTTGGGAGTCAGAGAAAGCAGACATAAAGAGAAGTAGAAGACAACAAGGGAATAGAGATAAAGATAAGTAGGAGAATCTCTAAATAAATTTGATACGTTGGAAGCCCGAGGAAGAAGCAGTGTAGAGGAATGAAGTAATCAAAGTGACACTATCAGTATCACATAAAGGAAATGTACAGACTTTTTGCAGACTCAGAGTACACTATTGCCCTGGTGTTTTGACAAAGATTACTCGGATGTTGATATTTACAGGTCCTGGAGTGAATACAGACAATCATTAAGTGATAATTTATCACAGTGTGCATGTAATCCCCTAGTATTCAAGTTGTCAGGGTCAATGCACACTTGCCTACAGTAACATAAATTGTTTGCGGTTGGTGCTGTGCTAAGCCCCTCTGGAAACCTAAGTATGACAGAAGCATCCACAGGGCCTAGCATCCTTCTTTTAATGCTTTTTACCTGCACATCTGCTCCAGTGCATGAACTATTAGCATGCTTGCAAACTACTGTTGAGGGGGAGGGAAAAAAACTCCACAGTGTTAGTCTATGCAAAGCAGCTGCCACACTGATCAAAGCTTTTAACAGAAACACTGGGCCAATGGGAACCTTGCTGCACACATTGTGTTGTTCTTGTGTTAATAACTTGCAGAAGCCAGGATGCCCATAAAGGCAATATTCACTGTATTTACTATTTACAGAATGAGGAGTTAGGGTTAGGGTTAGGATCAGAATGAGGAGTCTGTTAAAGGAAGCCATAGCTTCTCTATTTCTGAACCATTCCACTGTCTGTCTCATTTAATTCTCTTAAGCACAACCCACTTTAAGTTATAGTGGTTCAAGAAAGGAGATCACGGACTCAGCTACATTTGTAAAGATAAAGCGCTTTATATGCGTTATAACACTATGATGCAAGACAGCAATGTGGAGTCCCGTTTTCCGCCAATGGAACTTCCCTGTAGGAAGTTTTCAACGCATTTAACTGAATCGCTTTAACTTCCAGTGTCGCTCTGCCCATCTATGGGCACCAGAAATGGCCGTCGCCGACACCGGAAGTCCCGTCTACGCACTTCCGGACATGCGTAGATGCGACTTTTGAAGCCGGTGGCGGCCATTTTTGGTGCCCATAGAAGGGCAAATCAGGAAGAAAAAAATGGCCGCCAGCAGGAGAAAATAACGGAGAAAAATGGGAGACGAAGTGATACGGGGGACCACCGGGAAGAGGTAAGTAAAAATGGGGGGTTTCCCGGTGAAAACGGGGTACTTGGCAGCTATGCATACAAACATATTGCGGTTTCCCACACCTCTGCTTCTTAAAGGGGAACTGCCTTTCTTTTTGGCATAAATGTTACAAAGCTGCAAAGAAGTGCAGGTAGTTCAGAAGATGAATTTACATAGCCTTAAAAGATACCCATTCTACTTGATTTAGGCACTGGCTGCAGCTTAATGATTTCCATGCTCATAAGAGGTAAAAAAAAAAAGTCTCTCTCTTTTTTCCCCATCATCCCTTGGCAGAGGAAAAAAAATATTCATCTCTGGGTTATTGTGTTGGAAGATTAAAGCTTAGATCTCAACAGCTGAGTGAAACACTTCACTTCCCATATCAGAGGCCAATGGAAAGGTAGCAAGAGTTAGGAGTTCAGTATCAAGCATCAAGAAAGCAATAGTCAGATGTCAGACATCAAGAGCCAGCCAGGAAATAAAGCTCTCAAAACTGAAGACAGTTCCAGGTGGAAAAAAAACCTGTTCATTCGACAAAATCCTCATAAAACAAGAGTCTAATGGTACCTTAAAGACTAAGAGATTTTTAAGTGGCATAAGCTATGATGAAGTGGTCACCTAAACAGGTAAGTATATAAATCCCAAACACAGAAGCAGATAAACAGATCACCAGTGATGGATAGACAGACGTGGTCACATGCACTGTGAGTGGATCCAGCCAATTCATTCCGATTAGACCCTGCAAAATTTGGGAAGGGTGTGTGATCCTGGGTTCAACTTCAGGCAATTGAAAAGTTGAAAGAGTCTCTCTTTTAAGGGTAGAGAATGACTTCTTTACTTGAGATTGTAGTCATTTACTAATCTAGAACTGAATGTAATAGAATTGGAAGGGATCCCAAGGGTCATCTAGTCCAACCCCCTGCAATGCAGGAATCTCAACCAAAGCATCCATGACAGATGGTCATCCAACCTCTGCTTAAAAACCTCCAATGAAGGAGAGTCCACCACCTTCCAAGGAAGTACATTCTGCTGTTGAACAGATCAGAAAGTTATTCTTGATGCTATTCAAAATCTCATTTATTGTGAATTGAAGTCAATGGTTTGGGCCCTACCCTCCAGAGCAGGAGAAAACAAGCATGCTCCATTCTCCATTTGACAGCCCATTTGAAGATGGCTATCACATCTCCTCTCAGGCTAAACATACGCAACTCCTCTCCTCTCAGGCTAAACAAACGTAACTCTATCAACTATTCCTCATAAGGCTTGGTTTCCAGACCCTTCATTATGTTGTCACCCTCCTCTGCACATGTTCCAGCTTGTACTAATAGCAAGCAGGTTTCCCCCATTTGGTTATTCCTGTCTAAGTGTAGAACCTTATATTTGTCCCTACTGAAATGAATTTTGTTAGCTTGGTCCCAGTTCTCCAATCTGTTAATGTCGTCTTGAATCCTGATTCTGTCTTCAGTGTTAGCTACCCCTCCCAGTTTGGTGTCATCTGCAAATTTGTTGAGCATCCCCTCAATTCCTTCATCCAAGTTGTTAATAAAGACATTGAACAGCAACGAGCCGAGGACAGAACTCTGTGTCAACCCACTTGTCACTTTTTTCCAGAATGATGAGGAACCATTAATGAGCATTCTTTGGGTTCAGTCAGTCAACCAGCTACAAATTCACCTGACAGTTACCTCATCCAGCCCATATTTTATCACATAGGGGACTGTCATAAGCCTTGCCAAAATGAAGCTACACTATGCTCACAATATTTCCCTGATGCACCTAGCTTGTAATTCTCTCATTCTCTCCCCACCCCTCTCTCTATGTGATATTTGTCTGGCAAGACTTGTTCTTAAGAAACCCATGTGAAGTGAAGTTACAGGGAACCAGGCAGAGGGCCTTCTCAGCAGTGGCACCTCCCTGTGGAACGCCCACCGATAACATATCAAGGAGATAAATAACCATACAACTTTTAGAAGACATCCAAAGGCAGCCCTGTATAGAGTAGTTTTTAATGTTTGATGTTTTATTATGCTTTTATATTTGTTGGAAGGTGTCCAGAGTGGCTGGGGCAACCCGGTCAGATGGGCAGGGTTCAAATAATAAAATTGCTGCTGCTACTATTACTACTACTACTACTACTAGCGGTCTTCGTAATCACAGCATATTTTTTCTAAGTGCTCACAGACTGACCATTTAATTATCTGTTCTATGTCCATTCCTGGTATTGATGGTATTGTATTCCTGGGTGTTCTTCCCATCCCCCCTTTTTTGAAGATGGGGACAACATTTGCCCACCTCCAGTCTCAGGGACCTCACCTGTTCTCCATGAATTCTCAAAGATTATAGACATAGGCTCTGAGATTACATCTGCAAGCTCCTTTAGTACTTTTGGATGCAGCTCATCAGACCCAGGAGATCTGAATTCCTTTGAAGTAGCTAGGTGTTCCCTTCCACCTCTTCCTATCTTGGGCTCAGGGCCGGCGCGTCCATTAAGGCGAACTAGGCAGTTGCCTAGGGCGCCAAAATGGAGGGGGCGCTGGCACGACCGGGAGTACTGCTGGCTTCGCAGGACTCGCTCTGCCGCGTGGCTGCTGCACCCCGACGCCACCTACCTGCGTCCAGGGTGGGTGGCAGCAGCAGCGCCAGTGCAGCCCAGGCATGCCCGGAGCGCCGATGGCAGCAGCATGTGGAGGACACATGGGGCGAGAGCAGCCCCTTCCCATGGTGCGCGTGAGCCAGAGCCGGGCCTTCGGTTCCAGGCGCCATTGCCGCACTCTACTTCTCGGGCAGGCGGGAGCAGCTGCTGTTGTGCCCGGGGGTCCGTGGCTGAAGCCCGAGGGCAGCCAGAGCAACCCAGCCGTTGACGTCACAAGTAAGCGGGAGGGGCGCTGGGAAGGGAAGGCTGGGCCAGGCCCGCAGGGAGGAGGCAGACGCCTGGGGGGGGCACTAGAAGGTGATCTCGCCTAGGGCACAAAAAACCCTAGCACCGACCCTGCTTGGGCTGCAGCTCCCTCTTGCCATCATTTATTCTGTTATATTGCTGAACTGGAGCAGAAAGTTATAGAACAGCAGGCAGTAAGTTCTATTTTGTCAACTGAGCAAGGGCAGAAGGCCAGGCTCCTAGAATTAGGGCAGGCCAATCGGGGGGCTCCATACTGTCTGTCAATCAGAATGACTGATATTGTAAATGAAGACTCCTTTGTGTGCCTAAAAGGAGCCTGTAGCACATGCACACGGCGCGAGAGAGTGTGCATGACCTGCGTAGTTCAGTTGGCTTGTTCTGAGCTATGATCTTCCTGGTTCAAGCACCGGCTTCCTTATCATACACTTATGATTGCATGCACGGTCTAAAGACATTGGAAGTAAGTCCCAGGAACTTTAGCAGAAGTTAGCCTTAGTAAAAAAGAAAAATATCTTATTAAGGATGAGATGGACAATGCAGTATGTTATTGCATTAATGTTAATACAGGCAGGTGCTATGGTGCATGGCAAAACAGACTGAAGTAGATGAGCACTGAATTGTTGAAAGCCCACCCTCGGTGTGTACTAATAATGCCCCAAAGTGCTGGATGAGCAGGTTGGATGCCGGTCACGAGGAAGAGCTTGATTGCTCAGCCATATCTTTGAGTCTCTCGCTGAACCAGGTAGAGGTGAAAGGCATGTATCAGAAAGTCAGGAAGAGTGATGGCACAAACTCCTTTCTATCTGCATGCAAAACACTTGACACCTAAACTGATAGAAAACAAAGACTGTTTGCCCAGGCTGAGTGCTCCAGCAGGTTTCATTTCCATAGCCCATCCAGACAGCAGAAGTGAGATCTAATAGCTCCCAGAGAAATCAGTCCAGGCCATGATAAGAATTCACAGGCACAAACCCAAATAAAAGAAGATTATTAGGTACATTGCTGCAGGCAAACAGCAACGTCTTGGTGTAATCGATACTTGACAAGAGATATGTCACAAATCTCATGTATTGGTCAGACACAGTCCAGGGGTTGTGGGTTCTTCTGGGAGGGGGGATTATTTGTGGGGGTAAAATTGACTGGCTCCTAGACAAGGCACATAAAATGTCACTTTTTATCTTTCTGTTGATATTTTTCTCCAAGAGGGAACAAAACCCTTGCTAGTTGCTTGCCTGAGAGATTTGATCGAAAAGATAGTCACTGCTGATATAAGGTTGAAGGGGGAAAACTGCAATCAAGTGGAAATTTTTGTCAGCGCCTTAATCTCTGATTTGTAGAAGGTTGTGCTTTGGGGTATTTGGTATGTCTGAGGATTGCCACCAAAGAGCCCTTCTGTTCTTTAATGGCTGCACTAAATCTTAACAAACGTGAGCATGAAAACTATTGTGCGGCACTTCTGAAGCATATATCAAAGTTATATTTTTCCAAGCTTGGGAAAGCAGTTGAATCATGCATGTTCTTTATGGAGCTCTGATCAGGCTGATAAAGGCAGTTCAGCTTCAATAAATGCTTTTTTAAGTGAATGTTTTGGAAAGCGAAGAGGAAATTCAAAGCTCAGGCTGTTGCCAAACGGCTCCCCTAGCACTTTGATCACCCTGCTACTGACATTTTGTTGAAAATGTCTTGTTTTTATTAAAATGTTGGCATCTCGGGGACAGGGGAAAGTTAACCGGAGTTGCCGAGAAGATAATCTATAGTAAAAACTCTGAGTGACACAACTTATTAAGTACTTTGTACACATTTCTTCAAAAGGAAAACTTTTCCCTGTAGGGTCAAACACAGATTTGCACTTCTCTGAAAAAAAGTATATATTGTTAAAAGCAAGACAAGCATAGAAGATAAATCAAACTCAGAACTCTTTGCCTAGGGGCAAAGAAGCCCTGAAGTTAGAAGACTTTGTTACCGACAAAAGGGAAGAAAAGGAACCTGCTAATTTAAAAATTAATCAGAATGGAAACCAATCATGTACTGAATAGAGACTGTATATTGCAGCTCTGCATTTTTTTTTAAAAAAACCTTTCCATTTCTATTGAAGGACATGAGGAACATGCTGCTAAAGGAAGCCACTTTTCTTTTCCACAGAGCACGAACAAATTCTATCGCATGAGCCTCCTCCTTCCTGGGTTATCACAGCTTGTTTAACTTTGCAGGCAATTGCCAATTTGGTGTCTGAGCCTGACCTCAGATGCACAAGCCTAGCCATGTATGTACAAGCACAGCAGGGGAATTTTTTTTTATAAGGCAAGTGGCAAAGCAGCATCTATGGCTCCAAAGCAATGTCAAACTTCTCTGTATTAAGCTCTCTTAAAATCCTACATTTTACAAAGATCCCAGCATGAAGTGGGTTAGTTCCGAGAAGAAAAAGGGCAGAGTAAGAAAGTATTTGAAATCAGACAAAGAAATCCAGTTGGAAGTTATTTTCCTCTATTAGGGATGAATTAGTAGCCCTATGGAGTCCTTGGTCTGCCTGACACTGATATAGACTATCTTGCTCACATTTTTTATGGGGCTAGATGCCTTCCTTTATCCATGTTGAACCAACAATCTGCCACAACTGATTGCCACGCTGGCAGAGTCTCACTTCTGGGGAACCCATGAACAAAATTCAGAAGTCAGCTTGGGTTGGAGATACTGGGCAACAAAGTAGTTTCATTAGCGCAAGGATTTCCATTTGCGCTATAGAACCTCCCTACACACTCCTCTCCCCTTAGGTCCCCCAGTTCTGCTCCCGAGGGTTGGGCAGATTTGGAAAGGAGAGGGAGTTGTGCTAAGGGAACTACTTCACTGAATATCACCCACAGATTAGTAAGCCGTTCAGATGCTGCAACCAAACAGTTAAATGCTAAATGTAGGGGAAAGTGGGGCACGTTGAGCCATGGGGCACATTGATCCTTTCCATTTTAAAACTGTACTTTAGCTTTTTTACAAAGTTTGTGGCAACACTACAACAACAACAACAGTGATAATACATACTGCCATTGTGTTTGGGTTTTCAAAGAAGTTTAAACAAAAATCCAGATTTGTTAAATTAGGTAAGCTTTAGTAAAAAAAATTATATGTATTGTCAACCATGTAGCTCTAAAAGTTGTAAAGGTAGCTGAAATATCTTTTCATTTATGTGATCATAGTTAATATAGCTGTAGTATGTTCTAAAATATTTGTCATGGCTGCCAGCCTGTTTTGCTTAAAATAGATTTATGTCTTAAATGGTGATGTGGGGCACATTGATCCAATTGGAAATGGGGTACATTGAGCATGGATCAATGTACCCCATGGAAAATATGGAACGGTTGTGTCAAAAATTATGAATGAAAAGTTGAATGCAAACCAGCTGTTTGAAAGTGACTCGACTGATTTTGAAACATGAACTAGAGCAGGCATCCCCAAACTTTGGCCCTCCAGATGTTTTGGACTACAATTCCCATCATCCCTGACCACTGGTCCTGTTAGCTAGGGATCATGGGAGTTGTAGGCCAAAACATCTGGAGGGCCAAAGTTTGGGGGTGCCTGAACTAGAGGAAGAGGAAAATATAGAATTCAACAAGACTGATGTGAAAGAGGGAAACTTTGTTATCGTGAAGATTTTAGGAAAAACCACATTTTCCCATTATGTTGCTGAAGTTACTGGAACTGATGAATATGGGGACTTCATTGTAAAATTTCTAAAACGTGTTCTGTCCAAAGTGAATGAGCGGCCCAAGTTCACTCCCTCTTCTGAACCAGAAGCTTTTATTCCTTTTGAGGATATTGTAAAATTGTTGCCTAAACCACTCTGCTTCGGAGGAACTGCTCATGCTTCTAAGATGGTAACATTTCCATGTTTACTTAATGAGTACAAGTTGAAGTGATGCTGACTCTTAAGAACTTTGAGATACTTTTGAAACTCTTTTGGAAGTTTATACTGTGTAGTAAAAATGCTTTCTTTGCTCTTAAATTGGAATGGCTCAATGTGCCCCAAATGAAGGATCAATGTGCCCCACTACTGGGGCACATTGATCCATTATTTTGGAAAAAAGTAAATGTGATTTTTTTTGGTCATTTTATTCCATCAAATGTGAAACATTAACCCTTTGATTTTGTTTAGAATAGTACCTAATAAATGTTAAATTCAAAAGTTTTCTTTTGTGTGCATTATTTTGAGGTGTGTAGAGCTTAAAGTAAAAAAATGGCTCAACGTGCCCCACTTTCCCCTACACAATGTTCCTTAACATTCTAATCATGCAGGGCAAAACTGGAATGGCATGCGTAATAATCTTCTGCTCTTCCCAATTCATAATTTGTCCATACAACTTTTAAAAGACTACACATGTGCCATTATAATGGCTCTGGCCTAATTTCATAGATTCCTGGAGAACCATGAGAAGAACATCTCTGAGGCCCAGTCCCACACCCCTCCAAAATTGTGTGCATGGGGGTGTCAGATGAATCCCATCTGTTCTCTGGCTTTCCTCCAAAGAGTGCATGAGGTAAAATTACAAGAGGTAATTGTATTGGGTCAACCATCAGTTTGGCGACTTGAACCTCTCAAGTGTGTGAGCTAGCGTTACTGAAAAGCTTTGTGTTTTAAGAGAATTAAACTAATCCTATGATTTGAAACATCTGCCTTTTGAACTAGGCCAATCTGATTCACTCACACGTGCAAATTATGATGGCATGTTGGAGTGAAGGACATGAAGTGATGGTCACAAGGTCACCCAGGAGCCTTCATGGCAGAGAGTTGAAATACTGTCTCCCCAGTTCAAGTCTAACATTTGCCACTAAAAAACACTTGGCTGTGAAAGAAGCCCAATTGGAATGTGTGTGTGTGTGTGTGTGTGAGAGAGAGAGAGAGAGAGAGAGAGAGAGAGTGAGAATTTAGAATTTGCTTAATCCTCTGTATACAGGAAAATGTATTCTATTAAGCAAAACAAGAAATTGTCAATTCCTGCGTTACTTTTTTAGCTAGCATTTTGCTTCCCGAACATAATTCATGGGTCACTGAAGTATAGAAATATAAAAAGGCAGTGGAGTGAACACATCCTTATTAAGAAGATAACTTTTCTATGCCACTGCTGGGCTTTTCTTCTTCCTTTAGGAGCCTTATCATGACCATCTATTTTCTCCTTTCAGTGCCTCAGTTGAACAGTCTCTTAATCCTTGTTCACACTTTGTTTTACAGCAGCCCCCCAGAGTGTCTGCAAAAATTAATGTAAGCTCTTTCTGCTGAATTCAGGAAGTTAAATAGAAAAGCAGAAGGCTTTTTTTGGGGGGGGAGCCAACTCAAAACAAAAAAAACCCCAACAACCCTCTTTTTTATGGTAATTTAATTAGAGATATTATTTAAATGGGGAATGGGGCAAGCACACAATTTTCACTTACGACTTTCAAACAAGGAAGAGGTCTCTTTTTAAATCTGTATCGAGCAAGTCAAGACTTGGCCCAGGTGGTGGTGACCACAGTATTAAATGAAGGGGCTGATCTTTTAGCCTGGCTCACACTATAAAACCAATTTCTGCATAGGCATTTCCAAGGGTAGTTGCTAATTTGGCAAGTTAGGTGGCACTGTGGGGTTACATATCAAAGGGCAGAATCTCACTGTAAGGGCCAATGCTGCAAAATCCTATTTCACCTTTTATTCTGAAAGGCACTGTCTGCTGCTCTGAGGGAGCTCACTGAATAATAGGCGAAATGTCAAGAATAATTAAGAAAAAAAGGGTGGCGTTATACCACAGCACACACAAAAATTACATCTTCTTAGCTGTGATGCTTCCTGCTCATGCCTTCTCTTCTACTTTTGAATGTATTCCCTGTTCTTGCACTATTTTGGACAACTGCTGGAAAAGGGAAGAACAATTTCAATAGTATATCAAGTCCTCACTTAATTTTGCACTAGAATCTGCGGAAGAGGTGCAAATGTTAATTAAGGCTCTTTCTCCTGGAGATGCAGCTGTCCCCTTTTAAGGTAAGCTTGTCACACAAGCAGTTCCACCACTGCTGGGAAAACCCACTTTTTACTTCTGAATCAGAGCAAACGTCAATCAGGTTTTCTGTAGATTGATGTTTGTTATGATTCAGCAGTAAAGAGAGGGTTTTCCGGTGGGGGGGGGGAATTGTGGGGCAAATGCAAAACTGCTGGGACCTGTGCCTAGGAAGCACAGGACAAGCCAAAAATGTCTTGAACCACCCATGCTTTCTAGGCACGGGGCAAGCAGAAATGTGGACAAGTCCTACTGGAAAAAGAAAGAAATACCCAGCATCATAGAATGGCAGGAAAAGCTACTTAGTTACTTAGACTTGGATAATCTGACCAATTCAATCATAGGATATACCAATAAAAAATTCCACCAAAACTGGGAAAAGTTTGGGGAATACATGAAGGGACAATGCCCCAAGGTAAAGACCTGGGTTTATTTTCAGCACCCCGTATCGAGCCATATGGAGCAAAATCACACGGAGACAATTGAAAAGGGATGATTTATCTATTATATTAATTTATCATTTTTATTTGGTATTTTGAATGCCATTTGAGTTTATATTTTATGTGATGATCATTGCTTAAATATACAGAATTAGGAATGCAGTATCAGAAAATAAGATCTAATGAAATCTGAGATAGAGATAAGGGGAAGTCTTTGGTAGGGAAAATATTTTTGATAAACTAATGGAATATTGTTAATGGTCTTTTTTGAATATGTATGATGAGAGGAATGTATGCTTTTTTGGTTTTCTCTCTCTCTCTTTTTTCGCTTTTTCTTTTTTTGCCTTTTTTTCTTTTCTTTTCTTTTCCTCTTTTCCTTCTTTCCTTTTTCATATTATTATGGGTTGCGTTATTAGTTTTTTATATGATTTTGTATATCATTATTTACATATTAACATTTATTTGGTGTATTTGTATTATTTTGGTGTGTGCTGAGTGTATATTTTTTTAATCCAAAATTTAATAAAGTTTTTTTAAAAAAGAAATATGGACAAGTCCTGATTGGCTGCAGCATCAAACGATAACTTACACGCAGGAAAATGGCACTAAAGGGACCTCTTAAATAGGTGTGGGGCACAGTATAATGTGGGAAAGTAGCACGCCTCTGAAAGTCTTTTATTTCACATGCATATTACATGCCTCTACAGAAGAACTGACATTGCACATATAGCTACAGTATATTATATGATAATGTAGTGTACCTATAGGTACATCACTCCCAAATAATCCCCCCAGATGCATTGCCCATATAAAATCCTCTTACATTAACTCTCAATAATAATAATAATAATAATAATAATAATAATAATAATAATAATTATACCCCGCCCATCTGGCTGGGTTTCCCCAGCCACTCTGGGCGGCTTCCAACAGAAAAATAAAACACAGTGATCTATTAAACATTAAAAGCCTCCCTGAACAGGGCTGCCTTCAGATGTCTTCTAAAAGTCTGGTACAGTAGTTGTTTCCCTCTTTGACATCTGTTGGGAGGGCGTTCCACAGGGCAGGCGCCACCACCGAGAAGGCCCTCTGCCTAGTTCCCTGCAACTTGGCTTCTCGCAACGAGGGAACCACCAGAAGGCCCTCGGTACTGGACCTCAGTGTCCGGGCAGAATGATGGAGGTGGAGACGCTCATTTCCTCTATGCCAGTAAGTTTCTCTTTCTCAAGTTCATGTCATGCACATTGTCTTCCCAGATCAGTACCGAAACACACACACACACACAAAGCTACTCCAATAGCTGGAATAAAGCATCAACATATGAGAAACATGATGAGGGCATGTCCTGCGAGATCTTCCTTCTGGTCAGAAATTATTGCTTTGTCTTAAATTTGTTCAGAAAGCTATCGCTGATATTTGCAGGTGTTCGTGCATTTGATGGAACAACTGGAATCCCTAAAAGACATTGCAAAATGCAGCCTCTGAAACAACCTAATTCTCGGAGCTCACTTTCAGAGACAGGTAAAGGATGTAATAAAACAGCATTCGTCAAGTGTACAATGGCAGTATATCCTCACATTTTGTTCAACTGTGCCACTCTAGATTCACACCTGTGTAACTGTGAACCAATCTGTCACTGTGCATTTTCTTCTCACTTAACAACTTCATTATCTCACATACCATGTTATTATCCTGCTCCTCATGAAAGAAGGGGGTGGGTAGGCGGGAACCAGAAGGCCAAATATGTGCAAACCGCTGGCATCTGGAAACACAGTTGGTGACAAAGAGTACATTGTAAATCACATTAATATTAGAGAAACAGAAAAATGCAATGCCTCACAATTAGCATTAAAAATGAGGGTCATTCAATTTTCTCGGTGTGTGTGGTTTCTTGTTTGTTTGTTTTTTTAAAAAAAAAATCCTCAAGGAGTATATTACCACATTTATATGTGAGATTCCTCCTCAGCAGTATAATGCACAGTCAAACCTTCAAGGAATGGCTAACAGCATTCTGTGACAAGAGGAGGCAAAAATGATTCTGTATAAACTCTCTCCTCAATGAGCATAAACCCTGCCGTATTAGAGTAAAGGCCCATTGAGTCTAGAATCCTGTTTCCCGCAAGAGGCCAGTCAAATGGCTCCAGTGCATGACTGCTATGAAGCATTTTTTTTTTACAATATCCTACCATGCTGTGCATAGGAATGGGCAAATGAGTCTGTTTCCAATCTGTAATTGCTTTAGTATGCATTCACCTGTAAGTCCATTTTGGGCTCCATCTGCTTTCAATTGCATTTTTGCTGGTTTTTTAAAAAAGTACCCCCCAAAAAATCACATTTAAATACTTAACTTTGTATTTTTAAAATGATTTTTTCTTTCAAAACACACATTTCCAAGCATGCATACCCTCCAACATTTATCTGATGCATATAGGAACATTCTAAAGAAAAGCAGGGCATTTGGGATCAAATCAGAAACCAGGTCAACTTCTATAAATCAGGGATTTCCCTGGAAAATAAGGACACTTGGAGGGTCTCTCTCTCATTCTCTCTCTCTCTCTCTCTCTCTCTCTCTCTCTCTCTCTCTCTCTCTCTCTCTCTGTGTGTGTGTGTGTGTGTAAGCTTATGTAGCTGAGAGACACCAGCCACATCCACACTGTACAATTAAAGTACATCCGGGTCATGTGGCCAGCATGACTAAGCCGCTTCTGGCGAACCAGAGAAGCGCACAGAAACACTGTTTACCTTCCCGCCGGAGCATTACCTATTTATCTACTTGCACTTTGACATGCTTTCAAACTGCTAGGTTGGTAGGAGCAGGGACCAAGCAACGGGAGCTCACCCCGTCGCGGGGATTCAAACTGCCAACCTTCTGATTGGCAAGCCCTAGGCTCTGTGGTTTAACCCACAGCGCCACCCGCGTCCCAATTTTAAAGAATCATAGCTGTGGGTAAATAAGTTCCTATCCGCATTTTAGTTTGGGAGGTGTGGACCAGGTCACTGCTTGTTGGTATTCACCAAGATCACCTTCTTCAAGGACCCACACCAGTGACTGGAACCTGCCAGGCCATTTTGGGCAATTGGATGAAGTTGTTCTGTTTCACCATCCAGTTCAGAGCGAAAATGTTTTCACTTTCCCAGAAATTGTCCTCTGGAAATATAGACATGAAATATTCTGCAAATAAACTCAGTGCTTGAATATTTTATACATGTATCTGATATCCAATGACATCTGATATTTGACAGCAGCTGATAGCTGACACGTTGTGGGATTTTGTTTTTGTCGGTATCTGACAGCTGACACACAATTTCTTATCTGACAGTGTTTTGCTGGTGTGCGTTTCTGAAAGGGAAAGAGCAGTGTTCTGCTTAGGTCAGAAACACTGCAAGGATGAGATTTCCAGCCCTGTTTCAGAAATAGGATGAGAGGTTGCCATAGCCCATGGTGTATGCCACAGGTAGAGTCCTCGAGGCATCACTATGTTGCACGCTTGTGAACATTGAAGGAAATTACTAGCAGTTCTTGTGTATTAGCATGGTCTTCATGCAGCCACTGCTTGTCCTGAAGACCTTCAGGAACACGAGGATGTCCCCAAGCCCTTCTCAGCCCTTGCTAGGAGACCTCCTCTGTGGTGACAAGAGGACAATGATGTCACCATCCCATTTATGACAGTAGAGGCCTCAGAACAGGAACATGCTACACTTCTGAAGTATGAAGCAGATAGTAGTTGTTCTACCAAAACTGAAAATGTGGGATGAATTTGGAGGTTACAGTTTGGTGTAAAATATGTGAGGGATGGTTGTGAAAGGCTAGCAAGATCTCCCAGGTTTGAACATCCGTCTTATAACATTGTACAGGCTGGAGACAAAATATTTCTCAATGGGTTTGATATGATAACTGCCCATTGTGAGCAGATGAAGCACTTATTCTTATCTATTTGAAACTTTCCCCTACCCCAACGTCTAGCAATCTAACCATAATGTTACTTCCCTCTTTCTGCTCTGCACCATGACTAATGAGCCAGAATCACTTCTTTCTTTCCACAGCTGTTTTGGGGGAAAAATGTCCCCGAAAAGTAACTGTGCCATGATACCGGTCAGGCATTTGTGTCTTTCATTGCTCCTCAGCAAGCACATCAAATAGTCTGAGGATAAATTCTTGCTCTTGTGTAGCACATTCCTGTAGTTGTGAGATCTCTAGCAATTCCTCCTGCTGCCTGTTTTTCTCTAGCAAACTGGTGTGAAATCCATGTCTTCAGTCATTTCTCAACAGAAGAGTTTATACAAGCCTTTGAATATTTCACACTCAAGAATCTAAGCAAGAGAAATGGCTGAATAGCAGGGGGCATAAACCAAATTTCTGAGGAGGAACTTAGAAATGTAACCAATCACACAGCTTGCAGTAGAAATAATAACTACTGCAATATAGACATTGAAATCACACTAGGTATGTCAGAGAACCCATTTTATCTGGTGACCCCTAACTCCTCCAGGGGAGAAAACAGGGATTTTTCCTTCTTACTAGTTGTTGAGGGTCAAACCAGTGTCAGCTTCTAAACAAAAAAAGAAAAAAGAAAAAAGGACTGGTAAAGCTGAAGGGAGAGTTGAAAGGTGCACAAAATTTGCAGGTGTTTAAACACAATTACTAATGCTAAAAATAGGCTATAGACTTGGAATACAACAATGTGTGTTCAGAGGCATGAGATTTTCTTTGATGTGGATCTAGTTCAGAACTGTAGTTTGCAATGTATTTTCCAATTACATTTATCTCATGTTTAGAGATGCTGGGATTTGAGAAGAATTTTTAAAAGAAAAGAAATAGAGTTTAGATGGGTGAAGCTTCTGAGTTCTGCTCCTAAAAAGTCTTGGTGGATCTGGCATAAGGTAATTTTCATAGAAGCATAGATGGGATGAATTTGATAGAGAGGAAATGCTTATACATGAACTTCCAGGACCATTTGATAATCATCCTGTTAAATCTGAGTGACCTCTGTCATTATTATAAGTCACTGGTTCTGCTGTCAGCTGACATAGATCCTTACTTAATGCAAAACTGAGTTGATGAATAAAGGCTTTATCCAATTGCTGTGTGAGCAAAAGGCAGCTTGCACAACTGATCTTTCTCTTCCCGTCCTCATTGCCCTGAAATCAGGTGGAGGAACCTTGCAACAGTGGACCTTCCCTCATTTCCTTTGCCCAATTTCAAGTGATTCCTAATCTCACAGCAGTCCCACACAACAGCAAAACACACTGTTTGTGACCCTGCCCCCAAATCCCTGGTGTGACCTTTTGGCGGAATGCAGGAGTGGCAGAAGTTGGAGGAGGGGAACAGGAAGACTCCTTGTGCAAGTTGCTTTCCTCTTATTATGTCTTTATTTATTAGTGTCATATCCCACCCTCCAGTCAGAGTCCACATGGATCTCTAGTTACAACTAGGAAAAACCAAAAGCTGTTCACCTGCACCTTCAGGGTGAGGGCTGTCCCATCTAGAACACATCACCTCCCTAATTTCTGGACCTATGACACCAACCGCCAGAACCACTCTCTTGCTGGGATTCATATCAATGACCCTCGTCCAGCCCATTGCTGCTTTGTCCTAGCAGCGGTCACAATGGAACCCTGTGGGACCTCACAACATGGATGCCATGGGCCAAGTAGTAGTTTTCTTGTTTCTTTCTTTTTTTTCTCTTTCTCTTTTCTGAAAATGATTCTTTTGTATCAGGAAACATCTCATTACAGTGGAACCTCGGTTTATGAACACCTCGGTTTATGAATTTTCGGTTTATGAATGCCGCGGACCCATCTGGAACGGATTAATTCATTTTCCATTACTTTCAATGGGAAAGTTTGCTTCAGTTTATGAACGCTTCAGTTTATGAACAGACTTCCGGAACCAATTACACCCATGCTTCAGTTTATGAACACTTCAGTTTAAGTACTCCGCGGACCCGTCTGGAACGGATTAATCCACTTTCCATTACTTTCAATGGGAAAGTTTGCTTCAGTTTATGAACGCTTACTCCGCGGACCGTCTGGAACGGATTAATTCACTTTCCATTACTTTCAATGGGAAAGTTAGCTTCAGTTTATGAACGCTTCAGTTTATGAACAGACTTCCGGAACCAATTGTGTTCATAAACCGAGGTACCACTGTACTGCTTTACTTGCATCCCATACAGTCTTTTCCCACTATTTTTTGGTCATCAAACCAAATTTGAAGGATGATTGATCTTTTCCTTTTAACTCCATATATAATGCATTGTGATCCGCTAATGTCCTTGGGAGAATCTCAATTTTGGATATTCTTGGAATTAACTCCTTGGAGGTCCATATATAATCAATTCTTGATTTGGTTCCAAGAAGAATGTATACTGTTTTGTTGTAGGATTTTTAATCCTCCAAATGTCCGTTAATCCAATAGATCAAAAAATGATCAAATTAGATCAAAAAATGATTTTGGTAACTTGCCTTCTTTTATGTCTTTCCTTTTTATTGATCTGTCTAAGTCCAGCATGACAACTCCGTTGAGATCTCCCATTAAAATTACTCTCTGGTCCATAAAGTCGAACAGTCTCTCATTAAGTTTCGGATAAAATTCTGCCTTTTTGTCATTAGGTGCGTAAACTCCAACAATGATCAGTTTTTCACCCTGCAGCATGATTTGGACTATCAACACTCTTCCTTCCTCATCTTTAAAAATTAATTTTGGGTCATATTTCTCTTTTATATACAGAATAACACCACGTTATAAAGTCTTTCCCCAATCTTTTATTAATTAATACTTGTTTGTGGTTCCTTGCAACGTGTGTTTCTTGTAAACAAATTATATCTAGATTCCATTTTGTCAAAATGTGTTCAATTTTATTCCTTTTAATTTTATTATTAATTCCATTCACATTCCAAGATAAAGTTTTCAATTCCATTTCCAATACTAATTAAGTCTATAAATATAAATAAAATTCAAGATTGGGGTTCCTTATTATTATTATTATTATTATTATTATTATTATTATTATTATTATCTTCTTCTTCCTCCTCCTCCTCCCCTTCTCCTCCTCCTTGCCTTCTCTCTTCTCCTTTTCCTTCTGGTCCAGGCCGGGTCTTACCTTCTCAACTTTTCTCAATTCTTTATCGTATCTTCTGGAAAATTTCTCCAATTCCTGGGGATTGCTTAATTTGAACCTTTTATCTTTATAATAAAAAGAAATTCCTTCCGGAAATTCCCACATGTGCTGGATCCCATGTTTCTTCAAAAGTCCAACGAATTGTTTCTAATTTTTGCAAAAAATATAAATCTCTTTTTTTTGCAAAAATCTGGAAGGAATTTCTTTAAATATTATGATCACTTTTCCATCAATACTTAAATTTTTATTATAGTTCATTCTCAATATTGAATCTCTTATTTCCATCGAATTAAACATAACCAAACATAACCTGGAAATTTCTTCGCTTTTGCTGATTTAACCCTTATTCTGAATACATTCACTATTGTATATCCAATCTCTTCCTCCTTTAAATCTAACCAAATCTCCAATTCTTCAATCAATTTGGCCCTTATATCTTCATTTGGCTCTTCAGGGATAATAATAATAATAATAATAATAATAATAATAATAATAATAATAATAATTTATACCCCGCCCATCTGGCTGGGTTTCCCCAACCACTCAATTGATTTTGTCTCACCTCCAATAAAGCCATACAGTGGAACCTTGGTTTACAACTACCTCTGTTTATGAACACCTCCGTTTACGAATGCCGCAGACCCGGAAGTGTTTACATCCGGGTTCCACGGTGCTGGATGTGCAGATCACGCATGTGCAGCTCGCGCATGCGCAGAAGCGATCTGCGCAGCGCACACGTGTGCAGAAGCGCTCTATCGGCGCTTCGCACACACACAAGAGCGTGCCTTCGGGGAGTGAATGCCCGCCTCCGTGGAACAGATTGCGTTCATAAACCGAGGTTCCACTATATTGTCCAACATTTCTTCTTGTGTCTTATTTAGCTCTGTTACCTCTCCTTTAACCCGTTCTGTCTCCCTCTTTGTCTCTTTCAATTCCTTCAGAGTTCTTTTTGTTGAGTCGTCCAGTGTCTTAGATCTTACTGACAAGTCTTTCACTTTGCCTGTTCATTCTGCTACTACTCCTTCAAATATTTTATCCAATGTCTCTTGAACCTCTGACAAATAGCCATTCTCGGAGAAATCATAGAACCATAGACTTGTAGAGTTTGAAGGGACCACAAGATTCATCTAGTGTAATCCCCTGCAATACCAGATTCTTTTGTGCAACATGGGGCTCAGACCCACAACCCTGAGATTAAGAGTCTCATGCTGTACCAACTGAGCTATCTAATCAGTTTAATTAGAAATAGGTTTAAAGTAGAAGTTTTAAGTAAGCTTCGTAATTATTTCTCTAAAGGCATTCTGACTGAAACAAAGTGTTGTGCCTTATCAGAGTAACCATTCAGCTTCATGAAGTGTGTTTAAATAAAATTCCAGTTTTGTTTCTCTTCCTTACTTTGGTTGAATTATATGCAGCACTTGTAACAGAGCCAGCCCCACCATTAATTGTGTCAAGCCATGAATGAATCCAGGAAGGTCAGTATTTCTAACATATTACTGAATAACACTACTGTTTTTTCAAGCTTTGCAAATACAAAACCTAACCTCAGCATATGACAGATAAGGTTAAGCAAAGGATGAAAATACATGAATATACAGTAGTAGTGTTATTTTCCCAAGCTTTCATATAAAATGGGAGTAGTTATGTCAAGCAAACTTGAGAGATCATCATGGCAGAGGTAAAACGTAAGGTAAATTTAAAGGACCCCTGGGTGGTTAAGTCCAGAAAGCACCTTCAGTTCAGTTACACATGCTTCCATTTCAAGGCTGTATGGAAAAGGTTCATTTTAAAGAGATACGACGCTGCAATGGTTATGCTGTGCCAACATATTGTTGGCATAGTCGATGTTTAAAATATCTGACTTTTGTAAACTACCTTCTGAGCTATTAGTGAAGAGATGGAAGAAACATCTTCAATAAATACCTAAGTTTTTTAAAAGTATTGGATAACCTATCAAGCTGCTTTGTGAGCGAGGGGCAAAACCTTAGCCTCACACTCCAACTGCTTCTCAAACAGACCACCTAGCAAAACGGATAAATTCCCTATTCAGTTTCCTCCATGATTCCCCCACCCACCCTTCAACTATTATTTTTGAGGTTGTAAAACGGAAAACACTGATTGCACGTAGTATTCTACACTTGGCCTATATTCAGTCAATCAAAATAGATCATCACACCTTTCCTTTCACCCCCCCCCCCAATCCATATGAATCATTTTTTGTCCTCGAACAAACTATCCTATTTATAAAGCTACCAATATAGCAACCACATTTTTATAACAGCATCCTGCTGTGATGCCCGCTTTCCAGTTAACCATCTTGCGTGTTCCTGCTCTCGAACCAGCATTAGCCAATTTTGTACTCCAGCTCAGTATCATATTTCCCTAAGTGTATTATTACCTTGTATTTATCTAAATTAATTTTGGTGCTCTCAGGGCCCTTTCCGTGACAGGGTGTAATCAATCAATCAAGTGCCAGCTGTAGTTATCCCACACGTCAAGTCAGATTCCTTTCTACATTTCAGTGTCCACACTGTGAGGGAGTGCATGTGGATTTTTCGCTCCCCCCCCCACTCCCATTCCGGCACCAGAGTGCCAATTTAACACTTGTTAGTCTCAATGCACAGTGACTGTGAAAATCAAATTCAACATTTTTCTCTCTCCATTGGATAGAGAAAGTGGAGTGAACAGATAAACAACACAGCAACAACAAAAGGAAGGTTTTCAAAAGGCGAAGATATATATATTTTAAAAATGAATACCCTGCTTAAGCTAGCCCATTGGGCTCTCAAATGGGCTTTACACAACATAAATTCACTTACACAATAAAAACCGCTTGAAAACAATTTCTAAAACTATCTAACACAAAGACCTTAAAACAACTTCCCAAGCCAGCAGCAATTGGTTGAGATCAGCATTATCGTTCTCCCTGAGGGGCCAATAGAATTTTTCCCATATTTCTGGTTTCAGGCCCTAAGGAACTGTGGAGTCTTTGAGCTGGCTAAGTTACAAGGAATTTCCTGCACCTTCCATGAGATTACTCTATATGGCCAGATTCCTGGAAGCACTTATATAATGTCCAAACTTAGCCAAAGGCAAAGGCAGATTTAAGAGTGCGACCTGTTCGCCTGCACTGGGCATTCAATCAAGAGGGTACCACAAGAGGCACTGCAGCAATGATGAACAGCAAAGGGTGAGAAGCAGGGAGCTGCCGAATTTTGGTGTCACACAGGACGCCACTGAAAGTTTAAAGCTCTGTGTCTGCCACTGCCAAAGGGCTCTGGATGAGTTCTCTGAGGCCTGCTCTGAGCCCACCTTCCTGTGGATGGGTCAGTTTACCTGTGGAACCCCAGGGGATCAAGAATCAGTATGGTGTAGTGGTTAGAGCGCTGGACTAGAAAACTGTCCCCACAGAATTGCTACTCTTTACAAGGCTTTCCTGGTCTGATCAGTGTGCAGGAGCTCAACAGTTTATTCAAAGGCAATTGGGCAATAGTGCAGGTGGATGGGCTCAAAATTAATCTCATTAGCACCTGGTTAACCAAACGTTCCAGCTCCTTGAGAGTAACCATCACATCTTTAAAGGTCTACGGCAAAAGTACCATCTCACCTGCCCCCTCTGTTATTCTTATTGCTCCTATTACAATTGCAGCATATTAACTTTATAGTAGGGACCCAGGTGGCGCTTTGGGTTAAACCACTGAGCCTAGGGCTTGCTGATCAGAAGGTCAGCGGTTCGAATCCCTGTGACAGGGTGAGCTCCCGTTGCTTGGTCCCAGCTCCTGCCAACCTAGCAGTTTGAAAGCACGTCAAAAATGCAAGTAGATAAATAGGAACCGCTACAGCGGGAAGGTAAATGGCGTTTCTGTGTGCTGCTCTGGTTCGCCAGAAGTGGCTTTGTCATGCTGGCCACATGATCTGAAAGCTATACGCCGGCTCCCTCGGCCAGTATTGCGAGATGAGCAAGCAACCCCAGAGTCGGTCATGACTGGACCTAATGGTCAGGGGTCCCTTTACCTTTAACTTTATAGTATTACTAGTAAAGGATAATTTGGGGCAAAATCCTAGCATGTGGGAGCAGATTACAATACCTGTCGTTAGAATTTAGGCAGTGTGTGTCTGTGTGTGTGTGTGTGTGTCTGTGTGTGTGTGTGTGTGTGTGAATAGGCACCCAGTATTTATAAAACAGGGGCTGTATGTGTTTAGTGAAAAGCAAGCCCTATTGAGTGCTATAGGAATTATTGTCTAGTAAAGGTGTATAGAACTGAAGCTGTATTTTATTGATTAGATCATGAAGTGCAGAACTACTTTATGAATAACCTCATGAGATGAATTATAAATGAAGAACTTTTAAAATGCTGTGCCTCTCCTCATGATGTGGATAAGGAAGGGCCAGCCAAATCCCAAAATGGGAGGGAGGGAAGTTGGCAAAATTAAAGGGCCAGTTTGACGTTTCTTCTCTCCTGTTTTCCTTTTTGCTGCTGCAGCCAGCCGAGAAATGAGAGAAGGCATTGATGCAAGAGATAAATTATTTGGGAGACACATTGGTGATTGTTAGCACCCCAGACCCACAACTAACTTCAACTCTTTGTGTTGTGCTCTGCTCTGCTAGAGAAATAACAATAATTTAATGGCCTTTGCCGATTTCCTGTGGAAAGTATTAACTTAGCAGGACTGCAGGCAGCAGTAGAAATGGGAATAGAAACTTTAACAGAAACATAGAAACTACTACCTGGGGGTGGGGCTATGTGTTTTGAGAAGAAATGTGCTAATGTGGAATTTTAATGGCTGCTCTGATGGTAAAACAAGTTGCTAGATATCCAAATAAAACGTGCAGAAATTAGGTGATGCGTGGATTTAGGTTGGTTGTGCTTTATGGCTGCATATAGCAGCTCAAATTCTAAACCCATTAGATTCTTTCTTTGATACTCAGACTCTTAAGCACTTTACGAATCTCTTCCACAATGTGAAGTATTAAGCGAGTTAAAGTGACATTAACGGTTCCTGCTCTACCAGGTTCATAATTGCATTAAGAAAGAGATGTAGGTCTCTGTGACACAACTTCTTGTTCAAAAAGTAATAGTCATCAAGTTATTCTCTTCAGAGTGTTTCCTAATTAAGTCAACTGCCTGGTTTGTTTATCTGAGAAAATAGCACGGGAGCTGAAATCTCCTGGAGAAATTAACATCTAGGTTTTCTGCTGTTTTTAAAGACCCTTCAACAATTCTGTAGCTTGTCTTCCTATACTGTGTGGGTTGTGAGTTTATTTTTTATCATTGGATTAATTTAAAATTAAACATTGGCTATATTTATTGGCCCTTCACCACAGGGTGAGTTGCAATAAAACCAAACTACAAAACAAGAATGCAGATTACTGTATTAAATTAATACCTCACTTAAAAATTGCAGTGTATCAGTCAATATCTGTCAACACAACAAATTTTCAAAGGTTTGAAGAAAAAGGAATATTTTTACCTGACATTGGAATCCACCCAGCATCAAAACCTGCCTAATATCAAGAGGGAGTGTTCCATAGGTGAGGGGCCACTACCAAGAAGACCCTGTTTTGCATTCCACCCAATCAAACCTCTATTAGTAGTTGCACTTTCAATAGAGTCAATCGAGCACATGGACAAGACAATATATGGAGTCGAATAAATGCACAGGCACAAGTTGTTCAGGGCTTTATATGCCAAAGTCAAAACTGAATAGGGCTCAGTGACACCTAGACATCTAGTACAGATGCTTCAAAATGGATGTTATATGTTTATGGGTTGCCAATTACCTTGGAACTTTTTCAGTTGCAATATCACTAGCTGTAGTTTTTGGACCATCTTTGAGGATAAATTGGTACAGTAGTCAATTTTATTGGGATGAAGATTATTGTGGTAGGACCAGTGTGTGTGTTTTTTCTAGAAAAAGAGGTGCTGGAGCTCACCATGAACTTCTCCCTGGTTCTCTTACAATGACAATGGCACCCACCTGAGAGGTGGCGGAACTGAGTTCAGTTAAGTTCTGGCTGAAAAAAAAAAAGGCCCGGGTATGATGTGAGTTGGTTCCATCAATATTTTAGAAGTCTGTATTAGCAAAATACAAAACAAATAAACAAACCCATACTATATACCTTGTGAGCAGTGGAATGAGCCTTAAGCTCATGCAAGATTGCAGCTAGTCTTCCATGAACTAGGAAACAACATGGAAATAGGGACCCTGTCAGAGTTAGGAACTAAAAAGAGTTAAACTGTGAATAATTTGTGTATCTGTATTTGATTATTTGTTATCCAGACACCCAACCTTCCTACTTTGCTAAGGAGGGGGGAAATGTATTCTATTGATATCATTGCTTAGGCTTTGCTTCAGCCAACCCTCACCAATGCCCAGTATCCTACAGCAGGTCAACATCAATCTCACAGGAAAGCATTTATTTTTAGAGTTGCAAGAAAGTGCACTTCCTGGGTTCCATGCTACATCTTCTGCCAAAAGGTAAGAGAAAATGGGTTTTTATTTCTAACTTTCCCTGTTCTTTAAGTCCAACTCCTCTTTAATTCAGTAAGCTGCGTCAACTACTGCCTTTGCAGATCTCATTCAGTGGTAAAAGCTGGGGCAATGAGGCACCCATATTATCTGGCTTACCAACCGACCCATTGGGATCCCAGGTGAAGAAGAGGGACCTCAGCGATTGTCACAAGACCTCTTAGCCTGCAACAGGTTCTAGGCATTGCCATATGTAATCACCTGCTTGGGGGTTGGAGGGAGGTAGAAACCATCCCTTGCTGAACAGATGCTTGACTCAGCAAAAGCTGGCAGTAATAGCCCTTTGTTGGGTGCTGACAGATGGATTGGCCGGGCTGGATACTCCTGAATAGCATTCCAAGGGCAGTCTGCTGCTTTGAATGCCTATCACTGCATCATGTACAAATATCATTGGATCCATACCTGCTGTCAGAGAAATAAGGGACTGGGCTGGAAATAGCAGGCCGGAGGTAGCGCTGCCACCATTTTGGAACTGGGCAGAGCATGCTCAGAAGTGACTTTTGATGCTGCTTTGCCCACTTCCAAAATGGCCGCCGCGCCAGCACTGCAGCCATTTTGGAACTGGGCAGAGCAGCATCAAAAGTCGCTTCTGAGCATGCTCCGCCAAGTTCCAAAATGGCCGCCGCGCCAGAATAAACTGGGGGAAAACAAAAAAATCTGTTTTTTCAGCTAGGAACAGCTGGGAAAACGGGGATTTCCCGGGGAAAACGGGAGACTTGGCAGCTATGATTGGATCATAGAATCATAGAATTGTAGAGCAGGAAGGCACCATGAGGGTCATCTCGTCTAACCTCCTGCAGTGCAGGAATTTTTTTTTGCCCAAGCTGCGCTTCAAACCCACAATTAAGAGTCTCATGGATATAGATCCTACATCCTTAAAATGGATGTAGAATGAAGATTCAGAATACCAGTACATCTCTTCCAGGCTAAACAATATCTTCTACTATTTTAATGTGTTACAGGAAGTATCATTTTAAATAGTGCTTGGTTCCACTGAGTAGCCTTTCTATTTTAGCATCCCCCCCAACAAAAAAACTACATTTAAATACATCCAAAAAATTATTTTAGAATCTTTCAAGAGGCAAAACACCAAATAAATATATATCTGTTAACTATCTGGAGATGTCTTTAATATTTTCACTATTTCTAATTCCAGGCTCTCACTAGACATTTATTTGATGTTCAAGGGTAACCTGTCATTTGAAATATTCATGAATTAGATATTGTGGAGTCTGCATCAGAGATAATGCAGAATACCTTTTTGGTAGGGGTGGGGAGAGAAGAAGGAAGATTCTCCTGGTAAATATTCTGCCACTGATGTGAGTAGTGCAAATCAATTTAATGAGGGGGGAATTAAGAAAACACAAGTGCAAGAGCATCGCACCTTGCAAACTTCAATGTACTGTCAACATCCTAGGAACAAGAAATTACCTCAAACTGTTTCCACAAGTTCTCATCGTTTGGCATATAAAGGGGCTTTTATTTGCATGCCATTTTCATGCAGAATCTTTGTGGCTGAAGAACTGAAAAAAAATGATAGCATTTCTGCAGCTTACAGTGGCCACATAACATTTTAAGAATATAAAAATTGCCTTGCTGGATCAGACAAAAGGCCCTAAGGATGGGCAAGTCAGCCTATTTGAATGCCACCTTTGCACATCAATCTGCAATTTAAAAGAAGTCTGGACTTTTTTTGCATTTAAATACATAGTTTAAATGCATTTTATTTTAAAATATGTATTTCTAACACTAAGGCAAAAACTGCACTGCAACATTTGGAAATTGCCGTAGCTGGTGGATAACTAATGGGAGAATCCAAACCCTGTCAATGCAGTAACACTGCATGGCGGAGCTTCAGAGCCATAGCACCATAGAATTGTAGACTTGGAAAGGACCCCGGGGTCATCTAGTCCAACCATTTAAAAGGTAAAGGTACCCCTGACTGTTAGGTCCAGTCGTGGATGACTCTGGGGTTTCGCGCTCATCTCGCTCTGTAGGCCGAGGGAGCTGGCGTTTATCCGCAGACAGTTTTTCCGTGTCATGTGGCCAGCATGACTAAGCCACTTCTGGCAAACCAGAGCAGTGCACGGAAACACCGCTTACCTTCCTGCCAGAGCAGTACCTATTTATCTACTTGTACTTTGACATGCTTTGGAACTGCTAGGTGGGCAGGAGCTGGGACTGAACAACGGGAGCTCACCCTGTCACGGGGATTCGAACCGCCGACCTTCTGATTGGCAAGACCTAGACTCTGTGGTTTAGACCATAGCGCCACCTGTGTCCAACCCTCTATGAATCACAGCTAAAGCATCCCTGACAGATGGCCATCCAACCTCTGCTTAAAAACCTCTCCAAGGAAGGAGAGTCCACCGCTTTCTATCACCGCATTCACACCAGCACACCAACCGGGGCAGAAAGGGAAGCAGGCAATGTTCCTAAATGCCAATCTGCTTCTTACTCTCAAGGTACAAATCATGTCACTTCATACTGGAATGTACAACCATCAGATTCCTCCAGCATCCCTAATCTAGGCCAATGTTCTGTTTCCAATAGTGGATTGCCAGTTGCTATACAGTAGTTAATTAACGGCTTCTTATTTCAACAGAAATCACAAAGCAGTTTACATCTCCCAACAAAAAGGAATCAATGGGAGAAATACAACCTGAATTCCACGTTCAGAACCAAATAATACTAAATGTGCTATTGGTGCTGCTAATACTAATATTAATAAAAGGGGGGGAATCCACATTTTAAGCAATGTAATTAAACAATATTGTTAATCATTGCACAAGTAAGAATCACAAAAGAAAGTCAGATGCAAACCAAACACTTCAAGATACGCAATCAAAATGAAAAAATAATAATGGTAGTATATATCATTAAAAGCTCATGTTACAAAAGGAAACACATATAATGCAATCATCAAAATCAATCACACTACACAACCCCCACAGTCACTATCACTCAACAATCACACTCTCCTGAAATCCATCACTCCATCCACTCAATTCTCACTTCAATAAAACACTCCAGTGTTCAGCTGGGAAGCTCATGGGTAGAGCTATGCCCTGTTTCCGCATCCAGCAATCAGAGGTACACTCCCTATAATCACAGAAGCTCCATCTGGCTTGTTACACAGCTATCCACTGATAGACCAATCTTGCCTGACTCGATCAAATCATTTAAGAAACTTTATAAAGTGGCAATCACCGTATCTTTCATTATGCCTTATGTGAACAGATACTTCCTTTTGTCTATTTGAATATACACCTAATCAACTTCATTGTGAGAAACCACCCACAAATGAATTACTAATTTAAACTGGCTCAAAATCGTGGTGGTCATTATTGTCTTTACAGTGGGAATGGGAGGGGGGAGATCATGTATGGAAAATCTTACGGCAGTGATCCAAATAATTTCACCAGATGTATAGAAGAACACACGTCTGTTTGCACTAGGATTTCACCACTCCCAGCTGGAGTTTATGCAATGTTTCAGGAGTGTTGTGCTTGTGCATGAGGGTAGTTTAGTGACAAAAAGGAAATGCAAACTCCCGTTGTGTGCATGAAGGTTGCACAGGATTTCCTATTGGAACCTAAGGATTCAATCCAATACTCTCCAAAGAGTATTCCCCAATGGACATGTGTAGCCAATCACCCATTTATACATGTTCAATATGCGCCTGACAGCACAAAGGCGCATCATGCCAAACCCAAAAGTGACAAAAAGGGGCAGAGTAGGGTGTGGTGGCATGGCAGAATGGGGCGGGTTGTAGTGGAATGGGGCTTTTGCAAGTTCAATAGTGTTTCAATATACAGTGGTACCTCTGCTTACGAATAACTCTACTTACGAATGTTTCTACTTACGAATGGAGCTCCGTCCGCCATCTTGGATGCAGTTTAGATAGGATTTTTTTTCTACTTACGAATTTTTAGATAGGGTTGCTTCTACTTACAAATTTTTTCTCCCAATGCATTCCTATGGGATTCGACTTGCATTTTTTTTCGACTTACAAATGTGCATTCGGAACGCATTGAATTCGTAAGTAGAGGTACCACTGTACGCAATTTCATTGAAGGGCCTTGGAACAGAACCCCCACATAAATGGGGGGTTGCCTGTATAAGATTGTGCTGAAATTCATATCTGATCATCTACACACATTTCCCAAGGAAAATCTGGAGCTCAGCATTAGAACCCTATGATATCCTGCTTTTGGACATTCCTGGAAAATCCACATGGATGGCCAAGATCAACAGATCTTGTACACTTACAGTCCAGTGGTGATAATCTCAAAATGCATTCTTGGTTACATTGAAAACTTTGGATGTTTTGAGTCATGAAATCATAGAATCATATAATTTTGGAGCTGGAAGGGACTTCGGCCGTCATCTAGCTCAACCGCTTGCAATGCAGGAATCACAGCTAGAAAATCCCTGACAGGTGGCCATCCAACGTCTGTTTAAAAACCTCCAGTGAAAGAGGTTTATGATAACTATTGAAATAGTGGTTTCCTAAGTCAGATTGATTCAAGGTGCACGCGACTCCTGTAATGCAGAGCAGGTGTGATGCTAAAGGGTCATCACTTTCGGGTATGTTTCAGGGAACAGCATGGGAATGCAAAGATGTCATTTATAGGAAAAGGGGCATTTCCCACAGCCTGTACACACATGTGATTATTATTTTTTGGTTAATAATTTATAAAGAAGTTACAATAATTTTTGCCTTAAAAAAACAACACATTTTAAACTCAAATATCTCCAAGAAGATACCTTTCCTTGCTGTAAATATTTTCCTGGCATTTTCACCCATCTTTCCTGACCTTTTCTCCCAATGGAACCTACAATGGTACCCCCCTGGGCAGTTGGCAGTCCGTGTCCCTAACTCCCAGTCTGATCACAGCAGCTATACTTGGGGATCATGGAAGCTGCAATGAGAGACAAGTCAAAATGCTGATCAGTCAGATGCAGTCCCTCAAACTCTGCTCTTACTGTGCCCAAAAACATGAATACTGTTGATGAGGCGATCAAATTTTAGGAGCAGGAGGTTTGTGAATATGAAATACTTTGCACTTGAAGAGACTCTTCCTACACACCCATTCAAATGTTTCACTCCTTCAAAATACTAATTAGTTATGTTGATTCTATAAAAGTTGGAAGGATTTCAAGGTCAATGTGCCTTTTGAAGAAACTCAAATTTCTCTTGCTTTTTTGTTGCCATCTTCTTTAATGAATCTGAAAGCGTCGGTTTGATTGAAGTTTGTTTATTCAAAAATGTTGAATGCAACACAATTCTCAAGCATAATTTAGATTCTCGGGGTGAAGTAATTAATATCTTATTGTTGTGTTTGTTGGAGTGGATTTATTGATGTTCCGGTGCCACCTATCCAGCTGAAAAGTATTCCCAAATTGTGCAGTGACCAGATATTCTAACTTATTGAGTTTATAGATATTCTCATATGTTCTGGTCTATAAAGTAGTTTGCAGCAACATAATTATGGCAACATCCTTATGAAGCAGTTGTACAAAGTTCGTTCAACCCGCTCAGCATGTGTAAAAGCTCAGCCTTTTAATGTGGCAGCGTCTACACCAGGCATCCCCAAAACTGCGGCCCTCCAGATGTTTTGGCCTACAACTCCCATGATCCCTAGCTAACAGGACCAGTGGTCAGGGATGATGAGAATTGTAGTCCAAAACATCTGGAGGGCCAAAGTTTGGGGGTGCCTGGTCTACACTTTGGAACTCCCTGCCTATTGATATTCGGCATCCACCTTTCACGGCACTCTTTTTGGCACCTGCTAAAATCATTTTTCTTTAGACTAGCCTGTTATGAAATGAATAAAAATAGAATAGTATAAATTTATTCTACTGCCTGCCCATTGTAACAAGATACAACATATCAACTTTTAATGTTATTCATTACATTCAAATAAGTCACTTTTCTTTCATGTTGAAACCCAATGTGAAGTATGTGGGGTTCCCAGGCAGCCTCCCCTAGACCTAGACCTTCTTCAAACAACCAAGTGCTCCTGCCAGTGTCCTTGTGAATCTCCAAACATGCCCCTCCATACCAACCCCAACTGCCTGGCAGCATCCCTAACAGATGACTGGTGAAATATATTCCCCCTTTGGGAAGTCTTTTGCTATTTAATTAATAGAAATAGTCGAATACCATCACCACTTCCAATCAGGGCCATCTTAAGCATGCCTGGCGCCTTGGTGCGATGGATCCCTCCGCCCCCCCCCACCGCGTTTCCCAGCGCGGCAGGCGGGCACCGTGCGCAGCGCAGATGCCGCGGGCACACCTGCGCTGCGCCACCCAGCCTGGGGCCGCCTCAGCCGCGCCTCTCAGCAGGCGCAGTGGCGCCCCTGGTGGCCTGGCGCCCTGCGCCACCAGACCCGGGCCTAGACACAGCCCTGCTTCCAATATTCAAACTGTAGAAACTTCAAAACTTCATTCTTGGGTTTAGACATAGAATTCTTAAAATAGCCATGGAGGGAGGCAGCCAAGATAAATTCATATTCTTCTATTGTATTAGCAGTGTTTAAACCTCCAGTTCTTTTGCCATTGGGAGGAAGACCAGAGGCACAAGTGTCTTTGTCAAAGCCTTACCTAAGATTACCACAAAGTGTGTGTTCTTAACGTATCCTGGATAGTAGTTTAAGAGGCACCTGCATCAATCAGTAGGCCTGGAACTAGTTTCCAAAAAGCGTGACCTCAAACTCCCTGAACATCCCTTCTCTTTTCCTCTACTCTCCAATTGCTTAGTTGAATTGTAGAGGTTTGGGGAATTAAAAATAGAAAGGAAGAAAATAATACATTTGGGTATTAAAAAGCTTTCTTTGTACCTCACTTCACCCCATTTCACCCCACATATAGCATTTTCTACTGAAAGAATAATTTTCCACTTGCTTACCGGTTCCTAGGCAGGAAAAGTGAAGCCCCCTCTGAATAAGTCTCTCATAGCAGCAGGTTCGCTTCCTTTTCTTATGTAGTTGCTGTTCTTTTGCAGGTGGCTGTGAATGTGCCAGTTCCTTCTCTGGAGTTTCAGCAGGATGCAAATACGGTACTCATCTGGCTAAACAATCCTAGTAGTAGAAACCCTAGTAGTTGGGCTTCACATCCTAGTAGTAGAAACCCACTGATTTCACTGCAAGGCAGCTGTGGCAAGTAGAAAAGACTCACCTGTGTGGTAAACTGTTCTTTGACTTGCAAGTTCCTTTTTTATTACTTTTAAATAAAAGGCTTGCCAGATGGCTAATTAACAATGTAGGTGCATATTTATAAAAACAGCAAACTCCAGGATTGAAAGTTGAATTATTATTATTTAATGCAGGCACAGGCAAACTCCGGCCCTCCAGATGTTTTGAGACTACAATTCCCATCATCCCTGACCACTGGTCCTGTTAGTTAGGGATGATGGGAATTGTAGTTCCAAAACATCTGGAGGGCCAGAGTTTGCCTGTGCCTGATTTAGTGCAACAACATCTGGATGGTCACAGGTTGCCATGCATATTATAAGGTGGGGTAGCCAACTTGGAGCCCTGCAGAGGAAGTTGGACCAGTGGTGGACTTGGGTACTATGGTGCCCTGTGTGAGGCCAAAATTTGCCTTCCAAAAGGGTGGGTTAGGAGGCGCCCGACTTTAGGAAGGAGTTGCAAAGGCTCTGGCAGGGTCCTAGAGCCCTTTCACCTCCTTCCTAAAACTGATAAAGCACTAACTAGGCTTTGGAAGGAGAAGGGAGGACTCTAGGACCCAGGCTGAGCCTCACACTTTTTTCTGAAAGTCCAGCACCTCCCTTACTGGGCTCAGTGCCTAGTGCATGAGTACCACTCACAAAGCCCTAATTCTGCCCCTGGTTGGACTTCATCTCCACTCAGTATGGCCAAGGGCCAGGGAAGATGGGAGCTGGAATTTAGTAACATGTTTAAGACATCACATTGACTAACCCTGTTGGAAGGGTATTTATGAGTCCCAAGTGCAATGAAATGTTGCCCGTTAGAATCAGTTCAGAGGAATTGGGAGAACTATGTTTTTACAGTACATTTTTTTCAGCATCTCCATGTGTCAATCTGAAGAACGAGCACAATAAAACTAGCAAATGCTGGAACCTGATCACAAGTAGATTTTGTTTTCTTAATGTGCATGCATGTTGTTGTACTTAAAAAAATATCTGAAAACGATTAATGTTAGGGATGCAGGAATCAGAATGCATCTTCCCCATATTTGGTGGGGATACCTGTATTTCAAAGACTTTTGGTCTAATATTAGGAATCTGGGCAGAGACATAATTGATATGATATGCAATTCTGTTTGATGCTATAGCTGCCCTTTTCATGGCAATTTAAGAAGGCACCTTTTTAAAAGCTTCATTAAATAATAGGTAGCTAATATGTTTGTTTCTGTAAAAATTCTAATTGCCAGCAGTAGGACAAGTAAGGTGGTTTCTTTATTTAACAAATTTCTGACTCTGGCATGATCCTTTCCTTACCAGCAGCAAGAGGTGAGTTATTTCCCTATGGCTCCCACCCATTCTCCTCCAAGCATAGCTGCCAAGTTGTCCCTTTTTTATAAGGGAAATTCCCTTATACTGAATAGGCTTCCTCGTGAGAAAAGGGAAAACTTGGCAGCTATGCCTCCAAGTCAGCACCCAGTATCCTTGAACAGTAGTGGGTGAGTCCACTATTGGTGCCTGCCCTAGCCCCTTTTAAGTCTAGCTACCATGTATATTTTCCCCATGCCCTGAGCATAGCTTTGCTCTGGGGCATTGTGAGAAATGGAAATAACATATTGACCCAGCCACTCGACAACTCCTACACTGCTGCTGCTGCTGCTGGCAAACATATTAATTCCATTACATTTTTGTGGGCCTTTAAAATGTGTCCACGATATTTACATCCCACCCTTCATCGCAAGGGCAGTACAAAACAAAAACACACTTCATCTGCTTCACATGATGTGCATGCAGCATGGTACCAAAAATAAAAATATTTTTTTTCACCTGTTAGGGACAACAGGCAGCAGCCAGATGTTTCCAGCTGACTTTTCAGAAGCATATTAAAAATCACACCATGCTCTGAGGTTATTTCTTTATTTAATATACTGGAAGTGTTTTTTTTTTAATCCCGCTGTTCCTTACCTTCAGGCAGCTCAAGGCAATAAAACCAACAAGAATAAATAGTACAATCTCATGTGTGCTTTCTCAGAAGTAAATGCCATTCAAGAAAACTTTCTCCAGAAAAGCATGCAAAGGATTGCAGCCTAAACCACATGATTTCATAATAATAATGCATTTTGTTGTTCTTAAAATAAATCTGAAAATGATTAATGTTAGGGGTGCAGGAATCAGAATACATCTTCCCCATATTTGGTGGGGATACCTGTATTTCAAAGCTTTTTGGTCTAATATATTCATAATAAAATAAGAAAACAAAGAAAAAGAAAAGAAAGCATCACACGCTTATGAAGTTAACTTTTTATTAGAGAAACAGGATCTGCACAGGGATGCCAGGCCTAATAAGCACAACAAGTCTTTTTTGGTAGGTGTTGCCCCTATGAGGCAGTTGCAGAGATTGAAGGTCCCCACTACCCCACAGCTGCCTAAGTCCCCTCCACTTCAGGGTTTTCCCCAAGCAATCAGAGACTGCATCTGCTCCCAACCAATCTCCCCTCTGCCCTTTACATGCCTCTTCTGGTTCTGGGAGACTAAGGGGGAGGGGAACTTTATTGCAGAAGGAGGGGTAGACACCCATGACTCTTCAACAGCCTGACTCTTGGCCTCCCTCTTTCCACCCTCCTGCTTCAGTCTCTGCCTCAGATTCTGGACTTCTCTCTGCCATGGACTCTCCCAACTCACTATGCCCTGTTACCCCTTCAGCTTCTGACATCTCCTCTTCCCAGTCTTTCCCCTCTTCTCCCTGTGACCACTCATTGTTCTCCCACCACCACTCCCTGGGCCCTGAGCCTTCTTCCCTTGGGGGTTCCCCAGCTGGTTCCTCCCACCATTCCTCTGCATCCAACCAGTCCCTGATACTTTATACGTACATGTGATTATGCATTCAGAGAGTTTGGAAGTATAGCTTTATAAATTAGACTCCTATCTCTAATATCTATAGCAGTATTTAAACAAGTGTAAATATTCTATGGCAACCTGGGTGGTGCTGTGGTCTAAACCACAGAGCCTAGGGCTTGCCAATCAGAAGGTCGGCGGTTCAAATCCCCGTGACAGGGCGAGCGCCCATTGTTCGGTCCCTGCTCCTGCCCACCTAGCAGTTCGAAAGCACATCAAAGTGCAAGTAGATAAATAGGTACTGCTCCGGTGGGAAGGTAAACGGTGTTTCCATGTGCTGCTCTGGTTCGCCAGAAGCGGCTTTGTCATGCTGGCCACATGACCCGGAAGCTGTCTGCGGACAAACGCCGGCTATCTCGGCCTTTAGAGCAACCCCAGAGTCGTCTGTGACTGGACCTAATAGTCAGGGGTACCTTTACCTTTACCTTTTTCAACATTATATGAGAAAGAATACTGGTGAAGTGATGACTGGCTGCGAAAGATTTGCCTCTCCTTTGGCTGAATCCTTGTAATGGTGTAAAATGGCTGTGCTTAAATCAGCCGCCCCAATCAGAACCAGGCACTTAAAGCCTTATAACGCACAGTTCCCCTTTGTACAGTGTTTGAGTATCACAGTGTGATTTAGAGCTACCTAAGGAACATTCTGTTTTCCCTTCATCAATAATCTAGCCTCCTTGAAGATGCGAGGATCCAGACAATGTATGCTAATCCAAAGAGGGAAAGTTGTTATTGCTGAGCTAAATGAAGCATCTCCTCCTATTACCTATTAATATAATACCGGCATAGCCGGAGGTTTATTTTGCCTCTTCCCTCACCCTCCGAATCAATTGCACCATCTCTAAAGGCTAAACATAAAATGAATTTCCATCTGCTTCCTTTATCTACAGCTTTGACCATTGCTGACATGCTGATATCAATTGTCCTCAGACCTCAGCACATTGGTTAAAAGACAGAAAACATATTTCATGTTCATTTAAGTAGTTCTTGGAGTCTTTGGGGGGTTAAAATGATGATGAGACAGTGAAGTGGAAAGGGGGAATAATAGATCTCTGTGGGAAGAAGGTGTGATTATGTTATCACAATCTTTTATTCATCAGAGCATACATTTATTGAAAATTAGAATAAAAGTAGGAAAGGGATTGGTGCACATAAAATAGAAAGGACAGAATGTGCTGCTTTCATTAAAACAGAAGTCAGAACTAACTGCAATTATATGCCTTCTCATCTCTCCAGGATCTTGAAATCTATGTCCTTACATTGTCTGGCTATGGTGGACAATTAGATGTAGCTGAGCTGAATGAAGCTGGATCCAGAAAGGTCCATGAGATACTTCTCAAAATTGTTGACAGAGAGAGAACTGAGGTATGTGTATCACTTACTCCACATCAGTTCATAGCATTTTCAAGACAGAAGCACATGCTTGTGAACGTGCCTATTTTATTTTTTTGTAAGCAAATCTTAAAGGCAGCTGGCATAAAAACCCTGGACCTAACTGTCTGCAATTTGGCAGGGTTAATATCCTCTTTTTGGACCACCATGGCTCCAAATACATGTATTTACATGAAAACAACAACAAAGGTTATGGCCATTTTAGTTTCTCAATGTAAGTCAATGCAGGGAGAACATGGCTTTAATTATTGCTATCATTCTTATATATTGTTATAATCAGTGCTTTTTTCTCGGGGGGGGGGGGACACAGGGGTACGCATACCCCTAAACATTTTGTGAATCTAAGTTTGGCCTCATTGAGGGGCAGTATTTCAATATAAGTAGGAAAATGAGAGTACCCTTAAACATTTTTTAAAGAAAAAAAGCTCTGGTTATAATGATTTTCAGTTCCTAAAGTACTTCAGATACATGCCCTTGTAATCCTTACAGCAAACTCGTTCAGTAGGTCAGTATTATATTGCCTGTATAATATATGCAGGACTGAGAACTGAGAAGCAGTAACTGGATACAGACTGTCTGTTGGGTTCCAACCTGAAGCATAGTTATTTCAGCACTTTACAGCTCTACTAACATATGATCATCACTCAGACTAATCATCTCCAGAAGCTCCTCTCCTCTCCCTCTCTCTCACACACGTGAGTTCTCTGGGGCTGAAAATCTCTATCTGGTTTTGGCAGAATGCCAGTAGTACTATATGATCAGCAAGATGCTGTCTTCCTGCATGCGATATCATAAAGCATAAAAGATTCTTGATCTGCCAGAGGCTTAATGTATAGTTTTCCCAGGAACGTGTAAACATGCAACATACAAGCTTTTCTCTAGAAAATTGTTTTTTTCCTACAAACAATTGTCGAGGGTGGGGTAGGGGAAATAAATAATTGTTTCCAGCTAACCAGCAAAAATGGTAAGATTTATGGTAATGTGCAGTCATTGATTCTTCCCAATTAATCAGCTCGCATTGTCAGAATCAAGTATTCACCAAGAATTCTGCAGATCAATCCGTCCCTCTCCTGCCATCTTGTCTGTCAGATTCCACCACCAGACCTTTTCAAGTGCTCAGTACCAGAACCCCCCCCCCCAGGCTTATTTACATAGAACTTAAGGGAGGAATTCTGCTAAGTGCTAAGGATATCAAGCATTTCCCCCCTACCAAGCCATGGGGAATGCAGGGGTGCCCAATGGGAGGTGAGGTGGCAAAAAGCCCCACTGTGGAGGTGGGAGACCTTCCTCTGGCTTCTAGCAATGGGACTCATTAGTTGACTCAGTCCCTAAATTCCCAAAGTACGGTACCTTAAATCAGTATTGGGTTTTTCCTCATAACCAATCTATGAAGTAGGTTACATTTAACAGTTTTAAAAAGTATGTCTGAAAGCTTTTTGGTTTGGTTTTTTTTTTAAAAAAAAATGGAGATGGGGTGAATTCTGCTTTAGCTGCAATTTGTGAGAGTGTCCTAAGATGGGGTCTAGCATGGCAGAGAGTGAGAGTGACCTACCGTCATGGCCTGCTGCTATATCCATTGGTTCACCATACCTGTCTATGAAAAGTGAAGCCTGCACATACATGTTGGGGCACACAAATACTTCCGCATGATCAGGAACCCTGACACACATAGCTGGTCCCAAAGATGACCATGCAGATCTGATCTTGACAATGTTGGGGAGTTGCTGGGATGACTCAGCATCTGGGAGATAAAGCCTTCTAGTCATCAATGAACTTTGAAGAACGTCGTCCACAAAAAGAACTTGGCACAAGGAATTGTGAATATTCTCCACATCCTTATAGTTCACAAAAGGTTCACAAAACAGCAGGATGGTGCTCCCCCGCTCCCAAGCATGCAGGGTCCACCCTGCCCCTTGGAAAGCCTCAGGATGCTGTCAGCAGCAGAAATCTATATTGGTCTTTTATGGGACAGGTGACAACTTACCAACCAGGAATGAAACTGCAAACACAAGGCGCCTGGACGTAAATCAGCTGCTGCCAGATCGACATGTGAGCTCCTTCGACAGTTCTGACAGCTCTGGTTTCAGTATGAATCACCATACTGTGGGGGACAGATTTGATGCTGCCACTACTGACGAGATGATTAATTGGTCCATGGACCCAGCTCTTTATGGTGACATTTTCAATGACCCTGCGCAAGATCAACTACACTAAATGAACAGGCTAAAACTACGCCAGCTGGAGGCAAAGAGGCCCCTGCCACAGAAACTCAGTGAATAGGTGAGAGTGGGGCCCCGTAACTGTGGAATCATTGTTTTCTATCTTGACACATGCTTGAAGGAATCTTTGGAAGTGTGGCCTTGCTGTGTAAGGAGGTAACAGGCCTCAAGGCCACTATTGAGACCCTAGTGGGGCTTGTTGAAAATGGCATTTTGATTGTCGCCGACCCTCCCAGTCATGAGAACACAGACTCAGGACCTTTAGATGATATGTTACATAATATCCAGTTGTGGATGAGCACAGACATTTGATGACACAGGGCTGCAGGGAACCAAGGACCCAAGACAAGCCAGGTTCCTTGGAACCAATAATATCATTGCTTGGGATATTGCCCTGGTTGACTCATTTGATACCCTGGACTCATTCAATGTCTTGAACCTGACCCCTCTAATCCTAGGCTGATGCTAGTAGATGTTAGGAAACATATGGACAGTATGAGCTGTTGGGCAATGGAACAGACTGCCTGGGAAGAACTCTGCTTCTCCTTATTTAGAAGTTGGATGGCCATCTGTCAGGGAGATCGCATAGATACAAGGTACTGAGCAAGGAGTTAGACTCCATGACCTCTAGGATTATTTCCAACTCTGACTCTAAAATTCTGTTTTTCTATTATCGGTGGGTAGATACACACCATTTGCCAGACACGGCACACTATGCCATGCAAAGATTTTTCAATCAGGCCACACTTGCTGAACAATTTCATAAAGACATTCTTTCATAACCTGTAGGTGAATGCCATCTGGTCGCGGTGTTTGCTCATTTTTATTCCTATTAATCTCTTGACAAGCCATGTCACGTAGACATTAATGACTTTATAATGTCATTCAAGCCTAAACAGTGCCGGGTAGAATTTTGACATGCCTGTTCATTTGACTGGCTTATAGGCAGGTTATTTGCTATCAGCAAATATAGCAGAATGTGATGACTCAAAGAAAGGCAAACTTGAATGAATCGCAGACGACAGAAACTATAACCATGCCATTATTGAAGGAATCATAAAAATACATTATACTACTGCAGGTCACTCCTGTGCTAATATATGCTGCCTTAAACTATTTATGATTCTCCTTCGGAAACAGTTGGACTGAACATCTTAAAGATGAAATACGCTGTAGGTCAACTAGGTATGGATGGACCCGTCCACTTCCAGTCTGTGTCAATTTCATATATGTTCATTCATATGTCTCTTCCATCCCATTTCTGCATTTTTCTGATTTCCTTTTTTAAAAAAACAACAACACCCTGATACATTAGATTATTCTGTTCTCACAGTAGCCAACCTGATGTTTATGGGAAGACCACAAACAGGACATGAGTGCCTAGCTCACAAGAGCACACATTTCTAAGCTATTTTATCAAAAAAATACACATTTGAGTGAGTTTAAGTTTTCCTTAGGGTTTTTTTTTAAAAGCTAAACTCTGCATTGCAAAATTTGTGGAAGCACAAAATCAGAAGGATAATTAGGTTCAAATCCTCCCACTAGTTTGGGTAGTATAGATCAGGTAACCTTATTTGATTTTATTTAAATATTTAAGGACTGCACTTTCATTTTTTTTAAAAAAAATCTGACACACAAAAACAACATAACAATAACATCAATAAATACTGGTTGGTAAAAACAAAGGCTTTTCTGAATAGCACCAATTTCAGATGGCATCTAAATGTAGGCAGGAGTGATTCCTGCCAATCCTCTACTAGCTAGCAGCTCCATAGGATTGGCTCTGCCACAATAAAGGCTGGCAAAGTGCTCCATCAGAAGATCTGATGCTACTTACTTCCTGATACAGTAGTGGATTGGCAAAACAGCTCCACACACAAACATATACCAAGTGTTTGGAGCTGATGGATTTGAGTAGCGATGGAAGGCTCTGTCAATTTCGGATTGCTTAGTTTCTCATTCTCCCCCCCCCCCCCGATCTTAAATTCAGTCCTGTACATTACTGCAATTTGTGATTTTTAATTTTTTAAAAACTTTAAATCTTCATGATTTTTTTTTTTAGCGTTTTGGTGGTTGTTGCCCCTAATAAACATATTCTTGTATTCAGTTCTGACTAATGTTAAACATTTTGCAAGCTATTTCTACTTACTATAATGCACTCCTGCATATTTTCACCAATATATTGATTTTTATGCACACCTCCCTCTAACATGCAGTTTTGTAAACATTAGGTGGAGCACTGCATCACAAAATTCAGACAAGTGTGAATGTCAACAGATGGCTGGGTTTTTTTTGGGGGGGGGTTCACATGTTGTTTCAGAAGGTGCAGATTTCAGCTTAAAATGCAAACTGAATCCTGAAACAAATTTATCCTCCATCCCTAGATGTGTGGAATCATCTTTTTAAGCTTTCACTTCAACCTGGTTCAAAGGCAACCCTTTGCTACATAGCAGCAGTTTCTGGAAAAGAATCAAAATGGAAACATGATGGTAGTGAAAATAACATACATAAATGTATTATGCCAGGGAAATGTGCTTTGGAAAAATGTGTCAATATTGCATAAAAATGTGTCTTTTGTATGTAGATGCTTCGAGGTTCAGTCTCTGGCATCTTCAGGAAGGGTGGGAGGGACTGCATCTGAAACCTTCAAGACCTGCTGCCAGTCAATTTAGCCAACACTGAGCTAGGTAAAGGTAAAGGGACCCCTGACAGTTAAGTCCAGTCGCGGGCGACTCTGGGGTTGCGGCGCTCATCCTGCTTTACAGGCCTGAGGGAGACGGCGTTTGCTCCGCAGACAGTTTTTCTGGGTCATGTGGCCAGCATGACTAAGCTGCTTCTGGCGCAACGAAACACTGACACCAGAGCAGCGCACGGAAACACTGTTTACCTTCCAGCTGGAGTGGTACCTATTAATCTACTTGCACTTTTTGGCTTGCTTTTGAACTGCTAGGTTGGCAGGAGCTGGGACCGAGCAATGGGAGCTCACCCCGTCGCAGGGAGTCGAACTCTGGGAAGCAATCTTTTGATCGGCAAGCCCCAGGGGCTCAGTGGTTTAGACCACAGCGCCACCTGCGTCCCAATACTGAACTAGATGGTGGCAAATCTTCTGACATAATGTATTCACAAATAATTCTGCACTTCTAAAAAATCACATGGTAAGAGTCCCACAAACCATTCTAAGGGGGCAGGTAATTATGGCTGCAATCTTGGTACACACAAGGAAGTAGGTCCCATTGAGCTCAATGGGGCTTACTTCTGCGCAGACCTGCATAGGTTTGCACTGCACATCATAGTTATTGTTATGTGAGGTATGATCAGGGGTCCCGCAAATGTGCCTCTGCTGTAGCCTTTTATAAATAAAACAACAGTGATGAGTTGCTCGGATTTTGGTTTGTTTTCAGCTATCCCGATCTAGGCAAATTCAGCAAGGGATTGAGGGAAGGCAGTTTCTATTGCATTTTGCATGGCAGTCATGTTTTATTAAGAATACGAGAAACAATTTAACTAGCACAAAGCTATGCATCATATGTCACTGGTGTGTGATGGGCATGTTTTGATAACTGTATAGAATTGGAAATGAAGAGGCTTAACCCAAGTGGTTAACCTTAGCAGAAGCTTGCAAAGCCCAAAGCAGTACCAATTAACGGGGCTTAAAAAACATGTTTCAGACATAAAGAGCAAAATAGAGGTTCTTCCATACTTTCCCTGTCATCCTGCTTTTCTGCATTTACATACACAGAGAATCAATCCCACCAGTGGATTTATATTAGGAGAAATGCACTAATTTAACATTCTGGACTAACTCTAAGATATTGATTTAAGCAAAGCAGTTAGGGCTTCCGTTACGTTGTCTGACTTTATATGAGGTGACTAAGTTAACTGCTTACTGAATTTAATGTTACTCTACCCAATTTATAGAGCTAGTGCAACTCTTTAGAAAAATAAATGATCTTAACTTCCTTGGTTTCTTTCTAAAGTTTTGCTTTCGAAGAGTTGTAAATGTCTTTTTCTTTTCTAATATATTAAATGATCATTTTAATTTTCATTTACAAAATATTCCAGTCACCATTAGCCAAAAGAGGACACACTTAATACATTTTTTCATTCCCACTTGCAGTAACATATGAGAATCAAAACTGCTCATAACTTATGCTCAATGGCTGTGTTGTTTTTCAAGATGGAGCTCTCAGTGGGTTGTGTTATTGTTCTTTATTCTGAAGCTGATATAGTAGTATAATGAGCAGCATGTTTTACAGTGCAATCCTAACCATGTCTACTCAGAAGGAAATCCAATTTAGTTAAATTGGGCTTTATCCCAGGTAAAGTAGGATTAGAACAGTAGCCTTGGTATTTCTTGTGAACTACTTTGGATTCCATGCCAACAGCAGAAAAAGCAATATATATTGCAAGTGATATGTGGTAGCACTGACTGTTGTTAATAAATACTATGATGGTGTAGGCAAAACAAGCAAAGAACAGGACCCCCCCCCAAAAAAAAACAGGAAACATGTCCCCAGCAGTTAAAGCATGGGTGAAGAATTGTGGTCCTCCATATGTTGCTGAACTACAACTTCCACCATCCCTGGCCACTGACTATGCCGGCTGGGGTTGATGGGGGTTCTACTTCAACAACTCATGGAGAACCACAGGTAGGGATGAACAGACTGGTCTTTTTCTGGTCTGTGTCAATTTTCCATGTGTTCACATTCTGCACTCTGTTCTGTCCCAACTGCTACATTAACTTGTAACTTTAAAAACAAAAAAAGGATTATTTTTGAACATATCCTTTTGCAAAATAAACATTTTTATGCACTTCACACAAATATAAATTGCATGCATTTTATCCTGATGCATACATTTTCATGCACATTTTAAAGTAAAATACACATTTTCATACTGATTTTGGTATGTTTCTTTAGCTAAGAACTGTATTCCAAAGTTCAGAGAAATGCAAAAAACCAAGGCATAGATGAGTCCCAATCCACATATTATTACAGGAAGTGCAAATAAGGGCAGTTTGCTTTAAAATGTGGATGAAATCCAAATGAAAGCATACCTAGCCACAGGCTCCTTATCCCCTGTGTTAAACATTATTAAACTACAAGTTAAACTGGTGGGTAAAAATTGCAGCACTCAAATATAATTCTGACATCCCCTGTAATATGTTGCATCTTAAAGCAACAAAAAAAAAAGCCATCTGGGTTTTATTTCAAATACATAGTCACACCAAGTTAAGACAAGCCAAAATCGGAGAGGATTCCTCCCTGAACGAAAACGACTTTGCTGTGTCCTCTTCTCCAGGTGCCCACTGAGTAAATAACAATGGTTGAAGATGAATTTTCTACCCATACAGAAGCATCAAACAGCCTGCCCATTCATCATCCAAATGAAATGTATTCAAAGACAAGGACAGCACCCCAGATGCCACCCGGCTCTCCTTTACCCCTTTCCTCGTCTACTACATTATCCATGGTATATGAAACAGCAACATGATAACTCTCTTTGCTAACTGTTTCTGTGGGCTGTGATCAATTTTAATCTGGCTCCAGTTCTATCCTAGGGTGAGATCTACCAAGGTACTTTCAGGGGCAAAGCACACTTCTTTCTTTGTCTGTGCAGGTAAGAGTGCTTCAATGTTTCATTTTTGCAAAAGGGAAGCGGGTGCTTTAATGATTTCCTTATCCCCGCCCTCCAAGTTGTTTCCCCTGTCCCACAAAATATTCAAGATACATATGTGTAAAGTTAAAAATACATTTGGAATCCCTCTGTGAAGCAGGGGCAGGGGAAAACTTGGGCAATTTTGAGCAAAAACAAAATTGGTTCTTGGTAATGGTTAAACATGTATTCCCTTTTCCTGTTCCTTAAGTTAATTTCAGCCTCACAAGCCTACTTTTCTGTGTGTCAAACTAACAACACTGTAATTTCACCCACTCGTTTGTGGGATATGCATTTGGGCTCTGAGTACAAATGTGTACACTTACACATTTTAAACATTGGACTCTGTCCCTTTTTCAAAATCCCAGTCATTGACTGTTTGCCTTTCTCCATTTACCTGTCTGCAGCCTCCATACACTGTTAAATCAAATATCCTCTCATTGGATTAATATTTCTTCTGCATAATGGTGTGAATCCATAGGACTTTTGCCACTTAAAATGAGCCGCTCTCCCTCCTTCCCCTCCCGATATTTGTCCAACCATCAGAAGTGCATGTCTTTCCTTTCTCTTTTCCAGCTACTTAGCTATTTATCTTTCAATATAGTTGGCACATGGCAGGAAGGATTTTTCTTCTTCTTCTTCTTCTTCTTCTTCTTCTTCTTCTTCTTCTTCTTCTTCTTCTTCTTCTTCTTCTTATGGGGCAATTAATTGAGCTGCTGCTCAGGAGTTCCTGGAACTAAGGTGTCCTGCCCCACTTCATTTCTGTAATTATCATTATTAACCTTTTGGCAACCATTATCTCTAACTTTATGTGAATTTTTTAAGACATTATACATGTTAAATCAAGCAGTAACATGCACTGCATTGTAAAGTATAATGAACTGCTAATTCTATTCCTTTTACTTGTAAGGAATTCTGTTATTGCTATTGGACATATGGGTCAACAGCTAATCATTTGTTGAGGAGGAAATTTTCGCTTTATTCAGTCTAGACAGCGCAGTGTCGAGTGTGGAACTAGGATTAGAGAGACCTGGGTTCAAATTTTAGCTCAGCCAGGATGATGCTCATTGGGTTCTTGGTCACAATCTCTCAGCTTAGGTTGCCTCAAAGGGTTTTTTTTTAAAAAAATTATTATTTAACAGGGGGAAAGCATCACATGGAGCTCCATGGAGAAAATGTAGGATTTTAAGGACTGATAATATCCCATGAGTTAAAACCAGGGCTATGTGCATGCCCCAATTCTGCATAAGTGCAAGGCTAATAACACATAAATCCATACCCTCAGGCCACTGAATTCTGCATCTAATACATTTTCCCCCTTTTTATTAAGTACTTATGGAAATAGCAAAAAAGCAGCACAGAAATGTCCATCTCTCCCTCCATGTTACACTCGCATGCACATTTAGGCCACTTTTATCAATGAGATGAAATACACAAATTTTAAAAATAAATTTACCCAACCTTATGAAGAATAAAGTATGATTTGTTTAATATTTCATACCCTTTCGCCTCCTTTCCCCAATTACGCTCACCTCTTCCTTAGCTTTCATATGACAGCTGCTATTTTCCTGGTAATAAATTCGCCCCTTTCCCCGCTCTCTCTCTTCCATTGAGCCTGAGGAGTCCTTTATCTGCCTTTGCAGACAGCCATCCTTCTATATCAGCTGCAAATATGAATGTTAATCTCATCTTAATACTAAGACAGATGGCTTCAGATAAGAGGGCATCTATCTCCAAACTGGTGAAGACACATCATATTTAAACTTATTTTTATGGGTAGGTAGATACCCGGACATACGACACAAATTAAGGCAACTTCCCTGATAGAGGTGGTGGAGCACCTTGTCTTCCTCAAAGGAAAGCAGGCTTCTTGATAACCTTGAAAAAGATGCCTCATTTAAAGTATTGTAGTAAGATGTTCTCTTTGACCGAGCTTTTCAGGTTGACACATACTGAATAGTTCACATAAATAATGTTAAAAGAAAATAAATTCCTGTGACAGCTGATTTTATTGGAGAGATACGCTAGCTCACAAGCTAGTGAAAAGACTAATCACCAGTTCGGAGGAAAGAGAAATCGCTCACAGATGTTTGTCATAATAATTGTTGGCGATTACTGTAATAAGTAATGTGTTTTCACTTTGTTTGATGAAAAGCTCTTGCGCATGGCATTAGTGAAGAAGAGTATTGTTTTGCTTTTTTCAAATGGCTGGCCACTTGGACTCTGTTCACACTTGAATCTGCATCAACTGACTTCCTTATGAACCACACAAGGCTACACTATACCACTAACCCATCCAATTCTGCATTATTTGCTGCAGTGCCTGTCAGACCTTTTCTCCCACAGGCCACTTGGAAATTGCCGAGGCCCTTGGCAGACCATTTAGTGCAGGCATCCCCAAACTGCGGCCCTCCAGATGTTTTGGCCTACAACTCCCATGATCCCTAGCTAACAGGGCCAGTGGTCAGGGATGATGGGAATTGTAGTCCAAAACATCTGGAGGGCCGAAGTTTGGGGATGCCTGATTTAGTGTTTTTTTCCGCCTGTGGTGGCAGTTGTATTTCTGTTGCTTCTCTTATTTCTTATACAGTGGTACCTCGGGTTACAGGAGCTTCAGGTTACAGATGCTTCAGGTTACAGACTCTGCTAACCCAGAAATAGTACCTCGGGTTAAGAGCTTTGCCCCAGGATGAGAACAGAAATCGTGCTCTGGCGGCACGGCGGCAGCAGGAGGCCCTATTAGCTAAAGTGGTACCTCAGGTTAAGAACAGTTTCAGGTTAAGAACAGACCTCCGGAATGAATTAAGTTTTTAACCCAAGGTACTACACACACACACACCATGGAATTCAAATGGTAATACAATGAAATGCAGTATCAGAATAGAAGAAGCAATAAAAATACATTCAAAAATCAATATGCATACAATGGATGTGCATAACCTCCAAGACCGCACTGATTAAAATTGGGGCGCTAGTTTTTTGGTCCCAAGTTCTTGCAGGAGCCAGCCAAGGAGCACAAGACCAAAAAACCCAGCATATTATGGTTGGACCTGCTATTGGTCTTGTCCACTCTATCTGCTGGAGCCTGTCTTCATATGCAGGGGAAGTCCCTAACTCACTGAGGGTTTGAGACCCATCTGCTACCCTCACCTGGTTTAACTGGCTAGTTGAAGCTGTTCCAGGGGTGTGGCTGCTGCCACATGCTGCCACCTAGGAGCCACGGGTGAGAGCTGAGTGCAGGGTGAGCACCAAAGGTAGACAAATCACCACAGAAGGAACTCAAGATGAGGCCCACCAGAGGAACTCCCCCTCCTCTAATACACCACACACACCTTTGAGCATTCAAATGATAGGGAAATGGCATAACCGGCAGAAGCAATGGAGTTGGCCAAGGGTCCAGGACCTCTGGACTGCTGCATCTCAGGACAGACACTACTGCACCACCACCACCTGGATGTGCAGAGGCCACTGAGAGATGAGCCAGTCCAAAAGGTTCAAGGACGCCCTTTTGCAGTGTTCTAGATGCTGGGAAAAGACAGAAGGAACAAGGCACTATATCCTTTCCCCTCTGGCCACATTATGCCTACCTGGGGCTCTCTTGCTCCACCTGGGAGAAGCTGCTTCTCATAATAATTAGCTGCAAGGCTGTCAGCACAGGATACAGGGCACAAGGTCACACCAAGATGTAGGCACAGAGGCAGTCAGATGCTGGGGAGTGAGCAGCAAAAGCAGCAGCTGCAAGAAGGAAACCAGCATTCAGCTGCTTGACATTTGGGGCCAAGTTAGTTCCTACATGCATGTTCATTACTTGATGACTTGCTTAGGTGAATGAGCCATCATGAATTGAGCAGCACAGATAGAACATTCAATTCACTTCAAACACCAGTTCTTGCATGCATCTGCCCACTGATGATCAAGAGCATAGTCTTGTTGGGGGTCTTGTCATCTAGGAAGCCCAGGACCTCCAAACACACTGCCAAGGATTGCACCCCAGGGAGGTCACTTCGGTAGGGTTGCCAGACTCAATAGTGGACAGGACTTCTGTGCCTTTAATTGCCCTGCTCTCTTTTGAGTCTGGGGACCTTAAAGAGAAGCCAGCAGACCCTTTGTTTAATTTCCAAGCTAATCCAGAAGTCCTGTCCTCTATTGAGTCTGGCAACCCTACACTTCGGTGCTGCTAATGAAGAAATATGACTTCACCCCTGGAGTAGCACTCCATTGTCCCTTGAGCTAGATGGATGCCAACAGAATGTTCAAAAGGGATCTGAGTTTCCACCCAACAAGGAGCTCCAGCCCGTCTATCTGTGGTTGTACTCACACACTGACCTTGCATTTTCAGATATACACTAAAATATTTTAAATGCACACCTAAAACTGTAGTGACTTAAGTGGTCCACATAGGTGACCCAAAGACAATGTCAAAAAAATAATATTTTGGTGCACAAATAGGTAAATTGCATAGTAACTGCAGAGCTTATCTTACAGGTAAATTGGGATATTACATACACATTCAGACTAATTCACATGATTACACCAGTCCAGTCCTATTATTCATCTAGGCATGACTTAATTGCCTCTGTACAATTTCTATAGACTTTCATTGCTCCTGCCCCAAACATTCACAATAAGCCTGTCATTCGGAGGATTTATCTAAATCCATGCCACATATTTAATGAGCCTTGCAGTTTCTTTTGTTATTCATCGAAACCTTCTGATTATCATACATTGTGTGGCTGTGGCAAGTGGGAGCTAGGCGTATTTTTAAAGGGAGATTAATTAAAATAAGCAATTGCTTGGACACTTGTTCACACAAACATCTATGAGCACTGCTGCTGTTTCATTGCAGTACAATCCAGTACTGCTACAGCAGAACCACTGGGGGCAGGGCCAGTAATATGGGTCTTTCCTCTACATATTATTTCCTGTGTCAAGACTTAAGCCCATGTGTAGACTTTAACTGGTAACTTGTCGGGAGGGATTGAGTCTGCACATCAACACTCAATGGACAGAACTGCAACAAAAGCAGGCATGGCTTTACAGAAATAGCCCAGAGTTCCCCGAGAAGAGAGTTTGATTGTTAAACCACTCTGGGAATTATTGCCCTCTGAGGGGAACAGGGGTCTCTTCAGGACTCTCAACACTCTTAACAAACTCTGGTTCTCAGGATTCTTTGGGGAAAACCATGGCTGTTAAAAGTGATATGATGCTGCTTTAAATGGACAGTGCAGCGGGGGCAGAGACACAATCACACAACATACACACACTCTCAAAAAGTGCACACATGCACACAATTGATACAGACAAAATGTACACACACTCACACTCGTTAGCCCCACTTTAGGGGACGCAGGTGGCACTGTGGTCTAAATCACCGAGCCTCTTGGGCTTGTCGATTGTAAGGTCAACAGTTTGAGTCCGTGCGACGGGGTGAGCTCCCGTTGCTCTGTCCCAGCTCCTGCCAACCTAGCAGTTTGAAAGCACATCAGTGCAAGTAGATAAATAGGTACTGCTGCGGCGGGAAGCTAAACGGCGTTTCCATGCGCTCTTGGCACTCGTCGTGGTGTTTTGTGCACCAGAAGCAGTTTACATAGCTGCCAAGTTATCCCTTTTTTACAGGGATTTTCCCTTATGCTGAATAGGCTTCCTCGCGAGAAAAGGGAAAACTTGGCAGCTATGAGTTTAGTGAGCATGACTAATAGCCACCGATAGGCCCACCTTCTACAAATGGGTCTAATCCAGCGCACCTGGGGCCTTCTAGATGTTCTAGGCTACAATTCCTATCATCCTTGAACTGTGGGTGGTCTAAAGAATCTGGAAGAGGTCAGGTTGGGGAAAGCTGGTCTAACAATTAGACTCTAATCTAATACTTATCAGGCGGCAACACTCAGGCCACCTGCCGCCTGATTCTGTAAAGTACCAGAGGTTGGAAAAAAAACATTAAGCCTCTGTAACCATCACTATATATTTTGTAACAACTCTCCCTCCTTGTATGATGAAGGGAGTGCTTGCTTTTGAGTCTTCACCTACAATCAGTTTCATTGAGTGACCTACAAATTAATTATTTGTAAAAGAGTACAAGTACTAAACTGCTTTCTTACCAAATCTCATGGAAGCCTGAAAGCCAGCTATAGTGTCTAAAGCATCCTGCAAAATCTTGATTGAAACAAATCCATATCACTCCTCCTGCATAGTATTTGCTGTGAATAAATGCAGCTCACAGTGAGTACACTAATAAAACTCAAGGTGAGGGGAAAATTCAATCCCAGGGTGAGACCAAGGTCAAAAACATGGCTCAGCATCCTTCCATTTATTTAGGGAGAGATGATTCAAAGTAGACAGACTTTTTTAACACCTTGAAAACCTGGGAGATTTTATACCCACCTACCTATCTATTACTTCCAGGCATTTTCTTAAGAATTTGCACACACACACACACACCTACCACTGAATGTTCACTACTTTTTAAATCTCATATGATATTCTGCAACACTATATTAAATAAAAAAGAAGCCTTGTGTTGATACATAACAATGCTTTGTATTGTTTAGTTGTATTTTTCATAAAAACAAAAAAAAATGTTCCATGTTACTGCAGTCAGCATACGAAAGCCTTGTAAACATTTCAATAGTATTACTGTATATCCATGCTATGCACTACAGGAAAGAGATTGCCTTACTAAAGAACGTTACAGCACAATCCTAAGTATGTCTACTCAGAAGGAAGCTCCCTACCTCAGCAGGCTGCCCACTTCATTATTTACTACCCAAGGTGCATTGCCACTTATGCAATGCTCTTGCCCCCCCCAAAAGATACATCACAAAAAAGATTATACAGATGTGCATAAATTTGCATATGATAATTCATTTCTACAGATTTAATTTATAAATAATTGTAATAATTAAAATGGAAAAAAACCCAGTATATTTCACCATAATGGGAATCAGGCATGGCTGGGTGACCTAAGTCCCGGCTGCATCTACTACCCTACTGGTGCTTCTCATGATTGATGGGCAAATTCAAGGTCTCTGATGCCCCGTCTTCTAATTCTTTATGTTTAGACTGGACTTAAGACTGGGTAGCACTTCCAATAGAGGATGCCTTCAATTTCTTTATTCTTCCAAGAGGGGATTCACCTCTGAAATGTAACAAACATGGCCGCCCCACCAACAGGGGTTGTTCCCCATCTTGAATTTGTGCAGCTGGTTATTCTTGCCTAAGTGTAGAGCCTTGATTTGCCCCTTTTGAAATTCACTTTCTTGGTTTTCCCAGTTACAGGTATGTAGCCGTGTTGGTCTGGGTCGAAGTAAAATAAAAAAATTCCTTCAGTAGCACCTTCAAGACCAACTAAGTTTTTATTTTGGTATGAGCTTTCGTGTGCATGCACACTTCTTCAGATACAGTGAAATAGAAGTCCCAGTTCCAGTTATTTGTTAAGGTAATTTTGAATCGCCATCTTGTGGTGGAGAGGTCTTCTGAAAAAACAACAACAACCAAAAACTGAACTGAAATACCTCAAGTTACGTAGTCTTCATAATTGAGGGTGATTTGCACATCTGAAAAGGGCGTGTGATTAAATGTGTATTCAGCCTTTATTCAGGTACACAGCACCCTGGGTTGCACAACATGCTAACCCAAACCTCATGTTACAGTGCAAATGTGCAAGTTCCCAGACCTCACAGTCACTTTGTTGCTTCCCAGTTCTTTTTGCTGCAGTGACCTAAACTAAGCCAAGATTTGGCTTATCTTGTCATCTGAGTCGAGACTTGTGGTCAAGCTCTTCTCACTGACCATGAGCTAGAACTGAGATTACAGTATGACTGGACAAGAATTCAGAAGCCATTATGCTTACCTAATTATTGAGGCAACTATTAAGAGACTCCCAAAGCTTATACAGTATTTCTGAGCCTGGAAGTCTAAGCATGATAAACATTACTTAAGAGGTATAACATCTGGAATGAGTAGTATCCACCTCGTAATGTTTTATTCTAACCCATTCTACTGGTTGGAGAAAAGAGACAACCTGGAATTCATATGGCTCAAGATAGAAATACTGTTAGGAAAGATATTAAAAAGGGAAAGGAAAAGTAAGAGAATAAATAAATGCCTATTGAATTCTACTAGCAATACATTAAGAAAGTAGTTTAGATATGCCCCCCAACATCCAGTTAAATTGAGAGGTGTATTTTGTGCTCAGTGCAAACATTGCTAAACAGAAGTCTTCAAAATTGGTGGCATCAAAATCGAAGGTATAACAGATTTTTTTTATCTTTACTAGATACATCTGCTCCCTTCTCATATTTTCCAATTTGTGGAATCACCATGGCTATTTCCATCATAAGTCAGTGCTTTGTAAAGTGGTGTTTTCAGAATTCTGATGACGAAAGAATAAAAAGGAAGCAACACCAGAAGAACACCAGAATTGGGGGGGGGGGGTGAGTCAAGAATTGGCAAGAAATTAACCCAAGCCAGCAATGCTGCTTCCCTCCATATAGATGACACAAGATGAAATTACCATTTGTTAACTAACAAACAAGAAATAGCTTTTGGCTGAAAATAATATTCACAGGGATGCTTGTATTTGTCAAATTTAGATGGTTTGGTTGATCCATAGCTGCCAAGTTTTCCCTTTTCTCGCGAGGAAGCCTATTCAGTATAATGGAATTTCCCTTAAAAAAGGGGAGAACTTGGCAGCTATGGGTTGATCTAAAGTTGTCTGCAAAGTCTTTCTACTTGCCTAGGAAGTTCATAACACAGGAAAGAACTTGAACAAACTGACTTAAATGATCAGCAAGGCATTTCCTTGTTCAGAGGAGATATACTGATGATGATGATGATAAGTACCAAATGCTGGAGATAAACATTAGAGGATGGAGCTCACCTTTGTGCCCTGTTTGTGAAGTCCCCACAGGCATCCAGCTGGCTACTGTTGGAACTAGGATGCTGGGCTAGACGGACCTTCATCTTCTCCACCAATATGCTTCAGATTTGCCTGAAGCAAAATTTGAAGCAGGTTTCAAATTCTCATATAAAATATCCGAGGGAAGAGGCAGTGGGAGAGGCAGTCTCCTGATGTCAGGTCAATATTATCTACACTGACTGGCAGGGATTCTGCGGGGACTCAGACTTGGGTCTTGGACTCAGCTATGCATGGGTGATTCTGGGGGTTGAACTTCAAACCTTTGGCAGATCCAGCTGACTTAAAACCACTTTGGGAAGCACACCCTTGTGCAAATTAATTGAAACAAACAATGTAGTTTATTGTACAAAACTCACATATACATTTACAAAATTCACATTAGTAATGGATACAACCTCTGCTATTTTTAAGCAGCATTTGCACGCAGTTTGACATGGAGTCTACTAGTTTTGAACAGTCACTGTTGATTTTTGGATCCCTGTACCACACTTGAATCAGCGCCCAAATGAGCTTCTCCATAGTTGTACAGTCTACAGCACAGAGGCGACTTTTGCATATAGCCCACAAATTCTCAATGGGATTTACGTCCGGGGAATTCCCTGGCCAATCAAGTACCTGTATTTGCTGCTCTGTCATGAATTTCTTCACCACTTTCAATGTGTGACAGGGGACTATGTCCTGCTGCAATATCCCAGTACCATCAGGATACTGCTTTTCCAGCTCTGGAATAACTCTCTTTTGTAGAACCTCAATATATTGTGGTGAGCGTATCATTCCTTCTATTGGCTGCAGGCTTCCGACACCATAATGATCAACTGACTTTTCATGTTCGTTTTGAGTGCAGGATTACGAGTAAGATAGAAAACATGCTTTGTTTCAATTCATCTGCACAAGGGTGTACGGTAGGATGCTTCTCAGTATCAGTTGGTGGAAACCACAGGAGGAGAGAGTGCTGTTTAATGCTTCTGATAGGCATCTGGTTGGCCACTGTGAGAACAGGAAACTAGACTAGATGGGTCACTGTCTTGTTTGTGCAAGCGCTTCCTATTTTCTTATGCATGTGCTCTGATACTGAGCCACAGCCCTTCCCTTAAAATATTGAAGGCCTCTCTCATCCCTATGGGCAGCAGCTCCAAAGGGATTCGAACTAGCAAGCACGAGACTAAGAGCACAAAGCAGCTGACCACATGCCACTAAAGAAGCTAAATTAAATGCCATTTATAATCAATGATGAACATACACAGTTGAATCTGTAAAAGATCTGGCTATCTGTAAAATTAAAAGAAAAAAAGAGAAACCTCTTCTCCCCCTCACTACGGTTTCTCATATTTTCCTTCAAAATGAGGGATGTGAGTAGGAGTTCTTGGATCACAATATATCCACAGAACCTCAGGAGACATAGTCCTACTCCTAAAGTTATTATTATCAACAAAGCTTTGTACAGTCAGCAACTGTTCACATGTATATTGCCATGTTGCTGTTATGACTTACGTTAAATAATATATGCATAAAAACTGACGGAATCTAATTATCTTTCCATGTACTAAACATGCATAAAGGCACGTGCTTCTTCACCCCAATGAATTATGTATAACTTTTTTTCTTTAAATATACTGGAAAAACAAGCTAGATGTGTTGAATTCTAGTGTATTTAGGTTGATCCTATCCAATACAAATCAGTTTTCAGAAATAACACACTATCTATAAAAATAACCAGTCAGCGGTCCCTTGCTGTGAAAGTTATAGGTGATGCATTGTTAAAAGATAACCCATCAAGAAGAGACCGTATCCTATTATTCCAACATAGACAAGGTTTAGTATTACTTTTGCGGTTTGCAGGTATGGGGGGAGGGATAGATACAAGGAAAATAATTGCAAATTACATTATTTCACTAGCAAAATAAGGAATGGATGATAAGATACTGCAAACATAACAATGTGTGTGCTTTGCAGTGTTAATTCCCCCCATATTGAATATAGTCACAACATTACAGATATTATCCTGTTTTCAATCTCAAAATGTATTAAACGTCTTTATCACTAAGACAGGCTCACCAACCAACCAACAACCATTGATACCAAGGCTTCAGCTACTGCTGGTTCAAAATAATTATTGTAAGGTTCAAAGGAGTGGGATAAAAAATTACCCATGAATATTGGAGGGTGGTCTTCAAGATGAGGTGGCTGAGAACCTACCTCCCCACCCCCACCCCCATTCTGCCAATAAAAGCAGTGCCTTGCTAGTCCACAGCAACATGGCTGCCTTTCTGGAACAAACATTGCAAATACTTGGGGGGCAAGGGAGACTCATGTCCTCCTGGCAGCAAGGTTTTTTGTTGTGTTTGTATGTAAAGAAGCCTCATTCCACGCCCAATAATGAACTGATCCTGGCCCCAATGCCATGCCAACCCTTGCCCTGCCTGCTACAATAAAAAATATATATTCAGCCTGATTTTATCCCATCAGCATTGTACAGTCTGGTTATTTGCTGCTTTAATGGGCCTGCCTGGGCAAAAAAAGAACCATTGGCTACCCCATCCCGAATCTTAGTCTTTGTTTGCCCCCCAGTTTGCTGGATATATGCTTGACATACCCGGTCACTGCTTGCACAGGCCTGCTTAAATTGAATACAAATCTGCCTGCCCTTCGCAACCTATTCAAGTTAGCATTCAGGGTTTCAAGTTTGCTCCCGTAGTATCTAATTATATATTTGTACTTTTTTCCTCAACCGAAATTAGTTTGTTATGTGGGCAGGAACATCTTATCCCCTCCCTTTCTTATTCTTCTAATTCTGTAATTAGTTATAATCCTCTTTGCCCACCTAATTTGTCCAAATTTTACTTTCAGGCTTCCTGTAGAGAAGTTACTTTTGTATCTAATTGTCATTTGAAGGGCAATACTAACCCCCCACACATTCTCTTTCCAGCCTTTTAAGAGCAGGCAAATAATTAGTGGAGGATCACTCCAGGAGGAGGTGGGAAATATCAAATAATGGAGAAAACCGAAAGCAGGGCCAGCCAATGGGTGCTCTCCAGATGTTATTGGATTTCATCAGACAGCATGGCCAATGGTCAAGAATGATGGCACTTGTTCACAATCACTGTAGGGAAGCTGATAAAAGTGATAAAACCACTTCGAGGTCAGAATGGCCACAGAAACTAGTCAAATATGCAGAATTAGCCAAGTTAACTGAAAGAATGAAAGATAAGTCCAAACAAGCATTTATTACAAAATGGGAAACTCTTAAAACACATCTTAAAAACAACTCTGGAAGTCTAAACTCAGTCACAGCTTTTGAAGAACCTCTGTAGTTGTACCAAGTAAGAAATAAAGATACAGGAAAAATGATATTTTACTGTAAAATGAATAGATAGGTTTATGCAAAAAGTTAGTAAACTAGAAATGAAGTATGGAGAAGACGGGAAGTCAATGAATTACAAGAAGATTGATTGTCAATTATATAAATTTATCTTTTTTGCTTAATGGTATAATTTGTAACCAATGACGTAAATACTTTTTTGTATTTTGTTGGTGCGTAAACAGAAATAAAACAAAAGAAAAAACCAACAACAACAACTGTAGGGAAACAACTTGCCTATCCCAAATCCAAAGTAACTATGCATTTCTACAACCTCTACGAATGGAGGACATGTAGTAAGAAAGCAAAGTGCCAAGTCTTTGATTTTGAGTGTTCTTGGCTAGCTTTCTAGCTTTAGAGATGTGTAAATCCTGTCCCTTCATATATATAGCTATAGATATGAATATAGATATTTACACCTTTCAACACTGGGACATTGTACCTTTTGGATAGCTGCCTAGAAAAAAATGGTTGTGAAATTTTCAGAAAGTGGACCTGAGTCATGCACATCACATATGTATTCTTCCAAACTCCATGTTGTGCTTTCTATTCAAAAGCATATTTAGTCTTTACATGTCACTGCATCTTGGTTGTCTTGGTGGCTAGGAAAAACAGGTATGTAAAAGGAGATTTCCTGGATGCCAAGATCCAGGTTTGGGGCAAGTACTCTTTGGTGAGAGAACTCCAGCAGAGATTTAAAATCACAAAATATACGGCAACGTAAAGCATGGAAATATAGGCTGTTAGACTTTTAAAATGTGCCCTTCTAAGTTCCTTCCAAAAAACCCCACTTCCTGCAGCATAGAAAAAGACCACATATTTGATAAATTAAAAATTGATTTACTTGTAGACTCCCCAAAGGTCAGATTCACGTGTTTTCCCATACAGCATTCAGAGGTTGCACAGGCAGTCAAATTTGGCTTAGTTACAATGGTGAAATTTCCTCAATTTTTGTTATGGGAACATAGTAATGGCTTGTAAGAGCCATGCAGTCTGAGCTTGGAGCAACCAGCTCAGACCTCTTTACACGCTAAACTTCTCAGATAGACTGTAGGGGAACAAAAGGCTTGACTACCTTCTTCCCAGGGTGACTACCTAGCTGAGCCTGGCAGGTCAGCTTACTCTATAGCAATAACCCCTTCATGCACTAATTAGATTTCAGCATGTTGGTTATATGAGGCTGATTTTCCCACAGGTTGCAAAATCATTTGTTTCACTTGTGCATCACAGCCCTCGTGCTAAAAGGTGGAGAGAAGTGTAAATTAACATACATCTGAATCAATATTGCACATCAGATATTGGACAACTGGCTTCATTCTGTAACAGTTTGTACACTGACCCTGCAAACCCAGGAAGGTGTTCCAGGAGCCTTAGGAAGTATCGTATCACCTTGCTCCTGAGTGTGGAGAGAAAAATCTGATCTTGGATGAGGAGATCTGACCCCTGCAGCTTTTGCCCACTGATGTCAGAGCGGATATCAACTATGGCACAAAAGAGGCATGTTGGGCAGCAGTTCTCTAACACTCATGCCTAGAATTGGGGACAACAGACAAAGCCACTTCTGCCTTGCAAGGAGGTGGTGTTGCGGCCAGTCACATGCCCTCCTCGTGCACAGGGGATGGGTGCCCAGTCCCTGTGTGGTTGGGGGAAATCCCGACTGCGTCATCAGCCAGGCTGGCCAATCTGGGCAGCCTGGGGTGTGTTGGCCTGCTATATTAAAGCTGGCACACAGCTGGGGTTTCCTCAATTGCTTCCCCGCTTCCAGCTGCTCCAGCTTGCCCACCCGCCCACCCTTTAGGTTTTTCTTTTCTTGGACCTTGCTATGGACTTCGGTTAGTCGCCATTGAGGGGCGACTTTTCCCCTTGGCAAATTGGCTCTGGCCATTTGGTTTTCGCCTACCTCGTAGCAATTCGTCACAACTTTGGTTTGGGCGGTTAGGCATTGGAATATTTATATTAGGCTGGGGGGGGGGTAGCGCCATCACCTCCCCCGAATATCGAAGGATATTCTGTTAAAGGAATCTGGGGGGGGGTGCCCTGTCCAAAGCCTAGGGAGGTTAGGGCCTAAGGCACACCCCTTACCGGTGGCCACAGGGAGAGTTCCTAGTTGATGTGCATCAGCAGGACTCCCCCTTGGGTGGTTATTCCTTCCCGAACTTCCAGCAAAACGGGCTGGAGTCAGATATAGTTGGTTAGGTCCAATGCCTAAGCCAATACTGCTCATCTTCTATAACCAATAAAGTTGTGGCCTTTTTATGCCCATTAACCTTAATTATTGTGTCATGTGTCTTTATTATACCACGGGGAGGGTCGGGACATTGCCACGCAACAGCCCTGGACCTGATATATGTGATTTTCCTGCCATCAGAAACAGCAAGATGGAAAGGAAACATTTTCCTTTTTAAAAACAAAAACAAAACAAAAGTCTGAGCAGCTCCTTTATTCTCACTGATCAGATAATAGCATTTACAAGCTTGCCCCCTGTGGCAGGACACACTCACATCTGGATATCTGTGAGATTGCTACCTTGCCTATACAACTGACTACCTCCCTTTTTAATTGTAGCTACTTGTCATTAAAGCTGCCTTAACTTTATGATGTCCCACCAAAGGCAAAACATCCAAGGTATTTCAAGGAAAGCCTAACCATTTTTTTTCTATAGTACTAGTTGTCACTGTATTTAATTGAAAGCAAAATGAGGTGTACATTTAGGGGGTCCCTTCCTAAGTGAAAGGAAATTCTGAACGAAGCACAAAGAGTTTTAATTAGAGATGCTGCGATAATCCAACATGTTTGATTTCCAAAGCAAATATCAGACGTCCACTGGTGGGACAATTATCCCAACCCCACATTCTATTTGAATTTCTGTGTAAATGTAAATATGCACTAATTGCAATCTTGTTTAATCTTCCCAGTTTCTGCTGCATTTGAGATTTGTTTCATTGCTGCAGAGGCAGAGATTCTGAGCTGTTCCAGAAGTCATGTTTTATAATCCTTCCAATCTTTCTAGAGAAGAAGGGGGGGGGGAATCCTGTCATGCTGTTATGTATTTATTCATAATATTATTTATCTCCAAATGTCTTAGACTACTTTGTCACTTTATAAAGTAACAACATGAGCCTGGAAATGATACCAAGGAATGACATTAATGGAATAATACTGAGAATTAGACAGACGGTAAATAATAGAGTCTTTATCTTTACACACACACACACACACACACACACACACACACACACACACACACGTTGACTGATTGTTTCAGATCGGAAAGCAAAGCAGAAGTATTTGAATTTCTCACCCTGACAGAAGCTGGAGCAGACAGAATTATCGTTTTACACTGTTCCCACCCCTCAAAAAAATAGATAGTACAGTTAAGAACAACAACACAATGTGTTATGAAGCCCTGGAACATCTTACATGCAGTTTGAACACAAAATATTCTTACATCATTTAAAGTTTGATTACACCCTAAGTGCTGACAAGGTACTGCATTTATGAATAATGCAAAGGAGCTGAAAGAATGCGCTTTTTATATTCCATTCTAGCCTCTGGTTTTTTTTTTCCCCAAGCCAAAATGATTCAACAATCTAAAATGCATGTCATTGATGGAATATGATTAGAAATACATTGTGCTCTTGACAGATAACAATTATTCCTGGGTGAATCTGGAGCTGAAGTCACGGCAGCTACAAAAGCTAAATGTCAGGTAGCTCAGAAGATGAAGACGGTAATCGTTTTGGTAATATATGTAATCACAGCTCTTGGAGAACAATGTTTTGCTATTAATACAAATAATTAGACAGGGACATTAAAATATAGCACTGTAACATTTCTGTTGATCAGTTTAGTAAGCATCACTAGGAAAGAAGGATCTACTTTAGATATTTAAGGGGGAAAGGGAAAAAGAAATATGCATGAAGTAAAATTAATTCAGAAGGCAATGTTTCTAGAACATTTGAACCTTCTCCCCCAATCACAATAGCTCTGGATTAAAGCTTCGTGACAACTCTGATATTTGTCTGAAATCCTTTCAACGGTGAATCTTGATTTATGAAGAGCCTAACATCTAACCCTTGGGTTGAAAATATTTTAATCATTTTAAATCATTTGAAAGTCTGCATTGTGGGCAGTTACTTTAGAATTATGGAGCTGAGCTCCAGAGAATACACAAATCTCATACTGACAAGTTACCACATGTTGGGTTCATTGCAAACAATTAAGCCTTTTCGTTGCAAAATATTTATGTGCTAAGGGATTATTTGTTTCAAGCAACTTCAACAGTTCCATTAGCTCAGTGTATAACACCACTTTGCTTTTAAAGTGTTTGAAAATCAAATGCTGTTTAAAACCTAAGTACTACGAGGCTACTAAAATACTACTTATTGAAGTCAACAGAATTTTGAAGAGCCTAAGGGCTGGTTGAGACATCCATGTGCCTCTCTAATTGTCTACAGTGGTGACTTGCATGTGCAAATTCCACCAGAGTTCTAACATGCGGCAAACATTCCATATTGTCATGAGCCCTGTGGAGACGTCATGGAGGGGATGGTCAGATCCTGAGGAGAATTGGGAGGAGTTCAGTGAGCTGGATGACCCTGGAGAAAGTGCTAGCAGGTTGGGGAAACTGTCTGCAAAACCCCAAGAAGTGTCTGGGCCTGGGAAAGGGGGAAGTAACCTGAGTAATGAAGTGCTGGAACCTTATTGAGGGACCTAGCAGAGTGGCTAGATGGGCAGGATATAAATAATAAAATTATTATTATTGGCAGAGAAGTGTTCCACCCCTGTGACATCAGACACCTCTAGTCAGAGTTGCCTCTGGTGCCTCCTCTTCCCAGCGCAGAGTCCTCTCCTTTGGGAGAAATGACAGAAAATAAATAGGATGCTGGGTTGGGTACCACCTCTGTATCCCAGAGCATGGAGATGCCAACATTGGCACACACAGACTTCACAAGCCCTGCCTGCTGATAGTTGAGCTAAGTAGCCTACTGTGCCCTCCCTATCCTTCAAACAGAAAGGACAAGGGGTATGTCACTTCTTGTGCCTAGCCATGTACCTACTCCTCTTGCACATCTGTTGTGTGCTGTAACCCGTGCCTATGTGCCTCTTTGGCCAAAACAGAGCTGGGAGTTTGAGTACTTCACCCAGCAGTGAGGGCCAGGATACATAATGTATCATTTTAATGTCAATATAAATACAATATCTATGGGGTCAAGTCAGTTCCACATTCAACATGCAGTTGCCAATACTCAACCGATGTTGTTGTTGTTTAGTCCGTTAGTTGGGTCTGACTCTTCGTGACCCCATGGACCAGAGCACGCCAGGCACTCCTGTCTTCCACTGCCTCCCGGAGTTTCATCAAATTCATGTTGGCCACTTCTATAACACTGTCCAATCATCTCGTCCTCTGTCGTCCCTTCTCCTTGTGCCCTCAATCTTATGCAACATCAGAGTTTTTTCCAGAGAGTCTTCTCTTCTCATGAGGTGGCCAGAGTATTGGAGCCTCAGCTTCAGGATCTGTCCTTCCAGTGAGCACTCAGGGCTGATTTCCTTCAGAATGGATAGGTTCGATCTTTTTGCAGTCCATGGGACTCTCAAGAGTCTCCTCCAGCACCACAATTCAAAAGTGTCAATTCTCTGGCGATCAGCCTTCTTTGTGGTCCAGCTCTTACTTCCATACCGATACGCTTGTACAAACAAGCATCTACATATGAATGGTGTATATACAGTATTTATGGTGTATATACCTGTTGCAGGTGGGCCTTAAACCCTCAGTGAGTTAGGGACTTCACCACCATGCAAAGACAGGCACCAGTGGATTGAGTGTTTCTACACATGCTAAAAGGGAACTGAGGGGCACATGGGGCTTGTCAACCTGGGAAGGTAGCCCTTCCAGGAGCAGCAGTACCCCCAGAGGCATACTCCGTTTTCTCTTGAGACAGACAGGTGTCAACAATGCAACAGCTGCTATTTGCATGTTCATGACAACCATTTTAGTCTTATGGATTGCTTCTCATGAAAAGAAGCATAATGATATGGATCAGAAGAAGGTCTCTTTAAAACAAAAATGTCATGCAGCCATTACATTACAAGCCATCAGGTCTTCTTAGGTTAATTCTAAAGAAATCTTGGACTATGAAATTTTTGCTTGTTATGTGAACATGGAAAATCCATCCGTACTGTAATTTTTATGTAAATGACAACGATAAAGTATCATTTCACCCTCTCTAAGGTATCCATTGTCCTTGCTTGATTACCTTTGCAAGATTCTTCTCTTTTTTGGATAAAACTGAAGTGCCAGGAGCCCTGAATTCATCGCTTTGTCATCAACATTTTATTAATGATTGTTTTATTATACTCCCACATATACTCCCACATATATCACTCCAGAGACAATAAGATTATCAGATTTTTCCACGTTAAGTGAAAAGTAAAGAGACCACAGAGATGTCTGTAAATGGAGGAAGTGTGCATTTACTACTAAGAACATACAAACAGGGGCAGGTGGGAGAAGAGATGGATGTTGCTGCCCTTCTTCTTAGAAACATACTCTTCTGTAATTTACAGGTGGCCACCATTTCATGTGGGGGGTCTGTTCCCGGGCCCCATGTGTGTCACGACAGCATGTTTAAGCATCCCCCTCCCTGCTATGTCCCACCCCCGTCCCACCCTCTTCCAGGTCCAAAAGGACCCATGAGTCTGTGGGCCTGGACAGTCTTGCTTTTTAATTATTATTTTATTAGTAGTAGTATACTTGCAGTGCTTAGAAAATTGTAGGTGCTTTATAGGCAGTAAAGCTAAAGCTAAAGGGACCCCTGACCATTAGGTCCAGTCGTGACCGACTCTGGGGTTGCGGCACTCATCTCGCTCTATTGGCCGAGGAAGCCGGCGTACAGCTTCCAGGTCATGTGGCCAGCATTACAAAGCCGCTTCTGGTGAACCAGAGCAGTGCACGGAAACGCCATTTACCTTCCCGCTTGGAGCGGTACCTATTTATCTACTTGCATTTTGACGTGCTTTCGAACTGCTAGGTTGGCAGGAGCTGGGACCAAGCAACGGGAGCTCACCCCGTCGCAGGAATTCGAACCGCCGACCTTCTGATCAGCAAGCCCTAGGCCAGGCACCCCCAAACTTCGGCCCTCCAGATGTTTTGGACTACAATTCCCATCTTCCCTGACCATTGGTCCTGCTCGCTAGGGATCATGGGAGTTGTAGGCCAAAACATCCGGAGGGCCGCAGTTTGGGGATGCCTGCCCTAGGCTCTGTGGTTTAACCCACAGCGCCACCTGCAGTGCTTAGAAAATTGTACCGGTAGGTGCTTTATAGGCAGTAGTCGTAGTAAATACCACCACTGGAGAGTGCTTCCCACACAGCTGCAACTGCATGAAGGAGGTGTATATTTGCACACTTCCTTCCATCAAGCAAGTCATAGCTCACAACAGAAAACAAACCAATGTTATGACCTGTCAGTCAGTCCATAGCTGCCAAGTTTTCCCTTTTCTCGTGAGGAAGCCTATTCAGCATGAGGGAAAATCCCTGTAAAAAAGGGATAACTTGGCAGCTATGCAGTCAGTCACAGACAAGGCTTGTCATAATAAATAAAAGTTTACAAAAAGCTGCAGTCTAAATTTGATACAAGAAGGAAGAGACAGTGGCATCAAATAAAGCCAAACTTTTTAAAAAAATAATCATTGTAGGAATCAACTATATGTGAATAAACAAATCATTAACTTACCACTTTGTAATGTTTTCCACCATTTGGATGCGTCACCATTTGCATTACTGCAAACATGTACGTACTTTTCTCCTGTTTTTTCTTCACATGTGAAGCTCAGGTTTCCGGCAGAGTTCCAGGACCTAGGAGAGTTGATTAGCCCAGGTGCATCAGAAGCAGGCAGGTGATCCAAAACAGATGAAGGCTGAAGCCCATAGCAAAGGAGTCAGAGGCAGGTGCATATTCAAAACCAGGCAGAGATCAAAGGCCTCTCCACCCTTACCTTCTATGGTGGTATAGTTGCTGCTTGATCCAATGTCTTTAAGACTGAATTTGTAGCTGCTTGTCTCCATCTTTTCTCACATGTTGCTTTTATTCGAGAGTGAGTGCAGGGTTTTCTTATCCCCACTAATAGTGGGTTGTGTCCAAACTGAGAAAAGTTGCATGGCTGTAGTTATACCCCTAATGTACCCTGGTGTTTCTCCAGCCAGGAAATGTTGCAGTTATGAGCTTCACACAAGGATCGTCCTCTTGATTTTTTTTTTTAGTTATTGATTTAATGTCTAGTATTGCAGAATATTGATCTCGTGCAAGCATAGGAGATTAGAAGATGAACTACATGTTGGCCCGAGATATGGTGAACCTGGTTACTGTGGTGAAATTTTGTCTGCAGTTAATGATGTTGGAGAGAGAGGTTTGGAAGAGAGATATTTACCTTCTCATAGCAGAGTAAAGCACAATGGAGTTTGCTCAAAGTGCATTAAAACATAGTTAGATTTACATCTGCCCTCATCTACCTTTAAACAAATGTTCTCCACAAAAAAACTTAGGTTAGAATAAATCACAGACTTAGTTTTGCAAATAAGTGAATGTATTACTCACAGTTTCCAGAAGTTACAGCAAACAAGTCTCCATCTGATGGCAGTAAAGCAAAGTTGAAAAAAGGTTCCAAATGACTTAAAAAGAAAAGTACTTGGTTTCTTTACAAAAAGGATTGTGCAATCTTTAGGTAAGCAAATATGCAAGCTTTCCTTTTGGAGAGATTCAGATCACTTGGTCTTTCTTGCACCTGGGAGATTTTCACCTCATGGCTCATTACTTGTTCCACATCTGAGCTGGCAAACTGACAGCTCACACTGGTCCCATTGGGCTGCCCCACTCTCCAATCTGGAAGCCACATTCTGCAGCTTATTCCCTAAGTGACACTGAGCATATATACCAGAGTCAACATCTAGATTTTGCTCAAGACAAACATGGCCTGCAATTCAAGAGCGTTTGTTCACTTTTGCAGAACTTCACTTTTATTGGACAAATCTCTCCACCAAAAAAATCCTATGATGCTGCAGAATATCTAATTAAATATTTGATTATAAAACTTTGACTGAAGCTCAATCTTCTCTTTAAAAATAATTACCTCCCTCTGAGTAATGCATTATCGCCTCAGGCCACTGCTCTGATGAAATTAATCAGATAAGTCACCTGTGTGACACTGAAATTGACACCGGGGTGATTCATCATTACTGGTCATCATTAAGCTTGATGCTCTTTTCATAGATTGCTCCAAAAATGACAGAATTCAGAAATAATGAAGCATCTTCTTAAGGGACAATAATGTGCAACAAAAGCCCATAGTGTCTAGATCAGAGGAAACTTCACAGGAAAGGCAATCTGTGACTATGACCGTACTATTCACACACTTTGAGCAATGCCATTCTGAAACAGTTTCATCTCACCTTTCTTTCCATTGACTCCTGTTTTTGTCCTCTGTTCATGCATACTTAACTCCATCTCCTTAGCTGTGTTGTTCAGGCATTTGCCGCAACATGCAAAAGGTTGAACTGGAGTGGGACAACATCCCGGAGGTGCTCTTCAGAACTTTGCATGGTTAGCATGAAGGTCTAAAAAGTGGGAGATCAATGCATTCAACTGAACAGAAGCAAGAATTCTAGTTAATCAGGATTTCCATTGGCTCAGTATTTTTGTATATAGAAATACATCAAACACAGGTGATTGGTCTACTGGCTGCCGCTGTTGCAGCTGCTATTCATGCTTCTTATTGGACAGGACATTTGGAGGGTGTGTCTCCCAGGTGAAAGGTTCCAGGTTCCCCAATTATTATTCATAGCTGGAATTGGTTTATTTATATACCACATTTTCCATACGTAGAGACATTTGTATTCAAAGCAGCTAACCCAGTCGTTCTCAAAGGGTGTAGCATGCCATCCTGGTGTGGAGCAAGAGGATGACAAGTGTGATGGGAAAAATTAAGGGCAGTCAAAGAAACATTTAAATATTTCAGTGTAGTATGGTATAGTATGTTTTTTTTTTATTTTTGAGCGAGAGCATTGGCTGATCTTTTGGTTCTCCACGACATATTGTTGTGAACAAGGATTTTCAACTTTGACAAATATGGAATATCAGAAAAGAGAGAGGCTTCTTTGTGTTGATGAGGGGATGAGAGTTTGTTTGTCTCAAATTAGACCCAATATAAATGAAATTACATAGCAAAAGTAAGCTCACGCCTCTCATTGAATGCTTGTACATATTTAAGGTACATACGTACCGTCTTTCCCACATTTTAAGACACCGTCTTATCACTTTTTTTCCTCAAAAAAACACTGGGTGGCTTATTTTCAGGGAATGTCTTACCGGTATTTTTATTACATCAGGAGCAGTGCCCCTCTTGCTCCCTGTCTCCCTGCGGGGCAGGACTCTTGACTGAAAGAAAATGACGGGCAACAGCCACCACCAAGCTCCATGAGAGGGAGTCTGAGGGAAGGGAGGTGTGTGCATCGCTGGCCCAGCCCTCTCTCCCCGGCCCTGGGATGTTCGTGAGGGAGGGAAGGAGCTCCTCCGAAGGGCTGCTCTCTCTCTCCCCCCTCACAGGTGGGGACTCACTTAATAGCAATCTGCTACACTGGAGCTTCTTAAATTTAAACCAGTACAGTATAATGGAATCTATCTGTGTGATGCAGTCGTAGCAGTAGCCTATACTAAAGCAAATAAGGATCTCTACCAGCCAGCCAACTGCCCAAGACTTAAGAGCGAAAGTTCCAACAATGTAGCACTTTGTAGCACTGATAGCAAAGAGGCTACCGGCTGAGATACTGTAGAAAACAAAGCAGCCAGCTGAGCAGCAATTAAGATGGTAAATGGTAGCAATTAAGTAGCAATTGAGCCAGCAGAAAGCGGGGTGAGATAATCTGCTGGTCCTAACAACCCGTCCGTGTTTCTCTTACCCACAAAATGTTAACTTTTGTGTAGGGTGTAGGGCAGTGTTTAGCAGCTCCTAAACAGCGAGAAGGGGAAAGTCCTTAATCCCCAAGGCAAGGACTGCGCCACCGGCAGCGATCCCGGTACCGGTACAAATCCTTAAAGGGGAAGCTCTACAGACAAGCAATGGAAAGAAAAAAGAATCCTCACTTTTTAAAAGGCTATTAAAAGGGGGAAAGGTGGGGGGAAGCGAGAGGTGGGCTGTGTGTGTGTGAGAGAGAGAGAGGCGGGGGGGGAGAGAGAGAGACGCGCACACACAGAGTCTCTCCCTAAAGGGGAAGGCAGCGTCTTCAATCGCCCCTCTTTTTTCCCTCGTGCTTTCATCTTCTCCCCACCGCAAATGCCACTTTTCTCCTCTTCACCAAGCAAGCAGAGCTCACACAGCCTAGCTAAAAAAAAATATTTTGGAATCCTTTTACAGGTATTTTAAAAAATGCTTACAGAAACGGGAGGGGGAATCACGAGGCTGCAGGAACGGCTCTACGGTGCATTTTTACAAGCTTTTAAAAGAAATACGTGTCTTTGGAGCGACAGTAAAATGGGGAGAGATTTTTATGGGGGAGAGTTGGCTGGCGGGAGGGGGGAAGGGTCTATCACTATGTCTTATTTTCGGGTTATGGCTTATATCGCGCAACTGCTTAGAAATCCTGCTATGTCTTATATTATGGCTACGTCTTAAAAAGGGGGAAACACGGTAAGAGGCTTGTTATAATTATATTTTGGGAATGATTCATCTTCTTACTTATCTGCATTGTTGTGTAGTTTCTGGTTGTCCCATGACCATATTATAAAGTAGTTGTGTTCTATGTTATAAATCAAGCAGTGTTTTATAAATCAAGCAGTGTTGTTGTTTTGCTTTCCAGTGTATTTCTTATCAACAAAAAAGTCAGTGTGGCATGGGCAATTTTTTGTTCTGAGAGTGGGACTCGGAGAAAAAAAGTTTGAGAACCACTGAGTTAACTGAAAATAAACAGAATAGTTCAATAACCATAATACATAATAGAAATCATCACTATGATGTAACGCTAACAATTCAATACTTACCTATTCATTTAAAGTTTATCAAAGGAAGATTAAGTGAGCATAAAGCACATCAACAGGTCTTTTAGCAATACCCCTAAGCAGCCCTTCTATACTCAGACTCAAAAGGCTAAAACCCCTTTAAAATGGCTATGTCATCAGTTGCCTCATGGTGGCTCATAGGGCAGGAAGGCAGGCCATGATAGGTGGGATCAGCCATCTCCAAATTTCAAGCATAATCTCTTTCTCTCTTCCCTCAGTAGATCACTTCCTCCCCCTCTCCAATTTTCTAGCAGAACCTCTCTTCCTTACCCAACCTTGCACAGGTAAAGTAGGGTGGGACGGTAGATGCCAGCAGACAGGTGAAACTGTGTGCAAACAGCTAGAACATTATTATAAAAGTTGAATCATACTGTGATACCTAGTGCAGGCATCCCCAAACTGCGGCCCTCCAGATGTTTTGGCCTACAACTCCCATGACCCCTAGCTAACAGGACCAGTGGTCAGGGATGATGTAAACTGTAGTCCAAAACATCTGGAGGGCTGAAGTTTGGGGATGCCTAGCCTAGTGCCTTGCATTTTAACCCTGTAGTGCCCATTTATTGCTTTGTGCTGTCTGTTATTGCATTTCATGCCATAAAAGATATGACCTTCAATAGGCCTATGACAAATCAATCTTCCTGTTTCACCTCCAGAGTGATTCATTACCGGTATATAGGTTCCAGTGCAAAGTAGCAGGGCAGGACTTACAAAGCATTGCAGTCTTAAAAATAAATAAATATGAGATGATGGGCATATACAGCGAAAGAAGTTGATAAGAAATCAATACGCTTGTGTTCTACATACACATCACAGTCTCAAACTGGTGTAATAATTATTCCCCCTCCCAGGGGAACTCTAGGGTTCAAGGGATGTGCAACTGAAAGTTCTTAGTATTCTCATCATGAGAGATGAGGAAGTGAAACCATGCAAAATGAATCAAACATTTAGTGCAGTTTGTGGACTAGATATGCCCCAAGGGCAAGGCTGTGTGGCCTGCATAAACCACGTGAATTGAATAGATTGCATAATTTGTACTGTTGTAAATAATTTGTTCAAAAGTTTTTACTATTTTTCATATTTGATTCTGAGTTAATCATAGAGCAGGTCAAGGAGTGAAGCAAAGTTATTGCAGTTTCAGTCGCTGAAAATGGCTTCTAAGATTTCATTGCATGAGTACTTTCAATCACAGGCATTAAAAACCTTTTTTAAAAAACAAAACAAAAACAAAAAACTGAGATGCCTATGAAGTTTAACCCTGCGCCCAATGTCATTCTGAATGTTCCCTTGCCTTTACTTCTGCAGAACTGCAACAGTCCTGACTTTAGGGCAGTCTACGTTTTTCAAAAGAAACTTTAAGGGCAAATTTATGGTCAAGCAGATAAAAAGTTTACGTATTTCACTTCCATTGTCCTAACCGCTATCTCATGCCAATAATTAAACCTGATATCTCATTTGAATATAATGTGATCTACTTTCTCATAATGCTAACTTGGGCATACTATGATTCTTTCTCCTCTTTAAGTCAGCCACATTTCATATTCTCTTATGGTATGAATCAGTTTGCTATTATCCAGCTTGCAGGGCTGCACGTGGCTCTGTAAACAATGTTTATTGGACTCTCTGGGTGAAGGAAAGCCTCCAGTAGCACTAGTATAAAATAATAAGTAATCAAATGGGATGCCGGAGTCATAAGTCATACTGTATCATCTCTTAAAATAGCTGTGTGGTAAAAGATAATTGCTAAGGTGTTCTGGAGCTACTGAGCTCAACTCTGACATATGGATAGGGTCATGTTGGCAGCGGGAACACCTTTAGATACAGCACTTACAGAGTGCATAATTATTTCTGATTTCCATTGCTTGTTAACTGCACTTTTCTCTCTATGGCACTCCTTTTTAAAATTAGCAATACAGAGGAGAATCAGAGAGACATCGTATTATGTCATAAACCCAGAGGACTAAAGATGATCCTAAAAGCCAACTCTGCAAACATTATTTAAAATACCCAGGAGTCAAAACTCTGTAGGAGGGTTCCCCCCCCTCTAATATTTCCCAATGAAAAAAAAAGGTCATAAAAGGTCATATGCAAAGTATTTGGGAGCAGTACGGCACAGTAATAATAACCCTAATAAATGCAGTGTGTAAAAGAAGAAGAAAACAGGCTTTTGTTTGAATAGAGGAATAAGTTTATGATCAAGTTAAAATTATTCTCTCTTGCAGGAATATTTGTCAGTGTCAAAAAATACCCCCCCTTTTTTTCAGTGATATTTGCAACAATAACAACAAAAAGTGCATTCATTTACATTAACTCCCTTGCTATTAATTTCACTTGGCATCTTTGCCCCAAGTGGCATCCCTTACTCAAAATCAGATGGGACATATAATATAGTAGTGTCTTCCTCCTTACTGCATGATCCATGGTAGGCAGGATCTGACCCAGGAAGAATAAAGAAGTAGTAACCAGAAGCACCAAGCAGGATTAAAATAAGTTGAATGTTCTTGGAAGCACAAGAGTTGGGGGAAAATATTTGTTTCCCTGAATGACTATTTTTCACACCAAAGTATAAAACATGCAGTACAGACCTAAAAAAAAAAAATAGTGTTCTAAACCTAAATTGCATCATTTTGTTATCTTCTCCAGGTTATATCTCATTGTGTGTTATGCTGAACCTTGAGAATAACCATGATGATAGTCTATTACAGTGAAGTTGCAGGAGCTCCACAGGTTCAAATAAGGAAAACCTTGCTGGATCAGACCAAGGTCTGCTGGGCAGGGTATAAATAATAAAAAATAAAACCATCCTCATCCTCATCAAGCACACCATTCTTTTTCACCACTCAAGCAGATATCTGCAAATGCTCACAAGCCACAAGGCAACAACACTCTTGAATTTGCCCTCTGTGGATTTTGATTGCATTTTGCAAAAACAAAAAACCCAGTATTGTTTGGTGGGAAAACTGTCAGGGGGTTGAACACACTTCCTGCCACTGACCTGAAATTATCCATAAGCTTTCTATCCCAACGCCAATATCTTTTGTGGCTTGATACAGCTACTTCATGGGACGCGGGTGGCGCTGTGGTCTAAACCACTGAGCCTAGGGCTTGCCAATCAGAAGGTCAGCAGTTCAAATCCCCATGATGGGATGAGCTCCCATTTTTGGTCCCTGCTCCTGCCAACCTAGCAGTTTGAAAGCACGTCAAAGTGCAAGTAGATAAATGGGTACCGCTCTGGCGGGAAGGTAAATGGCATTTCTGTGCACTGCTCTGGTTCACCAGAAGCGGCTTAGTCATGCTAGCCACATGACCCGGAAAAACTGTCTGCGGACAAATGCCGGCTCCCTTGGCCAGTAAAGCGAGATGAGCGGGCAACCCCAGAGGCGTCCACGACTGGACCTTACAGTCAGGGGTACTTTTACCTTATAGCTACTTCAGACCCACAAGCTTGTTCTTTACCCCAGTGTGATTTTTTTCAGCTTTAAAACCAACAACCAAACTTATAAACAGATCACTCAATCACATAATGAATAAATTTTACTGCTTTCTTCATTTTCAAATGTATTTGCCTGTGCACCTTGGGAAGAGTGCTATCCTTCTCAAAAGCTACGTCCATCTTGGGTGCATGGAATGATTTGGACTCTTCTGTGGACATTGGCCTCATTTCCAGAAAATAAATAATATGCCCGCAAGTCTCCTTTGAAAAGACAAATTTACTGTTCACTCCTTGAATAGCTTTGCTCTTCCAATATGCCATTTTGCTCATTAAACGTGTTATCATTCATACTATATTTCTTTTACTACCCTGATTAAAAGCACAGTCATTTCTCATGTATGTCACCATAAATTTCTCCCCCTACCATTTGCTGGGATTTTGGATTTTCCCGTGTTCCCTTTACATGTTTTTTTTTAATAAAAAAAAATAGAATGCAGATCAGTTAATTTATCCCCTCCCTTGTTCTTTTTATTCTCCTGCCTTTGCATTTTTATTCATTTTGACCAATTTCCTTCCAGACACAGGTTCCAGTTTTACATTTTTATTACTGGATTAAAAAATATATATCTTAAGCACTCGGCCCCTTTCATTCATCTGCATTGCTTCTGCAGTACAACCCCCCCCCCCTTGCTAAAAAGCACAGGGCCAGAAGATGATCAGCTCAACAAAGCTTAATTGAATAACTGAAGAGTGAAATTTAAGATTCTAACAATACAACCCTATATATGTTTGCTCATTGGGCAGCAGAAAGGAAAGGCTCTGAGCGTACAAGTTTTCAAGTTACCCGGCAATGTTGACCGGAGGTTTCTTTAGTTTGGTCTGAAATATTGCTGAGAAGATCTCAGCAGGTTTATTGGGATACCAAGGGAATAAATGGGGCAAGAGAAAGTGTCTACTGGGAAGTTTGCCTTGCAGTTCAGAGCAAGTGAGCTCAAGTAATCCTCCATGAAGGTATTTTAGTGGATGGGGTTGAATGGTATAGACCAGATGGAGTCCATGTGACAAATGTTAGCAATGACATCTTCCTACTGACCTGCAGAGGTGGCTGCAAGAGTACCTTGTGGGGGTGGGGAAACAGGCCTAAATAGAGATTTGCCCCCTTTTAGTGGCAGGTTAGGTGCAGGAAAAGAAATAGTTTGGACCTTTCAGGAAATGGGTCAGCCCCGAGGCTCACATCTCGGACTCTGTGGTTCAGGGGTGAGATAGGGGTCTTTTCTGAGGCCAAACTCCCACCTGAGGTTCTGTGGACCTGGGGGGTACTAACAAGGAAAGGCCTCCCTTCTCACCTTCACAGTGTGGTCCATCTAGGGACACGGGTGACGCTGTGGGTTAAGCCACAGAGCATAGGGCTTGCCGATCAGAAGGTCGGCGGTTTGAATCCCCGCGACAGGGTGAGCTCCCGTTGCTTGGTCCCTGCTCCTGCCAATCTAGAGTTTGATCGCACGTCAAACTGCAAGTAGATAAATAGGTACTGCTCTGGCGGGAAGGTAAACAGTGTTTCCGTGCACTGCTCTGGTTCACCAGAAGCGGCTTAGTCCTGCTGGCCACATGACCCAGAAGCTGTACGCCAGCTCCCTTGGCCAATCGAGCGAGATGAGCACCGCAACCCCAGAGTCATCCGCGACTGGACCTAATGGTCAGGGGGCCCTTTACCTTTACCTTTAGGGAGCCATGCTGCAATTCCCTAGGCAAGGGCAGGTCACCCAATGGCTATAGTTATCCAGTTACGTTAGTGACTACCCCATAGTCATCCCCCTGGTTTTAAGTTAGGGTCTAAATAAAAGTGGACCAGTTCAGCCCCGGCTTATGTGTCTGCCTCTTTATTTGCCTATCAGGGTGCAACAGGGGGGGGGGGGAAATAACTTATTTTATATCTCTATTTTAGTTTCTAAAAGTTAATAAAAGGGGATCAAGACCTTTCAAAGCATAGACTATGTTTCTTATTTTCTCTCATTTGTGTGTTGCTATTTTTAAAGTAAACACCATTTTTAGAAGTTGTACTGTATCTCTTTTTAATTCCAATATTCTTGAGTGAAAAACAATTCACCACAACAAACAGAAGCATGCTAAAGAAGAAATCTGACCTGGTTGATCTGGAACAAACAGTATAAATATTAAATGTCTACTAAAATCAGATTTTGGGATTGTATAAGCATGTTTCATGTTAGCCAGCTTCCTGTAGAATAATGCAAAATGATGAGTCATTGTATTTATGTTCATTTACCTATTTGCATTTATAAAACATATGTAGAGAAATAACCAAAGATATATTTTATAATTGAAAGTACAGCAGTACATGAGTTGCACATGACCCTGTAGCAAAATCTCCACGCAGTGGTGAGAAAACAAAATGTGTTTATTGCTAGCAATAATGGCTCAGTGGGATCACTCTCCAAAAGCTGAGCAAAGCCTCCAAAAGGTGGGGCCTTCTTAATATACATAGCTGTTATCTATTAAAGCAATACATATGCATAAACTGCCTCCAAGCTAAAGTTACAACACAATACTAATTATACCCTCTATGGTCTTTCCTTCATTACCTATTCATTATGCAAGGAAACAAAGGACTCTCTCTCCAAGTAGGCTCCACTGCACGGTCTCTTTGCATTCTTTCTACCAGAGGGGGTTAGGATATTTGAGCGGAACATGTCTCATTGTCAAATGTAGACACTTAGGAATGTGTTTACAACCTTGGGAGTAAAGCTGCTCCCATCACAAGATAAGGCACAAGGCCTCTAGCCTGGCTAGTTAGCTGAGCTTATAGGTCTTTGTGTGCATCAACCCTTCCTCCATTTTCTGCTCACTTTTATGAACACACAAAAGAAGTCCTGGCTTCATCCCTTCATGTCAGTTCCAGTGGGATTTAATTTAGCTAATTATAACCAACTGCTGACTATATACTATATACTATATACAGTGGTACCTTGGTTTAAGTACACAATTGGTTTCGGAAGGCTGTACTTAACCTGAAGCGTACTTAACCTGAAGTGAACTTTCCCCTTGAAAGTAACGGAAAGTGGATTAATCCGTTCCGGATGGGTCCGCAGAGTACTCAGCCTGAAGCGTACTTAACCTGAAGCGAACTTTCCCATTGAAAGTAATGGAAAGTGGATTAATCCGTTCCAGATGGGTCCGCGAAGCGTACTTAACCCGAAGTATGAGTGTAACTGGTTCTGGAAGTCTGTACTTAACCTGAAGCAAACTTAACCTGAAGTGAACTTTCCCATTGAAAGTAATAGAAAGTGGATTAATCCGTTCCAGACAGGTTCGCAGAGTACTTAAACTGAAAGTACTCAAACCGAAGCGTACTTAAACCGAGGTATGACTGTACTACTGTATATATTTAGAGTTGCCACTAAAATTTCTCCTAAACCAAATTGGATATTCCTTCTGAGAAATGTCAAGGGAATCCCAAAATTAGATTTTTGTTAAACATTTAAAATAATGTATAGTGTTTATTTATTTACTCTTCAGCTTCATGCAGCAAAGTAAAAAAGAGCAACAATCAATGTTTTCCACACATAATCCCTAAGACATAGCCAAAAAGATTCAAAATTTCATTTGCAATGTTATCTGGGAACTGAGTGTTGCAGTAGCTGACAAACAAAACCTACTTTCTAATGAAGTATATCATTTTGAGCAGACTTTCCTGTCCTCCTTACTGCCTTACTACCTCAGCTTTATTCCTTCCATGTCATTGATATTTCTGTCCTTTCTGTTCTCACCTACCATTTGCATTTGAGTTTTCCTCATTGTGTCTGGGCCTCCAGTGCAACAAGTTTGAGTCTCTTCCTCTAAGTGGGAAGAAACATCTGGATTTGCATTCACCTCCTGATTTTTTATTTTAATCTCTGGTTTAAACTGCCACCAAACAAAGAAATTTGGGGTTGTAGGTGATTAGGAAGATGTGTAGGCTTGGTAAGTGGTTTTAGCTCTGTTGCAAAGGAACATACTTTGTTATGGTGTAAACCAGGCATCCCCAACCTTCAGCCCTCCAGATGTTTTGGACGACAATTCCCATCATCCTTGACTACTGGTCCTGTTAGCTAGGGATCATGGGAGTTGTAGGCCAAAACATCTGGAGGGCCGCAGTTTGAGGATGCCTGGCGTAAGCTTTCATGGGCTGAGCCCACTTCATCAGAGGGACAAGGTGTTACCAGTGGGATGTCCCACAAAAGGGATGTCCAAAGCCCCCTGGGGGTGAATAAAACTAGTGCTTAGAACCCTGACCTTCATATTCAGTCCTCTGTGCAATGTTACTACACACCTGGGTAAATAATATCATTTTTAATGCATGTGAAACACAGAAGACAGTTAATTGCCATTTGGTTCCTTGCACCCACAATCTACTTTTATAGCGAGCATAATCCAGAGACGTTTTCTTATTATGCAATGCCTCATTACAATGGACCCATTTAATGGAGCAGCTATGAAGGCAGGCCGGCAGGCACTTTCAACTGGGAAGTTACTCTTTAACAGGGAGTTTTTCCCCCAGCAGCAACAAAATGCAGCATCTCTGAACTCCTAATCTCTCACGTTCATTCAGTGGCCTTTAATGGTTGTTTGGGGTTTTCACTCTGACCGCCTTCAGGGCCAGCTCTAGGTAGAGTCCCGGTAGCGCGGTGCGCCAGGGCGCCAGGCTGGTAGGCAAGGCGCTGTGTGGCGAAGCCGCGCCGAAACCATGCTGCTCCCTGCAAGGGCGGGGGCACCGGAGCGATTTCCGCCCCTCAGCGCCAGGGCACCCGACCTGCTCGAGACTGCCCTGACCGCCTTGATGGTACATAATGCTAGCAAATTACAGTCAACACTAAAAATTCAGGATGGCAGACAAGTCATTTGAATCTTTCTTTACAATCAAGAAGGCGAGAAGAATTCAAGACCAGAAATGGGTTAAAACAAAATGTCATTTTACAATTGTCATATAGAATGAGTGTATATTCAGGAGTATTTGTAGATTTAGAAAAATAGCTAACTTTTTCTCTCCCTCTGTGTCCTCCCTCAAAGAGTGTTGTGGTGAGACCTGGCAACCGAACCCTGTGTTGTGGGTGGGTACGATTGGATAGCCACAACACCCGATTGGTATGTCCCTTGATGCTGGGTTCAATCTGACCAATGGGACGCTAGTCAAAATGGATCAAGGAGCTTCCTCTCTTGGTCAGTATCAGGGCCGGCTCTAGGTATAGTCCCGGTGGCGCGGGGCCAGTAGGTGGGGCGCTGCGCGACAAAGCCGCGCGGAAGCCGTACTGCACGTTGCGAGGGCGGGGATGCGCAGGAATCCAGGAATCCAGGGACTCAAAGGTTTGGTCAACCCTGCAAGGGGTTGTGCCCGTGCCTCAGTCCAGGGGGACATCTGGGTGGTGGACATAGCATGTCCCCAGCTTTCTGCCATTCCAGGTGTTCACCCTAGGCTGACCTATGATGGAGCTCTGGGTCATAGAATCATAGAGTTGGAAGAAACCACAAGGGCCATCCAGTCCAACCCCCTGCCAAGCAGGAAAATATTGCTGCAACGGTGCAGGGAGCTAGTCGAACCAGAGCCTATGCAACCACTCACTTTCTGTAATCAATAAAGTTGTGGCCTAAATTCTGCCAAAAACCAAACCATAATTTGAGTCTTGTCTGAATTTATTTAAGGGAGAGGTTTAAAGGTCTTCACACGCAAAGGATTGACCCCACAATAAGACATTGGGGTTCCTGTCCCATGTGGCAGACTGGGAAGAGTGACAAAATGAGTGTCATAGAATCATAGAATTGTAGAGGTGAAAAGAGCCCTAAGGGTCGTCTAGTCCAACCCTCTGCAATGCAGGAATCTCAAAAAGAAAAAGAGACCAGAACGTATATGAAAAACCATGTAAATAATGCATGTACAGGGCATACACACAAAACTGCAGGTCGTGTGCCTGTTGTTCTGTAATTTACACATAGATTTCCATGGGAATAATGCAAAAGATTAGGCTGTTTATGTCTCCAACTAAGTTTGGTAATGCAATGAATGCAGAAACAGGGGGCTTCTTGTGGGATGGAACACTGGGGCAGACAAGTCACAACAGTTCCTAGAGTGTCCACTAAGAGGAACTCACCTGGAGGGACACCTGACTAAGTTAAGTTCCTGTTCCTCCAGATATGCAGATGAGATGGATTAGCTGACAGACAAAAGCCCCTAGCCAGCAGCCATTCTCTCTCTTAGCCATTTCTCCTTCCATGGGAACACATCTCCAGAGAATCTCCAGTTAGGATGGTTCTCCCTCTCGGCCTGCTGCCAAGAGAGAGACCAGATGGAGCCTCACTTTACTAAGAAGACTCCAGATGTATATATTTGTAACTTTTCTATGTAAGCCTGCCTTTCTGAGATTATGCTGTTAACTCAGGATGTCATGTGAGTAAACTCTATCTTATTTTAATACATACCATTGTGTCGTGTATTTCTTTTAAGAGGGAAAAAGGGGATTTGCCAGGAAGTATAATATTGAAGTATAATATTGTTGTAGAGGTTCTAACAAACCTACCGCTCACGTTTTGCTGCGCACAAAAGGGGAATGTCACTGCTGATATTGGAAGCTTGATAACACAAGCTTGGATAGGATCTATCTAATAATATATCCTAATCCACATCCCTAACATTCCCACACTTCTAAAGAGTCACACCAGTTTCACAGAGAAGTAAATAAACAAATATTTTCCCCCACCCCAATGCCACGCTTTGTTTTGCCTAACTACAGGGTTGGGCCAGGTAGGTGTCTGGTTAGATGTAGTTGCAGACTGCAACTTGGGAGTTCCTTGATGCTGTCTACCTGTTTCTCCTAGAACAGGCAGAAATTCTGAACAATCAAATGACTGGAGACACATTTCTCCATAATAACTCGGTGACAATGTTAACAGCATACTGATAAAAGAAGTCACTGGGTAGTTTTTGACAAGTCCCCCCCCCCCCTCAAAAAAGTAGCCTAGACCTCAAAGACATGCTAATTTGGAAATCAAAGAGATAAGTGAATAGCTTTAGTAAGAGGGCAGAATTTAATGGGAACTGGTGCACAACAGGTGAAAATCATGAATTCAATTACTTTGATGGAGAGGCTGCTTTCTTCAATGGGTGCTGCTTTATTCGTAACAGCCTGGTGCTGCCCTGTTAACACGACAGATAAAGAAGCCAGCTTCCCTGATATATTACCCTTCCAGAGGTTCATATCGAAATGGGTTGTTAAAAGGTACTTGAATATCATTAAATCGACATCACTTTGGCAAAATATTGTCTTGCTGCCCTATACCAAAACAACTCTTCTGTATCAAAATGTTCCTTTCTAATGAAAAGTGTGGCTGTTTCCCCACATTTTTATGGCTACTGGATCATAACTTGGTATAATCAGTCTTGGTGTAAATCCACTCTACCTCTCCAATTAGAGTGTCATACTGAATAAAAAAAAATGCATTGGGTCAGGTTTTCCCATGAAGAGTTTTTAAAACGATGCTAAAAAAAAAATTATACAGAACTCTGCTGTTTAGGCAGTCCTTTAATGAACCCAGATGATTGATAGGGTTTTCTATAAGCAAACAGCTATACAGAAACAGTAAAACGGAAAAGAGGATTCATAGAATAACATTATGCTAATCCCAGGAAACTAATTCTGGTGATGTACTACTGCTACTACCTACATTCTATTCAGCCCCCGAAACAAGAAAATGCACTGCAGAGACAATTCAAAAATTTACTGTCAACTCGTCCGAGTTTACAGTGAATCAATGCTGGATGAGTTACTTGGGGTACCTTCAAAGTTCATGAGTTTCAAAAATTGTGGGTGGGGGTGGGGAGGAGAACATGGTCATTTTATTGGCTTCCTCATGTTTCACAGTATATTGTTCATTAAAAGTCAGTAAAATGGGTAGTCTAACTACTAACAATGCAATCTTGTTCAGGGGCGCATTCCTCTGTATTCAATGGCCCTACTGACTGCATAGGATTTCAGCCTAATGCCACAGTCCCATACATGTCCACTTAGAAATGATTGAATGCAGTGGGGCCAAATTTGACAGAAATGTGGAGGCGGAGCTTTAAGTTGGTACTCAAAAGCAGTAGTAATATTATTACGTATAATTTGTTCAATATGTTTCCGACAGGTATCTTTCTCAAGGTCCTTATGAGTTCAAGAGGCAGGTATATTAATGTGCTAGCTTCCTTGGAGCATACTCTCCATTTCATGCTCTCTGTCTGCAAGCTGCTATACGTAAGAGACTTCCTCACACCTCAGAGACCATCTGCAGAATATTTATAGAAGAAGAAGAAGAAGAAGAAGAAGAAGAAGAAGAAGAAGAAGAAGAAGAAGAAGAAGAAGAAGAAGAGGAAGAAGAGTTTGGATTTGATACCCCGCTTTATCACCACCCGAAGGAGTCTCAAAGCAGCTAACATTCCCCTTTCCCTTCCTCCCCCACAACAAACACTCTGTGAGGTGAGTGGGGCTGAGAGACTTCAAAGAAGTGTGGCTAGCCCAAGGTCACCCAGCAGCTGCATGCGGAGGAGCAGAGACGTGAACCCGGTTCACCAGATTACGAGTCTACCGCTCTTATCCACTACACCACACTGGCTCTCATAGACATATAGGAACCTAATCTCAATGGGCAAAACTCAGCAAAGGACATATAACATGCCTTCACTGGGGTCTACGAAGTAGATGTGCATTACTGTCCATACTTGCAACTAGCCTTCAGGGCCTGTGATGCAGCTAGGAGAAGACCTTGTTATATAGCTGCAGGTGGTACACACTGTTCATGGTGGAATCAAGCCCGTGGCCTTGGGAGGGAACTTACTGGAGGAAGCCATGCCTGGTGACTTTCCATAGCTCTTATCCAAGCAGAAGTGATGCCAGATGTGGTGGGAACATCTGGGATAATGTGGCCAGATGGTGCCAATCCAACTAGTTTCATTCCTCACCCCCTTTCCCATTACCAGTCCTGATTTGTTTTGCACAGGAGACTCAGTATCCCAGCAGAGACACTAGAATGTCTCCTACTACCTGGGACTAAAACTGCCTTGGTCGCACTGGTTGATGATCTCCGGCGGGCTAGGGACAAAGGTGAGAGCTGTTTCCTAGTTCTGCTGGATCTCTCAGCGGCTTTGGACACCATCAACCATAACATCCTTCTGGACCGTCTAGAGGGGTTGGGAGCTAGGGACACTGTCATACAGTGGTTCCGCTCCTTCCTCTTGGGCCATGTTCAGAAAGTGGTGGTGGGGGATGAGTGTTCAGACTCCTGGGCTCTCACTTGTGGGGTGCCTCAGGGTTCTGTCCTCTCCCCCATGCTTTTTAACATCTACATGCGGCCGCTGGAAGAGATCATCAGGGGGGCAGGTGTGGAGGACTCCCTGGTCTTGAATGGGGTAATTGTGCCCCTGAAGGACCAGGTGCGCAGCCTGGGAGTCATTCTGGACTCACAGCTGTCCATGGAGGCGCAGGTCAAATCTGTGTCCAGGGCAGCTGTCTATCAGCTCCATCTGGGACGCAGACTGAGACCCTACCTGCCTGCAGACTGTCTCGCCAGAGTGGTGCATGCTCTAGTTATCTCCCGCTTGGACTACTGCAATGCGCTCTACGTGGCGCTACCTTTGAAGGTGACTCGGAAACTACAACTAATCCAGAATGCGGCAGCTAGACTGGTGACTGGGAGCGGCCGCCGAGACCACATAACACCGGTCTTGAAAGGCTTACATTGGCTCCCAGTACGTTTCTGAGCACAATTCAAAGTGTTGGTGCTGACCTTTAAAGCCCTAAACGGCCTCAGTCCAGTATATCTGAAGGAGCGTCTCCACCCCTATCGTTCTGCTGTGGAACACCCTCCATCAGAGGTCAGAGAGATGTCAGAGAGATAAACAACTACCTGACATTTAGAAAATACATAAAGGCAGCCTTGTTTAGGGAAGTTTTTAATCTGTGATATTTAATGTATTTAATGTATTTTAATGTTTGTTGGAAGCCGCCCAGAGTGGCAGGGGAAGCCCAGCCAGATGGGTGGGGTATAAATAATAAATTATTATTATTATACCTCATTTTATAGCATGGAGGGCGAGCTCTTATGCAAGCCAGTCCCTGAACAGAAGGGAGGGCTTTTTCTAATCTTGGTGTTTGTGTCTGTACAAGTGGTTTACTGTTGCTCTCCGGGAGCTCTGAGTGAAATATTTTTCCAGCACCTTGACCCACATTGAGCAGGGCAGATGTGAATGCAACTTTACAGCTGCAACATCTGCCTCCACTAATGGGTGCTAACAACAGCATTTGAATTGCAAATGCAGCCTTACTGTATATGCGAAAGATATTTCAAATCGGCCCATCTGGGTTGCAGAGTGTAACCTGCCGTTCTTCTGCGGAATAAAGCCTCCTGTTTTACACTGAACTTTTAAACTGCTCTTCTGCTTGGTGTCCCCCCGCCCCGTTTCATTTCTTGCTGCACGGCAGAGCCTTGTGATTGATGCAACCAGCAGTGACATATCACAACAGAATGTGTTCGCTCCAAGGGAAACAGAAACAAAAGCTGCCTGTCAGAAGCACATGATCAAAGTACCCAGTGCTTCCTAGAGTTTTGTTCCATGAAAATAAATGGGGGGGGATATAGACTCAGGAGCCTCCATTTACATAAGCTAGCAGAGGAAAATGCTCCTCCATTTGAACGGTGCCTGTTCTCTATAGCCTTGAGTCACAGAAAAGGAATTGCACATGCGGTACTTCGCTGTACATCATATGGGACATACAAAGCAGTAAGTAGTTAATTATGAATGATTCATGTTCTTTCCTGTCTGTATGTGATGCCTGCTGCTGCTTTTTGCTGGCTTAGAAGCTAAGTAAAGAACACCCAAAAGCACCACTCTTTAAGTGAAAATGTCAAGGACAATATGCTAGAAATTACAGGAAGAACAAGCAACTTCTATTTTTAATGGAACGGAGAAGTCAGTGCCATGTCTGGAAAGTTTGGGCTGGCTGTTACATTATCAGAATGGCATGGCTGCCGCTCCCTCAGAGTTGTTCCAGTAACTGTTCCATCTTCCATGTGACAGCCCTTGAGATATTTGTAGGTGGCTATCATATCTCCTCTCTGTCTCCTCTTTAGTAGACTAAACATACAACATTCATTCCACTGTTTCTCATAAGGCTTGGTGTCCTTGGTTGCCCTCCTCTGCACACACCGCAGCTTGTCAACATCCTTCTTAAATTGTGGTACCCAGAACTGGACACATTACTCTAGGTTGACCAGGGTAGGGGAGACTATTTTGTGCTTCACTTCCAGGCATCTTCCATGACACTGCATTCACACTGTCTCTGCTAACTGAATCCAGGGTAGAGCAACTGTGTAGCTAGAAAAACACCAGTGATCTTCCTACTCTAGCCTCAAACAGTGTTTCATGTTTAACACCTTCCTGGTTCCTTCCTGTGATATATACGGTACACTCATACCTTATTGGGGCATCATGGGACAAACCACAGGAAAAAGCCCATGATTGCCTTCCCATAGCATAAGGACTGACTCTGCATCATTAAAAACATCCCAGGGGGAGACGTTCTGCCACCAGAGTACTGCTGCCTGCCACCCTGCTCTAAGGCTTGCTTTTGTGAATAGACAGAACTGCTCTCCGGTGGCACTGGGAGAGGTTGACAGGTAGCTAATCCAAAATATTTTGCTTCCTGCCCTGCTGCATTGTGTTAAAGCGTTGATAAAGCTAATAATGTGTGATTTAATACCTTGCCAGTAATGGGGTCAGTCGGAGTGCTTCTTATCCTGTTTGCCCACAGGTGAATTTGGGGAGATATAAAAAAAGGTGAGTGGCTGGCCTGGAAGAAATTAGATAGAAGCGAATGTAGTTTACCTTGTAGGGCTATGTATATCAAAAGCCTTTGGATGAAGTTTAACCCTTTTCTCCTAGTCACAGTCGCTTCCTGTTTTGCAAACAAACATTGATAACCAGCCCTCACCTGGGGGCAGCCAGAAACAGGGCTGATGTCACAACATCACCGGAATCTCATAACCCCAAAGGACTGTGTTTCTTAACACTACTAACACGTCCTCCTTTTGCTTCCCTGATGGGTCCTGGCAGAAATATGCTTGGTTAATTTATTTATAAGCCCACCGCTACCATACAACTTTCTAAAAAGACCTTAGGGCAGCTTACAACAAAATCAATAAAATGTACAATTACACAATAACATTCTACTATTTTTTTATTTAAAAAAAATAGGGCCATGTTGTTGTTGTTGTTTTGCAATCACTAAGCAATTAGTCCCATACTTAATCCTCCCGTGGGGCAAACTTTGTAGCCCTAGGAAGTCCATGAGCCTTAGAAGACCAAAATTGCCAGCCATCTCCTTTTGCCATGTCCAGATGTGTGAAAGTTTCCATATACCGGTACCTCCAGCTCTCATTAAGTATGATGGGGATACCTGTATATCAAATTAGGCATCATGTGGAGAGAGGAGGGATTTTTTTTCTTCTTCTCCAATAATGCAAGAAACAGGGGTCACCCAATAAAGCTGAATGTTTGTTCTGGACAGACAAAAGGAAGCAATTCTTCACACAGCACTTAGCTCAGCTCTAGAATTGGCTTCCATAAGATGCAGTGATGACCACCAACTTGGACAACTTTAAAAGGAGGTTAGAGAAATTCATGGCAAGTGAGGCTATCAGTGTCCACTCACCTTGACGGCTATAAACCATACCCTCCAAGTGTCTCAATTATCCAGGGACAGTCCCAGAATTACAAAAGGCACCCCAGTTTCTAATTTGATCCCAGTATGTCCCAGGCTGGATCTACACACAGGAAAAAAACCAACCCTGCTATAAATAAGTCAGAAATGAAATCATTATAACAAAAAAAAAAAAAACCCAACTCTATATAAAATTGCATAGACAAAGTTTTGGGCTCTATAGCAGCACCTGGTGTTGCATGTTTATAACACAGTTATAGCGTTGTAACATGAATAATGTAGCTGAGTTCCTGGTTCTCCTTTGTTCTCTTCTCCACATCTTGGAGAAGAATTAAAAGTGATGTGCGTACACACGTGTGTGGAGGTGCAAAACCAGAGTCCTGTTTATACTCGAAATAATATTACTGCACCAAATGAAGGAAATGATGAAGCTGGCATACAAAGCCCTTCCTCTAAGGAAAAGGTCACCAATCTGCTTCGAATTCTTTCATTGCAATGCTTCAGCAGCCAGCCATTTCTTATGAAACACGTGGAGTGTTGATTCCTTTATTGTAAGTGGAGCTTACGCCATCTACTGAAAAGTAAATCCCACTGTATTCAATGGAGCTTACTCCCAGGTAACTGGGTACAGCCATTCTAAGCATTTTTGCTCAAAACTAAGTCCTGCTGTGTTCAATAGGATTTACTCTCTTGTATGTTTCTGATTATTCTCACTGTTTCCATTATTATTAACTACTACAGTGGTACCTCGACTTACGAATGACTCGACTTACGAATGTTTCGAGTTATGAACAGAGTTCCGTCTGCCATTTTGGATGCGGTTTAGATAGGATTTTTTCGACTTATGATTTTTTTTATTTAAAAAATCCCTATTGGCTTCGACTTACGAATTTTCTGACTTATGAAGGTCCGTTCAGAATGAATTAAATTCGTAAGTCGAGGTACCACTGTACTACTATATCCTGCCTTTTTCCCTGACAGGGACCCAGTGCAGCTTACAGTGAACATTTTATTTCTTTCCATTTATCTGTGGAAGGTGTTGTACACGATCCCTTCTCTCATACATTTTTTCCCATACACTTCTGCAATGGAGGTTCAGTGGAGAGGCTGTAATTGGCTCAAGGCAACGGATGTAGATGTGTATACGATGCAAATACTTACGGCAAGATGAAACACAGGAGAAGCTTTCTATTGTGGAATAGGAAATCCCTATTTTCATCTGAGAAATGTTGGGTGATATGCAGTTTCTCAAGCGTATACTTGGGAAGAATGGGGTTCTGCTAAGACCCTGCTTGTGGGCTCCCTATAGGTGTCTGGTTGGCTACTGTGAGAAAAACAATTGCTGCACTAGATGATCCTTTTATATAATCCAGGAGGAATTGTCTTTTGTTCTTACAAGTGTGGTGTTGGCAGAAAATTTCTTAGCTGGTGGTGGAGTCTGCTCGCCGTTAAATTTCGGCATAACCCCTATTTACCGTGCTCCGTCCTATTTAGCATCGCTTACGGCCGCGTCTCACCGATATGCCTTCATTAAAGCTAGGTTCAATGTTTTTCCAACAAACGTGCTGAGACATAGATTTACTAAGGGCCAAGTCTCTTCAATGTGTGCTTGTGAAATTAAAACATCTTAATCTCTACATCATGTTATGTTTATCTGCCCTATGTACAGTTCGGCTCGTGCTAGTATATTAAACTCCATAATCCAGCCTATGGCTGACAATCCAGTTGACCTACAGCTTGCCTGGGTTCTTCAAGATGTGGATCCTTATATTACTCTACAGGTTGCTAAATTCCTAACAGCCGTCCTCTCGTACAAGAGATGGAATGGAATGTTAGCTGATTATTTATAGTTATAAGAATTTTCTATAATGACATCAGATATTGATTTTAGCATAGTGTCTAAATTTTTAATCATAATCTTAAACTTTTCTTTTTTGAATTGTTAATATTTGTCCTTGTGAGCTGTGAATTGTGTTATATTATTTGTGGCTTGTACGAGTCCGCTGTTTTATTTGATGTATTTTGTTGTGTTGTGCTTTATGATGGGCGTAAAGCCGAATAAACATCTTTTGTACTTTGGTGTTGGCAGGGGGTACAGTTCCCCCCACCCCACCCCACCCTGGTCCAGGCCCCAAGCACATATTGTTAATCTATAAATCAGGTGCGGGAGGCAGTGGGAGACAGGAGTGCCTGGCGTCCTCTGGTCCATGGGGTCACTAAGAGTCGGACATGATTAAACAAATAAATTGGGCATTCCAAAGTTATCAGCATATAGATACAGCAAAAGGATTAGAGTCATAAATATAATAATGACATTAGAAAAGTAAATGTCTAGTGATAAACATATCAAAAATATTAGACAAATAACTGTCTAATGGAAAGAAATAAACTGAATATCACTTGCGGCGATGAAAGTAACTGCTGTACCTGCAGCTGACAGAATCCACCTGGTAAGAGAGATGTAATGTTTGTTCACACCATGAGCCAAATTATGCAAAAAAATAAAAAAAAATATTATAGTGAACCATGAATGTGAAGGAAGCACAAGTAGGGAAACATAATGCATTTTGGTGCTAATGCAAATAATGCTTGAAAGTGTGTCATTAGCCAGCAGACCTGAATAACGTTGTGCACTTCTGCTGTCTTCTGTAGCTAATTTAGCAAGGGGGAGAATTTCAAAAGCTACAGTCCCTAATTGGCATCTCTTGCACACAAATCAGATATGCAGCATTACACACAGTTTGCATGCTGTTGTTGTGTGGAGCTTTTGAAAATTTGAATTAGAATGTGAGGCAGGGGGCCTGGCCCAGGCAGCCAGTTGCGTCTGAGTTTGGATTAGACAGAGAGAAATCCATGGTGTAATTGTTTTGAATTTACGTAATAGTAGGAATAAGAGGGGCACATTTATGACCTTTGCTACCAAAATCATTCACCCCTCAGCATTCAGACCATGTGAAGCCCAGTCCCCAGTCCCCAGCTTTCTATCCAATTCTGCATTCAGATCATGTTAACTCTCCTTTCTAGGGATGGAAGACTCTGTCTGCTTTGGTTCTCTCAGTTTCTCCTTTTTCCAATCAATTCAGCTCTCCACATTTCTGCAGCTGTTTTCAATTTCATTTTTTAAAAAACATCCTCATGAAAATTCCATTGAGTCAGTTCCATTGAGCCTATAAAGCTTTCCTACCTCTGGTTCCCCATCATAGTCTTTTAGCCACATGTTTCTAGACAACAAGAAATGTTGTGTTGTAAGAGAGTGTCTAAGGCCCATGAATTCATGCCAAGCCACTCCAAGAAACTTTGCCACCCAACTCTACATTCAAACTCTTGAACACCCAAGAAAGAGCTTCTTCCCTTTCGGAAAACGGCAAATTAGAAGTGATGTTTGAATGTTGGTTAATGTAGCAAAAAAAATCTCAATTTCAAGTTATAGGGGAAAAGTTAGAGGAAAAGATATTTTATGGAAGCAAATTCTATTTATTGATGTTGAAAATGATGATGATGATGATTCAAATGAATGCTTACTGGTCATCTTTGATGGTCTTCACCAAAACACTCTATGGAACAACCTATGCTATGGGCTCACTAACCCATGTAAGACCATGATAAATCACAACAGCATCAAATTATGATTTTCAGGTGTGAGTATGCAATTGGTCCAAGAAGAATTTTCATGTCTCCTCCATCACCACCAGTGCAAGGATTTGCAGAGGAATCCAACTGGCAGCCATTTGAGCTTGGATGTGCTTCTCTCTCTCTCTCTCTCTCTTTCTCTCTCTCTCTCTTTCTCTCTTTCTCTCTCACACACATGTATGAAACAACCCCCAGTGTAGAGAATTCAGTTGATGCATGCGTTATTATTATTGCATTTATGTCACACCTTTCTTCAAAGGAGCTCAAGATAGTGTATGTAGTTCTCCTCCCCATTTTATCCTCACAACTATGTGAAGTAGGTTAGACCAGGCATCCCCAAACTGCGGCCCTCCAGATGTTTTGGCCTACAACTCCCATGATCCCTAGCTAACAGGACCAGTGGTCAGGGATGATGGGAATTGTAGCCCAAAACATCTGGAGGGCCGAAGTTTGGGGATGTCTGGGTTAGACTGTGAGACGGAGATGGTACCTAGTCCACGTTCACTCAGGGAACTACATAGGTGAGTGGGGATTTGAACACTGGTGTTCAAACTACTGCAAGACATAACGCCAGTGAATCCCTGGCACACAAGCTGCATTCGTGCTCTATGCAGCAGTGCTGCACAGCTCAACAGATCTCAAGTGAGCATATCCAACACAACCAACAATGGGAGTATTTCACTACTGCAATTCTGTTATGCTAATTGCTAGTCTAAACTTTATGCCACCATTACATGCAGATAAATTATTTAAAGCAAATAACTCAGATCCGTGTGAGCTGACACTTCAGATTGCTCCAGGAAAGATATTTACTAAAATTAATTTATACTTTCAGAATCAGAAGAACCAATCAGAAAGTATCGTTGTACAAAGCTGTTTTAAAATATTCATATTTATTTTGCGCAAAGTCTACAGTTCAGGCTTTGTGTGACTTTTTTTCTGCTTGGATAAAAAGTCTCCAAATGGTACGATCAAAGTAGAAAGATAATTAAAAAAGACAATGCTGATGTTTTATTTAAGCACTTTTCTCTGCTCTTTTCACATCATACAAACCAGCTTAACTGTTTGGATGCCAGAGTGCATTTTCTCTTTTGTCTAAGGCTATTAGATGCCTTAGAAGTTCATCACTGCGTGCATTGGCTTAGACATAATATGTACTACCCAAAGCAATAATTTAAAACACAAATACAAATAGAGTAAATAATTAAAATAGTCAGCATGTATATTATCAACAACAATAAAAACAAGCAAAGATACATCCATCCCTATAGCTTCAGAATGGAAAAAGTTATGAATATTCACAATCCTCTATGTACTTTTTTCTACATCCACTCCAACTGGGATTTAGGCCTGCTTCTTGTTGTTGTTGTTGTTGTTGTTGTTGTTGTTGTTGTTGTTGTTGTTGTTGTTAAAGATTTTCTTGATTTACACAAGTATGTGCAATGTCTCTCGTAACATTTTTACAAATCAGTTTCATTTGTTGAGACATTGGGAAGGAAAGCGGAAAAGAGGTAGATGGGGGAAAGATGGGTAAGGGTGGGGTCAGGTGACGATGTTTCTATTTTACTTAATATATGTGGGGGTATTTGTCAGTGTTGCTTGTGCAGGTTTTCTGCTGTTCGCTTGCCCTCTTTGGTGGTGAGAGATGTTGGGGTTGGCCTAGGGCAGGCATAGGCAACCTTGGCTCTCCAGATGTTTTGGAACTACAACTCCCATGATCCCTAGCTAACAAGGCCAGTGGTCAGGGATCATGGGAGTTGTAGTTCCAAAACATCTGGAGAGCCAAGGTTGCCTATGCCTGGCCTAGGGTATGGTTGTTCATTTGTGGTAGGCATGCTTTTGACACAGAAACTGCTATGGTCACCCTGTATTATGACCTCTGTTGGGAAAGAAGAGAAATGTGTCCTTGTTAATTCTCCTCGAACTCTCAGTGCTTTCAATACCATCAACCATGGTATCCTCTTGGAGAGGCTGTCCGAGTTACAAGTGGGTGGTATTGGTCCTTTTTGGGTGGTCATCTCCAGAGGGTGATGCTTTAGGAGTGCTCTTCAGCTCTGCGGAGCCTTCAGTGTGGGGTTCCTGGCCCAACTGCATTGGCTACCAATTAGTTTCCTGGCCCAATTCTAAAAGTCTTAAGTGGCTCAGAACCGCAGTACCTCAAGGACCGCTTCTCCCTAGATGAACCAACCTGGACCCTGCAAACATCATCTGAGGCCCTTCTTCATGAGCCTCCTCCATGAGAGGACTGGAGGGTGGCAACACAAGAACTGCTGTAGCTCCCCATTTGCGGAATGCTCTCCCTAGGGAGGCTCACCTGGTACCCTCATTACATATCTTCAGATGCCGGGGACAACATTCCCAGGCATTTGGCTGAGTAAACAATCTATGGCCTTTTAATTGCTTTTTTTTTACTATGATATGCATGTTTGCACTTTTATATTGTAAACCACCCTGTGATCCTCAGATGAAGGGCAGTATAGAAATTTAATAATAATAATTTATAGGGAACAAGCTCCATTGAATTCATTAGGACTTACATTTGAGTAGACATGAATGGCCCAGTTTACACATTTACTTTGGCTCCCTGGAGACTACATGAAATCATTCAAGTGCACCAGCAGTTCCTTGCCACAATTGTACGACGCAAGTCTCAACCACTGGGTTGTCCTTATTGTGAACATTTTCATATCCCCATCAGATGGTGTTGTTTGCAAAGTTCTTCAGCTGAAAGGTTCTGCATTTGTACTGGATTTTATTTTAATATTTATTTATTTTCATCACTCTTTGTTTGGCACCCTGAGCTCCTTGGAGAAGAAGGCGGGGTGGAATATTAAATTAAATGACTAAATTCCGCAAACTCTCCCCAGAAACAGCTCTCCACTATGGGCACCTGCAGAAAAGTGGGAATTCATTTGCCACCAAAGCAGAAACATCAGAAAGCATATGGACATCTAAGAGCAGCATGGTGGCATATTTTACATACATACAAAGCATATGTGGTGCCAGAAGTATAGCCAGATCTTGTTAGGTACAGATTACATTGGCAACAGCAAAAACATCTGAACAGTTTGTGGCCGTTTGCTAAAGGCTGATGACAACATAGACCACAATGAAGTGCTGGGAGTGCATCTGTGCTTTAGAACGAACGGCTGTGGCAGCTTTCGTATTCATTCCACTGCATTTCTACAGTCGCACCAAATGCAGGCATATTCTCGCCCTCTGCTTGGTCCTAGCCATCAGCCAGAGGGTCAACAGCTGGTGGAAGGCACAGGGAGAGATCTGCCTCAACTGTCAGCTGTCCTGTCGAGATGCAAGGGGAAGCGCAATCTGCCCCCAAGCACCACCTCTATACCCTAGCAAAAACACCAGCAGGCAAGCAGATCAACCTTAAGCGAGCTGTTTTGTTTCATTCATTCATTCATTGTATTTGGTCATGTTCAGATGTTTTAATGTGGCTTATTGCAGGTTGCTCTGGGCCTATTGCAGGAGGAAATTGGCAAATGCATTAAAGAAAATACAGTACTGTAAATGCCCATTCATGGGGGGAACCACATATCCTTACTCGGACGTTTATAAACTGTTCTCCATCCTCTGCCTTTTCCCCTTTTTGTGTGTGTCTTTTAGACAGCAGGGCTTTGGGCTGTGGAATTGTGGCTTTATTTACAGTAATGTACTGCAGCCAGTTACTCTAGAAATAATAACAACAGACAATAGTTTTTAGGAGAGATAAAAGTGATATGACAGAGGCAAAGTTACCTTTGATCGCCTCCGGTCAAACAGGTTTTCCAGGCTTCTGAAGCTGTACAAAAATCTGCAAATTGTGTTTCTCAGAGACAATAGCGATGCAACTATATATACCACAGCATGGATGCCTCTTGCCTCCCACTTCCTGAAATAAATGTTTTCTGTCTCCAGTCTTGGCTGTCTTTTGTCTATCAAGATCAAACATATTTGATTCAACTTTATTGAGGATTTAGGCTAAAAGTGGGGGGAGTGGTAAGTCTGAAATTGAAGGTTTCCAAGAACAAGTCTCACTGGCCAAGTTCATACAAATAATTACATTTCAGACTGAAGACTTTAGGTATGGTAACATGTTTGTTTTAAATTATAGCCACAAGTGAAAAGGGATAACCAATTCACATATGATAGACAGATCAATTCCTAGCTTAGCTTCCATTTCTGAGTAACTGCCCAATATTTCAAGAGTCGATGAACCAAATGACTAATCATGTGTGTCATAAAGCGGTTTCAAACATTCCACTAAAACTCATTAACCCGCATAGGGATTTAGTGAGAGTTGCGAACAGGCCTATCAGAAATGACGGTGTGTGTGTGGGGTGGGCTTAAGCTAATTGGGAGAACCTGATTGGAGGGGCTGGCTGTCTCTGGGGAGAATGGCATGTATCCAATTTTGATTGACAAGGGGATCTGTTAAGTAGTCAGCGTCCCAGGGGTTTCAGCTCCATTCCTGCTAGTGAATTTGATCTCCCGCCCGCCCTCCTCCTTTTTTCCTGCAGGTTTAGGTTGACCTTGCTATGGTACTGCCTGTATTCAGGGGTCAGTAGGAATTTTTTCCATCTGGCTGATTGGCTGTTGCCACTTGGTTTTTCGCCTACTGCTTAGCAATAGTCACAGCTTGTTAGGGTTGGCAGGTTAGGCTTTGGTTGATGAGTTTGGGAGGGGCATCGCATGGAGGTGCATGCCCCTCAGTGGTTGCTCTTATAGAAGTATTCCGTTAAAGGAATCCTGGGGCTCCGGGGCTCTAGTCTTTACACCCCCGCATGGTGCGGGGTTGGGGCCTATACAGAGCACGAGCCTTGGGGAACATTTCTGGAGGGGGAGATTGCCTGTTGCACAGTTATCTCCTCCTCCATGCAGTGTTTACTTGACTTTCCTATTGCAGGAAGTCAGAGCTGGTCCTGTCCCACCGTGGGGCAGAAGATTAACCAAAGCCTAAGGCCAACACTCATAAAATTAATTGTAATTTTAAATAAAGTTGTGGCCAAAATTATGCCAAAACAAAAACCTAAAATAACGTGTCCGTCTGAGTTATTGGTTGGGAATTTATGGGGGGTCTTGGCTCGCAATTATGCCTTACCTATTGCACTGCACTTCCTACAGAGCTTCCAGTTTCTCATCTTTGCATAGTCATCTGTTCCACTGTATTGGTCTACTCTGCTCACCTTTGTTGCTTGGCATGAATGACTTTGTCTTCCTCAGTGTGTTCGTTTTTAAAATGTCTGCCTTTACTGGGAAGAATGAAGAGGCAGACACCAGCAACTGGGATTATAGACACCACAATTTTCGTGAAGGAACATGGGGTGACATCATTGCATTAGGTAAGACCAGTGTGGAAGGGGTGGTTATAACCCCTTCTATACAGATGCCTAGGGAGACTTCCCAGTGGCATGGAGACACAGCCACAGAGTGATTCCTCTAGGTTTGAATCAGACTGGGACTGGAAATTAAAGGTGAACATGAGCAAAGTTTGGAAAAACAGCCCATTTTCCAGAGAGTTCTATACTGACTCTGAATTGAGGAGCTCAATTTGTGAGCACCCATGCCAGATCCCTTACCTGACAGCAGGTAAGCTTGGAACTCCCAGACCCCTAACCTGAAGCAGGTGTTGTTCCAGCAGTCAATTTCTCTCTCTCTCTCTCTCTCTCTCTCTCTCTCTCTCTCTCTCTCTCTCTCTCTCTCTCTCTCTCTCTCTCTCTCCCTCTCTCTCTCCACCCTTTTCCTCCACACTGATAGCAACAGATTATAGCAGCAGCAGCAGCAGCCTCTTCTTCCTGCCTAGTGCTTGCAACACAACCACCATCTATGCATCTGCATCTCTGTGGGCCCTAACTCTCATAGTTTGACCCTAATTTCTGAGATCCACACATGGAATAGGACTTCCCCTTCTGTTCCTCTCCCCACAGGCTCCCAAAAACTGCCCCAGAGAACCATACAACACTCTGGAGAAGGTTTTGAGGGCATGCAGGGGAGAGGAGGGAGAATTTCCATTATCCTGGTGAAAGTCTGATACAGCAGTGGGTCAACAATGTTTGGATGGAACACTGTCTGAGCAGCCCCTTGGTATTCTGGGGAGCTGTGGGCTGTGAAATAAGCAAGACAAAGTCGAACAAGTCTCACTCTGAAACTGACCAAACACTGACTAGGGCACATAATTGTGCCTACCATGTGGCAGTGTGGGCTACAAAAAAGGCTTATTTTGTACCTTGCTTTGCATCTTCTTGGAGTTATTTTGGGTGGTCTGAAGGTTACTCACTGCCACTGATGGTGGTGGGGACCTCTGGAGCTGCTATGACCAACTAACTGGCTACACACTTTGAGGATAAAGTCGCTCACTTTTGGAGTGATCTTGACTCTGCACTTGTTGCAGCCCTAGCTGAAGTACCCAGTGCCAGAATTGAGGACATGTTCAGGGCCATCTTAAGCATATCCGGCACCGTGGTGCAAAGATCCCTCCGGCGCCCCCCCTCCTGGAGTTGTCAACCTTTTTTAGGGCTGGAGGAGGTGGGCAGCGGCTGGCGGGTGGCTCCTCTGGGGGGGGGGGGAGAGGCAACACCTGCAGGCTAAAAGGAAAAAAACTGAGCTGACGCTCGGCGGGAGTGGTGCACGCACCCTCACTCACTCAGCGCACTCATTTGGTGTTCCCCGGACTCTCGCCTGGCGCCCTCTAGAACTTGGCGCGCTGGCACCCTACACCACTAGCCTCTATGGGTAAGATGGGCCTGGATGTGTTGTTGTGGGGTCTGTTTCTGCTTTGAAGTCAGCTGATGTGTCCAAGGTGCTGGTGGCCATACATACTCTCTTGACTGTCCTTCTTGCCTTACTTAATCTACCAGAGGGGGTCTGAGAAGCCTGGTGAAGGCTTCACAGTGTGAGGGGAGGGTGCCTGCCGCCTTTAAAGGGAAAATGGCATGACAGCTCCTAGAGAAACAGGCCCTGGACTCCTTAAGTTGGAACAACTATTGACCAGTTGTCAATACCTGCTTCTTGGAGAAGGTGGTGGAGAGGATTGTGGTGAGGCAGCTATAAGCATTCTTGGAGCACAAGGTTATTTAGATACATTCAAATCTGGGTTCAGGCCTGGTGGGGCAGGGGGAGTGTGATTTTGCTCCTGCTTCTTGATCCGTCTCTAGTTTTTGATATGATTGCCCTTGGTATCCTTCTGGGTCTGCTCCAGGGAATGGAGATTGAGGGACATTGTATTACAGTTGCTCTAATCAAGGCACCCCCAAACTGCAGCCCTCCAGATGTTTTGGCCTACAACTCCCATGATCCCTAGCTAACAGGACCAGTGGTCGGGGAGGATGGGAATTGTAGTAATCTTTTCTGTGCCTGCTATATTGCTATATTCTTTGCATGTTTTAAAGAGTTGTTTTTACTGGTTTTATTGCTTTATTATTTTTTTGTAAACTGCTTTGAGGTTGTTGTTGTTTTTACAATCAAACAGTATATACATTGTATGAAATAAATGCACATTCATAAAATATTGGGACTAGTATTTATTATTATTGTATGTTCTTGTCATTTTTAATTATGACTTTGATCTTGGTATAATCTCCTTTTTGTAGAGGTTATATTTTAAAATAGTGACTCATGTGCATACATCTAAAAATACAGTGTTTCTAGAGTAATTTTCAAACGTTCTACAGTTGAAACATATATTTCAGCTGATTGGTCACATGTAGTTGCTTGACATCGAAATGATGCCTTCACAAAAGAAAGCCCATGTATTCTTGCTAATTTGCTTGACAGATAAAAATTGCCTTCATACTAGAAATAATCTGGATATTTAAGAATGAGCAGTAGAATAAGTACAGTAATTTCCCCCTAATCCGCATTAGAAAAGCACATCATGTAATGTACAACAGGAAAAATAATGAACACCTGTTATGCAGTAGAATCACCATTATGCAGCCTGTACATGTCTTAAGTTATCAGATATTTTCACCTAAGTTTGGAGCGAGTTTACAGGATTCTGTTCTAGCAAAATGTGTGAACCTGGAAAACTGCAGCTTGAACCTGAGCTGTGGCCCTTCTGCGCACACATTAATTGTAAGTAGTGAGCTCCACGCCATTAAAAAGAAGTAGGTCATGCTGCAAGTTCCATACATACACCCTGCCATGTTTGGCAGCTTCCCTATCTGCCACTCCTCTGACATTCATGTGCTGAGCATGGATGCCTACTACATGCATAGGCATCCATGAAAAACGGAACACTTACAAGTGAAACAATCCAATTTGCACCTCCCAGACTGATACACGAATTGGAACATCCTTTGGATTTTCCCTATCTCCAAATTTCACAATGCAGTTCTTGCCTCAAGAAATGCATTAAAATGCATATTTTACGATAGGATGCATACATTGGGATTAAAATTATTTAAACAGTCTTTTGTGATTATTGAAAATACTTTCTAAATATGGATTTTCATGCAGAATTTTTTTAAGAAAGAAAAACACACACCATAGAATCAGTGTGAATATGGGACTGAACACAAGTAACATGGTCCAGAAGTAGACTTCTCCCTCCACCTGATGCTGGTCTATGACTGTCATAAAGATTTGTTGTTATCCCTCTACCCCTAGCTTCCAGCTCACGCCAGATGGTATCTTACACCAGTAAAATTAGCTAAGATTTATCATAACGAGGATTATAAATGTTGGAAATGCAAGAAAGAGGAAGGATCTTTTTATCATATGTGGTGGACTTGCCCACTAGTAAGGCGGCAAGAGTTTTACTGGCCAAGAACTGGAAGTCCCACGAATTACCAACAGTGGATGACTGGCAAATGAAGATGATGGAGTATATGGAACTGGCGGAGATGACCAGGAGAATTCGTGATCGGGGAGAAAAAGCAACAGAAGAAGAGTGGAAAGATTTTAAAATTTATTTTAAAAAATATGCTAAAATTGTATATTGAGACTAGATTTAGAAGTGTATAGAAACTGTGGATTTGGGAATTATGTGAAGTGAATAGATGTATGAGAGATTTGAAATCGTAAGGAATTTTAAAAAATGAATTGGAAATTGCTAAAGATATAAGAGAAATGAACTGCAGAGGGAGGGAACTCGAGGAAGTCCCTTTATACAATGTGTATTTGAAAATGATTGTGTATTTGGATTTTTGTGTTTTCTTCTTATTGTTACGTTATTGTGTTTTATTGTGTTGTTTGTTTTTGCTGTTTTCTTTTTTGTTGTAAAACTAATAAAAATTATTTTAGCTTCCAGCTCACACCAGAAGACTGTGCAAGGAGAGCTCTATCCGCAAAGGCTTCTTCTTTTTGGACTCCGCATGGGTAGCAAGTGTGTGAAAGCAACACATATCAGACCTGCTTCCCTTTACACGCACAGAACCTCTTTAAATGATTAACATATGAAGAGGGCTAGAATCAATGAGACTAATGGCAAATGGTCCTGGCACTGAAAAACCATTGGAAATAACGTCCCCATTTTGCCTTTCATAAACGGGACAGTGAAATGTGTGGGGTGGAGATTTTGGCTCTACTTTAGTAAGAAGCAAAATCTGCTGAACAGTGAGTGCATAGACCAGGCATCCCCAAACTTCGGCCCTCCAGATGTTTTGGCCTACAACTCCCATGATCCCTAGCTAACAGGACCAGTGGTTGGGGGAGATGGGAATTATAGTCCAAAACATCTGGAGGGCCGAAGTTTGGGGATGCCTGGCATAGACACTGGGATAAATGACAAACAATAGGTATTTATTTTTTTAATTGTTCTAGAATGATTTTCTGTTAATGATCACACAAGTAAATAACATACTAGGCTGTCCTCATTTATTCCTTTCCCAGCCGTTTCTGGCTACAAGTCTGTCACTTCACCATTATGAACATGGCCTTGTGTGCTACTTTTAATGTGTTACACTGGGACATCAGAAGCAACATCAAGGTACGGCCAATACAGCATCAGAATAGTAAGGCGAATTAATTCTTTATACAATCTCTATGGAAACAACATTAAAGCAAAAGCATTTTGTCCCCCATTTTAGCTAGTGCACTTATTTTGGAATTCCTTTTCTGACATCCTTTTAAATTCATACAATGCTTTCAGCAGCAATGTGCCCATTGCTATTAGAGTTATTTGTTCAGTCTCCAGCTATCTAAGTCGATCTTGAATTATCTCACATGAAATATACCATCAAGGACATAGCATGGACTTTATCCCAAGGTGCTACCCCATTTCAAAAGACATCATTTGGTGTTTCCCCAGCTCATTTCTCTGACAGTTACCCTTGTTTAACTTGTGTAAAACACTACCAAAAGCACAGGTTTAGTTTGTCCTGTGATCAGTTCTCAAGTTTTGCCTGAATGTAAAGAATTATAGAGTTTAAGTCCTCCAGAAAAGTGTGTCATACTGTACTGGCCCGAATATAAGCTGCACCTTTAAAATTGGAGGGGGGGGGAGAAAAAGAAAAAATACCCGAATATAAGCCACTCCATTCCTTGCTGATCCTGGCTGAATACTGAGGAGGGGGGCACACTGTGTTGCCGGTGGCCTTTCCCCTTCCTCGCTCTCTCCCTTCCCGGCCTTGGGGGAGAGGACGGGGGACGACGCATGGGGCAGGTGGCGCTTTGCCGTGCTCCTGCCACTGTTTCCCCGCTCTCCTGGCTGCATACCATAAGGTAGAGTATAAGCCGCACTTAAACTTTTCATGGTCAGAATTTGGGGGGGGGGAGTGCAGCTTATATTCAGGCCAATACGGTAATTCTATTTTTCCTTTTTCTTTTTTACCCAACGTTTTGTTATACCCTCCCCCAATCTACATTTTGTCCTCTCTGTGCCTCTGTCTCTTTCTGTCTCTCTCACTTAATGCCTAAGTACTGTTTTTCCCAATACAGTGATGCTTAGAGCTAATGGTCCACACAGATGTCTGAAACCCTCCTAAGGTACTTCATTCATGCTACTGAAATTCAAATTCCCTACATGCCTTGCGCAAGCGACACATTCCAAATGACCTTGAATTTTTCCATGGCAAAATCTGGTGGCAGCTCTAGAGGAACTCCACTGCCATAAGTGGTTACAATCGGCAACCATAACTGGTGCGATAGGTTGAGGCTTTAGCCTGTTTTCATAAATTGTTCCAAAGCAACATACATCCTTATGCAATAACATCTTTGATGCTACTGAGCCAGCCACAGACTAATGACTTTAGACTTTGGAAGAGTGCAGATATTCTGCTCTGAGACAAAAGCTGAATTGCTCTCAGAATAAATTAAACTGATCTGGTAGTGTTTACTGTGGCTGGTTAATAGTTTAACTGATGAATGTGGAAGAGAGATGGGTACAGGATAAGGAGAGGCTAGCCTTAGCCCAGGAACAGACTTTAGGAGACCCTTGGCATGGTGCTAAGGACACCCCCCACCTGGGCAGGATCTAGCCCTTCTTGTAGCCACAACAATCTACAGCCACCACTTGTTTTCTCTTGAGACCAAGCACTGCTTGGCAGCCATACGACGTACTGCCTTCACCAAGAACCTAGACATGCTTCTGCAGTGGACAGTGGTGGAATTTTTGAATGGAAGGTAAGCTCACTTATCTATGGGCCACACCATTACAGGCTGGCAAACTTAAAATGGCAGACAGCCAACGTGGATGGGGGCTGAGCTCGGCTCCTGTTCAAAAGCTGCATTACCACCTAATGTAGAAAAGCAGCCTGAATGGAGTTTGGAATAGGGGTAAATTACACCAGCATAATTTACCCTACCATAAATCATGTTGGCTTCCGATAGTTTGGATCGCTATACCCATGTATGTTATATATCACAACTATTATACAGGACAAAGGAAGCTTGTTTCAGCCAGAACAAGCCTATTAATCTGAGCTGCACAAAGGCTGGCAGATACAGATGCAATAAAGAAAACATGTTTATAATATTTGTGATGTAATAGAAACAATAAAACAAACCTGGGCAATGAAATAGGGGGGATTGTTATTGTCTATGGCTATTGTCTTCCTTTGCTACTCTTTGAATCTATTTGCCCTAGATCTCCTGGCTATGACATTTCAAGCCTGTTACATGTATGCTAGGGAAAGTGTGAATGGCTTTTGTATCTGGACATCCTGAGAAATCACAAGCCAAATGGGATTTCTAACTACAGTTTACAAGCCAGAGGAGGGATAAAGGAAACTAAGGAGCACCACTGGAGCAGCAATAGCAAGGGACACACTCTTACTCAACCTCAGGCGCATGTTTGAGGACCTCACTGAATCATAGTCCCCAATGGGATTTTTGGAAGACATCGTGTCATTTTCTATCCCACTTCAAATTATGCTCTGTTGAACCAGATCTTTGGATCTAGTTCTGGTTTACGTCCAAATTACTGTCACATCAGTAACGCACTGGGATGCTCGGCTAGTCTGTCTAACATTGTGGGGCCAAGGCTGGCAAATCAAGTAAGCATTAACATATAGACCTTCTGGCAGGGAAGCTTTCCACTTAGCACTGGGCATTCTGATGGATTTCTCAACTCTGAGCTGCCATCCGTCTCATTATCCCATTTGTCTTCGTTAGGCTAAATTGGCAGTTATGTCTTCATGGCAAATGTTTGTTTTTTGCAAATGAGCAGTGAGCAAAGAGCAAGAGACCTAATGGGAGCCATTTCTGCCCCCTACAATTTAATCTGAGGACAGGACGGCAAGTGGTCAATACAGCTGAACAGAACATAGGTGCTAAAGGTACCCCAACCTTCTTTACTTTCAACCAGTTACTATGCTGCTTTGTTGTTTAGTCGTTTAGTCGTGTCCGACTCTTCGTGACCCCATGGACCAGAGCTCGCCAGGCACTCCTGTCTTCCACTGCCTCCCACAGTTTGGTCAAACTCATGTTCGTAGCTTCGAGAACACTGTCCAACCATCTTGTCCTCTGTCGTCCCCTTCTCCTAGTGCCCTCAATCTTTCCCAACATCAGGGTCTTTTCCAATGATTCTTCTCTTCTCATGAGGTGGCCAAAGTATTGGAGCCTCAGCTTCAGGATCTGCCCTTCCAGTGAGCACTCAGGGCTGATTTCCTTCAGAATGGAGAGGTTTGATCTTCATGCAGTCCATGGGATTCTCAAGAGTCTCCTCCAGCACCATAATTCAAAAGCATCAATTCTTCGGCGATCAGCCTTCTTTATGGTCCAGCTCTCACTTCCATACATCACTACTATGCTGCTACCAAGCCTATTAGAAACCTCCGCAGGACCTAGATTGCTGCTACTATTATTGAGGATTTACAGTTATCTGATGGTGTAATCTTTTTTTTTTAAGGGCTTTTAGCTTTTTTTGGTGAATATGGTCAATAATCAAATTTGGGGATGCTTCCTTAAACAACAAATATGATGAGTTGGGGTTAAATTTAGTAACATTTCTTTTGGGTGGATGCCATGGGCGTACCCAGGATCAAAACTAGGGGGGGGCAAGGGGAGGGGCCAAGGCACGGAAGGGGAGGGGCCACAAAGTGGGCGGGAACGGCGAACTCGCGCTCCGCCGGGCTGTGCCCCTCCCTAGCAGCAGGGCTGGTGGGCGGAGGCGGAGCCCAGCCCAGCGGAGCGCGAGTTCGGCGTTGCCGCCCACCGCGCCGCGCTCCCTGGTTCCCCGCCGCGCTTGGCCTTGCCTGAGGGCGCGCCGGGGAGCTGGAGGGAGGGTGCGGCGCGGTGCGGCGGGAATGGCGAACTCGCGCTCCGCCGGGCTGTGCTCCGCCTCTGCCCACCAGCCCTGCTTCTAGAGTAGGGCAGCTGCCCTAACTTGCCGCATGGTGGGTACGCCCTTGGTGGATGCATCAAATTTTGCCTAAAATGAAATTCAAAGTGAATTTGGACAGTTAGTAAGAAATCTAGCTGAATTTCTCACAGAGCTTTCACACATTCTTTGTGTGTTGCTTCTGGAATTCCACATAAGGAAGAATCAAATCAAAATAAGCACTGTACTGATGGAACTTCTAAGTACTTGGTAAATTGGAGTGAGTGTAACACTGTTTTTCTCTTGCGGCAAAAGTATTTTGGAGTGCCTATTTCCTTTGACCTGATCCAGTTGCATAGTCCTCATGATCTGTATGTATCCCCCTCCATGCAACAGTAGCAACAAGAACACGCAGGCAAGAAGGTTATCCGTCTTATTAAATAGCATCATAGATGTTGCACTCTGGGCCACAAAGTGACAATGACAGAATCGTTCAGTTAATCAGTGTGGAAGGTCATTGCACAAAAGAGAGCTATAAATGCAACACAATATGCTATTCTGCTTTGTGTAGTTTGCACTGCAATTTCTCTTCCATTCAGTGACACTTCTAAGAACCATTTTAACTCCTAAAAGCTATTGCCAGGTATCAGTAATGCTCTTCCCTACTGACTCATATCTTCCAAATGGTCACATTTCAGCTTAGGCTCAGAATAATTAGGGATGAGCCAACAGACACCACCTTTCTCAGAGTGTTCCCTCTAAGAGCCCCCAAGACCCTTCACCAAAAAATTAAGTTTGGCCATAGCTTGAAACAATCACTCCCATGACTCTCTTTGTGAGTTTCGAAATGTAGGACTAAAATATTAAAGGAAGGAATTAAATCTAACATTTCAAGGTTGTGAGCCCAGTTTTTCAGCATAAACTGACTTGATTTTAGAGTACATGAAAAGTCCACATTTAAATTGCACATATCTTGTACATACTTTTTACATAAAATATGTACCTTTTAATGTTTATCAATGATTTAACCATAAAATATACATTTTATAAACATAGGTAAAGGTAAAGGGGCCCCTGACCATCAGGTCCAGTCATGTCCGACTCTGGGGTTGCGGCGCTCATCTCGCTTTATAGGCCGAGGGAGCCAGCGTTTGTCCACAGACAGCTTCCGGGTCATGTGGCCAGCATGACAAATAAGAAATACGACCCGGCGTATAAGACGACCCCCAACTTTTGAGAAGATTTTCCTGGGTTAAAAAGTAGTCTTATATGCAGGAATATACCGTACTTGCACTTTGATGTGCTTTCGAACTGCTAGGTGGGCAGGAGCTGGGACCGAGCAACGGGAGCTCACCCTGTTGCAGGGATTCGAACCACCGATCTTCTGATCAGCAAGCCCTAGGCTCTGTGGTTTAACCCACAGCATACTTTATATAAAATGTGCACTTTTGTGCACTAGAACGTGTTGCTGGTGCTGCTCTTAATCTGAAAACTAGTCTAAATTCCTTGAGCAGCCTAGCCTGGATATACTCCATTCATTTTCAGCTGTGGTGTTGTCCTTTGATACTCCTAATTCCTTTGTATTTTGGGTGGTTACTGAGTCTTCGAAGTCTGCCCTGGATGAAGGAACTGTTGAAAAATTGCTTCAGTTGTGCTATCTCCTCGTCTCTACAAACTGCGAGCCAAATATATTGGTAAAGTGCAGAAGGAAACAACAGAGCATGCCCTTCCTCATTGCCAGTATTATATAGACGTTTGAGCCAGGTTTATCCAGCCCATCCTATATAAGTTCCCTGGGCGTTCAGAACAACACAACATCTCCCTATTACTACAGGACAAAAGCCCAGAAGTCGCATATTCAGTTGCCAGATTTTGCGTTGCCGTGATAGATATTCGTCGAAGGATGGTCTATACCACAAATCGGTCCTAAATTGAAGGCCCATTTTGTTAGATCCACACTTCTGAAGCCCCACCCCATATAGCTGTTTTAACTGGTCTTTTTTAATTTTTTCTTATCGGTTTTTACTCATCCATTATTTATGCTTAATCAAGTATTCTATGTATACGTTTTAATTTATGTTTGGTTCCTGCTCCCATTTATTTAACAATAATCCGCTTAGATTCATACTGTTATGCTATTTATTGAGATGTTTTGCTTAGGCTGGTCTATGACCGCAACAAAGTCAATTTGACTCAATTCAATTCAATTCAATTCTATACTGGTAAAGAGAAATTAACAGATGTTGGCCTACAAGAGTGGTATGGGGTGGCCCAGGGCCCTTGGATCTCCTCCCCACCTCAGCCAGGTTGCTGAGGCTGCCGAGTCTTAATTCTGATCATGGGGATATGACAACAGGAGGTCACTTTCAGTGAAAGATCAGCAGATGAGGTGGCCTATGTGGTGGCCCTCAGCCAAGTGAAGCTCATATTCCTACAAGTGCTAAAAAGCATGGGCCTAACTGCTTACTTCGCTTGGGATGCCTGAAATAACTATCCTCCGCCAATGACCTCCAGTTGCTGAACTCCATGACATAAAAACGAACTACTCAAAAATATCCAGAGGCATACAATCCCTTCGGCTTTACTCACCCACCCTTCCCCACAAGTATATTCAGAATATTAAGGTCAAATTGTTGTTTTATCATCAGCAGTTTTAAAAGTAGATTTTGGCTCTTGACATGACATGAAATGCTAGGCGTATTTAAAATGGAGGGAATTAGAACCTCTGCCCCCAAATATTTCTCCTGGAGGTTACAGGCACACACGCCCTGTCCTATTTATCAAAACTCTATCCTTATGTTTGTCCTCTTCTCTCTGGATTGTATAAAACACAACATTCCCCCCACTTTCATTCATGTGTCCATCTTTTTTCCCTTTCCCTTTCCCTTTTTAAGGATTGCTTAGAAATACTACAAGGCTTGGTACTTTCCCAGTGGCCTTTTGATGCACTTAATCACTATACAAATCTTTTTTCTCATCATTCAAGTGTTAAGTTGTTGTTGTTTTGGATGTCACTCAGCATTTGAAAAGTAGTTTGTCTAATTGTGCTCCTCGGTACCCCGTCGCCAGTCACTGGCGCAGTTACGACATCCCAAGCCACCCTCCCCATCCGCCTTATTAAAGAAATGTGTGGAAGAGTGGAGCCAACTCTGCTGCATTCCTCCACCCGACCCCTCTCTTTTATTATAAGGATTTACATTACCAGAGAACATGGCAATGCTGTTATAAATAAACCAACGTTGTGTGTGACTCATGCTGGAGGACAATAAAACATCTGCATCAGACTCTGAAAGTCACCTTCCCTGAGCATTAAGTTACCATTTCAATTCTCATTTTATTTTGGGTGGATTGTTACAGCCAAAGACTTTGTTATTCTATATCCCTTTCATCCTTCCCCTTCCTTTCACTATGAACTCCCAGTGCACTGGCAGCAATCAGAGAGAGCTCAGATGGAGACTAATGATTCCTCAAGTACGATTGCCCTGATGAAGTCCCAGACATTTTCAACGACTTCCACGCTTGCCGAGGCCAGTGGACTCCAAGGTTGTGACTGTTCCTGCCATTCCTGTGGCTCTGAGATGGCAGGCAATGGAAGGAACGATTACAAGGTACTTATTACAGCCTAGTCCTGAGCAAGGTATTCACTTACTGCATAGTAAATGCAGGACTGAGGCCCCATTAAACATTTCCTGACCTCCAACCTGGGTAATTTCCTGGCAAATGTCAATTTCACAGGCAATCTGTACGACCTCAGACTTGAACAACAAATGTGTAATGAACATCTTTCAACTGTAAAATAAATAAATAAATAAATCCCTAGATTTCACAACCCCACATGTGCCAAATGTTTCCCATTTGCACTAGTATGTTTAATAATGAAAAAGGTCCAAGAGAAAAGTCGCAAAAAAACCAAGGTGCAATTTAATAGACAACTGTAAGCGTTGCAAAATGTCCATATAATTTTACTGCATATAGCAGCTGATCCTCGGATATTTATACACAGATTTAAATTCAGACAAGGGATAGGAAGAAGCCCCCCTGAGTATTTTTTGGTAATCTTACACAAGCTCTTTATTCTTTCTCCCAGAATTCCTTTGACATTTTTGCCTGAGCAGGAACCTGCAAACTGCCCTTGAAATTCTGTCCTAAGTGAAACCCTGCAGCAACTCACCACCCACTGCCTCTCTTGAAGCCACTCAGATGTTTTGCACCATCAAGAAGTTCCACGTCATCTTTATGATTTCACTTCAGGCAAAATCTGGCCCACAATCAAGAACGTGGGAACCTGCGGGAACCTGGTCGATTGATCTCAGTGTTTTCTACACTGAAAGGCAGCAGTAGCAGCAACTCCCAAGGGTTTCAAGCAAGAGAGTCTGTGGGGGCAACGATGAGACAGATGCAATAACTGGAGGCTACAGCTTTCTTCTTAAAACTATTACTGTATCAAAACTTGTCTATAAATTCCAAAAGAACTGCAAGAACATTTCAGGCCAACAATGCTGCCCTTATGCCTCTGGGGCTGGGCTAGCTTTTCTACCAATTGACTCCAGGGGACAACTCAAGACTGAGCCAAACCTACCTCCTTCTAATACTGCCCCCCCCAGGCCCATGAACTTGAAGCAGTAGCAGCTCAGCCAGCTGCCCTAAGCATTCCTACGTTTTCTCAGGTCACACATCCCTTCTGTCTGAACTCTGCCAGGCACTTCCTCTGCTACTGGTCCACCTGCCAAGTTGTGAAGAAAGAAATAATAAATAACCAAATTCAATCAAAGCGATGTGCGCCCCTAGCCACAGGAAGGCATAGAGAGTGAACCTTATACTGACCGGATACCATTTCCCACAGCCCCAAATGGTGACTAGCCGTCACTCAGGCAAGAGATCCAATCGCAACAAAGGATGTGTGTGGCTGTGTGGCTTAAGGAACCTAGCTTCCGTAAGCTGCACAGACTCTGGATAGAGCCAGATTCAATTATCCCGGCTTCTTGTCCTTTCTCTACTAGTCAGGTCAAGGTTCTTTCCACTCTACTGACATAGTCTCCTCCTATGTTCTAGCCTCAGGTCCAAGCCTATGCTCTATGAGCAAAAAAGACCCTTCCAGCCTTAGCCAAAGATGCCAGGCCTTGAACCTGAGAACTCTTGTATATATCCTTTCCCAAAGGAGGCTCCTGCAAGTCAGACTAGGTTCAGCATCCCATGCTGACGGAGGTGAATCCCTCCACAGGATGTGTACCTCCCCATGAAAGGCTTTGTGAGGCTTGTTAAAGTTTTCTTTTGGACTTCTCTTCACGGCAAGATCAAGGTGGAATTTCAGCGACAGCCTTATAACAGAGTCCTTTTGCTTCTCAGACAACTGACCAGAAGGGAATGTGTGCCAACACCATGAAAATTAAGGGGAAAGGTATTGATATGGATCAGGCCTTTTGCCTGGGGATGATCAATGAGCCAGCACACAACAAACGGGTTGCCATTCAAGATGAGTGAAAGTTAGCATCAGTGGGCGAAAACATATTTCTAGTGGCATCAATTTGTTCTACACCCGCTTTAAAGACTTCCAAGTCATGCAGATTTCAAAATGTAAATGGATCAAAGGAGATGGAAGTTCAAATGAATGCAGCTCTAATATTTTTTTAAAAAAACAAGTCTTGACAAGTAAGAAAACAAGTGCTTTATGCATATTAAAATGAGGGGATCTCTCCCCCCCATATTGAATATAAGATGCTTTCTAAATTAACCATCTGTGACTTTGATCCACAAAGCCTAAGGCCGTACCGAATAGAAGTATCCTCATCCTTAAACTTGATTGGATGTGTTATATTTTGAGCATATTTTGATATGATCATTAGTATTTATATAAGCTGTTTGACAAACTGAACATAAAAGACAAAAAGTTTTAATATGGCAGCTAAATACTACAAATAAAACTTTTGAAAAATGTAATACAATCAGCGACAGCTTATGAGCTTGGACAGGTTAGTGGTCCCTTCATTCCCCCAGCAGATTCTCTCAGCCAACTAAAGGAGCACTAAGCACTGAGCAGGGGACAGAAGAGTGTGATAGACGCTGTCCATGCAGTCCTCTTGCCCAAGTCAGTTCTGCAGCCATCAAGACAAGAGTGGTCCTTAGAACTACTGCCATTGCTGGGTTTCCCAGCACTCAGGTTACTGAGCTGTAGCCATTGTCAAATTGGCCCAGCTAAATGAAGCACACTTTCCACACATGGCAAGTCACCAGGACCATAGCAAATCTGGTTTTGCCGCTTGCTTGGCACAACAGTCCAGCACATTCCCCCACCCTCCACAGGGGCCAACCAGATGCTTTTGAGAATCTCATAAGAAGAAGACAGGCAATAGCCCTCTCCCTGCTATTGCTCCCCAACAACTGATATTTAGAGGTATGCTAGCAATTGCCATTCAGAAGTTGTCAAATACCTGGCAGAGAGACTTTCGGTTCTTCATCAGGCAATGGCTTTCTCCACCTGCCTTGCCCCACCCTCCAACCCTGGGAGCCTTTCTCAGACCATGACTTTGAGAACGGTAGAAGCAGCTAGGAAGAGAAGAGTTGTGGTTTTTTTTTTTTAAAGTTGTGTGTCCTTGTTTCTCAATTTGATCCTTTTACGTGGCTTTTTGTGTTTTGTGGTATTTTATGCATTGTGACTTACCGTTATTTTTATAGTCTAGTAATTCTTTATTGTAACTGATAGTTGTAAACTGTTTAATTATTATTTGCTGTCATTTAATTTTATTGTTTACTATTATATTCTAATGGATTATTGAATATTGCTTTATTTTATGTCAGCTGCTTATTTTAAATATGTTATAATTTTTTGGTATTGAATCAGATTGTTATTATTAATGTTTCATGTTTTATTGTGTTTTTTATGTGTTGGAAGCCCCCCAGAATGGCTGGAGCAATGCAGTCAGATGGGTGGGGTATAAGATGTGTGTGTGTGTGTGTGTGTGTAAATATACAAATTACATGTAGTGTATATATAAATATATATAATTATTACACGACTGGTGGACTGTGTTCAGCTAAATGGTTCACAAGGTGGGCAGGCAACTACCAACTATATTTATTATCTACTATCTTTTTATTATTATCATCCTGTTGTTGTTGTTGTTGTTGTTGTTGTTGTTATGATCATCCTATCTTATCCTATCCTATCCTATCCTATCCATCTGCTAAGATATGGTAAGCAATGTACATGGTCCCTGCCTGTTTCATCCTAGATGAATTCATAGAATCATAGAGTTGGAAGAGACCACAAGGGCCATCCAGTCCAACCCCCTGCCAAGCAGGAAACACCATCAAAGCATTCCTGACAGATGGCTGTCAAGCCTCTGCTTAAAGACCTCCAAAGAAGGAGACTCCACCACACTCCTTGGCAGCAAATTCCACTGCCGAACAGCTCTTACTGTCAGGAAGTTCTTCCTAATGTTTAGGTGGAATATTCTTTCTTGTAGCTTGAATCCATTGCTCCATGTCTGCTTCTCTGGAGCAGCAGAAAATAACCTTTCACCGTCTTCTATATGACATCCTTTTCTATATTTGAACATGGCTATCATATCACCCCTTAACCTTCTCTTCTCCAGGCTAAACATACCCAGTTCCTTAAGCAGTTCCTCATAAGGTATCGTTTCCAGGCCTTTGACCATTTTGGTTGCCCTCTTCTGGACACGTTCCAGCTTGTCAGTATCCTTCTTGAACTGTGGTGTCCAGAACTGGACACAGTATTCCAGGTGAGGTCTGACCAGAGCGGAATACAGTGGTACTATTACTTCCCTTGATCTAGATGCTATACTCCTTTTGATGCAGCCCAGAATTGCACTGGCTTTTTTAGCTGTTGCATCACACTGTTGACTCATGTGTGTCTACCAAGACTCCTAGATCCTTTTCACATGTACTGCTCTCAAGCCAGGTGTCACCCATCCTGTATTTGTGCCTTTCATTTTTTTTGCCCAAGTGTAGTACTTTACATTTCTCCCTGTTAAAATTCATCTTGTTTGCTTTGGCCCAGTTGTCTAATCTGTTAAGGTCATTTTGAAGTGTCCTCTGGGGTATTAGCCACCCCTCCCAATTTGGTGTCATCTGCAAACTTGCTCAGGATGCCCTCAAGCCCATCATCCAAGTCATTGATAAAGATGTTGAATAAGACTGGGCCCAAGACAGAACCCTGTGGCACCCCACTAGTCACTTCTCTCCAGGATGAGGAGGAGCCATTGATGAGCACCCTTTGGATCCTCGGCTAATAATGTAGTCAGCTTAATCCAATAGTCTCCAGGGTTAAGTGAGGATTTGAACCCCATTCTTCACATTAACCACTATAGATTACTGGTTTGACCACACTATGCCATATTAGCCACAGCCTAGAGCCATATAGAAGGCCCATAATTTGCAAAACAAGTCCTTGGTCTGTTTTTATTCACCCACATATTTTCACTATGGTTTTGCACTATTCTGCTCCATCAATATCAAACGCACAGACAAAACCAAGGACCTACAAGGTATTATTGATACACAATAGTCACAATAGTGGACAATTGACATAAAGAACTAGAAAAAGGTAAAATACACTAAAATGAAAATATGGATATGATAATGGACATATTATATACAGAGACAATATTTAAGCAGGATAAAGGATGGTATACACTTATCATTTAGACTGCTGTGTTCCAGCTTATTTTTAATTTTGTTAAAGTTTGCAATATGCATGTTGCAACTTTTTAATTCTTTCTCAAGTGATAGACTTTTGGCTTATACATTTTGACTGGTGAGTGATGTATTTTGGCAAGTTATTAAGAATGACTAAGCTTAAGTGCATGTAACTGAAATTAATCCTGCTGGCATCCCCTCCTTCACTTTCCCGTTTCTTCTGCTATTATCCCTGTGTCAAATTTTAGATTGTAAAATTCTTGAGGTGAGGACCTTGGACTCTGTAGATGGCGGGTTGGAGAATAAAACTTAGAAGAAAATGCCATTGTTGAACTCTTCCCATTAATCTAATTTGGGGGAGGAATCGTTCACAAATAAGAAAAATCCAACTTTTCAGTATTTATTTTATAATACCTTATACAATTACTAGTGCTGTAATGGATATTGCAAATCTGGATAAACAGACACCAACAGGAGTTATAAGAGATGTTTGCATCATCCTGCCTTCTTCAAAAGTAAAGCAGCATGTACTGTCTATGACATTTTATTGTATTGTGAATTAATGCAATCCAGTTTCTGGTTTGTTTCCCCCCCTAAATTGCACCAAACTTTGACTTGTATGCAGTTACAACTGACTAGCTCCTTGCTAGATTTTAATAATACTCCAAGTGCATTTTGAGGATGTGAAACCGACAAAGGAATCAATCCCAGCAATTTAATTAAGCAACATGTAATACAAAAATGCCTTCTCTCTCTTGAACTCCGACTTAAGGCTGAAAGGTTTCATTCCATGACATCACCTTTCCCTTTCTCAATAACCTAGCTACGTGGTGAATCCATCGTCAGTGCAATATGAACAATTTTAACATTTACCCACATTGGTAAGGGCAGTTTTTAAAGTGCCTCTCCACACTGCCGTTACGACTGCACAGCGAATTAAGGTCAGTTTCAACTACTCATCACAGAACTATTCAATCTGAATGTGCACCATATATACCAATTGTTCCTAGTAAAAAAATTTTTTTTGCAATAATTTTTATTAAATTTTCCATTTCTATGTTCATTACATTGTATTCATTATATCTATCATGGCTTTAAATTCTTAAATTTCCAGTCAAATAGATGTTCCTAGTAAATTGGGTCCTCCTCACAGAGGGCACATGTTGTGGTGAGATCATCGGGACTGTCCTTGTTGTTCTGTGGGTGGGAGCAATTGGATAGCCACAACAACCTTATTGGAGGTCCCTCGGTTGCTGGGCAGATCTGGCCAATGGGGAACTTTTGTGATTAACCGAAGGACATTTATATACCGCTGCACGTTGCGTCGATCTTCCTCTTAGCTCCTCATGCATCGGATCACCCGCCCACCTTCCCTATATATAGGGCTTCTGCACTTGACCTTGCTATGCCGTCATGTGTCGTCTGTCATTGGGGCAGGGGCCCGGTAGGAATTTTCCCATTTGGCTGATTGGCTGGTGCCACTTGGGTTATGCCTGCCGCGTAGCAAATCAGCACAACTTTGTAAGATTTGGGGATTAGGCATTGGTACAAGGTGGTCTGGAGGGGGGGGGTTGGCCTTGCCATTGATGCGAAAGGTATCCTGTTGAAGGAATCCAGGGACTCGCCATGCTTTTGTTGACCCCTTTCAGGGGGTAGAGCCACACAAGATTCCCTGGGAGCATTTTGGGGTGAGCTTGAGTCACGTGACCATACCAGTGCTCCCCCATGGTGTTTACCTGTACTGACGATATGGTGGGGCCCAGTCGTCAGTGCTGCCCAGCTAGTCGGGAACCAATGCCTAAACAAACCACTCACTATCTGTAATCAATAAAGTTGTGGCCAAAATTATGCCAGTAACCTAAAACTAAATTCTGTGTCAATTGTGTATTTGTTTATTAGGAGGGCTCCTGGGGATCAAAACACGCAATTGGGGGTTTTCTCATTCATGCCCCTGGTAAAACACACCCTGTTTTGCCCCCAGCATGAGTTGTGAAGGGTTTTTTAAGGTGGTACTATGAGTTGCGGACAAACGCTGGCTCCCTCAGCCTATAGAGCGAGATGAGCGCCGCAACCCCAGAGTCGGACATGACTGGACCTGATGGTCAGGGGCCCCTTTACCTTTTAAAGCTGCCTTACATAAATGCACTTCTAGGCTGGGTTCGTATGTAACAGTGGCTGCTCAGCCCATATCCTGGATGGGCAATGGTTGCTGCCTCTCCCTCGCCATCATTCCTGGGTGGTTAGAGATCATGTCACTGGATGGCTATCTGGGAATTCCTGCCTGCTTCCATGCCTGGTCAGCCAGAGATGCTTTTCAGCCAGCTGTGCTAAATGCCCTCAGTGTGGTTAGCAGAAGAAGAGGAAGAATGCAGAAGAAGCAAAAATAAGAAATAAAATAAAGGAAGGGGGAGGGTGGCACTGTGACTGTGACTTCAATAAGCCAAACCACAGCTTAGCACAAATATACTGGCTTCCAGGGAGAAGATTGTAGGTATTTTGCTCCTCCCTGGTTAAAACTAGAATTCATTGCCGTTTACCCACACGCCACAGTTTTGCACTCAGTTAAAACTACAGTTGTTGGCCAAAGTAGTTTCAATTCAACAACAATTGTTGCTCGATACAGAAATTCAATTTGTGGTGACTTCACGTTGTCACGACTTCACATGTCTCTGCACCATCTATTGCAGCATGGTTTGAAATCGATATCGACTAATATGTCCAGGCTGCAGTCTTTTGCACACTTCCTGGGAGTATGACCCATCAGACTCATGAGAAGACACTCATAGGATTGTGCTGCATGTGGTTCTGTGGCTGTGACTAAGCCCTAAACACAGGAGAAAAGGCTATGATTACCTTGAACCAGGGCAGTGGCTTTCACAAAGTTAGAATGACTTCTTTAAAAAAAAAATAAGAACCACATTTTATTATAATTAATCCTAGAATTTTTTATGTCTAGCACAATCCTACAAAAGCTTTGGCCTAATTACTTTAAATAGCTTCCTCATAGCAATGTAAGGATTTCAATTTTACACCTATTGGATTATAAAGTAACCAGAGCAGGCTGTGTGGGTGTGATTACATTCTCTACCTGGGTATTAAACCATTTTTATACCGGCTTAATCACTTCTTTAAACATATTAGATACACCTTCAAGCCACTCTGATGACTCCACCCATTTTGCTATGATAAAATTTGAGGTTCAGAATTAAGAATTGCTTAGGGGAGAATGACATAAAAGTGATATGAAGCAGTAACTCGATGCTTTCACCTCCAAAGGAGATACAGGGCCTATAGGTACTTTAGGCTCATAGCCAGATGGCTTTAAAAGGGTTGGAGGGTGAATTGGGGTTAAAAGGCACTCACAGCTGGATTGTGCTTTTGACTACTAAGGAGCACACTGACCCTGCCATAATTCAGAATTTGCTCACTGTATTACAAATCCAATGGTATAAACACTGGGGCGAGGGGGAGTTTTCAGTTCTTATAAGATTTCAAAGAATTACTGCATGCCACCCTAATCTCTAGGCAGTGCACGATTCCAAGGGTTCTGGGAGCTTACCCAGGGTTTGGTTTCATAAAGACGGTGGTGTCTTTATGATACTCATACAAGATGAGCATACGATGGAGGAGCTCAGGGCACGAATGAAGTGCAGTGCCTATTTCCCGTGAGATGCCCTGAGATCTTGCCATAAATCAGCACTGATGGTGACACCCCTTCCCCAGCAACAGAGGCAGCACGCACAGAGGCAGGGTCTCACCCAGGGGTCCCCAAACTAAGGCCCGGGGGCCTGATGTGGCCCAATCACCTTCTAAATCCGGCCCGCGGACGGTCTGGGAATCAGCATGTTTTTACATGAGTAGAATGTGTTCTTTTATTTAAAATGCATTTCTGGGTTATTTGTGGGGCCTGCCTGGTGTTTTTACATGAGAAGAATGTATCCTTTTATTTAAAATGCATCTCTGGGTTATTTGCGGGGCATATGAATTTATTCATATATATTTTTCAAAATATAGTCCGGCCCCCCACAAGGTCCGAGGGACAGTGGATTGGCCCCCTGCTGAAAAAGTTTGCTGACCCCTGGGACTCTCACCACAGGATAGTAGTGCGCATGTCACGCCTGTCTTGGAGGAATAGCAAACCCTTTGGCTTGCTATAGCAGTTGGCTTGCTATAGCAGTTATGCGCTGACTCTGACGGCTGCTGTTGCCCATTCAGCAGGCTCCCCTCCCATTGCAAATCTATTCACCTTTCCCCACCACCACCTTTCCCCACCACCACCACCCACTTTCAGCACTTAATGCAAACAAAGATGTTTCAAGGGAGGGAAATTACAGCCCCTTCTGCCTACCTCCTCTCTACTGCTTGAAGAAGCCAGAGGCTGTCAAAGAGAACGAATAGTGGACTTGGCTGTGACAGCGCTACTGAGAGATGACTAGCTATCGCAGTCATCGCAGCTGGCAGCAGAAGCTTATTCCTGGGGGGTGGGGGGTGTAGGGGCTGCTGGTTTATAGGCTCCTTGATTTGTTGACCATTTGAGATGTCAGTTCACCAGGCTCTGTGCTGGAAATCTTACCTCCCCAGTTGGAGGCAGTGATGCTCTTGAATGCCACTTGCTCCTGTGCTCGGATCCTGCTTGCTGGTTTCCCACAGGCATCTGGTTGGCCACTGAGAACAGGATGCTGGACTAGATGGGCCACTGGCCTGATCCAGCAGCCAGCTCTTCTTATGTTCTTCCTTTTTATTTACATGGATATTTTACCATGTACCATAAGTTGTGCTTTTATCTATTCTGCTGAATTTTATCACTTTTTAAAAAATGCTATTTCTGCTGTTTTATTTTTGTTTTTCACATATTTACTATTTTTATTACTGGTACATTACCATAGGCCACCCTGGGAATTTTTCCTGAAGGGTGGCATAACATTTTTAAATAAATAAACACATACATAGTACTGTTTCCACAGGCTTAAATGCTTTTATGCACACCATACATTTAAAGCACATTTAAAGCATACCCCACCAAGAATCCTGGGTAATGTAGTATGTTAAAGGTACTGGGAGTTGTAGCTTTATGAGGAGTACGCCACATTTCCCAAGATTATCCTTTTTTTTGAGGGAATCATAGGTGGGAAGGGGATATGCTTTAAATATACATTGTGTTAAGGTAAAGGTAAAGGGACCCCTGACCATTAGGTCCAGTCATGACCGACTCTGGGGTTGCGGCGCTCATCTCGCTTTATTGGCCAAGGGAGCCAGCGTACAGCTTCCAGGTCATGTGGCCAGCATGACTAAGCTGCTTCTGGCCAACCAGAGCAGCACATGGAAACACCTTTTACCTTCCCGCTGTAGTGGTACCTACTTATCTACTTGCACTTTGACATGTTTTCAAACTGCTAGGTTGGCAGGAATACGTTGTGTACACAGCTTATTTGTATTCCCTCCTCAAATGGCATTGTCCGAGAAGAATGGCCAGGATCCAAAGCACTGTCTAATTCACAGGTTTTCAACCTTTTTGAGTCCACAGCTCCCTTGACCAACTACATCCTTTCTGTCAGGGCAGTCTAGAGCAGGTCGGGCGCCCTGGCGCTGAAGCACGGAGATTGCTGCAGGTCCCCACCCTCGCAGTGCAGCGCCCGGCCTCCCGGCCCGGCGCCCTAACACACCGCGCCACCGGGACCTTACCTAGAGCTGGCCCTGCTTTCTGTGGCACTCCTGTGGGGCTCAGGAGCCCAATTATGTCACCCCTTGCTTGTAGCTGGCAGCCTCTCAGCCTTTTTCAAGCACCCTCCCTTGTGGAGTGTTTCCTCAGCCTCCTCTCCTCTCCTCTCCTTGGGAGTCCTCTGGTCAGCTGCTGCTGCCGTCCCTGGTCTCTCAGCTACCCTTCCCTCCACCCCAAAGAGAGGTTCCTCCCCGAGGCACCATTTGCCTGCGGAGCTTATAGCCAGGGCTGCTGCAATAAACAGCTGTGCAAACCTTTGGAAGGCAGAGACGCAAGAGAAAATCAGAGGAGGGAAGGAAGGAAAGAAGGACAGAGGCCACGGTTGCCCACGGCACCCCTGACCATCATTCAAGGCAGCCCAGGGTGCCACGGCACAGTGGTCAAAAACCACTGGCCTAATTAGTTCACTTTGCACAACAATATTTTGGTGTTGTGTTGCTGATATAATGTTGCATGGTAAGTGGGTCTTGAAACTTACGGCATTTCCCTTTGTGTTATGGCCTAGCTGTTAAATGCAAGAGGGGGGAAACTCCAATGGATGGACCCATCCTTCGGTGTACAAAAAGCAGTCAAGTTCCTTGATGGTTTTTTTAAAAAATCAGTTTCTGAACAAAGTTCATCAGAAGAACTTGAAAGAGCTTTGGGTGGGCTTATCATAGCATAAAACTAATACAGTGGAACCTCGGTTTATGAACACCTCGGTTTACAAATTTTCGGTTTACGAATGCTGCGGACCCGTCTGGAACGGATTAATCCACTTTCCATTACTTTCAATGGGAAAGTTTGCTTCAGTTTAAGTACTCCGTGGACCATCTGGAACAGATTTATCCACTTTCCATTACTTTCAATGGGAAAGTTTGCTTCAGTTTATGAATGCTTCAGTTCATAAACTGAGGTACCACTGTATAAGAAAAGAGAGGTATATGGATACATATGTGCCAGCTTGTATCAAAAACTTGTTGGACAACATGCACCATTAATTAGATTTTTGTATATCCATACACAGAGAGATTGAAAAAGTCTGCCAAGATTTGAAAAAACACAGATTGAAAAAGAATATATATATAATCACAATACAAACAAACACACACACACCATCGCCCAGTTTTCAGTAAGGATACGTGTTATGGGTGAATATAACATGCTTGTGTCTTCCTCATTTCTGTAGCTGGTAGGGAGTTTCGGAGTAGTATTTTCACAAGACCAGTTTTCTTGTGAGAATAAACCATGAAACCACCACAGGTTTTCAGAACTACAGAGTTTACAATGGTTAGTATGAGGTAGGTCACAGGGATGGTTGCCTTGAGCACAAAATTGTTAGAGGATGCAAAATTTCAACACCCAGTGCTGCCTCAGTACAGTTGCATGCTTACGTCACTGAAAACGGCTTCTGCATGCAAACCAGGAAGTGACAACAGAATGACTCTTATTTTCTTATCTCTGCGGCTGCAATTTCCTGGGTGATGTGGAGGCGGTTAGGCAGTTGAATGCATACTCTGTCCATTTCCCTCCCTCCCATGTGGCCCCGGGCTCTGGTAACCCTTACTACGCCATTGCCTATTTACAAAAACATATGGTGGAGCAGTGAAAAGCAGGCAGGCATCCAAACAAGCTGTGCAAACAGCACTGATTCCCCCATAAGCAACATTCTTGCAGCTCCCAATGGCTGCCTTTTGACAGCAGCTTTTAAAAAGATGCAATGTTTTCATTGGCCACGTTCAAAATGATTTCCTTCACCGGTACAAGCAGGTGGGATGTGGCACAAATTCCATTGGTGAATGGGGAAGCTATTAACAGCAATTCAGCGACCACTTATTGATCAAACTGCACAAAGGAAATATGGCTCTCGTTTCGCCTTCCATAGCAGAACAAAAGGGTTACAATACTAAAGCTTAATTTTCTGGTCTGAAATGTCCCAACACATAGCCAAATGTGCACTGCCTGAAAGGAAAAGCATGATAATGTATTTCATTTGAGATAATAAACCAGCTACAACTAATTTAGATATTGCCCAAAAAATTACTATGTGAGTGTAACAGGCTGGCTAATAGACTAGGTTAACTACACAAATCCTCCAATTTGGAGGAAGACACAATATTATAGCAATGTTGCATTCAAAGTTGTGCTTTAGGTATTTTTTTAAAAAAGGCTGATTGGTTAATATTGGGAATATTCTGAATAATTTTATCATCATCAGCTGTCTACTGTATGCTTGGGATTAAATATTTATGCCTGATAAATATCCTGTTGCTTTAGTGATATTAACCCTGACTGCAATTTAAATTTAAAAGAAATGACTTAAAGCTGGAATTTCTAAACATGCTTACCAGGAAGTAATCTCCACGGAACATAATGGGGCTTATTTCAGAATAAACACACATAGGATTCTACTGTAACACTAACACAGAACCTCAGCTCCAAGATTACCAGTTGTAGAGAATTATTATCTACTGTGTGAGGTCATTAGGACTTATGTTTTCAAAGTGGAAGGCGGACAGCTTGGAGCTGCCCCAAGACATGCTACTGCCTAAGGCAAAGAAGCAAATGGCATCCCTTCCAAATCAATGGAGAGAGAGACTCATAGAATCATAGAATCATAGAATCATAGAATCATAGAGTTGGAAGAGACCACAAGGGCCATCCAGTCCAACCCCCTGCCAAGCAGGAAACACCATCAAAGCATTCCTGACAGATGGCTGTCAAGCCTCTGCTTAAAGACCTCCAAAGAAGGAGACTCCACCACACTCCTTGGCAGCAAATTCCACTGCCGAACAGCTCTCACTGTCAGGAAGTTCTTCCTAATGTTTAGGTGGAATTTTCTTTCTTGTAGTTTGAATCCGTTGCTCCGTGTCCGCTTCTCTGGAGCAGCAGAAAACAACCTTTCTCCCTCCTTTATATGACATCCTTTTATATATTTGAACATGGTTATCATATCACCCCTTAACCTTCTCTTCTCCAGGCTAAACATACCCAGCTCCCTAAGCCGTTCCTCATAAGGCATCGTTTCCAGGCCTTTGACCATTTTGGTTGCCCTCTTCTGGACACGTTCCAGCTTATCAGTATCCTTCTTGAACTGTGGTGCCCAGAACTGGACACAATACTCCAGGTGAGGTCTGACCAGAGCAGAATACAGTGGTACTATTACTTCCCTTGATCTAGATGCTATACTCCTATTGATGCAGCCCAGAATTGCATTGGCTTTTTTAGCTGCTGCATCACACTGCTGACTCATGTCAAGTTTGTGGTCAACCAAAACTCCTAGATCCTTTTCACATGTACTGCTCTCAAGCCAGGTGTCTCCCATCCTGTATTTGTGCCTTTCATTTTTTTTGCCCAAGTGTAGTACTTTACATTTCTCCTTGTTAAAATTCATCTTGTTTGCTTTGGCCCAGTTGTCTAATCTGTTAAGGTCATTCTGAAGTGTGATCCTGTCCTCTGGGGTGTTAGCCACCCCTCCCAATTTGGTGTCATCTGCAAACTTGCTCAGGATTCCCTCAAGCCCATCATCCAAGTCATTGATAAAGATGTTGAACAAGACTGGGCCCAAGACAGAACCCTGTGGCACCCCACTAGTCACTACTCTCCAGGATGAGGAGGAGCCATTGATGAGCACCCTTTGGGTTCGGTCAGTAATCCAGCTACAAATCCACTGAATGGTAGCATTGTCTAGCCCACATTTTACCAGCTTCTTTACAAGAATATCATGGGGCACCTTGTCAAAGGCCTTGCTGAAATCAAGATAGGCTACATCCACAGCGTTACCTTCATCTACCAGGCTTGTAATTCTGTCAAAAAATGAGATCAGATTAGTCTGACATGACTTATTTTTCAGGAACCCATGCTGACTTTTAGTGATCACAGAGTTTCTTTCTAGGTGCTCACAGACTGTTTGCTTAATGATCTGCTCTAGAATCTTTCCTGGTATTGATGTCAGGCTGACTGGGCGGTAATTGTTTGGGTCCTCTCTTTTCCCCTTTTTGAAAATAGGGACAACATTTGCCCTCCTCCAGTCTGCTGGAACTTCGCCTGTTCTCCAGGAATTTTCAAAGATTATTGCCAGTGGTTCTGAAATCACCTCTGCCAGTTCTTTTAATACTCTTGGATGTAGTTCATCTGGCCCTGGAGACTTGAATACATCTAAACTAGCCAAGTATTCTTGTACTACCTCCTTACTTATTCTGGGCTGTGTTTCCCCTGCTGAATCATCTGCTCCATATTCTTCAGGTCGGGCGTTGTTTTCTTTCTTGGAGAAGACTGAGGCAAAGAAGGCATTGAGGAGTTCTGCCCTTTCTCTGTCCCCTGTTTGCATTTCACCATGTTCTCCTCTGAGTGACCCCACTGTTTCCTTGTTTTTCCTTTTGCTACGGACATACCCATAAAAGCCCTTTTTGTTGCTTTTAACCTCTCTGGCGAGCCTGAGTTCATTCTGTGCTTTAGCTTTTCTGACTTTGTTTCTACACGTGCTGGCTATATGTTTGAATTCCTCTCTGGAGATTTCCCCCCTTTTCCATTTTTTGTACATATCCCTTTTAAATCTTAACTCAGTCAAGAGTTCTTTAGATAGCCAGCCTGGCTTCTTTAGGCACCTTCCATGTTTCCGTCTCATTGGTATTGCCTGAAGTTGTGCTTTTAATATCTCCCTTTTAACAAACTCCCAACCATCATGAACTCCCTTCCCTTTTAGTATTACTGTCCATGGGATTTCACCCAGCGTTTCCCTAAGTTTTCTGAAGTCGGCTTTCTTAAAGTCTAGAATTTGGACCTTAGTATGCTTGGTTGCTCCTTTCCGCTGGATTATAAACTCCAGAAGAGCATGGTCACTCCCACCTAATGATCCTGCCACTTCTACCCCACCAACCAAGTCAGACTCAATGTTGGCCTGTAGGTAATGGCTTTTCCCACCTGTCCAGCCCTAGAAGCCTTGAGAAGAGGGATGCTGTGACGGGCATTATGTGAATGGGTATTTTAAAGAGCTAAATAGAATGAAAGATTATGAGTCAGGGAGGTGGGGAGAGTGTGTGTATATGAACTTAACCATGCTTAGTTTAGTTTTTGTCTGCCACTTTGCTTATGTTGCTAATATTGTTTTATAAATTATAAATGCTATACAGTGGACCCTTTGGATATGAATTTAATTTGTTCCTGTGGTCTGTGAGCACCCTGAAAAATCCGTATCCAGAGGCGCCGCTTCTGCGCATGTGCACAGTGCGATAGAGTGCTTCTGCGAATGCACAGCATGCAGAGCGCTTATGTGCATGCGCGAGCAGCGAAACCTGGAAAAATACTTCCGGGTTTGCTGCTTTCGCAACCCAAAGTTTACGTTACTCGAGAGTAACGTAACCCGAGAGTCTACTGTATTAATTGTTAATCATATAATCTGACTTTTGCTTCAGTTGTGATGTTTTAGCTTATTTTTTAGTTGTTGCCTTGTTATCAGCGTTTCTTAGATTATAATTGTGTCACTGGTGGTTTGTTAATTATTTTATATGAGTTATGCTGTATTTGTGATGTTCTACTATGTTCTATAATGTTGTTTGTAAGCTGCTTTGTGATTCATTTGGATGGAAATCAGCAAAGAAGTGTAATAAATCAAAATAAATCCAGGTGGCCAGTCAGTACGCAAGTTATTTTGGCTTCTGACACAGAACATCCAACTTTCCCCCACTCCCTAGCAGTAAAAGTACAGTATGAATGTACTGAACAACTAACAAACCATTAGCTATATTAATAAACCAACAATGACCTTTTAAGACCACAATCACCCAAAAAAATCAGTTGCCTGCTTGGTTGCCTCAGTCTGCCTAATGATAGATACCCAATGGCCGTTGAGTATGGATGGAGGAGATTCCTGAGAGTCCCATGGACTGCAAGAAGATCGAACCTATCCATTCTGAAGGAAATCAGCCCTGAGTGCTCACTGGAAGGACAGATCGTGAAGCTGAGGCTCCAATACTTTGGCCACCTCATGAGAAGAGAAGACTCCCTGGAAAAGACCCTGATGTTGGGAAAGATGGAGGGCACAAGGAGAAGGGGACGACAGAGGACAAGATGGTTGGACAGTGTTCTCAAAGCTACCAACATGAGTTTGACCAAACTGTGGGAGGCAGTGGAAGACAGGAGTGCCTGGCGTGCTCTGGTCCATGGGGTCACGAAGAGTTGAACACGACTAAACGACTAAACAACAACAACAACATGGATGGAGGCTGTCCAAAGTAGGCATAAGATTTCCATGGGAAAAGCTGGCAGATGGAGTTTCCCGCATGACCAGCATAAAAATAGTATGGGCTAGTTAGTAGCAAGTGCTTCTCCCCACCCCATGTCCCAAACCTGAGTTCTTGGCTCCTCTGGAAGAATGCAGGACTTGGGGAGTCACCTACAGCATCTTTAGCAACCTCAAGTGAATGAAGGCTTGCTGGCAGAATAAGAATGTAGGGTTGAGCAAAAACGAATAAAAAAAGGGCACACCTTTACTTTTGACTACAACTGTGGCTACAACAGGGTGTTTAAAGAGGAGAAGCCCAGCAATCTGTGTGTAGGTTGAACCGAGGAGAGTTGGTGACACTGGCTCAGAGCCTTTTGAGAAGCAAATGCTTTGGTGCATCCCTGGTCCCCTCCCACCTGGGCTGCAAGATGTGTGAGGGTGGTGGCAGCAACCACCACCAGAGAGTAAGAAAGTAAGAACCCCTGTCAACACTGCAGGGTTGTTGTGTTGGAGTCAGACAATGAAAGGGGTAAGGGAGACTCTCCCTTGTGAATACTCCTCCTTCATCACAAGGGATGGCTAACCTGTGGCTAAATGTTGCTGGACTCCCAGCTCCTGTATCGTCTCTCGCCATTGGCTATGCTGGCTGATGGTGTCCAGTAACATCTGGGGAGCACAGGTGAGGTACCTCTGTCCGAGGTGAAACTGATTTCCACTTTAAAGAGGCTCCTAGCTGCAGCACAAACAAATCAGAGATTAACAAGCAGGTTCAAAGAGCACCAGTGAACCATCAACCTGATATCCCCCACTTTAAATGTAATACAACTATAAAGACAGAAGCAGAACCCATAGATGAGATAATCTTCAGAGAGGTATGTGTGTTACTCCATTGCAGTAAAAAACAACCATGAGTTTTGTGGCACCATAAAGACAAAAAAGAAATTATTTATAGCATAGACATTCAAGGACTAGAGTTTCCCCTCATCAGATGCAAGCTATATAGTTTTGCACAAACTTAAGAAAATCGTAATCCAGTTTGCCAGGGACCAGAGGCAAATATTTCCAGAGTCACAGATGTGGGACACAGATGGTATTGCTTTACTCACAAGCAATTATATCAGAGACACAAGATGAGCTGGCTGTAGGCTGGCTGATCTAATAAAATCAAAGGCATTTCTACCTATCAAAAACACATTGGTGCTAAACGTTACTATTTTAAAGTACTCAATATTATTTGCAAAAAGGCAGGTGAAAAACTGTCTTCACTCATGAGTAACAACCCATTCTCTTTTGATAACCAGTTTATCTCTGAAAAATATGGGATGGGGGCTACCTTCAAGCTATTTTGTGAGGTCCCCATAGTGTCTTGCACTATTTTAAGTTGCATGTGGCTTTTTCAAAGTTACAAAATAGCAGGGAAAGGGGAGGGGAACGCTTGGACAATCTGTAAGCAGCAAACCCCTCCTAAATCTCAGATCACATATGTTTGGAGAGAAATAAATAAGTAAATAATCATATATCCCCCCTCCATCACTCACAGAGTGATTTTTTATTTTATTCCATCAACATCCTGCACAATCTCTCTAAAATCATAATGGAACAGGAAGGCATTGCGCAACCTCCAAAACAATAAGAATCGGCCCAGGGATTCTGAAGGGCTTTTTCACAAGTGGGTCGACTTATGAGGCCTCCAGAACTGGTGCTTATCATAGCAAGTTGGACACCTGCCCTGTGAGCAGATTTATTTGCAAGAAAGCTACCAAGCCAGGGTTGAGCATGTGCAGAACATAAGAACATAGGAGGAGCCTGCAGGATCAGGCCAATGGCCCATCTAGTCCATCATCCTGTACTCAAAGTGACCAACCAGATGCCTGTGGGAAACCCTGAACCCCAAACCCTGCAACCTTCATGTGAGGCCCTTCTTCGCATACCTCTTCCCTGAGAGGTCTGGAGAGTGAAAACACAAGAGCAGGCCTTTTCTGTGGTGGCTCCCCACTTGTGGGATGCTTTCCCCAGAGAGTCTCACCAGGCACCTTTGTTACATATCTTTAGGTGGCAGGCAAAAACATTCCTCTTCTCCCAGGCCTTTGGCTAATTTAAACTGGGAGGTGGAGTATTAATTTGTTTGCCATTATGTCGCGCGTTTTTTGGTTTTGTTTTACTGTACACTGCCCTGTGATCCTCGGATGAAGGATGGGCTGTAAACTAACTAACTAACTAAATAAATAAATAAAGCAGGATAAATAAAGCACACCATTCCCTTCGGTTTCATGGGAGTGCAAAAAAATAAACTGATGAGTAAAGAAATAAACTTTCATTTCTTTAATAAAAATATGCATGTTTCAAGTTCTTATGGCTGTGAAGACATTAGCCCTATTCAGACTGTCACATGGGTGAGGATGTGTGGTGCTAGCACACTAGCACAATGAAAAGGGCTGTGTTTGAATTTGTGAGGCCACTTCCGCTTGAGACGCGGCGGAAGATGGCTGAACATTCCATCTCTCTGACTATCTAATTAGAGGCTTTTATGGGAGTAAGCAGCCTCCCAAATTCTTCCCGGAGAAGGGAAGGTGCAGTCTCATCCGTAGATGTCCACTCAACCCAGTCCCAAATTCGGAAGGGAGGAGGGGCTGGGGGGCACTGGATGGAAAGCCGCTCTCCTGGACGCCATCCCCGCAGCGCATCAAGTTCCACTACTTAAGATGAATAATTAGATTTAAGTTTCGGACATGCTTCAGACGAGGAGGGAGGATTTAATCTGCTAAACAGCCCAGCCACTGAGGAAAGACAATCGAGGAAAGATTACCGGAACATCAGAGACAGAGTAGTATGTGAATGGAACCGATGCGGGGGGGGGGGGAGAGACTTTATTACCGTGCCTTACCATCTACCTAACAAAACCCCCCTAGAAGAACTGTTTTAATATCCATAGCAAGTGAGAATAGAAAGTTGGAACCATCTGTTGATATAATATGGTTTAAAAAATATAAACTGTGTGGAAATGAAAATACAATATAATTAAGACTTTGATTCGCGGCTTGCTTGGAATAGGATTAAAGGTTCCTCTATTTTTTCTAACAACAGACAGATACAGATCTCTCTTAATTGCTGGACTTGGGATAAAAATTCCTAAATGGATTCCCAGAAATTGTATCTTATCAACAGTGACGCAGCTGAAATTGGAAATCCGCCATGTTGGAAACCAACTGAGTGGCAGAAATGAAAGTTATATGAGGGGGGACCCTTAATGTGCTTTAATATTTTTACCTCCAGTCTAATGTGGTAAATCCCCCGCCCCCAAAAAACCCAACTATATTGATGCAACAGGTTTGGAAAATTATTGAGCGGACGCCTAGATTCATTGGTGCGAAGATGGCGTTAGATGGCAGTAGCATCTGCTTGTTGTGAAAAGACTCTTGGAACGATTTGGCAGAACACCAGCGTGTGATGAGATACTGTGAACTAACTGGGGAACCAAAGATATAAAATCCACACAGAAGCATGTTATTGTTTGTCTTAACTCGCTGGTGGGAAAAACTCAGAGGCTATGAATGAAGAAGGATGACAATAGCAAAAGAGAAAGAGAAATAAGAATTATTGGAAGAAATGAAGTGCAGTATGATTACTGTCACAGTCTGGTCGGCGGGAGGTAGCAGGCCCGCCTGAGGACGCCAGGACCAGGGGCAAGATGGTGGTGTGGAAGCAGGAATGGGGTCCAGATGGTGCAGGGCTGAGGGTCTAGCAGCAGGCAGTCACAGGGTCAAGGAACCGAAGGTTGGGAAGCAGGGCGTCACGGAGGCAAGGGCCCGAGGGTCAAGGAGCAAGACGGAGGCGAAGGTCTGGGAGTCGAGGAGCAAGGCGTCGGCAAGGTGAAGGTCCAAGGGTCGAGGAGCAAGGCAAAGGAACAAGGAACAGGAGGCCAGATGCAACAAGGCAGGGATCACGTTGCTGTGGCAAAGAGCTGAAGGGAAATGCTGAGCTTTTATCCCTCCCAGCTCTTGCCACCAGGTGCAGTGAGTTATCAAGTGGCCTCACCCGAGTGGCCACTCCTAGCTTCTCCAGCACAAGCTGAGGCAGGCCCCAGTCCTGCAGAGCACTACAGGCCCCAGAGCCTGACTCCTGCCCATACTCCTGACAGGCTGCAGGTTAATGGGGCAATCATACGTCCGACAGGGGGGCAAAGTCTCGGCCCCTTTCTTCTCAAACACGTCCACCAAGTCCCGGTAGGGCTCCAGGATTAACTGGACATCCGGACATCCTGGTCCGTCAGGGGCAGTCCCCTGTAAGGTGAAAGAACTAAGGGCCGGCTGGTGAGGTGTCCCTGGCACTGGTGGCAATGGAGGTAGCACTGGGGGTTGAGCACAGACGTCTCGGCAGAAGGATGACGAAAAAGACAGCGTCCGCTGCGCCCATGAAATGGCGGGGTCATGCCGGATCAACCAGGGACTACCCAGGACCACCGTGAAATGAGGCGTCTGGACCAGGTCAAAGACTAATAGTTCCTGATGTCGGGACGCCACTAACATGGCCAGCCCTGCACATTACATGGGAGAGTACTTAACATGCATAGAGTTGTTAACGCAGCAATTTTTTTTGCTTCCTCTTGAGCTGAAAAACACCAAATGCAAACATAGGCATAATTTTAGGAAGGCAGGGAGCGAGCATCCTCATATCTCAGACCCCATGTGCTTCTTTCTCCAGAGCACTTGTATCCATTGGGTCAATGCACCATGTGAATATTATTGTAATAAATCATTGAGTGGGCCAGATTTAACTGCTAAAAGGCTCAAAAAATTGCTTTCTACCCACCAAAACCCCCAATATGTTACCTTCTCGCTGAAATAATCCCTCTTAATATATAGGGTGGGTTATATTGGGATCACAATTTGGTCTGTATCCAAAACTCCTTGTACAGCCCTATTATAAATTACAAGCCAATAAAATATGCAGGCTAACCATGGACAACTTGTTCATATTTTGCAAGCTTCAATATCCTGAAGACATCCCCTTCCCCTCCAACACATGGACAATTTGAGTATTAGCCTCTTATTTAGATTCTGAATTGCTCCCCTCTAGGGGATTCCTTTGACAGACAATAAAGAGAGAGAAGCTAAGGCAGCGTATTAACTGAAACTCTTATTTGCCTAAGGCTGATTTCAGTTTGTTGTTCCACTCAGTTTGTTTCAGGGAAACAGTTCTAACGTGTGAAATTGTTGTTTTGCGGAAGCTCCAGATTTTGACCTCAGAAAACATAAAGTACTGTCTGTCAATTTGTTTTGCTGCTTCTGGATTTGAAAATATAGCTCATGAATAGTAAAGAGACTCTGCGGGGACATCTCTCTCTCTCTCTCTCTCTCTCTCTCTCTCTCTCTCTCTCTCTCTCTCTCTCTCTCTCTCTGTGTGTGTGTGTGTGTGTGTGTGTGTGTGTGTGTGTGAGAGAGAGAGAGAGAGAGAGAGAGAGAGAGAGAATGAGAGAAAATGAAGAGCAAAAAAGAGTTGGGGGGATTAAAGCAGTTGTCCTAGGTTTCTTGATGCTTTGTTGGGTAAATGACATATTGACTTTGCTTGGGACATGTTTTCTGTAATATTTTACATTGCTGCACAAGTTATAACAGAAAAAATTGTTTTCCAGACGGATTCCATTTTCTCTCCCTATGAATGTAATGCTGCTTTCTTTGCAAAAATCAGTATCCAACAACGAAGGATTCTTTCAATACATTCAGGGGCAATCTGCTACTTTGGGCCCTCACTTACCCTTCTGTGTTTTCAGCCTAACATCTCTTTATCATTGGTGTTGCCAGATTGCTTATTTGGAATCACTGCCTCAAAACCTCAACACTCTCCAGCCTTCTTCACATGTTGGAAATCCAGGAAAGTAAACATGTGAGTGGCAAGAACTGGGCAGTGGGGACAAGTGTGCCATCTCCACAGGCACCCTCCACCGCCATTTTTAATCACCTTCCAACTTGCAAAAGGTGACTGCTGTGCCTCCCTGGGCATTTTGGAACCTCTCCATAGATACATAATGCACCTTTGGCAGCTGGTTGACTTCCAACTTGCTGAGGGCAATGGACTGCAGCGGCAGAACTATGGTGCTCATTTGTCACAGAGAGATGCCAAGGAGTTGTGGGAGGCACCAACTGGGGAACCCCCAAAGGAACCCCCTGGGGAAGGAGGCTCAGAGCCAGGAGACTGATGGTGGGACGACAATGTGTTGTCAGAGGGAGTAGAAGGAGTAGACTGGGAGGAGGAGGTGTAAGAGGCAACAGGGTTGAGTGAGGGGTTGAGTAAGCAGGAACCTGGGCAGACAGCAGTCTGACAGAGTTCACACATTTAACATTTTCTGGTCAAGCATGAACCAGTAACTTCCTAGTTTGCATTCCTAGGCATTATATTGGAGCACCTCTTCAGGGTAAAACTCCTTAAGTGTGATCAGAGATCTGAACCCAGGACTTTTTGCAATCTACAAGACATCATTGGGCCAGCAAGTCAGAAAATAAACTTAGGTTTTCATTCCTGTGCTTACTTGGGAGTAAGTCTAGTTGAGCACCACGAGACGTATTTTTGAATAGACACGCATAGGATTGTGAATCTGTGAGGAGTACTTCTGTGAATAGCCTCTTGACAAAGGGGGAGGCCAGGGGGGTTGAGGGGAGAAGGGACATGTGCTGCGTGCTTGCTTAAATTCCTCCCACTACTTTGGTGAAGAATGGAAAGAAAGAAAAAAGCTTGTGCTTTGAAGACTTTTTTTGTGGATTTTCATACTCTTTTGCTCCCTAATCACACTTCTAATTTATTTTGTAAATTTTCTAGTTATGCAGAGAATATTTCACAAGGCAAAACCCCAGAAACTTTCTAATTAAAGCAGCTTTGCACGACAGAGTTCAATCTTTTTCAAGTGCGATTGCTGTTTTCATTGCCCTCACTTTGATCAACTTGACAACATGATGCGAATTTGGGGGGTAAAATCAATGTTTCTCTTGAAATAAAGAAAAACATTGTATTATTCTGTGCCTTAAAAAAACACAGAGAAAATTCCAACTGCCTCTATCTATGAGGCTGGGTGGGTGTTAAACTTGAATTTATTCAATAGCAACCAACTCCCCCCCCCCAAAAGGTTTTAAAAGAACATAATTCCTCTAAGCTTTAATTACTGCACATCTACAGTAGTTAATTAGATCCCAATCATCATTTGATATTGCTGGAATTTTCCTGCCCCCAATTTCAGCACCCACTTTGTGGAACTCCCTCCCTACAGAAGTACGTCATACAAAGATAAAATAAAGAAAATGGTCAGAATACTAAGGCAAAACATTTTCAAGGAAGGAAAATTTTCTGTCTCCTCCTGCCACCAACTGCCCCCTAAAAGCTCCTGTGTTCAGGAGGGCCCTCTGATTCTTCAGTGTGAGATGGGATGGGGGACTCTGCCAGAAAAGGGGGCAATTTCTGAATGGAAGTGGGGCGGGAGTTCCAGAGAGGCATAGAGTGAAAGTGTGTTTTTCAGCCCCTGCCCTATGCATGGAAGGGATCCATGGACTGGTATCTTTCTGATCCAGCCTCAAGGATACTGGGCAAGAGTCCATGCAATCCTATGCACATTTACAAAGAAGTAGGTTCCACTCAAATGGGTCTTACTCTCTAGGTAATAGTGTATTTTGGATTATAACATAGGTATTGATTCTTTCTAGACATCTGTAGACCCTAAGAATTATGATAAGATTGTATCTAGTTACTGCAATCCTGAAATGACTTATTCAACAGGAGTTCTGCTGAAAGGCAATATATCAAAGGTGTTTAACATTTTGCCATCCTACCCATATTACGCCTGCTGTTAAAAAGCCCCGAGATTAAATGAATGGGCTCATAATAGAAGGAAGTGTGGCACAGTCAAGCCTTTATCTTTGAAGATACTTCCTTAAATATTTCTTAAAACACCATTTAACACACTGTTATCAATCTTAAATATTGCTAATAGCATTTTTGCCTTTTCCGATTAAAAAAAAGTAAATTATGGAAGCTTTTGAATCATCCACTCAGCATGCTCAATTATTTTGTAAATAAAAATTTCATTTTAGCATGCAGACATTAAAGCTAGAATTTAATCTCAGATGGATATGCAACTTGATCACGGCTCAGAAGAAAAAATAAATGCTATTGCACATGTTTGATATTAATCTATTTTCCAGCATGTTGCTAGAGTTTATCTAGTCAAAAAAGCCAGTTTGTCAGATTGCTAAATGACATTGTCCAGTGGGTTGTAAGAGCTCCAATTCTGTGTTGAATAAAAATTTAACTCTTAAAGCTCGGAGGAGTTTTTTATTTTATTTTACTGCTTAACAGCTCAAATGTTTACTGCTTAACAGCTGGCATAATTCACGCCAGTTTCTATTGCCTAAGGCCTGTAAGAAAATGATGCAACCAGACTAACATCTACCTATATAGATAATGAATACAAAAGAGCAGAATTCAGCAAACTTTTTCAGCAGGGGGCCAGTCCATTGTCCCTCAGACCTTGTGGGGGGCCAGACTATATTTTGGGGAGAAAATATGAACGAATTCCTATGCCCCACAAATAACCTAGAGATGCATTTTAAATAAAAGGACACATTCTGCTCATGTAAAAACATGCTGATTCCTGGACCGTCTACGGGCCAGATTTAGAAGGCGATTGGACCGTATCTGGCCCCCAGGCCTTAGTTTGGGGACCCCTGCAAAAGAGCTTTCGCCATGTGGCATCCTACAATACTTTGCATGCAGCCATTTGGTAAGCTAGTTGTATCTTCCTTCCAATTGATGAGGGGAATCTTACCATCCTGCCACACATAATCATCAACCCTAGCCTCCCTTTGCACACATTGTTAGCAGTACCAGAGACAATTCTGCATGCAGCTTGTAACGTGACCATGTGGGCAAGGGCCTTTCTCATCCAACCAAAAGCAGCCCTCCTAGCGACTACATGGGGAAAACACACCCTATTCACCTTACCCACAAAGCCTCATTTATTCACACATGTAGCTTTGCAACATGGGATGCTAGCATGTAGAAGGAACATCCATGAAGGCAGCCTGAAGATTCTCCCCATCGCTTTCCAGGATGGTGCCAAAAACACATGCAGACAACCAACAGTTGTCTAAAGATGTGTGCTCAGAAATCCTATTAGGTTCAGTGGGGCTTACTCCCCACTAAATGCACAGAGGATGGCAGCCAAAGCTACTATGAGGTTGGAAAAATGCCCCCCAGCTACCTTGGTTCATTTGTTTGAAAAACCCAAGTGGCATAGCGGACTTTTGTGAGGTAAATGATGAGGCAGATAGAAGTCTGTAGGGGAGTGTCCATTATTTTTAAGTGGCATACTACACTTGAAGCTCCTTATCCATTTTTAATTTGATTAAAGAATTGATTCTAAGTTTTGTCTTGAAATGAAAAAAAGAAAAAGAAGATGCTTGGCTTGCAAGAAAATGGAGCTAGCATCTAGAATCATAGCATGACAATGTAGCTCTTGTCCTCAGATCCTTAACCTTTCTGTAACGGCTCTACGGGGTCATCTTCTAATAATAGTGGAATCTTTTAAGTACTTCAAGTACTAATCGAACTTTAGCTCTTAGAGTCAAGGTCCACAGAGGCATGGTGTGTTATAAAACAAATGTCAGGTTCTAAAAGATATTTTTTAATGGAAGGAAGTTATGTTTCAGCTAATTCACAAAATACGACAAGGAAACCACTGCTTGGTGCAATCAAAGCTCAAATTTGAAATTGCTGGGAAGGGGAACAACAGGAATTACAGGCTCTGCAAAGTAGACTGGTTGAATTTTGAAGAGTATCCAAGACACATTTGGTCTTGCAACTGGGTGGTTTATCCTTAGCTCTTCTAAGGCTTCATTCTCACATATATGGGACCCATATATGGAACCCATAGTTTTACCCACCACCACTGATAGGCCAAGTGAACGAGACATTTCTACCCAGTTGTTGCCTTCTCCTGTCTACAGTGGTAAGGACTCCAGGCAGCAGGCCTGCACAACTTATGATCCACCAAAGCTGAACCCACTGAGGCCCAAGAAACCTCCCTTTACTGTCTGCCTGTTGGTGATCACAACATTTTGCATTCAGCTCAGCAGGTCACAAGCTGCATCAGAATACGCTATACGAGGACAGCACTGGAATGGTAGATGACAACTTACTCCTCAGCCAATGCTGTTTCCCCATATGCTTCTTCTATACAGTCCCATTTGATTTATGCATAAAGACATTACTGATGGGTAACCGAGGTTGATCCTGGAGTGTGCACACTATGTTGCCATGTATGATTTGGCCCTAAAATATAATGAGCTAAAATGATGACATAGTCCAATTGTTGGCAGATAGTAGCAGGATTTAAGGTATGGTTATATTTTCCATTTGATATTATTATTATTATTATTATTATTATTATTATTATTATTATTATTATTAAACAAGGTATTCCTATTTATTTAGTTCACCTGATTGTTGGTGGCAGTCATAAATGCACTTACGTGGAATCTAATGTGGGATCTTGCTTCCATTTTGACGTGTTTCAAAGCCTTGCTCCTGCTGCTGAGCAGTCCCATCCTCTTCTCCAATCTAATTTCTCTCATCTGAAGATGCTACTCTTCTTATAAATTGGTCTCCAAGCGGAACTGAACACATTTGTGTGTAATATGAGGTCAGTTTCTCCCATCAATATTCCTGATTATGAAAACCCAGGTGCAAGTATTTTGCTCCGTGGATTGCACCAAGACTTGGCTACTTTTAGTGTTTTGTTTTCCAACATGGTTGTTCTGTTTACGTAAAATACCCAAAGGAAAACAAGATAGGTGGGTTTGGAAGGCCAGATATGTTGCTGAATCTAATCATAAGACTTAGCTGTAAAACAGTTCTTTTCATCTTGAAAGTGCTCTACAAGCATGAGTTAATTAATATATGTATGCAGATGACATGTAGGTGTGATGCCCCTTTGAAAATTACTTTTTCTTCACAAGGTTTGATCATCATGAAAAGAAATTATTATGCACGCATCTGAAATCATTTCCCTTACAGCTGTTGCTTGACTACTATCATTGAGAGCCAGGTACTTATAAAGCTCCCGACATTGCAATATCAATTTATACAAGCACAGGAAGATATTCATCTGCCCACTCATGCTGTTTGTAGATGTATTGTAAATTTTCGTTTTGATCAAGTGGAATTTAACACAATGGGTTATTTTAATGAGAATATTTATCCTTTTATTTTTAACGGCACCAGCCCTCTGAGGCAGGCCTGAACACACAGGGAGAACCTAATTTCTATGTCACTCAACCATTTCATTTTGTAGGAAAATTATTTCTTGACGCAAAGAAGCAGAACGGGCAAATGAGTTCAAACAGATAAAATGAAAGCCAAACCAGAGCTTTGCTCATCCTTTACAATTTAACTGAACATAAGAAGAGGTTCTAAAATGTTCACTAAACTTGATGTACACTGGTGTCACAAACACACACACACACACACACACACACACACACACACACAATAATTGGGAAATTGCACACCATTTCATAAGGCAGCAAGATCGCTTGGTTCTTTTAGAAAGGTTCTCAAGGTTGAAAAGCTCTTTTCATCCTCATAAGATGTACAGTAGGTGTTCAAGGTTGTCCTCTGTCCTGGCATCTTTTCCCTGGCACGCTGCAAGTGCACCTCGATTCACAGACTCCAGAGCCCAGTTCTCACCAGGGTATTTGAGAGGAGCTGGAGCAGCCACAACAGCTCCAAGTCAGTGCAGCAAGAGGAGAATCTGGCTCCTCACCAGAGAAAGGGGCAGCTGCTCCCATCAGTCACAGACTCATCACTCTTCGTTGCATGGAAACTGGTATTTGAACAGGGACACTTTCCAAGGCTGAAAAGGCTACTGGGGCATCAGCAAAGCACACACTGCCCTAGCAATTGGCATTTATCACCTATCATATTTGGATTCTGCCCTTCCTCTGAGTAGCTTGGGCATCCATGGGGTAGGCTCCCGGCCCAGCCCCCATTTTTATCTTCACAATAATCCTGTAAGGTAGGTTAAGTGGATAAACAATAACCATCCTCAGTGAGTTCCATACCTGAATGGGGATTTTAACCTGGGTTCTCCCCATAGTCCAACTACCTTCCTGGCACATAGAATCATAGAGTTGGAAGAGACCACAAGGGCCATCCAGTCCAACCCCCTGCCAAGCAGGAAACACCATCAAAGCATTCTTGACATATGGCTGTCAAGCCTCTGCTTAAAGACCTCCAAAGAAGGAGACTCCACCGCACTCCTTGGCAGCAAATTCCACTGCCGAACAGCTCTTACTGTCAAGAAGTTCTTGCTAATGTTTAGGTGGAATCTTCTTTCTTGTAGTTTCTTCAGTATATCATACCATCCAATGATACACCTTACCACAGATAATGCATAAGAATAGACTTTTGCATCTCCTTTTATAACCTGCTTTCTGTTGCCTTTCCCTCCACCGCTGATAAAATTTAGACTGTAGGGTTCTTGGGCCAGGAAACAGTCTTTTGCTATTCTGGAAAATGCCATGTGCATTGACTGTATCGTACAAAATAACAATCGTAATAATAATCCAAATCTATGCCTTGAATTAAGGAATAACAACATAACAGCAACAGCAGAGCATGGTGGGGTCAGTTTCTTGGTAAGACTCGGTGCTTTTTTTCTCGAAGGATGCAGGGGTACGCATATGCCTAAACGTTTTGTGAATCTTTGTACTTTTGTCCATTTACTGTATCTATTTCCCCTGATTTGAACTTTAAAATGGTGGTTTTCTTAAGGCAAAATGAGAGTACCTCTAAACATGTTTTTTTGGAAAGGAAAAAAAGCACTGGTAAGACTTAACAATGAACTAATTGATCTGCATGGAATGAAAATGGGAGGTGGAAACCTGATACCTCTCTGCCCTTCCAGTAGAGATTCAGGATAAACCAACCAGATCAAGGCATCACACTGTTTCTGCAGCATGGGATTCTAAACAGCAACAAAGAGACTTTTAAAGAAGACATTAGTGGGACTTATTATACGGAGCACTACTGACAATGGTGGCAAAACCGCAGAACTGCAAATGTAGACAAGCTTGTCATTGTTTTGGTTCTTCTTCAAAAACAAAGCTGCTCTGTAATGTATTTAAAAATAGCCTTTGCAGAGGTGAGCGACTGCATGGCTCTGAATAAATGTAGGTTACAAACGGGAAGCTGATAAACACCTTGAGAAATTCTTTTAGAAATAGTCAGAAACCTGAATCCAGAGGCAGAAGTGTCTAATAATCTATCCAAGGACACTAGGTAGAACTAAACAGAGCTGGCATTTTCTACTTATGACTTGTTCTAAGTATTCTGACTGTTATTAATTTACTGTCATGTCCCCAGCTGTGAGTAACAGCAGACTCAAACTCCAGGGAGAGTCAGGAATATCAATAAGACAGTGGTTCTCGCTAAGGAGAATCAGACCACACATTCCCAGGTAGATGATACCTGCAGTCAGGTATCCTGACTTGCTGAGTGAGCAACCCAAGCAGCAAATCCTCAGGACTCCCTGCCTAGAGACTAACCAGCACCTTTGGCACCAGGCCAGAGCATGGCCTGGCTGTTTCAACTCTGTCCACTCTCCACTTGGGATTCTGGTGAAGTTCTCTCAAAGCCTGGCTCAGAAATAAGCTTTGGGGGGTTCTTAAAAGTCAGCTTGAAAGGAGAGGCAGGTTGTTAACCACCTCCCCAGAACTCTTCCACGATTCAGATCAAAATCCAGGCTGGAGAAGGAGTCCCAACTTGCTTCTCAACAACCATGTCAACGCTCTCCACCAGCTCTCTACTGCCCAAACCACCACTTTCAGCTTAGTTACTGCGAGGTCAGCAATGGTGTCAGAGGCTGCCCTGTAGCCAGCCTTCCTTGCTATATGGGGCAGCCACATTTCTCGGTAGGGCACTGAAGGTACATACAGTGGTGCCTCGCTAGACGAATTTAATTCGTTCCACGGGTCTTTTCTTATAACGAAAAATTCATCTAGCGAATCCCATAGGAATGTATTGAAATTTTTTTTTGATTTTTTTTTTTTTTTTGCCCATAGGAATGCATTAATTGAATTTCAATAGATCATGGAAGTACCACGGGCAAACCTCCCTTCAAAAGGCGGAGATTACAAAACTAGCCATACTTCGATTCTTCCATACAAAGGGCGGCAAGTATGTACCAGCAGCTCTAAAAGTATTCAATGCAAAAACTGTCCCCCAAATCCTGTACGCAGCAAACGTCTGGCAGAATGGGGACCTGCCTAAGCTAGATGGCTTCCAAGCACAATTTATTCGATCCTTGCTTCAGGTGCCCAATTGTGTTCGAAATTCCATACTCCTGCTAGAAACGGGTGAATGCCCAATTTCAACAAAGGCATGGTGGGCTGCACTAAAACATTGGCTCAAGATTGCAGTATTTGAACTTGGGGAGGGACTGTATAAATACCTAAACAATGAGGAATACATCAGCCAATGGCAGAAAACCATGGCGAGAAAAGCCACTGCTTTAGGTCTGTCACCCACCCAACTCTATTGCCTGGGATATGAAGGTGCCCTAAAGACCTTAAAGCAAAGACTTTGGGATAATTCACACAGTGATCTACGACATCAATCACTTGCGATCTGCAGTCCATTGACAGTAGGAGTACAATATGGGCATGTCTTTAAGCCAGCAGCCTATATCCAAAACTTGACAGTGCCAAACTACCGAAGGCTGTTCACAAAAGCAAGACTGAATGTTTTCCCCTCTGCAGTGCTGGAGGGCAGGATGAGAGGAGTACCCTACCAGGAAAGACTGTGCTCGTGCACCCATGATGTAGATTCCATAAAACACATTGTGCTGCACTGTGGGAAGTTTGAGCAAGCTAGGGCTGAAGTGATTTCACCCCTGCTAGCCTTGCTCCCAGGAAAATCAGAGGATTTCTATATCAGGTTCCTATTGGAAGACCGGTCAAATGCCAGAACACTAGCAGTGGCAAAGTTTTTATCGGTGGTCACAAGAACTAATGTTTCCTATTCCAAATTTGAGTAAGATGTCTGAGTGGTTTGAGGGCGGGGTGTCCCAGCTGTGTATCGCTTGGTAACGAATTGATGGGTCTATGGACCGTAATAAAGATTGTTGTTGTTGAATTTCAATGCATTCCTATGGGAAACTGCGATTCACTAGACAAATTTTTCGTAAAACGTATTTGTCTAGCGAGGCAACCTCCGCTCAAAAAATCCTTTCGTTAAGCAGAAATTTCGTTAATCAGGGCATTCATTAAGCGAGGCACCACTGTAGTGCCATCCACAATCCTCTTTCACCTGTGGTCTGACTCTCAATGAATTGATCTTAGCACTTAGCACTTAGCACTTAGATAGCTGGTCTCTGTGTATGATGTCATATGATGTCAAGTGACTGATAGGTAGATGTGGCCAAATTCAGAGGCTTGGCAGGTCTAAGGTTCACGATCTGGCAGTTCCCCACCACTGATATTATAGACAAAATGGAGACCTGAGAAACAAGTTGATCATGTGAGGACAACATGTAGGTGGGATGCTGTTGCCTTGTAACAAAGACCATGGTAAACTAAAAAGGTTTTGATTGAGTATATAAATGATAAGGAAATCTGTTTTGAGAAGGTATTCCAGTAAAGAAGAATGATCTGATAGAAAGGAGCCGTCCTCTTGCCCCATCCTTCTGGTTCATGTATTCCTACACTAGTACAGCAGGATGTGAAATAGTCCTGGGGAAGTGGAGCTCATCTCACACTGTTTGCAGTAACATAAAGAGGCTAAGAAATAGAATTGCCTTGGTGGAGTAAAGGAATGATCTATGTAGTCCAGTATCTTGTTTCTACGACCAACCCGCCTAATGCTTCTTGAAGCATAGAAGCAGAATGCAAAATGATGGCTTTCCCTTCTGTTGTTCCCTAGCATCTGGTGTGATTAAAGTATACTGCCTACGGAGATGCAGACACTATAATGTTATCATGTTTTTAGAAACATTACAGAGATATATTCTCTATCCATTTGTGTAGTCCTTAAAAATAATAATAATAATAATAATGGCAATCCAAAATAATTACACCTTGTAGAAAGAAAAAGCTCCTTTTGCCTCTCCCAAGACTTCTGCCAAACTAAGCAGCCCAAGTGGCTAATTCAATGGGGCATTTTCTCTGTTTGTTCTCATGCCATATTCTGTAGCTATCATGTGCCATAATGAGATCCTCATTCCCACTCTTGTTTGCCACGGAAAATGAAATGCTTCGTCCAGTGTGCAGACTCCCTAGAAGCTGATCATGACAAAATGTGAACATTTCATAACATGTACTTATAAGAGCCCATTCACTGGGCAATAGAAGCCATTATGGGGAGGTAGGATATGTCAGCTTTAAAGTATTATGAAAGGCTTCAGTGTTTGAATTCTCTCCAAATTACCATTATCTATTGTGTGTCAGAATCTATTTTGGTGGCTTTGAGCATCTCAAAGTGTTATTCATTATTTTAGAAAGTGTACTTTGTTTGTTGGTGTGTGTTTTAAACAAAAAAACACTCCTAAATTGTATCTTATTTAACAGGCATCCTGCAGCCTTTGCATAATAGTTTGGGATTTTGCTTTTCATTATTGTGATATTCATAAAGGCTACTTATCCCAGCCATCAGTAAAAGAGTTAAAAATCGTAAAGGTGTTTAAAAGAAAGTAGAATATGTATCGATGCTCCTTGGCAAAATGAATATCCAGGCACCGTAAAAAAAAGACAGGGAAAACATAGTTCTAACAACCAGGTTACCTGATATTTGTGTAGCCTGCTAACTTTAAATAAAAAAACTAAAATCATCTGCATTTTGACAATCTATATTATATGTCCAGAATCCCACAATCATTATCAATTATGCAAATTCAAACTATTTGCATCACTATTTTTATTTTACATATTTTTTATTCTAGATTTGATAGTAATAGAACAGGCTAGGAGCCATGCAGGACATTTAGACCCTACATTTCATCTGCTGGAAATCTTTTGCAGTCCAAAGAGCTAGAAACACGTTGCTTCCTCTAAAATGAAAGTGAAATGCACATTACTAATGGGCAATGGCCTCTAGGTTAAACACCTCTAAAAGGGGAATAGACACAGAAGATTGAGGCTATAATAGCTGCTAGTCCTGGTGGCTATGTGGAGCCAACATAATCATAGGTAGCTAGCCTTGCTTTGAATACCAGGCTCTAGAACATTGGGAGAGGGAAAGAAGATGCTAGACGAGATGGAAATTTGGTCTGATGCGGCAGGGCTTTTATTATCCTCTTATAGTTAACACCACATTTTGTACTTTGTTCTTTGGATTAGACCAAAGGCCAACCTCATCCACCAGTCTGTTCTCACAGTGGCCAGCCAGATGCCTGTGCGAAGCCCACAAACGGGACATGAGTGAAACCGCGCTCTCTGCTTATGATACTAAGTATTAAGAAGCATCCTGCTTTTTGGAAAGAAGAAGAAGTCCCAGCAAAAGAGGAATGGATACCCAAACTTATGGGAAATGCAGAAATGGCGAAACTTGCAGGAAAAATAAGAAATCAAGATAACAAGCTTTTTTATTATAAAAGAATGGAAATGGTTTACTGAATATTCACAAACAAACTGTAAACAGATAAGAACATTGGCAGGATTATTGTAATAACCTGCAGTTTTATAGGAGTATATATTTAAAGTAGATGAATAAATGAGCAAATGACCAGTAAGTTAATTTGGATATGCAGAAAATATTAAAAATAAATTTAAGGAACTGCAGAAAGAGGGGAAAGGATGTCAAGTTTTGAAATGTTAAAATGATTGTAAAATTATTGAAACGTATAAAACTGAAAATCATTATATATATAATATATGCATTCTGCTTTTGACAGTGGAAGTAATATACAGCCATCATGACTAGCAACTCTTGATAGATAGCTGGTGAAAGACTAGGAGAGTTTGAAATCCCAACAGAATGGCTCAATTGGTTAGAGTGTGGTGCTGGCAATGGCAAGGTTGCAGGTTCGATCCCCATAAGGGACAGCTGCCATATTCCTGCATTGCAGGGGGTTGGACTAGATGATCCTCAGGGTCCGTTCCAACTCTATGATTCTATGAGATTCTATGAGTTTTCTTCAATCATTTTTAATATATATTAAAAGGTAGTTGTCCCCCCGTTCAGATATACACACATAAATTACCCTTTTCATTTCTTATTTCTTTTTGCAGCACACCAGAACAAAACTACTCAGGGCATCAAGGGTTTTCAGTGTGACAGTTGAACAATGCCACATCACAGCACTACCTAACAATGCATGGCATCAAGTAGTATTGGTATCAATGTTAGGACATTCTGCTTGTGACTGATGGATTCCAAGTGCTGTAAGTTGCTTTTACCTTTTGGCAGGGAGAGATAAATAGGAAAGAGTGTGAAAATGGCTCCATACACCCCCAAGATACTTGCAAATTACCCCATACTCTAACAGTGCAATTCTATCAAGTCTAATGGAACCAAAGCCCTGCTGAGTTCAGTGGGACTTCCTCACAGGTAAGTGCGTACAGGATTGCAGCCTCAATCTGCTTCCTCCTCCCAACTCTGACTCGATAACCTTTGCTAAAAATATATACTCAGAGGGATGAATGACTCAGTTCTCACACAAAGAAAGAAAACATAAGAAAATCAAAGGTTTCTTCTAAATCTGCCCCACTAACGTTATATGAAGTATTGTAAGCATTCTTAAAAGGTGACTTAGGGAGCAATTCTATAGCAAGATCCACCAATATTACCAGGGTAGGAATCCAATGGGTCTCTGGCTGCACTAGGAACTTCCTTGTCCTGTTGGGATGTGCCAGTTTCATTCCCTCATCCTTGACTCAGCTGAACATAAAGCTGTGCAAACCCTGAAAAGGGGTCTTCGGGGGGGCAGGGTGGGGGCAGGACCAGAGAGGGAGGACATAGGCTGGATCCTAAGCCCATTCGGTTTGGCAGCCCAGTGTAATTTAAACCAGCAAAAAGGGTAGTGTGACTCAAACACTATTTTAAAGGTTTGTTTTCCTTCTGAAGGCTTAGACTGAAACAAAAAGCAGTAGTCCTATTCCTCAACAGAATTCAAATCAGGTGTACTTTACATTGGCTTAACTTGTGCTGGGCATGTTTCATATCTGCCTCTTGTGCTCCCTTAACCACAGTTTCAAATGTTCAGGAAAGCAACAACACAATTGCATTTCAACTGGATTAAAATCACCATAATTTTGAGTCAATGAAACAGAATACCCATTGTTAAGAACGTGGCTAACCAGATGACAAGCAGGATATGAACAGGATTACTGTCTCCCTCTCATGTTTCCTAGCTAATAATATGCAAGGGCATTTCAAATAACAGTGTGTCCATGTTGGAGTGGACAAAACGGAAGATTTAACACATTGCACAAGGAAATGACCCTTGTTAAAAGTTGTTGAAATGCATGCAAATATGACTGAATATTTGAGAGGGTACAAATTAACAGTTGGCCAGTGAATGTTTGTTAGGTTCAGCTCATATGTTTGCACTTCACCTAGATCTACAACTTGCAACTCCTCAAGCCAGATGTCATCCACCAGCCATGAATTGTGGTCTGGCAAGTGCTTGACAACCCCAGGGTTTTTCTAGTCTCAAGGAATAATAATAATAATAATAATAATAATAATAATAATAATAATAATAGATAATTAATAATAATAATTTTATTTATACCCCGCCCATCTGGCTGGGTTTCCCCAGCCACTCTGGGCGGCTTCCAACAGAAAAATAAAACACAGTAATCTATTAAACATTAATAGCCTCCCTGAACAGGGCTGCCTTCAGATGTCTTCTAAAAGTCTGGTAGTTGTTTTCCTCTTTGACATCTGTTGGGAGGGTGTTCCACAGGGCAGGCGCCACCACCGAGAAGGCCCTCTGCCTAGTTCCCTGCAACTTGGCTTCTCGCAACAAGGGAACCGCCAGAAGGCCCTCGGTGCTGGACCTCAGTGTCTGGGCAGAATGATGGAGGTGGAGACGCTCCTTCAGGTATACTGGACTGAGGCCATTTAGGGAAGCAAAACTCCCAGTGGGTTATAAGAATAAGAATTTATTTATGCCCCACCCACCTGGTTGCTCCAGCTCCTTCATGGTTGATGGCTGTGTTTCGCTTTGTAGGCCACAAATTGTGGAGGTCTTGCGTTCTGCATGTGCCACAGGACAACTCTATAGCTCACCTAGGTATGATTTCAACAAATTACTATGTCTTGTAGGTCATGCTATGCAGGTGGGTTATGAGCAAATACACATGTACGCCTGGTACTGTTATTTGTCTGTGTGTGCATACCCTCAGGCTCACATTGGATGAAAGCTGCAAATAAAGTGAAAGCCACATTCAATATTAAGGGCCATGTTCTGTGCCATGTTTCTAAAAATGCACATTTATCTTGCTGCTTATATTACCAGAGATGATGGCATTATAAGGTTGATTTCTATTCTGAGCTCTCAAAATTGCTGATAAATTGCCAGGTTACTTATTACCTGTCATTTCCCTTTTCATCAAAGTGCTATGCCCAGTTCAGAACTTGACAGATAAGAGATCATGCTGACATCTTGCATATATGCACTGTCCTATTTTATTATTTCAGCTGCCAACCAAGGCAATTCTGCATTGGCTTGAGAAATGCAACACATCTGTGTTCTTTTATTTTAGCGCTTTAGCCAAACATAGCAAACTTCACACCAATCAAATGAAACTTGTAATTCAAACAACCCACATTTGAATGAAATTTCCTGAATGATTGAAAGATTAACATGGACACTGAAAAAAACAACTACAACAACAACGAAGAAGAACAAACAAAACTGCATTGGCTGGTATTATTGCATGAGTAGAACATAAAGCAATAACAAAATAAATGTATCAGTGAGCATATATTCCTCATCTGCACTAAAAGCAAACTCTTCAAGCGAGAAACCCATCTGGAAAAAAGGGAGAAGCAATAGCAGGCTCAGGAAAACCCTGGTCTTTGCAGAAGTGGAAAAAGTTAAGGGGGAATGGGGAAGCAGCTCACGGAAAACTGAGCATGCTCAGTGGCCACAGAATGCTGGCAGACTGACAGGGTGGTTGTGATGCTGGAAGAAAACCAAAGGGAGAAAGAGGAATGTAATGGAGCCTCCTGTAAAAGTGAATTAGAGTAATCTCATACAACAAAAATAGATCGAACGTAAGTGTCATTCCACAGTGTCCCATGTGAAGCTAGTGCACAGGAGCCAGGTTCAACAGACTGCACATTTTTTATTTATATGTGTGCATGTACATGTACTGCACACTAGACTACTTCCACACATCCCTTTCAGATAATGGACTCCTAGAAAGCTGAAACTTATTACCTTAAATGACAGCTATACACATAACTTACCAGTGCTTGCTTGTGTGTAAAGACATGTTAGGGCATCTCTTCTCCAAGAAACACCCAGCGTAGCTGTCCGGAAGGCTGACCACATAGTGCTGAAGAGCTCTGGGGGAATTGTTCCTCCCTTAAACAATACAGCTTATTATTTTTAAAAAAAGTTAAGTGAAACTTTTAACTTTGAAAATCTCTGCAGGCAGTCTCAGTGACAGCCACACATCTTGTGAAGCCCAGGAACTTAGAGGAAAATGGAGACATAGAAATATTATTATTATTATTATTAATCGGCTTATCTCTTTCTATGGAATGCAAACATGAAGTTAACAAGACTTCCTGACTAATAGCATAATATTTACCGTGTCTGCTTACTTCTATTTTATTGAATGGGGCTTACTCCCAGGTAAGTGAGGTTAGGATTGGAAGCAAGCCAGTAAAATGAAATAATTTCCATTAAGTTTTGTGTGAACAGTCTATGGAAGAGAAAACTAGCCCACTCCATCGACAAAGAGATTTATGTCTTTAAAAAATATGCACACACAAAAATATCTCTTTGATATGTTTAAGCAGGAGGATGTCTTAGATGTGAGCAGGCTTTAAGAGAGACTAATCAGCTGCATTTCAGATTATTCGTACTGCTTTATAAAGCTTTCTTCAAAACACTTGGGACAAAAGCAAAGCATCATGTAGGTGTGTGAACACTGACTCCATTTTATAATGGCAATTTTTACTTTGAAGTATATAATTCCCACATCTTCCATGGAATGAGGGACACTACATACATGGGCAGGAAGAGAGGCGCTCCCCTGAATTGATCACAGCTGACTCTGATCCTTCTCTGATTCACTGTCTGCTGCTCACTTGACAACTGGCTGAAAAATGTATAATCTAACATCGTTTAAAAGTACTGTGTTTGAGGTCATACAAGGGTATAGGAAAGTTCTGGTTAAGCCTTGTTATTAGCAGTCATGGTATAAGAGGCAAGGTCCTCTCATAGATTAGTGACTGGCTAAAGAACAAGAAAGGGACCCAGGTGGTGCTGTGGGTTAAACCACAGAGCCTAGGGCTTGCCGATCAGAAGGTCGGCGGTTCGAATCCCTGCAACGGGGTGAGCTCCTGTTGCTCGGTCCCAGCTCCTGCCCACCTAGCAGTTCGAAAGCACATCAAAGTGCAAGTAGATAAATAGGGACCGCTCCGGCGGGAAGGTAAACGGCGTTTCCGTGCACTGCTCTGGTTCGCCAGAAGCAGCTTTGTCATGCTGGCCACATGACCCGGAAGCTGTCTGCGGACAAACGCTGGCTCCCTCGGCCTATAGAGTGAGATGAACGCCGCAACCCGAGTCGGACATGACTGGACCTGATGGTCAGGGGCCCCTTTACCTTCAAAGAACAAGAAGCAGAGAGTTGGAATAAACATAGTCTCCCAATGCAGAGGTGTAAGAAATGGGGTCACCTGTGCATTTTAACTTGTTTGTAAATGACCTGGAGTTAGGGGTGAGCAGCAAAGTGGCCATGTTTGCTGCTGAGATCATGCTGTGGATGACACCATGTGGAATGTCTTGAAAAGATCTGGCTCAACCAAAAGAGGGCTTGTAGGCTACTTCATTGCATGGCTTCACAAGACACAATGAAAAGCCAGTAGCTGGGTCTCGGGGAGCTCTCTGCACGGGGCATGACAAGACCAACTATTAACCCATGGTGTGTGTTGTGTATTAAAGTAATAGCATAGCCAAGTATGTATTGTAATATAGAGTTTATTGTATTGTATTACAGAGTTTATTTGAATGTATAAGTTCCAGCGGGAATGTCTATCATTTGCTAGTTCAGAGTGCAGGATTTGGATCCGCTGCTGGATTGGTTTACGCTGGAGGGAATCCTTGCCATTGGTTCCCGCCAAAATGTATCTTTTTCCCTGCTAGTTCTCTGTTACTATATAAGCCCCAGTTTTCCCCATTCCCTGGGTTCTGGCTCTTCCTTGTTCTTTGAAGTAAAAAGATGTTGTACCAGATCCTCGCCTCCTGTTTCTTATTTGCACTGAGCTGAAATCACTGAAGACCCACTACACAACAGTGTGGTCCTGCTCAACGCTTTGCACGGCACTTTGTGTGCTCTACCGCATGATCTTCAGGTCTTCCAAAGCCCTATATGTAGCACTCTGCAAAACCAAGCCATCAGGGCTTTGTGGGCTGTGTCTTTGCCCATATGGACAAAAATGGCAAAAATGCCTTATTTGCAAGAACTTCTATGCCACTAGCATTAAGGAAAACATAATGGCAGGGAGCAGCATAAAAGCAACAATAAGATTGCCTCCATAAGACAAACACAAAATATATACCACATCAGGAGATCAAACTAATACATTAACACAGTTGGATCACCCCTCAGGGAAAGCCTGGGTGCGAGCAGGTGAATTTTAAGCAGACATCTAAATATCAGTACTTTTGGTGCTTGCTTGACATTCATTGGAAGAGCAGCTGCCAATAGTCCTGGTCTTAGAGACAGGGCTGGCCCAAGGCATTTTGGCACCTGAGGCAAACCACAAAATGAGACCTCCCTCACCGCCAGGGATGAGTGAAGATCTACATTGGGATCTAAACCAGGATCTGCTGCCCCTGTAGATCCTGCAGCCTGAGAAGTCACCTCACCTTCGGGACTCTTGATCTCAGTTTAAGCCCCACCTTGGGCAAAAGATTCCTGAATTGCAGGAAGTTAGACGAGATGATCCTCAGGATCACTTCCAACTCTACAATTCTATGAATCCATGACTATTTATAAACCGCCAATCCATTAAAATTATATCATGGTGGTGCACAATAAAATCATTAAAGCATATTGGTTCTTGGTGAACAACATAGCAACACGCCAGGTGCCAGAAGCAGGAAGGGACCTCGCTGCCCTCTTTTCCACTGCCACCTGCCATCAGGAATCTCCCCCGATCTCTATATTACTGGAACACACATGCACACTGATAACAGCAGTGCAAAAAACATAATCTTGATGTGCCAGGGTAAGGGAGGAGACCTAAACCTCTCCCTTCCTGCTTTCCACCATGGTTACTGAGGAAGCACTGAGTAGGAAGGAAGAAGCGGGTATTTTTGAGGGTCATGGGTGGGTGGGTGGGTGGGTGGGTGGGTGGAGGCTTTATGGCCTGTTGGATGAGAAGGGGGAAGGCGTGCAGTCCTGAACAAGTTCCCCTGAACCACCACCAACTCATTTCCAAGAGTGCCAGGCAGGCAACAAGAACAGGTCTTAGAGCTCCACCACACACACTTAGCTGGAGGGCAGCCTGGTTGTGTCACAATTGCTGGAGGCCTAGCGTAGCTCAATTGCAACATTAACCAACCCCAAAAGCCACATTCCCAAATAATATGAACTATACTAAGTCTTCCTGAAGAACTCTCAGATGTTTGATTAATTTCAGTGCCCTGCAAGAGTTCCTCTCATTAAATCACATTCTTCATCCTCTCATTAAATTATATTCTTCACATTCAAATTACACCCCATTCCTCCAAACATCACTAAAGCTCTGTGATCTAGTGGGAATCTAACTGTCACTGCTGAGAGAAGGGACAGACAATGTTTTCCAACAGATAACTTTGAGGAGAAAATTAAAGCAAAATAACACGGAGAATTAAGACTGCCGAGGGAAACTATGTTTATCTTAGGATGTTGATAAATTCAATTTGCTGCTATCTGATTGATAAAATAATAAAATAATACCCAGCATATTGTAAGTAATAAAGTCGCAAAAACACAACTTCCAGATCAAAAGAGCCGTTTTATATCTAATGAAGATCTTCCCTTTTATTTTATCTGTTTTAGAAGCTTAAGGACAGACATGCCTGAATTTCAGGATTAAATTTTATATATGAAACTGTATCAATGCTTCATCAAATTGCAGTCACGATGTAGATGGGTGACAATATTTCTAAACTGTGCATCTGCCCAGAAATCAAGGGACACAGAAGGTCACATTTGAAAATTTACCTTGATGTGGTACATAGATAGATGCTGTGGCCTTAACAGGTCATAGAGAACATAGCATACAAGACACTGGGAGAACTTTTTATTTAACTTACTATAATTTCAGCCTCTGAAGGCCACATCAGTTGATGCATCTGTTTTGATCCAGTCCATCACATCCAGCCCTCCATACTTGTCTTTCTTTCACTCCCTGCCCTCACCATCTCTGCTACGAATAGAGGAGCAATCCATTTTAAATATTGATAAATGACATTTGGTGGTTCCAACCTAATTAAGCTTTGCCTGTATCTGATCCCCTCTTGCCCTGTATGTCTGCTTATGTCCAAGGTTCTCACATTCCATAAGGTTAAGTAAAGTATGTGGCAGGCCCTTTGCTCGAAATTCTGGAGAAATTTCTTTTGCCCCATGCTATTTCAGAAAGATTTGTTTCAGTCAGTTTTGACATACCTTGAGTCTGAGTGCATCCTTACTGCATCTGGTTGGAACTGCACAGTTACCTGTTTTGAACCCACATAGGCCTACCCAGAATTCATTCCCCAGAAACATTCCCTCATTACTGAACACCTTCCTGGTAACTAAACATGCCCCACAATCTTCCTTTTATGAGTTAACATTTCATAAAATTGCTGCTCTTCATTTTCCAACAGTGCCTCAGCATACTCAAATGGCAAATACGCTAAGACTTGATGGAACTAATACTTTTGCATTTCTGCTCTGGAGGCAGCTGAGGTGATTGTAGCATTTTGTACTCCTCATTAAAAAAAGCAGAAAGAGCTTTCTTTCAGGCATTATAGTGGGCATACCGAAATGTCCTGTTTTTGTAAGATATGTTACCTCCTGCCAGACCAAGATAAATATATAACATACAGGACTGCACTTTCGCAGTAGCTGCTTAAAAGAACAAACATAAATATGTCCCCACAATTGTTCTATCAGCGTAAGGTGACTCTTGGTTATAACTGATTCTCATAGAACTGTGAGACAAATTGGACTGTGGGAATCACTTGCAGTAAACAACTGCAAACATTAAGGCCTCTGGATTGCAGAGTTTAAGCAATCTGCTGAACATATTATGTTTATGAAATGCAACACATTTTGAAATATTTCTTTTGCAATGACTTTCGGTTTTAAATAAGCATAACTGAGCTGGCAAAACAACAACAGAGAAACAGTTCTTAATATATGCCTCTTCCATACTCTTCTGTGCTCATCCATTATCATTTCCACTTACTAATTCGAAAAAATGTGTCATAAGAACCAGAGGTTAAACTTTGTGGTCTGCTTAAACTTGGGTTTACGGAATTTAATCTATATCTAAAAAAATAAGAATCCCTGTGTTTCCTTTAAACTTTAAAGCCACACCAAGGAGCTAGGTAGCATTTCAATAATGACTCACAGCGTTTTGACCTTGCTTTGCTTCCCTGGATCAGGTTAGGCATGTTGATACTAATAGCACTGATTCTTCAACCCTAGCCACCCTCTAGAGACTAATCAAAGCATCCTGAGATGATCTCAGGGCATTCAGCCTAGAGCTTTGAATGGCTTGCAGCTTGTATGTAGGATTTTTCCAACAGCCAACAGCTCTTATGCTAGAAATGAAGTTGAAAAACAGAAATCACAGTCTCTAGAAATTTAAAAATTAGAGGACAGTCAATGTGTTTAAAATCATATTAATTGATTATTTGTACTGAATACTTAGCATAGGAATGATGCTTACATGGGTGCACAAAATTACTTCTGGTTCAATGTGCTCCCAAGTAACTCTGTTAGCAGGGCAACTCAGCCTGAAATCACACACATTGGATTAAAAGTCTGAAACCCAGCAGTGGCACCCTAAGAGATTGCCTCTTACGAAACACTTGTTGATATCAGTCCCAGTAAGTAGCGTCCCCTGGTTCAAAAGAAAGTGGTAAGTGCATGCTTTTGTTTAAAACCTTAAGTGAATAAGCTTCTCTGCTCTGGCTAGGTTTAACAAACTGACGGACATCGTTCTTTTTCTATGTTCCACCTGATGGAAACAAGCAGATGGGGGCAGATATACCCCTGCTTTAAGTTGTTTACATACTGTCTTCTCTTGTATATTATTTTCTACAAAGTTCAATGACTAAGCTCTTTGGTGACAAAGCGTTGGATTACCGGAATGACGTCTGAGTGCTGAACCACTGGTATATCACAAGCAGATTCTTTATTTACTGCATTTGCTATTGTTTAAGACAGGCATGTGCAAAGTCCATTTCAGGGGCCTAATCCAGCCCACCGATTGGTTTAATCCGGCCCCTATAGCAGTTTATTCCCTGGGGTAAAACCCTAAAAAAAAAGCTCAACGACTTCAATCCTAAGGAAAAGCTCAACAACCCTTTGATTGGCCCTCACACATGTTTACTTCATCAAACCTGGCCCTCTTTGAAAAAAGTTTGGACACCCCTGGTTTAAGATAAAACCTAACTGGGGGGGGGGACTACTTTTGCCATTTTTATGGCCGTTCATTGTTTGTTTACAGATAGTTGCCTTGGTGATATTATCTTGTGTCAATTGCAGTAGTCATTGTATCACCACCCTGTTCCTTGTTTTATGGCTACGTTGTGGCAGCTTTGCATGAATATTGGAGTGGGGTTAGTCCTAATCCAGAGAACAAATGTCACATGTTGATTTGTGGCACCACTGACAACATGGTTCAGGGAAGTGATCCCACCCACCTTCACACAGAAGAGGCGGCTGCTTTGCAGGTAAGGCAGAGTAAGAGCCACCCCACACTTCAGTTCAACATCCAGTGTTCTCCTTACTGCTCCTTCCAACATCGAGCCTCCCAAGTGCTCTCCATACTGTGAAAGAGTTCAGAGAGTGTATAGTGCTTTTGCAAGAGCCGTTTCTTACCTGTTTTGAATTGCTTCTGGAGGTTTGGGGAGGGGTAAAAAGAGTCTGCATGAAGGGTGGATTTTGTAGCACACTTAAAAGTGTCACTTCTTTGCTATGACACTAGATCAGGCTCATAAACTGTTCAACACTCTGTTGAAAGGAGATGGGAGTACAGTGAAGCAGAGACATAAATCTTCACCACTGAGGCATTGGATGGTGGCAGGACCTGAAATATGCAGGATGGTACAGAAATTTGAAGGTGGCGGCAGCAGCAGCAAGAAATTCGGGAAATACTCTGAGATCCTTTTTCACACAAAGTCTCAGCCCTAGTCACTGTCATAAATGACATGGAGAAATCTTTTCAGAGAGGAAAGCACCATGGGCACCAGAGGGATTTGCTGGGGGGGGGGAGCAAAATAATTACTATGAACAAAACAAACTAGTGCCAGAGAACAAGTCTATCACTTCTATGGGAACAGACTAGTACCTGCACATTTTGCCTCATATCTCAGGTTCTCCAAATGCTAGAAACTTGTTTTTTTAAAAAAAGGAAAAAATTCCTTCCAGCAGCACCATAAAGACCAACTTTCGTGTGCATGCACACTTCTTCAGATACACTGAAATAGAAGTCCCTAGACACTATATGTAGAGAAAGGGTGGGGAGGGGGGTATCACTCAGAAGGGTGGTGGGAATGGCTGATAGGTGTGGTAAACCTGTTAACGACTGCAATTGATCTTACAGGAAAAAAGCAAGGGGTGAGATGGCTAAAAATAGCTTTATCATGTATAATGAGATAAGAACCCAGTGTCTCTATTCAGACCAGGTCTCTCCATGGTTTTAAGTTTGGTAATAAATTGCAATTCAGCAACTTCTCTTTCCAGTCTATTTCTGAAATTCTTTTGTAGTAAGACAGCTACTTTGAGATCTTGTATAGAATGTCCTGGGAGATTGAAGTGTTCTCCTACTGGTTTCTCTGTCTTGTAATTCCTGATGTCAGATTTATGACATTTAAAAAAAGGAATCAGGTTTAAGGTCCATTAGGGTGGGGGGTAGGGCTGCCCCCTATTCCCCCATAGATGCCAATGGACAGTGGTGACTTCCTGACCTTAGATAGCAAGGGCATAATGGGCTCCTATGAAGTGAGCACTGTCAAAAGGTGCATACAGATTAGGTCAGGAACAGTATCCTCTCTTTGCTAAAGAGAGTTTTGTGGAGTGATCCAAACCAGTTACAGAACAAATGGATAAGTACAGTTGCCACTGCTCTCCAGAAAGAGGGCACCTCAAAGCATAAGCCCAAATCACAATATTGAAAAAATGACTTTGTTTTAGACTCTGAATTGTACAACTTCTTGCTGACAACCATGAGCATTAAAATAAGTGGATTCTTAAATAACATATAATGAAAATGAAAATAAAGCAAACACTGGGAATCATGGGGTGCTTTTAAACACAGCACCACAGCTGATCCAAGAGAAACACCATCTATTTTAATCTTATTAGACAATGAATAGATATTCATTGTAGTTTTTCCATCATTTTGCAGACACCTTCCTAAATAAGGGTGACGAGTGATGGGAAATATGAACAAAGCAACCTACAGCTCTCACTTTAAAATGTTTCCTGTCCTTACATGTACAAAAGGGGGTGGGAAGCTCAGAAGCACGCACAGTGTCTAAAGCAGACTCGGGGCCCAGGACAATAATTTCACTAGAGGAATTCGTCTCCCCGAGCCTTCATGCTGATTCTTGTTCTCCTGCAATATTCCAGCTCTTGCAAACACATTTGAAAACTCAAGTGTGGAAATCAGAACTATGGAAATATAAAATGTATGCAAATCTATCTAATTTGTATTATTCCCTGCTGGTTTTTCAGAGGGATGGGGCCTATACATACATAATGTTGTTATTAAAAATGTAAGAGTTGTAAATGTGATTATGGGATTTTCAGATACAGAGGAAGAAATGATGTCATTATATCATTTTCTCGTGGGAAACTGTCTCATACTGAGTCTACTGCCTGGTCCATCTAGCTAACCATCAACCACATTGGCTGGCACCACTTTTCTCCAGTTTCAGACATAAGTCTTCCAAGCCATACGTGGAGACAGTAGGGGTTTAACCTAGGGGCTTAACACATGTGGCCCTACCAATATGCTACTCTCCCTTCCTTGTTAAGACCTTCCCTTTGTTGTCTGCTCTTCTGAAATTAAGTCAGTGCATTCATGGGGCATCAACATTGTTTGGACTTTACTCCAGTACTGATTCAATTATGGGAGCACCTACATTGTTAGAGTATTTCCACATAACATGGAAAGTTTCAGTTTAGTGCCACCACATCCCACAATCCCCAGATGAACAGAAGATCTGAAAATGGGGCATTATTTCTTTCCAGTATAACAGGGCACTAATTGTATGTCCAAGAATTGTTAGTATGCTCCCATACTGCCAAAAAGCAAAAAAGCTATGTGTGGCCCAATAAACCCTATTTACTATAAAAGTTTGAGAAGGGAGACATTTCTCCTTCAACGGTCAAATGGTGAAATGTGTATCACAAGTATTAAGCTATTCCGATGCTATCTAGAAAGCTGTAGTTTACCTCCAGAAAAGATGGAAACAGTATCATTTGTTGTTTGACTGTGGTCAAATAGTGCATAAAGTCAACAACAGCACTGTGTGGATGGCAACTACTTTAAAAACCAAAAAAGAAAAAATATATGGTGCAAAGAAGGGCAAAGCGACACCATTACATGAGACTATTTGACAAAATATTTTTGATCTGTCAAATGCCCAGCCCTACTCAAAACAGGGAACAACACTCCCACACAAAAGAAGCAAAAACCTAAAGATGGCATAGCATTCTGAGCATTCCATTGCCCCTCCACACATATGAATCAGGTAGGTATGGTGGTTCTAGTAGCAGCCAGGAATGCGACAGCTTGCAAATTAACCAGTATTGGGGCTCACCGGGACATCTTTATTCCCAGCGGCCATATCTGTGTCCCCTTGACAGCACTTGTTTGTGAGTCAAGAGTGACTAAGTGATTTAATTGCTCGGTTTACATTTTTGATAGGCAGAATTAGTGGAGACCTGCAAACCGCATGCAGTAATCACTGAGTGTTCTCTTCTCACAATGAAATTTCAATATTATTGATTAGGATAAAAAGTGAAAACACAAGGGGGCTGGGGGGGGTGGGCTGGGAAAGAGAAACACACAACCTTATGGGAGACTTCTGTTGGTACGGTAACCCAACAACCACAATATGACTAATTTGGTTTCTCAGAAACGCAGAATACATGAAAGCCTTTCACAGGCTTTTAAAGGCATGGTATTTCAATTTTTTTCCCAGGAAAGCTATTTAGCTTCCTACACACATGTACAACAGGCCAAGGCTTGTTTTGCACTGGGCAGAATTCAAAATATAATTGTGCAGTCTGGTAAATATCTTGTCCCTGATGGGGATACATCAGCTCCTGTTCACACCAATACACCTTTGCTGTCAGTTAAGGTACAACAATTCCATTGGCCTTGGCACATGCCATTTATATTGTTGTTGTTGTTGTTGTTTAGTCATTTAGTCGTGTCCGACTCTTCGTGACCCCATGGACCATAGCACGCCAGACACTCCTGTCTTGCACTGCCTCCCGCAGTTTGGTCAAACTCATGTTCGTAGCTTCGAGAACACTGTCCAACCATCTTGTCCTCTGTCGTCCCCTTCTCCTAGTGCCCTAAGTCTTTCCCAACATCAGGGTCTTTTCCAAGGATTCTTCTCTTCTCATGAGGTGGCCAAAGTATTGGAGCCTCAGCTTCACGATCTGTCCTTCCAGTGAGCACTCAGGGCTGATTTCCTTAAGAATGGATAGGTTTGATCTTCTTGCAGTCCATGGGACTCTCAAGAGTCTCCTCCAGCACCATAATTCAAAAGCATCAATTCTTTGGCGATCAGCCTTCTTTATGGTCCAGCTCTCACTTCCATACATCGCTACTGGGAAAACCATCACTGCAGATGGTGACAGCAGTCACGAAATTAAAAGACGCCTGCTTCTTGGGAGAAAAGCAATGACAAACCTAGACAGCATCTTAAAAAGCAGAGACATCACCTTGCCTACAAAGGTCCATATAGTTAAAGCTATGCCATTTATATACACGTATATATACATCATCATCATCATCATCATCACAATAATAACAACAGCAACACCAATAACAATAATAATGTCGATGGTTCGCCAGAAGTGGCTTAGTCTGCAAGGGTGACCAGCTAACATAGGAGGATATATGACAGGTTTGGGGCAAACACAACTCTCATCTCCAATAGAGGGGAATGGCTCCAGACAGGGGCATTCCGAGGGGGAGCGGTCCGCTCTGTATACCATTCCAAAGAGGTGGAACCTCTGGGATGCACATCACACCCCCTGGGACAAGCGCCGCTCCTGGTACCATAGTAGGCTGTTTCCAGAGGAATGTCTATTGCCCCATCTCCAACATCTGAGCTGACTGCCTCACTCTGCCTAATGGTGACTAGCCCAGTTTGGGAAACAGAACATACAGGCCAATGTCTCATTCTCAAAGGAAAGCTAGGGATGCTTTAGGACTTAAACTTATGTGGCAAGACTTGCCAATCTGGCCTCAGGTCAGATTTTTATTGTCCATAAGCATTCACAGTTCCCACACAAAGTAGTGCAGCTCTTATCTCTTTAAGCAGATAATAATACAAGGTCTCAGTCACAGAAAATGTAAAAAATAAAATAAAATTGCTGTTGTATCCATCTCTTTTATGTAAGAAGCTATACCTTTTTAGATGTAAGGATGTGCTTAACAAAGCAACACATTTTATTATCATTGATACTGACCAAACCCTCCCCCAAAAGGCAATAATCTTGCGTTGAAGTGCTGGGACTTAAAAGCAATATGGCCTTTCAAATGCAAAATGGTGTTTCTTTGAGGAGACAAAAAGTGACAAGAAGGAAAAGGTACTATGATAGTAGGTAGAAAGTACAGCGCTAGCAGTACGTTCAGAGATGAAGAAGAGGACATGGAGTACAGCAGGGGAGAGGCAAGCAATTACACTCTTGATACCAAGAGGTAAACTTTGATGTGATGCTTAAGAAGATTAAGACGGAAAGGAAAATGGAACAGTGTAGTCAATCACACATGTAAAATGAAACTATAAATGCAACAGTCTCCAGACCTCCTGTGAACAAAATACATATTTTGGTGAACTCGGAACTACTTGGGGATTCACAGCAGCAGACAACAGACGAGACTCAGGTGTAAACAAATATAAGAATAAAAATAAAACCATCCCTAAGTCAGCCTGGCTGCTGATCTGGGGGAGAAGGGTGAAAGATTAGGATGCACATGTATAAGTTCAAAAACCAGCAACATCCACTGCATATTTTTGAGTAGTGGGGGGAGACTCTTTGTATTTGCAGCAGAAAATTGGCTGGTGAGTGGACAGTTTATGTCATTATGAAATGTCCATGAACATTCTCGCTGCTCAGCAAATAAAATGATCTTGCATAGAATCCAAGAAGCCTTTCAAGCGTTCTTCCCTCACAAAATTGGTGTGAAGAAGAGTAGAGCCTTATCCTCACGTGTTGGGGGTGTGTGTGTGTCTGGTTAGATGCAGGGAATCTTCTGTACGCACAACTACATAGCCCACTGGGACACTTGCTAGCTCAGCAAATACCATGCCTTCTGCCTGGTTGCTAAACAACCCATCCCAATCTTGGCTAGCAGACCTAGACACGAACAGGATTAACCCTTAATTTTCAAAATGAATGATCCTTGCTATTGCACTTCCAACAACAGCAGGTTAGAAAAGTGTTTGATTTTTATTTTGATGCAGCTTCCTATTTTCTCTTATCTTGAAGCTTAGATAAATATGCTTGGATTAAAACTCTGTAGTTTCAATCTTCCACATTTACTGAAACCAGCCTTTTGCAACCTGGTTCGTCTCAGAAGTTTTGTGCTACAACCAGGGTTTTTTACAGCTGGAACTCAACGGAACTCAGTTCCAGCACCTCTCAGGTGGGCACCATTGCCATTGTCAGAGATCACGGGAGAGGTTCGTGATGAGCTCTGGCACCTCTTTTTCTAGAAAAATAGCACTGGCTACAACTCCCATCACCCTGAATTAATACTGCTGAGCTATAAGCCGTGAGTGAAGAATCTGGGTCCCTCCAGAATTTACTGGACTCACAATTCCCATAATTCAATACCAGCCAGCATGGCTAGTGGTCAGGGATATGATGCAAGATGTGTGCTTCCAGGAGTCGCTGGACTATAATTTCCCATCCATGCTGTAATCTTTTAAGTAGAGGTAAATGGAGAAATAGGAGTTTCTAACCACAACAGTATTTTCCTACTCTCTCAGTTCATCCTGTGGATTTGAACCACCTCCACCTCCAACGGCAAGAAGTATATGGTGGCAGCGGTTGCAATTCTTTTATTCATAGAATCATAGAATCATAGAGTTGGAAGAGACCACAAGGGCCATCCAGTCCAACCCCCTGCCGAGCAGGAAACACCATCAAAGCATTCTTGATATATGCCTGTCAAGCCTCTGCTTAAAGACCTCCAAAGAAGGAGACTCCACCACACTCCTTGGTAGAAAATTCCACTGCCGAACAGCTCTTACTGTCAGGATGTTCTTCCTAATGTTTAGGTGGAATCTTCTTTCTTGTAGTTTGAATCCATTGCTCCGTGTCCGCTTCTCTGGAGCAGCAGAAAACAACCTTTCTCCCTCCTCTATATGACATCCTTTTATATATTTGAATATGGCTATCATATCACCCCTTAACCTTCTGTTCTCCAGGCTAAACATACCCAGTTCCCTAAGCTGTTCCTTATAAGGCATTGTTTCCAGGCCTTTGACCACTTCGGTTGCCCTCCTCTGGACACGTTCCAGCTTCTCAGTATCCTTCTTGAACTGTGGTGCCCAGAACTGGACACAGTACTCCAGGTGAGGTCTGACCAGAGCAGAATACAGTGGTACTATTACTTCCCTTGATCTAGATGCTATACTCCTATTGATGCAGCCCAGAATTGCATTGGCTTTTTTAGCTGCTGCATCACACTGCTGACACATATCAAGTTTGTGGCCTACCAAGACTCCTAGATCCTTTTCACATATACTGTTCTGAAGCCAGGTGTCACCCATCCTGTATTCATGCCTTTCATTATTATTTTTGCCCAAGTGTAGTACTTTGCATTTCTCCTTGCTAAAATTCATCTTGTTTGCTTTGGCCCAGTTGTCTAATCTGTTAAACTCATTTTGAAGTGTGATCCTGTCCTCTGGGGTATTAGCCACCCCTCCCAATTTGGTGTCAAATTAAATGGCTGCATATCAGATTAATTATTATTATTACTATTAACATCAATAATTTGATTTATTACCCACCCTTCACCAGGGAGGGTCAGAACAATATGAAATTCCATATTAAAAACAGTATAGAGCAAATTGCAGATGAGAGTGCTTTCTGGTGTGCTACAACCCCAACTTGCGTGTGTCTAAAACCACACAAAAACACACATTGTAGCATGGCATCTGCTCTACAGAATTATCAAGGATACTTTCCACTTTCTGCACCATCTTTTTGGAACAATATGAAGCATCATTAGCACATTTCAGGCCCCAGCATTATTGTCTCGTGTTGTTTTATTGCCATAATAAACTTGTGAATCACAGTAACTAACTTGGCAGGGGGTCCGGGAGTGAATTCATTTTCATAACCTCTTTTTTGTTATCATAAATACAATAGCAAAAATGGTGAAGTCAGCAGTTCCGCACAGCGTACTAATAAGGGCACAGTTCAGCCTCAACAGCTGTAACACAGTGAAACACTCACGTTGTAATTACAGTTATGGAAAGCTCTAATAATAATTAGTTCGGTGCTGGAAATTTCTCCTCCATTCCCCGCCATCCCCATTGGCTAGTCTCCATCAACTGATAAGAATTTGTGTTCAAAAATAATCAAAGAGAGAAATTTCCAAGAAATTGTCATGGGTAGGCGGAAGGATTTGTTGTTGCATTTAGCTAACTTTCTAGGTAGACAAGCAGTGCTTTTGAGTGTCCATTTTTAAGATGCTACCAATGTTCTGCACTTTGCAGCCTTCCCAGGTGCCCACACTTAATTACCCCATGATGTCAGGACTTTCCTGTAAATGCAAAAGACAGGGATGCTCCCTACATCGTGCCTGACCACTGTCATTACACGAATAATAATATAAAATGAATAACAATGGCAACAACAGCAACAATAATAATACCAAGGGAGCGGGTGGCTCTGTGGTCTAAATCACTGAGCCTCTTGGGCTTGCTGATTGGAAGGTTGGCGGTTTGAATCCCCATAATGGAGTAAGCTCCCGTTGCTTTGTCCCAGTTCCTAACGACTTAGCAGTTTGAAAGAATACCAGTGCAAGTAGATAAATAGGTGCCATTGTGGTGGGAAGGTAAATCGTGTTTCCGTGCGCTCTGGCACTTGTCACGGTCCTCCATATGCCAGAAGCGCTTTAGTCATGCTGGCCATATGACCTGGAAAGCTGTCTACGGACAAACGCCGGTTCCCTTGGCCTGAAGCGAGATGAACACCACATCCCATAGTCACCTTTGACTGGGCTTAACCATTCAGAGGTCCTTTACCTTACGTAGTAATAATACCCTTTTACTTTACAAATATCAGCGCAGAAAGTCCCCCCCCCAAAGCAAAGGACTTCACTTAAAAACAAAATCAGTGACAGCACCAACCCTTGGTTTCAATTAATATCACACATCATCATGAAGTAATTCCTCCCATAGACTTTTTGAGATCAGGGAGTACAGACAGCTAGGGAGACTGCAGTGGACCAGAGAAATTTTGCAGTGCAGGGTGGTGAAGGAAAAAATCTCCAAAATTTTCTCAGAATGTTCTGACCATTTTTTGCTCAGTTCTAGGTACTGTGCTTTTCTTAGAATGTTGTTTGTTTTACAACTGAAGGATTCTATTTCCAAATGAAATTAATTAAAGGCAAACTGGTGGATGACTTATGAGAACAAACGACTCTTTAAGAGTAGTGATGCTTCCAGGAAGGATGGGTTTCTCACATCTCCATCATTCATACACCCTGAACAGGTACAAACCTCCATGCCAGTTGTCTAAAACCGTTGGTGTTAGACCTCCTTAAATCCCCAGCATGCTACAAGGCATGATAGTTAAAGATCAGGGCTCAAATATGTTCCAAAAAAACATCAAAGTGGAAATCTGTTCAAGGTCGCAGTTCTGGAGGGAAAGGGATCTGATCACAGATCAACCAAAGTCATGTCTTTAATTGAAGATTCACCTGAGTTTGAGAAAATTGCTTTTTAGGTAGAACTATTTGCGTGTGAAGAGCTCCAAAACCACCCCCAAATGAAGACACAATAGACACAGATTTTAGTTTAAGGTTTTTCGGCATTAAATTTTGGCCACAACTTTATTGATTACAGGGTATGAGTGGTTGCTTAGGTGTTGGTTCCAGACTACCTGAACCTGCACGGTGGCAGGAACAGGACTGACACTGGGCACCACCATATGTCAATCTCACATCTCACCCCAAATGTTCCCAGGGGCTCTGGTGGGGCCCTAGCCCCTTGACAGGGTTCGGACAAAAGCAAGGGGGATTCCTTTAATGGAATTCCGTAGCAGCAGCAATAGAGGGCCAGGCACAGCCAACCACGCCCCCTCTCCAAAACATTGAACCAAATGCCTAACCGCCAACCTTACAAAGTTGTGATGATTTGCTACACTTTAGGCAAAAACCAAGTGGCACCAGCCAATCAGCCAAATGGCAAAATTCCTACCGGGCCCCTGCTCCAAAACAGACGACCCCTAGACAGGCATAGCAAGGCCATAAGAACAACCATTAAAATATAGGCAGAGGAGGGTGGGTGATCTGCTGCACATCGCAAGTGTTGGAGATTCATAAAAGTGAAACTCTCCAGTGATGTGCAGCAGCTATAAGTAGCCCCTCAGCAGCTAATTGCCAACCCAACTGACCAAATTTCTACCCCAGCAACAGAGGGGCAACTAATGGGGTGTTGTGGCCATCCAAACAGTCTCGCCCCACAACAGGGAGACAGTTTGGGTTGATCTCACCGCAACACCATGATGGAGGACAAAGAAGAAAATTGGTTTCCAACGACATATGGTGACGGATGACTTACATGAAATAACTTTAGTGACTCACATACACACATGCTATTCCCCAAGCCCTGGCTCCCATAGCCATAGAGGAAGGGAGATCTGAGCATAAGAGGATGAATTCTGCACATAATGGTGCCCTTATCTTGTTTTCCTCTCAGCCCCATCCCAGACACATCCTACTGCTTTCTATCGCCTAGCCGAGACTCAAGCCTGCTTGGACACCTAGCCTCTGACCTGCAATGTGCAACTGGTAGCTGCTATTTTTCCGTGGAAAAGCAGTCTACATATGCTCCCAGACACTTTTCTTGTCATCTGTTTCTTTTGGTGCTGTGCTCTGGGAAACCCTGGCTCAAATTAAATCCCACTTCTACAGAAAATAAGAGGCCAAAGGTGTGCATTGGGCAGTTCCCAAAGGCAGTAGCCCAATAAGAGGTTTCTTCCTACTCTGTAGCCAATACAGGCCAATACAGAGGGCCATTTTTTTTGGCTGCCCCAATGATATAGTCCTTATATGTCTATACTCCTATCCATAGAAAACATCCGATTTTTTGTGTCATCAAGCATCCCCCCCCGACAACCTAAGGGCTATACATAGCCCCTTTCCTGACCAAAATCCATCAACGTGCATTTTATATCCGTTCAGACTCAAGATTCATCACCGTGAACAATCTGCTCCATTATTCCTACTTCTTCATTTCAATATATAATGGTGTGTGGAATATAAAATATGCTTTTCTCCTCCCTTCACTTGGTAAAATTAAAGTGTCTCAGGGCTACGTAATTAATTCAATCTATTTAAATAAATGTCTTCTGAAAGTAGGAACATCCTATTATTCTAACCTAGCACTGAAGAGGGTTTTCTTGCAAAAGTCTCTGCGAAATAGAGACGAGAATGGAACATATGCTGCATTTAGTCAATGGCTCATCTACTTAAGTATGGTTTGCATTAGAACTTCAAAATTGGGAGAAATGTTTTTTTTTAAAAAAAAAAACTTGGGCTCCTTTACATTATCATATTCATATATAGTCCTGCTTTATTATCTGTACCTTCCCAGAACATCCTTTGATTCCTGTGGGATTCCAAATGTTGTTTTCCCATCAGCTCCAGTAATAATGATCAGGGAAGATAGGAGCTGGAAGACAAAATGGTTCTCAATCCTTGCTCTTCGCTAATTGGCAGAAACTCTCCAGGATTTTAGGGAGATATACCGTATATACTTGAGTATAAGCCGACCCAAATATAAGCTGAGCCACCTAATTTTACCCCCCCCCCCAAAAAAACCAACAACTGGGGAAACATTTTTGACTCAAGAATAAGCCAGTTCACCACACCACAAACTGGTGGCGGAGGAAGGAGCAGCCCAAAAGAGCTGCTTTCAGGCTGCTTGTTCCTCCTCCACGACAGTGGCAAAGGCAGAGGAGGCCTTTCGAGCCGCTCCTTCCTCCCCCACCGCCTCTGCCGCTGCTTTTGTTTTTCTTTAAGAAGAAAAACAAAACTTGCTTCATAAGACTAATGACTTCCTTGATCAACTGCAGGGTGTTTTGTTTTTTAAGAGAAAGTTTTATATTATTAATCAGGCCAGTGAGTTTAGGACTGACAAACTTAGATTTTAACCATATTCCAGTTTTAAAGCACTTCCAAATCAAATTCCCATTATGTTCATCCCATGTAATTCCTGCAAAGGCTGTAGTCAGAAAGGGGTAGGGTGGGGTTACAGAGGGTCATACAAGTCACTTTGAAATGCGGGGAGGAGATGACTAAATATAGCAAAATACGCTTGAAAGTTTTAAAATCTCAGCCTTTTTGAGCTTCTTATTGAGCAGTTGGGTAGAAAACTAAATATTTTATATTCTCCAAATAAGGACATTTTGGGGATATACTTTTTCCTCACCCCACGTCGACATTAAGAAAAAAAGGTAAATCACTTTAAAAGATTTCATGACAGATGCAGTTGTACTTCTTATAGAATAGTGTAGTTACACTTAACATGGAGCAACATTTAAAATCTAGCTCACATATGGAAGGTGGTAGTGGAAGGGAACACTAAGTGCAAAATTGGGAAAGTAATTCAGTAGAAACAAGTAGCAGAAGATAGTAAAGTTGCTGGTAAACAGGGACAGTTGGAGCAAATGTTATCCCCATCCCCTTATTTCTTAGCAAGGCTAAGAAACTACTTTTTTTTTTAAAAAAAAGAAGAAGTATGAAACCTAAAATGTCAAGGAAGAGGCATGGTTACAAAGCCCTCCCTATGGCTACAAAGAAACAAATTCAATTATATTTCAATGACATTTCTAAATAAATGTGTTTAGGATCAAGGTGGTAGCATTTCAAGAACCAGAAAAAAAATTATGTATTTTTTTAAAGTTGAAAATGTGTATAAAACATTCTATGAATTCTGCCAGTTTATCAATGAGCATTCAAAACTACAAGAGAGGGGGTGTTTGTAGTTCATTCTTCTTCTAAAATGCAACCGTAAATCATACATACCCATAATTCTTGCTGTTATGTATTGAAAAGGTTATGTTTATACTATGGGTTATGAATGAGATTAATGAGTAGTCTCAGTGCAGTAAACCTCCTTCACAGAAAGAGGAGCTAAATTGTAATAAATCACAGATTTATGTTCACATATTTATGGGACAGTAAGATTTAGTGGTCCTCTATAGAGAGACGCTATCCCAACACAAGAGGGAAAATTACAGCTTTCAGTGGTGAAACGGTGGGATAAACAGGGGCAAGAAACCACAAATGGTATACATTTATTCCACTTTCACAATGCCAATAATTTCTAAAACAAATTCTTTTAGCAAAGCTCTATACCAACATGTCAGTTTATTGTTTATAAATACACCAATACACCTGCCACTTTGCAAAGAACTATAAGCCAACAAATACAGGTCCCTGTCTGAAGGAGCTTACAGTTGTGTTTCTGAAGTGTGAGAGGAAAAGAGGGAAGGCAGGAAGGAGAGGGAGAGGCAAAGGTAGCAGGGGATGAAATACAAGCAGCATCTGATACAGGCGTTCGAGCTCCATTTCAGGTGGCGTGAAGACAAGGAAACAAAAGACCCAATGGGAAAAGTCAAGGTTGTTGGTTGTTTTAAGAGGAAGAGATGTTACTACATAAGTATACTAGGACTGCAGGCCAGGGGTGGTGCTGGAAGAGAGAGAATCAAGCTACACCTGTGCTATATATTTAAAGATGGCGCTGTGGTCTAAACCACTGAGCCTGGGGCTTGCCAATAGGAAGGTTGACAGTTCGAATCCCTGTGACGGAGTGAGCTCCCGTTGCTTGGTCCCAGCTCCTGCCAACCTAGCAGTTCAAAAGCACGTCAAAATGCAAGTAGATAAATAGGAAACGCTACAGCGGGAAGGTAAACGGCGTTTCCATGTGCTGCTCTGGATTGCCAGAAGTGGCTTTGTCATGCTGGCCACATGACCTGGAAGCTGTACGCCAGCTCCCTCAGCCAGTAAAGCGAGATGAACGCCGCAACCCAGGGTCGTCCACGACTGGGCGCAATGGTCAGTCACAGCTTTCCCCAAAGAATCCTGGGAACTATAGTTTGTAAAGGGCACTGAAATGTCGTAAGTCAAGATTTTGGTGAATTTCCTAAAAATAGCTGCTTCTTCTTCTTCTTCTTCTTCTTCTTCTTCTTCTTCTTCTTCTTCTTCTTCTTCTTCTTCTTCTTCTTCTTCTTCTGTTTAAGATTTTGCAAAGAAAGCTCAACAACTCTGCCAAAAGAAAAAAAAGAAAAAAAGCTCAACTTTTGTATGTGAATTTTCACTTTTTGAAATAAGGTAACCCTAGCACTGAGAGTTGTTAGGCAACCTCCCTTCCCCTCACAACTACTATTGCAACTCTACAATTCTGTAATCTATTATTCTAATTCCCAGAGTTCCCTCGGAAGAGGAATTGATTGTGAACTCTGCGAGGTGAAATAGAGGTCACCTAATAACTGTCAGCATACCCTCCAACATTCCTCAGATGAAAATAGGGACGTCCCATTCCATAATAATAATTTTACTATTTGTCCCATTCCATAATAATTTTACTATTTATATCTCACATATCTTACTGGGTTGCCCCAGCCACTCTGGGCAGCTTTCAACATACAGTGGAACCTCGGTTTACGCCTACCTCCATTTCCGAAAACCTCCGTTTACGAATGCCGCAGACCTGGAAGTGTTTACATCTGGGTTCCGTGGCGTCGGATGTGCAGAGGTGATCTGCGCAGCGTGTGCATGTGCAGAAGCAATCTGCACTGTGCACACATGCGCAGAAGTGCTCTATCAATGCTTCATGCACGCGCAGAAGCGTGCCTTCGGCGAGCGAATGCCTCAGCGAGCGAACGCCTCCGCGGAATGGATTGCGTTCGCAAACCGAGGTACCACTGTATATAATAAACATAATAAAACATTAAACATTAAATAAACTTCCCTATGCTTGATTGCCTTCAGGCAGCTCGGGGGTCGGACAACTCCATACCCTCCGACATTTCTCCAATGAAAATAGGGACATCCTAAGGGAAAGTGGGAGATTCCGGGATCAAATCAGAAACCGGGACGGCTTCTCTAAATCAGGGACATCCCTGGAAAATAGGGACACTTGGAAGGTCTGTGTCAGCAATCTACAGTTCCTGGGATTCTTTAGGAGAAGTCAGGACTGTTTAAACTGCACAAAGTGTTTAGTGTTTTCAATGTAGCGTGTGGATGCGGCCTGAGCTGTTAAAGGAGGGGAAAGAAACATTTTCATCATAAACCCAGATAGAGGGTCCATACAGTTTAGTGGTTAAAGGCAAATTTTGAATCAGAAAGCCCCCATTCAACTTTTATCTCTGCTATGAACTAATTAGGTGGCCTTAGGCAAGAGCCTCAGCTCTTCATCCCCACAATGTACAATATTGGGAATAAAGATACTAACTTACCTTCCAAGCTTGTTGTAAGGATTGCAAACATCTTAAAAATGCATACGAAGGGCTCTGAATACTTGGAAAGCAATACCCGGACGTTGAGCATACAAAGTTGCCCTGGGATCTTTGGATAAAGGGTGGTACATAAATTGAAATAATATTACTAATAATAACATCAAATCAGGCTAGTGATCCATCTGTCTCAGTATTGTTTCTCCATACAGTTTTTCCAAGGTGTTCATGTTATTTTATGTGATTTTCCTTGCAGACTGAGACAATCTGGTGACAATAAAGTACACAAAATTTTTAGTGGCTGCTATTAAAATAAGGGCCACCATGGCATTTGGAGTCTTAATTTGTATCCCTTTTAATTTGCAGTTTTTAAAAAAGGTTTAAGTACACTGTACACAAATTGAAATGGTTCATGGCTGACACAAGTAACCTCCTGGGTTTCCTTCAGGTGTTTTTTCCAAGCTCTACCTGGTGATGCGAGAATTGAGCATGGCACCTTTTCGCATGTGCTATCCCACTGAGTCATGGCCCTTCCTCAGGTCTCTCCCCAGGCCCCACGTCTCCCATGCCCTGCTCTATGCCCTGGCCAAGTGTTTCTGCCCAGCTGGAATGTGCCCTTGAACTCTGATATTGCCTCTGACTTGCCTGGATGGCGGGTGGAGAGAGGGGTGTGTATAGAAATATCTGACTCTGATTTGGTTGGAATGAACTCTACCAAGTGTACAAAGGTAAGTGTTGCATCTGTTGCTCACTCCAGTGTTGCTTTTGGTTTCACCTGCCCCTGACATGCGAACCCTAGAATGATGTGTTGCTGTGATGTGAGCAATGGGTTAAATCAGTGTTTCTCAACCAGTGTGCCTCCAGATGTTTGGGGACTACAACTCCCATCATCCCTAGCTAGCAAGACCAGTGGTCAGGAATGATGGGAGTTGTAGTCCCAAAACATCTGGAGGCACACTGGTTGAGAAACACTGGGTTAAATTACACAGTGCTTGGTCTCAGGTGTACTGGGTTACCATAGCAACACCAGTGAGGTTGAGTGGTTTCCCCAGCCACTGTAGGCAGCTTCCAGTAAATTATAAAACCAAAGTAAATCATCAAACATAAAAAAACCTTCTCTATATAGGACTGCCTTCAGATGTCTTCTAAAAGTCAGAAAGTTGTTTATTTCCTTTACAGCTGATGGGAGGGAATTAAACGGGGGGGGGAGCAAGAAGGCCCTCTGCCTGGTTCTCTGTAACTTCACTTCTCATGATGAGGAAACCACCAGTAGACCCTCGGAGCAAAAGGAGAAGACGATGGCTGCCTACAGAGGTGTGGAACCTGTGACCTGTTTAATTAGTATTGTTTGAAACCATGATTGTTTTTTTAAAAAAAATTAAATGTAAATTTGTAACCCATAGCACTCTGCAAAATATTCTGCAACAGGAGTTTTATGGCAAATTTCCAGAGATTCCTTCCCACTATAAGACTACTGTACTTGATGTGAAAATGCTTTCCTACACACATAAGATTTGAAAACACCCTACTAGATCTTTGCACGTGTAATATATTTGACTATGGCAACATAAACAGATTCACTGCCGCACACGAAGAGAAACATCCAATTATTTTAACACAATTAAACATCAGATTTGTAAATTCTAGTGATTGCAACAGCCAGGAGCCTCAGAATAAATTCTCTCAAGTGGGATTCCAACCCATTGCTCAGATTCAAGGCTGTTCGTCTTTGGAACATAATGAAAAACTTCCCACACACCGAATTGATTTGGGGGGATGAATAGAATTCAATCTAAATTTCAAGAAAGGCTGGCAACTTAATCATACATGGGTCGTTTGCTTCTTCCTGGTAGCCACCAATCTCAGTCAGTTTCACTACCTCAGCAGAAACCTGCAACATGATCTACAGTCTTTCTTGGTATGACTAAGCGCATGCTTAAAGTTCAACACATGAGCAGTCATAAAAGAAGATTGTGATGAGTTCTTTCTAGGATGAAAGCCTCAGCAATCCCCAAGTCATTGCAATCTTGTTAGTTTAAGTGTCACACCGGGGCTGACAAAGCCAGTGCTCTTTCCATGGGAACAGCTTAAAGAGTGGACTTTCACAATATAACTTCCAAATGTCAGTATTACCCAGTCATCCTAAAAAGGAGAGAGATGTTATTAACCCCAAGCTAAACAGACAAACAATTTTAGAGACAGCAACGCTTTAGAGAAGTGGCAGGCGATGCAGTTTTGTAAAGGTTCATGTCATTACAAACCTGGTTATACAGATATGAACTATTACAGGTGAAGAGTTAACAATCTAGAGCCTTTGGTTAATAATTAACTAGCTCATACACGGGAGAAAATAACTTTGATCAGGATGAACTAATAAAGAGCATCCAAAAAAAGAGAAAGAGCAACACGTTATATCTAAATTATTAAAGAAAACTGAAATGAGAGAACAGTTTATTGTACTAATTATATCCACTTAATTGACCTAATTGGTTTATTGCAATTAATTAGACCAATGCTGTTGACCTAACTTGAGGTTTTCTAATGTAAAATAAACTCTAAATAACTTCCTGAAATCACTAAAAGGGTTTTAGAAGCTAACAGGGGAACTAAAACTTAAGAAAGTAAACTGAGATCCTCCTACTGGTGAAGCAGTAAAACTACGAGCACATTTGCGGGTAAAGATCCCAAAAACCGCCTAGAAATAAATTCACATAGGACTCAAATTTTAGTTTGAGGTTTTGGCATAATTTTGGCCACAACTTTATTGATTACAGGGTGTGATTGGTTTGCTCAGGCATTGGTTCAGACCAGGCATCTCCAAACTTCGGCCCTCCAGATGTTTTGGACTACAATTCCCATCACCCCTGACCACTGGTCCTGTTAGTTAGGGATCATGGGAGTTGTAGGCCAAAACATCTGGAGGGCCGCAGTTTGGGGATGCCTGGCTCAGACTATCTGAACCTGTCCAGGACTGTCCAGGACAGGAACAGAACTGACAACTGCCAGCGCAGTGGTCAGCAAAGGTAAGCACCCTGGGAGATCGATTGGGATGGGAGCAGATCCCAAGATCACACCTAGAATGCTCCCTGGGGCTCTTGTGTGGCCCTATCCCCCTTTCAGGGGTTGGACAAAAGCATGGCGAGCCCCTGGATTCCTTTAGCGGAATAGCCACACAGCAACCATTGGAGGGACAGGCCGCAGCCACACCTAGTCGCCTCCACCACACATTAACCAATGCCTAACCGCAAACCGTACAAAGTTGTGACGATTTGCTACACGGTTGGCAAAACCCAAATGGCACCAGCCAATTGCCCAAGTGGGGAAAATTCCTACCGGGCCCCTGCCCCAAGAGCAGACGACGCATGACGGTATAGCAAGGTCAATCAAACCCTAAATATAGGGAAGGGTGGGCGACTGATCCGGTGCACGGAGCGAAAAAGAGGAAGCTCAACACGATCGTGCAGCGGTATTTAAAGTCCCCCAGGTGCAAATTTAAGCACCCATTGGTCAGAAGCAGTCCCATGCCTCCGAGGGACCAATCGGCGTAGTTGTGGCTATCCAAACATACCCACCCCACCAATCAGCAAGTGGTTGTGGTGATTTCACCGCAACGCATGCTCTCTGTGAGGAGAACCCGATTTGCAAAGCTAAGCAGGTTCCAATATGGTTTCAAATTGGATGGGGAACCATGTGTTGAGATAGTGGGTTGGATTTGGTGGCACTTGGGGTACCTTCCAACTCTACGATTCTTTCTTGTGTATAGTACATATCAGCACAAAGAAGAAAAGGTATTTAGCACCTTCAAATTATATAACTTTTCACATACAATGGTTTGGATCCAAATGTTGTACTGGCTGAAGATTCCTTTAGTGAGAGGAAGGGAGCTTTTGGATCCCACCCTTTATTTTGTATTTGCAGTAATTACTCTACATATTTGGCAAACATGGAGCTGAGAATCCCAGAAAGTGGCTTGCCTCTCGGCAGATGCAAGATTCATACAGAGGACCTTCTCAATTGGTCACGCAGTCTCCATCCTCTATACTACACCATCTCAATGCACATTACATCCCATAATCACCATGAAAACATGCTGCATGGCAAGTGAAGGCAATAACTGCACAGCAGAGATCTGGGATCTCCCACAACGGCACTGCCACATTATCGTATCATTGACCTCTATCTGGGAATTAATCCAATAATAGTATGAAAAAAATCAAAATCCCTTCAAAAAAAAATGTGTATGTACCAATTCGCACTTGCCAGTTTGTAAGATAGTTTGATACCTTTAATATTTGAAAAGCTTATGAACCTTTGTATTGGATGCCTACCAAAATCTGAACATGTTGTAAGGGGAAGCCAAGTCTCTTAAAAAACACACACTCAAATTTGGGAGATAAAATTCCATCTTCAACATGTGAATGCAAAGCTAATAAAAATACTGCTGGAGCTCAAGCATTTACAGTATAAGATGCCAGCCTTAATAATGCAGTCTGAAGCTACTATACCAAGATAATGGGGGGGGGGGGGCGGGGCAGACTGAAAAAATGGTAGCTTACCTAAGGCAACCCAGTGGGTATAGCTTAAAACACATTTGAACTAGAAACTTTCCAGAATATTCTTTTAGTAGCACAAGCCTATACACGTTTACTCAGAAGGAAATCACATTGATTTCAGCGGGACAATGCTTACTAAACCAGGCCTGGGGAACTTGTGGCTTTCGAGACTTTGCTGGGCTACAGATCTCATAAGCCCAGGCCTCCATTAAATAATATTTTCTCTTACAGAGACCATTTCTAACAGAGTAACCACGTATTGGTCCAATTTCCAGGCAAATGCCTCTGAAGAGTTGCAATTCCTACAGCTGTCACGGGTTAAGTGTGATAATCACTTACTAAATTCTGACCCCTGGACCTATATAATTTTGAGTATTGTCATACCTCTATTATCTGTTGTTGTTGGTTTTTTTAAAAAAAAATCCTTCTGAAATTTGATCCTGCCCCTCATTCCTGACTTTGAAAGCCACTTTGCTTCCAATGAAAATAACTGTTAGCTCCTTTTCCTTACTATCATAATAGGTTCTATTAAGGGATGGCAAATATTTTTCTCATTACACCATCTTAATTAATTCTACTTTTTACCATGCCCTGTAGCAGTCAGAAGTTATTGCTAATAATTAGGATACCAATTAATTTATGTTCTAAGAAATTAAAATAATTTTACAAAAATTTGCTATGAAAATCCCCCAGTAGACCTGAACAACCTAGTCGCAGGATATAGCATTTCAAGGAAACTAATGTTGGCCAAAAAAAAATATTTTTAAATGTATTTGTTTTAGGCTCTGCAGTTGCAGATTACTAACTCTCATGGTGCTAAAAGGGAGAATGGGGAAAATGTTTCAGACTTCACTTTTGGCAAGCTAAGTAGATTGTGTGAGCATGGCCTTAGCTATATTCATGATTATATTTTTAAAAATCCCATTTCCTGAAGAATTGTAAACAGTTCTAAACCATGTTTCCATTATTGGTTATAATCCTTCAACTAGTAACTCATTCAATTATTACTGGAACTTTATAGTGCAATCCTGTAAATGTTTATTCTGATTAAACAGATTTTATATATCTCCATAGTTTTAATTCTATTAAAGTTTTTAATGATATTTTTTCTATGCTTTTAGTGACTGTAATTTTTATCTATAACCTGCCTTGAGTCCTGTCAGGCAGAAAAGAGGGCTATAAATAAATACATCATAATAATATTCAGAAGATCAGATCCACACCATACATTTAAAGTACCTTTAATGCACATTGAAAGCACACAACTTCCCCCAAAGAATCCTGGGAACTGTAGTTTCCCCTCGCAGAGCTACAATTCCCAGTTCCCAGGATTCTTTGGGGGACGTTGTGTGCTTTCAGTGTTAATTGGGTGTGTTTTAAATGTATGACATGGGAGCGGCCGCCGAGACCACATAACACCAGTCTTGAAAGATCTACATTGGCTCCCAGTACGTTTCCGAGCACAGTTCAAAGTGTTGGTGCTGACCTTTAAAACCCTAAACGGCCTCAGCCCAGTATACCTGAAGGAGCGTCTCCACCCCCATCGTTCTGCCCGGACACAGAGGTCCAGCGCCGAGGGCCTTCTGGCGGTTCCCTCGCTGCGAGAAGCCAAGTTGCAGGGAACCAGGCAGAGGGCCTTCTCGGTAGTGGCACCCGCCCTGTGGAATGCCCTCCCACCAGAGGTCAAAGAGAATAACAATTACCAGACCTTTAGAAGGCATCTTAAGGCAGCCCTGTTTAGGGAAGCTTTTAATGTTTGATGGATTTCTGTATTTTGATATTCTGTTGGAAGCCGCCCAGAGTGGCTAGGGGAACCCGGCCAGATGGGTGGGGTATAAATAATAATAAATTATTATTATTATTATTATTATTATTATTATTATTATTATTATTATTATTATCGGCACTAAGTCTTCGCACATGGTGCCTTATACTCTAGTAAGTGGATAAGATTGCAGCCTAAATGGGTTTCAGATATTTCACTGGGCATAAGAATTCAGCCATTGCTCAATAGTGCTATCATGATCCAGGTTGTGTTTAAGGAGCTATAAGGCTTAGTTAATGTGGTCCACTGAGGAACCGCACACTGGGGAAATTTAGTGTGGTGCTAGTGAAACCTCTTCCCTTGGGGCTGCCAGGCTCCATTCCTGAGAGAAGATGGGCTGTAGAGATGAAATGAAACCTGCATAATTTGCCAAATTAGCAACAGCTCCATGTAAACAGGGACCCAGGTGGCGCTGTGGGTTAAACCACTGAGCCTAGGGCTTGCTGATCAGAAGGTCAGCGGTTCGAATCCCTGTGACGGGGTGAGCTCCCGTTGCTTGGTCCCAGCTCCTGCCAACCTAGCAGTTGAAAGCACGTCAAAATGCAAGTAGATAAATAGGAACCGCTACAGCGGGAAGGTAAACGGTGTTTCCGTGTGCTGCTCTGGTTTGCCAGAAGCGGCTTTGTCATGCTGGCCACATGACCTGGAAGCTCTATGCCGGCTCCCTCGGCCAATAATGCGAGATGAGCGTGCAACCCCAGAGTCGGTCACGACTGGACCTAATGGTCAGGGGTCCCTTTACCTTTACCATGTAAACATATAAGCCCAAAGGCCCATCTATCCCAGCATCCTGTTCTCACAGTGACTGCCTACCAGAAAAGGGCCAAGATTTGAGACTTGCCCAGAAAGGGGCTTTGTTGGAAGAAAAGACCCCAAACCTCCTCACTACCGTAGCTCTACCAACCAAACAACACCATTCAGTTCAAATTCCTTTCAGGCTATCCTTGACTCCCCCAGTTCTTCTGAACCTCTTGGCGTTCCTGCTTTCTAGCTCAGAAAGGCTTTTTTCTTCCTCTGGCTGAGCTCATTTAATGTCATTCACCTGGCCTCTTTAATTAGCGGAGGCAAACGTTGCACCAACAGAGATAAAGCCAAAGATCATCTCTATGGTAAATAAGGGTCATGTCTGCACAGCAGGTTAATTGGCTTCTTTTGACGCTGCCCTGGCTCAGATCACATTTAAAGCCGCTTGCCTGCTCTTTCCAGTGATCCCACATTATACATCCATCTTCCTGGGTTGTTCTCAGGCAACTGAGTTGCCCTTGGGGACTCACGTGCCTGATTTATTTTTCAGTCATGACCCTAAGTCCTAGGTCTGTTGTTTTTCCTTCTGAAAAAGAATGCTGAGGCCGATGCAAAGGAAGACTGACCACGTGCACCTGTATTGTATTTATATGAAAGAATAAAATCTTCCATCTGCATAATAAGGTGCCCCTGACCCCCCCTTTCCCCTTCTGTGCAACTTGGAAAGATGCATGAACCCTGTTTAAAAACATTTATTGAGCTAAAAGCATCAAGAGAGAAAGACCTACAACCATTAACTAATGAAGAGGGGGGGTCATAGCCATAGCTGCCAAGTTTTCCCTTTTCTCGTGAGGAAGCCTATTCAGCATAAGGGAAAATCTCTTTAAAAAAGGGATAACTTGGCAGCTATGGTCATAGCTCAGTGGTAGAGCATCTGCTCTGCATGCAGAATTCCTGGTATCCTTAGAGAGCCATTGCCTATCAGTGAGAGACCATATTCAGCAAGCTAGACCAAAGGTGTGACTCACTGTAAGGCAGTTTCTTATGTTCCTACTCAAACTAACTTGTTCAAGTCTCATACAGTACTAGTGTATTTCAGTATCCCAGGTACCGTGTTTCTCCAAAAATAAGACACCGTCTTATATTTATTTTTCCTCAAAAAAACACACTATGGCTTATTTTCAGGGGGTGTCTTATTTTTCCCCTCCTCCTCCTCCTGCCGCAGCCAGCATTGCTGCTGCGCCTATCACTATGTCTTATTTTCGGGGTATGGCTTATATTCCTTGAATGCTTAAAAATCCTGCTATGGCTTATTTTATGGGTATGTCTTAAAATATGAGAAACAGGGTAATTGTGTTGTGGTCCACTTTGCACATTCTTACCATGATATCCAAATCACAACAACTCAGAAATGAGATGGCCCCCTGAGGTCAATGGCTTAAATGTAATAGGTCAACACAGTAGTAAGGGTTGCTTAGTACAGCTGGCATGTCTATGCTTTCTGAGCCTACAGATAAGAATGCCCTAATCACCACACCTTTTAAAATCCCTTGAAAGAATTGCACAATTGCTTTTTTATGGGAACCAATTACGCCTCCTTTTTAAAATAAGTTTTCCATTGTGAAAGCAATTTGAGCTCCAGCGATACTATTGAGACAGAGCACATAATGAAAGGATGGAAACCAAACACACCTCAGTTGGGATCTGGAGAAAATGAAAAAGGCAATAGGCAAGATGTCAAATTAAAACACACATGGTTCTAGAGAACAAAACTCTGTGATGGCTAAATGTGCCTCTTTGAAACAAGCATGTTACCCAATCCTGCCAACTCCCAGTTTCCATGTTTCTTTTGTGGATGATGCAGAGATAGAACCGTCAGGTACTAATCTAGAGAACAACTTCTCCACCCATTGCCTGTGGAAGTGATTAGCTTTGTCCTACTGCAACAGGGCAAGGGAGGTGGGAGGACAAAATTTTTGGAAGAGGGAAAGTGACAAGAGTGGATGTATCTGTGAATTCAAAGGTAATGTATTTTCCAGTTTGCACCTTAGAATCCCATATGTATGCAAGCACGGAGATGCCAGGCAAGTAATATTGCCACATATCTTAAATTGGCACTGATCAAGAATCTATGAAGTTGTGCCCTTGCAATGAATGGTTCTTAATCCTCTGGTGCATTCATATAAAGTAAATGATCCAATTGTCCATGGTCATACAGTGGTGCCTCTACTTACGAATTTAATGCGTTCCAAACACACATTTGTAGAAAAAAATTGTAAGTCAAATCCCATACGAATGCATTGGGAGAAAAAATTCATAAGTAGAAAAAATCCTATCTAAACCGCATCCAAGATGGCGGACAGAGCTCCATTCGTAAGTAGAGGTACCACTGTGTAATATTTTATATATACGTACTGGTATATATTTATTTAGGGGCAAATGGGGCTTCTCAACCTGGGAAGGTAGCTAATCTAGGAGAAGGAAAAGTGATCCTAAACCTCCACTGCCTTGCGGGACATCTTTGAGAGAAGAAAAGGTTAAGGAGTAAACCCTAAGGTGGCTGGATGGCACCTTGTAGGCCTCCTTCCAGCAACTCCTGCAGCCACACTTGTGCTAATTCCTTTGGACCACATCAACGAGGCTGAAAGGTGGGTCTTGTTATTTGCGCAGCTCATGACCTCCAGGCACCCTGCCCAGACTTGCGCACCGGGAGGTTACTTCGGTACTACTAACACAACAGTTTGACTTCACCCCCAGAGGTGCACCCTATTGTCTCTTGAGACAGATGCATGCCAACAACATCAAAAATATTTATTTAAACTGGCCTATGGGTCAACTGTCTTCATGCTGGGTGGCCACAGGAACACATTATCTGGAGAATGAACTGCTCTATAGTGCTTTACATAGGAGTGTCTCTGAAATGGACCCATAGGCTATGGTTACCAGATTTTTTTTTCAATGAATCCGGGGAGACTTTTTTTTTTTTTAAGCTGAGTAGCAACAGGGAGTCAGTAGTGAGGATGGTGAGGCAAAAGACCCTGGGCCCAAGCACACATGCATATTGTATAAAGGTGCAAAGCCCTTCTTCCGCACCCTGTGAAACATAAATGCACAGAGTTTTTAAAAAACTGGGCAACAGTGCGCCGCCCGCCCTTGACTCCCAAGCCTTCCCCGATCTCCTGTCCCCTTTCCCCTTTATTTTGACAGATTGGGTGAGGCTCGGGAGTTGCGGGCAGGCGGGCATTCTCCAGAAGGGGCGCAAGGCGCATGGTTTCTCTGCCAGGCAAGGTGCAAAGCCCTTCTTTCACACCTTGTGAAACATAAATGCACAGAGTTTTTAAAAAACTGGGCAATGGCCGGCAAGCCACAACTCCCGAGCCTCCCTCAATCAGTCAAAACAAAGGGAGAAGGGGGAAGGAGATCTGTGGCACTGGACATCCCTGGTTCTCCTTTGGCAGTGGCGGTGGCAGTGGCAGTCAGCAGCCCAAAGCCAGCCCGGTAGTGCAGTTGGCTCTGGCTGGCTTCAGGATCTGCTCGCTGCTGTGGCACCTGCCATTTTTCCTTGCCAGAAATCCCCATATGATGTGTTGTGCACAAGACACTTCATATGGGGACTTCCGGCAAGGAAAAATGGCGGGTGCCACACCAGCGAGCAGCTCCTGAAGCCAGCCAGAGCCAACTGTTCTACCAGGCTGGCTCCAGGCTGCTGAGGCTGTGGCTGCCACATTTCCCGGGGACAGATTTGCAAATCTGGGGACTGTCCCCTATAGGCCAGAAACTTCAACTAATGCAGAATGTGGCAGCAACACTGCTGAGAGAGGCTAGATCTTTGGACCCTATGACTAATGTATTGCTCCAGTTGTGCTGCTAACTAAATGACCTAAGAACAGACTAGACAACGGATAGTCCTCTCTGCCTGACTAGAATTAGAAGTTCCTTTTCCAGAGGTCCTTCTGCACATCCCACCTTTATCTCAGGTACGTCAGATAGGCATTTCGGAGAAGGCCTTTGTTCTCCTGGTACCCAGACTCTGGATCTCGCTGCCTAGGGAGACTTGTCAATCATCATTATGATTTTAAATTTCTCAGGGAAATATAACAACAGATGAAAGGGGGTAGAAAGATAATTCCTAGTGTATATTTAGGATGCTTACAAAAAAACCTACATTTCCCAGGATTCTTTGGCTGAGATGCTTGAGAATAAAATAGATGTCAATAGTTTAAATGGGTAGTATAGATCTACATAAGGAAAATATAGTTACTGTACTTAAAAACAAACACCAGTAGATCCAGAGGTGGGTTGGGGTGGGGATGGGGAAACTGGACTAATCTTATTTTTACTCTTTGTGGTGGCATATAGAAGATAATGCTGTAAAGACTTTTTTTCCATTCTGGAAACATATGTATGTATGTTCATACAGTGGTACCTCGCAAGATGAATGCCTCACACAACGAAAAACTCGCAAGACGAAAGGGGTTCGTGATTTTTTTGGTGACTCGCAAGATGAATTTTTCTATGGCCGTGCTTCGCAAGAAGATTTTTTTTTTTGCAATTTTTCCCCTAGGGGAAACCGCGCTTCGCAAGACGAAATTTTCGCAATACGAAACAACTCACGGAACGAATTAATTTCGTCTTGCGAGGCATCACTGTGTGTGTGTGTGTGTGTGTGTGTGTGTGTGTGCATACACACATATACAATCTCTCTCTCTCTCTCTCTCTCTCTCCTTCTAGCTTCTGCTCTTTTATTTCTCCCCTTGGAATGATGCTTTTAGAGGCAACATTTTGTAAGCTCAAAGGGGGGGGGGAATGATTATGTATCTTTAAGTCATTACCACTGACACCTATGCAAGCTGCTAACTAGTGTTCTATATATCTCCTGGATGGTGCGTATGGCCTCTCCCTGACAAGCAGCACCCAATCCACTGGGGAAGAGTCGAACGCAGCCTCAAGTGGGTCTCTGGGCTTATTAAACATTTATATAATAAGGATCCATCAAAGAGTGGACTGAGCCTAATGTGGGGCCGCTGCAGGCAAATTCTGTTTTACAGGTTAGCTTCGAGAGTGTTTTGCTATGAAAATTACATGGGACAAGAGACAGGGAAAGGAAGAAAAATGATTCTATTGCTAGCATTTAAATATAGAGTTATCTAAGAATAGCTGACTTATTGACTTTCACATTTATTATTACAGGCCCTGAGGAGCTAGGAACTTGGAATGCAGACACAGTTATTCACACTTATCTTTGTGTAGGTGTCTGTGAGTTGAATATCTTAAGACACGGTTGGTGCAGCTTCAGCTGAAATTTCATCTCTCTCTTTTTTCTACCGAGGCCATTAACAATTTAGATAGGATTGTACCAAAGGAGTTTTGATGCTGTTGATTTGCACATAATCTTTCTCTGCTCTTTAATACAGCTCTGTCATTGTATCAGTGATGAAGACAGTTTCTATTCCTGAATGCAAATATGGGAGCAAACTCTAGCCTTGTTCCAAAGGATCAGGCACAAGGCTCTCCATCTGCATCCCATAAACCTGGGAGTGATCCCCCCTCCCCATCCCCATCCCCATCCCCACCCCTCCCCACCCCTTCTCTACATAAGTGCCTGGAAACTTCCATTTCACTGTATCTGAAGAAGTGTGCATGCACACGAAAGCTCATACCAAAATAAAAACTTAGTTGGTCTTTAAGGTGCTACTGAAGGAATTTTTTTATTTTACTTCGATCCAGACCAACACGGCTACCTACCTGTAACCTGTTATATGTTTGATCAATTAACCTGATAGTCTTTTAAGATGAGGGCTCTTTAGACCCCGAACAAAGACTTAAAATGTTACCATATATGATCATAGAATCATAGAGTTGGAAGAGACCACAAGGGCCATCCAGTCCAACCCCCTGCCAAGCAGGAAACACCATCAAAGCATTCTTGACATATGCCTGTCAAGCCTCTGCTTAAAGACCTCCAAAGAAGGAGACTCCACCACACTCCTTGGTAGCAAATTCCACTGCCGAACAGCTCTTACTGTCAGGAAGTTCTTCCTAATGTTGAGGTGGAATATTCTTTCTTGTAGTTTGAATCCATTGCTCCGTGTCCGCTTCTCTGGAGCAGCAGAAAACAACCTTTCACCCTCTTCTATATGACATCCACTTATATATTTGAACATGGCTATCATATCACCCCTTAACCTTCTCTTCTCCAGACTAAACATACCCAGCTCCCTAAGCCGTTCCTCATAAGGCATTGTTTCCAGGCCTTTGACCATTTTGGTTGCCCTCCTCTGGACATGTTCCAGTTTGTCAGTATCCTTCTTGAACTGTGGTGCCCAGAACTGGACACAGTACTCCAGGTGAGGTCTGACCAGAGCAGAATACAGTGGTACTATTACTTCCCTAGATCTAGATGCTATACTCCTATTGATGCAGCCCAGAATTGCATTGGCTTTTTTAGCTGCTGCATCACACTGTTGACTCATGTCAAGTTTGTGGTCTACCAAGACTCCTAGATCCTTTTCACATGTACTACTCTCAAGCCAGGTGTCACCCATCCTGTATTTGTGCCTTTCATTTTTTCTGCCCAAGTGTAGTACCTTACATTTCTCCTTGTTAAAATTCATCTTGTTTGCTTTGGCCCAGTTGTCTAATCTGATGATTCTTTCCTGAAGTGTAAAAAGACCAATTCTGTACATCTTGATGAAAATATTCCTTGATTACAAATATTTTTATGCCCCTTTCTTAAAAAGGAACCTCTTTCTTGTGATCTTACTCTAGAACAGGCCTGCATAAATGGCTGCGTGCCAAGTTGAACACAGGCCTGCAGCCATTTGTTTTGAAAGTTACCATACCTGTTGAAGGTTTTTTTCATCTCAATTGGATATGGAATTGTAATTGCTATCAATTTTCTATAACAAACACTCGTGATTGAAGTATATACTGAAAAAAGACCATCAGCCCCGCCATCGATAAAGGAGTACGTTTCTGCATGTTGAATTTCAATCAGAAAATTATCAGATGCTTATCTTTCATCCTGTTAATCAGATTGTTACAACTACCTTGTAATGATAATTTACCTTTAATGTATGATATACTCTACATCAGTGGTCCTCAACCTTGGGTCTCCAGATGTTTTGAGACTACAATTCCCATGATCCCTGACCACTGGTCCTGCTAGCTAGGGATCATGGGAGTTGTAGGCCAAAAACATCTGGAGGCCCAAGGTTGAGGACCACTGCTCTACATCACCATGCAATATATAGTAACCGCCAAGTGTTTTGGCCTTTTTTCAAGAGACAATTGGGGCCATACTATTAGACCAAGGAGCTGCATTTGTTAACCCCACACACATGGGACATGGGCTGGATCTAGACACATCAAAGAAGTGTTTCGGAAGTGTTCCCTGTAAATTTAAACAGGGAAAACTGGTAGAGAAAAATGGAACTCCACATCACCATCTGGTGGCACAATGTTATATCGCATATACAATGCATGTAAATCGCTTTTTCTCTACCAGTCTAGCTGAGTCCAAGGACAGCATGTCACCTTCCCAATGTATTGAGTTATAAGTTGCAAGGTTGTGAACAGGTATGCTGTTTCCATTAGCAACCAATTAATTGTATTTTGAATAGCTGCCTTCTTTACATATGGTAGCAATGAAACGGAAATGGACTGAAGTACAGTATAAATTTAAATGCCCAATTTAAAATGCCCAAAGGCTATGACTGGAGTATACATTGGCACCCCTGTTATTCAACAGCTATATAAACAGAATGGTTCCAAATATGATACACTGGTTGTTATACATCATCTTCTGAAGTATAGAAAAATGATGCTATTATATGAAGACTAGTATCATGAAGCCCGTTAAATTAACGGTTGCTAGAACATATGTGGTGTATTTCAGCAACATCTGGAAAGCCAACTGTTCCCCACACCTGTAGTTTCTAACGAAGTAGTTTCTAACGAAGGCCCGTCATCCTCCTGCCCAAGGGGTTTCCTTTCTGCCCTCCACCGGAGTGGGCTGAGCTTGAGAGGCGGGTAAAGAGTGTCGTCGTTTGGGGAGGGGGGAGAAGGCGGCGTCCGCGTCCTCCTCCTCACCGCCGCTTCGGCCTTGTTACGCGGCTCTGGGCTAGACGGCGGGAGGCGGGGAGCCGAGAGGGTGGCTGGGCTGCCCCACAACACACAGGCCCTGACTGTGTTTGAATAGCAATGCCCATCAACTTTTGGGTAGAGCTGGCTGCCTGCAATATTTCATGGGTGAAGGGACTTCAGCCCCCTAGATGTTGGTGCCTATGTTCCTGAGGGGATTTCTTGCACCGGAATCAATTATATATGTATGTGTGTGCCCCTTTATAGAGTACTGTTGTTGTTGTTGTTGTTGTTGTTGTTGTTGTTGTTGTTGTTGTTGTTGTGTGTGTTGCATGTGTGTCTGTGTGTACAGAGAAAGAACTGACTGAGGCGGCTTCCTAGGTAGCCTTCCTAGGTAGCTCTACCAAGACTCCTAGATCCTTTTCACATGTACTGCTCTCAAGCCAGGTGTCACCCATCCTGTACTTGTGACTTTCATTCCCCCCTCCCCAAGTGTAGTACTTTACATTTCTCCTTGTTAAAATTCATCTTGTTTGCTTTGGCCCAGTTGTCTAATCTATTAAGGTCATTTTGAAGTGTGATTCTGTCCTCTGGGGTATTAGCCACCCCTCCTAATTTGGTGTCATCTGCAAACTTGCTCAGGATGCCCTCAAGCCCATCATCCAAGTGATTGATAAAGATGTTGAATAAGACTGGGCCCAAGACTAGTGGCACCCCACTAGTCACTTCTCTCCAGGATGAAGAGGAGCCATTGATGGGTTCGGTCTGTCAGCCAGTTACAAATCCACTGAATGGTAGCATTGTCTAGCCCACATTATACCAGCTTCTTTACAAGAATATCATGGGGCACCTTGTCAAAGGCCTTGCTGAAATCAAGTTAGGCTATATCCACAGCATTCCCTTCATCTACCAGGCTTGTAATTCTGACAAAAAGTGAGATCAGATTAGTCTGACATGACCTATTTTTCAGAAACCCATGCTGACTTTTAGTGATCACAGCGTTTCTTCCTAGGTGCTCACAGACTGTTTGCTTAATGACCTGCTCTAGAATCTTTCCTGGTATTGATGTCAGGCAGACTGGGCGGTAATTGTTTGGGTCCTCTCTTTCCCCCTTTTTGAAAATAGGGACATTTGCCCTCCTCCAGTCTGCTGGGACTTCGCCTGTTCTCCAGGAATTCTCAAAGATTACTGCCAGTGGTTCTGAAATCATCTCTGCCAGTTCTTTTAATACTCTTGGATGAAGTTCATCTGGCCCTGGAGACTTGAATACATCTAAACTAGCCAAGTATTCTTGTACTACCTCCTTACTTGTTCGGGGCTGTGTTTCCCCTGCTGAATCATCTGCTCCATATTCTTCAGGTCGGGCATTGGTTTGTTTGTTTGTTTGTTTGTTTGTTTTAGAAGACTGAGGCAAAAAAGGTATTGTGGAGTTCTGCCCTTTCTCTGTCCCCTGTTCACATTTTACCATCTTCTCATTGACTGTAATTGTTCAAAACCTCTCAGATGACTACTGGTACAGACATTCATTCTGATGTTTAGCTAACGTTTGGTAATGGGAAATGTGCCCAGACCTCAAGCACCATTGTCATGTATCTCTTGTCCAGCAAAATTAGCCATGTTTTAAAAGATATTTCATGTGCTCTTTTTAAAAACCAATCTTGGCTATGTTTAACATGTGCTTAATTTACCAGAGGATAATTGCTTTGATATGATGTCATTACAATAGAATGTATCAATTATTTATAATAAATATTGTTTTATATATATATATATATATATATATATATATATATATATATATATATACACACATACATATATACATATCCCATCTTTTTCCCTAGCGGGTACTCAGGGTGGCTTACAAATAAAATAGGAACAACTAAAAACATGGGGAAGGGGACAATAATTAAAAACCAATTATAGATTGATCTAATTAAAACTATATCTGTATCTATTAAAAACTTGCAGATAATTACAATAAAAACAGCACAGCCTGTTGGAATAAGGAGGTCTTCACCTGTCCGCAGGAGGACAGCAAGGAAGGAGCCATCTAACTTATGAAGCCCTTCGCAAGTGCCACTGAGGCAACGAAGGGAAAAATTCACAAAAAGCCAAATGGCCTTTTGATTGTGTGCACTCTAGGAGCTAACTCTTAGGGGCCGAAGTCCCTTTGCCCCCCCATAAAATATTTGAGGGGGCCACCCCCCTCAAATTAATGGGCATTGCCATTCAAATGGTATGCATGATATGTGCCATGCCTTGTGATCGATTATGTGAGCCGGGGCTTACCTGGCCCTCCCCATATTTTATTCAAGTTGGCACCCTTCATGTACATGCTCCCAGTACATAACTTACCTTGAATCCAGTTTGCTCTCACCACTGGTTATGGAAGAGGTTAGCCACAACCCATATCCGTCCTGTCATTTCTTATAAAATGCTGCATCCTGGTGTATTTTCCCCCAAACCAGCTTTGATTCTAATGGGAAATAAAAAGAATGACCTAACTAAGTTTTAAGTCAGTAATGTGTACACAGCCTTTCTTTTAATGGTGCTTGTGTGGGGTGGGAATATTATAAATTGTGCTGAAAGTCCCCTTTCCTTAAAGGATGTTTAAAGCAGGCTCTTAATTTTGTAGATTTGTTACCTTCACAGCTTTTAAATCTTATTGGAACAGTTAAATGGCCTGGAAGGCAGAGGAGTAAATCGTGTTTTGAAAGCAATTACATATATGCTTGTGGTTTTCTTTTCAACTGGAAAAAAACAGCTGCATTTGACTAAATTAGGAAGTCCCAGATTCAAATCTTGCCTCTGCTATGAACTCATTATTTGGCCATTATATCTGAGCCTCAACATTCCCTTCTCCTTTTTTCTGCAACATGGGGGCAATAATAGTGGCTTGCCTTTCAGGTTTACTAAGACTTCTTACTACTTAGGAGTAAGTCCCATTGAATTTAGTTAAGATTACCCCTGAGTAGACTTGAAAAGGGTTGTACTGTGAAATAATGTATGCAAAGGGCTTTGAACATTATGAACCACTCTTTGAATACTAAGCATTATTAATAGAAAGGTAAGTGGTCCTCATTTAAACATCACTGCATTTCATAATTAGTAGAAAGGTTGATCTTTTTATGCACTTTGTGTCATAGTCCTGCGTGCCATATTATTTGCTTTCTTTTTAAAGTATATTGCTTTAAAGTGAATAATGAGCTGTACACAGGTTTGCATTTTAATATTTAATTCAGGGTTCACATTATGGCTGGCCTTTGTGTGGGAGCAACTGGCAATTTCAGTCCTTGGGGTCACTGGCAATAGTAGTATATGACCCCTTGTGTCTGGGTTCATTAACCGTGAGTCCCCTTAGCTATTGTCTTTATAATGTGCAAACATTGCCATATTTCTTTGCTTGCCATTAGCAATGATGAGTGCTTAGCTTAACTGCAGCACAACACCTAAGTATCACTATCTTGATTCATCATCAGTGAGCCACAAATCAGTTTCCACAACTAAGCCACATTTAAGCTTGTGCACAGAATGACTTTCTTTGCCATGAGTAAAATAAAAAAATTCCTTCAGTAGCACCTTAAAGACCAACTAAGTTTTTATTTTGGTATGAGCTTTCGTTGCCATGAGTAATAATCCTTAAGTATATTTATTCTTTCAACAAGCAGTCTTATCAGACTAATTATTTCTTCATTCGGCTGCAATATAGATACCAAACTCCAACATAAACAACCCAAGAAACTTTCCTTTCCACATTTAAATGACATTTTCCTGCCTCTTTAGGCCTTGTCCAAAAGAAAGTGAGATTGTTCGTAGTGCCTGTGCTGTGGTTAACAGGAACTGGAAACAAACATTACTTTGGCCTTGGCCTAGATGAACCACAGTTAATTGAAAATGAGAATAGGTAATTAACAGCTTTTCCTTTCTTAGGGGATTACAGGATGCTTTTTGTTCCTGGAGTGGTAAATATAAGCTGACTTAGACAAAACAGAGCATAAAAGCCAGAGTAACTCAGGAGGAGAACAATTGAAAATGCAGCTCCTTCTGCTTAGGCGCACTCTTTGGGAAATAATAATGCAAGCTAAGGTTTCCAAGGACTGCGTGGGTTCTGTCCTGCAGGGAAGAGGGCCCTGGGAGATTATTACTGATCCGGCTGCAAAAAATAAATAAATAAGGCTTTATTGTAAGGATGCAGAGTGTCTACGAATCTGAGCAAAGCACTAGGAATCACATAACATAGCCTTAAACACAAATTTTGTGTGTACAGTAATGCCTTCAGAAGTCTGAGAATCATAGCTGCCAAGTTTTCCCTTTTCTCGCGAGGAAGCCTATTCAGCATAAGGGAAAATCCCTTAAAAAAAGGGATAACTTGGCAGCTATGCTGAGAATCCAAGTATTCAGTTTATTCAGCATAAGTTCCAAATTTCACCGGTATTTCCAGTCACTTGCTGGTATGCACTGATTTATCAACAAGTTATCAAAAGTTCTTTCCTAAAATATAACGTGACACAAAAACATCCATACTACAATCCAACTGATCACATGCAAACATTTGTATTTCTCTTCCAGATGTACCTTCAACATCTGCATTCACATCCATGCAAACCCAGAAACACACTACGTTTTAAGGTAGTGTCAGTGGGTTAAACCACTGAGCCTAGGGCTTGCCGATCAGAAGGTCGGCGGTTCGAAACCCCACGACGGGGTGAGCTCCCATTGCTCGGTCCCAGCTCCTGCCAACGTAGCAGTTCGAAAGCATGTCAAAGTGCAAGTAGATAAATAGGTACCACTCCGGCAGGAAGGTAAACGGTGTTTCCGTGTGCTGCTTTGGTTCATCAGAAGCAGCTTTGTCATGCTGACCACATGACCTGGAAGCTGTCTGCGGACAAACGCTGGCTCCCTCAGCCTATAGAGCGAGATGAGCGCCGCAACCCCAGAGTCGGACACGACTGGACCTGATGGTCAGGGGGCCCTTTACCCTTTACCTATATGTATGTATGTATGTATGTATGTATGTATGTATGTATGTATATGTATACTGCTTCAGTGTCCAGTGCACAAAGTTGGGACTTAATGGTCTCCTTGCTATCTCAAGTTGTTATCAGACTGACACATGCAGTAGAACAGGTCGGTGTCTCTGAAGAAGTGTGCATGCACACGAAAGCTCATACCAATGACAAACTTAGTTGGTCTCTACGGTGCTACTGGAAGGAATTTTTTAATTTTGTTTCGACTACGGCAGACCAACACGGCTACCTACCGGTAACTAGGTCATCCTCTGGTTCTTGTAAAGAGGGAGGTTCAAACACCCCGTTGCCATGAGGTTTCCCAGTGAGGTTTTGACTCAATGATAATTCCCCTCTGCATGGTTGGGGGGACCCATTCAGAGGGTCCATTCCTAAAGACTTAATGAATCTGATGAATTCCTGAAAGCACAGCAGGATTTTCCAATGTTAGAACTCATGATACTGCTGAGGTCTTACACCCTCAGCAAGATCACTGTGAAGTGCGTACTCTGGCATTAAGATAGGGAGAGCGTGGTCCTGCTGAGTCTCCTGATCTTTCCACCCCACCTGATGCCATTAATGATGGCATTCTAGTGCTTTGGCTCTGAGAGTTGGGAGTGGTGGTATTGGGTTACAGTGATTCTTCTACCATAATTCCAGAGAGTAGCCCTGGGTGATTGCTTTTCTGTAAAGTGCCAGAGGGGGCTATTTTGTCCCCAACACTATCCAGCTTCTCTATGAGGCCACTGGGAATGAGAGATTTGGAACACAGTGCCATGCTTATAATGATAAGTAACATCTGAATCAGGAGGTGCTGACTCCGTAAAGACTGGGGCCCTATAGCTCTTGCTATTGGAAAATTGGAAAGTTCCCTTTTCTGGATCAGGTGGCATTCCCTATGGAAAAAAAGCAGGTTCATCACTTGAGGATATTCCTTGACCCAGTGTTGTCACCAGAAGCTCAGATGTCCCTTTGTCATCTTCAATGGATACACCAGCTACAACAATTCCTGGCAGGGGTGCTAGCTCCAGGGGGTCAAGCCCTTTTGCCCATCCCATATTTTGGGGGTAGGAGCCACCCCTCCAAATGTCCAGGAAGCCTGGAAGCAAAGCGTAGAGCTGAGCACAGTGTGGCCCCAGTGGCCGGCTTCTTCTTCTCCTCCTCCTCCTGCCATGGAGGGGAAGGAGGGTTAAAACAGCCTTCCGCCAATGGCAGCACCAAGAGGAGGTTGTGGAGGAGGAGGAGCTGGTCATTGAAGACACACAGCCACCGAGTTCAGCTGATACCATGTGTGCATCGTTGCGTCTCCCCCCCCCCCATCACCCTCACAAGCTTGCGCCTCTGATTCCTGGACAGTGATGCTTGGCAACAGTGGTCCTCTAGACTCCATCATACAATGACGTTTTTATGGAGCTGCCTTCCATTTGGTCCAGAAGATACTAGTGCAAAACTAAGGCTACTTAGTAAATTCTGTGCTGGCATTTCAAACGGAGACTTCACATATCACATCCCTGTGATAATAATTTCCTTCCACCCATTGTGTGTTTTTCTTGTATTTCTAGGCAATGGTTATTCTCAATTTTTTAACATCTAGATCAGTGATGGGCAACCTTTTGAGCTTGGTGTGTTAAAACTCGCCAAAAAACCGAGCATAACTCGGGTGGTGTGTCACTTCAAGAAAAAAAACCCATAATTTCATTATATTTATAGTTTAAATAACAAAAATGTATAATTGTAATATATAACTGTATTTAATAAACCAAAAACTAATTATTTAACTAAACCAAACTAAAAAACCCTTATTTATCACAAAGTGCCCAGAGTTGTTGAGCTTTTGGGGGGGGAGCTGCAGACCAAAGTTTTGGAGGTTTTTTTGGGGGGGTGCAAAAGTTGCTCTGCTTTTTTGGGGGGATGCCCCAAAGCTGCTGCGCTTTTTTTGGGGGGGGAGAACAGAAATAAATGACGAATAATACCTTCGCTGGAACTAACACGCAGCACTGACATAGTCTGCCAAAGCGTCAAAAAACCCAGCACAGAACGGGTTAAAAAACCAATCTCTGGCTACCAGCAACAACAACAACAACAAAAGGATCCGGGTTTTAACAGCGGAGACAAGCTGTAGGAACAAATGGGGGGAAACAACAACAACAACAACAACAACAACAACAACAGGCCGTGTGCCAGCAGTGTACAACAACAACAACAACAACAACAACAACAACAACAACAACAACAACAGGCCGTGTGCCAGCAGTGTAGGCTCTGTGTGTCATGTCTGACACGCGTGTCATAGGTTCGCCAGCACTGATCTAGATACTATATTTGGCTTGCTGGCGTGCTCTGGTCCATGGGGTCACGAAGAGTCGGACACGACTAAAAAACTAAACAACAACAACAAACAACACTGTATTTGGAGTCTGACCATGAGAGCTTTCACATAGCAAGGTATTTTAAATAATGCAATAACAGAAAGCTGCAGCTCCTTAATGCATCATACCATATGAAGTCTTTACTGATTACTGAGTTTAGATAACAGGCATGGTTGAAATCTCTAGATTGGGTCAAAGATTTTAGTTTAGTTTTCTAGTTGAAATGATAACAAGCAGATTTCATTCATGGTCTGAGTCATCTTCGTGTAACTGTATATAAATCACATTTTTGTTACTCATCCTCTACAGCCTCAGGAGCATGAATGGTGAATTATGGGAATAAGAAAATTATAGGCAATTTATGTTGGTTGTAGTCTTGTTTCTATGGTTGTGGGGAGGAAAAGATGGCTATAATTTGTAGCCTTGGAAACTAGGACTCTGAGGGCCAGCCCCACAAAATGCTCAGATTTCAGGGAGAGAGAGAAAAAACACAGAACATTATTATATTCCCATCTTATTTGGTAGAGCAGCTTTTTCCCTCAGTAACAACACCTGCCTATTTGGTCAGTTTATTCACTGTTATTGACACATAATTATTTCTGTTCGATTTATTTTTGGCAATTTATCCTACAAGACAAGAATAGGAATATCGTTTTCTATACGGTTCAAGTTAAGCAGTTAAAGATTTGATTGAAAGGAGTAAGTGCTATTCAGGTGTTGTTTTCTCTGTGCCATTAGGATTATTATTTTTTGGATGGGTGGACTCTGTGCATTGCCCCCATCTTCATCACTGTCTGTCTCACATTGTTGGGGGCTTGTAGAGGGAAAGCCCGCTGAATGTGCATAGACTCTCCTTGTGATAAAGAACCTTGATAACTCAGGGTTCCCAAACACAAGAGGAACCTAGGTGTGTTCAGCAGGCCTCACCGCGACAGTCAAGCTCTCAACATGGGGACAAAATGGATAGGGCAGCAGGAGGCAATGCAATGGTGGCAAGGGGGGAGCAGGACCGGCTCGCCCATTGACTCTAGTGGCGCAATGCACCACGGCGCCTGGGCGATCAGGGGGCGCTGAGGGGCGCCCCAGCAAGTGGGAGAGCTTCGCGGCGGCCTCCCTTTTCCCTCCACCAGCCGCGCCGCGAGAGCAGGGAGGGAAGCGAGCGGAACAGGGGCACTAGGACCCTGTTCCGCTCTGCAGCGCCAGGGTTATCCCTCACCCCGGCGCTGCGTTTCATTGGTAGAGGTGACGCCACAGGGCAGCACCTCTACCAATGAAACGCAGCGCCCTGTTGGCGGGAAGGAACCCGGCATGGCCCGGCCTGACCAGGCACCCCGCTCCGCTGGGAGAAGGGAGGAAGGTCGCACGGAGCAGCGGCGCCCCCTCCCCCACTCAATCCGGCGGCATCGGACAGGCAGGCGGCCTCCAGCACAGCACGGCCCTGCTGTGAGGTGCGGGGGGCGCTGTGAGGCTCCCGCCGCCCGGCACGCCAGGTAAGAGTTTTCCTTTTTTTAAAGAGTGGGGTCCCTGCACCAGGGCACCCAATGACCTTAAGACGGCCCTGGGGGGGGAGCACATATGGCTCTGCTCTGCTCTGCTCTCTCCCACACATGCATGTAGAGAATAATGCCAGACACTGACCAGTAGGACTAGACCAGGCATGGGGAACCTCTGACCCGTGCACCACCAGGCACCCAGTTGGATCTGTGAGGCCATTTTAGCCAAACCATGGGCACCTGCCCTAAACCTAGGCTGGATCTAGACACATCAAAGAAGCTGTTCATTTAAACGCATTGCAAACTTCATTCAGAAAAATACCATTGGCGAAAAACCGGACTCCACAGCGCCATCTGGTGTCACAGTGTTACAACACATAGAAACCTTATTATCTTTACAAATGTGGCTGAGTCCCTGATGTCATACAAAACATCACGTGTGGAGTAAGTAAAGACCTGGCTCAGGGGACTATCAGTTGAAAACTGGCTCTGGGGGCTTGCAGAAAGCTATGCACGTGTGGCGTGCTTTGAAAGATGCTTTGCACATTCGACCACATAATTTACCGTATATACTCGAGTATAAGCCAACTTTTCAGCACATTTTTTATGCTGAAATAGCCCCCCTCGGCTTATACTCGAGTGAGGCAGGCGGTGGTGGCGGAGGGACGAGCGTCGAGAAAGGAGCCCTTTCTTGCCGTTGGTCCCGCCTCCTGCCTCTCCCAACTGCGGCTCCTATGCGGCAGAGGCGGCAGCAGAGGGACCTCTGTTCTCAGACACATAAACCAACCTTTTCCTAGGAGGAGAATTCATATGAAAATACTATACGAATAAAGTTCGCAATTTTTACTCACCTTTTTGTGGCCAGAACTGCTGGCAAAGCCCTTTTCTGTCTCTTGAAACAACAGCTACAACATAGTATAGTCTAAAATACCTCAAAGTTCTGGGCTGTACCCATTGAATATGGGGAACAAAGTATTGTGATCTCTGAAACGTGATGATCACTCAATTCCTGTACCTTTTACAAACTTCATTGATTTGCTGCAATTGATCTGTGGTTTGTTCTTCATTACCTGCAATTCATTAAAATCTTTGGATTCTTTTTCATATTCTAGTAAGCGCCTCTTTGGCCTAGGATATTTCTGCACAAGAAAATATTACTTCTATGTCAGAATCTATATCATCCTATTCCCTCTAGTACAGTGATGAATTTGCAATCTGTCTCCAAAGCCAATGTCACATTGTGATGCATTATACATCTTTCCTGGACCTCTTAACATGGATGCAGAGTTTGATCTGCAGGTCAAACATGAAATAATATTAACAATAACAACAACAACAACAACAACGTCTACCCAATATGACTAAATGCAGATGCAGATGGGCCCTAAAATCAGAAGTGTGCACTCTCACTTTCACACTGATGCACAATGAAGATGATAAAAGGACAGGGGACACACGCACACACAATAATAATGAAAGAAAGGACGAAAGGAAGGAAGGAAGGAAGGAAGGAAGGAAGGAAGGAAGGAAGGAAGGAAGGAAGGGAAAACACACAAGCTGTCAATGACACAATACTGCATGCATGTTAAGTATGTTAAACTTTTTATCTGCTATATTACTATAATATTGGATCTGCTGTTTTTAGTGGGGTGGGGCTTTAGTGTGCTGTATGTTAACTTTGTCCAGGATCTTCCTTGTTGCTGCAAACTGTCCTGCAATTAATTGGGTTGAATGGTGATATGCATACATTGAACATAAGCAATACTGCATCCTATGCTTGCTTACTTTTGAATAAGCCACACTGACTTAAGTTGGATTTACATCTGAGAGAACGAGCACAAAATTTGACTGCCTACGCCAAACTGTGGAAACATGCAGGAAGCCCTAGACCACGGATGTCAAACTCAAGGCCCGGGGGCCAAATCCGGCCCGCCAGACCTCGTCATGTGGCCCGCCGAGCGCCCCAGCCAGCGGGACCCAGCAGCGGGACCTTGCTGCTGAAGCGCCGCGCCGACAAAGCACCGACAAACAGCTGGGGCCTGGGGGAGGTAGAAAGGCGGCCGGAGCAGCGCTGCATGGAGCACCCCGAGCCACAGCAGGAGAAGGAGGAGGCAGCTTGCCGGGTCAGCGCCCAGCAGCGCCGCACGAAGAGTCCCGAGCCTCTGCGACGCAGCAGTGCTCTGTAGCACTTTGAATCCTCCTCCTCCTGCCATGGCTCGGCGCCTGGAAACGGCTGCTGCTGCTGCTGCTGCTGAATCACAGACAAAGCACCCAGCAGCGCCGCGTGGAGGTGGAGGAGGAGGAGGATTCAAAGTGCTACAGAGCACTGCTGCGTCCCAGAGGCTCGGCACTCTCCGTACGGTGCTGCCGGGCACCAACCCGACAAGCCTCCTCCTCCTCCTCTTGCCTCACCTCCTCCTCCTCCTCCTGCCGCGGCTCAGCCTCATGAACGTGAGCTCAGCAGCGGCTCAGCCTCATGAACGTGCAACTCTGAGGCTTTACGCACGTCTGCTAAAACGGACACCCGCTGCCTCACGCTGCACGGGAAATGCTTTTTGCCCCTGGGTCCCTTCGCGCTCTTTTCTGGCGCTGAATCAAGGCGGCAACCCCCCCCTTCCCTTTCTTTCTTCCTCTCTCTCGTTCTTATTCTTTCTTTCCCTCTCCTTCCTTCCTTCTTTATCTCTGTCTTCTCTCCGTCTTTCTTTTTCTTTCCTTCTTTATTCCCTTCCTTCTTTCCTACTCTTCTTTCTCTCCCCTCTTTCCTTCCTCTCTCCCTCCTGCTCCCTCTTTTCTTCCTTCCTTCCTTCCTTTCTTTCTTCCTTCCGTCCTTCCCATCTTTCTTCCTCTCCCTCATTCTTATTCTTTCTTTCCCTCTCTACTTCCTTCTTTCTCCCTTTCCGTCTTCTCTCCCTCTTTCTTTTTCTTTCCTTCTTTATTCCCTTCCTTATTTCCTACTCTTCTTTCTCTCCCCTCTTTCCTTCCTTCCTCTCTCCCTCCCACTCCCTCTTTTCTTCCTTCCTTCCTTCCTCCCTCCCTCCCCTCCCTCTCCCTCTCCCTCTCCTCAGAAACATAGGATGCTGTTTTATACTTCTGGCCCTTAAACCCTGGAACCAGGAGTGCAGCTCCAGTGAGTCAACCTCAGCCAGTCCCTTTGGTGAAGGGTGGTGGCTCACTGGCAGAACATTTGTCCTGCATGCAGAAGGACCCCAGCATCTCCAGGTACCAGTAGCTCTGCAAAGGTCCTGCATGAAACTCTAGCGAGCCTCCACCACCCAGTTACCAAAAATCATTTTTCAATAAATTGTACAATAATTGTACATTTGAATATCTACTTGCCATTATTCTGACTATGTTTCTGCTTTCAGAGCTAGTTATTACTTACATTATTACAAAAAACAGTAATAATTGAATGCAGTGACAATAATTTATGATAATAAAGAGTGGACACATAGTCCTACAGATACAACCGGCCCTTTGAGGGTGACCAAACTGCTGATGCGGCCCCCGATGAATTTGAGTTTGACACCCCTGCCCTAGACCATGTGAACTGGCCCTGAGAACAGAAAGAAAATAAAATTGGATCAAACACAGGGAATAAGAGGCACCTAATTGAGCTTATGAAACTTTCAAGTCCAAGTGCCCTTTAATACACTAGCTCCCAGACACTCAAAGAGCCCTTGCTTGGCTCCCAAGGAAGGATAAATTTGTCTATTACCACTGTTCTTAAGGAAAATATATCCAGTTACCTAAGCAACTGTCAATAGAAGGGAAACCCAGCCAGGTACCAGCTAACCTTTGTACCTACTCCTCCAGGAAAGAAAATGTATGGACCTGTCTATTAATACACAGACATTTCTGGGGCAATTCTCGAGGGTTTCTGGTACAGTATACTAGTTTGAGTCCACATTTTCTCCTTCCTGTGGGCATTTGTAAACAAGCGTATTAAAATGAGTAGGCAAGCCTAAGAGCAAATAGTAAAGCTATGGGTACTTGTTGACGGTGATTACTCAAGTCATCTTATTATTCACACTATTTTCCAGTCTTCCTTGATACCACATCCGTTCACTGCAGTATACAACAAAATTTAAGTAGAAGCACATCCATTTGAATGGAGCTTGCTTCTAAGTAAGTGTTCACCAGATTTTACCCTGGGCCAGAAGTCATTAATACTTCCTGTTCAAAAATAAAGAAATAGGAGTGATAAGCAGATCCACCAAACACATGGTAATCCCTCTGTGGAATGTGGATTTCATCCCAATATCTCTTTGCTAAATACTAACAATAGACCAAAGAGCCTCCACCCACAAGACCCTCCTCTCAGGGGTGATCCAGCCTGTTTTGCGTGTCACACACACACACACACACACACACACACACACACCACACACCCCACCCCATGCTGAAGCCTTGCTTACTGGGGTTACATGGCTGCAGCGCCGGCTTTGCTACGAAAACAATTTCCACTGGGCAGTATTAAGATACAGTGGTACTTCGGTTTATAAACACAATTGGTTCCGGAAGTCTGTTCATAAACTGAAGTGAACTTTCCCATTGAAGGTAATGGAAAGTGGATTAATCTGTTCCAGACGGTCCGCGGAGTACTTAAACTGAAGCATTCATAAACTGAAGCGAACTTTCCCATTGAAAGTAATCAAAGTGGATTAATCCGTTCCAGATGGGTCCGCGGAGTACTTAAACTGAAGCATTCATAAACCGAGGTGTTCATAAACCGAGGTTCCACTGTAATGCAATGATGGCAGTGATGTGATATTTTGTTGCCACTGTCACCACTGAAGAGTAGGCTCTGAAATGAGCACTAAATTATGTTTGGTTAGACGGATCCTGAGTCTTCCTCCACTGTCAGTGTTAACTGTCTTCCTAGATATTTCTTTGCCTTCCACTCCTTGGAAAAGCAGGAAGCCTTTCCAGACCATCCTAATTGTTCCACTATCCCTGTCGGAATTCCAATAAGGAATTCCAGTAAGCCTGAACCCTCGCAGGAAATGATCCAGAACATCTGCTGAAACCTATGTGGGAGAAAAGGTGTAACAGAGACAGGCCCATGGTTGTGCTGGAGGCCACGACATTCTGAGCCAGAGCAACCAAGGGGACTTTGGCATAGTTGTTGAAGTCTGCTAGAGGAAGCAACCTGGGGGCCGCCAACATTACCGTTGGGACCATCTGCCCTAGATCAGCCATGGAGAATGCTGGGCAGCAGGGGGAATGGTACAAAATCCCAGTCCTGTCTCACTGGGCCACCACCTAATGAACATGCTCAAAATTGGGAAACCCCTGAACAGATCACCTTGACAATGGGGCTGGAATCTCAACCAACCACTGCCATTCTGCTTTCTTGCTTTCCAAACCTCACCTGTTACTACAGCTAGAAACATGATGGCCAGAACTGCGCAAGAGTTTCTGTCACAGCCAAGTTTCTGTCACATAAGTGGTAGTTTAGCTTTCCATGATTACAGAGAGGCATTAAAAATGGAATCCCCTCCACCTGCAGTATGAAGCGATACAGTCCCTGCCTCCTCAATTCTGCTGCATGTGCAGACTCGATTTATTCATGCTCTCCTGGAGTTATGCTGATATGAGTCCTGCTCTCATTGGTCCAAATCCAACTCTCTTTCTTTTGAATCTCCTTGGCTCCACAAAGAATTTCCAATATCATTGACCATGCGGAATGGGGAAGTCTAATTATTGTGATTGGAGTGGAGTCCTGGCAGAATCCCACTTGATCCACTCAGTGATAAGAATGGATAACTTTAAAAAGAGCAGAGTTTAAATCAGCTACATTCTGTTCATTTTGGCATACCCCCCATTCCCAGGCTACAGCTGATTCAGCACTCAATCACATAATGAATTTAGTGCATCACATATTGATTTCTGCACTTTCCCCCCTCTCATTAGGAAGTCATGTGTCACAGCCTGGTAGACCTAGTACAGTGTAAAGCATACTTTAAAGATTTCGAATCTTAACAGGCTATGTAGCCAGTGGAGCCTGCAGAAGCATGAACGCCAGTCACATATTTTGATTCAGTAACTTTAGGGGGCAGTCCAAGCCCCTGACTAGTATCAACAGGACTTAATAAAACAGTGTATCCACAGCCCTGCTGCTTGTGCTACTTTGCTACAACAGCTTCCAGGTGGATCCAGCACCGAGTCCCATATTGGGCCCATTGCCATTGGGTGATGGCAGCAGGGTTAGCTCAGGATCCAGCAGATCCTGGGGCAGCCCAGCCTTGCCCCTTCTCAGCCTCTGAAGTCCTTCCACCCAGTACTGTCTCCCATAGCTCATCTAGTCTGGATCTGAATGGGAAAGAAAACTTCCCCAAAAAGTGCACATGGGAGCACAACCCTAGCAGTTCTAGCACACTTTATGCATGCTGTAGAGTTTATAGCCGCAGCATCTTTTTGCAATATTGGTCTCAATGACTTGTCTAAGGAGAAACTTTCTAGAACCAGTGGGGATGTTACAGTTAGCTTTCTATTTTGACAACAGAAGTGTCCTGCAGTCTTTGAGAGCCAGTGTGGTGTACAGTGGTACCTCGGTTTGTGACCACTTCGGGGAGCGACCGCTTCGGTTTCCGACCACCACGGACCTGGAAGTGTTTATATCCAGGTTCCGCGGCGCTCGGATGTGCAAAAGCGATCTGTGCAGCGCGTGTGCGCGCAGAAGTGCTCTATTGCGATCGGCTCCCCGGAACCAATTGTGGTCGCAAACCAAGGTACCACTGTAGTGGTTAAGAGCGGTAGACTCGTAATCTGGTGAACTGGGTTCGCGTCTCTGCTCCTCCACATGCAGCTGCTGGGTGACCTTGGGCTAGTCACACTTCTCTGAAGTCTCTCAGCCCCACTCACCGCACAGAGTTTTTGTTGTGGGGGAGGAAGGGAAAGGAGAATGTTAGCCGCTTTGAGACTCCTTCGGGTATTGATAAAATGGGATATCAAATCCAAACTCTTCTTCTTTTTTGTTCTGAGCTCCAAAGAATGTAAGAAACTTCTAAAATGAAAGATACCAAAACCTGTATGACAGAAAACTTGCTGGAAAGGATATAGAGTAGTGGAGACCTATTGCGTGTTCAGACCCAGAGACCTCCCCCTTAAATAAAGACACATTTGACTCAAATTTTAGTTTTGGTTTATGGCAGAATTTAGGCCACAACTTTATTGATTACAGAAAAGTGAGTGGTTGCATAGGCTCTGGTTCAACTAGCTCCCTACACCCTTGCAGGTAGCACTGACCCAGAGCTCTATCATAGGTCAGCCAAGGGTGGACACCTGAGGCAGGTGAAAAGCCTGGGAACAGACTCTGTTCACTCCCCAGATGCTCCCCTGGACTCAGGCACGGGCACAACCCCCTTTTGGGGGTTGACCAAACCAAGTTGAGTCCCTGGATTCCTTTAACGGAATATCCTTCACATAGAGATGGCGAGACTGTTCTCTTATCCCTATCACATGAACCAGTGCCTATCTGCAACCTTACAAGTTGTGATGAACTGCTACACGGCAGGCGAAACCCAGTTGGCCACATTCAATCAGCCAAGTGGGGAAATTCCTGCCGTGCCCCTGTCCCAACAACAGACGACACACGACGGCATAGCAAGGTCAATCGCAAAATGCCCTAAAATTAGGGAGAGGTGGGTGGGTGTTCTGATGCACGAGCTGAAAGAGGAAGCTCTGCGTCACGTGCATGGGTATCTATAGGTCCCTCGATCCATTTAGACTGCGCCCCATTGGCCAGATTACACCCAGCAATGAGGGACCTACCAATCGGGTGTTGTGGCTATCCAATAGACCCACCCACACCCAGGAGGTCTGTCTCCAGGTCTCACAGCAACATGTGTCCTCTTTTAGGAAGGACACGATTTATCACCTTCCTCAGGAATGAACAATAATGTGCTTCTAGGAGATCACGATAGCATGCATTGGAAGGATTGTGGATGCAGATCACTTTGAAGGTCCACTTTTCTGTTTTGTAAATGAAACGTGACAATATATATCATGGAAAGAGTTGGCTTATTTGGGGGAGGGGGGAGGGGAAGCTGCAAGGATGGATGCAACAAAGTTAAGGAATAAATATAGTGCCTTCCATTATATTCTAGCAGTTTTCTAGCATCTGGTATGTTCTTGCCATGGGGGAAAATACACATCAGATCAGGTTGAAAATCCTGCAGATTTCTTTGACATCTGGTATCTCAAGTTCCAGAGAACCAGGACATATCTCTGCAGCCTTCATCTAAATATAGCCTAAATCTCAGTAGCATTTCCAACAATGAATATGTATTATTAGATTAATTTTGCCTATATGACTTCTTGTAGCATAACTGTATTTGACAAAACTTTTTATAAGATTTTTTTATGATGTTTGATTTTTATAATTTAAATAAATAAATAGAAACTTATATCGATACTGCCTTTCATGTAAACATAAAAGGGTAGCATGCATTAAAATGATACTGCTTTCAGAATGAGTAAAATAGCAGGCAACACTAGGCCTCAAAACACACAGCAAGTTTCCACAGTCAACTGGAAACTGTGCAGCAAAAGCCTAAGGGAATGCTCTTGTTTTTAGCAGAAGCTGAAGTGCCATCAATGTTGGCACCTTCCTCAATTCAGAAGAGAGGAGATTCTAAAGGAATGGCGCCACTAGCGAAAAGCTCCTCCATGCTCACTGCCAAACAGACCTTTACTGGTGACAGCTAAGTTAGGACAATCTTAAAGGTCAGGTAGGCCAGCATGGAGAACGACAGTCCCTCAAGGAGCATGGCTCCAAGCTGTTTGTGCATTGTTGTTGTTTATTGTGTTATCCACGTTAAATTAAATGGGTTCATTTAAATAATAATAATCTTGACAATCTTGAAATTTTGCCTGCGATATCTCAGAGAATATGTGAAGCCAAAAAACTTTGTGCTTTGGCTTCCTTATCAGTGAGATGGAGTCACAGGATGTTAAACTCTGCCAGGCCATTAAGAGGTATAATTTGCCATAGCTTCATTGCAATCAATGACAGTTGAAATGAGTTTGGGATAACAGCCACATGACCACCTTGATGGGTGGCCTGATAGTCTGGCATTTGCACACAGTGCTCTCTCTTACGTTCGCCAGATTTAATCCTAGAAAATACTGCTGAATTCTGTGTGTTCTTTTAGTTAATTTTTTAAAAAACAAAAAACCCAAGCAGCAAAATGCTAACTCTCTTCTGTACAGGCTAGTCTGAAAGGGGCAGTTTTCTCCCTGATGGGCAGGATGAATGGTTTTCAACAGAGTGATTGCATCATTTAAAAGATGAGCCTCTTGACTGATATGACTAAAGGCAGAGAAATGGAGAGAGAAATTCAAATAACATGAACAAAAACAACCAGCAATCGGTGGTAAGCACAATTACCAGCACAATGGTCGGCTGTCCCAACCGAATTTGTGGTTTTGGCCAAAACAAGTGAACGGAGCCAAGACCCTATGCTTTGCAAGGCAGACGTGAACATAAACAGTAGGAGAGGAGAATATCTCCAAGTCCACACCCGACACTCTTCACTTTGAACATAAAGGGCTGCCTTTTCCCGTGTAGCTGTTCTTTTCTGCAGTGCTTTTAGGCATCTATTTTGCTAAGCAACTAATGCACACAGGTTTTAAACCACCCTATTTACGTCCTTCTCCCATCATCTCATGATGCTGCTCCTTTGTGCAAAGGCTAGGCTGAAACTACCCAGTAAGCTCAAGTATATATTTAACAGGACAGGGGAGAAAAATGCCTCAGTTTCTCATCAATTTGTGATGCACTTCTTAACAGGACTGAGCAAATTATAAAGGAGAAGACCTAAGGAAACTGCCCATCCTGAAAGCTGTGTCATCCTCAATGAGCTCTCAAAGGAGACACCCAGATAGTTGTCCCGTTTTGGAAATAATAATAATAATAATAATAATAATAATAATAATAATAATAATATATTATTATTATTATTATTATTTATACCCCGCCCATCTGGCTGGGTTTCCCCAGCCACTCTGGGTGGCTTCCAACAAAAATATTAAAATACACTAACTTCTTAAAGATTAAAAGCTTCCCGAAACGGGGCTGCCTTCAGATGTCCTCTGAAAGTCTGGTAGTTGTTTTTCTTTTTGACGTCTGGTGGGAGGGCATTCCACAGGGCGTTCTCACTGAAATGCAGCACTTTTTTTCTGGGGGGATGCAGGGGTACGCATACCCCTAAACGTTTTGTGAATCTAAGTCTGGTCTCATTGAGGGGCAGTATTTCAATATCAGTAGGAAAATGAGAGTACAGTGGTACCTCTAGTTACGAACTTCAATTCGTTCCAGAGGTCCGTTCTTAACCTGAAACTGTTCTTAACTAGATGCGTGCTTTCGCTAATGGGGCCTCTTGCTGCTGCTGTGCCGCCGACACACGATTTCCGTTCTCATCCTGGGGCAAAGTTCTCAACTTGAGGTAACTCTTCCAGGTTAGCGGAGTTTGTAACCTGAAGCGTTTGTAACCTGAGGCATTTGTAACTCGAGGTACCACTGTACCCCTAAGCATTTCTTTTTTAAGAAAAAAAGCATTGCTGAAATGTAAACCTGTATCTGGAGGAATGCATATGGCAGGAGATAGTTCAGATGATCAGACGTTTCACCATATTGTTACAGGCTACTCCAGTCTCCTGTGCGAGATTCCAAGGGTCTTGGCACTTAAGCAGGGTTTGTGTTTCATTTGGAAAATTAAGGCACAATGAAGGCTATAGTGCAGGCATGTCCAAATTCCATTTTGGGGGTCTAATTCGGCCCGCTGACTGGTTTAACCCGGACCTCTTGGCAGTATATATCCTTTTTTTAAAAAAAATTAATTTTTATTGATTTTACATAATAAGAGTTTACATAATAACAAAAACCATACACATACATATTTTTCACATTCTCCTACCCCCCCTCCAAGAGCCCTCTCCTCCCACAAGAGAATCCCCCGAAAGGTAGGCAATTGAATGTGGGTCATTTTATAGTTGGGTCTCTACCCCCCCACCCTCCTTCCCCCCAGGGCCTCCCCCTGCCACCAAGAGGTCCCAGAATGGCAAGGATAGGAACAGGCGAGTATCCACCCAGCTGTTGTCCAACTTTAGCATCCAAAAACTATAAAAAAGAAAATAAGATAAAAACAATGACAGAAAATAATAATAAAAAAACCCACAGCATGAAAAAATATATATAATAAAAATAAAAATAAAACACACAACATCAAAAATTTAAACCTTATCTAACTTCCTAAACATTGTCTCTTGGGCTTCCCCAGACCCCCCCCCTTTATTGATTTTCATTTGCCATCCATCTTTACAGTTTTCATTATTTACCAACCATTCTAATCTCATTTAATTTAAAATTGTCCATTTAGCCAATTAATCAGATTATCAATAAATTTTTTATTTATTTGCTTATATATCTCCATTCCATTCCCCTCCTTCCCCCCACACCCCAGAACTCTCCCTGCCACCGAAAGCCTCCAGGATACGAAAGAAAAGAAGGGATGTTTCTTTTCCAGCTGGTTCTCCCCCTCCCCCCTTCCCCCCCACTCCGGAAGTCCCCCTCTGCCACCAGGGAACCCCAGAACGGAGACGACCACAGGGGGAGAGTTAGAGCACCCCGCTATCCCATTATTCATTCTTCCCAACTATACTAATAATCTCCTTTCAAATCTAAAAAGAAAAACACATCTCTATTCTACTTTCCCTCCCTTGCCTAAATTTTTTTCTGCAAGAACTTTCATACTTTTATAAAATCTATATCTCATTTTCTTAATCCATTTTAAATCTTATCTTCTAGTTTTAGCCTCTTTAGCACATCCCTTCTCGGATCAGCAAATTCCATAATCCATAAACCAGTTTCAAGACCATTTTAGCCAACCTTTCAACAAAAATCCTTTTTCCATTCACCCCACTCCCTTTCTGCGAAATTTTTCATGACCAAATTCTCCGTTCCCTCGCTGTTGCCCCTTTATTGTTTGTATCATCCACTCAATGTAAGTAATCCTCTCCCACAGTCTTTGTTCCCTATGGAGATTCTGAAGTCCAGACATAGTTTCTGCTCCCCCTTCCATGGGAGCGTCGTTCCCCTGGCTCACGTGCTCAAAAACTTTTTCCTCTTTCTTCTCATTACAGACTTCCTCCTGATCAAAAAGCTGACATACTTCTTGCTTTCCTTCTATTTCTTCTTTATTCTCTTGTTCCAACGTTTTTTGTCCCTTGTCCCCTTGAAGAAGTTGGTTCGTTTCCTCTAATTGAGCAATCTGTTTATGTGTTCCGATAGTAAGTTCCCATAAGAGTCTCAGAGTTTTTTCTTTGAATCCAGCTGTATAATCGTATGTTGACATTTTTGTGCTCCTCTCAAGGACACAGTGCTATCCCAGAGCACAGGAAGTGTTAATGTTTTTCATTCGATCGCCATTTTTCCAAACTGGTTACAATATATTCACAAATTAAAATCCATTACTTGATTCTAAGTTATAATCCAAGGGGAGTTTTCATAGGCAACTTTTGCAGCTCAGTTTGTCAACATTGTTTCAAAACTCCCTACTACACAAATCTTGCTGAGTCCGTCAGGACCGCCGATTCCAGCGGTAGTAAGAGACTCTTCTCTCTTATTAAATCTCACACTCTCCCCTCTACCTTGTCATCAAGGGGAATTTCAGCACAGTTCTTGCAGATGCATAGATATAGTAAATCCACAAATGTCTTGGCAATGGATATTTTCTTAACTGTTTCCACTTTCAATCAATATGGGGGAGATCGGCTTCCGTTTTTTAAATCTCCTCCCGCTCCAAATTTAAGTTCCAATAAAATTTTTAAGCTTTCTTACTCACGGACATCCACTTTTCAAGTCCTTTTTCTTTGGAAGTATTCAGCGCTCTCCGCCTCCGTAACGGAGCTTCTCTCTGCGAAGGCAACAATGGTGCTCAAAATGGCCCCACGACTACAACCCTCCTCGCTCCGGAGCTCTTATTAGAGCCTACCAGAGAGTTGGGGAGTCCGAATTGGGGCACCGCTGAGACTTTTCGTCCCTATAACGCTCGATATAGGGCTCTATGGGGTGCAGCGTCGCCCCCGCTGCTTCCCCCCCCTTCGCAAAGACGGGCTGCCTCGGCGCTCGAGACAGACCCCACCGGACGGCGCTGGCGCTGAACCGGAAGCCCCCTTGGCAGTATATATCCTGGTGGGGAAATCCTTTAAAAAGCTCAACAACTTCTATAGTTTCTTTATTGCCTTTTGCTAACTGGGTGAGGCTTAAGCAGTATGTGGACAGAGAACTCCCAGAAGTGCAAGCTGGATTTCGAAGGGGCAGAGGAACCAGAGACCAAATTGCAAACATGCACTGGATTACAGAGAAAGCTAGAGAGTTCCAGAAAAACATCTACTTCTGCTTCATTGACTATGCAAAAGCCTTTGACTGTGTCGACCACAGCAAACTATGGCAAGTTCTTAAAGAAATGGGAGTGCCTGATCACCTCATCTGTCTCCTGAGAAATCTCTATGTGGGACAAGAAGCTACAGTTAGAACTGGATATGGAACAACTGATTGGTTCAAAATTGGGAAAGGAGTACGACAAGGCTGTATTGTCTCCCTGCTTATTTAACATATGCAGAATTCATCATGCGAAAGGCTGGACTAGATGAATCCCAAGCCAGAATTAAGATTGCCGGAAGAAATATCAACAACCTCAGATATGCAGATGACACAACCTAGATGGCAGAAAGTGAGGAGGAATTAAAGAACCTTTTAATGAGGGTGAAAGAGGAGAGTGCAAAATATGGTCTGAAGCTCAACATCAAAAAAACTAAGATCATGGCCACTGGTCCCATCACCTCCTGGCAAATAGAAGGGGAAGAAATGGAGGCAGTGAGAGATTTTACTTTCTTGGGTTCCATGATCACTGCAGATCACGAAATTAAAAGGCGCCTGCTTCTTGGAAGAAAAGCAATGACAAACCTAGATAGCATCTTAAAAAGCAAAGACACCACCTTGCCAACAAAGGTCCATATAGTTAAAGCTATGATTTTCCCAGTAGTGGTGTATGGAAGTGAAAGCTGGACCATAAAGAAGGCTGATTGCCAAAGAATTGATGCTTTTGAATTATGGTGCTGGAGGAGACTCTTGAGAGTCCCATGGACTGCAAGAATGTATCCATTCTGAAGGAAATCAGCCCTGAGTGCTCACTGGAAAGACAGATCCTGAAGCTGAGGCTCCAATACTTTGGCCACCTCAGGAGAAGAGAAGACTCCCTGGAAAAGACCCTGATGTTGGGAAAAATTGAGGGCACAAGGAGAAGGGGACGGCAGAGGACGAGATGGTTGGACAGTGTTCTCGAAGCTACGAACATGAGTTTGACCAAACTGCGGGAGGCAGTGGAAGACAGGAGTGCATGGCGTGCTCTGGTCCATGGGGTCACGAAGAGTTGGACACGACTAAACGACTAAACAACAACAAACTGGATGAGAGACTCCACTTCTTGCCTCATGTTGAATGTCCCACCATTTGTCGTGGTAATGACTCTGCCATCACCTGTTTGGTCCTTTGATGTCACTTCTCTCTGCCAATCTCCTGAGGAAGCTGGCTTGGCTTGGTTTATTCCCGCCCCCACAATAAGTTTAGGGGGCCCTTGCCCTCTACAAACCCATAACAGAAAACATTTGCATCACACAGAAAATTAAGGTGTCAGTGGAAACCTCAGCCATTTCCCCAATCAGCTAATTTTGTTTGGTGTCAACGGGTTTGTTTTTGTTTGTTTGTTTGCTAGTATTGAAGAGCATTCCAACATGTATACCTTCACCAGCAATATGAACAGCTTGGCTCAGAATGAGGACAAAGGCTTTTGGTGAAGGCTCATAATCTGAAGACCAGAAAGCTTGGGCTTGTCATCAAGATATCGCATTCTGAAGGCAGGAAAAAAAAATCACAAACCAAAAACAACCTCACCCTATGATTTGATGAAAGGTTCTATCATCCAAAAAAGGGAATGTTTCAATGCAAAAACAAAACATGCATAAGCATTTGTGTGATACCTATAAATAGCATCATGTTGATTCTATGGCTGTGGGAGGGGGTGGGGGATCGCTATCAAGGGATATATCCTGCCACCAGCGGCATAGCATCAGATGCTGGCATGTGCTGGGCAGGCCCCACTTGTCTGCATTTTAGCTGGGTCTTGAAAAAAGCATTGATCCTGTAGCAGAATGTTCTGCAGAAGAGAAACTTTCTCATTTCAGGAAATGTGCCAGTTTGGTGGACACACCCACCAAAAATGCAATGTATAATAGCAGAGAGACATATCCCCTTCTGAGATAGCCATGGCAAACTCGGTACCTGATCTTTGGGCTTATCCACACTTACCTTTCCTCCACGCTTTTCAGGCACAGACCCAAAAGCACTTTTTTTTCCCTTCTGGATCTTTCCCCATGAAAACCTGTTCTTTAAAGTTCAATCAGAGCAAACATCAATCAATTGAAACCCAAATGGACATTTGCTCCAGGCTCTCCCACACTTCCGCTTGTCCTGTGCCTAGAAATCATGGGTCCAATGGGTTTTCTGATTGCCCCATGCTTTCTAGGGACGTGTCCTAATTGCCTTTGCCTCAATGTTTTCAGCCAGAAAGCCTGCTCTTTAGCATTAAATCAGAACAAACAGCAGTCTGCAGAAAACCAAATTGCTGCTTGTTCCAATTCAGCGCTAAACCATGGGTTTTCCCAGGGGAAAGGAGCAGGGCAAATGGAAGTGTGGATGACTGACCCCTCTGATTTTGATTTAAAGAGTTGGTTTTTGCAGACAAAGCTTGGGGGAGCACACTCAGGCACAGAGCGTTAAGGTGCAGACCTCTGCTTGAAAACAGCGGAACAAAAAGTAAGCGTGAATAAGTCTCTGCAACTTTCTTTTGGATGGAAAACCACAATATTGGATATAAAACAAAGAAACATAAGAGCGCTGCTGCATCAGACCAAAGAACAACTCTTTTCTCAGATGCCTTTTGGAAAGGTCAACATATATATATATTTTAAATCAAGCAATTATAAATTGGATCCCACCAGCTAAAATTAGCCTCCACTGACTAATCAACTTAGGTTCCATTTCATTAATCTATTGATTAAAGGTTACAAGTCTAGTTACATCTTATGATAACACAGGCCTTGTTATCCAGGATTACCATATAAAAATATGAATTACGGTGTGCTAGGAAGGATGAGCACAGTAGGGAGATGTGGTGGCAAGCATAAAGTGATTTTCTTTGAAATCTGGAACTAGCTGCATACAGCAGTCATCTGAGAATAGTGTGGTTTTTTAGTGGCCACCAAACATGGTTAGGATTTCACTTCTGTGACTCAATGTTTTGCTTATTTTTGTGGGTATCTGATAGCATATTCTATGCCAAGCAACTTGAAATTCTGTCGTATTAAAAATTAATGCAAGCAAATCAGATCAACAAAATCACTTAAGGTTCTTCTGGGAAATGTGTATTGTTCATAAAACATGACAATATAAATTACTTTAACTGAGGACAGAAATGCAGAATTAAGAACAGGGCACATTTGTTGTTTTGAACAAGTAGCTCTCCATTATATAAAGTCAGCTACAGCTGCATTGTCAAAAAGCATTGCTATACCATCCTTAATCTCCTAAAGAGGCAGCACAGGAAGGTGTGGACGCAGTCTCAAGGGAGACCTGCCTTTTGCGGGGAAATGGGACACAGGGTTTGACCCATGCTTTCTCCATGTCCCTATGGTACATTCACACAAACTGGCTGTAGCCAGGGGTGGGCTTTGGTAATATGGCACCCTGAGTGAGGACAAAATTTGCCCCCAAATTTCTTTTTTTCACAATAATTCCTTTTGAAATTATTTATTTGTATAAATATAGGAGGTGGTGGTGGTTTTACTGCTGTAGCCCAGGTTGAACTGTTCAGAGTTACCAAAAACTGATGTGGAAGTCATAATAATAAATTTGCTCATTAACAAAGCTATGAAAGCTATCTGTAAATAGAGAGCAATTTCCTCCACCGTCTCCGAACTGGGAAAGTCACTTCTCCCTCTTGCATGTCATTGTTGCTAGCAGGTCGGAGGGCTCCAGAAAGAGGACAACTTGTGAACAATGGTGGTACATATGCAATGGGGTGTCATAGTCCCGTGCTGCCCAGCCGCGGCAGAGCTCAGTGGTGGGAGAGGCCAGTCAAACAGCCAAGGCTCAGGGGGGTCCCTGCCTGGAGGCAGAGTCCATATGCAAGGTTTAGTCCAAGCCTAAGGTCAGGAGTATCTCAGTTCACGTAGTCAGATGGTCCAGGGGGTCAAGAAAGCCGAGGGTTCAAGGTCACGAGAAGCAAGAAGCAGCAAGGTCTGGCCAGGAACAACAAATGTTGTTTTCAGCAGCGGACTGAGGCTAAAAACCCAGCTTACAGGAGCCAACAGGTTCACATCAGGAGCAAGAAGGCTGATCAGACCGTGAGGATGGCTCTTCCTTGCCTGGATAAAGGATAGAGAGATGGGGAGGTGGAATCTAAAAACCTCTGGCTTCTGTGTGGCTGTGACGTAGCCTACCATTCAAAGGAATGAGTGGCATCCCTTGCTCCATCTGTTTTTCTCTCTGGCCCCACTCGTCTCTGCCATCAGGGCTTCCCACCCCTTCGCTACACAATGTCTAAGTAATGGCCTCCATACAGAATCCCTGCTGCTTCTGGAGAGACATTATTTCTATAATCAGAATTTAACCAGGGAGTTGTTCATTTTCATAAATTTCTTCCTGGGGAGTGTAATTGTAGTCGGGTGACGGGGAATCTGTCAGTCATAGGAATGAGTGCTTTTGATATGCATTGCAGCATAGTATTGAGGGTAGGTCTTTGCTCTCTCTCCCCTTCTTCTATTTTTAAAGCTTTCCCAGAGCAGGGAAGAAAAACAGAGACGGTGTCACCGCTTTACTAAGCAGCTGGTGATTAAAGCAAGGCAAAGAGTCAAAAGGGAGCACTTAATAATTGATTTGCATTGGTGCAACAACTTGGTGTCACTATTAAATGTGTCCAGTTGCTCCCCAGTCTTGCCCCTGGGCTCAAGGGCTATGCACATACTTGTCATGCTTATGACCCCCTTTGCCTCCACCCACCCGGAGAAGAGATTGCATTTCTTGTTCAATTTACAGCATATAGCTTTTCTCCGAGATATAAGCTATATAACTGCCTCAAGCCCTGCATAATCATGCATTTGTGTTATGAATTTATATGCCTTTTAGGAAGGATATTACTGAAAAACAAAACCACTATTCATGCCATTTTGATGCAGAAAGCAAGACAAGGGCATTGCATCCGTCAGTGTTACATTCACTTTTCTTCTCCTCTTTCCCCTCCCCTACCACTTTGAACTCTTTTTCTATCACTGGATCACAGATTCTAAATGAGAGCATTTGTTTGGAGTCCCCCCCCCCTTTACTATATGTTCTGCAACCCCTTATAAAATTGCAGCAGTTTAAATATGCAGCCGCCTGTCCTTTTCTCAATGGAAAGATTTGTAAATATATTCCAAGAGGAAATTTCCTAAGCAGCACAACTAAAAGGAGCTAGGAAAATAAATGACCTACAAGCACCAGCACCAGGGTCAGTTATCCAATCTATAACATTGTGTCTTGAAAGGGAATCATGGGAATGCATACTAAATGCATGACATTATTTTCTCTTTACTCCCAAAGAGGGTATGACTTTCCTGTATTTTATTTTTATTTTTTAAAGAACACCCAACACGTTCACACTGTAGTTTGTATCATGGACTCTCAGCCTTTCCAAATGGCTTGAGACTTTAAAATTTAATCAAGGGATTTCTTAATGGAGGCTAAGGAAGAGCAACATCAGAAATACACTTGACAAAAGGGTAACAAATTTCTACTTAATTATTTACAATGGCCCGCTGCTGCTACTTAGAGACAGACTTGCAAGCATCAAAACTGAGCAGCCTGGAAGGACAAGGGCATCAATTTGTCCTCACACCAAGCAAACAGCTTTCAAGATTGCATCTTGTTGATCTTGATGAAATTACAAGTCTAGGATCTGATGCACTGTGCCAGTTATTTACGATCACAGGTCACTGTCAGTTGAATGTTTTCCATGCACCCTGAGCTTACTTGTCATTTGCATGCAATTCATTTTATCATCTAAATGATATTTTTCCATCAAGCCTCCGGGCAGGCAATCGCAACCTGAAAAGGTCTGTATTTTATAAAACCGACCTTTTTCATACATCAGAAAATTGCAGTGTTAAAGCAATTAACCTGTTAACTCCGGAACAGGGATTCTTCTGTTGTTTTACCACTTCTGGCTTGACAGACTATGTCACTCAGTTACGAACCTCTGTTCTTATGGGCGTTTGGTCTTTCCAAAATGTTGTTTATATTTACTTTGTTGATGGGAAATATATTTCAGGCAACCACAGACTTTTAAAATTTCCAGCTACATTTTCTTTTTGTGGGATGCTGCTTTAAATAAGAACAATGACTGTGTAGTTTGTGAGGGGATATCCACTTTCCTGTCACTTTCCAGGCCAACTAACATAATGTCCGAGGATTTTTCTAGCTGCTAAATCCCAGAAACATCTGGAGAATGACATTTGTATTCCAAGCAAGGATGAACCACGGATGTATTTAATGGCATTATAATACTCGCTGCTTTATTTTCAGTTTCTTTCTCAATCATTCCAAACACAGAACTAGACTCCCCACAATGCCCTGTGCTGCAGCAGACCATGATACTGTTTTTAGCCAGTTTCCTATTAAGAAGATTAGAAGCAGATTATGGGCCACAAATTGAGATTTGCTGATGCTAAAAAAACCCCACCCCTGGCAGCAAAGAAACATCTCAAGTGACACCTTTGTCATGATTTGAAATAGCTGCCTTTGGGGCTTGCCTTCAGATTGCAAGACTTCTGCTTCAGTGTTGAGAAGGATGGGCTTGACATCAATGAAAGAACCCATAGCTGAGTGACAGAACAACACAGTGCAGCATAGACACCTTAGAAAGCAAGTTGCAGGTGTCAGCCCCCATGGCTGTTTCCATCCTCCCAAGCTGGTACCCCAGTGGTGGGGATGCTTGTTTCTTCCTGGTCTTGGATGGATGGCAGGCAGCCCCACCTAGTTGCCTTCTCCCAATGTGCATGTGAACGTAACTGTTTTTAGTTTACTTTTTTTGTTGCTATTTTGTTAGTGTTGTTTTATAGATTGTACATTCCTCAGCTATTAGACCTTGCTTTGCATGTCTGAAAGCCTCCCATATGGCAATGGTGAAGGCCTTTGGAAGAGCAAAGCAATGGCTCAAAGACACTTGTCTTTATAGTAATGGCTGGCTGCACTGTTAAGTAAAATTGCTTAATTGACACTGAAATGGAAAATGTATGTATCTTGCTAACATTAAGAAATTCCATTGGAGTATACTAAGCTAGAAACAGCTGTCTCTGAGCTCTAGCAGAGTTGATAATTAACTGTTGTTGTTCTCTGGTAGTCCTCTTGTGAGCGTTTAACCTTAGATCATGTGAAGGTATTCAATTGCAAATCTCCATCTTGAACAGAGTTGCTTTTCTGGTCTTTCTCTAGAAGCCACAGTGATGTTGCAAATGAGCCTTAGGCTGGAATGTAGGGGTAGTCCTGTCATACCTGGTTACAGCCCTGCTGAGCATGGCAAATTCAAAGAAAATTTGTTTTAGTCAGACCCCTAGGTTCTTGCTCTGATTCTCACTGGGCAAAACTCTACCTTACCCCACAAAGAGATGAGGACTTAAGTGATGTGCATGCATGTGCAAATTAGCTCATATTTGCAGCTTCAGAAAACCAATGGTAAATTAGCCCATAAGATGCTGAGATGAGTTCAAAAGGTATTATCATAAAGGCACATGTAAATCGCTGGCTTTCCTGCTATGATTTATTATTCAGACAATCCACTTTCTATGAGTGCTTCCTAAATATGTGCTTTACCAGTTATAATTACTTTGACAATGTTTCAAGATGCTGATAGACTCATTTAATTAGCAACAGGAAAGTCAGATGAGTGATTGCATCTGACCCCTGCAGTTCACAATGGCACGAGTTCTGCCACAGCTCTTAGGCAAGCGCCTGGCCACTGGCTGTTTTCTTATCAACTCCTAATTAGAGGGGCTTAAGTACCTGCCTTTTAAAATACAAAGTTTCTGTCTGTTATGCTGCAGTGTGCTCAGTCCTCTTGGGGTAGCTGTGAAATAAAGCAGACCTTATTGACTCAGAAAAGAAACAAGTAGAAAACTGTTCCCCCATCCCACCCTCCGGCTCATGCCTCCCAAACCCCGTGTCCTTGCCATATTTATTTTTGAATTTTCTACCCTGCCCACGAGGTTTCATAGAGCTTTCAGGCTCACAATGTATCAAAATTTAGTAAAAATCTGTAATTAAAGGACAAACTAGGCATATGCAATTCTCACGTCATTTGGTGTTATATAGCTGTTTTCTTTCTTTGTTTTTTTCATTTGTTTTGAAAATAGCCAGCAAAGGGCAGAGGAGCTGGGAAAACCAGGTTGGGTGTGTCATGCAAGGAAAGGCGCTTTAATCCAATAACTGGGAGCCTCTGTCTGTCTGTCTGTCTGATATTCACCCACCTACACCCCTGATGTTGCTGGCCAACAATCTCATCATCTTTGACCATTGGCACTCAGGATCTTCATCTCTCTCTCTCTCTCTCTCTCTCTCTCTCTCTCTCTCTCTCTCTCTCTCTCTCTCTCTCTCTCCAAAACAAATTATCAATCAATATAACCAATTACATTTTCCCCCTTTTATGCCCTCCCCTCCCTCCCTCCCTCCGCCACCCTCCAGAGACTTCCCTCAGCTCCCCCCTCTGATTTGTTTACACGTTATTCTCTGCATGTTATAAAATTGTACATACCATTGCCCTATCTGTCCTATGTTCTGCTAGTAAATTGTGGGTGTTTATTCAAAACCTGCCAAGGAGTCCAAGTCCTTTTGTTGTCTTTTAAAATAGTTTGTGAAAAGCTCCCATTCTTCATTAAATTCATGGTTGTCCTTCTCTCGTAATTTATATTTTAACTTTGCTAGTTCCGCATAGCTCATCAGTTTTTCTTGCCATTGTTCTTTCGTTGGAACTTCCTCATTCTTCCATCCTTGTGCTAACAAGACTCTTGCCGCTGTTGTAGCATACATAAATAAACTCTTTGTTTTCCTTGGCAGGTCTTGTCCTAGAATCCTGAACAGAAAAGCTTCTAGTTGTTTTTTTTAAAAAAATGTCCTTTTAAACATTTTTTTCAATTCATTGTATATCATCTCCCAGAGTTTTTTGACTTCTCTACATTCCCACCACATATGCTATAAAGTGCCTTCTTTTTCTTTACATTTCCAACATATGTTAGACCCGGTTTTGTACATTTTTACCATTTTTACTTGTGTAATATACCATCTATACATCATTTTCATGTAATTTTCCTTTAAAAGAGAAAACAATCGGTAAATTTCAAATCTATTCTCCACAATTTTTCCCAGGCCTCAAATTGTATATATAGAAAGCAACTCCACTCTTTTTTGCATTTTGTCTGCTGAGATGAAATCCATTCCTGATTTTTTGTTAATTAAAACTTTCGTGCTTTTTTGCAATGTGTGTTTCCTGAAGGCAAATTATGTCCAATTTTTGTTTTAAAATTACATGTCCAATTCTATTGCGTTTAGTTTTGTTGTTCAAACCGTTAACATTCCAACTTAATATTTTAAGATTGGCAATTTTCAGAGTCACTTACAATATCCCTCCCCCCACACACACACAGCTCCTTCCCATGACAGCCGCTCCAAAGCAGCTCTTTTTTCTGCTAGTGGGTCTGTTTTTCTGTCATGTCCAGTGTCTAGGTCTCTTCTGTGTTTTTTAAAAAATTCTTTGGCCTGCATTTCTGTTGTCAGCCCATGTCTCTTTTTCATGAATGTAAATGAGATCCCCTCTGGGTATTCCCATTTATATCTTATGTCTGCTGCCCCATTCCTGCTATTTGGAATGGGTAGAAAGCTCCCATTTAGGTCAGCTTCATTTGGTGTGGTGGGGTCACAACTTTTGAAGGTCTGTGCTAAATGTTGACTTCTCTTGATGTTGGACTAACACTCACTTCTACCTCAGAGTGCCGGATCCTTCTCACTTTGTTCAGGCTGCCTTTTCCTGAGTCAGGTAATACATCTTTACAATAGTATCGAGCTGAAGGTGTTGGTTTTCTTTTTGAAGCTTTGTGTGTTCTCTGAAAATAAGACTGAACTCTAATACCAGGGAGATTCCATTGGAAAAAGGGGTAAGTTTATGAAGAATGTATTAAGAATTGCCATGGGTTTGGTATTATTTGTTGCACATTTATTAAAACTTCTAACTTTATAAAAATATTGCCTTTGTAACTGATTTTCCCTCACCTTTGTGGTTCAAAATAAAATAAAAGACAAGTTTCATTATTACTAGCCCCATGTGATAGGCTACACTGCTGTATCCTGGAGAGCAAATATTTGTATTGTCATACTAAACAAGCATATGAGAGAGAAGATTCTAACCTATCTCTTCTCCCTGACATTCTAGTTTTAAATATGCAAAAAGATGCAGTTGTTGCTTACAAGGATGATCCTTCAAATATTGTCCTGGTCCATACATAACAATAAACATAGGCTTATTATTATAGGCACAAGTCTTCTCAGCATGTGGAGATTGGAAGCTTTTGCTTCTGAGTTCAGATAACCATTGTTTGCAATACACCTAAACCTAACTGTAGGTAATCTTAACAATGGGTTAATTGAAACAAACCATGGCTTATCGTTTGTTTCTTGGTTTGTTTGTTTGGTTGGTTGTTTCAACAAAACATAGCTGTGACTTCTTCTTCTTCTTCTTCTTCTTCTTCTTCTTCTTCTTCTTCTTCTTCTTCTTCTTCTTCGGCAATCACTAGTAGCTGAGTAAGATTGTCTTCCATAAACACGGTTTTAACAATGAGTCCGTAAGTGACAGTGGAGGCCAATTCTGGATCCACATGTCCTTCCACAGCAGGGACATTGGCTGAAGTTGATCACGGTGTGGTTTTGTCAAGTGTGCCTTCCTCTTAGCACGTTTCTCCCTTGTGTCCTGAGTTCCAGTGTCTTCAAAGCCCATGACACCTTTGGTAAAGGCTATTCTGCAACTGGAGCACTCGCAGGCCAGTGTTTCCCAGTTGTCATTGTACTACATTTTTTTTAGATTTGCCTTGAGACAGTCTTTAAACCTCTTTTGTTGACCACCAGCATTATGCTTTCCATTTTTAAGTTCGGAATAGAGTAGTTGCTTTGGAAGACGATCATCAGACATCTGCACAACATGACCAGTCCAACAAAGTTGATGTTGAGGAATCATTGTGGTGATCTTTGCTTCTTCCAGTACACTGATATTAGTTTGCCTGTCTTCCCAAGTGATGTGTACAATTTTTTGGAGATACCATTGATGGAATCTTTCGAGGAGTAGGAGATGGCGTTAATATGTGGTCCAGGTTTCACAAGCATATAGTAAGGTTGGCAGTACAATAGCTTTGTAAACAAGCATTTTGGTTTCCCTATTAATGTCCCGGTCCTCAAACACTCTGCACTTCAATCGGGAGAAAGCCACACTTGCAGAGCTCAGGCGATGCTGGATTTCAGCATCAATGCTGGCCCTTGTGGAAAGATAACTGCCTAGGTAGGAGAAGTGATCGACATCTTCCAACATTACATCATTGAGTTGGATTTGTGGCGCTGCAGAGGGGTTATTTCTAACCACAGTTTGAATGCTGAGCTGTTGTTTATTGTATCTGGAAGTGATTTTTAAAAATCTTTTCCTCACATGGATAAGAGGGTGCAATGTGGAATTCTGGATTAGAGGAGTAATGTTAGAGTTGTTCTGGTAATGATAAACCATTATGTATTGTTAAGTCCTTCTTTTTCTTACTCACTAATAACTGAACTTATGATTGCAATCTAAGGTTGCAATCCTATATCCACCTACCCTGGGAGTAAGCCTAATTGATATAAGGATAAACTATACAGCCTTCGTCTCTAACAAAGTTCTGGAGGCCACTGTGAGGTTGCTATGCAACTCCTAGGCAAGTCTTTGGGCATGGAGTGCAGAGAGTTCTGTCATTTCAGCTTTCAGCTTTTGAACTCTATGCACATGATGTGTTGAGAGCTCCGTTGCTTGCTTTCAATGAAGATGCTAAATTGAGACATCACTAAATCCTTCAAACATAAAGTAAAGCATTTATATATGTGGATTTATTTTTAACCCTCTGCCTATGTCCATTCATTGACTGTAATGGAACAGCAGTAGATGCTTTTCACATGTTTTGCTGTAAAAGGGGGGAAAGGGAGCAAATAAAGGGATAAAGATGACAGGAGAATGAGGTAAGAAAATGGGAGCCTAAGAACGACAATAAAACCCCCTCTCATCCCTAGCACGCCACTTTTTCTGTCCTCTCTTATTTTTGGAAACTCAGTAATGATCTAGCTAAAATGACATTCATTTTACAATGTTTTCATTAAATCTTAAATGATTTAACAACAGAAGTGTGGAATGAATAAATTATACATTAAGCATTAGAACAGCAATTACAACTTATTTTTACTGCATTACTACAAGGGATGAGAAACTGTCTTCTGATTCTTGAGACAGCTGCAAAATAAACTAGCATCTCTGTTGACAGCACACAAATTTATAAAGGATAACTTGAGATTCCTCTCATAGTCAAGTAGCATGTTCAAAGCTTATCTGAATCACTTTTCCATATGCACTATGGGTGCTTTCTTCTTCAAGTTCCCATTTTTAAGGGATAAGATGCAGGCAGCCTTATCTTTGTATAAGCCTGTTCCTCCAGAGAAAGAGTACAGGAAGGTCTGAACAGAGAAGGTAGATTTTTACAGTTAGGTTTCTCTACATTGGTGTATTTTTATCTTATCTTATTTTATTACTTTCTTGATCACATCTGTACAAGTCAAGAAAGCTGGTGTGCTGAATAGAGAGCTGAGCTTAGACTGCAGAAACTGGGTTTCAGTTCCTTGCTCAGCCGTCCTGACCACACAAGGTTGTTGTGAAGATTAAAAGGGGGGGAGCACATGCCCTGCAGGAAGGTTGTTATAAAAATATAAACCATTTCATTTATACTGACTGTATTATACCAGCTTCAGAGTCATTCTTAGAAAGGTTGAATGTAGGGCAGTTCTAGACTCATAAACAGTGCTTTTCTTCTAGAAAAAAGGTGTCAGTAAGGTAAAGGTAAAGGGACCCCTGACCATTAGGTCCACTCGTGACCAACTCTGGGGTTGCGCACTCATCTCGCATTATTGGCCGAGGGAGCCGGCGTACAGCTTCCAGGTCATGTGGCCAGCATGACAAAGCCAGCATGACAAAGCCGCTTCTGGCAAACCAGAGCAGCACATGGAAACGCCGTTTACCTTCCCGCTGTAGCGGGTCCTATTTATCTACTTGCATTTTGACGTGCTTTCGAACTGCTAGGTTGGCAGGAGCTGGGACCAAGCAACGGGAGCTCACCCCGTCGCAAGGATTCGAACTGCCGACCTTCTGATCAGCAAGCCCTAGGCTCAGTGGTTTAACCACAGCGCCACCTGGGTCCCCAAAGGTGCCAGTGGTGTGTACCAAAAAAGAGCATTGCCCATAAATACAAGACCAATGTCTTTGGGTTTATATCTGCACTGTGTTTCCTACCATGCATACTAGCACAGCTTTAAAGCACACATTTTGGGTAACATCGGTGTATTGCAATTATCCCATAGATGAACCCAAGGCTCTCTATCAAACACTGCAGCCATTATGCCACACTGGTAAAAGTCCTCTGTAAAATAGAGCACAGTGGCCAGCCTATCATTGGCTATTTTCCTCCTACCTTCTCTGCTCCAGCGCTCCTTTCCTAATCCTGTCCACTCCAGCCTACTTTTTCTGACCCTTTTACTCATTCTCTTCTGGAACCTCCTCTCACCCCTCTGTCTCCCCTGTTCTCACCAGGATCTAGCAGCCCATTCAATGGCAACCTCTGTCTTCCTGAGCTGCTTGGATGTTTCTCTCAGACTTCTGGTTGGTCACTATAGGAAACAGGATGCTAGAAAAGGTGGACCATTTCCCTGACCTAGCTAGGCTCTTCTTATTTTCACATGCTCCTCCCCTCTTGGCAACACGATGACAATCCAGCCAATCACTACCAGCCAATCACTACCAAAGCCTTCCTCACCGCCATCTCCAATACACAAAATCTCCTTCTACACTACAATCCATGCATTACTATAATCAGGTGCATTGACTTTTATTTACAATTTTTGGGTTCTCTGTAAATTATAACTCATACTGTTATCATCATAGCACCATGTCAATAATAACGCCCTTTTTACAATCCTGGTTATATGCATATTTCAGCAAAGATAATGTGTTGCATGATATATGGGTGAAAATTGTTTTAAAATGTTTTTTTAAAAGAGACTTTGAATGGGTTAAATATGTTGCTAAATCAATACAGCACACCTCATTCCAGAGTAACACTTATCTCTCTTCAAACATCCTAATTACCATCTCGCATCAAAACATTGACAAAGAAAACTCATTTCAGATCAATTTCTGATGATAGATCCCTTTTAATGATTGCTATCCATGGAGTGCAAGTTTTAATTTGTTAAGCTGACATAAAAATTAGCTCGGGTTTTCACTTACGGTTCTCTCTTCGGCACATGGAACCAGATGGCAGAGAAAAATCAGATAAGGGGGAAATAAAGTTAGCGGGAGAAATTGGAATCGCTTAAAATTGCACATCATTTGAAAAATATGTTTTAAAAATTGAATCCCTTTCTCTAAGCAATAGCCACCAAATATACTTGGGTATTTATTTTACTTTTTGCTCTTTATTAAATTAAGATGAAGAAGCACCCATTTCTCTCTTCAAATAACTAATAAGCACAGAAGGTCAGATGAGTTCCAGTTTTTCTCTTTTCCTGCACACCTTGGAGGTGTTAAACACTTTTCCCTCTGAAGGGGAGCTCCATTTCCTGTCCAAGGGAAATACTTTTCTTGCCCAGCATATAAATAATGAGCCACTTTAAGGTACCTGTGTAAACAGCGAAGATTGTGGCATTACACTGTGATGAAATTGGAAGTCCAGGTCATGTTGATGGAAAGATACCATCACACGTCAGAGCCAAGAAAAAAAACATGTGGGCTCTTTCCCCATAGCTCGCATTTTATGTTCTTCAACAGCTTTAAAGATCCCTAGAATTCGATCTATCCTAAATCACAAGAAGTAATATAACAACTATTAAGATCTCCTGAAGTATCAAAGATCCTTCTGTTACCTGGACTCAAAATTTAGTGGATTCCATGTTCTACCACAAGCTCTATGACTCATCAGTTTGAATAGAATTAAGAAACAAAATTCCTTAATTCCTTATTACTGGTTTAATAAATCATGTATGGTCTGAAACGGGGAGGGGTGGGCCTGACTGGCTCTTGAAGAAACTCTGTGCCAAATCCTTGTTTTTGAAATATAAACTGTTGCCTCCTGGGAATAATTGTAGCTCATATTCCTAAGAAGGAAATAATGGAGAGAACCTTAATCGTCTCCTTTGCTTCAAAGTGTGTTTGCTTTTTATTTATTTCTGTTAAATGTAATTAAGGAAAAACCCAGTTGCCTAGCAAAATAGGAAATGGAGTCATTGTGGACTTACATTTCCTAAGGCCCAAGCAACAGAGCTAAAAAATTTGCCTGTTCTGCACCACTGTTTCTAGACAGGCACACACACCAACTGGAGCATTTGTAGGGAAAGGTGAATTCAAAAAGCACTAAATTCAAGTCAGAAAGGAATTCACACTGTGGCTGCAAAAGAAGAAAGGAAGACCAGGGAGTGCATTAACACTTAAGAGTGCCCCCCTCCCATTCTACCTTGGCAGCTGTGTCATATAATGTCAAGTGATCAACAGCTGTGCAACCTCAATCCAGCTCCCCATCATTGCCCTAGGCCCTTAAAAATCATCCTTTGGGAGATGGTGCATAGATCCATGATTAAGGTCCAGCATTTAGAAAAATAAATAAACTAAAAGCAGATCCCTTTTGTGCAAGTGCTTAGCCATTCAACAAAACGGTTCTCCCTCGCTGAGCAGCCTTTTGGACACAGGCCCGTAAAGCAGATGGATCAGTTTTAAAGTTAACTGCACATGGATAGAATCTCATTTTACATTATTACCAAAAAATCTTTCATTTGCCTCAAAGCTCCTCTGATGTTTTCCCTAATCTAACCCACACATTTGCTTATGACCTCCCATCATGCAAAATCTGGTGATGAGCGAGGGCTTTGCAAAATTGCAAGGAAGTGTTGACAGTCTTTCTGAATTTTCCTCTCGCTGCCTTTAGAATTGTTCAGATGACTGAGCTCAAGGACCTTGCCCACCCAAAACTTGGTGACAACTGTATTTTCAGTTCAGAGTATGTTTATTTTTCTAGGGAGCAGGTGTCAAGCAGGTGCTTCACATATAAGACTTTATTGCTGCGTAACATGTATAAAATAAAAATTCCACCCATCAGCCAGTGCTGCCCGAGGAAATTCTACTACACGCTAACATGAACTGCACCTCCCAGACTAATACACAGACCAGGACGTGATCAACCATTGGATTTCATACTTCTCTGAATTTTGCAATGCTAAACAAAATAAATACCAGAATGCAGTGCAAATGCATATTTTATGATGAAAGGTTTTTAGAAATGCATACTTTGTAAGAAAATACATTCAAATGCATGTCTTTAAAAACATAATCACAAATTAATATGGGCTGGTAATAGACTGATCTGTCCCTAGAGTTGCGGCAAGACAGTAGGCTACTAGATCTAGAAAGCATTAACACGAATTACTTCATGACATACATCACAGTTTTTAATGCTCTCAGCACTAATATCAAGCCTGCTCTGCCCCTTTTCTGGCCACTTCCAGGTTACCACAATGTGTGTGTGTGTGTGTGTGTGTGTGTGTGTGTGTGTGTGTGTACAACAATGTACATATCAAACAGGCATAAATCAATTGTTGCCTGCATTCAAACCTGTGAAACAATATTGTACTAGATTTCATCTGGAAGATGAACAGGTCAGTTAGATTATGTGCATCTAAAAAAAAAAAAAAGCTACGGTGTCCCATTATATTTAGGGGACCTATGGCCTTCCAAATGTTGCTGCATTGCAATGCTATTGGATCTTTTGCCACACTGGCTTGCTTGATGGGGAGTAGTAGCCCAGCAAGATCTGGAGGTCCACTGAGATCCTGCACACCTGCTTTATATAGTTTTCATGATAGGGAATTAAGAGAGATTAAAAGAAGAAATTGTTTTCACTTCTTTAAGTGAGTAGCTGTTATTAGTATTGCTCTCACACTCCCAATCCAGTTTTATCTTTCCTGTGTCTGAAGATGTCCCACATTCTCTTTCAAAAAGAGAGCTCTGATATGCACTCAGCATAGTAACTTGAGAATCTGTCTATGTTGTTTTTAGAGGTCACCCTCACCCTTGGAACAGGCCTGGGTTGAGGTCTTGAAACACTGACTGTAAGTGTGATTATTTGCGCACGCTCTCTCTCGCTCTCTCCTGTAATAAAAATAAAAAGTGTCTGCTTCTTGTCAGAGCTTAGTAAACAGCTTACAAAATGAACAGCAAAAATATCAGCAACACCTCTAAGTGCAAGCACATGTGTCAGTGCCTATGACATTTTCTTTGTGCAGTGGACAATTCATCAGGAATGATCGAAGCCAGGATTAACACTGTTTAACAGCGCTTGTGGCCTTCCGTGAGACCTAGGCCTGCTGACTGAGGTTTATGTCTTCAGTCAAATGCTGAATGCATAAATATCCCTGTGCTTTGCTTCTTAATCACGCTGTTCATCTGCAGCGAGATGAATTCACTGAAGTGACATGCAGGCCTAGTTCAATTCACACAAACATTAGACAAGAGAGTAAAACTCTTCCCAAGCTGTACCCAATTCTGACTGCAACCATGGCCTCATCTGCCCGAATCCTTCCCCATGAAAGTAATTCCCCGCATACACAAAACTTATATATCTTAGGAAATGGGTAGATTATAACTCTTTGTCCTGATATCTAGCTTTCTAGCTTTGGGTAAGCTTGCGTGTGTGTGTGTGTGTGAGAGAGAGAGAGAGAGAGAGAGAGAGAGAGAGAGAGAGAATGTTTTCTTCCCCACCTGCCACCCAAAGTGGTACAGCCTAGGGACAGTTGCCCCCCTGGCAATTAAGCAATATATAAATTAATAAAATCACAGTCATCTATGGTTTGCATAAACTACACCAAGTAGTTGCTGGTAACATAAGAACTGGCACACAGTCAGCCACTCCTTGAAACAGTTGGACTGCATGAATGAGTTCCATGTCGCCAAACAGCACTTCCGTGTCTCGGCAGCTTGTGGTGGAGTCCATCCAGGACTCGTTCTCTGCTTCCCCTGCATTTTTAGAGGAACAAAATTCTTACTCAGTCCCCTCAAAGAAGGCAACCAGTAGAGCCCACACTGCAAAAGGATGGGTGGGTGTCTCAATAAGAAGAGGGGAGAGTGTGGCGTGGAGCAGACCTTAAGAGCCTCTTCCCCACATCTCCTCCGCAGGGCAAAGCGTCCCCATGTGGCTGGCCATATTACTCCTGTGGGAGAGGATGCTGTGGCAAATATGCCCCTCCCTTCCGGGAAAGGAAGAGAATTGCAAAACTTACTCTCAGTTGTCACCTCTGATGTTGGCAGCTTCGGGCAACTGAGGGGTTAAGAGAATAAAAGGGTAGCTGGGCAACTGGCCCCTTTGCCTTCTAAAAGCATAGTTAATGAATTTGTTCACTTGGGGCAAACTTTTCATCAAAATATTCAGACACAGAGGGAAAGGGAGGTCAAATCTAGACAGATTTACAAAAGAGTTGATCTTCCATTTATCTGACCCATCTAATACATTGGAGGAACCAAGCCAGAGGTGAGACATTGAGTACATCAGAGAACCCATCAATCTGTCACTTAACTTTGAATTTCTTGCCTGTGTGGAAGTCAGATATCTTTGGAAAAATCTGGCCTCTGATGTGCACAAATGTGTGTTCTTGAAATGAATGTGGATTGTCCACCATGCATATATTTTGTAAGGGGGGGTGAAGCTTTGATGCATTATGCTTTAAAATATTTCTTTTTCCTATGTAATCAGTATGGCACATCTTTTTCAAACCATTTCTATTAATATCAATGTTATCATTATGTATTTCAAATCCCAGTGAAAAGCAGCAGCATTATAGGTACACGCAGACTCTTAATTTCGGTTTACACATCCTGCATTTTAAAGAGCACTCGCTTTAAAACATAATGAATTCCTTTGAAAGATAGATGGTTTGGGGCAAAAGGAAGCATAATGCATAAGGAAACGGTGAATGCATGAGGTGCCTCTTTCCTTCTTCTAAGCATGAAGAGGGCATTGTGCATTGTCCAAGAAACAGAATTTTGAGCTGCGAGACTTGGGGTCAACTGATGACTTCAGTGTTTGATGACTGGCATTTGGGAAATCAATTTCTGTACAAAAACACCATCTGCAATTTGGAAATAACTATAATCTCATTCAGTTCCTTTTCAGCCTTTTCCCCGTGAGTGTGTGATCTCTGTCCCAGTGCTGGATGAGAAATTCTGTTCTCTCTTTCCTGAGACGACGCATCCACATCTGCCCAGCGGCAAGAGACCGATCCCATCCGCCATTATTATCAATGGCTACCCAACGTTGCTAAATGAAGTCCACACACCCAGGGTGATGGATGGTTAGTGCCGGGCTTAGGCAGGGAGAACCGAGTTCAAATCTCTACCTAGTCACGAAGCTTTTGCATTGTGAAAGATGACATAAAGCACATAAATTATCATAATATCATAATAAATTATGTGTGAGCTTGGGCCAGTCATTCTCTTTGCTGCTGCCATCCTCCAGCACAAGGAGTTTTCATAAGGAAACTCCTGCCAGAACTCTCATGGGTTTTTCTGGCCAGTTGGATCGAGATATAAAAATGAGGATTTATTTATTTATTTATTTATTTATTGCCCGGGGGGGGGGGAGTTTGCTAGGCATTAATGCCATCAGCTTTGGGGCTACTTTGAGATATGAAGGTGTTGGATATAATGAAGTAAACTTTTGTGCATCTCAAATTTTGCCCACTTAATGACCACTTAAAATTTTAATATATTATAAATGAATAGTTAATTGTGAGTGTTATAATGTAGTGGTATTAAAATGTTTATCGTGTATTGTGGTTGCTGTACTTATTGGAGGCTGGTAGAGCCTCTATATACTGGCAGGCCCAGACAGATGAGGTGTGAATGTCAGTGGCATCAAGTGGCAGCAACTGGCTGCTTGGGATACTCTCTGATGGAGTACGTAAAGGGGGAACATGTGGGGTAGGGAGAGAGCGTGTCATGACCCTAGAGGCCCACAGCAGTCAAAACTCTGGCTGCATTCAGACAACACTTTATTCCATTTTCCTGATGTTTATTACCTGATAATTTATGTGCTTTATGTCATCTTTCACAATGCAAAAGCTATTTCTGGGAATCTACTGGAATCGAGTGGATGTTTAGCTCTCATCTCCATGTTAACTGCTTCCAGGGGGCGGAGGAAATACATTTGCAACCCTGTTAACCTGGAAAATCACAAGAGTTTTGTGCTGTAATTTACCTGAATCACAAGCAAACAATGAAATTGGGGGTGATATTACAACATACAGTACTTTCCCACGATTCTCATGGGTGAATCATGGGGAAACAACAGGCCCGGCTCGCCCACTGGCTCTAGTGGTGTGTTGCGCCAGGGCGCCTGCAAGTGGGGGAGCTGCATGGCAGCCTCCCTTTTCCCTCCACCAGCCGTGCCGCTCAGGGGAGAGCAGGGAGGTAAGCGAGCGGAGCAGAGGCACTAGGACCCTGCTCTGCTCTGCAGGGTAATGTGACAGGTATAGGGCTCTATTGAGCGATTTACGACTCAATTAGGAGCCACTTATGTCGCCCGGCACACTCTCGCTGCGTTTTCTGCTCCGTGGACCCGGGCTTGGTAGTTAGAATGCAGAGCTCATTCTCCTCCTTTCACGCACAGCGGTTGCTTGTATAGCCTTCGGATAAAAAACCTTTTAAGAACACACAAAGTCCAAGTTCTCCTAATAACTGAAATTTATTTACAGAGAAAACAACAAACGTCCTGGCGAGATAGCAGACATCTTGCGACTGTCTCCCAGGCAGAATCGAAACCAAACTGTTACACAAAGAAATGCTTCCAGTATCTTCTGTAACATGATATCTTCCTCAGTGGTCAGGTGGTACACAGTACACAGTTAACCCCTTGGTTACTTGTTACTCTTCACAGGTAATCCCTCACCCCGGAACTGCGTTTCATTGGTAGAGGCGACACCACATGGCAGCAGCTCTACCAATGAAATGCAGTGCCAGGGTTGGCGGGAAGGCTGTCAAACTTCCGAGGCCAGGAGCTGCGTGGCCTCTGAGGCACCTCGGCTGCTCCTGCAAAGAAGGCTGCTTCCTTGCTCCGGGCCCGGTGGTGGCGGGGCGGCCCTTCCTCCTCAGTTCCACCCCGCGCTCCTCAAGCGGCGCAGCAGAGATGCGGCGGGGCCGGCGGTTGCGGGTGTCCCGAGTGGGAGGGCCTCTGGCTTTGGCAGCGGCGGTGACCCTGCTGGTGGCGGCGCTGGGCTGGCAACAAGGCCTGTCGGACTCAGAGCTTGGCGAGGCCGGCGGAGTCACGCTCCCCTTGCAGCAGCCTCCCGAGCTCACCCGGCAGCTCCTCCGCAGGCCCGTGTACAACAAGCCTCCGCTGGGCAGGGAAGTGGAGCTGGGCCGGCCCGTGCGCCTGGAGCTGAGCGTCGCCGAGCAGCGGCGCCAGGAGGAGAGCATCCGGAGCCACCAGAGGTGAGTGACTCGGAGCTGGGAGCCGTGCAAGCCGGAGGAAAGGGGGGAGCGGCGAAATTTTTTTTGCGCCAGGGTGCTAGGTACCCTTAAGATGGCCCTGGGAAACAGCCCCATGAAACAGCCCTCATTTATGCACGAGCATACATGGTAGTGACTACATTATAATCCTGTTGCTTGGTCCCAGCTCCTGCCAACCTAGCAGTTCGAAAGCACGTCAAAGTGCAAGTAGATAAATACAGCGGGAAGGTAAATGGTGTTTCCGTGTGCTGCTCTGGTTCGCCAGAAGCGGCTTTGTCATGCTGGCCACATGACCTGGAAGCTATACGCCGGCTCCCTCGGCCAATAATGCGAGATGAGCGCACAACCCCAGAGTCGGTCACGACTGGACCTAACAGTCAGGGGTCCCTTTACCTTTACCTTTATCTGTAGGGCCAGAGGCTGGGCCCTTGCAGGCACCTTCCCTTGAGCTTGAGAAGCCAGATGCCTTCCTGAGGACCTCACCTGTCCAGTAGCACAGGGTCACACCAGCAGGAAGGCAGGGGAATGGAAGAGGAGGACCCATCTTCAGGCCAGGGAGTTGGTCCTTTAAGGATTGAGAGATGGGTCACAAAGGAGAAAGGCAGTTTGAGAACAGGAGCATTGAAAGTCGCGCTCTCGCTGTTTCTTGAAGGTCCTGCAACTGCTGCTTTACCTCCCCTGTGGGATTGGGCACTCACCAGCAGCAGCACAGCAGAGGATTGAGATTCCCCTGGCCTCTGCCCAAAGACAGTTCTTGCTATATCTGGAACACTATATTGCAGAGGGCTAATGGGAGTTGTGGTACAAAACCAGTGGAGGGCACCAGGTTGAGGAAAGCCGTGCCATGCAAATATGTCGCTAAATATAAAGGAGCTGGTCTCATGGTTACCTAATGCAGAGCTGGTAGGGGACACCATGAGTGGGCTGGGCAGCAGAGGGTAGACCTTGTATGCTCGCCCTCTCTGCCCTGAAGGCAAAGGAAGATGGCACTTTGAAGATACACTGAGAGTAAAGTATTCATCTCAGTCATTTGAAGACATGCATGTTTGGGGGCAATTTTCATCAAATGCACAACATAATTCAAGATATTCATTCAAATGTTTACTACATTCCTACTTTATATTCATAAACGGACATCTTAAATACCATGGTGAAGCCCCCCCCCCCGGATATTAGATACTCCAATCACAGGCCATAGGCAAATTGCATATCCATGGAATATTTATTAAAATGCATGACTCTGATCTAGGAAGGATTGCACATAGGTCAAGTGGGGATGGGATTCAAATCTGCATCTGGCTTCCTCTCTCTTTTTCTCATTCCGAAACTGTTTGGAAGGACCAGGCAAAACTCAAAGAGAGAAGTGCTCACAATCAGGGGCCAAAAACACAGCTCTGTTACCCTAATGAGAAATCCAATCGGATAACATGCATTTGTGTGCTACAAGATCTGGTATGTTACAAAGACTCTGTATGCAACAAAGATAATTTGAGAAACAGAGTAACACAAATTGCAAGCGCATTATCCGCAAATTAATAGGAAAATATGGCAGCTGTAGTGCCATGGTCCACTAATAGCAGCAGGATGATCCAACTATTAGCTAATTTCATAACATCTCAATAATGAGCTAACATGATTAAGAGAGCCAATGGGTGACAAGCATTATCCTGTAGGTCCGCAGCTTACTCAAATACGTTAAAAGACTGGAAAACCTTGAACTTTTTCCAGCACCTGAAATGATTACACTGCTCAAACCAACAACTCAGCTTCGAAGTCACCCTCTTCATTAGCCAGTAATGACTGCAGGATTTGCTCAACTGTTGTGCCTTGTGTCCATATAGCTGCTAGGAAATTGGCTGGTTGACCAACCTCCCATTGAGCAATATAATATACCAACTGGATCATCATTCTGTTATCTGTGGATCGTACAGTTAGAAATGACATGTTTACTTGCTGTATGTTATTAGTGTGTAGGTGCTGTCCTTTCAATTTGTGATAATTATTTATAAAGATATTTATGAACTGCCCAATCATATAAAATATCAAACCCGTGTACAATGAAATATAAAGGTGCATAAGATGCCATAAAAACTATATGGTAATAATTGTCAAAATGATTGTTTCATCTTGAAAAAAAAGAATAATCTGGCTAGAGCTATGAGCATCCTATGAGGATGTCTGCTGAATCTCTGCTGGAACAATAATTCACAGCATGGAAATGCCCTCCTTTCAGTTGGAGCCAACATTAGCTTTCTTATATTGTTATACTAGAGTTGGAACAACAGTGGTAACAACAAAGAAAACAGGCCTAGGAAGTGGATTTTTAAAATTTTGTTTCATTTATGTATGAATGTATACACTGATTATATACCAAAATGGCTTCTTTACCTCAGAGCCCTCATAAATCACCATTGTCTCCTCATGTTTATCATTTGCACTTCTTGTCAACTACTTTAGAAACCAATCGTCAGATGGAAGGTTAGGATATAAATATCTTAAATAAATATTGGGTTGGAGCCATATTTCACTTGAGTGGGCCTATCCCAAGCATGGCTAAGTCTAGATCCAACTCTAAACATTCGACACTGAGTTTGCTTTTAATATACCTGATCTAGTAATCCAACGATATATCCAACTGCTTAACTTTCCACGTTTTCATGTTTAGAGAGTTGCATTTTTAGTACATTGAGAACTGACCAAAGAGAGCACTGCTACATTAAACATAGGCTTAACATATGGGATTTATTACCAGCCAAGTGGTGGTGATGATCTTTAGTTTATAATGTTTTTTTTAAAAAAAAAAGGAATAGCATACCCAGACACAAAAGAGGCAATCTCAAATGAAACAAGATACGGAAACATTGAACCATTGGGATTAACAAGTCAGCAATGGAAATATACAGCATCATGCTGTAGTTATATATCATTGAATTAAAATAGGCAAAATATACTGGATGAAATACTGTTCTAATTCTGCAGAGCCTTGTGGTGCCTTAAAGTCTAATACATTATTATGTAATAAAGCTTTTTTTGTGCACAACAGTCCACATTATTAGAGTTTATCAAGAGGTTCAGTGCTATCACTTATGAACTGAATTACCACAGTGGATTTTTAGCACACTACTTGTATTTATTTGCTTACCAATGTCAGGATTTACAATGTACTTTCTGCAAGAGGCTAACAAGGATATCTCGCTAGAAATTGTCCTAATTCTATTACCACTACTACAGGCAAAGGTTTAGATTCTGAATCATTCTGAGAGAAAGCCCACATGTGTCAATGTACACATGGAAAAACTATATGGACTGAGGGGGTAGCTGGTAATTTAACCTATTTCAAGATATCTTTATCAAGGGCAAATGCCCATGCAGAACTTCAGCAATCCATATAACATACATCATGGATCAATATATGCTGGAACAATAACGGCAATAAAAGTCATGCTGGCAAAAAAGAACAACTTCTCAGAAGCACTGGCAAAAATGAACTAGTTCTCAGAAATTCTCACAAAGCACATTCTGTGGTTAAAAGCTTTTTAAAATCCTGAGAGCTACAATGCAAACTTCTTCACGGGTCTCTCTCCCTGATTTCACCTGAGTGGCCACTGCTTGAGACTGAGTGCCGGATAAGATGGTCCCTTTGGATAGACATCAGTATTGCAGTGTAGGTATCAGGGACTGGGCAGAGGAGGAATAGTGGAAACTCCCTCCCCAGCCTGACCCTTCCAGGGAGGAGGAAGAGAAAGACAGTATAGATTTACAACAGGGGTTTGAGGGAGGTTGCAGCTCGGAGGCAGATGTGGGGAAAAGTTGGGAGCCAGAACAATACCCAGCTGACATGTTGTTATTAGAAAGCATTCCAGACCCTCCATCTCCCAGAACCTGGTGAGCCTTAAAAGTAGGAGAGCAAAGAGCTCAAAGACAGAGGGCACGTACTGTAGCAGCACCTGTAGAAAAGATTATGAGAATGACGAATGAGGAAGTGGGAGAGACGTTGGGTGGAGATTCGCTTGGGACAACGCCATTATCCAAGAGGCTGGGTTCTATAGCCTCTCTCTGAAAAGATTGAAATAAAAAAGGACTGTAAGAGACTCTTCCTTGTCTTTATACTTTCCTGGGCAACCAGCCAGGAGCCACTGACAGCATCCTGACAGTAGGTGGGAAAGTGCTCCCCCTTCTCCTGTTTCATATCCAGTCCAGAAGTTTTGGACTACAACTCCAACCAGCACTCATCAACTGCAACCAGCAAGGTCACTTTGGTGTGGCTAACACAGTGGTTTGGTTTCACCCCCTGAGGCACACTCCATTGTCTCTTGAGACAGACGAATGCCAACAAGTTCAGGGGACTGCTGTGGACATAGTATTACTGTATATTGATTTCAGCACAGCTTTCAACAAAATCTCCCACAGTATTAATGTTGGCAAGCTGGTAAAAGTGTGCTAGACAATGCTATTGTTAATTGGATTTCTAGATGGTTAATAGACCAGGTGGCGCTGTGGTCTAAACCACTGAGCCTAGGGCTTGCCAATTGGAAGGTTGGCAGTTTGAATCCCCGCGATGGGGTGAGCTCCCGTTGCTCTTGGTTCCAGCTCCCGCCAACCTAGCCGTTCGAAAGCATGCCAGTGCAAGTAGCATAGCTGCCAAGTTATCCCTTTTTTACAGGGATTTTCCCTTATGCTGAATAGGCTTCCTCGCGAGAAAAGGGAAAACTTGGCAGCTATGGCAAGTAGATAAATAGGTACCACTCCAGCGGGAAGGTAAATGGCATTTCCGTGCACTGCTCTGGTACTTCGCCAGAAGCAGCTTAGTCATGCTGGCCACATGACCCGGAAAAACGTCTGTGGACAAACGTCGGCTCCCTTGGCCAGTGAAACAAGATGAGTGCTGCAACCCCAGAGTCGTTCGCGACTGGACTTAAATGCCAGGGGTCCTTTACCTTTTTTATAGACCGTACCCAAAGAGAACTCATCAACGGTACTTCATCATCTTGGAGAAAAATGACAAGTGGAATACTGCAGAGTTCTGTCCTGGGCCCAATGTCCGTATAATTGACTTAGACAAAGGAGTGGAAGGAATTATTGTCAAATTTGCAGATGACACCAGAGAACAAAAGAGAATTCTTGACAGGATGTGGGCCAAAACAAAATGAATTTCAACAGAGGTAGATTCAAAATTCTTCTTTACACTGGCTTGGGGCCATAGCTGCCAAGTTATCCCTTTTTTAAAAGGGATTTTCCCTTATGCTGAATAGGCTTCCTCGCGAAAAAAGGGAAAACTTGGCAGCTATGCTTGGGGCTTGGCTTGGTAGTACATTGGAAAAGACGGGGAAAAGGGTCAAAGCAGCCTTCCACCGATGGGGGCGCCAAGAGGAGATAGAGGAGGAGCCACCGGCCATTGAAGCCATGTGGCTGCTGTGTTTGGCTCTGCTCCCAGCTCCTCTAATCCTCTTTTAAAGCCATCAAAGTTGGTGACCATCACTGCCTCCTGTGAGAGTGAGTAGCATACTTTAACTATGTCAGCAGTTAAAGTCTTAAAAGTCTAATGCTATTCTAGGTTTCACCAACAGAAGTTCAGCTCATAGTAAGTAATGGGATCGCTCTCTTTTACTTAGGTCAGATCTTCTCACCTGACCAAAGGCAGTTCTGGGCACCATAGAAGGAAACTGACTAACTGGAACATGTTCAGGGGAGGGCACTAAAGATGGGGGAAAGTCTGGACGAGTCCTATGGATAAAGTTTGGAGATATTTGGTGCATTTTAGCCTGGATAAGAGACAATTGCATTTGAGAATACTCCAAAAGCCACCTTTAGATATTTGAAAGGCTCTGACATATTTTATTAAGCAGATTTGTTTCCTGTTGGGCCAGAGGACAGGATCCAAGACCAAGGATTCTAAACTAAACATTGAAAAGAATTTCCTGGTGGTACAATTTGCCTGAATGTGGAACTGAAAGGTGGTGGACTTCATAAGAAATTTTTAGCAGAATTTGGATGGCCACCTAGTTCATCAGGGAGCTGTTGTGGTGGATTTTCTCCATTAGCCCGGGAGCTGGACTTGATTACTTTGGAGGTCTCCTTCCACCACTACGATTCTAACTAAGATATGCATGTCAAAGACTCACATATTTTTGTTTAAAATTAATGCCTGTCTGGCCTAAATCGGTTAACATTTCTATAACCACTGGGACAAGTTAATTTGCTCTGAAAATCTCTTGCTCTTCAAAATCTCTCTGCCCTGCTTTACAGAAATCTGAAATGATGTCCCTGAACTCTGTTTTGAGCCCTGAGACCATGTTTGCGCATCTCCATAGGCACCTAACACCGTATCATTAAGAAGCACAATGTACACATTACTTTGATTACCTCTGTACAGTCAGGGGGCCTGTTTTCTGTTTGAAATGGATACTCTGAACTCAGTTTGGCTGACATCCTCCCTCAGCGACAGCAACCCTTTAATAGTAAGGTCTTGATCCCCCTCAGCTTGTGCCAGCTGTAACTGGCACAGCCCCTCAGCACTAGCCTTGATTATCACCCTTTCCAGACAGACACAGAAAGAAGGCTCTATGGAGCACAAGGTAAGGTTGCAGTTCCTAATGCCAGCAGGAAATAATAGGCTTGCAAGTACCAATAATAGCTAGTGATAATGGATGTCACTGATAGAACAGCTTTGATACATCTACAGTCATACCTCGGGTTACAGCTGCTTCAGGTTGCGTCTTTTTGGGTTGCGCTCCGCGCTGAACCCGGAAGTACCGGAACAAGTTACCTCTGGGTTTCGGCGTGCGCGCATGCACAGAAATGCCGAATCGCAACCCGCGTGTGCGCAGACATGGGTTACGAATGCTGTGCGTTGCAAACATGCCTCCTGCATGGATCACATTCACAACCCGAGCATCCACTCTCTCTCTCTCTCTCTCTGTGTGTGTGTGTGTGTAATCTGATATATTTCCTGTCAGTCCCTATGCAAACATCAAAGCACAAGAGTAGCTCTCTCTTCATCTTTTCAAGTTTACTCACCCTAAACATAGGCACCAAAACAAAACAAAACAAAACAAACTGTAGATTTAAAAAAGTTTTATAAAAAAAAACCTAGCGACTTCCACCCAATTCACACTGTTGGCCAACGCCCTTTGTCGACCCCCTGTACCCTCCCAGCTCATCCCAGCTCCAGCCTCCATAGCTCCTTCAAGCCCATCTGCTCTCTGCTACTTTACCCCCCCCCATCCCTACATTGTCAATCCCCTTGTGCCCAGTTCACCCGAAAGTCCCCACTCCCCCAGCCATGTGCCCCAAACTCCACACTCCACACCTGCAAGCCCATAACTGCTCCCTTCCCCTCCCCTGGTTCTCCAAAACACCTCCTCTTCCTCAGCAGCTCACCCCAGTCCCAACATCCTCCAGTCATTGTTACTTACAGAGGTGATTCTATGCCCTGTGCTCCTGCCACCAACAGAAGAGGAGTGCATTTCGAAATACTGAAGGGGTAGAAAGACTTCAACCCATAACAATGAACAACAATGACAATGACTGTGTGAAGGCCTGCCTGGGCCACCTGCCCCCTTGCCCAGACACCAGGCTTGGCTTGCCCTGTTGTGCGCACATGGGAGTGAGCAAGCAAGGGGGCAGGTGGTTGGCTGCAGCAGCAGTGACAACAAGAGGAACATGGGAAGGCCTGGGCCACCCACCTGCCTGCCTACTTGATTTGCCAACCTGCTCACTTGTGCCTCTGCCCTGCCTGCTTTGCTCACTTGCTCTGCCTGCTGTTGCATTGCTGCAGCTTGACTGGCCATCGGTAGACATCCATGCAAACTGCAGCACGACAACCTTTTTGTTGCCAAAATATTATATAGCAAGATAAGACACGTACCTAAATGTAAAGAAAAAATAGAAATGTAAAGACAAATTCCATGTATGAAGCAAACATCTAATTTGGGCCTCAGACCTCAATGAAAAGCACTGCTGGATGTTATGCCATGGAAATTGCCAGAATTGCAAAAATATTTAATTTTTGAGAAAATTGCATTTGGGCTGGGCTTGAGGCAGAGCCTTCTAGGCATTTTGGACATTCCTGGTTGGGCTTGATGGAATTATAGTCCACAACATCTGACTGGAGGGCACCACACATTGGCTACCTCGACAGAAGTTGTACTACTTCTCATCTGAAAACTGTCCTAAAAGCAAAATAAAATGTAACATTTTTAAAATGCCAAGCTCTTGGGGGAAGTAAGTGAGTTGACAGTATTGTTTGCAGTCAACAGTCTCCACATGATGGACCAACCTTTTGATAAACTTTCATCTAAAAGAAGATACATGTAATTCCACACAAAGTGCCGACTTCTTTTGAGAAGGCTTTCTTGCTTATTGCTTCATTGTTGCAGCGGAGGGGGAATCAAAGCACTTTTGCTTTAAGGAAAAGAAAAACTGTTGAGCATTATAGATTGGCTACAAAACTATCCATTAATAAAGTTAACCCTCAGCTGTGGACTAATTAATTTGAAAATAAGAACACCCACACATTTTTAAGAAGGGAAAAGGGAAAAAGAAAAAAAGAAACCTTAGTTTTAACATGAGTCAGTCACTTAAAACTAAAGAGCAATTTAAGGCTGTGTAAAGCATTCATTAATTACCAATCAAAGAAAAGGCTAGATATTTCAAACTCCACAGTTCAAATGAAAGCAAGGATATTAAACCAAATGAAGCAACGTAAATCATTTTAAAGGTTTGAAAATATGATGCAGAAGGAAAAAGCTTTCTGCACTTGAGTGTGAGAATGTGTGCAGAGGCTAATGTTTCTCGGATCCATGAATGCAGACAACAAGGAATGAGAACTGCGATTTTAAAAGCACGACTTTAATCTTAGGGTGACTAACCAGCTGGTACAAAGCTTTCCCTAATCTGACAGGCCCCAGTGAATTTTAAGTATGTTATCAAGTGACTATTGCCTTAATACTCTTCACACATGTCGCATGTAAGGGAATGTTTCCAAATTATGAATTCTCTCTCCCCAGAGAGTGCAAGATTTAAAGCACAGACATATCAAGGCATGGGGCACATCCAAGGGATAGAACTAGATATTTAGGAGCAAAAGGATTTTGCTAAACATCAAAAAAAAGTGGAGAGGGGAAGGTTCTTATCCTTTTCCCTACCTGCCAATTCTGTGTTTTCCCCATCCTCAAGTGTTTGTTTTTAGCTGCAGTTCCCACTTATAGTTTTTGTGTTGTTGGGAAAGAAGAAAGGAGATGGTGGGGAGGTTAGCATGGTGTGCTGGGTGGAGCTAATCCAGTGATTCTGCCAGTGTGTTTGCACTGCGCCAACACCCTTGCTGCCTCCCCCACTGCTTCCTTTTAAGCAGTGGCAACTCAGCTGTCAGGAGGTCAGCTGAGTGTTGCTATTACGAAATACCACCATATTTACAGCGACATGAATTTTCAGACCCAGATCTGCCATCAAATGTCCAATCAATAAAATGTAGACTCATGGTTGCAGGATAGCCACGTAAAAATAAAATCCTACATTTGAGAGAAGCAGTGGAAAGTACTGGCAAATGTTTTAGCTGGAACACCCATTAACTGAAAAAGGTCTTTCGTTCAAGTAGAAGGACAACTCCTCAGAACGTAAAGCCTTTGCAGGGAAAAACAGAAACTACTAAGTGGTGGAAGCAGTGCACTGTTATTGAAAGGAACCCAAGATGCATCACTTTGGAAGAGCCTAATTTGCTCGTCTAGTGGTGCGCCAACATATGCTTCATTTTAACAGTTTTAATATGCTAACTAACAAACAGTTTGGGACCATTGTCTCTCCTCCTGCCACCCTCTGTAAGTAGGAAAAAATAAGGAATTGTTTCACCCTGAGTACACAGGTCACTGGGAGCACTAAGACTAGAAGCCACTCTCTTCCTGTGTGAACTGAAGATTTAAGAGACAGTTGGTTGCAGGAAGACCTGGGACTCATCCACACTTATCTTTGTTCTGCATTTCTAGGCACAGGTCCATGTAGGAGAATTTTCCACCCCACCCCCCAAGCTTTCCCCACGAAAACCCACAATTTACTGCTGAATCCAAGTGAATGGCAACCTGTGAAACCCCTACGTTGCTATTTTCTCCAATCAGGTTTCCTAGAGAAAGCAGTGATCAGCAGGGGAAGGCACTTAGACATGGACCAGGAAAGTGCAGACCTATGTCTAGAAAGTGTGGGGTGAAAGGTAAGTGTGGGTGAGCTCTCTGTTACAACTAGTTCCATAAGAGCTTAACTGCTGCTATGCTGAATCTTGGAATGGTGGTTTGCTAGCCTCTGCTGGAGTTCACCATAGGCACTTTCTTTAAACCTGGAGCCAGACCTGGCTTTACAACTTTGTTGTTCAAATGTTATGTTACCTATCTTGTTTGGCCAGTTGGAATGAGATTTGTAATTTGTGATAGAAGATAATAAATAAAAAAGAAGATAAATACAACACAATTTTTGAAAGAGAGCTTCGCAGTTGGCTGCAGCAGCACAAGAAGCCTGTTTTGGCATGCATTACAAGCTGTGGAGGGCTCCCAGTTGCATACTGGGAGAGAATACAAAAAGAACCCTTGGAGCTAGGCTGAAGAGAAGAAAATTGTCTTCTTCCAACAGTTAAGAAATAGTTCCCATTTAGCTTCAAACATATTTACCCATGACTGACCATTGTGGATTCAAAACAGATTGGTTAACATCTTCATCTCATATAAGTCTCAAATCTTCCACAGAAGGTCTATTTCCACAGGAGTTTTGGTTAACTTCCAGCAATATGCAACTTCAATCTTAATAGTATATTAAAAACAAATTCCAAATCAACTTCCAACACCACATCTTTTAAACAGCCCCAAAATAGGATCAAAGGATCTATAGACAAATCACACCCAGTCATATTTATTAGATGACTTGACAATTTCCCGAATTCATTGTTTCAGGTCTCTTGGCCCCCAGCTCAAACCAGTTGCATCACCTCCACCTACCCTGCAGGTGAATGTTTTGCTGAACATCCAAAATTGCCTAGGTGAGCTACCTCACCGATGACACTTGAATTTGTATTTATTGTTAGTGAGTGAACAGCCCGTGCCAATGTTAAAGAGAGGCTCAAAGCAGAGCAGGACAGCATGGCTCAAAACAGTATGTTCCTGAGGGTTCAAAAACATGTACTGCTGGTAATTCTAAACTTTGAGAGCAATAACCTTGGAAACAGTTGCCTGCCCAGCTGAAGCAATTGGATGCTGTTAAACTACATTTGCTTTTGTGTCCTTGGGTAAGCGATGCCCTTGTGAAATTGCAAAGCAAAAATGAGCCAGTTTCTCTCTAACAAAACAGACATAGTCCTGTGATGTGAAATTACTGGAAAGATGTGATTTGGGGAAATTACAGTTCCTTGTTTAGTATATGCTATGCATGCCCTCCAGCCTTCCCTAACCAGTATCTCCCCATTTCATTTAAATTGTAATGATTTCCTTTAAGGACAATTACGTTGCCCAAAAGCAATGTATGCATAATCATACCACTTTGCCATGGTTGGGAGTAGAAGCAGAGTAAAGCTATTTATTAATGTGATAATTAACTGTTAATGCTGAGCAACCTAATTATATCAGTTTAAAAACAGTTTCCATGTTCGAGGCAGGTTGCTCCAAGAGATTTCTATTCATGATAATAAAACGCTATGAATATCATAGCAAACCCTCAATTACACATTAAAGGACTGTGATCCACCTATTTTTCCAACAAACAAATTCCAACTTCATTAGCATATTTAGAGCCACACTTCCCTCGCTGCAATTATCTGCAGTGTAAGTTAGAATTTTTTGTTTTTCAAGGGACAGGCATTACAAGCAGGGCCATAATGTATATGGTGCCAAAACAGAAAGTAATCCTTTTGAGAGCGTGTGGTTTACTTGCAGTAATTGCAACTGCTGGTTCTGCTGACTTTTAGGGTCAAGCTTTTCATGAGGTGCCCCTCTCTTGGGATTCATAAAAGTGCAACCGTTTATGCCAGGCTTAAGCATTGCTTTGAACGTATTGAGCTGTTTTCTGCCGAGTTAAGACCACCTCTGTTCTGGTAGCAGCAGTCAGTGATGTGCAAATTCCGCTCATTCAGTTAGGGATGGGCTCAGTTGAAATGTGCTTTTGGGGGTCCCATTTTACTCCCAGTGTCACTCTCAGAAGTGTGATGGGACCCAGATACCCTATGACTTAGCTCCTGAGCTCTAACCTGCTACCTTCCCTACTCCCCAAATTAGCTTGGTGACTGTGGCGTTAGTGACATCCCACAAACCATGAGCGCTGGTTTATATGTCATACTAGGACAGCACTATGGTTTGTTCCCCCCTCAAGCTTGGTAAAGGGAAGAGTAGGGCAAGTGTAACTTGAGCACAGTGAGCTAGTTCACTGCTTGTTCAAATTAAGCCATACTTCATTTTAGACTAGGACTTGCTGTGACATGCAAAACAGGGCAATTTGTACTTTGCCTTTACTTTGCCCCATATTCCCTTGCAGGAAACACGGGATATGGGTGAATGGTGCATTTGATAAGAATATCCTAAACAAAAATGTTGAGAACAGCAGAAATAGTTGCTGTGAATTCAAAAGATATTTGCACTCTCTTCTTCTTCTTCTTCTTCTTCTTCTTCTTCTTCTTCTTCTTCTTCTTCTTCTTCTTCTTCTTCTTCTTCTTCGTTCTACCGTTCACCGTAAGGTCTCAGGAAGGATTGCAACAATTAAAACACAATGTTAAAAGCAGTTTTTAAAACTTTTGATGCTGGTTTCTCATGGATACTCGGAATTAATTGTGGAAGTCCTTCTGGTTAAGTAAATCACATTCAACATAAAAGTATAATACCCTCCAACCAAGAGTGATCCCCTCTCCAAAAAGCCAAAACAGGATACTGGTCACATTTGCAGTTATACTTCCAACAGTAATCAGTGGTGAAGTGTAATACTGTATTCAGAATTGCTCTCCGTAGCATTTTGGTAATCTAATCCTTGTCTTTATTCCTGATTTTAGAAAATGGGAGCAGGCATACATGGGGCACCAACATGGTCAGAGCTTTGACAAAACAGCTGGGTCATTGTCACTGGAAGCCAAAAAATATTTTGCAGGAATAGCCAAAACCACCACCACCACCTGGGGTTGGGAGTGGTGGGGTTGTACATTTCTACCTTCTTAGAAGAAGTGCAGGGTAATCTTTTGTCAAGAATCATCTACAAGGTTTGAATCACAGACAAGAAAAGTGATGTGAGAAATGCTCCCCCAAAGTCCAGTCTTACAGCCCTCTGGTAACAGCCTTACTGGGATGCCCAAATGTTGAGGATTTCTCCCACATTCTGGTGGTTAGTAATGTTGATGTGGTAATGAGACACATCATTCACTTTACTGGTGCATGATTACTCTACTGTATAGAGATATTATTAAAGCTGCTCTTGTTATGACCTTGTAAAGAGAACTAGTAATCACTATAAGAAAGGCTTTGGAGAATCAAGCCACAGTCATATTCCTAGAAGTACAGAACATGGCAAGAAAATCCTAATTTTTGCATCATTTTTGGAATTTAAATCAAATTGGAGGGGGAAAGGAGTCTATAAAATATTACTTTTTACTACCTTGAAAAACTCACTGCCTCTCAGGGAAAATGTACAGTATATTAGTGACAGATTAAAATTGCTAAATGCGGATCTCTTGTTTAGGGTGATTCATTTCTTTCACCAAGAATTATTAGCACAAAATTTAAGACCCCTGACTTTCTACTTTTTCCTTTTTTTAGAAATAAGAAATTTTGCAGCAGTTGAAGTCAATTAAATCCTAGATTATTGCAGAGCTGATAAAATTCCATTTTATTTCCCCATAACTCCTTCATGGGCCTTGCAGGAAGATTTTATATGACTCTAGGGAATTAGGCTTCAAGTTGAAAAGGGAGGCCTTCTATCACAATGTCCAAGGCAGGGTACCCAAGGCAGGTGAAAATGTATATACATAGAGAATCATAATATGTCTTCCTGAATCCTTCCTGCCTAATTTGTTTCATCTATACTGAAGTAGAACACAGAACTGTATCATGGGAACAAATATTGATTGCCATGGTCTAAAACAGGGGTGAGAAGCCTTTTTCAGGCTAAAGCCAGATCCAGAATTGACCCACACCCCATGGGCCATTTTTAGTTGGTGAGCATATGTCGATCACCCAACACTGCAGCAGCAAAGACTTACCGTAGATGTTAGAAGCACTTAGATCAGAGTTAAGCCTCTGTTGGCTGCCTTTTATAGTGCAAGCAGGAGCTTCTCTTTGCTCTTAGCACTGTGGTACTTAGCACTAAGATAAGAAATAAGAGCTTTCTTATCTCTAACCTTAATGCATATGACTGAAGGGTGGGTGTGGTTTTTCCAAAATGGCACCATAGGTTAAATTCAGAGGCCTGGGGGACCTAGTTAGGTCAGAGATTCCCCCACCTCTGTCTATATGAAAATAAAACAACAACAACAACAACAACAACAACAACAACAACAACAACAACCTGTGTTTCACAAGCAGATCCCAACAATTTAAACTCAGTATTTAAAACATTTAAAGCAAATTACAGTCACAGAAAATATCCACCCTCACCCCTCCCCACAGGTGGGTGGGGTTTGCGACACCGCGCGGGGCTGACCTGGCTGGTGCCTCCCACCTGTGTGGACTGGCCTATGACCCATCACCTGGCCAGGTAGTACAATGGACGCCTAGCCGGAGGGGGCGGAGTAAGGCCAAAGAAAGGAGGCTGAGCACGGTCGACAAGCCTCTTTGTTCTTTCCTCCTGCTAGAGTCACCCACCCACCCTCAATTAACATTTTCTTTCCAAAAGAATTCCTTCCTAGGTCAGCGATCATCAGGTTAACAGTGTTTTCTTTACAGCATTATATTCTGCGTTGCAGGTAAGCGGGCGCTGCTGCGGTCATAAGATGGTTGCTGTATTCAGAACCGGGAAGGAATTTTCCCTGCATTTGCAGGTTTCGCCTTCCCCACAGCAATTCGCCACAACTTTGGAAGTTTTAGGCCTTGGCAAGGTTTCCTTTTGTCTTTCTTCAAGTTGGGAGGGATGCAATCAGGCTCCTTTCCCATGTGGCGGCGTTGCAGGGGGCCCATTTAAAAGGGCTAAAATCGGGAGGCCCTGGCCCTGTAGCGGCGGCTCGTAGGTCAAACTCCCGGATGTGGTTCGTGGAAGGGCATGCTGTGTAAAGTTTGTGTTTTACAGTCCCCTCTCGCTTGCCTCATCAACCTGCATATCCTCAGCCAGACGGGCTGAGAGGGTTACCTGCCAAGGCCTGGGCCAAGTTCCCAACTTCTGAAGTTCAATAAAGTTGTGGCCAATTTTAATCCATACTCTTGACTCTTGCCTCTTTATTGGAGAAGCGGGTAGGCAGCACAGTCAGGTTTTAGCGTGTGTGTACGCAAACACACATTTCACGTGTCAAAAGATCAGTAATGAAGTGCATCTTCAGCATTCATTGAAAGCTGTACAGTGAAGTGCCTCCTCTTTCCGTGAGGAGGGATTTCCACAACTTAAGGGCTGCCATGGAGAATGTCCTCTTCTAGGCCATCACTCTCCAAACTCCTGAGTTCAGTGGAACCAGCAATAGGGCCCCCCTCTGCTTACCATAGCACCCAGGAGGGTTTGTAGGAAAGGAGGCTATCTCTTAGATATTTGGGGCTTAGGTCGTTTAGGGCTTTAAACATTAGCATAAGCACCTTGAGTTGGGCCCAGAAAGAAACTGACAACCAGTGTGCAGGCATATAGCCTCTATGATATGGGGAATAAGACATGAACACTCAGCTTCTAAAGGATGGCTCATATATGTACATCACAGCATTGCTTGGTGACTGTAACAAGAAGTAATAGTGTGAGTGGAACATCACTAATATATAACACCACCAATAAAAGATTTTCTTTCACACTCGAACACAATACCTTTCCATGGCAACAGATTTTCGGTCATGTTCAGTATATACACAACAAGAATTTCGTGAGGATGAGGTGGTAGAGCCCTGAGGCACTTGACTGGCTTTTGGTGCTTCTCAGACTGAGGGTGCTGGGGGGAGGGGCACGTTCTTGTGAAAAACACAAAAATAAAAAATGCCTGCAACAAACTAACTAACACAGCCAAGAACAGGCTAGCCCTAGACCCTGTTGTGCTGGTTTTCTTCTCGTAAGGCAGCTTTTTACATGCGTAAACACTCAAAGCTGATATCCCCCACCTGCAGTCTGAAACGGTCAAATCGACTCCACTATCTCAGCAATACCACTTCACTCTGCCACATATGTAAACTAGCAATAGTCTACCAGTCACCAAGTGTAGAATGCCATGTATAGATAAGCCTGAATTTGCTAGTAAAAAAAAATACACACAATTTTAAAATTATAGGCTTGATGTGTAAAGTTTGGGATTGGATGAACCACTTCACACACACACACACACACACACACACACACACACACACACACGTGTCATAGCTATAGCTGTCATGAGGAAGACAAACTGTGGAGGACATTATGGGTGGTGGCACCCTATGTTTCTAAGCACCCTATGTTTCTAAGGTGGTGGCGCCTGCCATGTGGAACGCCCTCCCAACAGATGTCAAAGAGGAAAACAACTACCAGACTTTTAGAAGACATCTGAAGGCAGCCCTGTTCAGGGAGGCTTTTAATGTTTAATAGATTATTGTGTTTTATTTTTCTGCTGGAAGCCGCCCAGAGTGGCTGGGGAAACCCAGCCAGATGGGCGGGGTATAAATAATAAATAATAATTATTATTATTATTATAAGCTTGTGGTTTTATTATCTTTTATTATCTTTTAATGCTTTTTGCTTGGCTATAGTAATGTTTTTCTGCCAGTAATTTTATTTGTCTTAGATGTACAGTATATAGTGGTTGGTGCTTTACTTTTTAAAACCTTACTGTGAACATTCGACTGGGTGATGTACAAATATTGTAAGCAAGCAAATAAATAAATTCTCTCTGCTGCTACTTCAACACCAATCCTCCTCCCTGGAGTAGAAGTTTTTTCCTCTGGCCAATCAGGGATCGAGGACTGGACATGATAATTGCATCATATTTACTTAGCCAATGAGATCTGGCTATGTTATGGTGCCACTGATGGCAAGCAAAGCCAATTGAAACGGACGCCAATGCTGTCTTGCATCAATCCCCTGGATGATCACTTTCATGAATGAACACTTTTTTTGTTCCTTTTTGGTGTAAACCTAAACATCACCCCAAAGTACTGGGGAGACTTTTTGGGTGCTGCCAAAAATATTCACAGAACACACACCCTTTCTGCCACAGTTTCTGCCACAGTCCCGGGAGTCATGCTGCTTTCTCAGTTAATTAAAAATGGATAAAATTACCATGGCAAGAAATAAACATCTTTTGAAGTGCACTTTAGAGTTTAATGGCATTGTCATTTGTGAATGGCTGGCAAGAGTTCCATAGGTGTTTTGCTGTTTCCTGATTTTTCACACGTTTCAAGAGGCCATATCACACATTAGCAGATGCAATGGATGAAAGGTTTTGTGACAAAAACATTAGTTAAATGGTGGCTACTTTCCATCAGGGAGGTCTGTGGCTTGGAAACAATGAGAGGCCATAGTCATTTATATGTCAATCTCATTAAGAAAATGTCGGCCATTTTAATATAAGAAGCAAGCAGCTGCAATGGCTTCATTCCAGTTGCGTGGGGGAAACGTGGCCTGTTATGTCAAGTCAAATTGTGACTCCATCAAGATAAAAAAGCAGAATTTTCAACATTATATCTGCTCTATTACACCCTCCTTACATTTAACAATAATTTACTGTGAGCGTAGGGGAGAGAACAATCTAGCCATTTGTTAGCAACAAGGCTTGGGAAAACCCTTTCCTGCAAGGTCAGATCAAAGGGAGACCAAGCTGGGCATTCATTTGGTCACAATAAAAACTTTCTGTGAGAATGCATTTACTGTATCTCCTATAGGCATTTAGTGAGCAGAGTGGGGACTGTGTTCCTCAGCGACTGTTGTTCCCCTATGAGGTTCAGAGAACTGGCGCCTTACCTGATTCTACTCCAATAGGTGGGAGGCAACTTTCATGCAGCAGTTCCAAAGGGCTCTGAATTTTTGGTGACCATTGCTTATTTTCTTTTATTGTTTCGCTTTCCTAAGCTTGGTTTGCAATTATCTGGGTTATTAATAGGTTCATTTACTCTAATGTTTGCCTGGTTTTACTTATTTATTCAGTTTGGTGGTGGCTGAGTGGGAATTTGAACCCAGGCCCTAGCCCAACACTTAACCCTCTGCACTGTACTAGTTCACAATTGTCCATTTGTATCCATTGCACCCCATGAAAAAAAGGCAAGCCATATTTAGGATAAAGGTAAAGGTAAAGCTAACCCCTGACCGTTAGGTCTAGTCGCGGATGACTCTGGGGTTGCGGCGCTCATCTCGCTTTACTGGCTGAGGGAGCCGGCGTACAACTTCCGGGTCATGTGGCCAGCATGATTAAGCTGCTTCTGGCGAACCAGAGCAGCACATGGAAACGCTGTTTACCTTCCCACCGGAGCAGTACCTATTTATCTACTTGCACTTGACGTGCTTTCAAACTGCCAGGTGGGCAGGAGCCGGGACCAAGCAACAGGAGCTCACTCCATCACTGGGATTCAAACCACTGACCTTTCAATCAGCAAGCCCTAGGCTCTGTGGTTTAAACCACAGCAGACAACAAAAAACATAACCCATACCACCAATGAATGCCAAAGTCAACTAAGAAACGCTCCAGTGTGCTTTGTTTTTTGAGGCACATATTTCTCCTTCACACCGTGTGCTCTTTGTGACATAAAGTGTAGGCCAGCCCTTATCAAACAGACACACACACACACACATGGACAAAATCATGCATTTTGTCACTGGAGGCAACATGACCCAGACTTCTTAGTGCAAGAGCTTTGTTCAGCAGAGCAATCTGCAGTTGTTAAGCTGCATGAACATGTGAAGGTCACAGATTTGAACTCCACACCTGGCTGAGTTCTTTGTAAAGATGCAGCTGGGCTGTGGAAACCAATTTTGTACAATTCTGAAGGTGCCTCCAGCACGATGCTGCCAGGGACAAGTGATTTCATATGGACCTGCTTCTTATTCCAGCCCATTTGACTCCCCCTGATTCAGGAGACCAACGAAGCCGCAGTAACAACAACAATGAAAATATAACCTGGATTTAATGTCCCTCAAACTCAAATTGCTAGCTGAATATCCTCAACAGCTACCCAGTTTAAATGAATACGGCCTAATTCGCGGAGGGCTCTATATTACCTTAGCAAGGACATGATGACCACAATCAACATTTTATAAATGCCAGACATTAATCTTCCTCTTTGTGCCTGCTGCACTTTAGCTGCCAACCTGCTTCAAGTAGCCCTCTGCCTTTGTGCAAACATTACTCATGCTGTCATTGTTATTTGGGAATCACTCTCCAAAGATGAGAAGTATAGTGGCTCACTCTAAGTGGATTAATATGCAGATGTAACATCAGTTCATTACCAGCTTCAGCAGCCCATAAAGTAATAAACATATGTGGGAAAGATCCGGATAAATTCATACGCTGTGCAATCATGTGCAGGCCTACTCAAAGGCAACTCCCATCGACCTCCATGGGCAGACTCTCAGGTAAAGCTCCACTGATTTCAGCAAGAGAGTGAGTTCAGTATATGCGGAACTCAATGGGACTTAAATATCTATTTAATTCTGGCTGGGTCACGCTTTGTGTGTTTTTTTACACAAGGTCCTGTGACATTATCTGTGGCTAAAAGAAAGTCTCCATGCTCCGAGGAGCTTAACAATTAAAAGATAGTTGGAAATAACTTTTCTTTTCTCTCCAGTTATCTAGAATTAATTGTTATGGGCATTGGGACAGTTATTTATTTGTTTGCTTGTTTGCTTCTTCCATTTACAGACTGTTTAATTGCCACACACATATGCATGCCTGAAATACACCTACAAACACCCAATCCACAAAGAAAAGTAACATTACCTTACCTTCCAAGTCCCGGACTGCAGAATCTGGGACTGGCAGCCGTGTGACACCGGAAGTTGCGTCGACGTAACTTCCGGTGTCACTTTGCCCTTCTATGGGCACCAAAAATGGCTGCCGCCGGCTTCAAAAGTCGCTTGTACGCATGTCAGGAAGTGCGTCAACGCAACTTCCGGTGTCGCTCCGCCCATCTATGGGCACCAAAAATGGCCGCCGCTGTCACCGGAAGTCGCGTCTATGCACTTCCGGACATGCGTAGATGCGACTTTTGAAGCCGGCGGCGGCCATTTTTGGTGCTCATAGAAGGGCAAATCGGAAAGAAAAAAAATGGCCACCGGCAGGAGAAAATAACGGAGAAAAACGGGAGACGAAGTGATACGGGGACCACCGGGAAAAGGTAAGTTAAAACGGGGGTTTCCCAGGGAAAACGGGTTACTTGGCAGCTATGCATTACGTAAAACAGTATGTCTATAGTCAACCGCTACAGGGGACAGACCAGTTTGCAAAAAAAAAATGCAAACAGGACAATGATTAACATTTAAAGGGTTTCTAACTAGCAGTTCTTCAGGTGATGCAGCTGCAAGCAGTCTGCTGCTATAATTCTATGGGCAACTGGCATTGTTTGGGACCACCCGATTGGGGGGGGGGAGAATAATGGCCACTTACTCGATTCCAGAGTGAGCAGCTGTTGCAACCCACTGCAGTGCCTCCCGAGCCCCACATAGCCTCACCATTTGGTATTCAGTCATTGCCGCATTCTCCTGGCCAACACAGAGCATCGTGGGCAACCGACAGGCCCACTGTTCAAATTCAGCCTATTCACGGCTGCCTTGAACTTGGGGAGCTGACCTGAAGGCCGCAGTCTTCACTCAGGTCTCCGCGCCCCACACATAAAAGGCAGCCAGCGCTGCTCCCTGCACTCCTCCTTGTTTTTTCCATCAAGACCTTCATCGGGTCAGCTTGCACCGTTCTTTGCGGAGCACGTGTCTTGCCAGGGCCATTTTCACACACACCATCCCTCCTTGGATTTTCGCAGCGACTCCCCTTCACTTTAGACGGCGGCCACCGCAATCAACTGCCGAGGCTCCCACTAGGTCTGGACTGTCGTGCCAGCAACACCTCTCAAGCAATTCTGAGGAAACAATGGCCAAGCCTGGGTATATAGCAAGGAGCCTGTCAAAGTCCTCTATGATGGCCCAAGTCAGGTTGATGCCTTTTTGTAAACCTAGGTCTTTCCCTCCCTCTTGAAAGACTAGCATCAGGAGGGCCGACTTTGAGGATTCCAGCTGCTATGGTGGGTACGAATTCTTGACACTTCATGCCCCTCCACGCCAACAATGAACTCTGGGCATCTGCTGGAAAGCCAAGTTTGTTAGCTCTTCTGCTGGCTAGTACAAGTGCCTGGGCCAAGTGGACAATACTGTGCCCACAACTCCAAACCTTCATCACCGGCATACCTGAAACTAAGGATTTAACAAGAATGGGTAAGTTCCTGGGGGCTCTGGCGAACATATTTCTTTGTAAGCATTAGATGTCCATCACCCAATAGCTTTTATTCTGCCCATGGGCAGGCCACAATGTGCTGTCATTGTGGCTGCCCCTATTCTGAATGAGTGTGCAGCAAACTCGGATGCCTACAGACTGCATGCCTCCATTGCCTTGCACAGCACCCTGGTAAACAGATGCCTGGCAAGGCACAAATGATCTTCATAAATGAGGAGGGGGTCTGGCCCAGGGGGTCTAAAATCTAGTTGTCTCCATGCATCTATTACTGGTCATAGGCCTTTATGGTTTGATGCTGCCAGTCTAACTAGTATGCCTTTACCCAATTCAGCGATTTTGGAGGAGTGGATCCAGATCACCAGTTTCAAGCAAATCAGTGTTAAGTTCTGAAGTAATAAGCCCTCTCAAGAGGGCGTCTCTTTTACACACTTTGGGACCCCAAAGAAGGCCATGGCATACCCTGCACTAAATAGTCTGCTTTCATACTTTGACCAGCATCCATTTCTCAGTCACCTGTGTACAATACAGAGCAGGTCAAAAGTCACTGGATTCCTCCCATCCCATAGCCTGCACCAGCCTCCGAGGGACTCGTGAACCAGAAAGGTCGCACAGGGGTCAAGTGAATGAATCGGGCCAGAAATAAAGCCAACTGTGGTGTGGGTCGTAAGGTGCAGTGTGTGAATGGCAGGTGATTTGGCTTCTCTGCATTACATTTGACTAGGAGGCCTTCTGTCATAACAGTGGGGCACACTAGTCTGAAATAAGCAATGAGGTTTGGCTAAATGATCTAGTTGAGGGCATAAGGGGTCGGTTGCAAGCGTGAGAGGTTTGGCAGCAAGTCTTGTTTGACTTGACTGGCGGTTAGTCATTGGGTAAGCCTTAGGACTCAGCTAGACAGCTGCAAATAAAACGTTTTAAGTGTGTTTTAAGTGCAATATACATGACAGTAGATGGCGATGGTGAACCTTATGGGAAATTCAATGTACAGTATTTTTCAAAATGCTTTTAAAAAGCATTTTCAGAATGGTTTTTATATGTGTGCAGATTCCACCATAGCTTGGGTTGGAAGGGACGTTGCAGCCTCCGCTTGCCCCTCCTTGGTTAAGGGTATCCCATTAAAGGGATACGTGAGGAGTTGCTCCTGTTCCACCCCCCGATGGGGCCTTCAGCAATGTACCCCTATTGGATGTAGGTCAACACTCCTCCCCCCAAGTTGTGGTTTACCCTTAGATATACATACTCCCAGCAGACAGGCTAGAGTTAATCAAATGGCTTCACCCAATGCCTATGGCAAACTTTTCACATCTGTATCCAATAAAGTTGTAACCTATTTGAACCCAAAAGCTATATGCTGCTGTCTTGTCTGGTTATTTCATTGCATAGGGTCATGGGGCCTTGGCCCAGAAACACACACACACACACACACACAGAGAGAGAGAGAGAGAGAGAGAGAGAGAGAGAGAGAGAGAGAGAGAGAGAGAGAGAGAGAGAGAGAGAGAGAGAGAGAGAGAGAGCTTCTTATGCTGTTCACCTGGTCACAAAATTTCTCTACATTCATATACTGTATATTTCTATTCATGCATTCAGATGTATGTTGGCATGTGGGGCTGCAACTGGAGGAGGGGAGCATATGTATGTGCTTGCCTGGCATACCCAACTCCACTCTTGCATTAAGTGGGAAGATATGAAGGCGGCTTGCAAGTGCATTTAGCTGAAGGCACACCTGGGAGCCCTGTGTTATCAGGTCCCAGGGAGGCTTGTAAGTGCATTCAGCCAAATGCATTCCCCCAAACCCTCTTCAGACCTTTTCACTCCACATGTTTGAGTCCTCATATGTTATTGTGAATTAATGAATAGAGCTAGCGCTCTCCTACTTCACCGGCCTGTGGCAACAAGCATTACTGAGACAGCATTAGCAGACACCTAGGAAACATACTCATTTTGGGAAAGCACAACATGGGCAGACCAGATGGCAAACAATGGCCATCAAAGAAACATCTCAGCACTGAAGCAAAGCTCTCCGCAGCTTAGCCAACTGCAGCCTTGCTACAGACTGCTGTAAACAAAGATTAGGGCAAATGCAGGTGGAGGATGCTGAGAGACGGATTCAGCAACCGTCATGTGGGGACTGTACTGATTTCTCCCTAATAATAATAATACAGTAATCATTTTATTACTTATATGCTACCCATCTGACTGGGTTGCCCCAACCACTCTGGGCAGCTCCCAACAAAATATTAAGAACAGAATAAAACCTCAAACATTTAAAAACTTCCCTGTACAGGGCTGCCTTCAGATGGCATTGCTTGCCCAAATGGATGGATGAAACGGATTGAAAGTAGATTGGGGACTGGGGGGGAGGGAATGGAAATCTCTCTTCACACAATATGTGACTACATGGAATTGATGCCACAAATAGGGATGACAGCTAAAATGGTCTTTAAAAGGGACTGGACAGATTTCTGGGTGATGTATCTATTCATGGCTACTAGCTAAATGGAGGTCATGGTGCTAAATAGCCTTGCCATGTTCAGAGGCAGCTTATCTTTGACTGCCAAATGCTGGATTTGTTCATTCCTCAGGCAAAGGGGGAAGAGAAGTGGGATACAAATCTTTACTGAAATGTTTTAAATAAAGAAGGTTTTAAATGAGCAAATATGCAAATGATTTGATTCATCCAGAGCAACTTCCTTTCTGCAAAACAGAAATTAAACTACATCAAGCTTGCACACCATCCCATTCCTAAAGCAAATTTCTGGCTGATATTTTGTTCTGGCATTTCAGTGTTATGCTGTAACTTCCAGCTGCAATAATTCTCCGTTTCATAAAATGGCAGAGTTTTACAAGCAGTCCAAAGGCTGCCTAAATAAATTGAAATATTCGCCTCTGTGGAGATATTACAATCCTGTCTTGTTCATATTTGGTGATGGATTTGAAACACACTTTTTTATGTTATTCCTCTGCCTCACTGCTTTGAGGAAGGCTTGGACAACTTATTTTAAGAAAAGAACAACTAGATCAGAGCACATGCATCTGCTCTCATGTTCAAATTCATTTCCTTCTAATCACCGCTTGATTTCCAAAATTAGAGATCTGGGGATCAAGTTGCCCTGGAATAAAAACAGTGTGAGCTCTTTGAATTTCTCCCATTCCCAGGTGCACAGCAGTTAGCTGCAGATGGCCATTTAGTGCAAAGACTTTGCCTGTGCCTCCAGTTCATTGTCCCTGCCCATTTCTTCCACACGTAAAGCTGTGCTCAAAACAGATCATGCAAAAAAACCCGAAGTAGAACTACAGTAATGCAATAACAATACATAAGAAGACATAACACTGCAACATAACACAAAAATTGTGAATCAACCATTAGCAGTTACTTTAACATGCACAAATCATTAAGTAAGCATGCAGCTTACCATAGGTCATGTCAAGGCAGCCAAGGAGCAGCTCCCTTCTGAAGGTCTGAGGGACGGGGCGAGGCAGGTGGAAAAGCCACCCCCTAATGGCTACCACAGCCTCTCACCCCTCACAGCTGTTCCTCTGGCAGCAACTCTTTCTGAAGCTTCCTCAGCACAGGTGAAACCAGCCACCCCCTGAGGGGAAGAACATTTCCCTCACAGCTCTTCCTCTAGAAACAGCTCCCTTATGGGCACCAGTGTTTTCTTAATTTCTGATCTCCCCCGGGCTCTGGGCTCCTGACAGCCATGCCTCTGATGTGTGATAAGGGGTCAGCGAATTTTTTCAGCAGGGGGCCGGTCCACTATCCCTCAGACCTTGTGGGGGGCCGGACTATATTTTGGAAAAAAAATATGAACGAATTCCCATGCCCCACAAATAACCCAGAGATGCATTTTAAATAAAAGGACACATTCTACTCATGTAAAAACATGCTGATTCCCAGACTGTCCCTGGGCCGGAATTAGAAGGCGATTGGGCCGCGGAAGAATGAAGAATTACCAACTGTGGATGAATGGCAGAAGAAATTGATAGAATATATGGAACTGTCTGAGTTGACGGGGAGACTTCGGGATTGGAGTGAAGAAGCAGCGGAAGAAGACTGGAAGAAATTTAAAATTTATCTGAAAAATAAGCGTATAATAAATTGAATTAAAGGGAGTGAGGGAGATACAAAGAGGTTGTAGATAATACAAGGGTTTGAAAATAAGTATCGTTAGAAGATAAGGACATATTAATTAAGAAGCAAGATATAGATTGAGTTTTTAAAGGATAAGATATAATAGACATAGTAATAAGGCAATATTGAAGTAATATTTAGAGTTTATATAAGATTTAGAATTTACTAAATATGAAATGTAAAGAACCGCAGCAGGAGGTGGAGGAGGAAGTCAATAGATTAGAAATAAGGGTTATAAGTAAGAATTTTTGGTTTTGTATTTTTGTACTTTGTATTTTTTGTATTTTTTGTATTTCTTGTGTTTCTTGTGTTTTGTGTGTTTTGTATTTTTGCATGTTTGAAAAATTTTAATAAATACATTTTTTTAAAAAAAATAGAAGGCGATTGGGCCGCATCCGGCTCCCGGGCCTTAGTTTGGGGACCTCTGGATCCTTACAACTTGGTGGGATAATACAAATAACCAAACAAGCCCAGAGCTCCTCCTGAGATAGAAGGGATTATCTGTATGGACTGAGAGACACATTAAAAGTTATTGTCTGCATTTCTGTGTCATTGGATGTATTTAGTTTTGCTTTGTGGCATTGCAGTTGTCCCCTTTGCTGTATAATCAAAGGTCTATGAGACCTTTGCATGAAAACCTCTGTAAATCAAAGGGACCCTTGTGTCCGATTTAAATCGGCTTCACTGGATGGATCCACATATCAGTGTAACGTTTTTTTAAATGCCACAGTAAATATTTGATTTGGTTCCAATCAGAAGAGACCAGTGCCCTACACACTTGAACTCACAGGTTCCACTGACTTCTAAAAGTCAGCTCATACTTTGCTTTTCAAACTCAGGTCTGAACAACACCCTCGTTTAAATGGAGAAATGCATGGTGTGCTATTACAGCATGGGCTTCCGTATAATTAAACAGGGAAGCACCACTCAAGAAAGATTGTTTTGATTACATGGGAACCTTCCCATTTTAAAGCATGATCTGCATGCGAAACTGAACATGTACAACACATATGTTTTGTCATTTAAAATCAACTAATCATTCCTGAGTTTTAAAAGGGAAACGTGAGCAAGCCATATGCTGTGTTAATATGGGGAATGTGGAGCTTGGGAGGTATACAGTGTGGTCTTTTTGAGAAATCCATCCACTGGTAATTCAGCTTCCAGAAAAGAGACACCACAGTGGAATATCACCCGAGCTCATTGCCAACTAGTTGCTGAATCTTTGCAGTCATTGTATGTTGTGAATATTTCAGTATACTGATAGATGCAATGCCATGTGTTAAATGCAGTATTGCTGGTGATTTCTTTGCTCTCCTCTGATTATTTTCACTGCCCTGGCAATTTGTACTCACATCAGTGGAAAGTAGGTGATGTCAGGGCCTCATAATGGATGGTCACTGTAATTATAAAAAAAATATGGAAAGAAAATTGCTTTTTAGCCAGTAATATCTTGTCAGAGATTTCATCTTGAACTAGTTAACTTGACAAATTTACTGAAACTCTGGATAATTAAATTCCTGTAGCATGTAGCTGTCTTGTTTGATATTATTTTATACCACTTTTTAAACAGGAAAAAATCATTTAATTGGCATTAAACACTCATTAAACACTGCAGTGGGTTTTCAGCCAGGTCATGGCTAAACAAGCTAATGGCATGTTTTATTCAGGGCTCTGAGAGCCATTCGTTGTGGGGGCATCACTAATATCAGGCATTGGTATTTAAGGCATTGTTTGTTTATAAAACCATTTCGGTGTGGCACAATTGTTTAAGACAGTTCCTAACAGCAAGGCCAAAGAAAATAATTCAAAACCACTTGAGAGCAGCCTTCCCATATAAGCTAATCCAACCTGGCTCAGTGGGGGCAGGGGTGCCCTACATGACCGGGAGGGGGAGAATGAAGGGGGAATGAAATGAATCCGGCCTCCCACTCAGCTTCCTGAACAAGTGATCCAGCCAAGACCAAATGCGCAGCAACTCTTGGTTGCTGGTTCAGGAGACACGGGTGCAGTTCCTGATCTTGTGTGCCCTGGTGTTATCACAGAAGCCCATGTGTGCATAGTTCCACAGTGTGTCATGCAACTACCCCATTGCACATTAGTAGGCCACAAGAAATAACGATGGAATTTTTGCGAGCTCCAAATGACTACCCAAGGAAAAGGCTAGCCTGCATGAACCCACTGGCTGCAATTGTCTAGGTCTCTTTCAGATCACACCCAGAGTCGTACTGCATTCGTACTGCACCCCCTACAAAAGCGCGAGAATGTTAGCATGCATGACATCACATGATGTCAAGTGATTGACAGGTGGGTGGCCCCACTTGTGGGTCAAAGTGGTCTGTAGAAAGTTGGCCATTTAAAAAAGTGGTCCCTCCACCCCTGCCCTAGATGACTGAGGACCCCGATACATGAAGGTACCAAATACCTGAGGAACAAAAGGAAAGCCTGTTGGATCAGGCCAATGGCCCATTGAGTCCAGCATTCTGTTCTCACAGTGGCCCACCAGATGCCTGGAGAAAGACTGCTCTCCTCCCAACCTGTCCATGTACTGAGATCATCTTCAGAAGTTCTCCTTCAGGTCCTACCACCATCGGAAGTAAGGCGTGTGGTGACCAGAGAGACAGCCTTTTCAGTGGTGGCACCCACTCTGTGGAATTCTTTTCCCAGAGAGGACCACCAAGTGCCAACTTCAAGGGAGGGCGATTTCTGCAAAGATGTTTTTTTTAAAAAAAAATCCCAAGCTTTCAAATGTAATATACCAATAATTTTAACAAATACATTATTTGTATTTCATCTTGGTTTTGTAAAGTGCCCTCAAACCTCTGCTGAAGGATGGTTCAGAAATATTTAAAATCAAGAAATAAAAATAATTCTGGTGCATTCCTCCACTAGATCATTGAATTACTCCTAATACAGAGAGAGAACAGAATTTCCAGCCCTTGGAGAAAAACATCTGTGGGAAACTCGCTCTTGCTCTCTCTGCTTCCTGCCTTCCAATTAGGAAGAATGCCCAGATCAGTGACTCATACACAGGTCCCCCCCCCCCCCCAGAACCAAGCAATATATAAATTTTATGAAACAAAAGCAGAATACTAGGAGACAGCCTTCTCTGAGGGAGACCACGCTTGCCCTTGCAGAGGCTTTTTCAGTGTTGGTGAAATGTGCCTCCAGTTTGGAATGTACCTCATCTTCTAGAAATGTAGGGAACCAATTGCTCCTCATAGGAGTCAGTTAGGAACAACTCCTATTTTAGACTTTTCAGCATAACTCAGTGGTAGAGAAGCACGTTGTTTTTATGTTGGTTCCACCCCTGGAATCTCCAGTGAAAATAATCATGGAGCAGAGCAGAGCTGGCCCAGAACATTTGGTGATCTAGAACCATAGAATCATAGAGCTGGAAGGGACCCAAGGGTCATCTAGTCCAACCCCCTGCAATGCAGGAAGCTGCAAGGATGCGGAGCTGCAAAAGCTACAGGAAGGCCAGTCAAGTTATTTTGCAAGGACCTCCTCATTGGCAGCAAAATAAAATAATAATAATAGATTAAAGTAGCTGTCCTTTCAAGGTATCCAATATCAGCCACCTCATCCTACCTAATGGTAGGGCCAGCTTTAAGATTGTTCTGCTTGGCAGTGACTTTGCAAGCTAACAGCACCAGTCAAACAGGCTAAACCTGCTGTCGGACACCTCCTAACATCTTTACCTGAGACATGTGTTTTCCTAAAGGTTTCTTTATTTATACATGTGTTATGATGAGTCCAAGGTGGGAAAGAAGGCGTAAAATTGGTATCCTGCCCCAGGCCTGTAAATATCTCATTATGGTCCAGGAAAGGAATAATTGGATAATCAGTTCCAAAGGCTTTTGGACCAAATGACCGCATCAAATCCTCACTGTGTGTGCGAAGCACCTGGAGACACTTAAAGGAGGTGGAACCATTCAACTAAATGCACAATTGCTCCCTGGCAGCAGGTGTTCAAATCACTCAATCAATTAAAATAAATAACAAATTACAGTAAACTGCAGGCATTTAATTGGAATTCCAGAGGAAGAGGAGGTGCTGGGAGTGAGTTGGATGGCTCTTTAGGGGATGGGGGATCGAGGCTGGTGGAGAAGGGGAGGATCAATTATGCCAAGCATCCACAGTGAGCTCTGTTCTTGCATAGGTTCTGCCTAAATTACAGCCCTCTTTCAAAAGCAGAGGCGTGAGAGCCACTTGAAGAACCACGTTCTGGTTTAGGATGGCTACATTTTAGCAGCCCTGTTCTTTTGCCTGTAACAGCACAGCAGATGAAGTGTGTCCCATTGCTTATCTCCATGCAAGGAAACACATTTGCAAAGCTGTCGATGAGGGAGGGACAATCTGATCTAATGGGAGATGGTCCTTGGCAGGACAAAGGTTCTTCTGGTAACTTGGAGCTTACCTAACTATTGGTGAGTTTTCTGAAGAGATGCATGGGAGATTCTATCAGGCTCTATTGACAACTAGGCACAGAGGAATACTGGAAGTGTATCTGAAGAAGTGTGCATGCACACGAAAGCTCATACCAAAATAAAAACTTAGTTGGTCTTTAAGGTGCTACTGAAGGATTTTTTTTTCTATTTTGCTTCGACTCAGACCAACACGGCTACCTACCTGTAACTGGAAGTGAATAAGTTACTGCTTCATGCACCAAAGATAGAGCTGATTCGGGGAACTGATTCACACCTGCAAGTTAAACCTGGATCAGCAGGCACCAGCCTTTCTGGGACTTTTTGAGCATTGTGCTCTCGGGTCACTTCTCTTTCTGGGATCATACATAAACAAGCAAACAAACAAACAAACAAACACGGGTGGGGAGATAGAAAGTGTGTGCACATGTGCTTCATTTTTCCGCAGAATCTTAATAAAATTCAGATCCAGTGGAATCAAACTGATCCTTGAAAAGCTTGGAAATTGGAAAGTGCATCACTCTTCCAACTCCCAGCTCATTGCACTTTTCAAGGGAGAAAAAAGCAACCACTCTCAACACCTTGTGCACCCACTAGTGCCACGTTGACAACCCCTGCTGATAGTGACTCCCCCATGCCCCACCAAAAATATATACAGTATTCATATTTAGTGGTATCTTGGTTTACAACCATAATCCATTCCGGAGGTCCGGTTGTAAACCAAAACAGGTTGTAATCCAAGGCGTTTCACCAATGAGGCCTCCCAAAAGGGGGGGGGGTGATCCCAAAAAAGGGACACATTGACTTTTACCCATCACCTCTGCTGTCTGCTTCTCTCCAACACCACCCCCTTTTGAACCTTGGCAAATAGGATAAATGAGAGGTGGTCAAAAAAACAGGATTGGGGAAGACTGGCATTTGTTGAGGACTGGGGTCAAGGCATTACCAACTGGGCCAGAACTCTTCAAGCAGGCAGGCATGATGGGTGACAAAGATGGGCTAAGCCAGCCACTTATTTTTTATTTTTTATTTAGAAAATGTCTTAATTGCTTTAAATTCAAAATAACCTCCAAGTGAAATGCAAAAAAACAGGGGGCATGAAACACTACAGGATGTACCTCTGTGATAAGCACAGTGGTATCTAGTGGTCTGGTGATCCTAAGCTGTTAAGGGCTTTATAGGCCAAGACTAAAATATTAAAGTAACATATTATGTTATGAATCTGTGAGTGCAAAACACCCTGAATTCCAGGTTAAGTTAATGCTAGAATTTAATTAAGGTTGGGGTGTTAGAACCAGGAAATAGCCAGACTCGTGTGCATTTAAAATAGACCCAAGTGTGTGTGGACTCGCTGAGAAGCCTTTGTTATTGGCATTTGCGAGAACTAATTCAGGCAGGCAGACATCTTAAATTGTGAGTCCTCCCTAATTCTATGAAATTAACACAGGGCATCAGGTTCAGAGGCATAATGGGCCTGGGTTTTTTGGTGTTGGAGAGCTGGTATTATGAACCTCACCATGTTTCCAAAGCTCACCAGCATCACTGTTTTATGAAGGGCAATGAATGGTGTGTGTGTGTGTGTGTGTGTGTGTGTGTGAGAGAGAGAGAGAGAGAGAGAGAGAGAGAGAGAGAGAGAGAGAGAGAGAGACCCAGGGACAAACAGAACATAGTTCAAAAGAGACACAATGAGCTACCAGTCACCAAGTGATGAATCAGTCCTTAATTGATTGTTAGGACAGAGAATGTTTGTGATAAAACTACAAAGAGAATGCACCATCAGGGCTCCATAGCAAGTAATTTACTTGTTTCATATGCAAATATGCCTGAAAATCACAGAAGTGGCTCCTTATCCTCATACCACTGAGATTTCAGAAACAAAGATTGTAGTCGAGGTAAAAAAATAGAATCTCCAGAACTCTGACTATCACTTATGTCTCTCATTTATTATAGGAACATATAATTATGTTGTTTAAAATGGTTAATTAATGAATTCCCTCATACGCACAGCACTTTACATTTCAGCATGTGAACATTATTAGATTACTGCAAGTCACCAAAGCCAGCTCTTAGGAGACAGTTGCCCTGAATCAGCTCTTGGAAGTGTGTGCTTTAGAGAGATCGGAAAGCTCTAGTTGCATCTGAACATGGATGAGAATATCCACCCAGTCATATATTTTAATTTACATTCAATTGAAGCCCATGAAGTGCAGGTAGGTAGGTAGACCGTCTTCAGGACGGAATTGGGAAACATGCATTTTGATTAGTGTCGGCTTATATGTCTGATCTGAGCCATTGCTCTACCTGACCTAGTGATACGTATTGAGAATCATGCTCCAGTAACACAAATATCCTTAGGAAGATTGTGACCACTGTCTCAAAAAGAACACAAATATTTCAAAGCATGCCATGTTGCAATTCTGTTCATTGGTTTCGAATGATTTTTTTTTCTAATTCCATAATAATAATAATAATAATAATAATAATAATAATGCCACTGTTTAAATCCAAGCCATCATTACTTGGGAAAATTTCTAAAGTGTCCTTATACTAAAAATAAAAAGAGCAATTAAGGGTGTGCAGAGCCAAGATGAAATTTTCCTCCCAGGTCTTCATTTAAAACAGTTTGGTCCCCTTGATATTCCTCAGGCATTGTGGCAGAGGAGGGACACCCCCCCATTTTACTTGAATTTCTCTGTGGGCATAATTTGGGTGACGACTTTATAACCGCTGTATAGTAACCCACTTCTAGAACGATTTCATATTGCTTGTCGAATTGTGCGCCGAGATTTTGTCAATGGCTTGCAGTACATAACATTATCCTCTAGATGGCACTGTTTACTGTCCTTAGAAGGCTTGGGAATTTCTGTTTTCTAAAGGAGGATCAGTAGCGAACTGACACGGTCCTGTCACAGCCTAATCCTGCCTTAAATTTATGTCAACAAATTCTCAAAGGCTTCTGCAGAAACAGGATGCTATATTTTCCACTTGCTCTTTGCAGCTGTTTTGCCTGTTGTAACAAGAAGCTGAACAAGAACTATCAAAATTTATAGATATCTCACTATACACACACACATACAGATATTTCACAATGTCCACTGGGGGTTCAGTTTTTCTGCTAACTATTATGATTGGTTTAATTGCACAGCAGAGCTACTACATCCCTGTTGCTTTGCTCTGACACAATTTTGTTTGATGAGTCTGCATTGCAACATAGCACCCTCAGAGCACTACTCAGGTCTCCTCCCTAGGGAGTAAGGGTGTTTTATGACTGCAGCCTCAGGGAGCTTTCACAAAGCCAAGGACCTTCCCTCATCGGAGGCTTACAATGCAACCTCTATGCATGTCCAACCCAGAAGGAAGCCTCAACTGAGTTCACCTAGCTGGGAGCAACCAGGAATGTCTAGGACTGCACTCTTTCAAAGCCATTGGTGCTTCAAATGCAAACCCTGCTTTGGACAGGATGCTTGTTTGCTTTAGGAACGACTTTCTGCCACATTCATAACTACCCTGTGTTAACCTAAGCAGCGAGGGAAGGGCTCAAAGGTGATTTAAGCCTCATACAGGAAAACACTCTGAATGTTTTCATTACATCAATTACTGCTATTTTGTGTTCATTAGATCAATTACAGCTATTTAGATGTAAATGTCTTAAATTAGGATTAACAACTCTGCCACTCTCTCTCTCTCCTTCGCTCCTTCTCCCTTTAGAGAAGGGAAGGATAATGGAGATAAAACTGTAGCCTGCCAGTGCCTGGCTCCAAGTGAGCAAACTGAGCTAAAAAACAGAAGGGGACATTCCTCCAGATGAGGCACACGAATGAGCTGTGTAGGAGGGGGAATGTTAGCAGGTGTAGCTTGTAACAACAACAACAACAACAACAACAACAACAACAACAACAACAACAATTTATTATTTATACCCCGCCCATCTGGCTGGGTTTTCCCAGCCACTCTGGGCGGCTTCCAACAGAAAAATAAAACACAAAAATCTATTAAACATTAAAAGCCTCCCTGAACAGGGCTGCCTTCAGATGTCTTCTAAAAGTCTGGTAATTGTTTTCCTCTTTGACATCTGTTGGGAGGGCGTTCCACAGGGCAGGTGCCACCACCGAGAAGGCCCTCTGCCTAGTTCCCTGCAACTTGGCTTCTCGCAACGAGGGAACTGCCAGAAGGCCCTCTGTCCTGGACCCCTTCTTGGTGAGAAGAGGTTAAAACATTGCAGTGCCTGCAGGAAAAACTATGATGCAGCCACACTTGGAATACTATGTGAGGTATAGATATCAAAATGGATATTGTAGAGCTGGAATAGCTGCCAAAGGGACGTCCAAAATGATCAGGGGATACAACATTTGGGGTTTTTTTTATTTAAATAAAAGACGAGTAAGGGGGTTACACAGAGCTGTGTAAAATTATGCACTGTGTAGAGCAAATGGATTGGGAGGAATCCCCCTCCGCCATAATATTAGAAGATGGGGCCCATCTAATGAAGGCAAGTGTCGGAAGATTCAGGAGAGACAAAGGGAAATAGATTCTTTCTTGGCTCCAGACTTAGCCATGCTTAGCGCCATGTTTGAAACCAAGGGGATATAAGTTAGTTGTTTGTGACTAATATATTCCATTGATTTCAGTGGGTCTGTGCATGACTAAGTCTGGGTCACACCCACTGTTTGCAAAGTTCTTCATCAACACTACACAGATCTTTGAATACTTCTTTAAGTTCCTCCCGGAAAGCTCCTATATTTGCAATTAAGTTGCTATCTTTTTCTGTTTGGCTGCGTCTTATGAAGCATCACAATTCACTTAAAGATGCCCTCTCTGTTTTGCATTCCCTCTTGTGAGATCTAGAAGTTTGATAGGATGACCAGTTGTTCATCCCACTGTTGCCCTCTGAGGTGCTTAAGATGCTCTCAACAGATGATGTTTTGTGGCACGCACAAAGCACAAAGGGTACAGGGCAACCTGATAAGAAAAAGGGCAAAGTGACTACTTTTTATTGACTGTCTGTTGAAATATCCATTGTCCTTTATAGGATGGCTCAATGAGTAACCGGTAGACATGGGATACAGCTAAGAAAATCCTTAAACAGACTAAGCTTCCCATAAACACAAAGTATTTGCTCTGCGGTCTTTACTGTGGCCTTTGTTAGTCTTGGTCAATAATATCATTGTTTACCTTGATGATTATCAGAGCCCTTTGGCTAGTTAATGCCTCTTAGGAATTTAGCCAGTAAATTGCTGAGTTGGTCCCCAGTGCTGGGATTAAGGGTATCTCTGTGGCTGATTTGACATCTGGCTCACCACAGACTCCTCTCCTTGAAAAGATTAATTATGAAAGCCTTGTGCAGGAATCTGAAATGAACAGAACACCATAAGGAGGAGGCAAAAACCATCTAGTCCTGCATTTTGTTCTAGGAGTGGTTGAATTTTGTTGTAACCTCCCCTGAGACCAGGTGGTGAAGGGAGGAGAAGGAGAAGAGGAAGAGGAAGAGGAAGAGGAGGAAGAGGAAGAGGAAGAGGAAGAGGAAGAGGAAGAGGAAGAGGAAGAGGAAGAAGAAGAAGAAGAAGAAGAAGAAGAAGAAGAAGAAGAAGAAGAAGAAGAAGAAGAAGAAGAAGAAGAAGATTTAATCATCATAGAATTGTAGAGTTTGAAGGGACCTTGGGGGTCATCTTGTCCACCCCTTGCAATGCATGAATCTCAACAAATCTCACTCGTCATGATATTCAAATGCAGTAGCAAAGAAGAAAAAAAAACTTGTGGCACCTTCATGATTAAACAGGAACTGCCACCGATCTGCTATTCTTTAGTGTGCCACAAGGCTCTTCATTGCTCTGATTCATCTGCCCCTTTGGAAATTAATGTCCAGAGGTGTCATTTGGCAGCTTTTGCTTTCTTCTTTGTTACAAGAGACTTCACCCTGCTCTTGGAACAGGGCTCCAGTTGTGGAAAAGTACAAAAATACTGGGAAGAATTTTGCTCTCACTACCATACTTTTCCACTGCTTCCCCATCCCCCTTTAATCCATGTGAAGATACTGAGGATAACTGAAATTACTTCAGTTTTTTTAAATCAGACATCACTGTCAAATATTATCCAGTGAGAAATCCTTTTAAGATGTTTACTGTGTTATGACTGGACATTCATATATTGGGCCAAATTAAGCTTAGAGTTATTAAGCTTCAATTACAAGCTTCATACCCCACAAAGCACTGCATATAATATTTATCTGTAGTGCTTTGTGGGGTATGAAGGTCTGTGCAATGCTTGCCTCATTTATTGTTGCCATCGTTGTTATTTAAATTTGTCAGTCACCTTTATTTTGCCCAGGGCAACCCAAGGCAGCTTACAACCAAATAAACAGAGAATAAACCCCCGCATAGGTAAGTTAAAACCAAGAGGATAGAGAAATACATTAAAAACAACCCACGATTCCCACTCACTTCTAAAAGGCCACAGATAGAGAGAGGTCAAAGGCCTGCTTATAGAGGGAAGTTTCTGCCTGGCACCAAAAGATGAATATAATTATCCTTACAACAGCCCTGTGAGGCAGATTAAGCTGAGAGAACGTGACTTTAGTGGCTAAGAAACTCTGTGCACCTGCTCCTAGGACTGGTTTATCAGACTTCATTAGCTGAGAAATAAACAGATGTCAGTTTAAAAACAGGCTTACTATTTAAGTCAGTCATAGGCAAACTCGGCCCTCTAGAGGTTTTGGAACTACAATTCCCATCATCCCTGACCACTGGTCCTGTTAGCTAGGGATGATGGGAGTTGTAGTCACAAAACATCTGGAGGGCCGAGTTTCCCTATGCCTGATTTAAATATATCTGAGTCCTAAGCAAGAGCAGGCAGGGTCCTCTTAAGCATATCTGGCGCCCTGGCGTGAAGATCCCTCCGGCGCCCCGCCCACCCCGTTTCCCAGCGCGGCTGTCTGGTGGGCCGGCACCCTGGCATGTTGTGCCACCCAGCCTTGCCTTAGGGCCAGCCCTGAGAGCAGGGCTAAATGTTGAAAATGTCAGTTAGGAAGGTGTTTCCACTTCCGATTCTCCACAGGCCAGATATACGGGATCACCGGAAGATAGGAAGCTGCCTCCTATTGAATCAGACCATTGGTCCATTTAGCTCAGTACAGTATTGTCTACTCCTGGGGATGCTAGAGAGTTGACCCTGGGACCTTCTGCAAGCAAAGCAGATGCTCCACGGTTGAGCTTGGCCCTTCTCCCTTTGCTTCTATTCAACTGAACTTTGTTCAAACTGCTAAAAGAAAAAGGCCGGTGTTTGTATTGATTGGTTGCGATACATTAGTTGTGCTTTAACTTAGTCTTGATAAGAAGAAAGAAAGTCAAATAAACAAAGTTTGTGATTCTAATTTTTGCAGATGTTATTATTTTTGGACTAGCCCTACAAACGATTACGACAGAAGCAACAAACCACTCAGATTTACATTACTCCCCTATTTGTCATTCTAAAAAGCATTTGGTGCATAGCTGCCAAGTTCTCCCCTTTTTTTAAGGGAATTTCCCTTATGCTGAATAGGCTTCCTTGAGAGAAAAGAGAAAACTTGGCAGCTATGATTCGGTGCCTCTCTCTCTCTGCAGACCTGACCATGAGTGAGTTGACTTTGCTACTGTTTGGGCTGATGATAGTTTGGGATCCTACAGCCATTATTCAACTGACCAGTCCTGTGGACTTCAATTATTCATCACTCATTGACTTCATTAGTGCTGCTTATTTAGAAGAACAGATTAATAACAGAGACTTGAATATTGTTTGTTTAAGTGTGTGTGCAACCCTGCCGCCAGCACGCGGATAGCCATTTAGAAAAACACTGAAAATCAATGTTGAAATGGGGGGAAAAACATGCTAATAAGCAAGTTGTATATTTATAATGCAATTATCTGACCTCTTAGAAGGCATATAATTTAATGTGGTTATAGTGCACCATATATCTTGCAGTGACTGGAATGGAAACTGTCCTTGGTGAGTAAGTGCTTATTGGCCCAAAAGAGAGGGGCAAAAAGGCAGATTTGTAAAGGAACACTGCGCACAACACTGAACAGGAAACGAAAATGAATGAAGTGGCAGAATTTGGACAAAGATGAAGTTCCCCTTCAGCTGATTGGGTATATATATATACTGCAGATACATTTGCCAGCTCACAGATGGAGTTGAGCCAGGTGATCCATTGGTGATCTTGCTGCTCTATGGTCTGTGAAGAGCTCCAGGGTTGTGAGCAGAAGGAGGGTGCTGTAACCCCAGGCACCCTTGCTGGGCAGTAAGTGTCATTTAGCTCAATGGGACTTACTACTGAGCATACAATCTTGTCACTAGAGGCCTAGGATGACTCTACGTCTCATCACCTGTTTTTCAATTCCAGGACTTAGCTCTAAAAACAACAAAAACCTTAAGGAAGAAAATTCCCATTACTATTGTGGTATAGCCAAAAGAATACTGGGAATTTCAGTTACCATAGCAGTGAGAAGCTGAGATGTTCTGCCAAATTAAAATCAGCAGGCTTCCTTAAGAAAAAAAAGGGAATTACCATTAAACTACTTTAAGTATGTTAAAAGAGGTTTTTGGAGATGCTATATGCCAGGAAAGAGGAACCCGTTGTCCTCCAGATGTGGTTGGGATACAACTCTATCAATGTTGACCATTGGCCATGCTGCTGGTGGCTAAGGCAGATGGAGAAGTCCAAAAGTATTGGGGGGCATAGATTCCACACCCTTGATATAAAGGGACCATACATCCAGTAAAACCAGGGGGGCTTTCAGCCATAACGTGCCAGAAATCAGTTCCTGCACCTCTCAGGTGAGTGCCATTATCATTACAGTGGTACCTCGGTTTATGAACACAACTGGTTCCGGAAGTCTGTTCATAAACTGAAGCGTTCATAAACTGAAGCGAACTTTCCCATTGAAAGTAATGGAAAGTGAATTAATCCGTTCCAGATGGGTCCGTGGCGTTCGTAAACTGAAAATTCGTAAACCGAGGTGTTCATAAACCGAGGTTCCACTGTATAAGAGAACAAGGGAGGCGTTCGTGGTGAGTTATGGCACTTCTTTTTCTAGAAAAATAGCACTGAGTAAAATAGTCAATATTTGTTCTGCATTTTCTAATGCTAATGTATAATGTCAACACAGTGGTAGCTCGGGTTACGAACACGAACCGTTCCGGGACGCAGTTCGTAACCCGAAATGGTCGTAACCTGAAGCGCAGAACGCACATGCAGCAAAAATACTTCCGGGTTTGCAGAGTTCGTAACCCGAGGTACGACTGTATGTCCATTTTGGTGATGAACCAACCTTGATTTAATCACTTGATTTGTACTTTTGTCATGCATGCCGCCTTGCTCCCGCAACTGAGGAGGCCCAGGCCGCACAATATTAGCGTACCCTGTGGCGTGTATGCATGTCAGCATGGCCTGCAGCATGCTCGCGCCATGAATGGGCACCCTATGCAGCATGCTGACATCTCATATCTGCTGCAGGGGAAGCTGATGTGTCGTGCAGACGTCCCGCAACTTACACATCTGATGTGAGCTCACCCAGCAGTGTGCATGCTCAGCTGTTGCAGAACTTGTGGGGGTGGCCCCTTCATTGTATTTGGGGGAGCAGCCCCTGCCCTTTCCACTCAGCACACTTGACGTTTGTGGATCGGTTCAGGTCAAATTGGTTTAGAGTCTAAGAGTGCTGAGAAAACAACTGATACTGAACTTAAGTTCTTTGTCTAGGACAGGGGTAGTCAACCTTTTTATACCTACCACCCACTCGTGCATCTTTCTTGATGGTAAAATTTCCTTACCGCCCCCTTAGTGCTCGATGGAAGGAAGATTCAGCTTGTGCTGTAGAACAGTGCTTTTCAACCACTGTTCCGCGGCACACTAGTGTGCCGCGAGATGTTGCCTGGTATGCCGTGGGAGAATTACTTTATATATAGTCAATATAGGCACAGAGTTAAATTTTTTAACATTTTCTAATGGTGGTGTGCCTCCTGATTTTTTTCATGAAACAAGTGTGCCTTTGCCCAAAAAAGGTTGAAAAACACTGCTGTAGAACCCCCTACCGCCCACCTAGAATCCTGAAATGCCCACTAGTGGGCGGTAGGGACCAGGTTGGCAACCCCTGGTCTAGGACCTGATTTTAGATGCTAGGTTACATTTGTGTGTGTGTTTATTTATACCTTCTTGCAAGACGGCAGTACATATTTAAGCACTTACCAGAAATCGTTGGTTATCGTGTTGTTGTTGTTTTCCAAAGTGGATGCAGCTGATTGTTGTGCTTGACGCGTACATTATTATTTGCAATTTATTAAACAACAACCAAAGCGAAGGAGGCCTGAACCATTGTGGCGCAGTGCGCACAATGTCTCTGGACCTCTCCAGACTGTGGTGTAAAAAGTTACAGGACTTACAGAGTAATACACGGGTTGGGAATGAATCGGCGTGGCCATTCCGAAATGTTTGTAGGCAGAAACAGTATTGAAAGTGGGATCACGCACGCCTGCCCCAGTAGCATCAAGAGCACAAATCATTATGTGTAATAAACAGGATACCATGCATAAAACACTCCATTCAGCAACACATGTGGAACACACTGCAAACACAGTAACCAATGCAATGCAAACACAGCCAGCCAATGCAATTCTTGTAGGAGAGGATATTAGCAGACGAGGAAAAAAAACTGTTTTTGTATGCGATGATGGCAGCAAGAGCACTATTGGCACAGAAATGGAAACAAGAAGAATTACCGACGATAGAAAAATGGCAGACGAAGTTAATGGACTACGCAGAACTGGATAAGATGACAGGGAGAATTCGAAACCAACGGGACCAGAGGTTCTTGAAGTATTGGACTAAATTTGAGAAATATTTGAAAGCAATTGTAAACAAAAAAATTACGCTTGTAGGTTTACAAGAAGTTTTGTAAGGAGAACTATATGAAATATTACAGGAGAAAGTTAAGAAAGTAAAAATTGGTTGTTATTTTTTTTAAGTAATAGCGAATTATGGAATACAAGAAGAAGTTAGGAAGATTGGAAATCTTTAGACGTGGCTGAGGGAGGTCCAAAAAGATTGTATAAGATGTGAAGGAATGTTAAATGATGTATGAAATGTATGCAAAAACTTAATAAAAATATTTATTTATTTTTTAAAAACAATCCTGTCTTTATAGGCCACTTACCTGCCCTAAACTGTGTGAAAGCATATATATGCACATGTATAAATGAATCTTGTTCAGCAGCAGGGATTATTAGATCTGGATATATCTCTAAGCTGTTCAGGCACAACTCAAACTTATTTTTCTTTCCCTCCTTTTCTTCTAGGCCTCTGAAAAACTGGAAACAGGTCCGTTTTAGCTGTGTGGTCCCTAATTGTGAATCTTCATGCCTACACTGGGATGGTAAGAAATGTCAGTTACTAGGAGGTACAAGACCAAAAGGCCAAAGCATTGTGAGGACATCTATTAGAAAAGTTCATTCATCAATATATGATCACTGCTACTCAGTTAAAATGTGTTAATACTCTGTAAAACCATTAAATATTAGGTCTGGGAATAGGTAAGTGGATTCCGGTTGGAATCTAGGGCAGGGAAAGGCTTCAGGCCAAATGAAGCAATTTTATCAGGACCCCTGGCAACCCGGCTGCAATTAAATCAAGGTGCTGCAGAATGTGCGCCCACATTTTCACTCATCAGGTGTGGGGGGGGGGCTATTTCCCAATGTCATAATGAGAGAAACTCCACACTTAGGTTGGGTGCAGACTTCCCATGCGTGGGTCTCCCGCTAGCAGAAGGTCAGAAAGTGATTCCTCCTTCCTCTTGCAGCGCTTTGCGCCTTGAAAAACTGCTCTGGAGTTTCGGGGGACCCTCTAAAACAGCCATGGGGAGCTGCAAGGGAAATGGCCTCTCCCCCTTCCACTGGCAGGAGCCTCTTCCGGATCAAGGTCTCGTCCATGAAGAAAGGAAGCATTTGGATTCATGCGGTGGCACCCTTAATAGCAATTGTCCTCGACTTTTTACTGAGGCTGATCTCCCATGAAGGGACTAGTTTGTGTGCCAGTCTATAATTCTCATCTCCAGACCACGATCTAGAGCGGTCCCTGAAAAGGCAAACATCCGTTATTTCTGATCTGGGGGTTCAATTCTCCACACATGCTGTGTACACTGCCCCTGCCAGCTTGAATGTGATGTGCAGGACTGCGCATGCACCTGCATCAACATGGCCACTATAAAGAAATATTGTACGTGCCCCATTGAAAAACCATATGGTGGATCCTTTGATGTGCTAACCAATACATGCATGAACCCTTATGCACCTTATGTTCATGTTGTGAAGGGATGTGCAAATGGCATGTTTTAGGAGAAGAGGCAAGGTGATATGAATCACAAAACCTCATATGTGACCGAGTTCAGGAATTTGGTGTAATGACCAGATTGTGACTACAGCCAAGCCTGGGTATAGATCTGTATTAGGTAAGCTTGGTTCACACACTCAAATCATTTGTCAGAGACAGATGCCAACTTAAAACACCTTGCTTCTCAATGGAGACAGTTCACAGGTCTGGGTGAGATCAATCTGATCTAGTGATATGCAAGTCTCTTGTGCCCCATCCACCATCCTCCAGCACAGATTCAGCCCTCTCCTCGATCTCCACCCCCCCGAGACCCTCGCCCACCATGAACCTAGCCCGCTGCACAGGCCCCAACACTGCCCCAAAATCACCAGGCAACACGGACCCAGCCCTCTCCCTGATCGCCACCCCCCCGAGACCTGTGCCCACTACCAACCTAGGCTGCTCCACAGACCCTGACACCACCCGAAATCACCACCCGATATATAACCCAACCCCCTGTCCAATATAAAGACTGTCCAAGGAAAAAAAATCCTCATCCACCCCCCCACTCCACAACCCTCCACACACACACACCCCACCCCTCATCCCTGAACACCCCCCCAAACCAGGAATCCCCAAGGAACCTAACCTCTCCTCAACCCTCCCCCTCCCACAAAAAACCCACCAAAAACCCATCCCACACCTCATCCCTCCCCACCCCCCTAGACCACCAACCCCCCCAAAAGCCTACCCTCTCCTCAGCCCTCCCCCTGAACAAAAACCTACCACAAACCCATCCCACACCTCATCCCTCCCCACCCACTCCAAGATCAGGAACCCCCAAAGACCCTACCCTCTCCTCAACCCTCCCCCCACCACAACCCTCCACAAAACCATTCCACACCTCATCCCTTGACACCCACCCAAACACCAGGACCCCCCAAATACCCTATCCTCTCCTTAAACCTCCCCCCACTCAAAGCCAACACCACCCACGGACCCAGAATGCCCCACGGACTTCACCACTCCACAAGATCCAGACCACACCAGGAACCACCCCACTGAGGACAACAGACACTCACCACATCACACCTTCCAAGGAAGAACAAACCACATCCAAAAATAAACATCGCAAACGACGACACCAGACGCACACCAACCCTCAGCAATCTAAGCCTCCAACACAACTTCCACTCCACAAATAAATTCCCAGGTAAGACAAGACGTCTTACACCCACCATTCATGCCACAGCAACACGTGGCCGGGTACAGCTAGTTTATTATAAGTCCTACTGTTCTTCACCCAAAGGTCACAGGGTGGTTTACAGTAAAACACAATATATTCATAACGTCATAGCCATACAATGCAAACATAAAAAATAGTTATAGCAATAGAATTCATAATAAGCTACAGTGTCAAATTATTCGTAAGTTATTTCAGTCACTGATACACTCATCTGAAAGCCTGCTGGAAGAGGTGCAGATTCATCTGTTTCCTTAACAAAAAAACAATATGATCCCAATGTTTTATGCTCAAAATTCCATGATTAAAGCATAATATGACTCATTTTCATGTATTATGTATTCATACCATTTGAGCCTGTATGATAAGATGTAAGCAGTTCCCTTTAGTTCTGTTTGACATGTGCTCGGACGACTAATTAGAGGAAGGAACTTGTTCCGTTTTCTGAAGTCCATCAAATATTGTCACATCAAATATTATATGGGGGTGGAGGATGCTATGGTGAGAATGACAAGAAACGGAGATATGCAAGGCTAGCTAATATTTCCTACAGCTTAGAAGTGAAAGAATAGATTATGGCATGATTAAGCTTTGCTACAGTGGTATACCAAGAAAATGCATCAACACAAAGCACCTCTTTGTCCAGATCAGACCTAAAGAGGGTTCAGTCAAGATTCTTGGAATTTTGTCACTGATTCATTGGTAGGGCTCGCTCTGTGCTTGAACCAGCATCATTTGGTAATATACAATCTGCTTCCCCTCAGTCATTTTAGAGATAAGGCTGCCTTAGACCCATGTGTCCTTTCAAGGGTAATAATCAGAGGTATACTTGAACAAGAAGCTGTCCAGATGCTGGAGCCCTCCTCCTTGAGTGACAACGATCCTTGATGGTCCCATGTTTTGATGGACTTCCCCCCTTATTCCCCACCATGAGCATTCCCTGCCCTTTCATGCCCTTACCTAATTTACCCTCTGTGTCAGTTGACGTTTTCTGTGCAAAAAGAGCATGTCTACATGCTTTTCATTAAGAACATAGGAAGAGCCTACTGGATCAGGCCAATGACCCATCTAGGCCAGCATCCTGCTCTCACAGTGGCCAACCAGACGCTTGTGGTAAACGAGTACAAGATCAACTCTCCCCTGCTGCCGTTTACAGCAACTGGCTTTCAGAAGCCTTCATTCACGGCACGTGTTCCACGTTCCACCTTGGTTTGTTCCTGCTTGTATTGTCATCTGCTTCTTTCCCAGCAGCCTCACTATCAGAATAACCCCGTCACCTCTTCATGTCTAGAAGAACTGTCTTCTGAGAACTGACCACAACCTGCTTCTCTGACCAGCATTCCCCCTCCCCTCTCTGGGTTTGATACTTCAGCCAGAGGGAAACCATGGGACTCCTCCACTCAGGCATGACAGTCCTATTGATCCAGGACAAACCTATTCCCAGTCCCCCATATTGGACTAGTATTAATTTTCCTTCCAGAAAATTAATAAAGCTGGCACAATGCATCTAACCCCTTGGGCGCTACAAGGCGTGGTTTAGCAATTTATCGCGTTAGGGGCATGCAGAGAGCCTAGTCCCAAGCCTGGCTTTTCTGAGAGGTTAACAAAAATGTGGCAAGCATGCAAACATTAACATGATCGATTGCATTTTAAGCAAACACAGCCTTGCTTCTCTAACGTATGCGGCCTCTATAAAGAGCAAGGACATGCTTTACAGTTCCCTATTTGGGAACGTGTTGAATTTAAGTCCAGCACCAGTTAGTTTAATCCAATTTGATTATTATTTCTCTCCTCAAACCTCTGTGAGGCTAACCTTGTGTACCTGGAAGGAGCTCATTTGTGAGCATAGGGTAATCAGTTCTGACTACAAGTTAAAGTTATCCTTAAGCAAACAGAAAACTATTCGGCATAGCAATAAAGTTAAATAATTATTACTGAGCTATGTGATGTGACTACAATGTGACTTTGAAATGACTGGGATGTGATTAGAATCAGAATGTGACGCATCTTTGATGGTACCAGAAAAGAAGGATGCCGGAGCTCCCTGATATTACCAGCAGCAGGAAAAACAACATTATTAACGCCTAGAAAGACACCATTTCCAAAAGACAGGGCAGGCTTGAAAATGGTTGTTAACTCTAATCACTGATAAATACACTTACGAGTGTGATATAAAGGAGGAGAGTAAGTTGGGGAAAGAGTATAGACCACAATAACCAATATGTGTGCTCCATGTTGGACTCTCATCCTCACTAACCATTGTCCACCTGAAGGACAATCCCATAGACCATTTGGGTCAGCATATATCCCTCACTGTCCTCACATTCCTGTGCTTCTTCTTTTTTAGAGGTTGATGTGATCCAATCCTCTACCTATTTATCTACAACTGGGCGATATCTGTTATTGGATTATGTCCGTTGGCATCAGAGTATCCTTCTGTTTACACAGACCTCTAGCAAGCAACGTTTTTTTACAGTGAGAGCTCACATTGATCTACAGAAGCTGATAATAGTGAAAATATCACCTAAACCGTTTCAAATCTCTTAGGCTCCATAAAGAAGTGCCTTCAAAGAGTGGTTGGGTACACCTGTTCCAGGTTTGTATCCTTCCTGCTTTCACTCTTCAGCCGCCACACACAGAATTTCTGGACTCAAAGTTTCCCTGAACACTCTTATACTTCTGGTAGGGGGCCCACTTCATTTTTGCTTCCCCACTACCACCAAGCACAGCGCATGTTTACTACTTCAGTTTTAAAGCCCCACCCCTGTTCATTGGAATCTGCTCTGACAGGGGCACGGCTGAGAAGCAGGGGGCTGCTTTAAGATGGTCACACAAGGGCTGGCCAATCAGTGCCATGCAAATAAATTCAGGAAACTGGAAGAGCTGGTTTCTACGAGATTACTCCTTGGAATTAGGCCGTTGTCAGGCAGGTGGTGAACTTAACCAAAAGGTCTCACTGCTTAAATTATGTACACCTGCACACCTATGCAGTGTGAGATTGCACTGGTGGAAGCAGTATAACATAAAGAGGGGCTTGGTCACACAAAATTAAATGAACATTTGCAGCTGTTGCACTCCTGTTTAGTTTTCGGAGTCCATACGATGCTACCTACAAAGAACGCCAGCCTTTATCCCTTTTGCCTGTAAATGTAGGTTTACGCAATGTAGGGATAAGTCTGATAAATTGAGAAAACCAGGTTCCAAACTTTTCCACTCAAGGTCGCAGACAACTGCATATGAACCATATTAAAAATTTCTACATCAGATAATGTGCAGCAATCTAAAAGCATGTGCTGAGAATTTACAATTGTTTTCATTTCTTTCTTGGGCCTGCTCATAACTATTTCCAACATACTCTTGCATGGAGGACTGTGTTTATATATATTCTTTTGATCCCTCAGATATGCACAAAACGAGAAAACAGCAAAAGTGTGTGCTGAAAATCTACACTGGCCTGTGTGTTTTCAAAAACACAAACAGCTTTCGGCACACATGCCCTGTCGATTCTTAATTGGCATAACAGAAACAGCAAACACAAAAAGAAACGCCTTCTCTATGAATGAGAAAGATAGAAATTTCACCCTTTACAATGGGAAAAGTGATGACTTGCCTAGAGCTGTTCAGATGTCATTCTGAGTTAGGGAGTAGCCCCCATTTACATATAGTGAAAAGTCTGAAAAAGATGGTGTGATTGGAACATCTCTCAATTCAGGGGTTCTAATCATGTGCAAAGAGCTTAAATACATGCAGCTAGCAAGAAAGCATATGTGAATGAGCCAATGGCAGAAAGAGCTTAAAAATCACCTCAAACAAAACACATTCTACCGTCAACTCACATTTTCTCCATAGAGTTTTTAAAATATGTAGATTTGTAAGCAGCCCATTGTTTTTCACCTGGATCCAGGTAACTACTGGGTTCAGGATGAAATACGGTATTTCCAACGGTTAGCTGTAAAGGTTGACAATTTCTTGTCAGTGTATTGACTTTTGACCCTTATCAACGAACTTTTCTTGTTTATTAGGTTTCATTGTATTTTCTACTTGACTTTGATGCATAATGAAGCTGAATAGGAACTTATTTTTATAACCTTGGTTTATGGGGGTTATAAAAACTTTTGAAACAAATACTTCCTTGTGTCCCTTCCTTTTCAATAGCCTGGCTGATTTAGTTTCCTTACTTAAAATAATAAAAGATGGAGACATTTTATGGGAGAAAACAAACTGATTCAGTAAGAATTTGAGCTTGGTCCCATGTTTTGGTCCCAAGAATGCTTGAGAATTATGGTCTAGACTCTAGAAAAAACTGCAATGAGGCCAATAACATTTACGTGAATGAACAAAATTCAAGTTAAGTGGCCATTTAGTTGAATGAAGGACTGTAGCTCAGTAGTAGTAGTAGTTGGACATGTTTTGCAGACACAAGGCTCTGGGTCCAATGTTTGATATCTCTTAGCAAGGTTAGGAAAAACTTTGGAGAACTTCTGCCACTGTGAGATAGACCATTGGTCTGACTTGATGCAAGGCAGCTTCCTATGTCCTAATGATCATCCTCCAAGTTTGTGGAATGGTGTTCTGCAAGTGTCTGCTTTGGTACTCTTTAACATCTCCACTGGCAAAAGGGTAGGGCATAGTAAGAATTTTTCACACATTGCCTAGCTAAGAGCTCCTTAACACTGCCAAATATAAGCTAAAAAGCCAAACTGGTATCAGTAATAATAAGAATTAGGCTAATAAGAACAGGCTCAAACACCATTCACATGTGCTCTAATCTATAAAGTTTCACACAAGTATGCCTGTTTAAATACGAGACCGCAGAGATAAATGGTTAGGCCTTGTATAAAAAGGTAAAGGGGCCCCTGACCATCAGGTCCAGTCGTGTCCAACTCTGGGGTTGCGGCGCTCATCTCACTCTATAGGCCGAGGGAGCCGGCGTTTGTCCGCAGACAGCTTCCGGGTCATGTGGCCAGCATGACAAAGCTGCTTCTGGCGAACCAGAGAAGCGCACGGAAACGCCGTTTACCTTCCCGCCGGAGCGGTCCCTATTTATCTACTTGCACTTTGATGTGCTTTCGAACAGCTAGGTGGGCAGGAGCTGGGACCGAGCAACGGGAGCTCACCCGGCGACCTTCTGATCAGTAAGCCCTAGACTCTCTGGTTTAACCCACAGCGCCACCTTGTATAACCAGGCCTTGTATAATCATTGCAATTCACATACAAACCATTGCTGCAAATCACTGTAAGGAAATCTCTGTCATAAACTGCCATCTCCTTACAATCACTATTATCTGCAAGTTGCTCATTGCACATCATGTTCCCTATATGATGGCACAGACTTTCTTAACTTTCTGAGCTCAGAATCCCCTTCTGAAACACTTCTGATAGCCACAATCACACAAACTATAATAATTGGAGCCTCTTCTAAGCCTCCCCACTGAGCACCATGATAAGAACAAAGCAGCAGTAATACTGTATCTGTGCTCCCATCTCCCCCGAACCAGAATAGGGTGAGAAAACAGTGTGGAAGACACTTGACCCTGCAGCTCTCTTGAGCTAAGGCAGGCATCCCCAAACTGCGGCCCTCCAGATGTTTTGGCCTACAACTCCCATGATCCCTAGCTAACAGGACCAGTGGTGAGGGATGATGGGAATTGTAGTCCAAAACATCTGGAGGGCCGAAGTTTGGGGATGCCTGAGCTAAGGACTACAGTGAGAGACAGTTGCAGTAGTGGCTGGTGCTCACTCAGACTGATAGGGTGGAAGGCAGGGCGATCAGCAGTAGGTAAGAGACCATTGATAGAGCCACTTCCTGGCTGGTTGTACAGAGGCAGACAGGCTCTGTAGCCTATTGGCTCCACTTTTAATTTGTCAGGGGAGCATCACCTGCCTTGGGAATGGGATACTGTCCTTCCCTAGAACTTCATGTCCTCCTGTTGGTGTGCTGCACACTCAAGGAGGACTCACCCCAGCATGAGAGCCATAGCTTTAACTCATACAATGCGAAACCAGCCACACACCACACAGATATTATCATCAAGAAAATGCTAACTGAGAGGTGCCTTTTCATTGTTAAGAGGAGTAGCCTAACAATGAATCAAGTCAACTAAGGCAACAGTAGATTCTACTTCTCCTATAATTTATTTAAAAAATAAAAATTAAGAATAGGCAAGCATCTCCCATACTACTTTCCAACATTTTAATTACCCAGAAGAAGCTCTTGCCTTGGCCCACTTTCCCATCGAAGTGTTATTAATAAAACAGACTTGTGGCAGCCTGAATGCAGCCTGTACTCTATACCTGGGCATCTGATATTCTAACCTTCTTTGCTTCTTTCACTGGGTACATGGTGGGGAGAATGGGATCATGGCTGTGAGCCTGCCCCTGATCTTTGCACATCGATTGGAAGGGGCAAACGGAATTTCGCATGCATACAACAATCTGAACATAGGCTCCATATGTATTAGCAGAACCCCAGATCCCACAGGATTCCCAGCTGCATGGAAGAGTCGTTTGTATCTCTCGTCTTTGTCACACTGGGATCCGATCCAGCCTTGTGCTAGCTTACATAGCAGTTTCCCCTCCTCTCATCAGTCCTGGGAGGTAGGTTTGGCTAAGAATGTCTGGCCCAAGACCACCCAGTGCAGGCATAGGCAAACTCCGGCCCTCCAGATGTTTGGGACTACAATTCCCATCATCCCTAGCTAACAGGACCAGTGGTCAGGGATGATGGGAATTGTAGTCCCAAACATCTGGAGGGCCGAAGTTTGCCTATGCCTGATGTAGTGATCTCTATGGATATTTGGGGTTTATGTGTGTGAAATTCCAACCTGTCTCATCTCCTTAGTCTCCTTAGTCTGCTACACACACCAGATCTTGATGAATAATATATGGTAAATGAATTTCGACTTATTTACTCCTAGCATATTCATTGAGCTTGTTTTTACTTACACTTGCATTCCAAATTAAACTTATTGCTTCATATATTAATCTTATTGCTTCATATGTGTGTGTATATTATTTTAAATGGGCCAAAGGGGAGGGCAATTTAGTTATGCAATTATTTACATAAGGTAAAGGGTAAAGGGACCCCTGACCATTAGGTCCAGTCGCGGACAAATCTGGGGTTGCGGCTATCATCTCACTTTACTGGCCGAGGGAGCCGCCATACAGCTTCGGGTTCTGGTGAAACACAGTTTACCTTCCCGCCGGAGCGGTGCCTATTTATCTACTTGCACTTCGTGCTTTCGAACTGCTAGGTTGGCAGGAGCTGGGACCAAGCAACGGGAGCTCACCCCGTTGCGGGGATTCAAACCGCCGACCTTCTGATTGGCGTCCCTTTATTATTTACAGAGTGATACAGTAAAATGAAATTAATGCAAGAGCCACAGATGGAAAAAAATAAGCAAAAACTTTCCTTTTGTCCTTTTGCCCTGGATTTGCTATGTTGTCCAAGCCCCATAATACAAAGTAGGTTGATTGATCAAATTGCTCAAATCAAGAGATGCAGGAGAATGCTGGAATTGGACGATAGGGCTGTTTTGCTGTGTTTTTGTGTAGTTTACAACAGAAAATAATAGAGACACACAGAAATGAATAAAGACAACTTCCTACTGTATTCTTAAATAGCCTTTCAATGGAAGTTCCTCATTAAGTTTTAGAACCCTGATTTTCCCCTTTTTGGGAAAATTGCAATGCTTGGGCTCTTGTGTCATTTTATTCTGATACCACCTTGTGGAAGGCAACTAATTGATCATGTTTTCTGTTGATAAATGAATAATGTACCCAACTCCTCCAGAGAATAAACAGGTATTTAAAAATTCAGAGTAAACAATAGTGTTTCATTCTGTTTCATGTGGTTTTTAAACAAACAAACCCCAATCCTTTTTATATTTAGAGAGGGAATTCTCATCTGACCCTTAAGAGGAAAATGAGAAAGGTGCACAAGAGTCAATGGGATGCAGACTGAAGCTGGAGTCAGAAAAAGATGAATTATAGATGAAGAGGCATGTATTAAATATAACATTGAAACAAGTTAAAGAGGGCAAGGGAACCATGTTTTATACAGCAATGGTCAGGATGGAGCCCCTCCAGCAGCACCTCAGGACAGGCATGGGCAAACTCAGCCCTCCAGATGTTTTGGGACTACAACTCCCATCATCCCTAGCTAACAGGACCAGTGGTCATGGATGATGGGAATTGTAGTCTCAAAACCTCTGGAGGGCCGAGTTTGCCTATGCCTGCCTTAGGAGAATATAGGGCAGGGACAGGTCCTTCAGATGTTGGACTCCAACTCCCAGCAGCTCCAGCCAACAGACAGAGTTGATGGGAGTTGTAGCCCAGAAACATTCAGATTGCTACAAGTTCTCCCAAGCCCTAATGCTGGGTCTGTTACATGGAATTTGCCTATGTATTTCCTTGGAGATCTTGCAGTACTGGACCTGCTATTAAAGGCTGCAATGAGGCCAAGCCGAAACAAAAGAACCTCTTACAAACTAAGAGGAACTATCCCAGAACCACACTGAAAGAGCATCTTAAGTGAAGCCACGTCTGCAAGACAAGATCACAGTCTTGTGAGGACAGAGTTTATTGTATTTTTAGGGGTATTTCTGTGATCCACCTAGGGCCCACCTGAATTGGAAAGAGAATGAAATGAATGAATAAACAAGTAAGTTTAAGAAATAACAGATCCTGGGATCTGGAAGGCATGTGCTTTAGGAGTCCCTGAGCACTAGCAGTAGTCTCAGGTAACTGGTACCCACCTCTGCCTGTTGGAATGATTATGGAGTTGTCTTGTAATAATGTTGTTAGACTGAACTTTGAGCCTCCTCCTTGAAATCTCTGGGGGGTGCATTTTGTCTCTACATGTAAGGACTCATCCACACTTGCCTTTGCTCTGTGCTTTCTAGGCACAGATCTGGGCTCTCCAGGTCTGTCTCCAAGTGGACACAGTGCCCCCCCCCCGGTGCTTTCCCCAGGGAAACACAGGTTTTACTGCTGAATCGGAGAAAATGGCAATCCACAGAAAACCTGGTTGCCGCTTGCTCTGATTCAGTGGTAAGAAATGGGTTTTCCCAGTGAAAGTGCCAGGACAAACAAAAACCCGCTCCAATTTGGACCTGGAAAACCTGGATCGGCTGGTGAGCCCCAATTGTACATACATATAACCACTATGGTATCTTGCAACCACTACCATGAAGTGCATAGCATCACACACTACAGCTGGTGATGTTCTGAATTGCTGCTTACAGGAGACAATTAATGTTTTGTTCTTTTTTCTCCCAGTATAACTTTAACCCAAGAGCCCTTTTCTTTTTTGAGGACAAAACTATTCTAAATGAAAATAGTGCGTCCAACAATGGAAACAAGCCTCCTCCAACCCTCTTGAATAGGTAAGACCACACAATATCACCTTTTGAATCAGAGCAGGAGTGTTCAATGTATGATCCTATTTTTACCTCTGAAGCCGTGCAGGATCTGGGGGAAAGAAAGCATAGCAGGCAACACACATGGGGTCATGTAATGCAGCATAACAATTCTTTCATGCCCTTTAACAATTCCATCACGCTTTGGAACCAGTCTTGCAGGCGTGGTATACGCACTCTCGCCACTTCTTCACCCCAGCCATTAAACGGGAGGGGGTGGAATACCGAACACTACCGGACCCATGACAAACCTCTGTGGAATTTCACTCCTTATCTCCTCCTACCCGGAGAGCAATCCATTAACTGGTACTCCTTGAGTGCTCCTTTTCAGCCATTTGTACACCTAATCTATTCCACCACCTTTTAACCTGCATTTCTCCAGCTGACATATGGGAATGTCATGTTCAGGATATTGCTGTCAAAAGCCAAAAAGCTCACTTGTTTTGCATTTCCATCAACCGGTGGGCCCTATAAATAGCATTATCTTGACCTGCTCTGAGCAAGAACTGGAGAGCCAAAGTGTGCTGGAAGCAAGTCGGGAGTAGGCTGGGGAAACAAGAAAGCTTGTCAAGCACTCGTCAGGCTGCAGAATGTGGTTGGTGGGTCAAAGATGTGCCTTAGCAAATGCAGACTGCAACCCTACCCCTCCAATGCTGGGGTGGATGGGTGGAAAGCCTACCAGGTTCCGACAGATTATTCACAGCCCGATATGTGTATTCATAGTGTTTTAGAATTGGAAGGGACCTCTGAGGGTCAACTAGTCCAACCCCCTGCAGTGCAGGAATCTCAACACGTGGTCCTCCATCCTGTTTGAAACCATACCTGACCATGCTTACCTTTGCAAAGGAGCTAGCAGTTTCATTGCTGCACCACTCAGATGCAAGGCTGGCAGAGTTCAATGGGACCGACAACCTATTTTGTAGCCTGAATAGTAAGCATACTTACTCGGGTAAGCCCATCAACTGACCTTATGCCTGAGTAAATCTGAATTGAATCCAGATGCTAGAAATATTTAGCACCATTTTAAAACACACACACACACAGCAACCAGCCAGTCACTTGAAAAATACCTCCAGGGCTGGCACACCTAGGCTGCCACACTTTGGGAAGGCCAACTAGGGCCGAAGAATGACTGCCTGGAGCAGTTGCCTTCACTTACCTGCCTGTCCTCCCTGCTGGGCAGAGGGCTCTCCACTGAGTGAGTAGGCAGGTGAGGGACAGTGGCTATTCCTTGGGTTTGGGAGCGAGTGATGGTGGCAAGCTTGCTGGATGTGTGAAGGACTTGGTCTACAAACATCTCACTTGCTCAGTCACCAACAGGGACATGCCTGGGGGTTGCTTAGGTTGGCCCCCGCCCAAGGTGTAAGGCTAAGGGGGCACTTCTCCTCTCTGGCTTGGAATGGCTAGGAGAGAAAGTAGCAAGTGGAAGGAGGCACAGAGGCAGACAGAGGAACCAACAGAGGAGGAGGGAAAGCAGAGTAGGACCCCCCCCCCCCGCATAACCATGGAGGAAGTCACTGGTGGAGTGCAAAAGGTGATGAAAATAAAATATTTTGAATTTCTGGTCCATGGTAGCTCCACCCAAAGAGAGAGAGAGAGAGAGAGAGAGAGAGAGAGAGAGAGAGAGAGAGAGAAACAAATGAAGGCAGCAGCCCCTTGTCACCCCTCCATTGCTTGTTGCCTGCTTGGGTGAGCAAAGGAGCCGCTGCTTCCAATCGCTTGCCCTCTGACAAAGTGGGTCCAGTCCCCAGCATGGCAACACCCAGCCTGCAGCTCCACTGCAGTGTCACCCACTCGGGCAAGCAAGTGGCGGGCAGAGTTCCCAGGGCAGCAGGTGCTGCCTCTACTTCAGGCCCCAATCCCAGTCGCTGCACTGGCCAATGGGACACCTCTGATGTTCACGCACGGTGGCAGGCTGGGCTTTAAAATTTCAACAGCGCCCTGGGCAACACCAAAATCCCACCTCCCCGCCTTCTGCTTTAAGCCATTGTTGCAGCACCCTCTTGGCTCAGCGTCCAACCAACCGGTTGCACTCTCCTAAATCCACCTCTGCCATTCACAGCAAGCTATGGGGGAGGCTGCAGGACCAGCCCAGTGGGCCCTTTGGGTTGGTGCAGCAGAAAGGATGTAAGGGCCAATCACCCAACACACTCCAGGTGTCAAATGTGAGGGCTCAGACCCCTAACAAACGTGACATGAAGGCTGGCAACATCAACCCCGCTTGTGGGCATCCCTTGCAGAAAACCGCAGTGCCTGGAGACAGACAGGTGGTGCATCCACAGCAGTGACCAGAGAAGGAATGGTCGCTGGGAGGAGCGTAGAGAGAAGAAATGCCATGGTGCATCTGCAGCAGCACAACTGGACGCCTTCATCTGCCCCAGCTGCAATGAAACATCTCTCTCCAGTATCAGTCTCTACAGCCACAGCAGATGTTGTAACTCTCCACCGATTTGACTTCACCCCCAAAGGCACACTCTTCCATTGTCTCCTGAGTCAGACGGATGCCAATGACAAAAGACCCCAAACTTTTAGTATCTGAATCACAGAACGGCAGAGTTGGAAGAGACCCGGGTCATTGAGTCCCACCCCTGACTCTATCTCCTTCCTGTGCTCAAACTATGGAAGAAGTCTGAGCAAAGCAGGGATGGAAGGACATTCGAGAAGCCGTTCTTATGTAAATATAAACCCAACCAGTTTTAACAAGGCAAGTAGCAGAGAGGGGTCCGACACAGCCACCAACAAGCCAATACAACAGAGCCTTTCCCAGCTCCTTCCTGGCTGTAGTCAGGCTTTGTTCTAACCTGCCATTTCCCGCCCCCCATGTCGCCGTCCGAAGCGAAGGGTACTTTGCACGTGCTCAGAGGAGCTGAATGGTTCTCCCCCCCCCTTGTAGGCAGGTAAGAGTGGGAAACAAACAGGCAAAAGGAAAACCGCGTACGTTAAGGCAAGAGCTGGCTGAAAACAGCCGCCTGAGCGGGCGCCCGTGCGCCTCATCCCGCCGCCCGATCAGCCATTTTGCACAAGGGCAGCCTCAGCGCCCGCCGCCGTCGCCGCCTCCACTACCGCCGCCCGGCCCGCGGAGCCGGAGCAAGTGGCCCGCTCCCCGGCTGCCCGTAGCCGCGCTGTCCCCGCCCTCGGCCCCGCCCCCGCGTCGCCGGCCAATCCGGCTCGGCGGAGGGGGAGGGCGATGCAGGCTTTGCGCCCGCCTCCCTGTGGGCTTATTGAGAGTTATATCAAGAAACCCAGTTCGGAGCGAGGAAGGGGAGAGCGAGCGAGCGAGCGAGAGAACGAGGGAAGGAGCGGGCGAAGGAGGGAGCGCGCGCCGGAGACGGGAGGGGAAGCCTGCGCCGCCTGCCTTGCCTTGCCTCCACGGCCAAGCAACAGCCCGGTCCGGGTCCGCGCGCCGGGGCAGCCCGCCAGCCTCGTCCCCCGCGAGGAGGTCCCGGGCAAGGCGAGCAGCCCGCCAGGCTGCAGGCTCTGCGGAAAGAAGTTGCGCGCTCAGTTTCCTCGCGGCGCGGAAGGCGAGCGCATCGGGCGGCCGGGGCAGAGCGGGGCATGCCCTGATCCGGAGGAGAAGCGCGCCGGGCGGGCTGTGCGCTCACCACCGGGCTGCCTGGCTCGCTGGCCGGGCTGCCTGGCCGCTTTCGCCGGGGCTGGTGAGCCGGCGGTGTCGCCTGCGCCGCGAGAGGGATCGGCTGCATCGCTTTGATCAGCATCCTCCTCGGCATCCTCAGAGTAAGGAGGAAGAGCAAGTAAATAAGGGAGGGGCAGAACGGGAGAAAAGGTGGAGGGAGAACGAGAGAGACGCGCCGAGAGAAGCATGGCGAACCCGGACGGAACTGTGAATTTGTTCTCTGGAGTTGTGAATTTGCCACCGAGAAACAACACCTCTGCTCTGGAGGAGGAAGCGCCTGCCTTGCCGGCTGCTTGCTGATTCCCCTTCCACCTCTCCTCTCCCTCCAAAAAATACGAATTTGGTGGCTACCTGGGTGCCCGATGCATTGTGCGGGGCTTTCTCTGTGTCTTGGTCCTGGGAGATCGGATCCTTTCCCGGCTGCTGCTGCTGCTGCTGCTGCAGTTCATCGGCACACGAAAAAGCGGCAACGTAAGTGCAAAGTTCCATATGCTTCTCTCTTTTTTGGGAGGGGAGGCATTTTTTTAAAAATAAAATAAAATTGGTTATAATATATATTCCGACGGGAGGGGGGGATCTCCGCGTTGCTTCGGGCTTGAGTTTGCTGGCTCTGCAGCCCCTACCTGCCTGCATCAGTGTGTAATGGAAAGGATCACGGATATCAACGCGTAGCTTTTAATGCAGATGTCAGATCAGTGCTTCTGACCAAACTCTCCCCGCCTCCCCCTCCCCCAATCTTATAAGGACGCCTGGAGCTTCATTTGCTCCCATAAGGGCATCTGAGCAGAAGTCTCTCTCTCTTTCTTAAGCAGCACTATTAGACTGCAGTATTTATGTGTGGCAGCTGCTGCTAATAACACATCCGGAGGGGCAGCCGAGTGTCACTGACTGCATCGCCCCCCTCCATACAACCCTCATAATAAAAAACAAACCAACCCCCAACAGCATCTTTCTGCATATTTTTTTGTAAACATCTGGCTTGCTGCTTCTGAGTTGGTTCAAGGCTGCCTCCTCCCCAAATCTTCTGTTTATGTTGAAGTTGAACGTTCTCCGGCAGATGCAAGTCACATACACTGGCACACTGGAACATCTGGAAAAGGTGACATTTTGGTTGGCTCTGGGGAAGAAACTAGAGGTCCTGTTATTGTCTTCCTTAGTTAATAGAAACGGGAAGTAGCCAGAGAGCTACTGCAGAAGCAGCAGTATGAGCAGTTTGTCTGAATCGTTAAGAGATCCTAGAACATCTTACAGCAGTAGCCTAGGATAAAACACACAAGCAAGAGGAAGGGGAGGGAAATCTAGCTGGGTAATATAATTGGGAGAAGGCAGGATGCATTGTGCTTTAAATTGCAGTGGGCATACAATTCATGCTATGCATTTCTTTTTTTAAAAAAAAAAACTTCCACTAAATTTTGGGGTGGAAGGAGAAAGCATTGCATGGTATGCTCAGTTCAATGGACTGATTTGAACAACCATGTGTATGTGTGTGAGAGAGAGGGAGGGAGAGAGAAGGAAACGGCTTCTCTCCCATCAATCTTGTAACTAGTTAATTTCATTCTGAATGTGTGGTATACTGGCACATTCATGGAGAGGAACTGCTTGCACACACAAATGAAAGGAAGGAAGAAAAGCAGGTGCCAGGTGTTTGCAAGTCTGTTGCAGAAACGTGGAGCAGGGCTTGGCAGTTGCATGTGGTGTCAGTTAAAATGAGTCAATAACACTTCTTTTTTATTGTTGTTGTTGTTGTGATTGTGTTGACAGTGGCTGTCTGGAAGCAAGAGCTCTGATGTGATGCATTCTGCAGTCCTCCCGAGGCAGCAGCATTCCATCGTTGAAACCCTGAAACCCTGAGAAGGAGCTATAAACACATTATCATGGACCTGAGGGATTTTTACCTGTTGGCTGCCCTGATTGCCTGTTTAAGGCTGGATTCTGCTGTGGCTCAAGAACTTATTTACACCATCCGAGAGGAGCTACCGGAAAACGTCCCCATCGGGAACATACCAAAGGATCTGAACATTTCTCACATCAATGCCGCCACAGGAACCAGCGCTAGTCTTGTCTACAGACTGGTCTCCAAAGCAGGGGATTCCCCTTTGGTGAAAGTGTCCAGCACCACAGGGGAGATCTTTACCACCTCCAACAGAATCGACAGAGAGAGACTCTGTGCAGGAGCTGCCTATGCTGAAGAGAATGAGTGCTTCTTTGAACTGGAGGTGGTGATTCTCCCAAACGACTTTTTTCGGCTGATCAAGATCAAAATAATTGTGAAGGATACCAATGACAATGCCCCCATGTTTCCCTCCCCTGTCATCAACATCTCCATACCTGAAAACACTCTGATCAACAGCCGCTTTCCGATCCCGTCAGCCACGGACCCCGACACTGGCTTCAATGGGGTACAGCACTATGAACTTTTGAATGGGCAAAGTGTCTTTGGGCTGGATATCGTGGAAACTCCAGAAGGGGAGAAGTGGCCTCAGCTGATTGTGCAGCAGAACTTAGACAGGGAGCACAAAGATACCTATGTGATGAAAATCAAAGTCGAGGATGGAGGAACCCCCCAGAAATCCAGCACAGCTATCCTCCAGGTCACAGTAAGTGATGTCAATGACAACAGGCCGGTTTTTAAAGAGAGTCAGGTGGAGGTTCACATACCAGAGAATGCCCCTGTAGGTACCTCGGTCATTCAGCTGCATGCCACAGACGCAGATATAGGAAGCAATGCGGAAATCAGATATATTTTTGGTGCCCAGGTTGCTCCTGCAACTAAAAGACTCTTTGCTTTAAACAACACAACTGGGCTGGTGACAGTTCAGAGGGCCTTAGACCGAGAGGAGACTGCCATCCACAAGGTGACAGTGCTGGCCAGTGATGGTAGCTCGACACCTGCCCGGGCAACTGTTTCCATCAATGTGACTGATGTTAATGATAACCCCCCTAACATAGACCTCAGGTACATTATAAGTCCCATCAATGGCACAGTGTACTTATCTGAGAAAGACCCCATCAATACCAAGATTGCCCTAATTACGGTCTCAGATAAGGATACTGATGTGAATGGCAAAGTGATCTGTTTCATTGAGAGAGAAGTGCCATTCCACTTGAAGGCTGTTTATGACAACCAGTACTTGCTAGAGACCTCTTCCTTGCTGGACTATGAGGGCACCAAAGAATTCAGCTTTAAGATAGTTGCCTCCGATTCCGGCAAGCCCAGTTTGAACCAGACTGCCCTAGTAAGAGTTAAGCTGGAAGACGAAAATGACAACCCGCCAATTTTCAGCCAGCCTGTAATTGAGCTGTCCGTTTCCGAAAACAACCGCCGGGGTCTGTACTTAACAACTATTAGTGCCACAGATGAGGACAGTGGGAAAAATGCAGACATTGTTTATCAGCTTGGCCCCAACGCCTCCTTTTTTGATTTGGATCGAAAGACAGGGGTTTTGACAGCTTCCCGAGTCTTTGACAGAGAGGAGCAGGAGAGGTTCATTTTTACTGTTACGGCCCGAGACAATGGCACCCCTCCCCTGCAGAGTCAAGCTGCTGTAATCGTGACAGTATTGGACGAGAATGACAACAGTCCCAAATTTACTCATAACCATTTTCAGTTTTTTGTGTCGGAGAACTTACCAAAGTATAGCACCGTAGGAGTGATCACGGTGACTGATGCAGATGCAGGAGAAAATAAAGCTGTGACTCTTTCCATCCTGAACGACAATGAGAACTTTGTTCTGGATCCTTACTCTGGAGTTATAAAGTCCAACGTTTCTTTTGACCGAGAGCAGCAGAGTTCCTACACCTTTGACGTCAAGGCCATCGATGGAGGACAGCCGCCTCGTTCTTCTACTGCAAAAGTCACTATAAATGTCATGGATGTTAATGACAACAGCCCTGTGGTCATCTACCCACCTTCAAATACTTCTTTTAAGCTGGTGCCTCTCTCTGCAATCCCTGGCTCTGTTGTGGCTGAAGTGTTTGCCGTTGACATTGACACGGGAATGAACGCCGAGCTGAAATATACAATTGTAAGTGGAAACAACAAAGGTTTGTTTCGTATTGATCCGGTGACGGGTAACATTACCCTGGAAGAAAAACCTACTCCTACTGATGTAGGGCTGCATCGATTAGTGGTCAATATCAGTGACCTGGGTTATCCTAAATCTCTGCATACCCTTGTCCTTGTGTTTTTGTACGTCAATGACACGGCTGGAAATGCCTCTTATATCTATGACTTGATCCGCAGGACTATGGAAACACCTTTGGACAGGAACATCGGCGACAGTAGCCAGCCTTATCAAAATGAGGACTACCTTACAATCATGATTGCTATTGTGGCAGGTGCCATGGTGGTCATTGTGGTGATATTTGTCACTGTTCTGGTTCGCTGCCGCCACGCCTCCCGCTTCAAAGCTGCCCAGAGGAGCAAGCAAGGGGCTGAGTGGATGTCTCCCAACCAGGAGAACAAACAGAACAAGAAAAAGAAGCGGAAGAAAAGGAAGTCTCCCAAGAGTTCCCTGTTGAATTTTGTTACCATTGAGGAATCCAAACCGGAGGATGCCGTTCATGAACCTATCAACGGGACCATTAGCCTTCCAGCTGAGCTGGAAGAGCAAGGTATAGGAAGATTTGACTGGGGCACGGCCCCGCCCACCACCTTTAAGCCTAACAGCCCTGACCTTGCTAAGCATTACAAATCTGCCTCTCCGCAGTCCGCTTTCCATCTTAAGCCTGACACTCCCGTGTCGGTGAAAAAGCACCACGTGATTCAGGAACTCCCTTTGGACAACACCTTTGTTGGGGGTTGTGATACCCTTTCCAAACGCTCTTCCACTAGTTCAGATCACTTCAGTGCCTCAGAGTGCAGTTCCCAAGGAGGCTTCAAGACAAAGGGCCCCTTGCACACCAGACAGGTAAACGAGCACTTTTACTGGTCTATAAGTACTGCATACAAGTGCCCACTCAACCAGTACTAAAGTGCCAGGATATATTTTCTTTCACTGTAATTTTAGCTTAGTTATAATATGCATAGAGCAAAGCGGGGGAAATACCTGTCCCTTTAGTATCTCTCTGGGGCAGGACTATGCATTTTTAGAATGAATATGATGGTCCAAAGTTGTAAGTTGCCAACTTTTTTTGTTTTAGAAAGAATGACATGCACACACTCATGTACAAGTTCATTCATGCTGTCACACGGACACCTATGGTACCTACATAGGCAGAGGTTAAAGGCAATTGTATGAAGTTTGTCAATAACATCTTAGTATAGAGGTTTTCTGAAGAAGAAAACATATTTTTCAGTCTGCCAATTTCAACTCAAAGGGAAAAAATATATCTACATATATATTGAACGTTTCAGGATTAAATGTGTTAGCTTCTGATAAAAGAAAAGTTGGTTACACACGAGACTGGCTTAAGTTTCTTTTGTTTTTGTTTATTTCAAACTGATTTGGAACATTTGTAAGCTATTGTTGTTCAGGGGGTTAATTTTTGTCCTCACAAAGGCTCAAAGATTGTGTTGCACTGTGTTTGTTTGGCAGGCTATAACTAAGCTATCAGGAAGTCTTCCTCTGTTTTGAATTACAACGATTTTTTGTTGTACAGTAGTAAAGTTGCGTGTCTGTTAGACAAGAGGATTTTTGTTTTGTTTGTGTTTTGTTTGTGTGTTTTTTTTTAAAAAATGGCCAAAGTACACTTTCAGAACGAATGCATTTTGCTTTGAATAAAACATGAATTATGCAGAGAGAGAAATCACTCCATTGTAAATATGTTCTCGTACTATAGTGCATAAGTGATCTGTCATTACTCATTTTTAAGCTGTGAAACATGCCATATGAAAAAGGGATTAGGATGTTAGGAAAATTCGTATTTCAACCAAATCCAGCATTAGGTTTTTTTTTTGGGGGGGGTATTGTTTCTTAGATCAAATAATTCCTTGCTAATAAAGATTTAAATGCGGTGCTGTCTAATTCATTTCACTGGTGCTTGTCTTTCACCACTAAATTAGAATGTCAGGATCGGCCTGTAGATGGCACTAAGGTACTATGTGGCTTGGGGCTGGCTAGCTGCCAATCCTGCAGCAGATAAGAAATGGGGGAGGGAAGGTTCAAACTGGTACTAAAGCCAAAGAAACCTTTTATTTAATGACAGTCGCACTGAAGCGACCGGTAGTTAAGCTAGCGTGTTTTGCAGTGGCTCCTTAGCGCTTAGTTTTCATTGCATCAATTGTCTAAGGCTTTAGCTGTCGAGCACATATCGCTGTTGGCATTATATTCTCTTGAGTTTTGGTGGATCGTTTGGGCTGATCACAGGGTCCATAGTCAGGAGAACAGGGCAATATACTTTTTAATAGATTTGTGCCAGGAGAGGTGAATGGTTACCATTCTTTAGCTTGAGTCATTTCCCCAGCTGTATGTTATGCTTCTCAAAATTGCATCTTGGCTTTTGGACGTACCTTGGATAACAAGGCACTGCATTTAAAGCAAACACTTAGGAAGTATCTTGTTGAAGTAATGGTCCCCCAAACACCCAATGAATTCCTTAAAAGACATTTGAGGGGGAAATCTTCACACAGATATCTCCTTCAGAAGTATTTCAAAGCATGTTAGGCTCCCAAAATACCATCCACAGTCATTTATACACTTCCCTCCAGATATTAATAACAACAACAACAGAATCATGAAACTCACTGACCGTTAAACCTCTGGGTATCAGTAGAACTTGTGAGATTAGATTGTGCTCTCCCCCTCTTTATCATCTTTTATTTTTGTTACTCAGATTTCTCACATTATTTTGATGTTAAGCTCTTCTGTTCCACTTTGGTTTTCATTTCCTGGGCTCTGTTACAAGAATGAGTCTTAACTTCTTTGAGGAGTCAAATGGAGATTAAGATCACAAATCCAAGCCGATTTACCTGGCAGAGCATGTAAGCACCACCCAAGAGACTCAAGGATTCAGGGGGAGGAAAAATTAAAAGCAACATGTTCCTCTGTATCTTCTTTATTACTGAAAGAGAGAGGGGGGGGGTAAACACTTGACTTACAGTTTTAATTGCATCACAACTGTAAATGTGGATTGCCTGTTTTTAATGATGCATAATTGGATTGTGATGAGGGATGGAGAGGATCCAAAGATCTTTCACTGGTAGAGCAGCAAGCTTTCAAATGGTACGGAACTCTTGCCTTATCAATAAATACAGTCCAAAATAAGGGTTCCTCTAAGCTAGTGGGATCCGGAATGTTCTTTGTCAGCAGCAACTAGGCAACCTTCATTTTAACCAATGGAAAGGTGACCATAAAGTTTGAGGTGCCGAGACTGTCCAGTGAGTAGTTAAATGGATGTTGGTTTACACATCGAGGCTTGATATGAACGCTACATTCTCCGTTCCGTAAAAGTTCTGTGCTGATACGCGACGAGAACCATCAGTATCGGGATAGAGATCAAAACTGGTACACTTTTACCGTGGTTTTCATTAAGTGTTGCAATTCATGTTGCAAATCTCAACAGATAGTTTTGCTTTCCAAAGCTTTTGCTCAGCCCATTCATCAGTTTATGGTCCGTAGTCCTAAAATACTGGCAAATAGCACAGTCCTCTTGGAAGTGCACAAACCCCATTGAAATGAATGAAGATGCTATTGCATAGCTCCTGCTTTAGCTCAATGGTGTTTTTGCGGGAGAGCCTGGCATGTTTTATACACGGTAATAAGGAGAAGAACGTCTTGGGTTGTTGGTGGGTGGCAGTAAGTGTCTTACTGCTTCATTTTTATTCTTAATGGTTTCTATTTTGGTTATTATTTGGCTAAATATGGGGGTAGCCCTGTGTAGCAGAGGTCCCCTAGCAAACTCTGCAGAAGTGTATGGAAGCTATAGAAGAAAACGGCTGCACTCCTGTATGGATCCTGTTTACTGTATTTCATTCAGACTTGTGCGGGAGAATTTACCACTATATATTATGCTATATCGTTGCACCCACCCTTTAAGTCGGTTGTATAATAAAAAAATGGAGCAGTCACAAAATTGGCTGTCATTTTTCAACAGTTGCTTTGTTAGGAATATGCAAGAACACACCCCCCCCCCGCCGCCGCCTGGGTTAAGCTCGATAACCTAGCCCTGATTTAAGTAACCAGTCTGAGTATAGCTAAAGACTAGGAGACAATGATGCAGTTTGTTTGCTCTAAAGAACCTAACGTTTCAAAAATCATCCTTATTGTGAAGGGGGAAGATTTTTTTTTAGTACTGTTGGGTTTTATTTATTTTTTACCCCACATTCTTTTCAATAAGTCTTGCCTTGAAGCAGGCAATGTTCAGGTTGTTAGTGATTCCACCTGAGCCTTGGTCTATTGGATTGTTGTGATGGAAAACATTTAAAAGAAAAGAAAAAAGCCCAGCCTAGAATCCTAGATGACATTGATTAAAACTATGTGAGGTAATGGACTGATCCGAAGATTTGCTAGACCAGCAAATAAATGTAGGATAGAGAATATTTAACAACAGAGCTTCATGAGCTGTGATGTTATATTATTATTATTATTATTATTATTATTAGAATATTATTCTGAATTCCTTAACAGATGTGCCAGCAAAGGTGCAAGTGTGTAAGTTTAAGAGCAGAACCTGTGGCCCTCCAGATGCATGGCAGCTGCAAAGAATTCTGTTGTCATAAAGGAGAAGATCAGGCACCCCCAAACTGCGGCCCTCCAGATGTTTTGGTCTACAACTCCCATGATCCCTAGCTAACAGGACCAGTGGTCAGGGATGATGGGAATTGTAGTCCAAAACATCTGGAGGACCGAAGTTTGGGGATGCCTGGAGAAGATGAATGCTTTGAGTAGAACAGGTCCTGAAGAATAGGAATTGCTGCCTTAGGTGGAGCTGCACCATTTGGACACATTGACTGTGGGGAAGAGACCAGAAGCATTTCCTTCCATTTCCATCTTCAGCACAGTTTGTCAAGAACTGTTGTCAAGTTTTACATAAATTCTGCAAAATAACAGAAAGATGAACCAAACTTTTCAGACTGGATAAGGCTAATCTGAGCACTCTGATTTTAGTCCCATGGAAAGGCAAAACCACCTTACAGAGCCTGAGATGGAATATTTCCCTTGAACTGCTCACGGGCAGTTGAGTGCAAATCCTCTAGGTTGCAAAGCAAGGATTCCAGCATGGAGGGACAATGACTAGGAACTGTATTCATTACTGTAGTCTTCATCATGTTTATTGGCACTGGGCCCACGGAGTAGTTGAGCAATGTTGTCTCTCATAAAATATGATGGGGTGCATAGATAGCTAGATAGAACCTTAAATAATTGTAGAGGAAACTATAAAATGAATATAGGGCTCCCTTAAGCAATGCAGAAAACTCCTGACAGGAAGCTAGTGCTATAGTTAACTAAGGTAAGACGGCACAGTCCCCTCCCAGGTGGCTTGTTGTGCTGTGATTTATTTTGTTATATTTACTATAAGAGCTGATAAACGCCACCCAAAACCTCTATTAAGCATTCTCATGAAACTTAAGATTGTAGGCAGAAAGAAGTTGTGGAAAACCACAGTGGAACCGCATTGTGTAAAGAAGCGGGCCCACACATTCTGTCAATCAAAACATTTTGGTTTCGTGATTTTGCCTGTTTGCTTATTTTATTTGTTTAGCAAAAGTTATATACCATCTGATTGCCGTAAAACCTCTCAAGCAGATTACATGGAATAATAAAACTTACAGTAAAAAAAAAAATCTCAAGAATGGATATTTTAAAAAAAGATTAAAGCATGTCAACGTCTACATGTCTGGATAGGCTTGCCTAAACTAAATTTGTTTAAGTGGGGCCCAAAAAGCTTACAGCAAAGGTCCCTGCATGACTCCGTAGGCAGGATGTCCCAAGGCCGATTTCTTACAGCTGTGGAACAACCATTACGTGGCATCTGTAACTGTGCCAGTTCCACAGTGTTTAGTGGAGAATGGCAAAAATATGTTATTGCATTATGTTGCTGGTGTGTGTGCATAAGAATGGGGCAATGTACTGCATTTTCAATCTTTGCCACAATTTAAAAACCTTACCTCGTTACTTCCATATATATATCTATGCATGCGTGTGCGCACACAGATATAAAATATATGTGGAAGTAAGAAGTAAAGATTTTAAATTGTGGCAAGACTGAAAATGCTGTACATTGCCCCATTCTTATATAACAACTTCTTTTTAAAGAAAAAGGTAGCAGGTTTTGTTCAGCTGTCTAAAGAAATTCATCTCTGAGCTGAGACCAAGCATGGAAAATGTCGGCTGAAAAGATTTTCTTTTTTTCCTTTTTTTTAAACCGAAGTGAAAAGCATGTGAAAACAGGGGGTTGTAATGGAAATTGGAATATAACCTTAAGCGATAATACTACTTTCAATAGCACCAGTAGAAATGCTAAGCAAGACATTCGGTTTAAACTGCAAGAAGCTTCCTATTTCCCTTTTCTTTAATTCACTGGGGATTTTTTTTTATGCATTTGGTGGTTTTTCTGTTGTGTGTATGAATCATTAGGGTTTGTTTTTCCATTAAAGTGCAATGTACAACTTTCTTAAATCACATCACATGTGTGTGTGTGTCGGGGAGAGGGAATAAGATGCTAAGAGTTCAGCATTATCGGAGTTTTGTAATAGAGTTCCTTTGTGTATGGGGACAAGGAAGGATCTTCTAGTTACCATTTCAGATTTTCATTTTCAAAGGATATATTTTTCTGGCACAGCAAAACCATATCAGCCACACTTTATTGACAGCAGTTTTATTGTAGCTGGAGGCTTTACAGTAAGCTGTTTATTGCTGTTCCCTAACTCAGTTGACAGCAATTGAGGAATTAATTTCCTTGCCCCCAGTGTGCTTTCTTGGGTATAAACAACAGATGTTTAAGATATGAAAACAGTGACCCATTTACATTTGACAACTTTTTAAATACACAGTTCTACTTGGCCTAAAATTAAGCGGAAATTTGGTTTGGGGCAGAATGAGATCCAACATGTTCGACATTTTCTGGGACGGACGGTTTTCCTCAACAGCAAAACAGAATTCTAGGATTTAATATTTCTGTGGAAAGTGATGTTCATAGTTGATGTTTATATTTGCTAAAAACAGACAGCTATTACCTCCTCTCCCTTTGTTGGCCTATCTTCCCCACAGCCAATTTAGATCGTAAACACCTTGGGATCAGCATCTTGATAGGTTTTCATGTTTTGCTTATGTATAATTGTTAATAATAGGCAGAGATGTACCTAAGTATTTTTTCACCTGGGAGTAAATGGCAATAATTCCTATGTAATCCATTGATCACGTTGTTTCTTGCTCTGCATCTTTCGTTATGTATCAGTTACTTTTCAGCCTGCATAAACTGCAAACCCCCAACAGAGTAGATGGAGACACCATAGTAATTCATATAAGATGTAGCATCTATTATCCCCCAAAGATCTTTCCACACTGTAGTCAGAAGTACCCTCGTCCTTCAGACTCAAAGATCCCTCTGCTCCTTTGCTCCAGCGCAGTTGTTGATTCAGTCAATTCTCAGTGGGATTGGATAACACTGAGGGCTACTTTATATGCTAACATTTGCTACTTAGAAATAATGCCTGTGAGATGAATCTCCACATATAGAAAACGTGCATTTTTGTGATGCATGAAGGTTTTTTCCTGCTGTTGCAAGCAAATAGTTCAGGCAGCAACTAAGCACAATTGCCCAGTTCCTACACTCAAGATGGAAATAGTACCTGAGGTGTATTTTTACACTCCTTTATGCATTACAGTACTTGAGCCCAAACCAGCTACAGTTAGTACCAACTGACAGAACGATTTCCCCCCCTGTTTTACTGTTCTAACAGCACAATCTTATGCATGTTTACTGAGAAGTAAGTCTTGCTTTCTTGGAAATGTGTTTAGTATTCCAGCCTAAGGCAATCCTATGCTCCCTTACTTTGGAGTAAGTCCAGTGAACTAACACCAGTTAAACAGGCAGCAGTTTGGGCAGCATAAACCAATGGAATGAATTTGTATTGCCTGGTGCCCCATTGCTTTGATAGAACAACTATATTGGGTTGGATTGGAGCATAGCTGCCAAGTCTCCTGTATTCCCCGGGAAATCCCTGTTTTTCCAGCTGTTCCTAGCTGAAAAAACGGATTTTTTTTGTTTTTCCCCAGTTTATTATTATTTGAATCATTGGAGGTCTACCTTACATGCTTGGTGGGCTGTAGTTTCCTCCTGTATTGAGATGTATGAAGATGCTGAGGTGGCCGCTTAGAAATGTCAACTTCTGCAATCTTGTGTTTTCACTTGGCATTGACAAAGATCAGCACAGTGGACACAGCAAAGGACTTCTGGGTCACATTGCGCACTGTTCACATTCATTCAAACATGAGGGCGGTCTCTGGATTGGCAGTGCTTTTCTAAAAAGAAAAATAATGTGAGAACCATAAGTATTTCTCCTTCAAACAATCTTGATTTCACAAAGTGGGGCATGCGTGAATTACTTTTTAAAATTTATGTGAGATTGTGTGTGTGTCCGGATGTGTGACTGTATTCAGATGTGAGTCACCTGATTAGTAGGCAAGGGATTCCATCTTTATTTGAAATGTGAATTGGAATGCATGTCTTTAAGCACTGCGCTGTCTTGCGCTGTAATTATGGTACCTTACTATACCTGGTTTAGGCCTAATGCATATACCAAAGAAACAGGGTCCGTTGTATTCTTTTAATCACAACAAGCAGTAATGTGTACTGTATAGCAACACCATCTTGTGAAATATAACTATTGCAACTAAAGTTATTTTGATGTCTAAAAGCTGGTTGCTCTGTGGCTTACCACTGAATTTCTTGAAACTGAAGTATTACACTATGCAATTTAATTGCATCACTGTACTTTCAAAGGAACGTAGGCACACCTTTCACTAAGTTGTGCACCATAGTTGAAAGCGGCAGCCAGTATTTCTATTCTAGCACCTAGTAACAGAAGGTTTCCTTAGAATCCTAATAATAATAAAAAAGATTCAGTAGTACAGTGGTACCTCAGTTTATGAACACAATTGGTTCCGAAAGTCTGTTCATAAACTGAAGCGTTCATAAACTGAAGCGAACTTTCCCATTGAAAGTAATGGAAAGTGAATTAATCCGTTCCAGATGGGTCCGCGGCGTTCGCAAACCGAAAATTCATAAACCGAGGTGTTCATAGACCGAGGTTCCACTGTAAATACAAGTAGCTGTATTTTCAAGCAGTGACTTCTAATTATAATCGCCCCCCTTTCTGTGTTTCTGCAACAAAAAAAGCAAAGGAACTTAGTACTGTTGAATCAGATCTACAAACACTGCCTGTTTATCACATATTTTGGGTTTGTCTGAAATTCCACTGGAGTGTGGCCTGAGATTCAAAAGTTAACTAAAGTCGTGCTGATTTGGAATAATGTTTTATTTGGAATGTGCACGCAGTATTGGCAGAGTGATTAAATAAATCTTTGTTAGGCTGCAGTGCAGACAACAGTAATAGAGGTTTTGGGGTCAGGACCTCAGCTGAGGAAAGAGCTGACCAGCTCAAGTTCCTCCTGTGCACGTATTCTGTCCTACATTCTCCCTTCTCCCTGTAGCAGTGCATTGTTAAGGTGGCCTGTTTTAGATTTTCTGCATGTAGAGCAAGGGGGAGGCTTTTCCTCACTGGAAGTATTTACTTACGCAGAGCACAGTCCAGCCAAAGTGCAGCATTCTTAAGTCCCATTAATTCCAATAGGTAAGTTAAGCCCACCTCCCTTCCTGAAATCAATGCAGCTTAAGTTCTTTTCTGCTGCTTTTCTGCCCCACCTCCCCAGAGCTTCATGCTCTGTTTCCACGCTTTCTCCTGATTCCCCTTCACGCACACATTCTCATTACAGTACTCTCTTTTCCCCCCTCTCAGAATTTCCCTCAATTCCCACAAATGCCTTTCCTCCAAATCGCCCCTGAATGAAGTGCTCCTTCCCCAGTTTCTGCCACCATATATTATATTTTCTCAGTCTCCAACGTCAATTGTCCTCCCGCCTCCACTTCCCCAATTAATTGCTTCCTCTTCCCAGTTCCTGTTTCCCCCCTCAGATTCCTTCGTTCGTTAACAAATACCTTTTGAAAAATCATCTTCCTCAATTACAGTGAGTTTTATTAATAGAATATTAATAGAATAGAATCAAAACTCCAGACAAAAGTGTCACACAGTGTGATAGGATCACAAGCAGTTACATTTGAGGAGTGGGGCTCCCTTTCCCAGAAATGACACAGAGTTTCAGCCCCCAGGAGATCCATTTTCTGAGAGACCCCCCAATATCTTCCATAGAGTCACTGAAATAATTTTGCCAGGGCACACCAGGACTTATTTTAAGGCAATGAGCAATGTGACAATCCCACCCCACCCACCTGCTATTAATGCACCTGTCAGATACCTGCCTTGGTAGCAGAGGAACAAGAAGATGGGCAAAAACCACACATCTACAGCTGAGTGCATTTTCTTGTACGCACAACTGCAGCCAAGGGCAAAGCAAAAAACCGTCAAGGGAAGCTGTGCCTGCCTGATCTGAACAGTGAATACAGAAGTTGCTCCTTGCATTGCAGCTGCAATGCAAGGAGTGTGTGTGTGAGAGAGAGAGAGAGGGGGGGGGAGGGAGGGAGGGAGGGAGAGAGAGAGAGAGAGAGAGAGATGAATACAGCAAGATTGGGGAAATGCATGACTACTTAGAAGTATAGGTTTTCAAATGAATGCGTTAGCATTGTGTGAGTCTCAGGGACACCTCATCAGACATTTGTATTTGTGGTGTAATTCCCAAATATGAATTCGCCTTAGAAATCAGAGGCAGGAATGTGCCACTTCCCCAACCCAACGTCCCTTGTGAAATGTCATTAGACTTACCAATGTCTTTGTTTTTAGCTTCCCTCCATGTCATCAAAGGCTCAAACTCTCTCTACATTTTGCTTTGGACAAAAGTGGGGATATAAAATAAGGGATATGTGAGTTGATGCCCTATCCTGACAATTCTGCTAGCCTTCTGAAACTTTCTTAGCTCCCTTTTTGCCCATGCAGGAATCTGTACAGATTTGCCTTGACATTTTGCTTCAGGCAAGTAGCAACTCTAATATTTTCTTCCAAAATGCACAGGGGGGGGGGGAGATCTTCCTCCACCGTCAGAGGCAATGTGCCTCCTTATACCAGTGGCTGGGAATCACAGGTTGCACTCAGGTCTGTCTTGCGGGCTTCCCATAGGCATCTCGCTGGCCACTGGGATGAACAGGGTGCTGGAGAGGTTGCTCCAGAAGGCTCTTCTCATCTATGCTTTAAATGAAAACCCTGCACTTTACACAGGAGCATAGGAAGTTGTCTTATACCTGCTCAGACTCTAGCTCAGTAGTGCGCTAACAAAGGCTCGCTCAAGATCTCCAGCATATAATCTAATACCTGATCCTTCCAAATGAAGGGAATTGAAACATCACAGAATCATAGGATTGTAGAGTTGGAAGGGACCCCAAGGGACATCTAGTCCAACCCCCATGCAGCCATCCAACATCTGCTTAAAAACCTCCAAAGAAGGAGAGCCCACCACCTCCGAGGGAGGATGTTCCACTGTCAAACAGCTCTTGAGTTTTAACAGTGGGAGACGATCCCTCTCCTGGAACAAATGAGTCCGCCTGCCATTATTAACCAACGCAAGAGTTGAGCATTTTGCTCTTGGCTACAAAATCTGAAATGCCACATAAAAACATGCCAGTTAATTTCTCTTCGCTTTTGCTCCAACACTTGATGGCAGACATCTAGACTCGAAAATGTATTCTTCTGAAAAATCATTTGCCTTGTTGAGTTGGAATAGTTCAGTTGGTAGAGCGTGAGGCTCTTAATTTCAAGGGTGTGGGTTTGATTCCCACGTTGGGCAAAAGATTCCTGCATTGCAGGGGGTAGGACTAGCTGACCCTTGGAATCCCTTCCAACTTGATTCTATGAGGGTATATAACATCTGTACAGCGGAGCAGCAGGTTTATGCCTCTCCCCAATACTGCCCAGGTAATGTTAACATGTGATGCTCCATGAGGAGGCTCATAAACAAAGCTTGTGCTAGTCTCTCCCCTCAAACAGAGGCAGAAGGAGTACAAATCTGGTTTTCATGCATACAGACCACTGTGTGGAATGTCCATATATCACATAAAAACCACATATGTGCTGACCTTTGATTTCTACAGAAGAGTAGGTTTCCAGAACCTGTTCTTAATTTGTTTCCATTTCAAATGCTACTGGTGGCAGGAACAAATTTCAGTGGGCTGGATCCAGATGTAGTTATGCTTAGAATACACCTATTAAAATCAGTGGGATAAATTAGTCACGATTGACTTAAATGGCATTAGGTTTTCTATGGGTCTCCTTTAAGGATGTCGATGTCTGGATCCAACCTGGTGCATGGGCAATATTTGAAATTGCTTTCAGAATGTGACAACAATAACCTGCAAATGTCTCTCATACTCAAGCTATCGGAATTCACCGTAGCAGGAGGTAGACTAGACATCAGTAAAAAGCTACAGTGGTAGAACCTGCATTTATTTATACTGTAAATATATATATATATAACGAAACCAAGTGCCAGGCAAATAAATAAATAAACCCACATTTGCATCTGTCTAAGGATAGTAAACCTGGGCTGTTGAAATGTAATCTCTCATGTACTGTGGAGACAGAGTCCCCCCCCCCATTTGAGATTTCATCAAGTTTTATTTCAAAAAGCTGTTAAGTCTGTCAAACATTTCAGTTTGAAAGAACGCTCCCGCAATTTTTCTTCTTCTGTTATTTGTACTGTATGCTACCAACGAAGCAGACTGTCAGTCACCAGAAATCCAGAATGAGGAGAGTGATATATGGTGCATTTTCAAGTTTCATTTTTAACACACACACACACACACACCACCTTTTCTCCTGGTAACAGAGATTAATTTAAAAACTTGACAAACAATAATACCGGAGTCCCCTTTCAGATGCTAATATGAATGTGTTTTGGGGTAGGGTGGGGGAGATTGCACCTGCAGCCTCCATCGTGTTCATAATAAGATCTGAAAAGAGATGCTCTGCACCAAATTTTATGTGGGGAGGTCTTCTCCACGTGACCAGGACCAGGGCTTCTGCTTTTGCAGGAAGAAGTCTTCATAAAATGTCTGAAAGGAACTTAGAACATGGTTAAATATAGATGGTAGAGGAACTCTTTTCTCTACCCTTTACAAATCCTCAGATGTTTTGCCCAAGCAGAAACCTCCAGCTTTAGAAGGTTGGACTTTTAATGCGTACCATGTTTGGGGGCTGCAGCAAGTGATGTTTGAGCTGTGTTCTGCAGAAACCTGCAGCTCCTTAGAAGCTTATCTGGGTTGCTCAGTGAAAAGATCAAGAATGGATAATGTTCTCCAGAAGCCTATTATTTGCCATCACCTATTACCCTTCATGCTTAACAGCACACACAGAATACAGGGTAGGTGAACTGAGGGTGCCATTGCTGCTTATTTGGGGCAATTGTGGGACCCAATAGGAATGGCCAATCTGCGTTTATTGAGAATGTGCTAGAACAGGGGTCAGCAACCTTTTACAGCCATGGGCCGGTCCACCGTCCCTCAGAACATGTGGTGGGCTGTACTATATTTTGGGGGGGGGGATATGAATGAATTCCTATGCCCCACAAATAACCCAGAGATGCATTTTAAATAAAAGGACACATTCTACTCATGTAAAAACATGCTGATTCCTGGACCATCCGCAGGCCGAATGGAGAAGACGATTGGGCCACATCCGGCCCCTGCACCTTAGGTTGCCTACCCCTGTGCTAGAAGATGTGGCAGAATTCTGCAACACATAGAGGTTGTTCATTCAATAAATCAATGTGAATAGGGTTTGTGTAGGCAGAATACTACTCTTCTATTCAATGGCAGCCTAAAAAGCTTGTGTGACTATACTGGACAGGGGTGCAAATTCTATATTGTCAGTTGTTAAAGTAATGTTTAATGAAGAAATGTTTCCCTTTCCTTTTGGAAACCCTAGACAAGGTTGTTTGTTTGTTTTAAAGTCAAAGACAGGCTTTGTAAAAGCAGTAGCCTAGGCAGAGCGGCATTGCTTCTGTGTTGTGTTTTCAGAGGGAAAGGAGAAAACTGGTGGTGTGTTACTTTGGGCAGTAGCAACCAGCAAGATGTTTTTTGCAGAAGGGCTTAATGGCAAGTCCAGTGTATCTAAGCAGTAAAAATGTACAATTTCACCAGGTTCTGTTTTCTCTTAAAGGTTCACAAGTGGAAGGATGGTGTGTAGAACTGGGAGCGAAGAAATCATAGCATTGAATATAGACAAGACTTGAGGAAAGGCCTTCAGAAAAGCTGCATGATTGTCTTTCCCAATATTTTCCCTTAATTCATGTTTTCTATGCTGATCATTCCAGATGTCTGCATGCACTCGGAGACTCAGACAAAATAAATGCATTGCAGAAGACAGCCATGTGTGGCGTCCACTAACAAACACGTACAGCAGTGTGTGTGTGTTTTCCCAGATGTGTGAGCACATAACAGTACAATTGGGCATTACCTTGCGATGGCTGTTAACAATGAGCTTTCACATTGACTAGATTGCAGTGAAATCAAAGCCCCTACAAATTCCACTGTTACCAAGCTTTGCTAATATCCAGGATTTGGCCTTCCTCTCCGCTTTAGCAGTTGATTAAGACATACTTTAATCCCTTACAGGGCACTGAGAAACTAATGGCTTGTGGAATATTTGGGTCTTTAAGCTTCCAGTGTGGATGGTATGAAAATGATGTCATTTGGCTGATGTTTAAATATATTTCTCCTTTAAATAGATGTTGCTGCTTCCTCTCTCTCCCTGCCCCCTGCCTCCCCCTTGCTTCCTTTTATAACCTCCCACTTAATTTCCCTGAGTGTATTTATTCTTGGTAAGAAGTATGTGTGACATGTATCGGAAATCTGGGATTTCCTCCCTAGTAAATATTATCACAGAGCAGAGAGAGACTAAGACAGTGGGATCTGGTCTAGCACAGCTGAGCCCTAGAAATGCAGAGCGCCGCAGCGAATCGGTATTAAAACAAAGCAAGTCACTTCTTTATACTTCAAACAGTTGGGAGCACTTGTATTTATAGAAATGGTTGCGGGAAAAGGCCTTCAAAGGCACAGGACAGCAAGTGTCACTTGCAGTTGTTGAATCAGTGAGGAGCAAAGGCAGAAGGTTGCATGGTGTGTGTTCAGGCAAAACACATGGGCTTCGTGGGGAGATGAATCCCGGATGAAAGCTTCCAGGTTGTGTTTTTCAGTAAGGAATGAATAATGAGGAGGAGTGTATTGGAAACTCGAGTGCGGGGTTTGCTTCATAGACAGTATGGCAAAGCATCTCCTGCCTGGAGGCTTTTGGACAAAAACTGTACTGGAGGCCTGAGGCTTGTAGCTTGTCTGTGGCCTGCAGGCCAGAAGAAGGAAGGCCCTGAGGGCTGGAGACCGTGTGCCTCCTTACCAAGCCAATCTCCCTTGCCAGCAGTGAGACCTCCACTTCTTGCAGGGAAGAGCTGTTGCTACAGATGCAGGATGAGGAGAGGTGGGTAATGGGAAGCCCCTGCTGAGTCCTGGTAATGTTGCGCAAGCAGGGGCACTGATCTGCTTCAGGTCACACCCAGAGTGGAAAAATGAATTGGTTTGTGGAGGGTACAGCAAGACTTTTCAAAGTGAAGCGGGCACTACCTGGTCTCTGCTTGAGGAAGCAAACTTGGACAGGTACTGCCGTTATGCTGGACTGCCATGCGGCCTGGCTGCTGCCTTCTTCACACCTGCAGTAGATTTTTCTGGAACAAAAAATGCTCCCTCACCCTACTGCATCACATTTCCAAAATGGAAAGGGGCATTTTCGGAGACTTGGGGATGAGTTGGGATACATACGGAATGCCTCCAGGCGGCTACTGCTTATTGCAGCTCACCAACATTTGGACCTTTGGCCAGGAGGGCTCTTTTTTATATCTTTGCTTAAATCTAGTCTTTATTTGTCATCTTTATGGAAATATGCAAAAGCCTGCAAAACGATCACTTTGAGAAGCCATTCCTCACGGCACTCTGGTAAAGGGCATAATCCATTGGCAATCCGTAACAGGTGTGATGTCTCTTTGTGTTTTATGATTGAGGATTGATTGCTGGCAACCTTACAGACAAATCCCTAAGCGGCATCAAAGCAGGACTTTTGAAACCACAGGTCATTATAGCTTATTGGCATTTTACAGGGCGGATTATGATTTCATCAACTCAGCAGCATTATAAGCACAGAAAAGAAACATGAGATGCCGGTGGTTGAACCTGCGGAAAACTGAGGAGGAATCTGCTTGTCCTGCAGGTGTGATAGAACAAGGGTTGAGAGACACTTTAGCACACAAGGCGTTGTTGTTCTCCAGCTGCCAGCACCCCAGGCCACGCTGGGCCATTGGGAGTTGTAGTTCAGCAGCGTCTAGGAGGCCCAAGTCCCCCACCACTATCAAGGGATAGGAAATAGCTACTGCCTTGTTCATGTGAAGTCATAATCACAGATCCTGGTGTGTTGCATGTGAACTGTGACCGCAGCACATCTCTGACAATAACTTTGCTGAGCCAGCTATCCTGTGATGACTGCAAAGGAGGATTCAGCCAATGGACAGCGAAGCATGGAAGTCCTAACGCTGTAGCAACCCACAAGCACTGCACCATCAAAGAAACAGAAAACCAGAAGTCGTTATGGGGGAAGTGTGGGTGGGTGTGTCATGCATCATTTTAAGACCCAAATATTGGGAAAATTTACTGGAAACAGGTTCCTTAAAAATGTAGTACTTGTAACGTTTCCCCTGATGTAGCAAGTTCTCGCTTGAAAAACGTTGGGAATGAGAATATTTTAAGAGCCTGTTTTTAGCACATTTTACATTTAAAACAACACCCACCTTCTTCTGCATCCAGTGTTTTTGTTTCTGACTTGTTTCTGACAATTGCAGCCAGATTCCAGTAAGAATATGCAGGACTGACTTGGCATGGTGAGCTGATAAGCAGGCTTGACACCAGTGCAAAGGGAGATCTGAAAACGCTTCAGAGGCAAACAAGTCCCAGTGTCAGAGCCAGGCAAGGGCTACAGGTGACTATACTCAACATCTAGGTGTGTGGGGTTAGTGGCCTGAGCTGAGCCATGAGCTAGGTCTGGAGCATTGCACTGCAGGGTGCAAACAATACTTCTCTTTTGTTCGGGAAATGGCAGAAGGCCTGGCTTTTAATGACACAAGACCTTGCCAAACTGCTTGCCCATTGCAGGGATCAGTCACTTGTTTCAGTGACTGAAATGGACTCTGAAGCCATCACACCATACGTGGCAGCTAGACTTAGGCTTTGTTACAGCTCAGTACAATTTATGGCACAAGTATGGCTCCGCGCTCCCTGTGTTTTTTAACAATGTTCCGAGTCACTTGGATAAAACCAGCACCATACCAGCAATGACAACGGCTAGTGGTTTCTCCCTTGCCCCGCTCCTTTCCAAGGGGCACATGGATCCACATGTGGTGGAACTGTAAAAAGACCAGGCAGTTTTGGGAAATGATTTACAATGAGCTTAAGAAAATGTTCAAATGCTCTTTCCCTGAAAAGCCTGAAGTCTTCCTGCTAGGAATGATGGGTAACGTGATCCCAAAAAAGTTCAGGAAAGCCTTTATGTATGTTACAGTTGCTGCCAGAATTCTAATTGCAAAAGGTTGGAAGGCAGAGGACATCCCATCCAAATCAGACTGGAAAAATAAATTAAGAGAGTACGCTGAACTGGTGAGACTATCAGCAAGGTTACGAGACGTTACAGATGAAACATTTATCAGAGAGTGGAACATATACAGAGTTTATGTAAAAGAACATTGTCAAAATATCAATCCGTTGGCAGATTTTGATTGAACTTCTGTGTGTCAATAGGATAATTTTATATATATAAAAAATAAGTAAGTTAAACAACACGGAGAAAATAACCTTAAGTGTGTATTCAAGGAATCTAATCCGGGAACATGATGGGAAGATCGGAGGTCATGTCAAATTTAATTACAAAAAGATGTACAAAGCGAGTACTAATTAAGGAATGAATGACTTTATTTTTATTTTGTCTTTAACATCTATTAATCATTTTTGTTATACAGTTTTCAACCAATAAAGCTTTGTAATCCCCCGCCCCCCCAAAAAAAAATCTAAGGGGAAACCCACTCCTTAGCGATAGAGCAGAAGCAATGGAGCACTAAGAGCTGTGTTCCCTGGGGAAACAGGACATGTCAGGTATATATCTCAGACAAAATATCTGTATGGGCTAATTTCTAAACCTGGGGAAGCCAAATCTTCATAAATTGTCACCAACATATCTGGTCACTTCATCTTCCTGCTACCAGGTGACCTTTACTGTTGGTAAAGACAAGGAAATTAACAGTAGCTGAATGACGTATTCAAAAATATCACGTGGTGCATTGATCCTGAGACTGCACTGCTTCTAAAGCAGATGGGGGGGAGTGTTTAAATATTCTACTATGTTAAAAACAACAACACAACACCCTTCTTGCCATGTAAAGCTCGCACGTCAGGGAAAGGGCTAGGGCTGTGTACAGATGGCAGTTTAAAGTGGATTTGAGGCCTCCCATGTGTATTTGTGCCATCTACCTAGAATCATAAAATTGCAGAGTGGGAAAGGACCTCAAGGGTCATCTAGTCCAACCCCCTGCAATGCAGGAATGACCCTCAGGTTTCTAGAAATTTGGGGAAAGGAAGTGATAACTGAGGGGACAGGAAACAGTGCAAATTTGAAGCGCTTATGTGGGGCCAAATATGTACCAAAGCACACACAGAAAAATCGGACCTGTGTATGTACATTGAACCTAAGTGCGTATTAGCATTCTAGCATGTACACAGCCTAGCTTTTCCATCCAGCTGGAATTATTTTACCTGGGGAACATTCAAACACGCAAACTTCACTGGCAACCTGAAGTACTGGGGTCCTACCTTGTGCAAGTTTTTACGGGCAAATTATCGGCTCTTAAGACCAAGGATTAGTTACACTGACTTGATGCTGTTAATCATTTCAAATAGTGGCCTACTCACAAAGCTTTTAACAAATAGAATACTTGCCAGCCAGCAGGGGGGTTACCAACAGCTTATGGAGGGAGGGCATTATTGACAGACAGCTTTGGAATCCCTAATAATTATCCTATTATGCCAGTTCTGTGATTATCTCGCATTCAAAATGTGACAGCTGCAGCTTGCTAGATTGTTAGGCCCCGATGATTATCATAATTCTTAGCATTTATACAGTGCCTTGGACTGTTCAAAGTAATCTTTATAACAGTTCTGTAGAAGGAAGGTCGCAGTTCAGATCCTCAGCTATTAAGCTTCCTTAAATCTCGATTAGACTTTTGACGAGGGGTGAGGAACCTCCAGGTGGAGGGCAGATGCGGCCCTCCAGCTGTCACTGTCTGGCCCTCGACTGTCCGTAGGCTGCACTCCTCAGCATCCTTTTTTGCTTGTCTGGAATATGTCATTGCCCTGTGATAATGTCTTTTGCTTGCCTGAGCAGAGACCTGCAATATAGCTTGCCGTGAGCAGAATCATTGCTCCACCCAATGAGCACCTCTGGCCCTGCCCAACACTGGCATGTGGCCCCCAAAGGGAATGTCATCCTTGTGCTGGAAAACGTTATTCACTCTTGCTTTAGACTTTCCACACAGAATGTTTTGAGAAGGACTGTATATTTAACATATTTCTCCCTAGACACAGACAACCAAATTTGGTTATGCTCTGTGTTCAGGTTTTTAAGGGGGCCATGACTCTGTGGTAGAGCATCTGCCTTGCAAGCAGAAGCTTCCAGGTTCAATCCCAAGCGACTCTAACCTTTTTATGTTTTCTGGAGAAGAGAGAAATGGTTATTCATAAACCAATATTAAGCCTATGGTGTAAATTTGTCCGTATTCTCTAAGCTCTCTGGTTTAGCCAGGTCATATTCTCAGCTCTACCAAAAGACTTTGTTACTCCTTTAAGCACATAAACCACATCAGAAAGTGGCTTTTTAAATTAATGACTTCAGCTTCAGTGTCAATATCCAAAAAAAAAAAAAAAATCGGTTTCACACTGTGAGCAAATAATAAGGCTATTTCCACAGTTACATGGTGAAAAAAGCAAGCAGGTTAGACACATTAGTTGTTTTTCTACCTTGTGAAGAGGCTTTTTCTTTCATCTTCCTTTTTACCTCTTTGATAATTTCTTTTATAATACCCTTCTCTTCACTTTTGATCTCTGTCACAGCCATTTTTAACATTGCTTCCCTTTTCCGAACTAATTTGCTTGCCTCTTTATCTGCCAAGGATGCTCCAACCAGTTGAGGATCTTCTCCTCTATAACATCTTTTTTAAAAACAAAGCTGCCTACAAGACAGCAAATCTGATTTGCAGTCAGTACTTACACAGTGGGAGTCATTTCCCCCTCATATCTGATACTGTTGGCTGCTGCTTCCAATTATGCCTTGTACTGGAAGCACAATTGCTGAGGTAACAGAGTTCCGTGATGAATCAGACTACTTCAGCTGCTAAGTGTGTGTCTTAGATTTTCCTCTTGCTTCCCTGTTTCGTTGCCATATAAGGTGGACCCAAAGGCACCCACCCACTTGCTACCGTGTAATCCTCAGATATATTTTAGGGTCTGCATGATGAAAGCTGATTATGTGTAATAAATCATGAGGTCATAATGATATGAATAAAAAACAGGATAGAAGACAATGCCCTGGTTCAGACATAACAACAAACCATGCTTTAATTGTTACATGAATGAGCCAGAATGAGCCTTGGGCTCACGCACTGCTCCTGTTTCTCTTGTGAGGTGGAGAACTTTCAAGATTCCTCTCATCATCAGTAACAAAACCTTGTTCTGAACTTAACAAGTGATGGGTTGTTCGAGACACAATTTGTTAAAAGTGAAAGATGTAAAACCAGGGTGGGTTATTAGGGTTGCCACCTTTTATTTACAATGGCTCCACTGTCTTGTGCCATGTATTTCCAAGTGTGTTCCTCCAAAGGACAGAGAGCTTGTCACTCCTCCAGTTAAAGATACTCACAGCCTCCAGATAATACTTCTGTGGTCTGGGCATTGCAACTTTTAATTCTGGCAAAATTCTGACAAGGCAGGTAATGCACAAGTAATTAATCTGCTTGTTTCATTCATTACATGCAAGCAAGGAGGAAAGGCTCGGGTGAGAGTAGCAAAGTAGGAAGTGGCTATCTGAGGCTCATGGCTTTCATAAGATGCATGCTTTCTTACAGAGGTGTACAAAAACATTGTGAGACTTGTTTACAAATCTTTCCAAAATCATTTCAGCTTTCCAGAAACTTCTGGAAGCCTTCTGCCTGAGCATTGCAGGATTCTCCCTACAGCCATCGGCTTGTATGTGTGGAATCACACTACAGATGTTAATTGCCACATGTGGTCAGTGGGTGAAGGATCAGGCTGGCACCTCTTGTGCCTCAATTCTATTCCTGGAAGAGAGCCCTTAATGGCCAGAGCAATGCAAACAGGGCTTTGAATAACTGCTCAAGAAACCGTCCCCTCCATATTGCAGATGCAGTGCAGGTGGAATGCTTTCTCTGGGTATTTCTTGTTTCCTATCACAGCCTCTAAATTATTATGCTACATCCTCTCTCTCAGAAGTGTCAAGACTTTGGATCACAATCTGGTAGCCTGTAAAATGCAGGCTCCTCTATTGCACAGACAAGAAGTTGGGTCTGTGTACAGAGATGAGGAACATATGAATGTCAGGGATAGGAACACCTGACCAACGACCACTCCCTCTTAATATGCCAGTACTTTCCTATCCTCATCGGCATTCTTTTTCCTTTCCTTGAAGCCCCCACAGATTATACCCTTGAACAGGACTGCCATGTTTGTTCCCAATTTGTCCTTTAGCAAAATTCCCTGGAAATTCTACTTCTCCTTTTATTTACAGAACAGTGAAGGACCCAGATTTATTCTAGTGTAACATATGAACCAGCAGAAGAGGGCAATTAAGTAGCATAGTTCTTCATGTTTCATCTTGCCTGGTCTTTTTAATAGTGGATAATGGGGATGTTTTTTTAAAATTCTCGTCATCCAAATTTTGCCCCGGCCTTTGATGCTCCTGTCCTTGTTTCTTGCTGGTTCTTTTTGGAGGATGGTAAACACTGTTTTTGTCACGTTTGGGGAAAGGGTTCGCAGTGGATCACAATGCATACAAAAGCTCTTAGGTTTGATCCAGCTGAGCATCTCCAAATAGGGCTTGGAAACTCTGCTGTCCAACCAAAACCCTGGAGAACCACTTGTGGTCATTGTGGACAGCACTACTGAGCAAGACAGCCCAATGGCCTCACTCTGCAAAAGGCAGTTGCCAGTGTAACATGCTTTCTGTTACAAAAGTAGGACCTAAACAGAGAGAAAAGCAGAATAATGTTGTTCTTTCCAGAAGTCACTTTGGAAACAGAATATTGGACTGGATGGACTTTTGGCCCTTGCTAGCTGGTTGCTTCTTATATTCCTTTGCTGACCACTGTGATCTCAGGCACGGCAGTTGTGGTGCCAAACATTAAAGGGATTGGTGAGGAATGTTTTTTCCCCTTAATTTTAAATACCACTGCCCCTACTTGAGGATTACAAGAAATGTTCTGAAGCACTGAATTTTTTCTATAGCTGAAGGCGGAACGATCCTCTCTTTTCCTAGGCTATACATTCACCTGGTTTTAAAGGGATATGTCAGAGAAAGAACAACAGTAATAGTTGATAATCTGCAGATTTTATGGACAAGCAATTTTGAGTCTGACTCTCATCCTGTAAAGAACAGCAAACTCCTTCAGCTGGAACATGAAGTAAAAGTTGAGCTGGAAAGGAAATGCAGCAATTTTTTTTTACATAGTACTTCATTTGACTCATGCAATGTTATTTAAAGCTTAGGCTGCAATAAGCATTATTTGCAACATTGCCTTCAAAACCAAAACCAAAATCCTGCATAGTAGGTAAATGAGCTAAATAAGAGACCCTAGAGATACACATAAAAATAAAGAGTCTCATCTCTGCACTGTAGAATCCCACACACTACATTCTTAATTCTCACCAGGAGTAGGTCTAGGGAACCAGAAGTGTTGCAGAAGCCAGCTACACTGGGGTTGTGCCTCCCTTCACTTGAGGTGAAATGGGAAAGTGCCTTGTGACAGTTGCCTGCTCCACCGATTCCGGCAGAGAAGTAGCACCGGTATCCGTGCCAATTTTTTTTGTGAGTTTGTGCCATTTTCTGGTAAATCTCATGTGCTCTGCAAGAACTTGCATGATTTTGGCAACATCTCACCAGAAATCAGCACATTCTCACCTGAAATCAGAACCGATGCCAGCCGCAGAGGCAATAGGGCAGGCTGCTACTCTGCCTAAGCCTGGAAGATGGACTTATTTCCGTAGCCACATGGCCGAGTTGAATGTGCTTTGGCTCCACCCATGCCCACCATGTTCCTTTTAGAGGACCTTCACTGGTCTCAGGATGGGCAAAGTATGCCAGCCTATGCCAACCTATCTTTGGCTGAGCTGGGAGTTGGGGACTTTATGCCAGCAGAGAGGTCTTGCCCATGAAGTCTGGATGGCAGCAGTGGCTTTTCCATCTGTAGCATGCAACATGTGTCAGCAATAGATTCTTCAACCAACCTGGAGAGTAGAAGCACAGAATGGAAAAGCATCACGTGGGGACCATTTACACCTTTGTATGCACAATTAAAGACTGCCAAGTGATATCTCTAATTATGTTCGTATGGCTGGCTCATACATTGTTATTATTTATATAGAAAGGATTTGAAGGCCTGCATGATGAGAGGTGAATTAATCCTGGTAGGATTTTTTTCATTTTTAATATGTTTGTTGGATTGAGTCTATCAATTGCAACTCTTCATATTAAATTTTTGCTGATCTTATTAGTTTTGGTCCCAGTGCTTTTAAAGTACATTTGCGCTGTTGTTTTCTGTTGCTGATTTTATCCTGATGCTGTTTTAAGGTGTTCTGCCTGTGCTTTATTTTTATACTTTGTGAATGGACAGTATAGAAATGTTGTGAATAAATGTGCAAATAAATAACAGCTTCTTTATTTACAAGTTTAAAGCTCTGAGCTTCTTTGAAGGCCTTTAGTTCCAAACAGTGGGTTCTAAAAAAAACACCAAGTTAATGTATATGGCGGCAATGGAGATCAGCATCTCTGTGGTACACACGCCTGGCATTGATTTGCCTCTTCGGGTCATGAGACAGAGCGCTGTGTGTAGAGAAACTCCATGCATTTAGTTTATACATGCACAGGCTCTACATAAGGCCAGATTAACCCTATGTGGAGATAAAGAAAGGAGCTAGTAGACACAGTTCCTCCTTTGCCTTTATGCACTCAGTGACGAGATTGACCTAAATACAGAAGCATTCTCTCAAAAAATGTGTACATGAAAATAGGACCGCTCCTATATATACATGCCACAACAACATTCTTACACCTTGTGAGTGGATGCTCAAGGTTTGCCTCCCAAGGTTCGATGCAGAACACAGAAGACAACCTAGATCTTAGGTTGAAGAAGAACCAAAGAATAGGATGTAAAAGTCTCTTCCCCCCACCCCATATAACTGAACTCAGGTTTGAACCCGTGGTGAACAATGTGAAAGTTGTGGTGCCTTTTATCAGATTAGAACTGAGAGTTCACAACAATGCTATGGCCCTATAGCAAACAACTGGTGTACAAAAATCTGGAATAATTGTGTATACCTGTGTCTGAACCACCATTTTCATATTCTCTTAATAGGGTTCTTGGCGGACTTTTCATATACTGTACAGTTTGATGGCCAAATCTGTAAACTTCTGACTCTTGCCAATCATATATTTGGTAATGGGTCTGTGCCATGGAAGGTTGGGGAAGAAGTAACTCTTGAATTCTAATAAAAATGTGTGTCTCTTTGCGCTTTCTCTCTCACATGCAGATTGGTGATGAATCGTTTACGTCCATGGCAATGTATGAGCAGATGCCTCTAACTGTTTGGTATTAGCAGTTATCATTGGGTACACACTATGGCTCAAAATGCCATGAAACTAAGAGAGTGAAGATAAAGCAAAATCTATTCAGACTGAAAACAAATAAGCAATGCAAAAGCTAATAGTGCTTCTTAGTTAATGCATATTGATTGCAAACCACATTGCAGTAATCTGATACATGCTTTGGTTTTTATTCTGGTTAGGTAATAAATTATTACTGGTTGCCTGAACACAAAATGATTGGAAACAGATCCAAAATTAGTGCAAAATATACAGTCAACAAATGCAATGTTTTGTTTTTAAAATGGAATAGCCAATGCAATAGAGCAGATTTTCTGTGTTTAGGTAGTTCCATAAATCATGAAAAGCAATAGATTGTATGAAAAATGAAAGAGAAAACAATTCATAATTTCATCCTTAATTTGAATTATAGTGAGACTCTTGAGAGTCACCGAGAATCTTTCCTTGCTGATTCTTAAAACATGTGTTTGTTACCTTAGTGGAGAACATGGCAAATTATCTATCTATGGGTAGCACGGTCTAGTCATGACTCTGCTATGGCACAGAAATGTATGCTAGTAAGTGCTGGGCTTTGGGAAGGAGGCATGAGGCTCTGGCAGTGTCCTAGAGCCCTCCTGTCTCCTTCCCGAAAGTGGGCAATAACTAACTAGGCTTTGGGAAGGAGATAGGAGGACCCCATGACCCTGTCACAGCCCTCACACTTCCTCCCCAAAGCCCAGCACTTACTAGGCTTTGGGAAGGAGGTGGAAAGGCACCCCCTTGGCCCCCGGGGGGGGGGACTGCTCACACTGCCCTATATCTGCCTCTGTAGACACTTCACTGCCACAAGCACAATGCAGTATAGATGGAATTAGCATGGCTATAGTTAACACCTGTTGGCACTGAAAATGAGAATTCCTGTGAATGCTAACCATGGAGCACTCCTTTAATAAGAGGAAGCAGAAAGACCATAGTACAAACTGAGCTGGCTTTTCTGAATAAGTGGTCTTGCCCGGTATCTGAATCCTGGTATCATACATGCAACACGTGGGCGATACGCATAATCTCTGAATTCTGGCAAGATAGAAACACTGTGGCTGAGTGGTTCCTGGTGAATTGCCTGTCCTGCCCAGGGCTACCTCCCCCTGAAGGAGCAGGTGCCCAGTTTGGGGTGCTTTTGCCACAGTGGCTAGAAGCACCTGTTACCAGATGCAATTGGTGCAACAGCTATGGTCATTGACAGACTGGAAGAGTTCGATCACAGTAGATCAGGCACTGGTGACTTCAAGATTGGATTGCTTACTTCTGAGTAGACATGCCTAGGACTGTATTCTAATTGTTTCCAACTGGAGAGTTAAGCACATAAAACCAATTGGCATTAAAAAGTGCATAACTTGTTGTGTATCACAGCCATTAGTGTTGTGGTTAGCTGGCAACAGAACACTCATATTTTTAAAGCATAGGACCACTCCCTGAGGCTTCTGAAGCATTTGAGTGTTTTCCCCATACTACTTATCCATCTCAACGGGCTTCCAAAAAACCCTATTTTTAATCTTTATTTTTCGCATAGGGTAGGAGACTAAAGGAATTGTCTCATCACAGGGACAGCCCATTTCAGAGCCATGAACACAACACAGATTTATATTAAAATATATGCAGAGTTTGTGCATGCCATGTGGTGCAGAATAATTAATTGAATGAGATATAAAATTGATGTTTTCAAAGGGGGAAATTTAGCAAAGCAAGGGAGATGAGCCCGCTAGTGTCGGAAATTGCATCAGTGGTGTTTGCATGGCATTGTTGAGGACAGCGATTAGAGAGAAAAATCAAAGCAGTTTCATTAATCAAATCAATTCTCTATTGTAACAATGCAAAGATGTTATGTCTGCTGGCAGTCTGATTTGAAATCAAATGTCTGTGGATTAATGAGGGCAAGATGATTGCTTCCAAGGCTGTTTTTGCAAGCAGAATATTTATTTTTTTTGGGGGGGGGGTTGAAAATGCGGAGCTAGACATATCTGGCAGCACAGTTTTGTTCTGAGATTCCAGATGGGCTGTCTTTATTACCATAATCACATGAAATTAAACATATTCTTGGGTGTATTCATTGAAACGAGAGTCCTGGATCTTCATGTGGTTGAAATTGGAAGACCACAAAGTAGAATGAGCCAAAGTACATGAGCAGCAAATTTTTCTAGTGCAGTTGATGGGTTGTGCCATTTCATATTTCAAGTGGGAGCCTTTATGTTTGAGTATGCCCCATATTTAAAAATTTTTAAAAAATGTGCATAGAAAAGTATGCTAGGGCTGTATTTAGTATTTAGGCTAAATGTTTCTCTCTGACATTTCTGTTTTCTGTGTACAGGGGTTTAATCTCGCCCTGCATTCTGGTAGAGTCCTGGGAAAGCACAATTAAATGATTCTTATGATAGTGTTGCTCCCCTCTGAGTCAGATAATTCATAACTATTATTCTGGAATTCCTGCACTTAGTTGTAGTATAATGAAAATGAAGATCAAACTTTATACTTTACGTTTTTCAGAGGTTAAGTGCTATGATACCTTTTAATGTGCCAAACCTATGCTCACTGAAGAATGAATCTCATAAACTAGCATAAAAGAAAGCTCATCTACTATTAGAGGAAGCTTCCCGGAATTAATTCAGGTACCCTTCTACATTCCCCTTGGTCCCTTTTCTTCCTTGAGAAGTCTGTTTGCTCTGGTTCAAAACTAAATTGATGGTATATAAATGCCCCCTTTTGAGTTGAACAGTTAATTTTGCAGATTAGAAAGAAAAAAGAAATCCTTGTTCTGATGTTTCATCTCATTCCCCATGGTGCTATAGACAAATAAGAGGCATATAGCTCTTACTGAGTCAAGATTATAGTACAGCTTCTCAGGAGAAAATTGGCTGGCTTTCATTCACTACATAAAAAATGGCCAATTAAACATGGAAGCAGCAAGAAGCCAAAGTCCTCCTGTTGTGAGATGTGAAAATTAAATTGCTCTCTGCATTGGCTTGCCCCCTTTTCTGTCTAAGTTTAGCTCAGTGTTATTTCCTAATGTTCATCTTAATGTGCTTAAGGCCGATTGATGCCAAGTCTTGACTTCATGAGCCTTATTTGCTCAGATTAATTTTTATTCAAGGGGTAACCTCACTGGGTTCCACAAAAACCAGACCAGTTTCTGTTCTGAGGGCCAGTTTCCACACTCATATGAATCAGAGGGTGAAATGAAGAATAGTGGGAACTGTAGCTGGTTAAGGGTCTCCTAACAAGGCTTAACAAACTACAATTCCCAGGATTCTTTGGAGGCTGGAAGCCGCCATTTCCCCTGTGGGGTGTCAGTTTGGGGTATTCCACTGGGGAAGGGAAACAGCAGCAGCAATTTAAAAAAATGGTGGAATGGCATCCTTTCCCACCCACCCCAAATATCCATGAACAAATTGATGTATGAGGCATTGTGAGGAAAGCTGTCATCTTTCAGTCAGCAGCTGTCAAGAACAGCCTCACTGCCATTTCCACAGTAAGTGGCAAAAAAATAATAATTTGTTCTCTTTTTTATTATTTAAAATATCCCCAGTTCTCCACCTACAAACAGGCTAGAGGGGCATTCATGCACAGTGGTTGTTGAATGCTCTCCTATGCAAAAATTCCCTGCACACAGAAATCTAACCTGCCAAGCTGAAGGGTTTAGTCTACAATTCTCCTTGACATGGTATGTTTCTGTATGGAGTATTTTTCATTGGGGAGCATTCCCCACCTTCATCTCCACACCAGCAACTTGAAATGCTACAGTCATGGAAAATCTTGCTACTCAAAAGTTTCAATCTCAATGAGTTCAGTCGAAATATCATAGTATTAAATATTTTAGGACTAGAGCCTTAAATTATATCAAGAAGGATTGTGAGAGCACTGGCTTCACTTTACTTGCAGTTTTTATATAAGCTATTTTCAAGCATATACAGAAGTAGATTAGTTTCTTGGGAAGCAAATAACTTAGTTGTGTGTACAATCTAGTTTCTAGCACTGATATACTGAGGTATCTTGGTTTACGAACTTAATCCGTTCCGGAAGTCCGTTCTTAAACCAAAGCATTCTTAAACCAAGGCGTGCTTTCCCATAGCAGTGGGGGACTCAATTTACACTCAACAGGAAGCAGAACATGTTCTGCTTCCAAGGCAAAATTCACAAACCAAAACACCTACTTCTAGGTTTGCAACGTTCTTAATCCAAGTTGTTCATAAACTAAGCAGTTCTTAAACCAAGGTTTATTCCTTAATGAGAACCCACTTTGGAATTCTCCACAGAAAATCTTGTGTGTGCCTGTTGAAAACGAGAGTATTTACAATCTGAGTTCCTTGTCAAAATTCATATACTTTTTTCAAGGTTAGTACCTGTATTGGACCAGCAAAACCAACAAAAATTGTGGCATGCAATCACATATACTTTCCACTGCAACCATCAGTGTCAGCAACCCAAGCATGAGACAAGTTCTGGATCCAGATAATTTTCTTGAACATCACTGATAATTTGACAAAAACCTGACATCAGAAATAGAGCAAAGTCGGAAGGCTCCATGAGGAATGGAGAATGGGCACTAACGGAGGAAAGCAGGAAACAATCTGTTTCTTTTCTCCTGCAGTCCAAATTCTGGGCAGTGTATGGTGTGAACAGGGAAGGAATGTGTGGAAAGTAGCCAGATGATTTGACCGTCTTCTCCTACTGCCACAGCAAATCTCTCCAAATCTCTCCTCCAAGCCTTTTTTCTCTTGGAAACTATGTGGAAGCCCATTTTGTCAGGATGTTATTTACACTAATTGCAAAACAGAGTTTCTCTAAGGTAATGAGTGTTCTGCCATGTTTGTAAATTTTGCAAACTGGCGGAACTGTTGTGTGGCAAACCAGTGCCAAAGATACTGCAGGGTCTGGGTTTTCCTCCCCTGTTCTTCTAGAGTTGAAAACATGTTGTGTTTTTGCCTGATTTTGTTGATTCACATAGTGCTGAAATTGAGTGAATGCAGAGTAGTGTAATAGCATAATATTTTGCAATGGTCCAGGGATACAACCATAAACTATTATATCTTAAAGTGCCATGAATGCTTTGTGAATGCTGTCCTCAGAATGCTATCTGGGGAGGTGTGGGTTTATTTAATTCCTAAAGAGACAGTTAACACACTTTGACCATGTACATGGGCCTGATTCAGACATGATGGGAAACCATGGCTTCATGTTATGTGACTAAATCACTGTGAGCCAGGGGCTGCCACACTCCCTTTCTCACCTGAAAGGAGATGTTCTAGCTTCTGATTTTAGATACCCACAGTTCTGTGAGATCCAAATGTGGGGAGCTGCGATTTATTTAACCTACGGCTAATGAGAACAAACCAGGATCAAGATGTGGTTCCAGTTTTGACCTCTTCCTTAAACCACTAGTTAAACAAATGCAGTTCCTGGGGTTTGGGTTTCGTGGGTAACTGGTTAGTTGGAAACAAACGCTTGAATACACAAGCCTAAGGCTCGCCAAAGCTTCTTCGCATAACACAAACCAGGCTATACCATTACCTGGCCAGTTTCTTCAAATGATCAATGGTGTAGATTACAGTCTCCTGTGTGAAGCTTCGCTTGCATACTTCCATCATTCGTCATTTGCATTCATGTTGTGTCTATACAAGCATAGCCGTTAACTACTACTGACAACTTCATAACCAGCAGAGTCAAACAATAACCCAGTTGAGAAATGTATCATAAAATGAATGGATGGAGCATGGCAGGATTGCATCTGGTGGACCTGCCCACAGTTTTCCCACAAATTCAGAGAGTTTACTTATTTTCATTTATTAAATTTATATACCACCCTTCTTCTGCAGAACACAGGAGTGTTGGCAGTATAAAAACTTAATAATGACATAATAAAGAAGACATTTTAGCATAGGTCCTGTACAGAAGTTTGATGAGCATGCTGTGTGCTGTGGGCACAATCCTTATTCTCCAACCCCCAGGTTCATTCTATACTGAGGTCTGGGGGAATTTGTTGCTGCAAGTAATTCATGGCTCATTATTCCACTGTTATGCTTGTCCAAGTATTATAGTTATGATATGTATATGTTAAGGACACATTCTTATGATAAAAATGATGAGGTCAGTTAGACGCCATATCATATTCTTGCCTCTTTTTGTAACTGTACATTGTGGGATATTAACCTCAATGACTTATGTGCAAGGATGTTGTTTTAATAGAAAAGGAAAGTTCTACTGAAGGCTTTTTAAAAACTTGCAAATGGTGTCTTGCTTAATAACCTCCACTGGGTATTTTATTTGCATGGCTTTTTGGGGGGGGGGGGTATGCTTGATAACAAATTGACCCAGAGGGTTGAACATCCAATCTTAACAGTCACAGTTCCCCCCCAAAGATACCTGGATTGTTGCTGTCAGGTAAGGATGTTGAACGTTCCCTTTTAGAGAGCCCATATTCTCTGCACATGACTTTAAATTCCCAGGGGTTCCCTTGGGAGGGGAGTGCATGACTGTTGAAGCAATTTAAGTCTGTGATGTAGGCATCCTCTGGGACTGAAGCGAAATATAGCAAAGAAGGGATAAATTAACTCTGTTGGTTTTAGTTTGGGCTTCTTCCCTTCCCTTCCCTTCCCCTCCTATTCTTCATTTATTTTGTTTACTTCAGGACCAGGCTTCCTACTGAGTTCTGCTTCATGTAGGGAAAAAGCTTTTTTTGCCTAATTGAAGAGCACTGTGGAGCATGTCACCGACTGTAGACCTTGCTGTAGTTAATTAGCAAACAAGTGTTTTATTTTTTAAAGAGTTCACCAGATGATCAATCACAGATTTTAGATAGTTGTCTGAGTTGCAAATTCATCGTGCTACTGGAATGAAACTGGGTTTACAGGCTTAAAGTGGTACGATCTCCCTCCCTTGGGGATGGGGAATAGGGGCAATGATGGACGGGCTGTGCTTGAAATTATTCATTTGCACATTATTCATATTAGAATTCAAGAAATAATTATTTGTGTGGCAGGTAGCCTAGCTATCCTTCCTCAATGGTATGTGTGGGATTACTATGTATACGAAATAATGTGCTGTGGTGTTTTTGATCTTTGCCTGAAGTTGGTTGTGCACTTGAGAGCATGAAGGAGGCCTGTTTCAAAGCAAAAGCAATGATTTCATCTCTGAATCACCAGGGTTATTGATGGACTGACTCTCCTAGCTCTGGCAAGTGAATGATGTGATAACAAGGCTTTCAAGTTTTACCATTTTGTGACCAATTACCATTGTTTGTGACATATTAGCATAGAAAATAAGAGAATAAGGCCAGTTTACTATTATGTGACTGTCAGCTGATGCTCATTTAGAACAGACCCTGCATGAGACTATTTGTGGGGGGGGCAGGGGGAGGGCCTTATGGTGATGAACTCCTGGACTTCAGCAGGTACCACTATTTGATTTATTCTGTTTTGCGGGATAATCTATGGGATAAGCAGGAGTTACCAACTTTTTTTGGACCTGTGGGTGCAATTGCAAACTGGCTAAACGGATGTGGGCGCCACACAAACTATACAGCGAAGCAGTGATTTTTTATTTTAGCAGTAGCAGGTGACCCTCCGGGGACAACGGAAGGTCCCTTTAGTGACATGTACTCCTGTGAGCGGAGTATGTCTTGCCCTACAGTTGTGTGAATCTTTAAGCATGTTTATACCAATTACAGTACTTCAAATGGCTTACAGTAATACAGTATCTGTATGAATCAGGAACACCATTCAGGAGGGTGATTGGTAGGCAACGGTCCACCGTAAGCTTCTTGTCTCAAGTGAATATTCTTCAGGTATATCTATTTCTAGTTATTAAGACGTACAATTCCCAAAACCCGAGTCAAGCAATACTAGGACTAACAAAAGTGATACAATTTCTGCCCTCCCTTCCCAACAGGTGGACAGAGTTTGAGACACTGAGCGGGCTTACCTGGTCCAGTGCCTCCCACCTGGGTTAGGATGGCTATCATCCTGCCCCCGGCCTGGGAGGGCAATGGATGGCGGGCGGGGGGGGGGGGAGAAACTAGCTGTTGAAACCTGAGTGTCTGCATTGGTCGCAACATGATGCGTAAGAAGCTAATGTTTGAGGTACATAGCCGTAACCTCAACAACTTACAAAGTGATTTATTTCAAGAGCATTTGTTGGGGTTACCAGTGACCAGCGCAGTTCTAAACCTATCAAAGAACAGGCTTTGAACCTTATTATGAATCTCACCTATCCTCACCTTGAGATCTGTCCCCCTTGAAATGCCCCCTCAGCAAGCATTCACATTCCCTGGCGCGCTTGAAGGACTGTGCGAGCACAAAAAAACCACTGAAAATTTAATTGCTTTCATGTGAAATACTTGTGAGTTTAGTTTGCACTCTTAAAGGGATTGAGACAAGAAGACCAGGCACTCTGCCTGTATTTGTAATGGCGCTTTATTTGGTGCTTCTTAAATCTTAACTGGAACCCAGGTGGCGCTGTGGGCTAAACCACTGAGCCTAGGGCTTGCTGATCAGAAGGTCGGCGGTTCGAATCCCTGTGACAGGGTGAGCTCCCGTTGCTCAGTCCCAGCTCCTGCCAACCTAGCAGTTCGAAAGCACATCAAAATGCAAGTAGATAAATAGGAACCGCTACAGCGGGAAGGTAAACGGCGTTTCCATGTGCTGCTCTGGTTTGCCAGAAGCGGCTTTGTCATGCTGGCCACATGACCTGGAAGCTATACGCCGGCTCCCTCGGCCAATAATGTGAGATGAGCGCGCAACCCCAGAGTCGGTCATGACTGGACCTAATGGTCAGGGGTCCCTTTACCTTTACCTTTTAAATCTTAACTATGGTATCTGGGGATAGGCTAGAGTCACTCTGCAACAAGGGGAAAGCAGTCTTTACATGCTGAGAGGCACTTTTAAGCCATAAAACAGTCCTTGTCACAAGTCATCTAATGTTGCACATGCTTAGGCAAATCAGATGGTAAATATATCCATTGTGGCTACACACAGCAGCATTATTAATTACTCCTTTCGAGTGGGCATCCTCTTGAAACTGAAAGTCTTTTGTAAAGTGCTACAATTTAAAACGCGATGAAAAACAACAACAGGGGCAATACACCCCCTAGGATGCTAACTATTAATATTTAATGCTACTGAATTTAAAGCAAAGATTTACTAATTTTATTTGTCAAGTTGTTCAAGTGGAAAAATCAGTTTTTCCCTGGTGGGTTGCAGGTGTGGGCATTCTGCAAGGAACTAGGAAGGCTGCATTGGTTTATAGCAGTATTGAAGACGAACAGAGATCAAACTCTGCCTCGTTGGTGAATTTATTGTGTTTGTATATTTCTGTGAGAGAGACTAGCTGCAAAAGACAGGAAACGGACTTGGTACTTCAGAGGGGTTCAAGAACCCTTGACTGTATAGACAAAGAAGAATCCCATTTTCCAAATGCTGTCCTAGTCCAGCCTTAAAAAGGAGCAACCAAAGTAATCTCTCTTGAACAGACTCAGGTGGAAGAATGCCAGCAGGTTACATAATAAATTGCATACTATCATGTGATAGAGGTCCCCAGTGGGACTTGAAACCTGACATGCATAAAGAATGAAGCCAGTTTTCACGATGTGTTGACTTAATTTCCAAACATCCTTTAAAATACAGCTAGATTTCTGTCACCGTCTGGGGACTGAATCAACAAGGCTGTGGGAGGCACCAAATTAATTTTGCATCGGCATTCTGGATGCTGCTGATAATTTGTTCTGACATTGTGGCTATGGGTTATGACTGCGACAAGCGGGAGTGATCTGAGTGGACATTGCAGGAGCCAAATTTAATAGACTTACTACTGTAATTTTCTGCCTGGAGGATAGCAGAGACTTTCCAGTGTTCCTGCCAGCACAACAATTGGGGGATTACTACGTAACAAGTCCGCAGGATTGGGAGAGGACTGAGAGGATTAATGGAGTATGACAAAATTGCACCTAAGGGGAAATCTTCTGTAGCAGTAGCTCTATGGTAATGTGGTAGACCAGGCAAATTGGCAATTGCTACTGATCTTTACACATGCATGTCTTCAAATAAAAGTGTGTCAAAGTCAACTGGGATGCAACAGTGGAGCTAAGACTGTCACAGCTGCTTATGTCACCCAACACACAAATCGCTTAATGCTATCATTTTAAGTATTTTAACATCAGAGTACGTTAACCATCACTAGACTAAATAATCTTACACTCTGTCCTGACCTCTCATACCCAGCTCAATGAGATCTTAAGAAACAAGTCTCAAAAATGTGAAGGACTATCCAAAGTCCCTTTGAGGATAAACTCTCTCTCAGCCAATTTGGAACTTCCTGTTGGATTATAATATGACCAAAGAAACAGAACTTGGGGCAGTATCATAGAGAACAGGGCAGGTTAAGATCTCAGTCACTTCCAAGTGGCTTTATCTGTGGTAAAGGAAATTTGGAACACCGCTAAGACAGGGCAAAACATATTTTGAACCCAGATGATGGTTGCCATTAACACTAAATGTTGATTTTGAGGTTGATTATCCCAGGTTCCACTAACACAGATCAGCTGGTGTTGGGTACATGTGATCAGTACCTCAAGGAGCCCCTTCCATATTCATGCACTGGTTCAACACATATATCCCAGATTCCCAGCCATCAGATACCAATTCTCTGATCGGCAAGCCCTAGGCTCTGTGGTTTAACCCACAGCGCCACCCACACCTTACCATGGGAGGGTACACGGTGCTTTTTTCCTGTTCAGCGCACAGAGAAGGTTCTGTGTTGCGATGGCTATGGGTCTCCAAAAAGACAGCAAAGGAAGAGGCAAAGCTCCCAAATGGTTCTGAAAAATAAATAAGAATAGCCCTTGCAAAGCAGTAAAAATGGCCAGCACATTTGGGTTGATGGACAGCCTACCTATCAAGGCAACATCTCTCTTGCTTTTGGTGCTCTCTCCATATACCCACCCACATATTTCGCCTTCTCTTCCTCCCTCCCTCTCTCCCTCCCTAAGCTCACGGCAGCAGACATTGATTTTATTAAGGGAATTATGATCCCCACTCCCAAGCTGCACTCCAGCTTTGACACATTAAAATCATATGCTAAAATCTATGTGTGATGTCTATATTTACTTTTCACCTCTAGTAAATCAAATCACGGATTTCTTCCAGCCATGCAACAGGGAGACCCATTACTGCAAAAGGAAACGTAACACTTTATTCCTTTAGTCTCTCTATTAAGAATTACAGCTTGGGGACTATGATGGATATTTTCCTTTTATCCTCAAATAGGGTTCTCTTGTCTCTTCACATCAGTGTGTACCTGGCATGTAAGCAAACATTTAGGCAGAATTACATTTTATACTTGGACAGCAATGCTACTGAGTAAAGGCCTGCTTGTTTTGAGAGAGACCTCTCTCATTGACATACTTTGAGAACGGAGAATCAAGGCCTAACATTTGCTGGGAATAAACTTGAGTACTGCGGTTCCCCCCCCCCCCCCAGCTCACTCTTCAGGAAGCAGGTCTTTATAACAGTCTCCTGCCATCTCGTGTAGGCAACTTTCTGCCATAAGATTATCTTATGAAGTGTCTGGGAGATAGAACATGTTGCACCAGCGCAGAAGAGCATGCACTGTGACACAATTCAGCTAGCAAAAAGTCACAGGTGTTTCAGGAGTGTTGCAGGCATGATGATATCTTTATTTTTTTTAAAAAAAGATCTGGGTGTTGGGGGCACGACATGAAATATGTGCCAACATCAGCTGAAATATAATGCATGGGCATCGCCTTCCCCTAAATTATGTTTTGCTCAACCTCAACAATATCTTTTAAATGGGTGAAAAGATGAAAATAACAATAACAAGAAGATCAGCCATCCTGTCCTTAGCCGTTGTTGTTTGGGTTAAGAAGTGTTCTACAATGCTCTGTTTACATTGTTCTTTTTATGTTTGCTCGAGGGCTAGTGTGCAATTTATAAATCCAATTAGGCTGAAAAAATACAGATGTAATTATTAATAATCTCTATCATGTACTTCAACGGTCACAGCTACTCTTATAAATCAGAAAGGAGATGTTGTCTTAAGCTGCATCCCATTTTTAAAAGGATAAACACCACACTGTACTAAGAGGAATTACTCAAGTTAATTTCAGCTATGTTAAAAAAAGCAAATACTTTCCTAATTCACACTTACTTAGGGAACAAATGATGTCATGAACAGCCTATAGGCATTATGAGGAACGCGTTAAAATGCATGCCCTTTTCAGATGCTGTTATTGTGGAGCTGTAGGGGGACTGAGGATCTACATTTGACCTACACATATTCATTTGCATGTCTGAAATGAACTTATGACCAATGCTGCTTCTGGGCTATAGTAGGTTCTTGGGAGAGGTGTCACCTCTGGGCCTGTTCCTTCACTTCAGGATGCTAGTGGCTTCCTGCCATAGCTGCCAAGTTTTCCCTTTTCTCACGAGGAAGCCTATTCAGCATAAGAGAAAATCACTTAAAATAAGGGATAACTTGGCAGCTATGCTTCCTGCTTGTTCTATCTTATCCACTGGGTCCAATACCTACAACCCTCAAGAGTTGGGGGGGGGGAGTGCGGTGTTGCCTCACTTTTGCCATTGTTTGCATGCTCAGAGGTGTCAGGTAAAGACGAGCAATGGCAGCAAAGAGACTGAGAAGGACCAGGAGTTTGCAAAGAGTGGCACTGGGCCCTCGGCAGAGATGTGATACCTACCCTTGGTACAGGCCCTGCCATGCATGGCACCTCCTCAAGTGGCTGAGAACCCTGCAGAGGCAAGTATATATGTGTTGGCTTATTTTAGTCACAGGAGGCTAAATGTTGCATTTGGGGATGGAATCCGCTCTCTTGATGCTGTGCACCCTCCCTCCCTCCCAAAGATTGAGCTTCAGCAGTAAGAACATCTGAAAAGTGCTACCTGATTTGGAGTATGTTCTCACCTGAATGATAGAGAATGGCCTCTCTGCCCCCTGCTTTACTCCCCTCGAGTCATCTGAGATGAGAGGTGATTGGAGCACAGCCTTGATCCCTGACTTTCAGCACATAATATTATCCAAGGCCTGAGGCCTTTCTACATATAGCTAAGGATTGTATCCAAGGAACTTCTAATCAGAGTAGACTTATTTAATTCGGTCAACCTAATTAATGCATGTCCATTGAATTCACTGGGTCTACCCTGAGCAGGAACTAGTTGGCGACAATTCTGCATTTTCATGTGTGTTGTCAAAACACCACGTGTTGGAGTTAGTTGTGACCTAAATACTGTAGCAGGGGACAGTGCCTCTCCAGTATCTGCACTGCTGCTGCAAAGTCATATGATATGGGGAAGGGGCAGTGGCAAGGGGCATTCAGGACTGTGCCTGCTTGGGAATTTACAGGCCCTACTACACAAAAGTGACATCATCAAGTGTGTCCTTTATTAGACACATTCCAGACCTTTGCAGACTCTAATAAGCCAAGGTATGACCCAAAGAGTGGAAGAGCACAATTGCCACAAATTCAATAATTGTAGATTTTGCATCCTTAAATCCAGGGTCAGCTGCAGAAATTTGGGTGACAACTATACATATATTTTAAAAAGGCTGTGAAAATGCTTTTTAAAAAACGTTTTGAAAAATACATTGAATTTGACATAGCTAACTGTCACCAGCTAATGTCACTTTTGTATATTGCACTTTACAACAGATTTAAAACATTTTATTTGCAGATGTATAGCTGAGTCCTTAGATTAATATGGTATATATATCGTAATTAATGCCACTTGAATGCATCAGGTCCATAAACACTGGCGACTACTGTATGCATGCACATGAAAACATGAAGAATGTGCCAAAGTAAGTGCGAAGAGGGAATCTTGCCTTTTGCCCTTATCAACTGGATAGTGTATTTATTGGCCACATTCTTTACGTGGAGAATGTGCAGGTTGCCTGGGGCATTGTCCAGTGCATATGTGGAGGCAAATATTTGCCTAGGCCGTGCAATGTGTGAAGCTCATGTTGGTGCCATCACATTGTGCATATTCTCCACGCCGCCATGTAAATGTGTTTAGCAGTTTACAGCCGTCATATGGGAAAGTGTTGCAAAGGTTTCTGAATTTAAATCCAGCTGCCATACTTGTCCTCTGGTCCCAAACTTGGAAAAATGTGTGTGTGTATAAATGAGGGGAGATCTTGGACATAGCAACAGGGTTTATTGAGCTTTCTACTGAAATAGCTTTCATTCTGATTACTTTGCTACTTCAGTGCTTCCTCCTGTTATTTAGCATAGCACTCTATTATTTTGCCTGTGATCTAGGGGGTCATGCTGTTTTCCAGGTTGCGATTTAAGATGATGAAGGTCAGCATGTTCTGCACAAGTGCATGGTAGTGTTCTTGCATAGTTCCTGTTCATTTCAATTGTGCTTAGAGAGAAGAACTTCTCCACGGAATGCAGCGCTATTGTGAAAATATCTGTGAAGCGGTTAGCTGAGCTTTTATATCAGATAAGCATAAGCCCTCTAAGGCACAAATAACAGAACTATGGCTTGTCGGCAGTGGATCTCTGGAAAGGTGAACACTGGCATTATTTTTGAACTGCCCAAAGAGCTTCAGTAGTTGGGCAGTATAGAATTGAGGTGGTTTTAAAAATATATTTAATAAATACATATACCTTGGGGAAATTTCTTCAAATAACCAGCTGTATTTTGGGAAAGTTTTTAAACCAGAGCCTTTTTTTTGCTGTGATCCACCAACCAACCAAGACCATTACAGCAAGTTGGTTTAGTTAGAAAAACTCTGGACAATAAGTAGTGTAATATGGACTGAACCACTGTTTGCATTTTTGAACTAGAAAAGACTCAGTAGAGACGCTTTGCTTTTTGTCTCTGCCAAGTAGTGCCTCCTTTTCCAACTTTTTTTGGCAATGCATACAGTATGGTTGTGGAGCATGAGTGATATAACCTTACTGTGTGATGTTTGAATCCCTGACTTCACTTTTCATTCATTCACTTCTTAGCTAGGTGAAACTATTGGGACTCCTTTGTATATATGTCGTATATATCAAAACAGCGCATTTCCACACCCCTGTGTCTGCTTCTGCCATCCACCCAAAACAGTGAGATAAATATTATTTCCAAGCTATTTAAAGCTGCAATCCTATATTCTACACTCACAGTATGAACTCCCCTTCACCACTTGTTACATTATGGACATACATATAGCAGCAAGTCAAATGCCGGCTCAGCAAATTGCTTTCCCTGACAAGGAGATGTGTCAGCCCTCTTCCATGCCTTGCGCATCAGAGGAGCTGCATGCCATTTATTTTCCCAGTTTTAAAAGAGGGTAGATGTGACAATGTATCCATCTTACATTTTACATCTTACATAAAATAAACGTTTAAGAAACAGTTGCAGAACTGAATGCATGCACTGTGTTAGTGATATTATTGGTAAAACCAATACGAGTAGTTTTTAATCTAATTTACTCTGTACAATGTTAAAAGCTTCAAAACAGGTTTAACAGAGAGCTCATCCCAGAGAGTAGCAGCACTATCAAGCCACCTCCATCTCTCTTCGAAAAGTCCTATCTGCTTTCACACGGAGCCAGACATTCAGCAACTTCATTTGTAGTAATTGATAATGAATAAGCAACTTGACTCAAAACTCTACACATTCAGTAAAATTATGCAGTGCAAAGACACACAATGTTATTTCAAAGTGCAAGTGGGCAAATTTTGAATGTTACCCCACAGACAAATTCTTTACATGTAGATACCTGAACATCAGGGAGAGGGTGAGGCTACAAACTTGGCTCCCTGGTGTGCTAATTTGTAGATTTAGTGAGTTTTGTTTCTTTTTTACTTTCCTTTTAAAAAAGGTTTTAAAAAATTCATGGAAGTGCAGTGTTTTCAACCACATTGGATTGCCCCTGTCTTTCAGTCTGAAGTGCATCTTAATTTTGTTAATGTGGCAGAAAAGGAAGAGAACAATTGTTAAATTGAATATACATGCTGTTTCTTTGGAAACACACAAACACAATTTTAAAGATTATTTTGTGATCCCATCCTTAGTCCTACATTCTAATTTAGTAGGTGAGCACCAAACTGAGAACACGGAGGGTGATTTGGGGATACTTTGATAGAAAGGGCATGGGTGGGAATTAGAATGACAAAGTCTAGAAATGTGTTTCAAAATTGAAAAAATCAACATTGGGAAGGAAAAAGTGTGTGGAAAACAGAACCTTGCTCCTGCCGACAATCTAAACAAATAGTCCTGCTCTAGTCTTGCATGGAATAGTTGGTTAACGGCCACATGCACCCAAATATGTGTCTAGCCAGTTCAGTGGAGATCCAATGAGAATTATGATAAAGATGGACTTATTCATATACATTAGCTGCATATATCAAAACCTATTTCTGACTCTCCATTATGGGATTGGGGCAGATAAGTGGAAGGAAGAACAGGCCACACAAGCACCTGCTTGACATTGATAGGTGAAACTTTGATCTACCTGTTTACCCAATGCCAGTTAAACGGGGGGCAGGGGGTAGAAAAAGAAATTTAGCAGTGTAATCTTCCTGAGATGTAAGCCCATTGACTTCAATGGAACTTACTCCCAGGTAAGTGCACATATGATTGCCACCTCAGCCTCCCTTGGCCCATGACTTGCATTTTGTATACCATGATGTTACTTAATGTAAAAATAATGATGGTAAGTACAAAGTTGTGCTCACTTGGAACATTTCCAATATAATTATTTACTACTCAACTGTTTATTATTCCTCAATAGTTAGTAAGCACATATTCCTGCTATGTGTGTATGATGTGGTCACTATGGATTAATAATAATAATAATAATAATAATAATAATAATAATAATAATATGGTTTGAAAGCATTGCATAAATGATAACAGTTCATGCAGGGGGCGGGGTGTACTCCTTCCATGTACCAGTACAGGGTAGGCAATATTTTACAAAAAAAGTATGAACATCTTCACTAGACTGGTGAATGAATACATTTTCTCAACACTTTCTTTTACAAGGGGGAAAAAGCTGCAAAATTCAGATATTCATTCTATTTCAATTCTGTTCCTATGTATTTATCATGTAAGTAGTTTAGATAAAAGATTCTATGCATTTATCTGAGATATTTTGTCTACTTTATATCTACCACTCGGCTGGAAATTCACTAAGCACATGTACAGCAAAGTAATGCTTCAGTTTGGATGGTGAAAGCCAGGCTTGCAAATACCTACTTGCCCAGTTGCCTTTGACGAATTGGAATTGCTTGCAGGTCATTGCACAGCAAAACATGACAAACTTTGCTTCTTTTATACCACAAATGTGTGGATAGGTGGGATGATACAAGACAAAACAAACCCCATATATGTGAATTGGGACATTTCCTGGACTTATTTGCAAGGCTGGTGAAAGCTAATGGCTGACCTTTATAAAATTGATATTTGTACATTATAATTTAAATATTGACAGAAGAACATATATAAGGTTTTAAAAATCACTGTATTTACAAATTGTACTACATTCCAATTTTTTGCTTCATTTTGTTGAACACTTTAAATGTAAAACAGTATGCCTCTCATGCCTGTCAAATCAAAACCCTATTTATTTACAATATATCTCTATATCTATATATAACCTAATGTAACTGCAATTTTATCTCATTCATATAATTGTATATATTTATATTCTGTGACTTTTAAAGTCTGTACTGAATCTTAACTTTGCTTAAATGTGGACTTCTTTCAACTTATATTTTTTAACTGATGATTTTAAGGCTATGATCATTTACTAAATGTACCTTGGGGGAAAATTCACAATAAAGTTTCAGAAGTTGTTTTGTACAATGTTGAGGCTTTGTCTTGAATTTTTATTTTTATTTTTTGAGAATTTGAGTTGGTGTGATACAATGGGCTGGAGAGACCTAGCAGTCTTTTCTGAATTGCATACATAAATAACTTTGATATTGAACTGGCATAAATGTCATGTGTCATACAATGACACCTGGCACCCTCTTGACTCCAACAGCACTTTTCGAGAAAATGCAAAAGGACATAACCTAAAATTCTTTGTAGCTCAAGGTGCATGGGTTGAGATACACAAGAGTACTCAATATGAGCACACATGCTTGTAACTCTACGATAGAACTGTTGTCGATGCTACCAGTGCATCTTCAGAACAAAATCATGCTGGGTTTCTGATGTAGGTCACAATGGATGCAATCCAGAGGACTCCATATCTAAAAACAAGCCCTCACACTCGATTTCTCTTTACTTGATTGTTCAACACTTGAGTGAGCTCCTTCAGATACCCTAAAATTCCCCAGGCGGAACAGCCTTGTAGATACAGCCACGTGGAGAACGTAACACGTGAGGCTGGCTCCGTTATGTTGATGGCCAAATTTATGCCGTTTGTGTGAGCATGTGGATTCGCATAGTGAGCCCACATCCATATGTGAGTCATTGATGGGAAGTGGTGCCCTGCCAACAAAATTGCCCTGGTTCATACATTACTTTCTCTAACTACACAAAGGCTGGAAATATTCTAGAGTTAGGGCTAGTTCACACATGGACCTGTTATATTTTCCGAAGCAGAATAAGAAGCTGGGGTGCCTAGTGGTCGGGGGGGGGACTGTGGGATTTGCACACATAAGTTTGACCTGTTACAGAGACTTGGAAATATGTTCAGCGATGGTGTCTATCACAACACAACACACATCTGAAGTATTATGGGAAATACCCACAACAGAGCAGAAATATAGAACAAGTGAGGATAAAGAATTGTTGGATATAATCTTACAACCTTTATAGACTCATTGGATGATATTGTCAGGTTTAGCGCTTCTCCCACACAAGACACGGAACGCTGGAAGTTTAAGTAGCTGAGGTTTATTTCTCAATAACAGCCTGACAGCAGTCCAAACTCCCCCAACTCACCCTTCGCTGTCGGAGTCAGTTGACTCGGCTGGCTTCTGACCCCTCCCAAGGCCAGATATATGCCACGTCCTCCCCCGCCTCCTGCTGGCCCGCCTCGGCTCTAATCGCTTGCTCCGCCTCCTACTTCTTGGAGACTCAGGTGCAGGCAATTCCTCTTCCTCTGGAGATTCCTCTCTGCTGGGCGTGTCCCTGACAGATATCCAGTGTTAGTTATATTCAGAGTATACCCACTGAAATAATAGACGTAAGTAATTGATTCCAGCTCTGAGTATGCCCTAGTTAGCTATCACCTATTGTTTGATTAAGTGTATAAAGTAAAAAAATTAGCAGTGATGGTACACACCTACGAAGTGGTGCCATTGGCCTAGTGAAACCGAGCACCCATTAACCCAATGGAGGTGGATGAGGTTTGAAGGGTACAAGACACTGTCCATGCCAAGTAAGCACTGAGGAAGCAAGAGAAGATGTCCATAGAGGAGACCTCTGCCCCCTGGGGTTCCAAGGGACATCGGGAGTGTGGGGTTATGGCTGAAAGTCCATAGGCATGTCAAGTCCATTCCTGTGGGATGGCAGCTTCCTTAATGGTAAGATTTCCCCCCCCACTAAATAAATGGTTAGAGCTTAACAAGGTACCTGGAGTGAGGGTGATAGGATTGGTGAGCCATGTGCAAGATAGACCTCACTTACGGACCCATTGTTAAAACCATGTTTATGGAAGACAATCTTACTTGGCTACGAGTGATTGCCAAAGAAGAAGTAGAAGATCTGAGGTTTAAGAATCTGAGGTTAAATTTTATTTTTTAACTGACTAATAAGATGAATTAAAATATGCACTTTAATAGCAAAAGTTATGCCTTCATTGTGTTGACTTCAATATCACTACTATAGTAGTAGAATTTATTATCAAAATTACCACCTAGGAAACATTTTTTACTGTGGGAGCCTCCTCCACCTTCCTATTAATGTCACCAGTGCTGGCCCTGTTATAGATGCTGCACCATACAACCTGCATAGATTCAGTAGAGATAGAAAGGGAGTCCTTTACGCTAGGTGCTGTGGTTCTTTGGAAATATTTCCATAGAAAATCTTGCCATCCCTTGCTTGTTGGAGACCTAGAGACACGTGAGCTTTTAAGGAGTAGAATGTGACCTAGCCTCGAGTTGCTGCATTGTAGTGCTATACTGATTGTTGGGAGCTACCTTAGTTTTACAAAGGGGGGAGAGAAATGTTTTCAGCCAATCAGTAACCCTAGTGCTAACACACAAATGATACCCAAATAAAAATACAGAATAGGAATATTTATCCTTGATACAGAGAAAGGTGTGGCCTGGGAGAGGAATTGGGAACACTGCATTTAAACAGGGCCTGACTTGCTTCTGAAGTAATGCATTGCTACTTACTAGCGTTCAATCTCGCCTTCCTTAGTACAGCAAAAATTACCAATAAAAAGAACCAATTTAGTTTACCATCTTATCATTCACTTTTTGAACAAGCGAGCATACAAAATTGGTTGCTATAACACTGGAAACCTATTGGGTTGCAACTAAATATGACCTATAATCTCTGAGCATGCTATCCACATACACAGTTATGTAATTACCTGATTAGAGAGAAGAGGGGGAACTGTGAAATTAGCAGATTCCTTCTTGACTCTGTATATACTCAGGATACTGAGCAGGACCGTTTACTTTAAATTTAGTATCCCAGAATTTAGGGATAGCAGTTACTGGGAGAACCATGCGACAGAAAGAAAATATATGAGCTGTTTGGGTGATAGTTATACATACTTGGAATATTCAATAATAATACTGGTACATGACCTACGACAGGGGTGGCAAACCAGATGCTGTTGGACTACAACTCATATGAGTCCCAGCCTGCACAGACAGAGGTCAAGGATGATGGGAGTTGTAGTCCAGCAACATCTGTAGGGCCACAGGATAGTCACCCCGACCTATAAAGGTAAAGGGACCCCTGACCATTAGGTCCAGTCGTGACCGACTCTGGGGTTGCGCGCTCATCTCGCATTATTGGCCGAGGGAGCCGGCGTATAGCTTCCAGGTCATGTGGCCAGCATGGCAAAGCCGCTTCTGGCAAACCAGAGCAGCACATGGAAACGCCGTTTACCTTCCCGCTGTAGCGGTTCCTATTTATCTACTTGCATTTTGACGTGCTTTCGAACTGCTAGGTTGGCAGGAGCTGGGACCAAGCAACGGGAGCTCACCCCGTCACAGGGATTCGAACTGCCGACCTTCTGATCAGCAAGCCCTAGGCTCAGTGGTTTAACCACAGCGCCACCTGGGTCCCATCACCCCGACCTATAGTGTCATTTAATAAGGCTTGGTTTCAGAAGTCATAGATTTTCCTTGTGGTTCTTCCTTATACATAGAAAAGCTTGCTAGGTGTTTGATAAAGGGTTACGGATTCAGTTTTAAAAGACTGAAAGCATATATTTCATCATGTTTGCCTGTATTAAGTCAAGATTTCATTTTAAAACATTCTTTTTTTAAAATAATAATAATTTGTAAGTAAGAGTGCATATAGATAGGGGCTTGATGTCACAAACAGATCATTGAGAAAATGTGAATGAATCATTGGCACCAGGTTTTCTTTTTTTTTTAATGTATCAGATTTTCCATGGGAGGTGTAAACTGTGATTAAATGAAGGGAAAAGCTATGAACTGGCATTTGACACTGATTATATGGGGATATTGTGAAAAATGTATATGCATGACTAACACAGTGATCGCATACAAAACACCCATCGGAAGCACCCTAAGGCAAAAGAAATTGTTAGCAAATATTTTAAAATTCTGGTTCAATTAAAAAAAAATCATCTAGTTTGAACCACTATAGTTAATGTCCATTGATATATTTATGCTACTAATACATATATTACATATATTTCTCAGACGTGTTGGGATAATGAAAAATGTCTAGCTATTTCCAACAATTATAGAATTGTATTCATTCTTTTCATCTGAAGTGGGCTTAGTATTGTCTTCCTCAGATCAATTTGACAGATAGGGTAATATATCAGATGTCACAATCTATGCAAACAAACAAGAGTGTGCTCCACACATTTTACAGTTATTTTATCATAGTTTATGTGGAAAGAACTCTTTATCTTGGAGAATAAAATCTAAGATATCTCTTTTCTTTCCTGAGAAAGTTGTAATACGGTTTGGTACCACAGCCCCAATTTTTGTGTGTTTGGTGTTTTATGAGAATGAGAATTTGTGCATGCACCTTTCTGAATCAGGGTCACCACTTGCACAGACTATCTCTATGTATCTTTGTGAATATACATGTAGAGCATCTTTTATGCAAAGGGAACTCGTGGACAGCAAGGTGGGGTTAGTTGTACAACCCCATGAACCCACCTAATACAATCATTGAACATGTGGTGGTCTTCTAACCCCCCCCCAAAAAAAACCCTCCATGCTTTTATGGACCTTCTGGGTTCTGATTCAAGTACTTCCTTGATCTTTTAAGCAACAGAAACTTTGTTAACTTCCAGTCTTTTGCTGGTGTACAGTGGTACCTCGAGTTACGGATTTAATCCGTTCCGAACAGACCTTCGTAAGTCGAAAAATTTGTAAGTCGAAGCCAATTGGGGGGATTTTAAAAGTCAAAAAAATCCAATCTAAAAATTCATAAGTCAAAAAAATCCTATCTAAACTGCATCCAAAATGGCGGACGGAATTCTGTTCGTAACTCGAAACATTCGTAGGTCGAGTCATTCGTAAGTCGAGGTACCACTGTATATTTATCTACATCGGGAGATGGTTATTTGTCCATCAGATTTGAGGTCATATAAATTCTGATTCTGGCAGTTTCATGTAAATTAATTATTTGTATTACATTTGATAAGGGGAGAGACTTACCTTTCAGAGTGCTGGAATATCTACGTGTAGCACTGTTTGTGATAAAACAGTTTGAAACTCAAGTGAACTCATCAGCAACTGTTTTCATGACAGAATGTGCTTCATAAGTGGAACTTAAATGTTTTCATCTTTGAAAACTGTTTCTCCTAGATCGAATGCATGGAGACTATTTGCAGCAGGAGCAAGATCCTTTTCATTCTCGCGTGTTCACTTTCATTTCATAGAAAGGGGGGAATATTTGTACTTGTAGGCACTGGAAAGCAGACTTTTGGGTGTTCAGACCCAGAGACCTCCCACCTAAATAAATTCACACTTGACTCAAATTTTAGTTTTGGATTTTGGCAGAATTTCGGCCACAACTTTATTGATTACAGCAAGTGAGTGGTTGCATGGGCTCTGGTTCGACTAGCTCCCTGCACCATTGCAGGTAGCGCTGACCTAGGGCACCAGCATAGGTCAGCCAAGGGTGAACACCTGGATAGGCGGAAAGCCAGGAACAGGCTATGTCCACCACCCAGATGTCCCCCTGGACTCTGGCATGGGCACAACCCCTTCACAGGGCTGACCAAACTATTGAGTCCCTGGATTCCTTTAACAGAATACCCTTCACATAGGGAAGGCGAGAGTGTTCTCCCATCCCTGTCACCTGAACCAGTGCCTATTCGCAACCTTACAAGTTGTGGCAATTTGCTATGCGGCAGGCAAAACCCAAATGGCACCAGCCAATCAGCCAAGTGGGGAAAATTCCTGCCGTGCCCCTGTCCCAACGACACACGACAGCATAGCAAGGTCAAGCGCAACAAGCCCTAAAAGTAGGGAGAAGTGGGCAGGTGTTCCAAATGCACGAACCAAAAGGGGAAGCTCTGGGTCACGTGCATGGGTATATATAGGTCCCTCGATCCGTTTGGACTGCGTCCCATTGGCCAGATTGAACCCAACATTGAGGGACCTACCAATCGGGTGTTGTGGCTGACCAATCTTACCCACCCACAACACAGGGTGTCAGTTTCCAGGTCTCACCGCAACATCTTTGAGGGAGGACCCGATTTGCCATAGCATGGCAACAGGGGAAAATACAGTGTGTTTTGGCAACCCCTGACAAGAAACATAGATTACAACTTTTAAATATAAATTTATGGGGAAACTAGGTGTCAACTTTATTGTTATGGTTATGACTTGAAAATATGGGGCTAAGTGTATATTACAAAGAGAAACTTGATTTGTGATCCCAGGGCTTCTCTATAAAACTGTATGCACACACTTGGAATTTGTGGCAAATATTAGTTAGCCTAGTTGACCTAAAAAGGGTCAAATCTGTATTATATTTCAAACTTTGTCAGCCAGATGTACTTGGTAGTGGCCCTTAGTCCAGATTTGTCTATAAGTCCAGATTTGGCCCCCAAATTTGATCCCTTAGTGACTCCTGAATCGGGCCCGTCCTAGCCATAGAGGCTAGTGGCACGGAGAACCATGGTGCTGGGGGGCGCTGGAAGGGCGCCAAGTGAGTGCGGGGTTCCGGTGATCTGGCCAGGACTGCGCTCCTTCTCCAAGGACTCCGCGCTGCACCTCCTTCTCGTTTCCCCAGCGCTGGGTTCCACTCAGTCGAGCTTCGCCACCAGCATGCGCACAGCGCCCAAGCAGCTCTTGCTGGTCCCGCAGTGCGCACGCTGGTGGCGAAGCTTGACTGAGTGGAACCCAGCGCTGGGGAAAGGAGAAGGAGGCACAGCGCGGAGTCCTCGGAGGTGGCCTCCCGCTGCTGCCGTGGTCCGCTTGGCACTCCCGGGCCCTTGGAGAGGCTCTGGAGGGGGGCACTGGAGGGACCTAGCGCCAGGGCGCTGGATGGGCTTAAGACGGCCCTGTCCTGAATTTTACTGAAGGTATGGTAATACACAAATAAATGAGCCATTTCCTTGGTAGGAAAAGAAGTAATGAATCCATGCGCTCTCTCTCTCGCTCTCTCTCTCTCTCTCTCTCTCTCTCTCTCTCTCTCTCTCACACACACACACACACACACACACACACACACACACACACGCACGTTGCCTCTTGAACTCTCTGGGAGCAGTCTTTTGTCTTTCCAATCTGCCTCCTGAGGGGAACATCTTAGGAAGCACAATCATTCTTACGCTTGCCCCCTTCTAAATTGCTGAACCATTCCCATCTTAGTTCATGTACACTGAAGTCATCACTGCTATTATGGCCACTTGATTACAGAGCCACAACCATATGTGAGGGGGTTGGGAAATCTCGGCCTTGGGACCAAACAGTACAATCCTTGGGAATATAGAAGTAGACTGTCCCTCTGGGCTGTAGCGGCTGGCAGGGTGGCCTTGATCTACTGGTTTCCTAACACCACACGTCATGACAGCGGGGGAGCTTGGCATGGTATGAGCGCAGTTGTGTGGGCTTCACTGTGCTGAGCTCCCCACTGCCTGCCCACCAGCCCCATTGGTAATTGGAAGTGATGCAGTGTGCCGGGGCATCAGTACAGCAATGGATCCCCAACCCCACAGCCCTATTGGCCACTGCTGCTGGTGGTGTTCATCTGCCTCAAGAGATAATAGAGTGCACTTTTGGGGGTGAAGTCAAACCCACTGTGTTAGCAGCACCAATGACTTCCCCAAGCACAAGCCTGGGTAGTGTGTATGGAGGTCCTGGGCTGCCCAGATGACAAGACCCACCCACCCCCAGTCTCACTGATGGTGTCCACAGGAAAGCAGAGCAATACATTGGGCACCAGCTTGGCTGCAGGAGTTGCCAGAAAGAGGTGTACAAGGAACCAGCCAACCATCTTAGGGTCTCCACTCTGGATCTGTGCAGGGTTTACCCTTTAGCATTTTTCTCTCCCAGAAATATCCTTCAAGGCAGCAGAGGTTTAGAACCAGAGTTTTCCTTCACCTAGATGGGCTATCTTCCCAGGTTGGCAAGCTCCATCTGCACCTCACTTCCCTATTTAGCACGCGTAGGAATCTTGTTTAGCTGGCCAGTTGAAGCCGTTCTCAGGGTACGGCCACTGTCACATGCGGACAGCTTCTAGGAGCCACAGGTGAGAGCAGAGTGGGGACCAAAGGAGGACAAACTACACCAGAAGGAACATGACTTGTCCCCCACCAGAGGTGCTACCCCTCCCCTAATACCCCATACGCCCTCTGCTCTGGGAGTCCACAGACAAGGCCTGAAGGTGATGGCTATCCTTTACTGTTTGATAAGCTGCCTCTGTGGAAATTCTTCTTAGCCGACATGGAAATACCCCTGTGATGGGCCTATTCTTCATGATTTTAATATGAAATTGTAGCAGTGGCTCCCCCAGAAGTAGCTGCTGCACAAGCCTGGCACAAAATTGTACAGGCACCTCGCTCCTTCCCCATCGTGATCTGGCAGGGATAGTACCTACTTTTTCCTCCCCATAAGAATCAGTGGGTACACATGCACACTATTCCAACTTATAACTGTACCCTTTACATGCAAATAATTTTCAGTTTATTTGGTAGTTCATTAATGGAAACAGAACCAGTAAAGCATGAAAGACATGAGTAGTTTGAAACTACCTATTCATGTCTATAAGATCCAGCCATTTAATGTACTTTTCATTTCCTTTTTTGCAAAACCCTTTAAGAAAGACAAAATATTTCTATTAATAAGCCATTTAAATTGGTAACCATTGCCTAACAATATTTTCAGTGCTAATTTTTTTTAAAAAAATAAAATAAATCCAAGCTTTTTCCATAATGCTTTTTTCTACCAGATCCCCCCCCCCTTTTAGGTCACAATTCACTGTCTTATCAAAAAAAGAGTGGGTGGATTAAGATTCAGTTGCATGAGAAATGCTAAATGGAAACTTCTCTGTGCTGCTTTGACTGCAGCCAGAAATGTGGTAATTAAAAATTGAGAAGAACCTAATCCTTTTTTTCCCCTGAATCCAAATGGCTCTGCCAGCTTGTAGCGTAAGTAAGTATGGGGTTGATTTTACCCAGTGACAAAGCTGTTTAGATGGATCATAAAATATATTTGAGAAAGATGCTGACAACTGATCAATCCATGTCTCCCTTTCTTTTTAAAGTCAGGCCATTATTTTAATGATGTATTTTAGTCCTTTAATCCTTCATCTTGAATATGTTAACTACCGTGTATAAACCAGTGAGTGATTCTACTCACTACTACCTCTACAAAATGCCCTATTTCATAAATAATACTCGCATTATGTTTTTGATTGTTTAAGCCAATTCAGGTACATTATCTCATCCTTGCTCCTGCTGCCCTATCAAGTAGGTATGTCTGACTCTAAAATAAAGGGGCTTCCTTAAGGCTACCTAGCAATGAGATTTTCTGTGAGGGACATCTGGCTTACAGAAAGCCCCTAAACCTGGTCCTCACACAGGGAGCAATCCAAACCCAAGATCAGCTGGAATGAGTGGAGTTTGGAGCAGGCAAATCTCTGGCTGAGGTTTGGCTCAGTTGGTGCTACACTGGCTGAAGTCCTTCATCCTGGCTCAGCCACAGACACACAGGTGTAAGTCTTCCTTAGCTGGGGCTTAGCTGGCTGAGCCAAGGCTGGGATACGTCCTGGATAAGTTCTGGAGGCAGGGCAGGGGGAGATTTGGCTCGCTTTCAAACTCTGTTGCGGTCACTCACATGACCTAGCAACCCAGTGTGCTGCAAGTCAAACTCTTTTTTTAAAGAATTGTTTTCCTTTTGCCAGGCTCAGACTAGCTCAGCCAGCACAGTGGCGGATCAACATTTGGGGGGGGGGGCTGAAGCTTGAACTGTTATGGGGCCCCCTTCGCAACCAGCAATGAGGTCTGGGTAGCCCCTGTTATCTTCTTGGGTGTGGCTGTTTACAATGTCTGTGCTACTGTGCTCTTAAACTTCGGGATTGTTGAAATATATACAGCAAAAAGATTAATCCATTTGATTTGTGCAACTCCTATTTGCAATGTGGTCTAAAGTTGCTTCTGGGACCCCTCCACCATCAAGGGCCCTGAAGCTTAAGCTTAATTCATAGTTTTATAGTAGAGCTACCCCTCAGCCAGCAGTGCCCCGCTTCTACACAGAGTCTGGGATAGGAGTAAAGGTAAAGGGACCCCTGACCATTCAGTCCAGTCACGGACGACTCTGGGGTTGCAGCACTCATCTCGCTTTACTGGCTGAGGGAGCTGGCGTACAGCTTCCGGGTCATGTGGCCAGCATGACTAAGCCACTTCTGGCAAACCACAGCAGCGCACGGAAACACCATTTACCTTCCCGCTGGAGCGGTACCTATTTATCTACTTGCACTTTGACGTGCTTTTGAACTCCTAGGTTGGCAGGAGCAGGGACCGAGCAACAATTTACCCTGGCCTTTGAATGCCCCTCCATAAACATTGGCTGCACATGGAAGACTACCATGTCAGGAGAAGACCTCTCTCTGACTTGATATTCTTTTGTGTGGCAAAGCAGTCAGTGACAAAAGTATACAACTTCAGTGAGAACTAAGCTTTAGTTACTCTGCTAAATGCTAAACCATCTACAGTATGCTAGGATTCCCTGCCCGAGCTGCTTCAGGTCGTGTCGGATGTGCTCCTGGAGACACCTAGCTTGGTTGTCTTAGGGGATTTTAACATCCATGCCGATACGACCTTACAAGGTGCCGCTCGGGACTTCGTGGAAAGCATGGCCACCATGGGGCTGTCCCTGAATAAGTCTGGCCCAACTCATAGCCGCGGACATGCCTTGGACTTGGTGTTTACCTCTATGGATGTTGGTGATCTGACATTAAGTAAAAGCGAAACAAAAGAAGTGCCATGGTCAGATCACTTTCTGGTGCAACTGGACTTCTCCACAACCCTTCCCCTCTGCAGGGAGGTGGGACCGATTCAGATGGTCCGCCCCCACTACTTAATGGATCCAATTGGCTTCCAGAGAGTGGTAGGGGATGTTTTATCCCATGTCGATGGCCTTTCAGCTGATTCCCTGGTGGCCCGCTGGAATGCGGAGTTAACCAGCGCTATTGACTGTCTGGCTCCGAAGCGCCCTCTCAGATTGCATGGAGCCCGGACAGCCCCGTGGTTTTCCCCGGCGCTGAGGGCGATGAAACAGTCATTGAGACGGCTAGAGCGCCGGTGGCGTAAAACTCATTTTGAATCAGACCGGACACGGGCTAGAGCTCAACTTCGAGCCTACCAAGTGGCAATGGCGACGGCGAAGAGGACCTTCTTCACCGTCTCCATCGCATCTGCAGAAAACAGCAGCAGGAGACTCTTCCAGGTGGTTCGCAATTTAGCGGAACCACCTGCTCCATCCGGGCCCAGTACGGGCCACATGATCTCCTGCAATGATTTTGCAAAGTTTTTTGCAGATAAAGTCGCTCAGATTCGGGAAGAGGTAGACTCCACCGTGGGAGCAGGGCCGGGGCGGGGGAGTGCTAGAGTCCTGTCTAGTCAAGTTTTGTGGGATCAATTTCAATCTGTTACCTCCGAGGATGTGGACAGGCTGCTTCGACGAGTGAAACCAACCACCTGTCTCCTTGATCCTTGCCCATCCTGGCTTATAAAAGCTAGCCGGGAAGGGCTGGGCGATGGGCTTCGCGGGTTGGTAAATGCTTCTCTCCGTGAGGGAGCCTTCCCAGACCCGTCTTAAAAAACCATCTTTAGATCTGGCCAATATGGCCAACTATCGCCCAGTCTCAAATCTTCCATTCTTGGGCAAGGTGATTGAGCGAGTGGTTGCTGAACAACTTCAGGCACGCCTGGAAGAAGCGGACCATTTGGATCCCTTCCAGTCAGGATTCAGGCCTCATCATGGGACTGAAACTGCCTTGGTCGCACTGGTCGATGATCTCCGGCGGGCTAGGGACAAAGGTAAGAGCTGTTTCCTTGTTCTGCTGGATCTCTCAGCGGCTTTTGACACCATCGACCATAACATCCTTCTGGACCGTCTAGAGGGCTTGGGAGCTGGGGGCACTGTCATGCAGTGGTTCCGCTCCTTCCTCCTGGGCCGTGTTCTGAAAGTGGTGGTGGGGGATGAGTGTTCAGACCCCTGGGCTCTCACTTGTGGGGTGCCTCAGGGTTCTGTCCTCTCCCCCATGCTTTTTAACATCTATATGCAGCCGCTGGGAGAGATCATCAGGGGGTTTGGGCTGGGTGTCCATCAGTATGCTGATGATACCCAGCTCTACCTCTCTTTTAAATCAGAACCAGTGAAGGCGGTGAAGGTCCTGTGTGAGTGCTTGGAGGCGGTTGGAGGATGGATGGCGGCTAACAGATTGAGATTGAATCCTGACAAGACAGAAGTACTGTTTGTGGGGGACAGGAGGCGGGCGGGTGTGGAGGACTCCCTGGTCCTGAATGGGGTAACTGTGCCCCTGAAAGACCAGGTGCGCAGCCTGGGAGTCATCTTAGACTCACAGCTGTCCATGGAGGCACAGGTCAACTCCGTGTCCAGGGCAGCTGTTTATCAGCTCCATCTGGTACGCAGGCTGAGTCCCTACCTGCCCACTGACTGTCTCTCCAGAGTGGTGCATGCTCTAGTTATCTCTCGCTTGGACTACTGCAATGCGCTCTACGTGGGGCTACCTTTGAAGGTGACCCGGAAACTACAACTAATCCAGAATGCGGCAGCTAGACTGGTGACTGGGAGCGGCCGCCGAGACCACATAACACCGGTCCTGAAAGACCTACATTGGCTCCCAGTACGTTTCCGAGCACAATTCAAAGTGTTGGTGTTGACCTTTAAAGCCCTAAACGGCCTCGGTCCGGTATACCTGAAGGAGCGTCTCCACCTCCATCGTTCTGCCCGGACACTGAGGTCCATCTCCGAGGGCCTTCTGGCGGTTCCCTCACTACGAGAAGCCAAGTTACAGGGAACCAGGCAGAGGGCCTTCTCGGTAGTGGCACCCACCCTGTGGAATGCCCTCCCACTAGAGGTCAAAGAGAACAACAATTACCAGACCTTTAGAAGGCATCTCAAGGCAGCCCTGTTTAGGGAAGCTTTTAATGTTTAATGGATTTCTGTATTTTAATGTTTGATGGATTTCTGTATTTTAGAATTTCTGTTTTGTTGGAAGCCGCCCAGAGTGGCTGGGGGAACCCGGCCAGATGGACGGGGTATAAATAATAAATTATTATTATTATTATTATTATTATTATTATTATTATTATTATTATTATTATTGTACCATCATTGTAAAGGTAGGACCATGCCACAAAAGGGTTGACGGTGCAAAGTCATCCCAAGGAAGCATGGGGAAGGAGCAAAAATAGCAAGAATGGAGTGTGAGAAAATTCCATTACATGATGTATCTAGAGTTTGATGTGACATTGAGTGAGGGACACACTGAGCAGTCTATTTCCATTCCGTGCTTGTTTCACACATTCAATGATAAGTCTATTCCACCCATTTTCTGTGTGCTTTTTTTAAACACACACATAAAATTGCATTACAATTGTACATATTTTTGTACAAAATCTTACCCATAAAATATTGCTTTTGTGTGCTATTCTATAATTTGCCCCCAAAATATGCATTTTGTTTGTATTTCCCGCAGAAACCCCCCCCCCCACATTTCTGAAATGGTACTGCAAAGTTGGAGAAGTGTGAAATCTGACTGTTACCTGTCATTTGTCTGCAGACCAAACAAAATTCTCCCCCATCCCTTAGCAAGGGTAGGAAGTCATGCAGCCCCAGTTAACACAGTGAATTGAATTAAAATATATCATTAATACAAGTGAGATACTCTAAGAGTGGTTAAGTGTAATAATCACACCAGTTATAATTCTCTATCATGATGCTTTCTATTCAGGATTGAAACATACTGGAAATCAGGTTACCATAGTGACAGAAAATTCACCACTGGCACCAGGAAATGTTGTCCTGTCTGTCTTTGGTGCCCTAAGATCAAAACAACATTTTTCTCTTGAACTGAGCTCATAATGTATGTGGGAGAGTGGATATCGCCATTCTTCTTTGCTATTCCAGGATCATGGAAGAACAGAAGTATAACCTCTCAGTGAACAAGAACAAAGGGGCTTATTTATTATAAATAGCTTCTTCTGTGGCTCTGAAAGATGGTTGCATAAAGAAGGACCTGAGAAGGTTCACATTAGTAGAATATCACCCAACAACAATAATATTGCTGCAGCCCTAGCATTCTAAAAACACAGGGGGAGAGATATCTAGAAAAAATAAGTGCTTATCATTGAACAAGGGGCATAAAAAGTGCCACTGCATATCCATTTCCAAGGTTATGGAGGGTAGGACCTGAACCAATAGATTCAAGTACAAGAAAGGAGATTCTGACTAAACATCAGCAAGAGCCTTCTGATAGTAAGAGCTGTTTGACAGTGGGAATGGACTTTCTTGGGAGGTGGCAGATTCTCCTTCCTTAGAGGTTTTTAAAGCAGAGGTTGGATGGTCATCTGTCATGGATGCTTTAGCTGGGGTTCCTGCATTGCGGGGGTTGGATTAGATGACCCTTGGGGTCCCTTCCAACTCTACGGTTCCATGATTCTAAGGCTGTTGCCTCCCCTAAGAGTACCAGAACATGGCAAGATTCGGCTTTTGCAAAACTGTTCAGAGAAATAGTTTCATATTGTCTGTATATAGTATAATCTTGCCTCACTAGACCTGTACTCTCTTTGTCCGCCCCCCCTCCCACTGTGACACAATTGCCATCTAATCAGAAATAACAAAGTGACATCATCAAAAAATTGCACTCAGAAGTCACATATATTTTCATAATTTGTTCTGATTAATGATTGTATTAATCACAATATGGCAGATGACAATGTGGGAGGCAATTTAAGTAAATGATTGTGAAATGTTTCTGGAGATGTGACAAGACAGTATATTACAATGTTTGAGCTGCTTCTAATTTTAAATCCCCGTCCTTAAGAAGAGTGGCCAGAAAGTGGATAAATGTGTGAAAGAGGAGTTGCTGTTATAATACGTAAGGTGGCTCATACAAAATGATAAGAGCATAAGAAATTAAGAACAGCCTGTTGAATCAGGCCAGTGGCCCATCTAGTTAGTCCAGCATCCTGTTAGTCCAGAGTTATTGTTTGGTATGTTTGTGTTTTTTGTGTTTTTTCTATTGTAGACTGCCCTGTGATCTTTGAATGAAGGGCTCTATATCAATAAAGAAAAAAATCAATATTGGGGGGGGGGGGTGACGGCAAGAAATTTTCCGCACCGGGTACCACCTGACCTTCCTACGCCTCTGTTAGCATTAACTGTTGCTATTGTTATTACTGATGTATCATGGAATCAGAGCTAAGTCAGAGTAGGGGAAATCACATGAAAGGAAAAGGGCCATGGAAATGAGATGCACACACCCCAAATCTAAAGGGAGTGAGCAGGTTGCTGCGCAGAGGAGAGCAGGCTCTAAGCAGAACTTGAAAACAGATAAGCAGTTTTGGATCAACCCTAATCTGGAGCAGGATTTTGCTAGAGAACAATGTCAACATGGGATTTTGCAGTAGTGAGTTTCCCTATAAAGTAGTAGTAGTAGTAGTAGTAATAATATTTATTTATTTATTTATTTATTTATTTATTTATTTATTTATACATACCCCACTCATCTGGCTGGGTTTCCCCAGCCACTCTGGGCGGTTTATAACAGAAAAATGAAATAAAAAAATATATTAAACATTAAAAGCCTCCCTAAACAGGGCTGCCTTCAGATGTCTTCTAAAAATCTGGTAGCTGTTTTTCTATTTGACATCTGATGGGAAGGCGTTCCACAGGGCGGGCGCCACTACCGAGAAGGCCCTCTGCCTGGTTCCCTGCAACTTGGCTTCTCGCAACGAGGGAACCGCCAGAAGGCCCTCGGTACTGGACCTCAGTGTCTGGGCAGAACGATGGGGGTGGAGACGCTCCTTCAGGTATACTGGACCGAGGCCATTTAGGGCTTTAAAGGTCAGCACCAACACTTTGAATTGTGCTCGGAAACATACTGGGAGCCAATGTAGATCTTTCAAGACCGGTGTTATGTGGTCTCGGCAGCCGCTCCCAGTTACCAGTCTAGCTGCCGCATTCTGGATTAGTTGTGGTTTCCGAGTCACCTTCAAAGGTAGCCCCACGTAGAGCGCATTGCAGTAGTCCAAGCGAGAGATAACTAGAGCATGCACCACTCTGGCGAGACAGCCTGCAGGCAGGTAGGGTCTCAGCCTACGTACCGGATGGAGCTGATAGACAGCTGCGCTGGACACGGAATTGACCTGCGCCTCCATGGACAGCTGTGAGTGCAGAATGACTCCCAGGCTGCGCACCTGGTCTTTCAGGGGCACAGTAACCCCATTCAGGACCAGGGAGTCCTCCACACCTGCCCGCCTCATGTCCCCCACAAACAGTACTTCTGTCTTGTCAGGATTCAACCTCAATCTGTTAGCTGCCATCCATCCTCCAACCGCTAGCACAAATGTAGTAGCACAAATGTTGTCTGCTGCACAAAGTGCAATGCTGAATGCAATAAACGTGACCTGCAAACTTGACAGAGTGGTGGGAGGAACTTTACATTTGCGTGGAAAGATTCTTCCACTGTGGGGATTATCTTCTGTGGTGTTCCAGGCGAGAAACCACACTGCCTACTGAAGAGTTTTATTCTTCGAAAAAATAGAGAGAGAACCAGGTGGGTAGGGAGAACCTAAATTTTGATTCTGAATGAGGAGCCTGTTCTTACATTGCTATTGGAGATGAACTAACTCCATTGTCCTGCACTTTTTAAAACCCCTTCTACAGTTTTTCAGATAAAAAGGCACAAGAGAGTGACTTAGAAAAGAGGGGAAAAAATCGAGATCCAAATATTCCCCTAGGAACCTATCAATGGGCAAAAAATCACATTCCCTCCACTCACAGCATGCACTAGATGATCTCCTGGCACTCTTGCAATGTTGAAAAGATGAACAGAAATTTTATATTCTCAGGAAGCTCCTGAGTTGCTTCACCATTTTCTCTTAGGTGAGTGGGCAGCTGTGCCACGAGGACTGTATTCTGAATTATAGTTTTGCTGGTATAATAAAGCCCGGAAGAGGAGAAATATATAAAAACTACTTCCATTTCCATAGAATAGGGAAAGGTCATTTCCATGGAAACAAGAAGTCTCAAACTATAATTTTGAAAAGAGCCTGCCTTTGAAAAAGCCTTGCTCTTAAACAATGAAATTTGCTCTAAAGTTACAAATCAAATTGGTGTCTGTGAAGTAAACAACACAGAATTTTTGTTATTTTCAAACTTAAGTGATTCTTACTAGAAGGGGTTTGTGTACGTAATAATGAAGCTAGTATTTTGTAAAGTTTGTAGGAGATGGAGCTGTCTAGATGCCTGTTAGTTTTTGTATTCATATGCTGCTCAGACTTCCAGAATTTATATATCAAGAGTAAAATCCTAATATGTTATGACCAGTGAGAGTTTTCCATTGTCTTCTCTAAGGAGTAGGAACACTACGGGTTTTGTGTGTGAGATTTCATTATTTTCAGTTTCATTTACTGCCTTTACCTTAAACGACAATAGGGGCTAGGTACTCTACTTGTCTGGGCAAAGAGCAGAATTCAGCTTCCAGAGAAACTTACCATTATTTCAAACCAAAGAGATACATCTCCTCCATGCATGAAGAATAAAGTTTACAAGCTGCACAAACGCCTAGTACCAAAGAGGGAAATGGACTAAGCTTTGTGGAGTCTCCCTGAAACCAATAAGATGAATTTATTTATTTATAAAAAGCATTACCTCAGGGTTCGAGGGAAAAAGCTTCCTCTCACCTTTACCATATTTTGCATGAGCCTTGTGGGGCGTTGGAAATGATGGTTCCTCTGCCAGAGACTTCACAACTCCAAACTCCGTAGGATTTTTCTGTCCATAGCTAACTGCAATCCTATACCAGTTTACCTGGGTGTAATCTCATTGAATTCCATGGCACCCACTTCTGACTGTATACAGTAGACTGTATACTCAGTGTACTTACTATGTATATTCATATATTCAAATGTGTATTTCAGAGCCCAGTCTAATGCAGGTTTTGTGAGTCTGCTGAGAATTTCTTGTTAGAGATCCCTAGCACACCTGGATCCCCTCTTCATTTCCTGTTTCTTGGGGATAAAATATTCAACTACTTTAATTCTGTGGTGTAAATATGCTCTAAAAGAAGGAAATAAATTAAGACCTTGGGGCTGCGTTCCTCTTCACACTTACTTGGGAGTGAGTTCCACTGAACTGTTTCAAGATTTTCTTGAGGTGTCTTTTAAAATATAAACCCCATTCTTGCATAGCACATGGTAAAATAGAATCTGGATGTGAAGAGGGCCTGATAAACAAATTATGGTTTTCCCTCTGATGTCATCTCCATACTTCGCTTATATCCCTCATTTCCACTTCAGCATTTCAAAGCTTTGAATCAGAGCTGTTCTTTGCCTGCCTAACTAAAAAGAACAAAGCCAGGTTTCTTTTCACAGGCCCTCTACCATGTTCTTTTGTAAAGCTGATATGTTGTTGCTGAGCAACAGGAGCATCTAGAACTGTCCTCATGGATACATATTCAGGTAACAAAATGGGAAAAATATGTAACTGGAATACCTTATTATTTCCTTTTTCATTGCAGGTACAGCTTGTTTGGAAATAGGAGTAGATAGGATAGGTGGCAGCTACCTGCAAACTCTTGCACTTGGACCTCCTGTCTTCCTTCCTACATGTAGAATTCTAAAACTGAGAGCATAGGAATTGGATTTATTTAGGTTGCACCTTGCTTGGCCCTCCTTTCCTAGAGTCCCCATCCTGCTAATAAATAAGAAAAATAAAAAATGAGTCAATGGAAGATGGTCATTAAAAATTTTTAAAAGCCTATATCCTCCAAAATCGAACACAGCAGAGATTATGGAGCAGTAAAACAATTAATACAATCACCCCACAAGAGCCTTTTAGAAATCATTGGCATGCTTAATGAAAAGAATGGACCTGGTAGCTTTTATAACCCCTATACAGACCATGCAATTATTCAACTCTATCAGGTAGACATTGCAGCAATTAAATGCAAGAATCTCACATGATTACCTAATCCTGGGGGATATTAAATCTCTACATTCTATAGGAACAAGACTGGTGTAATAGCCCAAGTTGGCCCTGCATAAACCACCCCAGAGTTAATTTTGTACCATCTATGTTAGCACCAATAATATTTCACCCAGTTTCAGGGTTCATTTTTCAAGGTTTCCCCGCCCCTCACAGCAAACATGGGCGGCCATTTTGGGGTGTGCGTGGGCTGAAATGGGATGTCTGGTTCAGCCTGTGGGAGTGGAGAAATAGGGCATTGACTGGAGCAACAATCTAGTCTCCGTACCTTTAGCTAAACACTGTAGGGGACCAGTGGGACAGGGAAAGAATTTCCCTGCCTCTCACATACAGGTTGACATTTTTAAAATGTTTTTTTGAAAGAAAGAAAGAAAGAAAGAAAGAAAGAGAGAGAGAGAGAAAGAAAGAAAGAAAGAAAGAAAGAAAGAAAGAAAGAAAGAAAGAAACCAAAGTTGATGCTGCAGTAAGTTCCAAAGTTGAAACAGAAGAATTGGTTCAGCCCCCCCCCCCCCAGCTCGTTCATGCCCCTGGAACAGCCACCCAAATTGGGATGTTCCGTTCATCTCCTAATACCTGTAAATGTGATCAGTAATGATGTGTCAATGAACTGCTGACTGTCTTAGCTTTTCTGTTCACCCAAATGAAAATCCCAAAATGCTCCCTTTTGTCTGCAGCTCTCGCCCATATGTTGCTGTGAGGACAATGGAAAACCTCACAGCATCCCTGGAAGTGCTGTGATGTTCATAAGCATTGCTAATGTTGAAACAGCAAACGTTTCAAGTGTTTATATGGTCTCTAGATTTAACTCAGAATAACTCTTAGTAGGAGAGGGTGTTGAGACATGTCTTTCCAATGGAAGAGCAACAACAAAATATTTCAGGGCATAAGGAAAACATCAAAATATGATTTGTCCATCATTTCATTTTGTGATGACAGGAACTGTGTGTTAAAATTCCAGCAGTATGGTAATCACATCAATCATAACGTTTTCGGGAAGAACATGGGAGCATATTGTAATATTGTGTACAGTATTATTTCCTAGCAGAAGTCATTGTGTGAGTGTGGAGGAACTTGGGCTTCTAGTAGCTTTCCAGTGCATATGCATTCGTACAGATACTTCAGACTCTAGGCACTGCAATGCTATTCCTACTCTAGTTCTCCCTCGAATAAAAGGTTCCGCCCTGAGCCCATTCATTTTGGGTGAAAATTGTACCTGGCTATTAATCATCTTGATCAACAACATTTGTACAGCACTTTAAAAAGTGCTGGGGAAACCCAGCCAGATGGGCAGGGTATAAATAATAAATTATTATTATTATTATCATTATTATTATTATGCAGCTGTAATCCTTAAAACTTCGGGACGTAATTCAGTCTTACTATCCTGAAGCTGAGAGTCAAGGTATGGCACCAGCTCTATACTAGCAAAATACCCATCATTATTATATGTATATCATGTGTGAATGTGTGGACATAGGGCCTTCTTAAGAGTATCTCCATACTCTCTGAGCGCATTCTACCTGTTAAGAATCCTGTCACTGGGGTCCAGGCTGCCCAGTATCAGGACTGGAAGACAGGCTTTGCTTTTCCTTCAAGAGTATTCCTCTTGCAGCCCTCTAATTTTCCTTGTAGGTAAAGGTTAAGGTTAAGGTACCCCTGACCGTTAGGTCCAGTCGTGGACGACTCTGGGGTTGCGGCGCTCATCTCGCTTTACAGGCCGATGGAGCCGATGTTTGTCCGCAGACAGTTTTTCCGGGTCATGTGGCCAGCATGACTAAGCCGCTTCTGGCGAACCAGAGCAGCACAAGGAAACGCCACTTACCTTCCCGCCAGAGCGGTACCTATTTATCTACTTGCACTTTGACATGCTTTCAAACTGCTAGGTTGGCAGGGGCTGGGACCGAGCAACGGGAGCTCACCCCGTCGCGGGGATTTGAACCGCCTACCTTCTGATCGGCAAGCCCTAGGCTCTGTGGTTTAGACCACAACGCCATCCATGTCCCATTTCCTTGTAGGGGTGAGTAGCAACTAAGCGGAATATGTTTAGCCCTCTGTTAGTGGCTATATACACTCTTTACTATGCCTTGTGGATGGATTTTTCTCTCTCCATTTCTCTTATAAAACATAAGCTGGCTGCTTGCTTGACTTTTATTTGCATTCCTTATATCTACTGCACCTCCATGGCTTTTGTATCTCATGTGTCATTCATGTATTGTATCAAACAACCTTGAGACTTGCTTTCTGAATGCTTCGTTCTAGTACATTTCCTTGTTGGCTTTTTAACAAAAACATTCTGAAGTTTTTAATGCAGTTGCTTTTCCATAAGAGGGAGAGTCAGTTAAGATCTGCTATAATTAGGAGGACATGTTTCCTTTTAAAGTTGTTCACTATATTTTTTTAATCACTGTTTATCCTTCCACGTCCCCCCAACCCAATGTGGATGCTACAGGACATATGGTGTTGCTTTGCATGATGGTTGATCGTTATACATACTTGTACATAACTTCTGCTTGAATACTTTTTGTGTGTACATTTAAGATTCATTTTTACTTTTATATATGGACTCGGCGTCCCTTTGTCAGAATGTCAGGCAACTTACATGATTACATGATTACTATAGTTGATTACTTTAGTATAACAGCTTGGGGCTTTATATCCCTCTTTCTCTGTTTTTAAATAAGCAATAGAACAAATGAAAATCTCTCCAGATCCAATGCACAGACAGAATAGGGGCCACACATAAACCCTACTATGTGAGGTTGCAGGGTGACATCAGCTATCCCAGGCCAGACAAGTTTTCCCTTGTGTGGAGGTGCCTTATATGTATGCATTATATATGTATTACAGTATGCATGCCTAGGTGGCAGAGGGTGGGGCTCACTGGGGCACAATCCCGCAACCTGTCTCTTGCACTTTTAGTACATGCAGAGATTTGTGTGCCACCTCCTCCCTTTCAGGAATACTGAGCTGGGGGGAAAACAACCCTGGTGTGTGTGTGTGTGTGTGTGTCAGTGTCAGTGTTAAACAAACATTAGAAGGATTGGAGAAAGTCACTCGTGCACAACATCCTATCATGGAATAACTGTATATCTTTAGCAACACACATTTACCTCTTCTTCATTAATGTGTTCAGAGGCCCCCAACTGTCTTGGAAAGTAACATACTAGTCTAAAAAGCAGGCTACTAGGCCAGGACAAGGGGCAAAGCCAGGCTAGGAAATCTTGAACCACAGCTGAAATAAGTGAGTCACAAGTTTCTGGACTTCTAGAATATTATAATTTTGGCAAATGTTGACTCTCTTCTGTTGTCCCTGTAGTATCAAGAATGTGTTCCTCTCTGCCTCCTAATTTCTTGAGCAGAGCAAACCCAAGGGACTTAAGAAGGGATGGTCCATCCCACTTTGCTGAAGCATCACTTGGCATCTTCTGCATGAATCCCAGCAGCAGCTAGACTACCAAGAACGAAGGCAGAATGTAGCAAGTGGTTTATCACCAAGGAAATGAGACGCTTGGTTATATACTGCCTAGCAAATTATTCCAAGCTCCTTGAGTTACAGTATTCTAGCTGTCAACCAAGAAAACCTGCATAGTTGGCAACTGATCTCTGCCTGTGTGTGTGTGTGTGTGTGTGTGTGTGTGTGTACCCACCTACAAGGCACTTTTCTGGGCTGGCCTTCGCGTGACCACCACGCCCTGGCTGTACATCTCTGTGCATCTCCCTGAAGTCATTTGAACCTCCTGAGTTTCCTCTCCAGAATTGGGATCTGCAAATAGGAAGGAGATTTCTAAACAATGTGAGATTAGGTTTACAGGTTAGTTTTTGTACTCAGTTTGTGTGTTGTTTTAAGAGAGGCAAGAGTAAATTCCTTTCCTCTTGCCTTGCTTTTTAAATGAATGGGAGTGCGCGATGTGCATTATTTTTTTTAAAAAAAAAACATATGCCCCTTCAAATTGTTTGGGAAGCTTATTATCTTATTGTATTTCTCAGTGACTGTATACTCTAGATACTTTTGCAAAGCACAGAGTTGCCTCTTTCTCTCTCTCTCCTTCTCTTCGTGACTGTCTCTGTTAGCTTTTTCTCTTTCCTGAATTGTTAGATTTATTTTTATCAGTGTATGCTGACTTCATTATTCATGAGTAGTAGAGTGAAATGAAACTACATAGGAATGGAAAACTACTAGAGTATTTTGCAGCATGCTACAACTGACTAAATACTAAATACTTTGTTGTCCTTGTAAGTAAGAGGCCTTTTGTTTCAAGGATACATTTATGAAGTTCACTCTAAAATCATTTCTATCTACACTTTAATTTTTTTCTGCCTTCTGATTGCTGAAGTCTGTCAGAATATAATTTTATTTACTATGCCTTGGAAGACCTGAGCTTATGGAGTATATGGGGTTGACCCACTTCACAAGCACAACAATTTTTGAGGTAGTTTAGGGTTAATCACAGACCCAATGTCAATCAGGGATCTTCAGCACCTGAGAAGCAATCTGACTTCCAGTTTCTCTCATCTGTGTCTCTCCTGAGACCACCTGAGGTAAAAATGAAACACATGAACTTCCCTAGAGACACTTCTCTTCAGGAATCACTTTTTAAGGTGTTTCTCTTAAATAGGAGGAGCTGCAATGTTGTTGTTTTCAATTAAAATTCTCTATCAGTCACTTTGGGGGGGGCATAGCTGTTGAAAGTGGCTCACAGTATATAAAAATGTAACGTCAGCAACAATCTAAGAACAGCAAAGGCAGCAACAAAACAGAATTGTTGTCCATGAAGAAGGACAATATACCCTCCCCCATTTTGCACCAGCTTGAGGTTCACTGCTCCTCACTGCCACCCTATTTTAATTTTGGAACACTCAGCCGAGCATCTTCCATCCTCCAACGTCCTCCCACATCAAAAGGATTGCATGGGCTGATTTTTGGATTAGCATGCAAAAGGGGTGGAGTTTCTTGAGGAATTAATGTTAACGCCACAATTTGCTGGATAATCTCAACAGCCCGGACATAATGTGCATTGCATCATTTCACACGATATAAGAACCAACAAGTTGTTGAGCACTTTCAATAGCAAGGGGGAAACAGTATTGAATTTTTTCCCCCTGGATGCATTAGCACTTTGGAATTTACTGCCAAATACTCGTGGGATATTTGTTCCATCTGTCTCCGGTACCCAACTTGACATGAAATCATGAAGACGTCTGCAAGACAGGGGACAGACAACGGATGTATTAAAAATCACCAGTGATCAGGAGCCCTTTGAAATACAATATCTGGCAGGCAAGCAAACAAAAAGCTCTCCCCCCCAACACCCTTTTCTCATGCTAAATGCTTGCCAGGTGTCACCTGGTCTCAACAGAGCTCATGGCACCTGGCAGTATGGATATCAAATCTGTCCAGTGTGTGTGTGTGTGTGTGTGTGTGTGTGTGTGTGTGTGTGTGTGTAGTTCCACACACTGCTGTTTCCTGACTCCCAAAGGGTTTACTCAGAGACATAAGGAAAGCCGTTTGTTATTGGCTTCCTTCACTGAAGAGAACAGCTTCTCTATTTAGTGGGAGGTTCACAGTGGCACAGTGAAGCTCACACGGGTCCCCAAGCTCCCATGTTTCAAATCTCTCCAGCTTGTTTGTTCTTTTGTTCGCCTGTCATTGTGCAGTGAGCAGCATGGCCGGTGTCTGCCTTCAGCATCAGACGGAGATGCCAGTTGGGGATAGGTGAAAACCAAAGGCCCAGGGCAGCCGTTGGGAGGAAACATGTTTACACTGATCAGCTGCGCTGCCGAATTCTAGGTGGGAAAGAATGAGGCACTTCTGGGAGGACGGCAGTTCCTTGTGGGTTATGTCATCTAATAGCAGCTTCTGGAGTCCCCTGACAATTTCCCTTCGCTTCAGATATCAGTAAACTTTCAGGCCTACTGAAGTTCTTAGAGGAGTGTCGTTTTCTTTGAGCCAGGCAGATCAAGCTGCCTTCAAATGTTAAAATGAGCTTAGTTCAGTGGCCAGAATGATGTTAATGTTGTTTTGTTCGCTCTTACCATATTTCATATAATTTAACATCAAAAGTAGGATATGGGAGCAGTGTCATAACTTTTTGGCAGGTGTTCATAGGTAGCCAAAATTTGCAACTGTTACAACCCCTGCATCTCCCCTATTTCAGGAAGGGGCCGATGGGAAATTATCTCAGAGGTTCTGCTGGTCTATGTAGACAGAGGTGCTATATAAATCTACGTGTTTTAGTTTGAATGAAATTTGTGATCTCGGGGAAAAAACCATATATTTATTGATGCTGCATTCAGACTTTATATGTAAATCTTTATTTATGGGCTTTTTCCTTGGTACTTCGGAAGGAAGGAAGGAAGGAAGGAAGGAAGGAAGGAAGGAAGGAAGGAAGGAAATCCATCTATCAGTCTCTTGGGCAAAATATGGCTTTGCCTGCTTTCTTATTCTGACTTCGTTTCCACAGCAAGGAACTGGGAATGGAACACAGCTGATCTTCCTTTGTGTTCTGTTACACTCCTTGAGCTGGAAGATATTCTATATTCTAGGTTAGGGCCATAGCTGCCAAGTCTCCTGTATTCCCCGGGAAACCCCCATTTTTCCAGCTGTTCCCAGCCGAAAAAACGAAATTTTTTGGTTTTTCCCGGTTTATTCTGGTGCGGCGGCCATTTTGGAACTGGGCGGAGCATGCCCAGAAGCAACTTTTGATGCTGCTTTGCCCAGTTCCAAAATGGCTGCAGCGCGACTTCTGGTGCGGCGGCCATTTTGGAACAGGGCAGAGCAGCATCAAAAGTAGCTTCTGAGCATGCTCCGCCCAGTTCCAAAATGGCGGCAGCGCTACTTCCGGGCTGCTACTTCCGGTCCAGTCCCTTATTTCTTAGGCCGGAACTTGGCAGCTATGGTTAGGGCATATTTCTGGTTAGTTAATCTGACTAGTTTAAGGGATAACCACATTTTCACTGGGCTAGCAGTGGCTGATAGCAACATTCAAAGCATTGCTGTGTGGGTGAGCCTAGCTCCCATTTTAATTTGCCACAATGCCCTGATGAAGTGTCACTACAGAGCAAGGTGGGAAATTAAAATGGCACATAGATGGCTGTTTGGAGCTTGTGTAGGTTGGAGTCTGTAGTGGCCCTCCCAGCAATCATAACAGGAAGGTTGCTTTTTCAAATAGATGTTCAGATTCTAATGCAGGGGTGTACAACTCCCAATAGACTGCGATATACCCACAGTATATAAAAAAAACAACTGGCAGTGATCTACCTACTGTCGTAAAAAGACTGGCAGTGATCTACCCAAAGTTGTTGAGCTTTTTTAGGAAAGGCAAAGTTGTTGAGCTTTTCTTAGTAAGCCAAAGTTGGGAGGGGCGTTTTTAATGTTTTTGTAAGGGGATTGCTGATGGGCCAGAGATCTACCAGGATCTACCAGAAACACCCCACGATTTACCAGTAGATCATGATCTACCTGTTGGACATGCCTGTTCTGATGTATATACTGTTACTGAGATATAACTTTTAAGTCAGTTTTTATCACAAGGAAACCATTAGGGCCAATGGATTTTCTAAGGGCGGCAAAACCATCCAGAACAGTGAGGTATCCTCAAAACCTGCAATGAGCTGCAGTGACTCCTCTCTGAGATAATAGAAGCTTAGAATAGTTATATTGGTAGAGGTGGCTTCAGTCTAGCAGCATTCCTGAAGAGATAAAAAGCAGCCCTTGAAATGATAGGTCATTAGCCCTGTTCAAAGAGAACAATATGTGATATGCTCTGAAAGAATGGCAGTTGAGAAGCCTGAGTTCCTCTAGGAATTCCCTGGATCAGAAGCAAGGGGCTTAAACATTCAGCTACCCGGTTTCTGAATCAATAGGACAATTCTGAAGTCAGGTTTCAGAGCATTGATGGAACAGCTGGGGTGGTCAAAATAAGACAAATTCAAACTTTAGGTACTGTATTACCTAGCTCAGGTTTCAGCAATAAGTTGGGCAAAAGTAAAGGGAATGAACAGCTCCATGATTTCTTTTTGTGTACTCCTCTTTATTTATTTACTGAATTTCTACCCTGCCTTTGGAGTTGAATGGCTGTACGACAGCTAATAAGCAGTCAATGTATTGATTCTTCTGAATCCTCTGCATGCATGTCTCTAGAGGAGTGGCATTATTCAAGATATGACATGGGAGTTAGTTCGACCCTTGGCTAAGGATATCTGAAATACCCTCTGAGGAATTTATCAGAACTCTTGACTTCCCAAAGAATCCCTCGGATGCTTTCACTTAGGAAAAATTCAATGACAACTGTATTTTTGGCTTCACATATTGAGGAGGCCGTTTCAGAGGTGGTAAACAAATTGTGTTCTAGCAGCTGAAACAATTTATTGAAATAAGCTTGATCAGATTGTAAACAATCTTTGACAGGCAGCCAATTTTGAGAGGAAGGACCCTGTTGAAAGAAAGGGGAGATAAACAAATGGATAAATTGCAGAGGAAACGGAGTTTAAGATTTCTCGAAAAGCTCGACCTCCGCAAAGACTGGAAAGAACCCGGAGGCCATGAAACTGAACCCCAAAGAACAAAACCAGAAAAGGGAACCTTTGTACCAGTGCAGTTCTGGAGGGCTTCATTTAGGCACATAGCAGGGCTGCCTCTCAGCAGGAGTATCAAAAATCCTTCTAATTTTGACAGACATCAGGTTGCAGCTGTGATATAGATGTCATTTCAAAGGACCTGCGATGAAATGAAGTGGGGGAGGGAGGGGTTGAGGAAAAAGGTGGCAAAGTACAGAATTCAAGCCAGTGGCAAAGCCAGATCCTTGCAGTAATGAAATGATTATCAGAGGATCTGACAATCAAAGCAGAGTTCTAGTAGTATCAGACTAGACTGTGCTGCATTATAGAACTTCTCTGTAGAATCTAGCTGATAATGTCAGGAGGTTTCCCACATGAATCCCATTTAACTACAATTCTGAATGGACATTACTGTAACACAAACCACTGCGTTTCAAGCTGGCAACTCATTTGTGAAGGGCCACAATTTGACACCCACAGTCATCTGTTGCGAAGCCCTGCTGCTACAAATGCAACAGATCCACCTTAATCTGGCATTTTGGGTGGAGGTAGGAGGAATGGAAACCCAGGTGGCACTGTGGTTAAACCACTGAGCCTAGGGCTTGCTGATCAGAAGGTTGGCGGTTCGAATCCCTGTGACGGGGTGAGCTCCCGTTGCTTGGTCCCAGCTCCTGCCAACCTAGCAGTTCGAAAGCACGTCAAAATGCAAGTAGATAAATAGGAACCGCTACAGCGGGAAGGTAAACGGCGTTTCCATGTGCTGCTCTGGTTCGCCAGAAGCGGCTTAGTCATGCTGGCCACATGACCTGGAAGCTGTACGCGAGCTCCCTCAGCCAATAATGCGAGATGAGCGCGCAACCCCAGAGTTGGTCACGACTGGACCTAATGGTCAGGGGTCCCTTTACCTTTACTTTAGGAGGAATACTAGATATAAAACGATTCTTACCAAGATTGATCAGGGGAAAGGGTGCTTAAACCCCCTTTGGGCATAGAGAGGCTATCACTTCCACCCGTATGTCTCTGCTGGCCCTTCCTCCTGCTATCCACCTATTAGGAAGAAGGTCTGAAGAGAGGAGCATGTTGCCCTGTGGTTTAGAACCCTGATCACTCAGAGCTGTGCATGGAGAGCAGGCCCCTGTCTTCAGAGCTTCCTCCATAAGGTGAGGACTCAAGGGGATGATGCCATGGCTCCACTTTCTCACTTCATGCATGACAGTTGTATGAGGACAGGCACCCGAAGGGAAATTTAGCTTGAAGTGATGCTTGCAATGAGTTTGGAGGGTCCTGATTAGAAGAGGGTGGAGGAGATACAATAAATTCCTTGGGGAGCAAAAGGCATTTCAGTAAGCCTAGTGATTAACAAAAGCCTAGTGAAACTCTCCCTTCCCCCCAAGACCGGAGTAATGTATGGTTGTTCATCCATATAGGTGTGAGATGGTCACATCCTGACAGATTTCTCACCTACTGGGTCAAAGGGGGACTTCTGCTTCCTCCACCTGCAATCCGCAGGAGAACAACCTCACACTGGGAGAATTGTGGCTTCTCTTCTAGGACAGGCGCTACTTGTCTATAGCAACAAGCCATATTTGGTGGTTGTTTTTGCTCCACTCTTGAGGCCTATCTTCAGTCATGTTCCGTAGGTAGAATTTGGAAAGCAAGCATGAAAGCTGAAATTGATTTTATCAAGTGCTCCCTAACTCACATCTCTTGCCACAGGGAGACTGCTTACACCACAGCAGCTACTAGTAAGAATTGTGTTACATCCTCTGGCTTAGGGACTTGCCAAAGATCAGAATACACGAGATCATTCTGTAGTTTATCCATCTGAAAGGACTTAGTAGCCAGTGAAAAGGTAAATGGTTTTTACTTCCATCCTCCAACACCATGGGATGACATCAATTGATCTTCTCCCAGGATGGCCACTTGGGAAAACACCTGAACTGGTTGCTTGGCCAGGTTTGAACTATATCTAATGCATCATTTATCTAAATTTCTTCACAGCAATTTTTCATGTTGAGCCTTATAGTTGTTTGAAATGATTGCATTTAGTAACACATTACAGCATTAAGATTTAATGATTTCTTCACATCTTTGCTTAAGTATGCGGAAGCATCTCTCAAGTCTCTCAAACAGTAGTGTTTGTATCCCAGTTATATTTTACTGGCAAAGTCCAAATGCAGTTTATAATGTTTGTCTGAATTTGAGATTTTGGGAACAAAAGAAGCTGGCATAAAGCAAGCAAATGTAAGAGATGGCAACATAAAGTTATACCAGATCCAAACTCCTTTCAGCAACAAGACGGCTGCTGGCTGAGCCAGCCTAATCCTGGCAGAGAGGAAAAAAACAGACCTCTAAAATACTGTTTGAATTACGCCACCCTTTTTGCTGGCTTAAATTATGATGGATTTCCAGATCATGTGACTAAGCTGAACAGGCTTAGGATCCAACCTAATCCCCCCACCCCCGTTCTGCCATATCACACCCCTGGAACACCCCACTTTCAGGGTTTACATTAGCTTAAGAGCCACGTAACATGTCTCATCCACTTGGGGGCTGGCAGAGCTGGGATGGGAGATATACATCGTTACAGGCAGCTCCCCATTTATATGGGGGTTACATTCTGAGGTGGGACGCAGGTGGCACTGTGGTCTAAACCACAGAGCCTAGGGCTTGCCAATCAGAATGTAGGCGGTTCAAATCCCTGTGACAGCTCCTGCCAACCTAGCAGTTTGAAAGCATGTCAAAGTGCAAGTAGATAAATAGGTACCGCTCTGGCGGGAACGTAAACGCCATTTCCGTGTGCTGCTCTGGTTCACCAGAAGCGGCTTTGTCATGTTGGCCACATGACCAGGAAGCTGTCTGCAGTCAAATGCCAGCTCCCTCAGTCAGTAAAGCGACATGAGCGCCGCAACCCCAGAGTCATCCACGACTGGACTTAATGGTCAGGGGTCCCTTTACCTTTACATTCTGAGGCACTGAATGTTTTTGAAATACAGTATACCATTCCTGCCAACCTAGCAGTTCAAAAGCACGTCAAAGTGCAAGTAGATAAATAAGTACCGCTACAGCGGGAAGGTAAACGACATTTCCGTGTGCTGCTCTGGTTCGCCAGAAGCGGCTTTGTCATGCTGGCCACATGACCTGGAAGCTGTATGCCGGCTCCCTCGGCCAATAACGCGAGATGAGCGCTGCATCCCCAGAGTCGGTCACGACTGGACCTTTACCCCATTCAAAAAGCCCGTAAACACTTCGTTCTGCTCTGGGCCCACCCCTTTTTGTGACATTTTGGTGCCTTTTTTCAGGTCATTCTGGGTTTGGCGCAATGTGTCTATGTGCACTTGTGCACATATTGGATGTACCTAAAATGGCAGCTGCCTGTATATTCCAGTTGAGTTGAGGATGAGTGATTTAAGCCACCATATTCTGGCTATACCTAGCAGTTTATAGCTTAGTCAGAGATCCACTAGATTCTAACCCACTCAGCCTGACTGATCTTGCTGTAGGATTGCTCCCTAAATTAAGCCGGGTGATATTCAACTAACCTTTACTCAGAGTAAACTGAATGTCACTAAGTTAGGTCAGTGGGTTACTCTGAATAAAACACTCACTGGTTTTAACCACATATCTTCATTGCTATTATGTTATGTATTTTTATTTAGTTTTTTTTCTCTTTAGAGTTTTAATAGACTATTTTTTGAGAGTTGCATTTAAAGCTTTTTTATTAGAAAGGTAAGATACAGGTATAAATTTCCTCAGGTCAAATAGAGGCATGTATACATATTTTAAGCTTTTGCTTCGCTGTGCAACTTCTTTATGAACCTTGGAATTTTGCATGTATAAACAGAGTTTTTGGAATGTTCTTATTATTTTGGAAATATTGTGGAAAATAACCTTAGAAAACCTTAGTCAAACCATTGTTACAGCGCCTGTTGTGGTTGTATGTTCCTTTTAAGGCTACGAGGACCAATCTTTGTGCTGAGCTTTATTGAAAGTTTAAATTGCTGCCAACGCAAAACAAGTACCCAGTATAATACAGTTTTAGAGGGCAGCAAATACGTTAACATCCTCTCTCTATCGGGTCTTTGGTTATAAATCAAGAAGATTATTCAGGTGCAGTAATTGTAACAAATTTCATGAATCTGTGGGGTTATTTTCCTCTTATAGTTTAATATTTTGCTCTGTTTAATAGCATAATCCTTTCTTGTGCAAATTAAATGTAATAACTCTTCTTTATTCATTTTGCTTTGAAAAAGGACTTGTAAAAAAGAGCGGATATTTAATGACAAGCAAAAAATGTTGGTACACAGCCTAGCCAAAGTTGAACACATGATTTTTATAGAAGAGTTAAGCATTTGTCTAACAGCACACTTTTGTGCATATTTATTGAGATGTAAGTCCTGTTGTATTCAATGGGATTTACTCCCATTTCAGTGCTCATAAGATTGCAGCCTTTGGGAACAAGCCTATGCACAAAATGCTGGTGCAAGGCAAGCTGGTATAAAGTTATAAATGGATATTGCCGAAGGATTGCCTCCTTCAATTCTTGGTTTACTTCAGATCATGTCCATAGATTTTAGTTGATCACTCAGTTCACAGAGCCAGCGAGTTGGCCAAAGAAACAGGCAGTCCTGAACTCCTGTGTGAAGATGATATAGCCTTCCTGTCTTTCATGTATGTTCAGTACAATCAGAATCAGGGCTCATAGAAGGCAACAAATTAAAAAAGTGATGTTTTGATATACTGTATGTACTTTAAATATAAGGAAAAGACTTCTAATATTTTGTGATACTTTCTGTTGTTTCTGTGCACAGACCACTTGGAGTACCTCATACTAGAAAAGTAGGATATAAAATAAAAAATGTGATAGAGTGGTAGGAACAAATCCCACAATTTGTTTTGTTCTTCTGAACACATCCCTTGCCACAGACGACAGCAAAGTGTTGCGCCCCAGTGGAAACTAGGCAGTTCTATCCAGATTTGCTTTCCTGCTGTAATGCATCCCAGTTTAGGTATTTTTTTAACACAGATTTGACACATTTCTGTTATGAATCAGTTCCCTCCCACATTTAATACCTTTGCCACTGTTCAGTGTTGAGATTTGTTGGGAAAGGGATTCAGCCTTAATTCACAAAGCAGTCAACAGATTTGTAAAAAGAAAACTCGTCTGCGCTTGTCAAAGATGCAGGAATTCATTAAACTGTATTTAAAGAGCACATTTATACTTTAGGGATTTTGATGATAAAAGTCACTTTCCCTTGCCAATGTCATGAAGCAACTGTCATAAAACTGTGGCACTTTTATTGATGCTAAAAATCATATGTGATTTGACTTTTACAGCAGGTAATAGAATCCTTCTGGTTTACTGTTTATGGTTTATTGGATCATTCCAAGGTTCTTTTAATTATTCATCCTCATGAGAATGACAATTATTGCTAAGGGGGTTTGGCGAAATCTTGTTTTGGTTCAAATAACCTGACACAACAATTACCACTTACAATTTTTGGCCACAGCAGTCTACATGGTCACTTTATTCCAGAGTAGCAACAGTTCAGTAGGAAGTAGAGCCATGGGAGGGTGTAGAAGTTCAGAAGAGAACTGGTGTATCAGAGTGTGGAGTTTAGTTAAATCTGAATGTTACCGGCCTAAGAATATGTGTGAAATGACCCCTGCTATTCCTATCGAAACTTCATCTTTTAAGAGTGTCAGAGCACAACTCTATGGCAGGGGTGGGGAACCCCAGATTTGGGGGCCAAATGTAGCCTAGGCCCCTTCACTTAACCCTTGGGATTCTCCCGTGGCAACACCTCTTCTCCAGGCCAATCCCTGCTCCCGAGCTTTCACTTCTTACTGACCATACTCTAGGCCAGGCACGTCCAACTCCCAAGAGACTGCAATCTACTCCCACTATAAAAAAACTGGCAGTGATCTACCCAAGATGGCGAATAACTGCCCAGAGTTGTTGAGCTTTTGTTTTGGGGGGGGGAAGCAGGGACATAGCTTTCTCCTCCGGTACAGGACTGCCAACACGATCCATGTGTGGGGGCTGCCAACACCACGACCCCCCCCCCTTAGGCATGACACCTGGGGCACACCCCAGTTGTTGAGCTTTTTTGGGGGGGAGAGGCCTCAGTTTTCCTACCTTTTTGGGGGGAGTGATCACTTCCTGTCATCCCGCGATCTACCTAGAACACCCCGGTGATCTACCAGTAGATCACGATCTACACGTTGGACATCCCTGTAAAATCTAGGCCATCCTTAAGAGCTTTTGCCTGGAATGTGGCCTTGATCTGTTATAATGCCTCCTGCATGCCTAGATGAACAGTTGTGTGTATTGAAGCCTCTGACTTCTACATGGCTAGATTACAACCTACTATATCAAGCATCGCACCTGCTGCTCCACCCATTTTTGCCTCTGGCCTCTCCTACCACTGGTATGTGGCCCCTGGAAGGCTACTCACGAGATAATGAAAAGGTTTCCTGTCCTATCGCCTGGTTCCCAGTGAAGTGGCAAATCTGTGAGGCAGGTGGTACGCTCACAAGATCAAGATGGAGCAAAAGAGAGAGAGGAGAAGTGTGGAAGAAATGTGGAGGCATTCTAGCCTCGCTGTCTACATAGCATGCTAGGTTTCTATGTGCAGGAACTTATTATTTAGGGAGGGTTATTCCACCACCTTCAATGTGAGTGATATATGCCAGGTATGGATTTGGCACCTGAGAAAGAACAAAGGGCAGGACTCACCTAACAGGTCCCGTCAACAGAAGCCCTGCACAAGGACTCATGCACTTGGGCTCTCCCCATCCTCTTCCCTCATGTACCAAAATTGGTTTTGGGAGGCTGCAAGACCCCTCAGAACAGCATGTGAGGGGAGGGGATCATTCCTTCTGGCAAGCTGAAATGCTTGGGTTGATGGAATGATGAGGTAGAATTCTTCCCCAGGCCTATATCATGGTGGCCCTTTCTGTGCTATCAGTGGTCAAAATGGCACAGGTAGCAGATATTTGTGGCATTGGTGGACAGGAGCAGAAGCATCCAAGGGCTCAGCTATGGCCTAAAATCCTGCACTTCCATGTACTTGTGTCCTGCTATTGTTGCCTGCTGTCCAGATTAGTAGACTAGAGGCAAAACTACATGAAAACATCAGGGGTATCTGAACTACAGAGAGCAGCTAAGTAGCTTAGTCTCATGCTCAGAGCTGATTTGTGGCACACTTGCCCCAAGGCTAGCTGCTACTGCTCCGTATGATACATTGGCAAACCTTTAGTGCAAAAATATCCATTTTGCTCTCCATACCTTTGATCTCTCTTCATTCAATGGAAATCTCACCGTCTTTCAACAAGGAGAAAACACTTGGTCCCAGAAAGTGTCTGAATGCCCTTCCTTTGATGAGATGTGACTCCAGCTTGACATGACCATGCCCGTTCCAATAGCTGGGTAGTAAGCCCCAGGATAAGCCATCGCTCAACTGGCAAGACACTATTATATACACGATGGCTGCTTTGTCATAACTACAATAAAAATTAACCTTTTGGAAGCTGTGTAAAGTTTCAGTCATAAGGGCCAAAATAAGCTGTGAAAACAAGGATTAACTTCCCAGCAACAATCCCACCAGAACAGAAGCCACTTCCTTTTCAAATGAAAATGAAGCACATACAGGCACTTCTGTATACTTAGATGAACACAAAAATATCAGCCTGTTCATTTTTCTTAATCTCTGTGTCCAAACACTAGGACCAACAAAGAATCTCTTCTCGATGCTACAAAGAAAAAGAGAGATGAAAGCTTGCAAACCATGTGTGTGTGTTCAAGTGCTGTGCCACCTGTCCTACAAGTTCTCAGAAGTTTCTTCTTCCACAAAAGTGGTGTCTCTATTTCTTCCTCATTCAAATGGCACAAGAATTTCTTTATAATTTCTTGTGAGTTTGGTGGGGTTGAGCTTATCATTATCTTACCTTTTGCTGCAGATGATATATGTGTTACAAAACATATCTCTCCTCTAGAGCCACAGCAGGCCCTGTAACCTTCTATGAGCTTGACCTCATCCCCTAAGGAACACTCCTCCATTGTCTCCTGAGACAGATGGATGCCAGTCAAACATTTGTCTAGTACTCAGAGCTCTGTAGCTTCTCTAACTGCCCTTACATCCTGACCTGAAAAGGCTCAATGGAATGAGTTGCCTCGTTATGTCTTTCCCTGGGCTTTAATTGGGGTGTGGCAAGGTGGGGCAGCCGGCTACCAACCCCCTGAGTGTAGGATGCTAATTTTGTTTTTAAGGGAAGTGTTCCCTTTAACTTTTAAGAATTCTGCATTGTTTTCTTTAGAAGGAACAGATAAGTTTAGGCACATGATAGACTTCCCACACCCAAGGATGTCATGGCATTTTCAGGAAGTTTGAGCAGGAAAGCTTCACAAGGCAGACCACCAGATAGATGATTTGCAAAGTAAGTCACAAATTCTCTCAGCTACTTTTAAAATAAGGAGAATGCAACAACAAAATTCCACAAAATAGGTGCCCCCCAAGTTTTTTCCCCTTCCTTTGATAATTTTTGAATATAGTTTCTTTTCTCATTAACTAATAAAGAGTTGTCAGTTGTTACGCTTTCTTTTGGAGTGGTGTGGGAAGCCATTCCCGTAACATGGAAACCATCTTGCGACTGTGACACCCCAGAGAACAAAATGCTGATTTTGGGCTGGGGACATGAGTGCAATCACCTGCTTTTGTAGAGCAGATTTGGAAGAGTATAGGACTGGTTCACACATTCGCATTCAGCACTTGATTTGCATATGAGCATGAGCCATGGCCTATGAATCACCACTTGTAGAACTTGCATTTTGTCTCATATCATTCTGAATGCAATGCATTTCAATGGAATAAATTAACGCACCATTCATTCTGCTCCCCCCCCCCCCAATGGATTAGCTTGAGGAGGGAAATGGTACAGGAGGAAAGGGTTAGTCACACACACCTGCTTTGAAGTAAACAACAACAGACACCCCAAAGCAACGCATGAAGCATCTTGATCATGGGTCTCCCATAGCATGTTTAGCTGGGCCTTCAGCTGCTAGTCACTCAATGTTGAGTAAAGATGTGATATGAAATCAAACACTATATGAGGGGAAAGCCCACAATTTGTCATGCTGTCTTCCATTCCCCTTCTCTGAAAGAAAGCTATTATTGATCTATATATTACAAGACCATTCTAAGAACATGGCGTTGCTCATGCAGAATGTTACGAAGGGTAAACTGTGCCTTGGGACATAACAAGGGACTTGGTAGATCAGATCAAAGGTCCAGCATCCTGTTTTCATCTGTGGCCACCCAAATGCTTTGAGGAAGAGCACACCTAGGATATGGATGGAACAGTACTCCCTGTGGGCACTCAGGGGTATAATTCCTCTGAACATGGAGGTTCCCTTTAGATATAATAGCTAATCACAAATATGTGCTGTCATATCACAAATGTGGCTTTCAATCATAGGGTCATAGAGTTGGAAGGGATCCCCAAAGGTCATCTAGTCAGACCCTCTACAATGCAGGAATCTCAGCTAAAGCATTCATGACAGATGGCCATCCAAACTCTCCTTAAAAACTTCCAATGAAGGAGAGTCCACCAGCACCCGAGGGAGACTGTTCCACTGTTGAACAGCTCTTACAGTCAGAAAAATCCTCCTGATGTTTACTCAGAATCTCCTTTCTTGTAATGGAGATTGGCTTGTCATGATATTACCCCACATTTTCCAGCAGTGCTACTATTGCACCTGGTGCTGCATGTGCTATTTGCACTTCAGTCTGTTTATCTCTTGCATTCTCTGTCTCCTCTTTGTTTCTTTGAATCCCCATAGCTGAGATCAAGGCTGTATCGGCCGTCTGAATCTCTTGTTGTTGCACTTGAGCTGTGCCAGATACTGCTATCATTCAGAAGCTTAGCAAGGGGATTATGTATTGAAATGATTCCTAAGATATCTTTAAAAAGAAGGAATCTGTAAGAATAAAGGATTTGTCCTGACTTGTCACAGATGGATTACTGCATGCAATACTATAGGGTGATACTGTAAAGTGATGGCATGCAATTGTAATCCCCCTCATTGGTTTATCCGTTTGTGTACTGTTAACATACAGTCATATTTTTCTTACAAATATTCATGATCTCTTACTGTACCTCAAAGCATATTTGTTAAAACTGAAAGCTGTTATCTCTTAACGACATCTAAAATCAAGGATGCTTGTTTCTCTGTTTTTCTGATACTGTTAGGAGGAATCGTATTATCTGTAGTAAATTGGGCTGGCTATACATACGGGTAGTCATTTCACTCGATATACATTATAATTAGTCATGTGCATCAAGTTACCTGTACAGATTCATCATTATAGACTATTCTTCATCTTCAGGCGAAGGGGCATAGCTCAGTGACAGAACACAAGTTTTACTTGTTCAATGCAAGTTCAAGTGGAAGCTCACAGGTGAGCGTGTCTTGGAAAAACCTAGTGTTGGGCTGCTGCCAGTCAGAGTATATACGTATTGATCTACTGAAGTGGTTGTTAGTTAAATTAGTATCTGCTTGAGTGGGTGGTGGTTGAATCAATGCACCTTCACGTGTTCATAATAAAACTCTAGCCTTTTTCCTGATTTTAGTGCTGAACTTGTCTGTAATAAGAAAATAATAATAATAATAATAACAACAACAACAACAACAACAACAATAATAATTTATTATTTATACTCTGCCCATCTGGCTGGGTTTCCCCAGCCACTCTGGGCAGCTTACAACAAAATATTAAAATACAATAGTCCAGGGCTGCCTTCAGATATCTCCTAAAAGTCTGGTAGTTGTTTTTTCTTTTGACATCTGGTGGGAGGGTGTTCCACAGGGCGGGTGCCACTACCGAGAAAGCTCTTTGCCTGGTTCCCTGTAACCTAACTTCTCGCAGTGAGGGAACCACCAGAAGGCCCTTGGTGCTGGACCTCAGTGTCTGTGCAGAACGATGGGGGTGGAGACGCTCCTTCAGGTATACTGGACCGAGGTCATTTAGGGCTTTAAAGGTCAGCACCAACACTTTGAATTGTGCTCGGAAACATACTGGGAGCCAATGGAGGTCTTTCAAGACCGGTGTTATGTGGTCTCGGTGGGCGTTCCCAGTCACCAGTCTAGCTGCCGCATTCTGGATTAGTTGTGGTTTCTGAGTCACCTTCAAAGGTAGCCCCATGTGGAGCGCATTGCAGTAGTCCAAGCGGGAGATAACTAGAGCATGCACCACTCTGGAGAGACAGTCTGCAGGCAGGTAGGGTTTCAGCCTGCGTACCAGATGGAGCTGGTAAACAGCTGCCCTGGACACAGAATTGACCTGGCTGAGACATGAACAGAGTTCCATGGTATGATAGAATCATAGGATCATAGAACTGTAGAGTTGGAAAGGACCACGAGGGTTGTATAGTCCAAGCTTCCTGCATTGCAGGAATCTTTTGCCCAGTGTGGGGCTCAAACCTACAACCCTGAGCTATCCCAGAAAACTAGCTTAGCATTGTAGGAAGAAAACTAAAGAGATGTGCTGACTGCTGCTGATGTCCTTTTTCTTTACCTCAACATGTACTGCAGATGTTTTGCCTGAGGAGCCGCCTCCCAAAATACCTCAGATTTTGCTTTAGGTGCAATTAAATGGTAAGTGTATTAAGGGCTAATGAGTGACTTGATTCCATGAATCAGCCCTTCACTTAATCCACAACATATTTGTTTACTCAAGATGGCAAACCAGGTCCTGTGCCAAATGCCTCCTTGTTTTACAGAAATACCAGGCATTTGAGAAAATAACAGATTCTTAATGCCTAGTTAGTTGTTGAAAGCTTTGCTGATGACAGTATTATTAAGACTATTGAAACAAAAGATGTTGGTGTCAGCAAGTGTGGTGTACTACCCTATAATTGGGGAATAATGAGAAGAGTTGGGTGTGGAGGGAAGGGAAGGAACCAAAACAAAAGAGATGGCTGGCTCAGGCTTTGTTGTTGTTTAGTCGTTTAGTCGTGTCCGACTCTTCGTGACCCCACGGACCATAGCACGCCAGGCACTCCTGTCTTGCACTGCCTCCCGCAGTTTGGTCAAACTCATGTTCGTAGCTTCGAGAACACTGTTGTCTTTGTCCATGGAGTTTTCTTGGCAGGGATACTGGGGTGGCTTGCCAGTTCCTTCTCCAGCTGGATCACGTTTAGTCAAAACTCTGCACTATGACCTGTCCATCTTGGGTGGCCCTGCATGGCATAGCTCATAGCTTCTCTGAGTTATTCAAGCCCCTTCGCCACAACAAGGCATTGATCCATGAAGGGGGGCTCAGGCTTACCTGGGAGAAAGTCCCATCAAACTTAATGAGGTTCCCCTTCTGAACAGACATGGAGAAAGTTGCACTGTGAGTTAGATGTTACATTTCCTATCACAGAATCATGAAGCTAGAGGGGGTCTCGTAAGGCATCTAACTCAGTTCAGTGCTCAGGGAAGAAGATCCAGAGCTGGAGCATTTGCAGCACATGGGTGTTCAGGGATTTGCAGAGGTGACATACCAAGGCAAACATAGAGACAATCCTTCAGCCCACCAACTGCTTTCTGTTGTTTTCTGCAAATGCTAAAAACTTGGCAACTGCTTAAGAGATGCACGGGCCATTTTCAGTAGATAGTTAACATAATTAATTGCTCTACTAGGTAAAGAGCTCTGCAGAGGATTAATTAGATGTTCACGAATATCATAGTACAAATTGCAAGACGTGAGACATGTCCCCACTTCTTTTCACCTGAAGTTCATTACATAGGAGTCCATTGGAATGCTGTATCTTCCTACCGGTAGCAGGCCTTGGGAAAGCAAAGCATTCGTTCTAGCAGACGCAAAGGCTTTTTGACATATTAGCACATGCAGGTTGTTAATTCAATATGCTGGATGAAAGTTGTTTTCTCCACCCCTTCATCTAAATCATCAAGAACGCTGAAGATTAACAGCACACCACCAGAAGTCTCTTTCCAATTTGACAATGAACATGTGAAACCTCTCACTTTTTAACTCCTCAAATGGATTGTGGTGGCTGCTTCATGAGTGTACTTACCTAGAGCAGAGGGGGGGGAGGTATTCTGTCACTTTACATTAAAGCTCTTCACCTGAAGAGATAGTTGGTTAGTTATTTGCTTGCCATGTTATGCCAAAGTTGATTTTTGTGTATCAGAGATGTTAAGTGTAATGCAAATGCCTACTACATATTCATACATTTGTTCTTAGGCTAAAGTGCTCTGCTTGTAAAGCCATCTAAGCTGGAGATATGTGAGCACCAAAAAAGCAATTACTTCACTCCATCAGTCTGGACTAAAAAAGAATACCATTAAGCTCTTCGCTTTAAATTTATTGTTCAAACGGGGAACAAGGAGAAGATTCTGTTGGGACACAAGTACAAGTATCCAAATTAGGAAGCTTTTATTCAATTATAATATGACAATGCCAGGCAGCTTTGTTTGCACAATCTGTAATTTACTAAATTTATGCACCTATCACAAGCAGTGTGCATATCTCTCTTCATTGATAATTTATCACATGGCGGGTGGCAGAGGAAAGAAAGCCAAATCTAACACGGAGAAAATATTTCTTTCCTTCTTAAAGACTCGTGGAAACTAAAAAGCCTTACAGATGCATGTTCTGTACTTGGTGGCCAAAATATGAAGTGGTGATTCTTCCATTGTGAACAAGCCATCATAGATCACCATAGGCAGAACCTTCACACTACCCAGAGTCACCTCAAATGCAACACATTTCACTGGAGTCTCTTCACTGAGTCAGATGCCCATCACCAATTGCTGAAAGGCAAAGTGGTGATTAGAAGAGATGTCAGCCAATACAAAGTTTTGTTGTCAGAGAGGTTTCAGTAGAACTTTTAATTTGGATCTCAGAAATGCAGGGTTAACTGCACAGCAGAGAACCCAAGTCACCTTGAGTATGTCCAGCAGGGACCTATGGTCACTTACTGACTAGCACATGTGTTTGGAAACAGCTGTTTGTTGAATTCACTTTGCATATGTAGATAGACTCATATCCAAGGTATAAAGTGGCCTGAATTCACCAATGACAAATTTAAACTAGATTGGTTTAGTTATTCATTTTGAAGCCTATAGCTTGTTTCTTTTTTAAATCCCTTGACAAAACTGAGGTAGCAAGACAGTCTGAGGATTCCTGGATAGTGATAATAAAGAGAAATAGAAGTGTGATCTACCTACACATTCTCTTTTGTCCCTAGTTGATAGGCCTCCTATTCTGGGAGTTATACATTAGTGCTGTCACATTCATGTCTTGCTTGTGGGATTCACATACTGTACATATTTGGTTGACCACTGTGAGAAAGTAGATGTTTGGTCTGATCCAGTAGGTCTCATCTTACTTGCCATCTTATGTGGCTGATGGTGGATCAACCACACACGCTGGTTTCTGCCATTACACAATGCCCATTAACAGCTTGAGATGAATTTGAATGTGAACAACTATTCCTTTTATTGTTGACTCAAATGAATTGCCGGTTTGTCATTTACCACTGTGAAGCAGCTGTTGGTAGGAGGATAAATTATCCAGCAATATAATGTGCTCATTTTGCAGAATTACATATTTACTTTCTGAGAAATAGTTAATGAAAACTTATCTGGAAGTTGAATGAATACAGGAAAGGTTGATAGAATGATTCAAAGACTACATGTTTTAGGTAATCACAAATAATAATTTTAATAGACTTGAATTATAACCTGAGAGTGTGCAAGCAGATGGTTTATTCCTGTAATTGTGGGGATATAGACTACAAATGCATTATTTTTTCAGATATTGTGATGCCGATACACATTTGAATTTATCAATCAATTATGGAAATGGAATGGCCTACATTTGCTGACCAGTATGCTGAGTCTATGATCTCCTCCCACTCATCTATGCCCCCCAAAGTGTGTGTGATGGGGTGGACTATCATGAAAATATTATTAAGGAACAGTAACACATAGGCTAATTTCCCCAGACTTTGTCAATAAAATGTAATGGTGTATTCAAAGGTGACTTTCTTTCTCACTAATTATAAGCCATAATATAGCTACTTTCTCTGCCAACAGTAGTAGTTTATTATTATTATTATTATTATTATTATTATTATTATTATTTGAAAAACCCTACTTTTTCTTTTGTTAGGAGTTTATTGTTACACAAACCAATGAAGACAAAAGATTAAGGAAAGTCCCGTCCCCCCCCCCACTGCCTTGTCGCTGGCTAAAAAATATGGGAATATGTTAAAGTTCTATAGTACGGTGCCTTCTTCACTCACTCTGGCATGCAATTTCTGTCTAGGAAGGCCAGTGTCTGTGTTGTGATGCTGACTCCTGTGGACTGAAATCTAGGTCAGGACCTTCCACCCTTTTTTTTCTTGCATGCTTGGGAGCGGTGATGACTGATTGCTGCAAAATGAGCTCAAAATCTAGCATCTGAAAAAGACAAGAGGCTTAAGGTATTTGGCCAGTGCTGGGAGGAGAGCTGCTGTTTAAAGTAAGCCTTGGGGGGGGGGATAACACTTGCCAGATACTCTAGGAGTTGGGTTGGTGGGGATGGGAAAGATTTCCCAACTGTTTCTAGCTTATTTAGAATCATAGAATCATAGAATCATAGAGTTGGAAGAGACCACAAGGGCCATCCAGTCCAACCCCCTGCCAAGCAGGAAACACCATCAAAGCATTCCTGACAGATGGCTGTCAAGCCTCTGCTTAAAGACCTCCAAAGAAGGAGACTCCACCACACTCCTTGGCAGCAAATTCCACTGCCGAACAGCTCTTACTGTCAGGAAGTTCTTCCTAATTTAGTTCAAGTAATTTTTTAAAAGATCATTATCCCAAACCAAACGTTTGGCAGGAGCACTAAGGCATACAGGGAGCTATTGATGAGTACAAACTATCCAGTTCATTCCTAAATTGGAGCAACTCTGCAAATGCAGTGAGGTGATATATGAATAAAGCAAATGAAATGGGAATATACATCCCCATTTGAGAATGTCCATATGGTCATAGGAGCTGCATGTGTACCCTGGAGCTTCAACAAGGCAGAGAATCAGGGTAATTCTGTATTCAGTGGCAGGCCAAAAATGGCGTTCGTTGATTTTGCTGACATTATATTTCTACAGAAAGCAGTGCAGAATCCTAGGTTTCAGCTAGGGAGGAACTGATTGTGGAATGGACTCGGAGTCTATAGCAAATAAAAATTCTTGGCTTTCCTAGAAATTGTTCTGATCCTTTGCCCAAGGAGAAAACCTCTAAATTGAATTTTCATTGTAGTGAAATTTTAGTAGTTAGTCAAGATGAGATTCACATGTTTTGTACCAGCTGTCTTCTAGTCAGCTCTCTGCAACTCAGTTGTCAAATGCAAATGGCAATATTATGATTGTCGTTGCAGTGGCCTTTTTTCACCTCCCTCACAAAGGTATTTTTTTGTGTATACTGTTATACTGATGTTCTCGAGCAATGGAACTCAGCCTTGGTGTGTGATAATTAAATTGCACAGGTTTCTAGAGAGGTATGGATGAATCTCAGTTTCTGCATCATTTTGCATTTTTTAAGTAGAGAAAACAGAAGAATAATCCCTATGAAAATGTATCCTGTCTCAGTTGAACGGGGGCAATACAGCAGCCTTTTCTACCAGCACAGAGACCTTCAGAAGCTGGTGGCAAAGACTGTAGGGCACCTCTCTCTGGGTGCATATTAGGCCTGGTCACCATCTCCAGGAAGGTCTATGTTCCATTGCTGGTGGGTGGGGGTGGAGTGAGGAAGAGAGGATCAGCAATGATGAGAATGCTTCAGTGGCAGTTGTTCATGTCAGGAAAATTCAGGTGCAAGAATGCTAAACATGGTGCTTGTTTAAGGACTTTCTGTGTCAGTGCTGGGACACATGGAGGACTGTAGTATATGCAATTGGGTAAAAATTAGAGCAGTGAAGACTGAGAAGGGACGTGATAACAGTCTTCAGATACCTGAAGGGCTTTCACATAGATGAGCCAAAGACTGGTTCTCTGCTCCCCTACAGGGCAGGACTACATTCCATTCTTTTAAGGAAATAATTTATCTTGAAAAGTGGTTTGGAAAGACTGTAAGTAAATTAATAAGGTGGATTCCCCACCTTTTAAAAATGGACCCTTTTGTCGCCTCTAGTTTCTTCACCTGCCTTCCCATTTTCTCACTTCCTTCTGTTACTTTGGTTTACCATTAATATTATATTAGATCTACTCAGATACCTCACTAGGCAACTTCTGGTCTTATAGCAACACACACCTCATCTTCCTTCATTTGCAGCAGCACTTTAAGCTTGTTGTTTTAGCATTAATGCATTTAACTCTCCCATCACCATTTGCTTTTCTCTTGTTCTTTTCCCTCATATTTTTCTGAACTATTCTTGTTCTTATGCAGTGCTAAAAGCCTATGTGAGCTAATGCAAACTGTGATTCTAGGTCTATTGATATGAAAGGCAAAGGTTCAACACCAACTCCCTGAAAACCATGGTTTGCAAATTGTGATACAGTCTGAGGAATGCATGCACAAACATCTTCCTCCCAGCTCTGGAGCAAATTTCCACCCCTTTTTTCATTGATAGTTTCAATTGTGGTTTATGTGTGCACTGATATTAACCATGCTTAATGCAAACCATATTCTTTCATGATAGGGTAGCCGACATGGTTTCATCCATTTTAACCTCTCAACCACCCCCACGAGGAAGGTTTGACTCCCTGAACAATCCTGTAACAAGATCCACCAGGAAGAGCATGGTTAGGATACTGTGGATCTCTGGCTGAGCTGGAAGGTTCCCAGCGCAGCTGAGCTATAGCAGCGGAATGCTCATCCTTGGCTCAGTTGGAGATATGCCAGCATATCTCCCCCCATTCCAGCTCAGCCAGCTCAACCCAACCTGCTGACCTAAGCCTGGTGATTTTAAGCCAGTGTTTAAGCCTTCTAAAAACGCCATCATGGGGGCAGAACCAGAGAGGGGAGACTAAGGCTGGATCCTGAGCCTGATCAGCTCAGTCACATGACCTCGAAACTCGACATAAATGAAGGTGGCAGAAATACAGGTGGTGGTGTGTAACAAACTGGATGACGTAACTCAAACTCTATTTCAGAGGTTTGTTTTTCCTCTGCCTGGCTTAGAGCAGCTCAGCCCACAGTAGCCCCACTGCTGAACGGAATTTGGAGTCAGTTGGTGTCAGTCAGAGGCTTAACTTGTGCCAGGTTCTTCTGCATAGGATTTCTGCCTAAGAGAGAATGGATTGCCCAAGGTCACCAAGTGAGATTTGAACCTGAGTCTGGTCAGTTGCAGTCTATAGCCACCTCTATAGTCACTGCATCATGCTGGCTCTCTAAAACTAATATATCAATACTGCTGTAGCCTGGAACAGGCCTAGTTGAAGAAAACAGAAATTTGATTTATATAGACCTCATTTGCAAAATGAAGTGTTTGAGATCACCACCTGGTGATAAAAGCAACTATGAATGTTGAAACATATAATTTGCTTTTGTTAGTTTTGATATTATTCATTCTCAGACAACGGAGAATATATATTCTATAACTGAGGGAGGATCCAATAATTTGGATATGTTAGGATGCACTTTCTTTCCACCTAGGATTGCATAGCACAATCTGTTCAATCACTATATTGAACAAAGCTGTACTATTCTGTATGCTATTTTTGTTTTAGGAAAGTGGAGGCTTTTGTTTTTAATATTATAAATTATCCATTGCTTCCATTACTATTTCCTCAGAGGTGCAAATATTGAGGGTTTGGTGATCTGCAAATCAATTTATTGGTTAAAAGGCAGATGATTAATCTACTACAAATATTTATTAGGTGAGTGGAATATTTCCTTCCAGAAAAGAAAGAGGAGGGAGTCTTCAAACTTTTTGTTTTTATATAAACTGGAGCTTTTAAACTGTACAGGGACTTGGAAGGTTGCACTAAATCCCAAAGTGGTACATTAATCACCAAAGGTCAACAGATGCAGCCAAAGATGCATGAGAAATTAATTTTTCATGTGGCTTAGCAATTTGTCACATGCAAGCACCGTTCTTTTATACAGCTATGCATTGGGGGGCACAAAGAGAGAGAGGATGTTGGAAGAATGTATTTTAAGCTGTCAAAAACTGGTTCCATAGATATTAATTGGATTTTTAGACATATAGCAATTATTAGGAAATCCACCTAACCTATCATTGCAGACCTATCGTTCTCATTAGCTCTAATTGAGATTGATTCTAATTAACGGGATGTCTACCTTAATGCCAGTGGGATTTTAAATCTTAACTAGCCGGATGGTGGCACATTGGATACCCCCCTCCTTTACAACTGTTAAAATCAGCTGGGGAAGTCTTGCTGCAAATCCTTCTGTTGGGGGGTGAGATCAATGACTGGTAGGACCAAAGCCTGGGCAGGTGCTGCTGTCTGAAGAGGTCAGTGTATTTTCCTATAAGTTTTGGGACAAAATGGCGCATGTTTCAAACTCTGCCTTGGGTTTTATTTTCCGCCTGCACCTGTTTTTGCTGGTTGATTGTGTTTTTTACCTCTATTTACTGGATTTTGTTTGCTGACATTGGATGCATAGATTTTATTGTTTATTCATCAGGATTTTGTAAGCCATATTGCATATATGGCCTAAGGTGCCTATAGACACACCAAGTTAAAGGTTCCTCCTCTCTACAGCACATATATATGCAATATACATACTATCCATACCTACCAAGTTGCTGTCGGAGAAATAAGGGACCAGGCAGAAGTAGCAGACCGGAAGTAGCGCTGCCGCCATTTTGGAACTGGGCGGAGCATGCTCAGAAGTGACTTTTGATGCTGCTTTGCCCAGTTCCAAAATGGCCCCCGCGCCAGAAGTCGCACTGCAGCCATTTTGGAACTGGGCAGAGCAGCATCAAAAGTCGCTTCTGAGCATGCTCCGCCCAGTTCCAAAATGGCCGCCGCACCAGAATAAACCGGGGAAAAACAAAAAAATCCGTTTTTTCAGCTAGAAACAGCTGGAAAACGGGGATTTCCCGGGGAATACGGGAGACTTGGCAGCTATGATACTATCTATCTATCTATCTATCTATCTATCTATCTATCTATCTATCCCTAAACTTTGAGGGAAGAAAGTGACTTTGCAGATCCTGAACAGATTGCCCATGCTTGTACTAATCTACTGCAACAGTTGCTCAGCAAAATACAATTCTCTCACCTAACTCTGATGCTCCTCTTCATATTCATTTGATATTCGTTGTGGAATGGGCACTCTGCCATTCTTCCTTTTCTCACTTTCCTGTGGAAGTTGTAACAGTGTTAATAAAACCTATTGTTAACTATCCCTTTGCAGTCTTGATTAGTTTCAGTATATTTTCGCTTGGTGCCCTTGGAACAAACAAAAAGGCGAATGCTTTTATAAAAGATAAATGCATGTATTTTTAAAGGAAGACTCCTGTCCCTTTCTTTTCTTTCATGGGTTAAAACTACCTGCAAAGTGCCTGCTTGTTCATTGCATCCTCGTCTCTCCATCCAGCAGGGACCATCAATCATTTTGAAGCTGGTGATATTTTTCCTGCAAGATGCTCAGGTCTTTTCATATTGAAGGAACCTTGATTTAATCAGAGATTTAAAAAAAACACCCTTTTAACTGAACACAGGGGACCCCCTTTTTGAGTGATATCACATTTCCGCTGTAAAATTAAATCAGAAATATTGCAGATGTATGGTAGTGAAAGAGACACGCACCCAATTGCTTTGTTTTCTTGACAGAAGCAAATCTGAATTCTAGCAATGAGCTGTTTTTGCTGACTGTGTGGCACAGGCTGACTTTGGATCTTGGCACTTTTTCTGTGAGCAGTAGATTGCTAATTTTATAAACTTAAAGAGAATCAGATCAGACATGGAGCTCCGGAAGACACTAATTCATTAGTTCCCTGCTTGGCAGAGAGCTGTTTCCCATCAGGGGCGAGCCAGGCTGGCTTCCTGTGCAGGTGGAAGATTTCACTGCTAGGCTGTTCCTTGCATTTTCTTTAGAGCTGATTACCATTAAAGTTAAATTAAATATGTTTATTCTTGCTGCAGAAAGTCATAACAAGAACCTGCGTTTAATATTTATTCACTGCTGCTATTTATTTATTTTGTTAATCTTCCAGTTTGTGTGTGATACAGACAAGCACCAAGGCATAAAGTTGTCTCTGAAACCGAGGAAAACAACTAAAAAAAAAATCCACACTTTTAGTTACATTAATAAATACAATCTAGGCTTCAGAATATAGTTACTGTTATTTGGACCATGTCCTCTATTCTGCTACAGAATTCTACACCAGGGATGGAGAACCAGTGATTCTTCAGGTGTTTGGGGGCTCTCGGTGATGACATCAGCCCCAGCCAGCCTGGCAAGCAGTCAGAGAAGTAGGAATTGTAATCCAACAATGTCTGACGGTCCAGATGTTCTCTAGTCCTGCTTGACACCAGCACATCAGGTGGCCTGAGTGGTGCAGAGTGCCTTCCATCAGCTTTGGCTGGTGGCCCAGTTGTGCCCCTATCTGGGCAGGGATGGCCTAACTTCTGTTATTGATGCTCTGGTAGCCTCTCGAGTAGATTCCTGCTATGTGTTATACATAGGGCTGCCTACGAAAACGCTCTGGAAACTTCAGCTGGTGCAGAATTTGGTGGGTAGGCCTGACTGCGCTGGCTGCCTAGCAATAATAATAATAATAGTAATTAAGAATAATAATTTATTATTTATACCCCATCCATCTGACTGGGTTTCCAGGCTCAGTTCAAAGTGCTGGTTTTGACTTATCAAGCCTTAAATAGCTCAGGACTGCAATACCTCAAGTACCGCCTCTCCCCATATGAACCGACCCAGACCCTAGGATCTTCATCCGAGGCCCTTCTTCATGTGCTTCCTCCATGAGAGGTCCTTAGGGGTGGCAACAGGAGAACTGGCCTTTTCTGTGGTGGCTCCCGGCTTGTGGAATGCCCTCCCCAGGGAAGCTTCCTTGGCACCTTCGTTACATATCTTTAGGTGCCAGACAAAAATGCTTCTTCACAGCCAGGCCTTTGGATTATTAACATTTTATGGCTTTTAAAATGTGTTTGTGGGAGGGGGTTTATTCCCCCCCCTTATATATTTTGTGTTCTCATTTTGTATTTTTCTGTTCTGAACTGCACTGTGATCTTCAGATGAAGGGTGGTATACAGAGTTCATCCATCCATCCTTGTCTTCTCAGAACTGAGGCACAGTTGTCACAAAGTTGAATAGGTCTACTTCTAATGCACCAAGGAATAAATGCTACCCCCTGTTTTCCTACAGGACCTATGAGCCCTTGCATAGGTTTCCCCCTGCCTGTGTATACTAAATGCACTTATTGGGGGTGGGGGCAGCAATACTGTAGAATCCCTTTCACACACCCCATAGATTCCATTTCTCTGCCAGTTCAGTGTACCTGCAAAGGAGGGGGCAAGGCAGCAGAACAATTCATTTGAGGATGCCTCCTGATAGGAGGGAACCAAGAAAAGGAGAGTGACAGGTGACAGAGAAGTGTTGCAAAGTTATTTGCAAACTGTCTGCCTAGGAGTCTGTACTCAGCAGGAAGCCTCCCTTGTGGGTGGGTACTTTGGGCTCACGCGAGCACTTTTAATTATTTCATTTCTTTCGGCGCTAGTCCCCTTGTGGCTCACAGTTTTAAAAAGTAAAAAAAAAAATAAGCCATGCAAATCAGTGGAACTTCCTGACCCAGATTTCCTCGCCCTGTCCTTTAAACTCAGCAGCAACATTAACTGTAAATTAATTCTCCCAGGGTTGGGGTGCCCCCCCCAATTGTTGGTTATTTTTGAGCCACTTTACTGGCCTTCTGCAAGGGCCATTTCCCCCCTACCCACACCACAACAATCCAGTCAACAACCAACTTTATCATTTCACATGAGGGGGTTTTTCAAATATTTCCCTGGCAGTCTGTCAACCTGCAGAAACTCTCTTCCTGCAGCTCCTGTTTGACACCATGTCAGTCATGGGCTGTTTGTTTTTATCAGTTCTTGGGGTGTCTTTCAGTACAGTAAGTGCCTGAGAAGCATAATAGACTCTGCCAAACAAGCCTTAAATTGCTAGTCATTCTCCGCCCCGCCCCCAACAAAGCGCTCAAACAACCAGATATAATTCCAGGCATTTGTATGCTGCTTAAGAGTGTTCAAGGTGCTTAAAAGGCATGTGTGACCAGGCAAGGCTATAAGGCCACCTGATATTTATCCTTCATCTGGCCAAATGGTAGGTTTCACCCCAATGGGATGATGCAGCATAGCCCCATTCTCTTCTGTGCCTAAATAGGCTTCTCAAAAACCTTGGCCAAAACAGTCTGTGGTCGTTTGGTAGGTTAAGTCCCCAGCTTCAAACTATGACACTCCTGTGGATGATTTTCAGGGGGTTCTGGGTCTCATAGTGCTGGTTTTGGTCTTGTGCCAACATCAACTAAGGGTCAAACTAAACATCACATTTAATACATTGCCTGTAGCTATGTATGTGGTTTTTTTCTTACTCAAAAGGAACTGTGTGGGGTTGACTCGACAGTGGGGTATAACCTTTCCCTCACCAGCTGTGAGGGAAGTAAGCGCCATTGAATTAGGTAGGACTTCCTCCCAATGAAGTTTGTACAGTATAGGATTGCAGCCTCAGTGAGGAATGCCGTGTTTCAGAAGCAAAGAATCCAAAAGTGCGACTGGACTCATTTGAGAACACTAGTCTTTACTTCCCAAACTTGATGAGGTCTGACAAGGTCACACTTGTCACATACAGTGGTACCTCGGTTTATGAACACAATTGGTTCCGGAAGTCTGTTCATAAACTGAAGCATTCATAAACTGAAGCGAACTTTCCCATTGAAAGTAATGGAAAGTGGATTAATCTGTTCCAGACGGTCCGCAGAGTACTTAAACTGAAGCGTTCATAAACTGAAGCGAACTTTCCCATTGAAAGTAATGGAAAGTGGATTAATCCGTTCCAGACGGGTCCGCGGAGTACTCAACCTGAAGCGTACTTAACCCGAAGCATGGGTGTAATTGGTTCCGGAAGTCTGTTCATAAACTGAAGCGTTCATAAACTGAAGCGAACTTTCCCATTGAAAGTAATGGAAAGTGAATTAATCTGTTCCATATGGGTCCGCAGCGTTCGTAAACCGAAAATTCATAAACCGAGGTGTTCATAAACAGAGGTTCCACTGTACTGTATATCATTTCAGAGTCTCAGTGGGAGGTAAGATTGCAAAGCATGACTTCTGAAGGAGGGAACACTTTCACTATCAGTTTGCTTGCCTGAGGGCCCAGAGCTAAGGTAGAATGGAGATTGTATTAGGAAGGCCCTCTTAGATTACAAAATTACTAGAAGATCCTGCATTTTCAGGCCCACACACTGTGGAAAAGAGATACTGAAGAACAAACCATTGCTTTCTGATGCCACAAGGATTCTTTGTACTGCGCTAGAATGGACACAAACACCTTTGATTGCCTTTTGTTGGTGTTGGATCTGCAGCAGGGGCTTGTTATCTTGCAGAGGTACGGAAGCACTTCAGCTGTAAAAATTCAAAGGAGACAAGAAATTTCTCTAATTGGCCTGTAACTGTCTGGGGAAAGCAAATACTGTATATTGCATGTAGCAAATGTCTCTGTTTTAGTAGCTCATATGTTCCACTGGTTCCTGTCTTGGTTAAAACCACCATCCCCATATTATTTCTATTTTGCTTTTTTGGAAGATGTTGGGGGAAATGCCTTTTAAATATGTTTACTGTACTTGTAAATGTACAATAAGCCTGCAATTTACGTTGGGGTTACGTTCTTGGGTTTGCGGCTCAAGCCAAAATTGTGTATAGTCAAAACACATTGTGTTCAATGGTGGGTGGAACTGCCCAAGTCATTTTTCACAGAACTTTGTCCCCTTTTTTAACTTTTTGCTATGTGTCTGAAGCTGAATGCACACAGGTTAAAAGGTTAAATGTGCCTAAGTTCCAATCTTACTGTATATTAGCAAACAAGAGGGTCTTGCAACACAAGGTTGCAGTATAAAGTGCTGCCTGTTGGCAATTCCATTCCAGCAACTCCCATTTCATTTCTCTTCCCAGCCATTTTCTGCTTCTGCAACCGCCAGTCGGCATTCCACAACTTCAGAGCATACTCAGTCCTCATTGAGCTGCTTGTGGTTGTTTTTCTGCTGCTGCTTTTAGAGACTTCTTTCCTAAAAATGTGTTTGTGTGTGTACTTCTGCAAATCTTGGAGTTTTCCCAAGCCTGCTGCTACCGTACCTCTCTTACGTGAGTGAATAGTGCTGTTTTGGTTGCATGAGCAATGGCATGTGCAGTTTGAAATATAGAGAATGATATGTCTTTATGAAGAGTCTCACCCGGCCCTGGACCTACATACCGTGTTTCCCCTTTTTTAAGACACCGTCTTATTGTTTTTTTTACTCAAAAAAACACACGGTGTCTTATTTTCAGGGGATGTCTTGTACCTTAAGGCCTCCTCGGAGGGGCCAGGCAGCTGGCTCGGGGTGCTGCTGGGCGCTCTGTGCGGCGCTGCAGCAGCAGCCGGTTCCAGGCACCAAGGCAGCTGCCTGTTCCGGTGGCGGGGCGGCAGGCAAAAAAGAAAAAAAGAGGCCAGGCCGCTGCAGGGCATTCCGAGCGCTTGGCACTGCGGAGCGCTCCGCTCTGCAGCTGCTTGTTCCGGTGGCGGGGCGGCAGGCAAGAAAGAAAAAAAAGAGGCCAGGCCGCTGCGCTCCGCCCAGGGCTGCAGGGCGTTACGAGCGCTCGGGGCTGTAGAGCGCTCCTCTCCACAGCTGCCGGTTCCGGTGGTGGGGCGGCAGAAAAAAAGGAAAAAAAGAGGTCAGGCTGCTGCAGGGTGTTCCGAGCGCTCGGCGCTGCGGAGCGCTCTGCTCTGCAGCTGCTGGTGGCGGGGCGGCAGGCAAAAAAAATAAAAATAAAGAGGCCAGGCCGCTGCGCTCCGCCCGGCGCTGCAGGGTGTTCCGAGCGCTCGGCGCTGCGGAGCGCTCCGAGCGCTCGGCGCTGCGGAGCGCTCCGCTCTGCAGCTGCCTGTTCCGGTGGCGGGGCGGCAGGCAAGAAAGAAAAAAAAGAGGCCAGGCCGCTGCGCTCCGCCCAGGGCTGCAGGGCGTTACGAGCGCTCGGGGCTGCAGAGCGCTCCTCTCCACAGCTGCCGGTTCCGGTGGTGGGGCGGCAGGCAAAAAAGGAAAAAAAGAGGTCAGGCTGCTGCAGGGTGTTCCGAGCGCTCGGCGCTGCGGAGCACTCTGCTCTGCAGCTGCTGGTGGCGGGGCGGCAGGCAAAAAAAAATAAAAATAAAGAGGCCAGGCCGCTGCGCTCCGCCCGGCGCTGCGGAGCGCTCCGCTCTGCAGCCGTCGGTTCCGGTGGCGGGGCGGCAGGCAAAAAAAAGAGAGGCCAGGCTGCTGGCTCAGGCGCTCCGTGCGCTCGCTGCTGCTGCAGCAGCCGGTTCCAGGCCCCTCTGGCTGCCTGGGTCCCGCTGGCTGGCTGGAGCGCTCGGCGGTCTCGTTCTACACGGCATGGAGGTATGCCTTATTTTCGGGGGGTGCCTTATGTTTCACTGAAACTAAAAAATGCTGCGATGGCTTACTTTTTGACTACGTATTAAAAAAGGGGAAACACGGTAGAAGCGCTGATCTCAACTTCCCATAAAGTCACTAACAAAGGCTTTCAGTATAAAAGGCCTGGATCAGCAAAACCATTAAGTCATTGCAGCTGCATGCTGTATTTGGAAAAGGCATTTGTTTGAAGGGTGTGTGTGTGATATTGTTTTAGAATCTTGCCTCTGAGAAGGAATAAGAGGAGATTGATGTCTTGATGGTGGTGGCAGTGTCAGAAGCAGGATGGTTATAATGTTTGCTTCAGGTGAAAGGGAGCAAAATTAAGGGGAAGCAAGCAGCTTCATGAAACTGGCAAGGTCTCAGCTCAGATGGTGTGCCATGGCATGCCTAACCCAGTGGCTGTAGTTGTCCTACTGAGCAACCACACATGGGTGTAACAATTGAATAAGGGTGTGCATGTGTAAATTCCAGTGTGCCCAGGCACCAACTGTGTGATTCACATGTACAGCAGGTGTGTGCACCCTATTCAAATGGTACACCCATCAGATGTCCAGTGGCTTCAGAAAAGGGGCCAAGTGGACTATGGATAAAACCATGCTGTTCGTTCCCCATCACATGCAAGAGAAATCAAGATGTCATCCAAACATGTTTGGTGTGCCACTAGTTGTGCAGGATTACAGATGCTGGGGAAAGTTCTATATTTTGGGGAAAGGTTCCCTCAGAACCTGGAATGGGGACTGGTATGGAATCAGGATGTGGGCCTTGGCTAGTCCAAAGTATCTACCTCAAGCCTAGGGTAGATAGGAGTTCACTTTTTTATTTGTAATATTTCTGCCTATTTCTGTATTATTTATAAAGAAAACTTGCATCTCTCTCTCTCTCTCTCTCTCTCTCTCTCTCTCTCTCTCTCTCTCTCTCTCTCTCTGTGTGTGTGTGTGTGTGTGTGTAAGGACTATATGTGGTTCAAAACCAGAGTAACACCTGGCACGCAAAACCAAAAACCAAAATATGCTATTTATAACTTGACTTCACAGCAGTTTACCATCATGTTTAGTGAACACCTATTAAAGTTGTCTGATAGGTGATAATTTCCCTCCATTTCCTTTTGGACTGTGTGACTTTCAGTTGTGGCAGTCCCCCCCCCCCTCGGTGTCTTCCTAAGTGTTTAAAAACCTCTCCTAGACAGCATGTTCTCGGCTTTCGTGGATGGCATAAACATATTCAATGGTACTACAAAAAGTGAAAAATATTAGCTAGTATGTGTGCTTCCCCCCCCCCTGAAAAAGTGCTCTTTCTGTTTTCCTGTTTGCTTTGAGATTAAATATTCATTGTAAACACACTGTTATGTGTGAAAAACTTCATATTTTAAAAAGTATACTGACTCCTTGAGCATCTGATATTAGTTGTGCATTAATAGCCATATATGCAGAAAAGTAACAAAACTGGAATAATTTCTATCTGCCTGCTGCTTACCAGTCATCAATCACTGAATGGCACCTTTAGTTCATTCAAAGAAACTTTGTGCAGAAGAAGAAATGGGACATTTTTGTATGAGACTGAAAAGATCCGTGGCTGCCAAGAGGAACAACCCTGTCTCTCTTCCTCTCCTGTCCTCCCCTTCCCCTAGTGATATCTAATAATACAAAAGGTGATGGATGTGACAGCACTACACTGTATTTTCCTCTCTTCCATAACTGTACTGTAGAATATCCAATGAATTGCAGTGGCATCGGAGCATGTCTTCGTCTTCTTCTCTGGCGATCACTCAGAGTTGAGTAAGATTGTCTTTCATGAACACAGTTTTAACAGCGAGTCTGTAAGTGACTGTGGAGGCCAATTCTGGATCCACACGTCCTTCCACAGTGGGGACATTGGTTTCTGGGCGAGAGTTGATCATGGTGACGGTTTGCCAAGCGTGCCTTCCTCTTAGCACATTTCTCCCTTGCGTCCTGAGTTTGAGTGTCTTCGAAGCCCATGACACCTTTGGCTAAAGGCTGTTCTCCAACTGGAGCGCTCGCAGGCCAGTGCTTCCCAGTTGTCGGTGTTTATACTACATTTTTTAAGATTTGCCTTGAGAAAGTATTTCAACCTCTTTTGCTGGCCACCAGCATTACGCTTTCCATTTTAATGTTTGGAATAGAGTAGTTGCTTTAGAAGACGATCATCAGTCATCTGCACAACATGACCAGTCCAACATGATCAGAGCATGTGTTCTCTATATTCCATTCTAGCTGCCTGATATGAACATGTGAAGGGACTCCTGTTCACAAGCAGGCTAGCCCCAGGCCCGAGAAAGTGACTCACACATCAGTCATTCTTTCAACTGACATGTGATCAGCATCCGTTGAAGGAGGTCCTCTGGTCATGCTCCTGATTGACCAAGGATTGTGTCCTGCAGAGAGAACCCCATGTGTGCACATTGGCTGTTGATGCGATGTGAGCATTTGTATCTAGGGGGCAGGGGTAGCTCACTCATGCTACCCACTCACAGATGTAGCCCACTCACAAATTCATACTTAATACCTGAAGACAGTTTATGACTAGAAGTTACAGGAGAACAGTAAGTGGGGGTGGGATATGGGGCTCAGTGCCCTTTCTGTCATGCAGGAAGGGTAAACGGGCTTGATTAAGGCAGAAATGTGGGGAAGGCAATAGGTGAAGGCAGGTTCTGGTGTTTGAATAGGGTAGGAACACTTTTAAAAATGCTTGTCCTAGCTGGGTGGTGTGTGAGCACCACCAGAATACATTTGGCTGGCATTGTTGGGCCTCCCTTCCCCCAGCAGTATGCAATGTTTGGTTATGGCCTGACAGATTATTTTATATTATGTAATGTTCCCCATTTTCCAGGGCAACAGGGTTTTCCAGGACACCTGTATGTGGTGACTTTCCTGGCAAGGAGAAAGTACTCAAAACTCAATTTATTTTCGTAATACCTGTGTATTGACAAATATATCGGGAGAGCACATTCCTTGGCTTCCATCCAGGTGGGTGGGGACATGGTTCTCAGTGCTCTGTGCTCTGTTGTGGTGTGGAAGGGTGACTGATTGTTTTCTAGCTCATGTGTGAGATAGTGAAAATGGCTCTTTAAACTCTTTCCATTACACCTTGATGGTGTGTAGAATCTTGTTCTGTGAAATGTGTTTTCCCTTAAGGTAAAGGTAAAGGGACCCCTGACCATTAGCTCCAGTCATGACCGACTCTGGGGTTGCGCGCTCATCTCACATTATTGGCCGAGGGAGCCGGCGTAAATATGTTTTCCCTTAAATATGTATAAATAGAATGGGACAAAAGTTAATTGAGCTACATCCTCTTTGTATGTGATGGATTGTCAACAGGAAGTGTGAGCTGTTGTGACGGATTGGGCTGGCTTGAGTAGAACTCCAGGGTGTTAAGTGTTAAACCCAGCCTCTTAGTTGATTGACAGCATTGGGTTTAAAGAGGATGGGTAGCCGTTAATTCAGGAGGAGAGAGGGTTTTGGGAGCAGGAGCGTGTGGGAGGTTGTGGAGTAGGTTACTAGAATGGGTGTAGATGAGGAATTGGTTAGGTTTGCAATTATATGATTAACAAGAACAGTTCTATTGAAACCACAAGCTTGTACACATGAAACTTGAATGCAACCGTTAAGATTTTAAGACAATAAATGTTAAGTTAAAGTGCCATTTAAACTACCGTCGGTGTGATCTTTCCAGCAGAGGTATCTATTGCTCATCTGGTGGGGATACTCATTAAAAGGACAAAACCCCTATCCAAGGCAGAAAGGATAGTTTGTTGTCCCTTGAGGGCACCGAGAGGAGGAGGAAGAGGGAGACTGGTTCAAGGGTGACACAAAGTTTCCTCGGGAGGGAGGAAAGCTTCACAGTGGGGAAAGCTCAAGTGAGGAGAACCCCTTACTGGTGTGTACACTAAGAATAGTCTCATATTCACCCCAGAGCTTAAGAAGATACCGGGCCACGTTTGGGCTGGAAAAGTACTCTCGTTTTATTTGTAAAACCCACAAGAGATAGGGGGATTACAATAAGGCTATAGGGAAGAGTGGAGAGGTTTAGTGTTACCTCAGAAATCCCTATTAGTGCTTTTATAATTTGAGAGGTTTGAAAACAAAAGGCGTAAGGTGGGGACTTCTTACGTCGCAGCTGTCAATAATATATTTTTTCCTTAGGAAAGGGAGATGTTCTGTACCTTTTTCTACTGGGCTGCTTGCCTGTAAGTGACAACCATTGACTAACACACAGTGCTTTTTTTCCTGGGGGAACTCAAAGGTGCCCAGTATCAGCACCTTTTTTTCTAAAATGAAAAAATGTAAAAAGCACTGCTAATACAGATAACCTGTTTATAACATGAGGTCTGTCCTGTGTGGAGAAGTACAATGTTGAGCAATGTTGAAGTGAGCAAAGTTCAATGTTGAACTTTGTAGAAAGGAACACTGCTTCACACAGATGCTGGTGTTTTGGCACCAGAACCCAAAGTATGTCCCTTGTCTGATGTCTTTGTGGTGATTACAGTTATTTACATAAATAGTGTATCATTGTTTGTACACTACTACCCACAACTAAGAATACAGGACAGAGAGGATCTGGTTCAGAGACAGTATATACGTGAGTCATTTGCAGAGGGAGTAACTTCGGACTGGTGCAAGCACAGCCTGGTGGCAACTCAGTTTAGCATGGCAGATAAAAATGGTTGGTTGCACAGTAGAGTAATTGAACAAAGGATTGCTAGGAAGCGGCACCAATTAGAGGGGTTTTTTCAGGCCAGATGCTCCTCCCTCCACACAGTTTCACATCTTCAAAAAAAGTGCCATTTGATTGGCTTTTAGTACATTTGAACCGGGCCATTTGAGACTAACTTCCATTAGAATTCCCAGCAAATAATGCGATAAGTGACATTGTATGTAGGGAAAGTGTGTGGGGAGATTCTAATAAGAGTTGTTTATCAGGGTGGGGTTGCACATCTTGGGGGAGGGGAATCAAAATACTTGTCTCTCATTCCTTGCTATACCTCCCCGCCCCATCATCCACCCTAGAAGGATAATGTCCCCTGATTTATCCCAGATTTGATCTGCCTATAACAGAAGCCTTTTCGCTGGAAGAGAAAGGAAAAGCAAAGGAAAGCCGCAAACGTCTGCCCTGCTCTTCTGTGCATGCTTTGAAAGTGTTTAATGTACACTGCTTTGTTGGAAAGGTGTACAGGCTCACTGCGGAAGAGCACAGGCATATTTGGCAATGGAGTTTTCAATTCTCAGAATACGGTTAAATGGGAGCCGCTGCAGCTGTGATAAAACTGATGTAATGCTACGGCATTGTGCCATCCATTATATTAGAGCTTCATGGTCAACACGCACTGGATTTATGGCTCTACAGCGTGCAGGAGAAATTTTATTTGGGTTGTTATAGAAGTCCATCAGGTCCACGTCAAAGTCATTTGGAAGGTTGTTGGTGAGGCACCAGCTTCTACGTGTCTGAGTCTCATTTGCATCAGAAAGTATGAGACTCTGTTCTTATTAAGGATGACAGTTCATTGCTAGCTGTTAAGGTACTTAAAGTGTTTTGTCTTAATTAAAAGTCTTCAGCTTTTACCACCTTAATTGATGAGCACTAAAATCCTTTATCATCCCCATCATGCTTCTGAACCCATAAAAGAACTAACCGCACTCCATCATTTCTCCCCTTTTCTTTTTTTTAATCATTAAAAAGAGGAAGGGAAGATAACATGAGGAATAACTGTGTTTATAACCTTCATAAGAATCTTGATGCAAAGTGCCTTCTGCACCTTATTTTTTCCCTGCAGTGCTCTCTGAGCACAAATGGAAAAGAGGAAATGTGTAAGATTATTCTAAGAATAGTGGCTGGTGCTCATCAGAGAACAGCGGCATGATAATTCACTCAAATGGCATGGACCGACAGAATTAAGCAACTTTTGGTGGTAGAGATAAGTATATGCTTAACCTTTAATGGGGATCCCACCATTTATTCAAGGAGCTCTCTCTACACACAGGGCCAGCCCTTCCATGAGGCAGAGTGAGGTAGCTGCCTCAGGCAGCAAATTCTGAAGGGCATAAAGTGGCTAGAAAGCTGTGTCACAAGGTCTGCCCTCTCTAGCTTGCTACTGTTCCATCTCCAGTATTAAAGTAAGTAAGGTTTTCCCACAAAACCTTTTCTCACAAAATGTGGGAGGGTATGTCATTTTCATTTTTAATTACAGTGGTACCTCTACTTACGAATTTAATGTGTTCCAAATGCACATTCGTAAGTAGAAAAAAATTGTAAGTTGAATCCCATAGGAATGCATTGGGAGAAAAAATTGTAAGTCGAAGCAACCCTATCTAAAATTTTGTAAGTAGAAAAAATCCTATCTAAACTGCATCCAAGATGGCGGACGGAGCTCCATTCGTAAGTAGAAACATTCGTAAGTAGAGGTACCAGTGTACCATTATTAAATATTTGAATACAACTTCTATCTTTTACTGCTCTCTCACACACAATTTCAGAAAGAGAAAGGTGAAGGAGTCAAACATATAATTTTTTAAAAAAATATTCTTGCTCAGATAAGTGGTCTAGAATTAGAATCACATTGTTAGTGTTTTGAAGTTTCTCAATCAGGTTTGTGAATATATTATAGTTTATGTAATTTTGCTGGGATCAATGCCGTCAGAAACTCAACTCTAACTTACAAGAGTAATATATTCAACAATAATTCTTTTAGTCTGTGTCTGGTTGGATCTACTTTTGAGTTTCGTGTCATTGGCTTCTGCTTAAACAGGCAAGGAGGCAGCATAATTTTGAATGCTCCAATCTGTCACTTGTTGCTTCTGTTCAGTATTAATGGCCACTGACGAGCCAGCAATTTGCCCTCAAAATATGTTTGATAGGCAGTATTCTGGGTGAGTACTTTGATAGGGGATATTCTAGATGTGTTGTGAATATTTGATCATTAACATTTGCATTTGATACAATGGTTGGTTGTTGTTGTTTTTTGTCGCCAACAATATTTCTTTACTGTATTGTTTTGTGTTTGAGTGGGGGTGCCATTCTGGATGGTATCTGTGGCTCCCTTCACTGCACCAGTCAAGACAAGTTTCTCTGGCAGGTAATGGCTTTGGCTGGCCAGTTAAGTACTGTGATTTCACATTAGAGAGAGGTTGCGCTGTTGCCATAGAGACACATGCCTGGGCCTTTCCCCATCATCCTAGAGAGGAGAATGAAAGGTTAAGTGGGCTGTGTTCTGTGAGCTGTGTGAGAGAGTTGGGGTGATGCTGGAAGCTGGAGGACACACAGGCATGTTTTCTCTCTGCTGCATCCAAAGCTGAGTTTGGGCTTCCCTGTTAACCTAATGGAGAAGCATGATCTGTCGGGCTGTTCGTGTTGTGAGCCCTTTCCATCCGGTGGTAAATAAAAGCCCATTTTTATTTTCATTTTTCTTCAGTCTTGTAGAAACGATCCAGAAATTTGTACTGTCACAGGTTGTTAATCTGCTTTTGTTTTTGGGGTATTCCAGTTCTAATACCGGTAGCTTAACACTAAATCCCGAATAAGTCTCTAAGACGGTTGGATGGTGCCTTGTATGTCTCCTGGCAACGCCTGCAGCCAAGCTGGTGCCAAACATACTGCTCTTTCCTTTGGACAAAATAAGTGAGGCCGAGAGCAGGGTCTTGTCATCTGGACAGCCCAGGACTAGGCCTGGGCAATATATCCAAGAATGAGCTGCATCAGCCCTGGCCCTACTAGGTGCCAGAGTGAAACCACTGTTGGGGGAGCTGAGGTGGCTTCACTCTGGAGCCTCACTGGGCCAGGGCTGATGCAGTGTGTTCCTCCCTCTGCTTTTCAACATCACGATGTATCACTTTGCGTGTTCATACCCAGAGACCTACGCCTTGAATAAAGACACTTTTGACTCAAATTTTAGTTTTGGTTTTTGGAAGAATTTAGGCCACAACTTTATTGATTACAGAAAAGTGAGTGGTTGCATAGGCTCTGGTTCGACTAGCTCCCTACACCCTTGCAGGTAGCGCTGACCCAGAGCTCCATCATAGGTCAGCCAAGGGTGGACACCTGAGGCAGGTGAAATGCCTGAGAACAGACTTTGTTCACTCCCCAGATGCTCCCCTGGACTCAGGCACGGGCACAACCCCCTTTCGGGAGTTGACAAAACCATTTGAGTCCCTGGATTCCTTTAACGGAGTACCCTTCACATAGGGATGGCGAGACCCTTCTCCCATCCCTATCATATGAACCAGTGCCTATCTGCAACCTTACAAGTTGTGGCGATTTGCTACGCAGCAGGCGAAACCCAATTGGCCACAGCCAATCAGCCAAGTGGGGAAAATTCCTGCCGTGCCCCTGTCCCAACAACAGGTGACACGCGACGGCATAGCAAGGTCAATCGTAAAATCCCCTAAAATTAGGGAGAGGTGGGCGGGTGTTCCAATGCACTCACCGAAAGAAGAAGCTCTGGGTCATGTGCATGGGTATATATAGGTCCCTCAATTCTTTTACACTGCGCCCCATTGGCCAGATTGAACCCAACATTGAGGGACCTACCAATCGGGTGTTGTGGCTATCCAACAGACCCACCCACAACCAGGAGGTCAGTCTCCAGGTCTCACCGCAACACGTGCCCTCTTTTAGGGAAGACACGATATATCACAATGCTTGGCTGGTGATACATTGCAGTGTTGAGAAGCTGATATCACCCACCCCTACTCAGGACCTCCATATACACTGTCCAGGCTTGTGCCCTGGTGAGTTCACTTTGGTGCTGCTAATGCAGAGGTTTGACTTCATCCCCAGAGGGCTCACTCAATTGTCTCTCAAGGCAGACAGATGCCAACACCAATATGACATGGCACATCAAGCCAGGTACTGCGCAACAGTGGCAAAACAAACAGGACACCAGACAAATCAGAATCGCAGAATCATATAATTGTAGAGTTGGAAGTCAAATAGTCCAACCCCCTGCAACGCATCCATGACCGGATTCACAATATTGAACATATAAATTAACAACAACAAAACTTCAGGTTTAACATGTTGTGTTAAGAGCTTTCCATGTTAACTCAAATTCCAAAGTGCTGGGAAATTACAGTTGGGTGCTTGTAACATGGTTGCATGATAGACTCAGTTACATAAATTCCATGCATCTATTTTAGTGATCTCGGACTTGGTATCCACCACTCTCGCACTAGCAGCCATCCAGCTGAAACAAAACCACAGGATAAGATACTATAATATAATAGTATTCCCTAAATAATACATCTGTTAAGGGATTGACCATTAATAGCTGTAGTTTCCTGGCATTTTCTAGCTTGAATGAATATGGAAAGCCCTTAACACAACATGTTAAATTGAGACATTGTTTGCTAATTGAATTTGATTACTTTTGAGAAGGCTATGCTGACAACTCCCAGGCAAACTAGAAATTTAAAAAGAAAAGCTCAATGGAAAACTCAGTGGGAGAAATGAGAAACAGGGTTCATTTCATCAGCTTTCCAGAAAGGCAAGCTCCACTGGGCGTCCTCTCCTTCATCTATAGTCTAATAGCAGCCATTCTCACAATTATCCTTCCTACACTGCCAAGTTTCAAATCAGTCCATTAAACCATTTTCTACCTATAAGACATAGGGCCGGCTCCTGCCCCCTATCGTCAATTGTCATTATAATGGTGGAATGCAATTCAGCAAACTCACCCTTAACTTAGAGTCATGGTTGTGGCCTTATAACAAAACTGCCTCATGCAAAGTCTGCACATTGGCCCCATCTAACATAGGCACCTACTCTGACAGCAGTTGTTTTTGAGCCCTGCTACCTGAGAGCAAATTAATTCCAGTGTGATAAACCTTTGGTCCTTCCAAATGTTGCTGTACTACAAATTAGTGCTAGCAAGCATGGCCATTGGTCAGGGATGTTGGGAGTTGTGGTTCAGAAACATCTGGAGAGCCAAAGGTTTCCCACATCTGAATTCAGTGCAATCTTTTGCATATACAAAGTATAGTTTATGCTCCTAACACTGAGCTATTACCCCCCTCCTCATGGTGTAATCAAGGATTCCTAGTGATATACATACAGAGACTCCTAGATGGACAGCCTTAGTTTTTATTGCAACCTGGAAATTTCAGGGCCACCCCCACCACACATTATTATTATTTTACTTAAATTCACAGAGTATGAGAAGCTTCCTTATTTGACAGCATTGTGTCAAAATGGCACGAGTTCAGTGGCTATGCAGATAGCACTATTCACCGATAGAGGATTTATCCGTCAGTTCAGTCTGTCAAAGCAATTCATGTGAAAATCACTGGTGTTCATTTATTTGCTTTTTTATTGTTGTTGTCCATAGAAGTTTTGTTTCTTAAGTGAAAGAACGCCATGTGAATAAGAAAATAAGGCGAACGATACCCAAACTCTGTTTGCTCATATTTTTGCAGCTCTCGATAACAATCTGAAGACATTCAAAATGAGGAGCGACCTTGCATGCTAGTTAGCCCTGTGTTACTACTAGTAGTATTCTAGAAATTGCTGATAGCATTAACATGATCTTCTATTCAGTGACAGTCCAAGGAGATCTTGTAATGAACATTTTACATGAATTGTTTCTTGCTGGAAGTATTCTTCAATCAATGGCTTATCAGACAAATAAAAAGGGTACTGATGTATTTCTGGACCAATTAAGTCTTTTGGGGCAGTTATTAAGGCTTTAATTGAATACAATTTAATTAAGATGCAAGGCTATGCATCTGAAGTATTTAGTAGGCTTTTGAGCACAGTAATAATCAATAATCAGAGGAAACAATAAAATAAACCTTGATGTCTGTCTTTATCTGTATCTTTTATCATTTTCATGATGCATATGGAAATCATACTGCCAGATATAGCCTTCTAATCTATGCTTTTCCAAAGAATTTAGAACACCTGCACTTAGTAAATAAACTGTTTTTATAAGACAATAAAATTAAATGCAAAACTGAGACAGATTACACAAAATCGAAGTCGGAAAATGTTAGACTTCCACTTTAATAAAGCAAGGGCAAATGACCAAATTCTGACCTCTCCAGTATCTGCCTGAGCATGTCCTGTGAAACCCACAAATTCATTGGAAACTTAGGACTAGTTTCCATATGGGAAGGTCCATCATGGCAGACAGGTCTCCCTGAACGCTAGCCCATGACCATCTTCTGCTGAATCTTCCTTGGATTTATGGTATCAGGAACTTCAGATTCATAAAATTTGAGGCAGCAACTCCATCTATCTCTTGTAGGACATGGGGAAACTGTGCCCCTCCAAAATCTGTTGGACCCCAGCTTCTATCAGCTCTGACCATTAGTCATGCTGGCTGGGACTGATGGCAGCTGGAGTCTACAATAGCTGGAGGGCCACAGGTTTCCTTTCCCTGACCTACAGGGAAAGCAGGGAGAGAACTTTTCTTTGCAATATTGAACTATTTTATAAATAGTGCTTGTTTGAAGCTGCCAGCCACTCACAGAATACAGCAGAAAGATGCTTTTAGGTGATGCATCACGAGTTTTGAACTTCTCCTGACAACTAATTTGTAAGCTTAGGCTGCCTGATTGTTCTGATGTACTTTTTCCTTTCTATTATTGTTCAGAGAAAAAGTTTTTAGAAAAAAGGTTGGCCACTCCAACCAGCCTTGTCTTACTATGCACAACTATAGGAGGATATTTATTTATTCATTATTTATTTCTTCAGCCAAATAGCTCATGGGGCAGCTGACAGTAAAATACAAACAACAGTAAAATCCTGGCAATACAAGCAGTGAGCAGTGCAGCAAATAAAACGTTGATCAAATCAATCATAATAAAAACCTTAATAAAGCAATACTTAAAATAGGTTAAAACATAGCATTTAAAAATCCTGGCATACCTTTTTTGTTATCTGCCTAACACCTAAAGCAAGCAGTGTGTGTGCCAGGCAACCCTTCTTAAGGAATACATTTCAGTCTAAGGTTGCACATAGCTGCCAAGTACCCCGTTTTCCCCGGGAAACCCCCCCCCGTTTTTACTTACCTTTTCCCAGCGGTCCCCCGTATCACTTTGTCTCCCGTTTTTCTCCGTTATTTTCTCCTGCCGGCGGCCATTTTCCCCCCTGATTTGCCCTTCTATGGGCACCAAAAATGGCCGCCGCCGGCTTCGAAAGTCGCGTCTACGCATGTCCGGAAGTGCATAGACATGACTTCCTGTGTTGGTGGCGGCCATTTTTGGTACCCATAGATGGGCAGAGCGACACTGGAAGTTGCGTCTACGCACTTCCGGTGTCACGCGGCTGCCGGTCCCGGATTCTGCAGTCCGGGACTTGGAAGGTAAGAGGTTGCATTCAATGCACTGTGTGTGCTGCAATTACTCTTTTTTTTTTTGTCCTGTGCAGAATGTCAACCCTGATCCACACACATACCCCTTTCTTGCCATGAGTTAATGTGTTTTTTTCAGAAACCACTTTTGATGTGAAAAGAGAGTATCAAACCACATAAATTCATACTACAAAAGAAGATGCAAATAATACCGTTCTTGGGGTGTTTCCCCACAATGGTGACATTGCGGTGGAGCATCTCACTTCCTTTCTGCCCCTTGGGACTGTCACTTGGTTTCTAGTGGTTCATTAATTCCAACAACATCTTAGTTTCTGCTTTACCAGTAGACTGCTGGTGGCACTGGGCACCGCACACATATTTTATTTTGTGATGGCATGATATATCAGAAATCTTGTATCTCAGAAACAAAAAAAGGCCACATTCACAGGGAGGCATGTCTGCAGGTTTCCAGAGTGGGCTTCTGAGGGGCAGGGTGACACGTGCACACTTAAATACATTTTTTTCAGCCATTATTCTGTGAAATTATGGTATACAGTACTAGAAAATTTACATCTAAAAAAGTTAAAATTGGACCCATGCACAGATAAACAGATACCTGTTGGCATGGAATCCCTAACTGAGGGAACATTGATGTGCAAAGTACACACCCACCCGTGTATACATATAGCAATGATGGAGCTGCTCCGCCAAGTGTGTTGTGCAGGTATGGACAACTGCAAAGTGATGGGTATAGAATAGGGGTTCCCAGACTTACCGGCGTTTGGGCCGGTTCCCACCGCGCCAATCGCGCGGCGGGCCGGAGGACGGGGGAGTGCGTGCCTGTGCGGGCCGGCGGGCGGGGGAGTGCGCGGGCGCTTACTGGCGCGGCGGCGCGCTTCCAGGGTGGAAAAGCGGCGAAAATCTGTTGTGCACATGTGTATGGGCCTCCCCCGACCCAGAAGTGCACCAGAAATGACCTCTTCCGGGTCGGGAGAGGCCCATACGCATGCGCACAAAGGATTTTCGCCGCTTTTTTCCTGACCCGGAAGAGCGCTGCCGCGCTGCGCGCCATAAGAGCGGGCGGCGGGGGTCGTCGCGGGCCGGATTGGCAGGCCAATTGGGCCGCATCCGGCCCCCGGGCCGTAGTCTGGGGACCCCTGGTATAGAAGCCCTCAGAGAGTGAGGGGGAACAAGCCCTGTGTGTTTCAAGCCCTTTGTGTGTGCACCGCCTGAGCATTCCACATAGGATGCTTTTGGGCCGTCCCCCAGGATCTTCTGCAGTGTGAAAGTAGCTCAAAGCAGACACATTATAACAAGTTAAATGATTTTCTGGTTGTAGAAAGCTTGGCGAACCACTGGCAGTGATACAACAGCATGTCATGGCTACAGCTCTGGTTCACATGCTGAATGTTGTTTCATTCACTTGAAAGCTGTAGCTGAGCAAATGCAGCCAGGGACCTCGTCACCCACACATTTCCTTGACTCCAGGAGGCCAGCCATTTCTTCTGCTCCTTGGCAATCATAACAAACCTTGCTTGGGATTTCTTCTTTCTATTTCTTTTAATTGAGAATGCTAGTAATGATAATTGCCAGGCTTTGGCAATCTAATTTTCTAAACTGTGTGCATTTACTTGTGTCCTGGAGAGCCCTTACAATTAAACTATGTTTTTGTTCGTTTGGTTTTTTTCTTTGCTGTGTCTGCAATCCAGCAGCTGCGTTCACACATGCAGAGCCTTTATCCCACAAAGATCCCATCTTTAAAGAAAATACAAATGGGAAAGTTGGTGAGAGGGAAAACCTTCAAACTGTGTGTGCTGTGCCTGGAAACCTACCCCACGGGAACTTTTGCCACCCCATACCTTCATGCCCTCCCACCAAACCTCCGAAATTCAGCATTCAGCCCCACCCCCAATGTAAAGCAATTGGAGCAAGGATTAAAGGATTGTTTCTGTTTTGCGAATTTTATTTCCATATAACGTTGCAGAGGGCAAAAGGTGGTGTGAAAAGTAGCATCTTAAAAGGGGCCCCCATCAGCAGGCAATAGGCTCCTCAGATATTGACTGTTATGCAGCTCTTGGTACACATAGATTGAGATGCTTAAAATTCATTTAAATACATAGTATGTTAGGTGGCATGATGTCCCTATGAGAGACCCCTTAGCATGAAAGAAGTAGCCCCAGAAGCAGGCTGCACTTGCCTCAGGATTGCTGAGATTTCATGCAATTATGCTCTATGTCTCAGGGTTTATAGAGACATATATATGAATTATATTGTCTTCATATTTGAGCTCTCTCTCTCTCATGGCCACACATTTTGCTGTAATATCCTGTGCTCTTGATGTTGCTAAGGTGCTGTGGGGACCTTGGTCTGTGTGCTGGATATATATGCAAAGGATGAGGTAGACGGTCTGAAAAGATCATATTCAGCCATTTCTAGGAAAACATCTGCATCCTGTTGCCTACCGACTGCTTGTGAGTTTTGCAGCCTGAAACCTGGTTGCTGGTAGCAGGATTGTTGACTGTCTCCTCACTCCCTTCATATGTTCAGATGCTGTGCCCACTTTGGCTATGATAGGAGAGAGTTGCATCTTTACTTCAATTCTTGCATCAATTATCATGAGTCAGGGTCTCAAGTATATGGGCCAAATTCCAACCTGACCTTTACCTGGCTCTTGTGTTGTCATATTCTATGTCTCAAGATGGCAGGAGAGGGAGCTGTGTAACTGCTAACGGTTCAAGGCCGGAACCTTGTGTTGCTTTTCTAGTACCTGAATGTGACTCTGCAAAACACTGCCAGCCATTCTAGGTTCGCTGTTTTTGCTGACAATAGTTTCCTAGCGTCTTTTCCACACAGCCCTCTTGTTCAGTCAGCTGCCGATTTTCATAAGGATGGGTGGCCATCCTGAAACACTTCATTAATCATATTAGTTTTTTTTTCTCTTGCTACATTCAAAGTAGCTTGGGCGTTTTTCCTAATTGGAAACACTCATGTTTGCCTTGAAATTTCATTGGAATGAATTTTGGTGAGAACTGGTGGTTTACCTATCAAAATACTTCTCCCAAATGTAATATTTCTGTGACTTGCCATTAAGTTGCATGTAAACTCCTCATTGCTTTACCTTTCTCTCTGTCTTCTGCCACTTCCTCTCTTTTTATTTCTTCCCATGAGTCAAATAGGAGATTGGTCTGCTTACCTTTAATGGTCAAGTGGTGTTGTGGCCTGGCCACATCCCCTATCCGGCACCCTGCCTTGGCCAATGGCAGACAGGCTTAGGTGCAGGCATTCTCCAGGGGGCAGGCCCAACCGGCCAATAGGTGTCACTTGGGTCCACTCCTGTGGCCATTTGGTTTTTGCCTTCTTCATAGCCACCATAACAACTTTGTGAGATTAGGCATCTGAAGGCATCTGAAGGGAAGTTTTTGAAGGCAGTTGTTTTAATGTGTTTTTAATATTTTGTTGGGAGCCACCCAGAGTGGCCATAGAACTCCTCCAGTGGGGATCCCTTCGGGTGAACCCCTATCTGGTGTAGATCATGGGGCCCCCAAGATGTGGTTTATCTTTAGATGCACTCCCAGCAGATGGGCTGGGGTGGAATAAATGGCTATACCTAATGACTCTGCCAAAAAATTCACATCTGTATTAAATAAAGTTGTAGCATATTTGAACCCATTTCCCCCCTTGTCTGGTTCATCATTTAGGGAGTGACAGGGTCATGGATCCTTGGCACGCAATAAAGTATTTGAGACAGAGACCTATATTTTTGTTGTCACTCCTTAAAACACCATGCAAACCAATAGTCCCATGTTAGTAGTTCTTTGCACCCAAACAATTGCCTTCTTTCAATTCTGAGAGTTCACTTTTTCAAGATCACAATTCCTCAGATGTTCGCTTTTTCAGTTTCACTTGGCTTTCAGCAAACAACTGTCTCTCTTTTTTAAAAGGCTCAGCTGTTTTATTTACTCCTGAACACTGAAGTACAGCTTCAATGAACTGTCAGCAATACAGTTCTGGACTTGTTTTCTGAGTTGTTGCAGTTAATTTAAGACCCATGATTGTGTATGAGTGTTTCAAATTGTTTGCTCCAGTGTGCAATTATGCTACACTTTTCCACATTAAATTTCACCTGCCATTGCCTCCCTCAGTCACATCACATTTTTTTGTTCTGAGATTACCTTCTGCAGCCTTTTGGTTTTGCATTTGAGTCTTGTATGTGCCATAAAGATTCTCTCTATATTTAACTTTCCCCTTTCCTTCCCCTGATTTAGGTTTCCCTTGGTAGCATCATACTCCTTTCAAAATTATTTTATTGCAGAGGGGCTTTGGGTAGAAAGAGAAATAAAGTGAGAAACACTCTCTTCATAATAAAGGAATGTGGAGTCAAATAGATAGTTGAGTTTTAAATATTTAATCATATGCATTATAAAACACACTCTTCTCTACCTTTTGAATGTATAAATTGACAGAATTAAACATTGTGCCATAGCTTTCCATTAACAGGGGACGTGAGAAGAAATTCATATACTGTACTGTATGTAGCATATTGTAGGCAAAGGACATTTCTCTAAAACGGGTTGAGTAGGGTAGGAATTTGAACCAGTTTCCCAGACCCAAACAGTCCCAGCAAGGGTGGAGCTTGGTAATACGTCACCCTGTGCAGGGCCATTTGATGCCCTCCCCCCAGCCCTCACAGTGCTAGCTTAAGCCAGGCTTTAGGAAGGAGGCGTGAGGCTCTGGCAGGGTCCTGGAACCCTCTGACCTTCCCAAAGCCTGGTAAACATTTGCCTAGCTTTAGAAAGGAGGAAAGAGGACTCTAGGACCCTGTCAGAGCCTCCACGCCTCCTTCCCAAAGCTGAGCAGGTGCTTACTGGGCTTTGAGAAGGCACCCTCCTCGGCTGTGTAACCACACTGCTTGCACAGTCCTAAATTTGCCTCTGGCTCTAGTTCTCTAATCTATTACAGAAGAAGTGAACATGGTGTGCCTGCCATGTTATTGGATGTTGTTGTTTAGTCGTTTAGTCGTGTCCGACCCTTCGTGACCCCATGGACCATAGCACGCCAGGCACTCCTGTCTTCCACTGCCTCCCGTAGTTTGGTCAAACTCATGTTCGTAGCTTCGAGAACACTGTCCAACCATCTCATCCTCTGTCCCCTTCTCCTAGTGCCCTCCATCTTTCCCAACATCAAGGTCTTTCCCAAGGATTCTTCTCTTCTCATGAGGTAGCCAAAGTATTGGAGCTTCAGCTTCACGATCTGTCCTTCCAGTGAGCACTCAGGGCTGATTTCTTTAAGAATGGATAGGTTTGATCTTCTTGCAGTCCATGGGACTCTCAAGAGTCTCCTCCAGCACCATAATTCAAAAGCATCAATTCTTCGGTGATCAGCCTTCTTTATGGTCCAGCTCTCACTTCCATACATCACTACTGGGAAAACCATAGCTTTAACTATACAGACCTTTGTCGGCAAGGTGATGTCTCTGCTTTTTAAGATGCTGTCTAGGTTTGTCATTGCTTTTCTCCCAAGAAGCAGGCGTATTTTAATTTCATGACTGCTGTCACCATCTGCAGTGATCAAGGAGCCCAAGAAAGTAAAATCTCTCACTGCCTCCAGTGTTATTGGATAGGCCTACAATTATCACAGTACTTGACCACTGGCTATAGTTGTTGTGGCTGATGGATGTTGAAGTTCAGCAACATCTGGAGGGCATAATCCCTGGTCTGTTGTGCAAAACTGGCCCTGAAACATGATACTGAATTTAGTGGTCTTATGGCAAGCCCGTTAAACATCCATGTGCATTATTTCAGTTGTGAAGCACAAAATTATCATCCCTTCCTTCCCCCGCCATTTCTTGCTTTACAACTACTTCTACACTCCTGATATATAAGAACAAAAGATAAAAAGTTGGCCAACCTGGAGAAAAAGGGAAATACTCTGAACATGTGCAGTTTCACATCTTAAACTCACTGGAAAATGGCACCATAATGACTGCAGAAATAAAACCGAGATTGCTTCTGCTGTCTTGAGAATGCTTCCCTTGAAAATAATCACCATTTTGTTGTAGAAAAGGGTAACACATATTTAAAGTAAAAATATTACAATGAGCATTTGTAACCATGTATATGCCTGGTCAGCTGCCCTTACTGTAAAAGGTTTTTGTTAAAAAAAAGTGGGGGGGAGAGAAAGAGGAGGAGGAGAGACTGCAGTGGTAGCAAACATTTGTCCAGGTGAGCCCTGGCATGCCTATCCTAGCCCAGGTGCTGATGTGAGGCCTTTTTGCTCCTGCCAGGGCAGTATCATATCACCTTCTAGTGCGGAAACATCATGTTTGCATGTGGAAATATTCCTGGCAAACTCATATTCTTTGCAACCTTTGTAAATTTTCATTTGGTGGATTGTATCTACCGACCCCCTCCTCCTCCACCCCTGGCAAACTGTAGCCAAGGAACAAGTTGACAACAAACAATACAAGTGTGAGAACTAAATGCCAGTGGAAGGGGAAAAGGAGATTATGGAGTGACGGGAATAAGAAAATTCAATCTTAAGGAGGTCTTAGAGGCTCCCCACTGCAATAACTTTGATTAACCTTGCAGTGTTTCAGCACGGGGTCATGGTATTCTGTTGACACCCTTCTTTTGAGATGTCAGTCACATTTCAATAACTTTTCGGCATGGGCTTGTAAGTCCTGTCTCTTCATTGACTTTGAAAGAGGCAGGTTGCTTATGAATGCAGCTTGAACTGTCACTCAGATATTCCTGTATTGTCTTGGCTTTGATTGACAACTTGAAAGTGGTGGAAAAGTTTCAGGGTAACCAACTGTCCCCTCTCTTCCATGGTTTCCATTTTTTAATCTCTGCTTCTTCTCATCCCCTTATGATAGTATGGTGTTGCTTCGTCTCATGATTTAAAAGAAGTATCAAAAGAAAGCCTTTGGGCAGGTGATGCTGCTGTTGTTTCTTTGGAGCTGGGTGGGAAAGAGTTAAAAAAACCAGCATATATGTTACATGACAAACTTGTACTGTCTGCTAATCAATGAAATCCCAGTCCCAGTCCCAATATGATCTGCTTTTTCCACTATTGCCAATATAACCAATTTCATACATTGTTGTAAGGGACCCCAAGGTTCATCTATTCCAACCCCTTGCAATACAGGAATTTTAACAAATGCATCCATGACAGATGGCCATCCAACATCTGGTTTAAAACCTCAAAGGAAAGAGAGTCCAGCACTTTCCAAGGCTGCTGTATAACAGCTCTTACTGTCAGAAAGTTATTCTTGATGTTTAGTTAGAATCTCCCTTCTTGTAACTTGAATCCATTGGCTCAAGACCTGTCCCTCCAGAGCAGGAGAAAACAAGCTTGCCCCATCTTCCACGTGACAGCCCTTGAAATATTTGAAGATGGCTATCATATCTCCTCTAAGTCTCCTCTTATCCAAGCTAAACATGACCAGTTCCCTCAACTGTTCCTCATAAGTCTTGGTTTACAGACCCTTGATCATCTTGGTTGCCCTCCTCTGCACACATTCACTCCAACACAAAACCCTCCAGCATCCTGGAGATAAAAATTGGGATGCAAGCCCAACCTCCCCCCACTCATTAAATCTCTCCCCCCCCAAAAGGGTGGCAGATTCACGTTTTTATCCCTCCAACTCTCCCAGCCCTTCCAAATGGCCTTAGCCCCCGGAAGACGTTTGTCCTTCTCAGCAAGAGCATTGCGTGCATCCGCGGTCTCCATTCCAGTGGGGACATGCCTCCTGAAGGTTCCACTTCAGGAGGGTTCCACTGCAAAGCACAAGAGACAGCTGCAAGCACTGGCTTATCCTCCTCCCGTGCTCAGCGGCGGCACTGGAGGGCGGGGGGACAGGACATTCCTGGATGAAATCAGAAGCCAAGAATGCTTCTATAAAGCCATTGATGGGTATGTTTGATATGGAACAGTTTGGCCAATAAATCCAAGATCAAGCTTTCAGAACACCTTTGTTTTTCAAAACATGAACGTCTGTATCTGACCATTTTGCTGTTTCTTTTCAATGTGTAGCATAGCTAGAGAACTTGTAAAGGGAAAGGCCTGGGATCGTTGGCTGCACAGTAATCATGATAAATAAATACAAAGAGTGTAGCCCATCTGCTTAAGCAGTCATAAAGCCAGTGGAAAAGACTAGGAAAAAAGAACCTCCCACTTCCCCTTTCAAAGATTTTTGTTAGTTTTAGGAACAGATGCAAAAATTATAAGGGGACATTTCAGGGGAAAGTTTCATTATGTAATAAATGCTGTGCCCAGCAGTGATGTTTCTGCATTACACAGTAAGCTGATCTCTAATCCAAGTGTTCTGCTTATTTTAAGGAAAAGAAATACTGCCACAGATAATTGAGGTTTATTGTTTTATTTTTCAGAAATGCCCCAGTTCTCAGCATTACCAGAGTTGATGGATAAGAAGCTCACGCTTGCATAATGTACAAATACGTTCTATCATGCATAGACAGTAGAAACTAATAAATTAGGGCTACAGATAACAGAATCAAGCAGAGAGTGTTCCTCAAGTTAAAAAATGAAACTGCTGGTAAGCAGGCAAAGTTGTTGTGGGAAACGAATATGGAATTCCAGTGTGTGTGCATGTGTGCTTGTGCCAATACATTTATTTATTTACTTTGCATTTGTGAGTACATAGGTTAGCTAGAGGCTCTATAACCATGTGTTTTTGGTTTGTTTTTTGGCTGTCGGGCGGGACCTACAAAACCAGGGAGGTGGTAGGGTGTGTGATGGACAGCAGTCCATGGCTGGTGTGGTGCATAAAATTTGATGTGCCGCAGGCTGTCAAGACCTAATGTCAGGATTCAGGCCTGCATACATGAGTGGAGGGCTTCCTTCAAGGCAATACTTCACACATTTTGCAGGCTTTCTTTATAAATCTCTCTCTCTTCCCCACACTTATCTTCTAACAAGTTATGATGGAGGCACCAGTAATCTCCGCTTTGCAATATGCTGACATCCATATGAATCTCAAGTCGCTGCACAGTGACCCTATATAACACCATGTCACAACTTTCTGTCTTCTACTCATAGATGCCCACAGGGGAGTGCACATTTTCTTCTTACATCTCTGCTATTTTTAAGTGCAGGTGAAAGAAGAATGAGGTCAGTATCACACTGAATTGCAGCACCTTTATCAAAACACATCTCATCCCCAAGGTCTCCAGTTGCCAGAAAGCTAACAGAGCTTTTCTTAAACGGCAAATGCTCCATTTTATCCCATTATATAAATAATGCAATTATTACAGCATACAGGATTGTAAAAGGCTTAAGGTAAAGGTAAAGGGACCCCTGACCATTAGGTCCAGTCGTGACCGACTCTGGGGTTGCGCGCTCATCTCGCATTATTGGCCGAGGGAGCCGGCGTATAGCTTCCAGGTCATGTGGCCAGCATGACAAAGCCGCTTCTGGCAAAACAGAGCAGCACATGGAAATGCTGTTTACCTTCCCGCTGTAGCGGTTCCTATTTATCTACTTGCATTTTGACGTGCTTTCAAACTGCTAGGTTGGCAGGAGTTAGGACTGAGCAATGGGAGCTCACCCTGTCACAGGGATTCGAACCGCTGACCTTCTGATCAGAAAGCCCTAGGCTCAGTGGTTTAACCACCGCACCACCTGTAAAAGGCTTAAGGCACAACAATCCTGCTGTGTTGGTCCCACTGACATAATTGGAGGAGAGAAATACATGATGGGAAGTGCATGAGTGGGATTTCTCTGTTTGTAGCACCCGAGTTGTTGAATGTCCTCCTTTTGGGCATATGGTTGGCACAGGCTCCCCCCACCCCCACCCCCATTTTGGCACTAGGTTAAAACACGGTTGCTTACTCAGGTTTCTGGAAATGATTAGTGCACAAGGTGTCTTTGTTTACAGAGAGGCTCCTCAGTTTTATACTGATTTGTAATTCTGCCAACTGGTAGGTTTGCTATAATGTACTTGTTTGTTCAATATATGTTTTGTTGCACCCCACCCCAAGTTCATGTGATGAAGGACAGGGTATCAATATTGTCAATCAATGAAGTCTCCTCCTGAAATTACTGGGACCAACAGCTCTCAGATGTAGATGTCATTGACTTCAATGCAACTTTTTCCCAGGTTACTGTGCATACTAACTACACACTGCGCTTCAGGGATGGAGAACCTGTGGCACTCCAGATGTTGTACTCCACTTCCCATCAACCCCAAGGCTGGTTGTGAATTTTCCTTGAATTTGCTGTTTTATCTTTTGTAAGTTGCTTTGCGGTGTTTGTTTGTTTGTTTGTTTTTTTACAGCCAAGCGGTGTATAAATTTTATGAACCGGATATAAGCAACAAAACCAAAAAGTCACGGGCAAAAAATTCTTATTTTTCCATTTTGCTTGCATACAAAATTTATATTGCCACTCCCAATTATTCCGAATAATTACCCTACATAACTAAAAATGGGTGGAAAATGTGATATTCGGAAATAAATTATATGTGTTCACTTTAATTTAGATTGTCTGTATTGCTGAACTTATTAGATGTAGCATATTTTTTCATTACAAAATGTGCAATCCATTCTGGAAAGAGAATGAAATTTACTTCATCAATGTGGGATTGAACACTGAAAAAAAACAAATACTTCTAAGCTATATCGAGACCTAAATGGCCCTTTTCATCTATTAATTTTCATTTTTAAAGACAATATTTATAGACAATATTTATAGGAAAAGTAGCAAGAAGCAATAGTCATTAATCTGTAAAACCCACATGTCATGTCTACATTCTGCCATTTGTGAGTCTGGGAGATTTTGGCTTAACATTTTCATTGTACATTGCTTTTTGCACATGTGGTACCTCAGGTTAAGTACCTAGTCCATTCCGGGGTGCCGTTTGCACCCGAAAAGTACTTAACCTGAGCGGCGCTTTAGCGCATGCGTAAAGCGCATAGAATGCTTCTGCGCATGCACGCGCGGCGGAACCCGGAAGTAAACACTTCCAAGTCTGCTGCATTCTTTTCCTGAAAGTACGCAACCCGCAGTGTACTCAACCCGAGGTATGACTGTAGTTAAGTATGGAATTCAACTATTGATGAAAACAGTAGTAGAGTGTTTAGCATTCTTTCACACCTTTCATGTATGCTTACCGTGGAGAAGAATCTGCAGTGGCTGCCCCACAATTCTGGAACTCTATATTCCTATGAACCTGAATTGCTAATTAAATATACATATATGTAATTTTTTTGTTAGAATTCAAGAACTAGAACAGTCCTCATTTCAATCCTTTACTGAGTACGTTCTGAAATTATTGTAGGAAGAGGGCAGTGGGTAGTCTGAAGCCTTCTACCAATTTTGCTGTAGGTAGGATCTTGGATGGTCAGACCCTTAAAGAGACAAAAATGTGTTGTGATAAGTTCAGATCAGAATGAACCACAGATAGCTCATTCACAGATAGCATTAACATGTGTCATCTCACCACAGTTTACAGAAATGTTTGCTTATATTGTTGCTTCCAAATAAGATTTCCTCCTTGTAGTCCAGAGTCTATGATGAATTTACAAATGTAATTTATTTTTGTTGCATGCATGCTTAGACAGCATTCCATGTAGGTTTGCTTTGAACCCATTAAAACGATGCTTTCTGATGCTGTTCCTTTTGCTGAAGAAACTTTAAATGTGTGTTCATTGATGCCTATGAAATTCAAAAGCCGTTGCCAAAAAAAATCAGACATGAGATTCTCCCCTTTCCTCCACCTCACTTTCACTTGGGTATGCAGCGTGATTTCACAATTAAGTTGGCAGAGAACCTGGAGGCGTAAAAGGGAAGCCTACAAGCAAAGACAATGGGGGCTTTTCTTTGGCAGTGCGAAAAGATGCAAGGAAACAAAATTAAGCTCCTTGTTTCATCACTGAATGGCTTAATTCAACAAGGCTTGTTCACCGGTACAGTATTTCACTCCTCTGCCTGTGATTGGCATGGAAAGGAATACAGAAAAATGAGCTCTTCTTCGCAAAGACAACTCAGTTATCTATAACTTGTCAAATTTCCCACCAATTAGTGTCAGTATAATAAGCCTTCCACAAATTTTGTCCAGTCGCTTTGCTCTTCAAATGAGTTCTGTTATCGGAATGCATCCTTTTCTAATTTGCTCTTGTGATCGCATAATGTAAAGGAAGCCAGATAATGTGAAGCTTGGGAGCAACATTTTGGTCGGGCTTGTGTTGAGGTAGAATTTTGCCGAGAGGCAGCATTAATAATGGGTTGGCATAACATGTTTGCTAGAGTGGGGTTGATACTTTGATTGCGTTTTCTTGGTGCAGTTGTTGTTGCTTGGGGGGGAATCGTGTATATTGGGTTCAACAAACCATGGAATGTTGAATTAACCCCCCTCCCCATTATGAATACAGTGCTTTTCACTAATGGCTGTAGGTTTTCTCCCTGCATCAAAGGGGAAAAGGAAGATCAGAGCAACGGTTTTTCCCACACCTTTCAAATTTCTACCATTTTAAAATATCTGCTAATATAGTAAACCTTTATATTAATCTCTTTGCCCCCACCCCCATTTTAACCTTCATGTTTTTTAATGTTAAGAAAGATCCATTGTAGACATAAAACAGCACTTTGGTTTGCATTGCTCCTCCTATTCTGGAGTAACCCTCCTCCCCTGTTCCTTTCCTGCGGCCAATCATTTTACATTTCAGAGAGGTCACGGTAGAACTAAAAAGCCTGTAACTCAGTCCTAGTCTCTTAAACATAGGATATTGCCAGTGTTAAATCTGCTCAATTATTTTTAAAAATCCATTGAAGTCTTTGAGTGTGAATAATGACAATATCTAATAGCATATTGTTGTCATCCAGCCCATTAAATAATGTTGTAAGCCCCCATTTATAGTAAGCACTTACAGTTATTGGGATTTACGATTATATATTATTATTGGCAAGCTAAACATTAATACATAGCCTTCCTTGTTTTGATTTTTCCTGCTATCTTCCAAGTTGTGCTCAATCTGTAAAGAAGAAGACAAAATCTTGTCATGACCCTGTTAGCAATGGCATAGTCCCTCTTTCAGATGCTCTGGGAAAGTTTTCCACACAGGGCCATCGTTCCTCAGAAGGAATTTGGTAAATCAGTAATGGCTTGTTCACACATGTGATCATAATTGATGATAGAAACAATGAGTTATGAACAGATGGAAAATATCCTGTATTTCTATCATTAGTGGGAGAATATATTTGTACTGATACCAGATAGTAAAAGTGAATGTTCCAATACTAGAGGTGCAGTGAGAAGGGTATTTATGAGATGGTTGCTTATGCATACTTGTAGTACTGCATGCCATTTTACTGTTCGCCTTTGGTGAGCAGAATGCACATGGCACAAAATCCTTCGGTGAAATATTTATTGTCTCATTATTGGACCTTGTCAATTTAAATCAAGTGGTTTGGGCAGTTAGGAAACAATTTCTGCCATAGGAGATCATCCTTAGTCAATTGCTGTGTGCTGAACATTTGATGACTGATTGGGAAAAGACATTCGTGTTTATAATTTGGGTTGGTGTGTTTTTTTATAGAAAAATAAAGATAACAGGTCGAATATCAGATGATCAAACTATTTGGCTGCATGCAAGCAAATAGAAGGCACTCAGCTTGTCACCATATGGAACAAAAGTAATTACTGAGTCTGAAAGGCAAGGCAATTAGAATGCTTGCTGTTTACCCGGAGTAACTTTCAATATCATAAAATGTTGCAGTTCAAGTTTCATGCTGACTGTTGTGGGAATATTGGGATCTGAAAGATCTATTATTTTTAATTTATTGTGGTGACAAATGCAATGGAAAACTGTTCATAGACTTGCTGCATACTCAATTGCTTCTTTTAACAGAATCATTTTTCAGGTATCTGACTAGGAGGAACACAGCCTGGTGCTATATTGATGTAAATCGCCTACAAAACAGAATAAATTCATTTGCTAGCCTCGCACATGCAGGAGGCCTGGCTGTCACTATATTTCATGTAGCGGGCATTAATTTGATGGGCTTTGGCACATGGGAGAACCGGTTCGGGTGACAAATGTGTTTTGTCATTATGCTAGAGCAATTTATAATGCTAAATGTAATGATGGTGTGACGCACAGGGAGAGCTGAAAGAGAAGTTAGTCTTCGTTCTGTGGGTCTTTGCCTCGTAGTGTGAGTTATCATCCCAAAACGCCTCTCGTGACACATGGTCATGCTTCTGATGAAAACCGTTTCACAAGATGCTTTTGTAAAGAGCTTACTGTAGTTTGGCTACAGCTAATGTGTGAGCACACTAGTTTCTTGTGTATATTAGAGAAATAATAATAACACAACTATTGGCCATTTTCTTCTCATGCAATCTCAGCCATGCAAGCTGCCAGTTGGGGAGTTTCGCTTGTCTATCTCTGAGGTCTGAAGCAAAGGCCCAGAGCTCAGCCATACAATGAAAAGGTAAACAACCGTGAAGTGCAAATATTTAAATGTATATGCACCAACAAGCTTCACATATACAAAAAGATCCAAAAATGTGTACAAAATCTCATGCTCGAAGTCTTAAAAGTCCAGTATAAGGTGCAATAATCAAGTCCAATGATCAAGTCCGATAATAAAGTGCTACGATGTATCACGCGTTCTTATCTCTTCCCATGCGTTCTTATCTCATCCAAAGACTTTTCAGGATTATGTCAACAATGTGATCTTCGGATGAAGGACGGTATACAAATATAATAAATATAATAATAATGCCACGGTTCGTGGGACCGACAGATGCAGTTACCTTTATTGCAGTGGGTAAGGAAGATAATGAGCAAACAAAGGCTCCTGGTTTCTGGTTTACCTACAAATTAACCTGGTAGTGGGAGGAGATAGCAGGCTGAGAGTGTGGGAAAGGAGAAGCAGAGATTTGCAAGACTGGTTGTAAGAAAGAAGGCATGTGGGCTGGAAGGAATCAGGACTGAGGATGGCGAGGCAGTGATCCATTTGCCCTAATGAATCAACCTTCACTACTCGGAGGTGGCGGGTATTAAGATTAGGCCTTGAAGTCTACAACCTCCATATCAAAAACTGGGTCTTCCCAGCTATTCACACTTCACCGAGTGTGCAATGGTGGTTTGGATAAACTACTGTAATTCAAAGTGAAAACAATTGGTTTGCCACATCTCAGGATTTCACTTGGCATTTTGGGACTTCAATTTTTCTGGGGAAACAGAACCAAAGGGCAGAAATATGTGTGGCTTGGTTTGAAAATTTTGCTGTTACACCCAAAGCACCAGACACAACCAGGCTCTGGCCTTAACCCACCAGATGCCACTTAACCTCCCAGGCAGGCTGCATGTCTTCAGTGAAATTGCAAGCAGCTGAATTACCAAGTTAAGTTGAACAGTGAGGCAATTTTCATGGTCAGGTGAGTGGAACTGGAGGCTGTGGTAGAAAACAGCAGCTCTGTTGCTGACAAAAAGCTAGTTAAAGATAGTGCTGACATAAGATCTGGTACTGTATTTGACATGGAATCAACAGGTGTCAGAAGGTTGGGTTGGGGGACATTTGTGACATGGGAAATTTCACAAAGATTGGAAGAAGCCTTGAAAAAACTTGTCCTGCTTCATAGGCTGGCCAGCTGGTTGAATAAGAGGGTCAAATGATGTGGATGATGTTAGCTTCACAGGTGTCAACTCCTGATAAAAATACATATTTTAGAGGGAAAAGTGCTTTCTTTCATAACACTGGTGATACCCCACTTCCATTAAATGAAAGAAGTATTTTTTGTTCCATGGCAGATGTAGTTGCCCCCTACTCCTGATATTAAAAGACCCTTTGGGTAGGGATATTTATTTGTTTAAAAAACTTTATGTGTTGTGCACATGGATATTGTAATATTATTATCATTGACACCTTGATCATAAGTTTCATTTACAGAAGCTTCCATGCATGAAAGAGTTATACCAGGCATCCCCAAACTGCGGCCCTCCAGATGTTCTGGCCTACAACTCCCATGATACAGACCAGGTGGTCAGGAATGATGGGAATTGTAGTCCAAAACATCTGGAGGGCCAAAGTTTGGGGATGCCTGAGTTATACCAATGAAAAAGATGTTCCTTTGCTCAAGTGAGGGCACATTTCCTTTCATGAGCAGAAGCAAATGGTTCTAACCATTAGCATAAGAATGATATTATGGCAGCTATGTAGGTAACCCATCATATTTATATAGCTGCTATGTGGTTAAACCACTGAGCCTAGGGCTTGCTGACCAGAAGGTTGGCGGTTCGAATCCCTGTGACGGGGTGAGCTCCCGTTGCTTGGTCCCAGCTCCTGCCAACCTAGCAGTGCGAAAGCACGTCAAAATGCAAGTAGATAAATAGGAACCGCTACAGCGGGAAGGTAAACAGCGTTTCCATGTGCTGCTCTGGTTCGCCAGAAGCGGCTTTGTCATGCTGGCCACATGACCTGGAAGCTATACGCCGGCTCCCTCGGCCAATAATGCGAGATGAGTGCGCAACCCCAGAGTCGGTCACGACTGGACCTAATGGTCAGGGGTCCCTTTACCTTTTTACCTTTATGCATAGCTTGGGTAGGGATATCCGACATGGTCCTCTCCAGATACTGAAGGCTGCAACACCCATCATCCCTAACTGGGTGGCTGGGTCCATAACATCTGGAGAGCACCACATTGGCCAGCCTTGAGCTCAGCAGTATGCAAGCAAAATACAATGCATCTGTCTTCAAATGCTTGTAATGTCAGGGAGAGAAGACACAGGAGGAAAAGAGAAAGAACAGATGAAACAGAAGAGAGGATCACACAGGAAAGCCATCAAAAAAGAAAACCCCCTGCACTTTCAGTAGCAGAAATGGAAGAGGCAGGAATATGTGATAGGAGGCAGCAAAGGGAAAGGAACACAGGGAAAGTATAGTGGTACCGGGGCTTTGTGTGAAGATAAATCCCAGGGGAGCAAAGAGAGGGAGAAAGTGTAGGTGGAAGGTTTGGGAGAAGAGGGAGAGACATAAGAGTGACAAGGAAGAAGAGGAGACAAGGAAATATTTCAAAGTGAGCAAAAGAGTTTCAACTGAAAAGTGAGCCACTGAGGAGAGAAGCCACCAAAGTACGACCTGTAGGATACTTAATAGTTAACAGAGTGTAAGAAAAAAGGGTTTGAAGCATAATAGGGAGGCAAAGCTACCAGCCAAAAGACTGTTACAGTGATTCCTAAGTGAAATAATAAGAATCGTATTATGGAGGTTTGCATTATATTTTCTGCCATTAAAACATTAGCAGTTTCAATGTGTGTCTTTCTAACTATGGCACGAGTAAACAACTGTTTACTCCTTAAGGCCTGTTCCCCCCCCCTCCGAAATACATGAAAAGAAAATGAATTTCTGTGCTCAGGGTATGGAAATAATGATTTGGGTATGTCTATAAGTCAATTGCACTGTTAGAATGCGAAGTCTAAACATAAATTAAAAATTGGGGGTTTATTTACATCTACAATTGTGGTAGATGTGTAGTGCAATCCTAAGTGTATTTACTTAGAAGTAAGACCGACTTTTTCAAGGTAAATTTGCATACCAACTGCAACCTTCATGTGAAAAAAACGAAAGGATTTCCACTCAGCAGTACCTACAGAGCATGACGTTACAGCCAGCAGTTTTGAGTAATTTCTTCATTTAATTCATTTAATTTTGGATTAATCCCCACAAAAAGCACACAGTTGCTTGGTCAGGTGCTGTCAGAAGCCATCTTGCCGGAGGCAACAGACTGAGCTGAGTGCTGTTGCAACCTCAGGCAGCTAACAGTTGTTAGCTTCACATGGGTAAATTTCATATGCATCTGATACTAATTCATCACAGCACTGTGTTTTACAAGGCAGTGACATGAATCTCCCAAAGATAATCCCAACAGAAGCTGAGGAAGGTAGAGCTGCACAATGGCTGTGTTTCAGATGTCATCAACATAGCTGCCAAGTTTTCCCTTTTCTCGCGAGGAAGCCTATTCAGCATAAGGGAAAATCCCTTTAAAAAAGGGATAACTTGGCAGCTATGGTCATCAAATGTCTATGTATTTATCAAGTCAGATCAAAATGTTGCTTTGAATACCATTAGTGAAATAGGAAAATGAAATGAAGTAGTTAAAACAATCTGATAATTATCTAACCAGGTGCAATTGCAACATGCAGAATCTGCCTATTTTCCTATCCTTTTCCAAAATATGTTGGGCTTCCTTGGACTGTTGACTGCTTTTAATTAGGGCCTGGTACCGTGCTGTGATATATATAAAATGATAGGGTTTTCAGCTGTTCTTATTTTATCTGTAAGTGCATTACAGGGGGAAATGCAGTGTTTTGGTTTGCTCTGGTGTGAAGGGGAAGCTCACTCACATTTTCCTTTAAGCAAAAGTTAATGGCAACAACTATATTCTTGGCTTTTGCTAAACGTATCATGAAGATCAGGTTAGTGGTTTTAGATTTCATGTTGCATTAAACTTGTTCCTTTACTGCCTAAGATGTATTCATTTTGATATAGCAACTTGCAAAATAGATGTAACTATTCCTGCAGTCCTATGGAATAAGACCCTTTGAACTTAGTGGTAAACATGCTTAGGCTCATGATCTAAGACAGGGGTCAGCAAACTTTTTCAGCAGGGGGCCGGTCCTCTGTCCCTCAGACCTTGTGGGGGGCCGGACTATATTTTGGAAAAAAATAATAACAAATTCCTATGCCCCACAAATAACCCAGAGATGCATTTATAATAAAAGGACACACTCTATTCATGTAAAAACATGCTGATTCCTGGACCGTCCATGTGCCAGATTTAGAAGGCGATTGGGCCACATCCGGCCCCCGGGCCTTAGTTTGGGGCCCCTGATCTAAAATTTAGTTCATGCAGCTATAGATCAGCACCACCGTGTTTGGACAGCAGCAGTTCCATATAGTGGCTAGTAGAGGAGAGCCCATAGAATAGTTAATTGTTTTCCTTCAGGAGCTGTGAAATTGAAGACATTCATTTTGGCTGATACTGATTCAGTGTGCCAATTAAACCTTATGCCAAGGACTTTATCCTTCACCATTAAGTTCCATAGGCAGCTGGCCATTTATTATACTGGGAACTGACCTTAAATGGTATTATCACCCCCACCTTGGGGCACGTTCACTGATTTCCTATAAATGGAGCACACGTATTAAGCATCCTGTGGAATCAAAGTAAAAGAAGCAGTGAGCCTATCCAAATGATGAGCAAAAGGCACTAAGTCATTTGCTTTATGTTCTTTGCTCTTCACGTAATTTTCACAGCATCCATAATCTGTGGTGCTATGTCACTCACATTACTCTGGTTCAATATTCGGTGCATCTTAATGAGCAAGAACAGTGAAATATTTGCTCACGGAGCTCTTGATCCCATAACTAGTCACAGTCTCAGATCTGCCACTTAATACCTATTTGAAGAACAAGATATATAACATCCATTGTTCAGAGCAGTAGCTACAGCGAGGGGGGGGGAAGTATTTGACCCCCTGCTAAATTTGCCCGTTTGCCCTCTGACGAAGAAATGACCAGTCTATAATTTTAATGGTAGGGTTATTGTAGCTGCGAGAGACAGAATAACAAAAACCCCAGAAACCCAGAAGACAAAAGTCAGAGATTGATGCGCATTATAATGAGTGAAATAAGTATTTTATCCCCCTATCAGCCTCACTGTATATTGGGCTTGGGTCACGTGATTGCTTGGCCAAATGACCTTTTCTTGTTATGGAAGAGTGAGCATGTATGCCTCCTTCCCCCCCTCAAATAATGTAATATTTGATGCTGGTAGAACAATATTTTTCTCCTGTTTTGAGAGGCAAAGATCCTGCAAAGAGAGCATCCATGCCTACCGGGCTTTGTATCATGCGCTCGTGACATATATTGTTATGTGCATATCCTACTGCAATTTGCCATTATGTAATTATGAAAGGCTCACAAGTGCACATTTTTCATCACAGGAAAATAAATATTGAGCCAGGAAAGCATGTAAATCAGCCATGAATTTGTTGTAGCAAAAACAATAGATGCCTTAGAAACTAAAATCTTACAACTTATTTCAAGACCAATTCAGAGTTGCATCTTAGAAATCCTGCAACCATATCTAGACTATTTCAGTATTTCCTAGAATGAGAAATCAAGTCGGCATTTATTTATTTATTTATTTTGCAGTATCACTGTGACAATCTCTAAGTTCCACCAAGCAATGGAAATTCATTATTGATATATGACTGAGATTCACCCAACAACAAATATCATTAAGAATTAATTGATCTCCCCAAAATATTTTTAAGCAGGTATTTCCATCGATGGGAATCTACACAGCAAGAGCATCAGGAACAGCTTAAATAATTATATTATAAAATTGAAAAGTTAAATCTGTTCTTATTTTATTTAGCTGACAAAAAAATGCCCAGCTTAGAAGAAACTCTAAAGATAAATACCACTACTCAATATGGCAACCTGTCTTGAAATATGTTGAGTAGCACTTTGAGAATTTGCTACATTTACCATGTTGCTTGTTCCTGGATAATTAACTTATTCTTGAAAATGGCAGGATGAATACCTTTTATTATATTTTTATAGCAGTACTGTAACTATTTATATTTGAAAAGCCAATAAAATCCCCCCCCTGCCTGCCTCATATGTATTACTATGCAGCATTCTGCTTCTTTCTTGATTCAGCAAGTCTTGGAATTTGGTTCACACGCCCTGCTGCTGTGATAATTTTGGCCGTATTAAGAGCTGAAGTTGTTCACAAGAATTTACAGCATAACAGCAGTGATAATCATCTCGGCGTTCTCAGCCATGCCACTGTTGGCAATTAGCAATAATGGGAGCCAAACTAAGATGGATTGGCTGCCATTTATGAGCTGGTTGCTGTCATTTGATGGAATGTGTGAATTCGTCTTAGGCTAGAAACACAATTAGCAGGTCATGTGGCAAAACACCTCCTGGATTGTATTGCAACGGACTTAAGAATGAAGAACCTGAATGAAAACAGTCCCTAAACGTACAAAATAAGCATATTGGGGAGAAAGCTGGATAGAATCCCACTCCGGCAAGCTAGTTTACTATGTACAATTTTAATTTACAGTAGCATCCAGTTATGTCTAGGAATACTTTTACTGTGTGTTTGCTGTTGTGTAGATAAGCACTAATTCAAACTTACATACTCAGTCTTGTGACAGCAAACCAGCTCATATGTGACGGCATCCAGTCCATCTTAGTTTGGCTTCTGTTATTTCTAATTGTCAAACTGCTGTTCATGCAGGTTCTCATTGACTTGCTTTTCTAGTACAGCAGTGCTCCAGGTAGGTTGTACCTGTGTAGGACTGCAATTAATGATATTGTGTCAATTTCAGTCTCCCATTTTTTTCAGTTATCCACATTTCAACATCAGTTTGTGATTTCTTTAATTTTTAGAGATGTTCTCAGGAAAGTTCATCAACATTTTAGTGTGAATACACGTTTCTGCAGTTTTGCTTTATATACACATTTTTTTACAAAGCAATTTCCCTTAATATAATGCATGTTGATAATATATGCATTTTTGCAAATTCTACCTCAGTATCTTCATTCTTGTACCTGTTCCTTGCCTTGAAAACTACAAAATCTGGAAAAGTGTGAATTGAGAAGGGTGGCTGTGTTTTGATTCTTGTAATTATTATTATTATTATTATTATTATTATTATTATTATTATTATTATTATTTATACCCCCCCCCATCTGGCTGGGTTTCCCCAGCCACTCTGGGGGCAGCTTCCAACAGAAAAATGAAATAAAATAATCTATTAAACATTAAAAGCCTCCCTAAACAGGGCTGCCTTCAGATGTTCTTCTAAAAATCTGGTAGCTGTTTTTCTCTTTGACATCTGATGGGAGGGTGTTCCACAGGGCGGGCGCCACCACCGAGAAGGCCCTCTGCCTGGTTCCCTGCAACTTTGCTTCTCACAATGAGGGAACCGCCAGAAGGCCCTCGGTACTGGACCTCAGTGTCCGGGCAGAATGATGGGGGTGGAGATGCTCCTTCAAGTATACTGGACCGAGGCCGTTTGTATTGTTTTAGAGAGTGTGAGTTATGTATGCTCACATTTATATGCAAACTGAATCAAATTTCTTCCTTATCCATTCTTTGGATTAATGGGAAAATGTTGCATTGCAAAGTTTGTACACAATATAAAACCATTCTGTTTAATGCCATTATATGCTCTCTACCATCTTGATTTACTTAGGCCTTTTTAAAAAAGAACTTGAAAGAGCCTGTCCTTTAGAGATTGCTTCTTTTTTAAGTCTTAACCTGTAAATTATTTTTAAACATTTTATGCACATAAAATTACTTTAAAAACAAATGTATGACAGCATAAATATGGACAGAAACAATAACAATAACTGGAGCCTACAAATAAAATAAGCAGGAAACAAAATGTACAGCCCAGACAATGAAATCAGTGCCAGGCATGTGCCTAAACAAGTTATGGACCAATGCTGAATAAAACATGGTCTGGTGAACACTTTTGATTGTGAAGGTAAACTATAACATTACTGAAGAGGACTAATCTGCTCTCAGACTTGAAGCGAGTAAAAAAGAAGTGCATTTCTAAGTGCATTGTGCTCTGTTAAGAACTAAAGTTTGTACACCCTGAAAGCTAATGAGAAAACCAGGAGTCACTAGCTACTGATTTATTAGAGTTGAGATTGGTGGGAGAAGATGCTGGTCGCACACTTGATTTTCAGATGCTTGCTTTCCCCCCTCCAATGCAAGATTTATGTTTATGATTTATTTATTCAAATGCATAGACTACCCAAATTCAAAGGCTCAAGCTGAACAATCGTGATACTGTCTGTAAATTATAGCAAATTGCTTTCCAGTATGTTCCTCATTTTAAAATGGAGTGCAGAATATTTCAAAAAGTTGTCATTCGCTTATTTAAACAAACAAACATCTAAGTTGATAATCCAATGTTAGTCATAGACCCACTGAAATCAGTAGGCTTAAGTAACACCACACTGAGTAAAGCGGAAAAGGGAACAAGGAGAACAGATTCAGTGTTGTAACAGAAACAAATCAAACAATTTATTGATAGTGTTCAGTGTATAAGGTAAAGGGACCCCTGACCATTAGGTCCAGTCATGACCGACTCTGTGGTTGCGGCGCTCATCTCGCATTATTGGCCGAGGGAGCCGGCGTATAGCTTCCAGGTCATGTGGCCAGCATGACAAAGCCACTTCTGCCAAACCAGAGCAGCACATGGAAATGCTGTTTACCTTCCCGCTATAGCGGTTCCTATTTATCTACTTGCATTTTGATGTGCTTTCGAACTGCTACAGTGTTAATTCTGTAGTCCTAAATGAATATACAATATACAATAACATAAGCAAAATATCCATCCGTAACACCATAGTGGAAGAGGAGGGAAAAGTTGAAGATCAAGTATAGTGAGTGGAGCCATCTTTATAATGATCAGAGATGGGATCAGACCGGACTCGTTCGTGGCAGCCATTTCGCCAGAAACGATGATGGGAGGAAGGGGGAGAGATTGCACAATTAAGAGAGCATTATTTCCTTCCTTCCTTCCTTGCCCTTTGCAAGGTTCCAGAGGGTTTTCCCATCATTTCGGGGTCAAAATTCCATGGTAGGGAATGCACATGAAATTTCTCCATAGGGATCAATAGAAATTGTTGAGTCAATTTGTAAATGCTTGCACATTAGTGTTTGGATAGCAGGGCTTGCATGTATGTTATACATCATGTATTTTTCTCATCCTCATCAACAACGCAGCTGCTCAGTTTTCACCCCTGAACTTTTATGTAGCTGTCATCCATTTTAGATCTTCATGCTTATAGTGCTGTTTGCTGAATTCAGTCGTTCCTTGAGCCTAGCAGGGCCAGATGAACAGCATGTAGTGTTGCTGCTGTTGTTTTCAGTCTAATGGGCATGGCTAGGCATTCACTGGCACCTTGGGGCATGAAAAAGCATGGGCTGAACTTTTAAAGCTATTTTCAGGAGAATGCTCATTTTCCAAGCGATGGCTTTTCTTCCCCAACAGTATTTTTGAATACAACAGCATAATACTGTACATGCGACCCCCAAAAGATAAGACAACCTTTGACTGTTCTGCTTGTTAGCGATGTCCTAGTGCACCCAAACATTTTTCCAGAGACATGCAGCTGTTGCCCAGCTAAACAGGTTTAGAGGGAATGGAAAGCTTAGAGCAATTTGTAGGCAACCAAGCAAAAAGAGAAATCCACAAAGAAGCAGCTGATGTTAGCAACTCTTAAAAAGACAGCAAAGGAAGAATAAGCAAGCAAAGAGAAGGAGGGGGCGCAGAGAGAAAACAAGGACCCGCAGAGAATGTTAATAGCTGTCTCTAAACCAAAAATAAATTGCTTATGTAATTTACATATCCCGTACTTTATTTTGATTAGGTTAACTTCTAAGCATATATATCACCTAAAGTCAGCCAGCTTTTTTATTTTATTTTGATCGTATTTTCTAGCACAAATATTTCCCACTGGGAATGTTCCCTGTCCCATGTAAATGAGATGCAAAATGACAACTTATCACAGTATAGTACAGCATAATATTCTATTCTATTCCTTTTTTTTTGCACAGAGGTAAATAAGTACAGATGATGGATGGATGATGAGAACTAGCAGCAGGGGTCACAGGAAAAAGTGCCAGCTTCTGCTATGATGGTACCTAGGATATGTGCTTTTTCATTTTCTAGAATTAATGTTATACAGTAGATGTGTTTGGCAAAATCACTATTGAGATATTTTAAAGGGGAAAATGGTTCACATGCATCAGGATATTCCCTTAAAATTGGACATTCAGACGATTCCCACCTGGACACTGCTTCCAACTGCAGTATTCCGGGTATGTCAGAGAGATTTCGGACGTATGGCAACCCTAATATATAGTACAGATTGCTCTATTTTTGGTCCATGTCGCTTTGGCACATATTTACTCAAAAGTTCATTCTATTCTATTTCTGCAGTAATCTTTTAAAAATCCGCTGGAGATTTCAAATTATTATTTTTAAGGAGCATTTTCTTGCAAAATGTACACGTCTAAACACATTTTCTCTCAAAATACACTTTTTAAAGCTTACAACTGTGTTAGAACATCGACACAGTGTGAAATGTATGCAAAGCATGTATGCAAAGCATTTCACAAACGTCTTCATAATCGATAGCAATCCCTTGCAGGATGGTCAATATCAGGGCTATTTTTAGATGGAATTTACTGGAACTCAGTTCCGCACCTCTCAGGTGGGTGCCATTGTTATTCTAAGAGACCAAGGGAGGTGTTTATGGTGAGTTCTGCCCCCCTTTTTTGTAGAAAAATAGCACTGGTCAACATTACATTATTCTTTCCCATGTTGCAGTTGAGGGAGCAGGACTGAGACAAGGAGATGGCAAATTCCTGAAGGCCAGTTAGTGCAATCTTGACAGAAATGAAGTCTCAAGTAGGGAAGCTTGAAAAAATAAAAATATAAGATAGCTTTGAAATAATTCTTTGGAGGAGGAGGAGGAGGAGGAAAATGATCTGGTTTCCAGTAGTGCAAATTCCCTGGATGGTTGCTTGTTCTTTTGCCCAAACTGGAGAAAATGAATTACCACATTTTTCTGTCTATAAGATGCTCCCATATATAAGATGCCCCCTATTTTGGGGGAGTCGGATTTAAGAAAATGGGGGAAGAGGCCCCATGTATAAGACACCCCCTAATTTTTGGCATTATTTTTAAGGGGGGACTTATAAATGGGAAAATACAGTAATTACTTTGAAATTTTATATTTTAAATTTTAAATTTACAACATAAAACACAAAGCCTGGCTCTCAAGATGGCACCTCAAACACAAGGCTTTTCATTTTGCACATTCAACTGCCGGTGACCAGCTGCAGAGTATGCAAGTGCAGAGACACCAAGTGATGAGATAGAAGACTTTTGCTTCTGCAGAATTGAAGTTTATCATGAGAGGAATGGTAGGGACATCAAACGATTAAATGCCTGCTGCCTCCAACTATTCTTAAGAGATCATTTCCCTAAATTTTCTCAATGTGTGAAGACAGAGTATCAACCCACCCAATCTGATGCTGTGCATTAGAGGAACCACTTAGAGCGGGAGCCAGGGGAGAGGTGCAGACCATTTTGCAGTGCATAGGAAAAGGAGCCAGCCTTGCATTATTTCTCCCTGCTGAATGAGCCGTCATTCATTTTTTGTGAACTACCAAAGGAAGACTTAAATTGAAGTTCCAAAAATCTGCTGAAAAAATGTTGTTGCCTTGAGAGTGCTTTCCGGAATATTCCTCGTTTTAAAATGGATTGGAAACCTATCTCATTTTAAATGTTTGCAGTTACAAAAACTCTTGGCAGTCCTTCCCCCTTTTTAGAGGATGAGTGGGCTAAGGGTACAATGGTTCTTCAGCGCAAAATACTAAAAACATACATACAAATAGTCCACAATGTTTCAGTGGAAGGTATCTGAAGGTATGTATTGCACTGGTTTAATAGATAAGCCCATATACTCAAAACAGCTCCCCATTAATTCCCCCCCCCCACTTGTCATTTTTAAATTACTGCCCTTATTTTGGCTCCATTTTGGCTGGGGTGGCAAGACTTTCTTTGTGTCTTGCATGCACACAGATGTTGATGCTGCAATCCTACGTATGTGCACTTGACTGCTGAACACAATGAGTAAACATGGAAAAATCATATGCCCCATCAATTTTAAGAACCTTTAAAAAATGTATTCTTCCATTTTGTGCTTGCCTGATGGTTTTATGTTGGTTTCATGTTGTTTGGGTTCTTAACTTATTGTTCCTATTTCAATGGTGTTTTTTCCTTTGGTAGACTTATTTTATTGAGCTTTGTTAAGATGCCTTGGAAAGGTTTTACCTGAAAAGGAGGGATACAAATACAACGAATAAACAAGGGCAACTGGGTAGAATAATGCCTGCACATTGTGATCCGTCCCATATCCCCCCCCCCTTCTCGGTGTATCTCTGTAAGTAAGAAAGCATGAGAGCTGAAAATTCAAGGACAGGCTCTGGATTATCCCTGGAGGGCCAGGTCATCTCAACCCCATGCATGGCCTTGTGCCTGATTGGTGGACGTTGTGACATCTCATTTTCACAGTTTGCCCTCAGCATTTAATATCAGTATGCAGCTCCCCCAAGAATGTGCCTTTAAGGAAAATGTGTTAAAATGTTTATTCTTGTCTTAAATTGTAGGAACAGTTGATTTTCAGGATAATGGAAACTTTATTTGAATTTCCCTTACTAGGTTGCTCACTAATCAACACTTTGACACTGGATTGCTTCAACTTGGGAAACAAATATATAAATAGATGTCAACCGAATAGTACTATGGGTGGCATGCCATTGGAGTGGTTAATTTTTTACTTAGAAAAATCCAGGTTCAACATAAAAGGAAGGCATTGTAAATCCTGGGATAACTCAGTTGGTAAAGCATAGACCCTTAATATCACGGTTATTGGTTCAAGCCACGTTGGGCAATAGATCCCCGCATTGCAGGGGGTTGGTCCAGGCGACCCCCATGGTCCCTGCCAACTCTCTGATGCTATGAACATGTAAGAGCAATACTTGCATTGTTTTCTTTTGCAATTGTTTATGTACAACAAGTTAGTTGTATGGGTATGTGTTACCCAGCAGGCTGGTGAAATAGGCTAATGAGTACGGAGCTGATGCTTGTGAATGTCTCAGGAAACCCAACGGCAGCAATAATGGAGTAGCATTTGGCAGGAGATGCTGAAGTGAAAGCCACGGACTGAAAATCTAAGATTACATCAGCAGGCAGGAGTGAGCCAAATGCAGGTCAATAGTGATGCAAAATCAGAGCCAGAAAGGAAATATTCAGGTCCATGGCAGGCTTGTCATCCTTTCTATTGTTTTATGGACCTCTGTATGCAGTCTTATTTTTCTAGAAAAAGAGGTGCCAGAACTCACCATGAACTCCTTCCTTGTTCTCTTGCAATAGCAATGGCACCCACCTGAGAGATGCTGGAACTGAGTTCTGGCTGGGGAGGAGAAAAAAGAGGTCTGTGTGTATGTGTCAGAGCAGTGGCCACAATATTACAAAGTTGCTATTTCTTTCTCTCACTACCTCATTCTTTCTCATAAAGGCAACATTCTGTGTCTGAACCAATATATACAGTCATACCTCGGTTTAAGTATGCCTCGGTTTGAGTATTTTCAGTTTAAGTACTCCGCGGACCCGTCTGGAACAGATTAATCCACTTTCCATTACTTTCAATGGGAAAGTTCGCTTCAGGTTAAGTACGCTTCAGGTTAAGTACAGACTTCCGGAACCAATTGTGTTTGTAAACCAAGGTACCACTATATATGACTGCAACCAATTCAAAATGTATGCTTGAGAATAGAGGTAGAATAAAGGGCTTCTAGAAGCTGCAAGTGCAGGGGAATAGTGTGGGGAGGGCAGAAGGGCACAGAATATTGCAAGGTGTGTGTGGGGGGGGGGGGTAAGGTGGAAATTTGTCCTGTCTTCCTGATGAAAGCATCTGGCCCTGCTAGATAGTGCAACTTTTAAGCCTATTTCCTGGGACCAGATGTTGGCACAAAGCCTCTCATGACGACAAGCAGGCTGTCTTATAGGATGAGGAGGGTAATCCAGAAATCAAAATTGTGTTATTTAAAAAAGGGAGAGGTGTTCTTATATCTAAAAATGGATTTTGTCTCCACGTGTTGTCACTTGCTTCCCCACAGACCTAGGATAGTTAACATGTGAGTTGGATCAGTGGGCATTCTTTTATTTTTAGATGCACACTTACTTATCTTTACTTAAAGACAGATCAGACTTGCTCAAGCTGTTATGCATCAAGCTAAACACAGCCCCACAGCCATTCATGGAGGACCACCAGGGCCTAGAGAAGCCTGTTGATTTTACTGCCTACCTGGAGGTAGTGCTGTGCTGAACTTTTCCAGCTTTTCAAGGAATGCAAGGGCAAATATCACTTCAAAAAGGACAGGTATTGGGCAATGTATCTCAATGAAAAATTAAAGTTTGAAGGACCCTGTGGGGTAGGAGCAAATTTATGTTTTAAGCTTGAGGAGGTAGCCAAAAAATTGTTCTTTAATCCTGAAAGCATTTAGGGAAAGCCCCGTGCTCACAATGCCTTGGACTTGCTTTCTACAACTGGCCTCCAGCCAAGTGGGTTTCGCAGAAATGTTCATGTTCATCAACAGTAGGGAGCATGGCTGCCAGGAGGGGAGGCTAGCCTGTACAGTATGGCCTTGCAGGGACTTCTCCGTGTTCTTTCAATGTGTGAGCGTGTGGTCTTATGAACCCCCTGTAAAGAACTCTCAAACTCATCCTCTGCTCCGGCTAAACACAACTGGATTCTTCTTTAAAGCATTAGCATCCTTAAAGGAACAATAAAGGGACACTTGTCAGCACTAGTGGAGCTAAACACAAAACAAAAGAAAAACATGCCCAGCAATCCTGACAGTGTTCCCCCGGGAAGGTTTTTACCTTTCTGCTGTTTTCAATGTAGTTTGTGGGGTTTTTTTTTAAGAACACTTGTTAAAAATGTGGCAGGGAAAACACCAAACCAAAAAAAGAAGTAAAAGTAAAAGGTGTTTGTGACATTTAGACTCATAGTAAACATAAACCACTCCTTATCTTCCCTCTCAGCTCCTCTCTCCTGCCCTTTTCTTCTGTCTCCATTTACAACTTCACTATCCTGCTTGTCTCCAGAGACTATAACCTTGGCGTAATCTTTGACTGCTCTCTCCTTTCCGTCTGCATATCCAGGCTCCTGCAAAGACAAACTGCTTCTTTTTCTTTTCTTTTTTTAAAACAAGTCAAAAATCCATGTTTTACTCAAGGTCTCTGCTGCCAAAACCCCTTGTTCATGTGCTGGCCACCTCTTGCTCTTATTGCCGTAAATCCTTCTCTCTTTTTTCCCCTCTCCCCTTTTTGGTCTGGCATCCTCAGACTCCCTTTGATAAACCACTGGGAAATGTGGCTGTTGGAATCTCCCCGGCAATTCTTGCAGAAGGGCGCAAACCATGTTATCCCTCCTTATAAATGGGGATGTTGATCAACTGGAAAACTGCCTTTGTACACTGAAGTTGCCAAAAGTGCTCAGACAGTGGTAACATGATGTAAGGATGTGTATGACACTCACTACAAAATTATAGAAGCATGTTTTCCCTCCAGCTGTGGTGTTTTGCCTGAGTGCCAACCCTCCAAATTTGCATTGAAATGTTGCATTCCACAAAATGAATTGTCAACTCTCGGCATTAATTGTTGAAGGCATATGAATCCACTTAGGTGAGTGGATCAGTATAAAAACGTTTCTTGTTTCTTGCACTGAGATTTGTGGCTGTGCAAACTGAACATAGTTCTGGTACACAAGGGCTGACAATTCTGGTGCAGTTCCTGCACATGGCAGTGACTGGAGCATAGCACCAATGCAAGGGAATAAATCTCATCTTCTGCCAGCAGTAAACAGGGAATCCTGTACTCAGAAACATAGAATGGGTTTATAATAGACCTAAATAACTTGTGCATTTGTGTATATTATAGCAGCAGAGGCAGCAGCACAAGAGGGACTTCTCTATTATGTGAAACCAGTAGCACAAAGTAAATGATGCAGTAAATGATTTAATACTCCCAAGTAGGGTGATCCTGACATGGAGAAGAAGTGCATTTTTCAAGTTCCCCATATAGTTCCTCCATCCAAAGCCAAAAGGGTCTGGCGCACTGGGTAGCAGTTCCCACAGTAGGATGAAAAAATGGCACATGGATCAGGCCAATGTTTTATGGACAACTGATCTTTTGCTGTTATTGGTGAGGGAAGCATAACTGAAGGTGGTGAGCCTGTGTTTCCACAGTGCTTCTATGATATATTCCATGGAGGAAATATGTAGAGGCATGCAGTGGCTCTAACAAGGATGGGAAATGTCTTTATGATGCAGGCATGGAGTTAAACTTAACTTCCAAGAGCTGTTTAAAAAACAACAGGCAAACACTTTGATGTAGATGTCCTAACCTGAAGTATGCTAAATAAGTCTTTATCTTCAAAAGAATAGTTGGTGGGATTCTTATTTTTAAAGTAGGCTTTTCAAACTTGTAGGAAAGTTAAACTGCAGCTTTGGGGCCTATGTTTCTGCCTATGTCGTAAATTTCACTGCCAAATATGGCTTACCCAAATTATAAGAGTATTTTTAATAGAAAAGGTGAAAAGTAATAAGGAGGATCTTAAAAAGCAGAGACATCACCTTGCCGACAAAGCATCTTAAAAAGCAGCATCTTAAAAAGCAGAGACATCACCTTGCCGACAAAGGTCCGTATAGTTAAAGCTATGGTTTTTCCAGTAGTGATGTATGGAAGTGAGAGCTGGACCATAAAGAAGGCTGATCGCCGAAGAATTGATGCTTTTGAATTATGGTGCTGGAGGAGACTCTTGAGAGTCCCATGGACTGCAAGAAGATCAAACCTATCCATTCTTAAGGAAATCAGCCCTGAGTGCTCCCTGGAAGGACAGATCGTGAAGCTGAGGCTCCAATACTTTGGCCACCTCATGAGAAGAGAAGAATCCTTGGAAAAGACCCTGATGTTGGGAAAGATTGAGGGCACTAGGAGAAGGGGACGTCAGAGGACAAGATGGTTGGACAGTATTCTCGAAGCTACCAACATGAGTTTGACCAAACTGCGGGAGGCAGTGGAAGACAGGAGTGCCTGGCGTGCTATGGTCCATGGGGTCACGAAGAGTCGGACACGACTAAACGACTAAACAACAACAATAAGGAGGAAAGGCCAGATAATGACATCTGCTTGATAATTCTCCCCCGCCCCTCCAAAAGGCAGTAATAATATGTTTTTGTAAGAGGTTATTGAAGTGTATAAAATACAGAAGCTTATACAAAACCAGCCCCTTTTAAGCACACTTTCCATAAAGTGCTCACGGCTTGTCCCATTGTATTAAATATCTGTTCCTTTAAGAAGATTAGAATGTTTAAACCGTCAGCAGGTATTAATCTTCGAAAGGTTCTCTGGCACACAGCATTGATATAATGGATTCTAAACAGATTTATTTATATACCTCAGACATTACTCAGGTTTTAAAAATCATTTATCAGATAAACCTGGGGTACATGGCCTCAGCCTTAGACAGAGACACACTTTAAATCGTTTGTGCCTCTTTCCCAATTTTGGAGGTTATTCTTCATCCAGGTATGTATGCTTACGGCTTACGTACATACTTCAATACAAGTCTTATTGAAATGACTAGGACTTACTTCTGAGTAGCCCCTAGTGTTCCCATAGTTAATTTATGAAATGATGCAAAACAAATGTATTTTGTTCAAATCTTTAACGTTCCATAACATTTGCAAGAAAACCTCTGCTGAGCAGAAGCCTGAAAATTATTGCATGTTGCTTGGAAGGATTTGTCTGCATTACAGACAACAAACAGACTCAATAGTTATTTTTCTGGCCTATGAAACACTGGAAATCGCCGTGTGCTGAGAGGTGAGTATCATGCTAGGGATTGCTGGCAGTGAATGACACAAAACTGGAATTTACTGGATTATTGGGGAAGCTGAGTGGTACAAAGTTAACCCTCCCCAATATATCGTGTCCTCACTTAAAGAGACCTGGCAACCAAACCCTGTGTTGTGGGTGGGTATGATTGGATAGCCACAACACCCAATTGGTAGGTCCCTCGATGCAGGGTTCAATCAGGCCAATGGGACGCAGGCTAAACGGATCGAGGGACCTATATATTCACGTGACCCAGAGCTTCCTCTTTCAGTGCGTACATCGGAACACCCGCCCACCTCTCCCTACTTTTAGGGCTTCCGCTCTTGACCTTGCTATGCCGTCGTGTGTCATCTGTCTTTGGGACAAGGGCACAGCAGGAATTTTCCTCACCTGGCTGATTGGCTGGTGCCATTTGGGTTTAACCTGACACGTAGCAAATCATCACAACTTGTAAGGTTGCGGATAAGCTCTGGTTCAGGTGATAGGGATGGGGAACCGCTCTTGCCATCCCTATGTGAAGGGTATTCCGTTAAAGGAATCCAGGGACTCAATGGTTTATTCAACCCTGCGAGGAGTTGTGCCCGTGCCTGAGTCCAGGGGGACATCTGGGTGGGGGACATAACCTGTTCCCGGCTTTCCACCTATCCAGGTGTTCACCCTAGGCTGACCTATGATGGTGCCCTGGCTCAGCGCTACCTGCAACGATGCAGGGAGCTAGTTGAACCAGAGCCTATGCAACCACTCACTTCCTGTAATCAATAAAGCTGTGGCCAAAATTCTACCAATAACCAATCACAAATTTGACTCTTGTGTGAATTTATTTAAGGGGGAGGTTTAAAGGTCTGAACACACAGACAGTATATATGCTGTAGACTAAAAAAAAAATGTTCTAGGCATTTGACAAATCTCATCTGGCATTTCTATAGTCCTGATGTGATGGTGTCCATTTACAGAAACATAGCATAGAGAGGGCATTCATTCCCAATATAGTGCATTAAATAAATAAATAATACTAAGATCCATCCATAGCGTAATAATGTTGGCGCATTATTACATTGTAAGAAATCACAGTATGAACTGTGGGGCGGGGTGGGAGTTGCCATAAAAAGATGGCAGCCCCTGTGATTTCCTGAGGGCTTTTCTCCCCCAATACCATTGAAGAATGCTGCACATAGGTCACTCTGTGGGTTAAGAAAACGGTGGTGCCCGTGTTTCTTGTGCAAAGAAAGAAAGAAAGAAAAAGAAGCTCTTTCCCGCCACAACATAAGGTGAGGTCGGATCTTTGCTGCATGTTTTCTTCCCCAAAATTAGAGAAATGGCCTACTAATTTTCAGCCTGCAAATGGGCTGTGATATTTGGGAGCTGTTTCAGTACAACCCTAAGTATAGCCTTTGTCTCATCTTTACAAAAGTTGAGGGCATACCAACTTTTTGAGTATTTCCTCCTCTCCAAAATGAAAACAAGCAACTGATCTTGGGGCTCTTCCTTTTTGCTAGTGCCAAGTTTAGAATACAGAGTCTTCCATCCTTTCCCACTGCCATTTCAGCTGCTCATTTGTCTAATGCTGTAACTTTTACTTTTGGTGATCTAAACCGTTTAGCAGAAATAAAAGGCCTGGCAAATCTGAGGGTTGGTTCAAATGTGCACAGTGATGACTGTATCGCTAAGGTTGGGGTTGTAAGTGTGAATGGGACATCTATTTCAGACCTTTACTTTACCTCACATCATCTTAAATACAATGTTTTTGGGTGGAGCTGGTTCATACGTTCAGCTATAGGCCACAAACTTATGAGTAATAAGATATTGTGCATGCATGTATATACCAGGTCAGAGATACCCACCAGGCTTTATGACTAATAGTAACTGAAATCCTCCATACTCTTTTTTCTCCTCCTGAGGGTAAGTGAGCACATGAATATTCAAGTAGTGACTTGCATGTGTGAATGACCCTTTACTGATCAAACACTTCAGAGAGGACTTGCATGCCACCTCATCGCATCTCAAATGCAGTTCACACATTCAGCTGCAAGTCATCGTGGGATAGGTCATCCGGTGGTATCAAGCAACTTTATATGCATGTGTGAATCTCCTCTATTTATCATCAGCATAGCAGGCACAAAATGCCTTCCCTCAACTGTGCCCATGACAGCGTTTGCCATCTATCTCTCTGCTCATTGATAATGTATATAGAAATGGTTCCCACTAGACGGTGTCGGCAGTACATAAGCCAGTTATGCAGGGCCTTTGTGGCTGCTGCCGTTGTGAAAACAAGATAAAGAAAGCCCATTAATTATGCATCCAGCTAAATAACTAGCTACAGAAGAGGAAATAAGAGCACTTTAATAATATATAAGTTATTAATCGGTATACTTGTCATCTGAATAAGACACAGACTACTATGCTTTTCCATTCATGGTGCGGGTAGTGAGAGGAGTAATCCAATGAAATTTCTTACCCTAAATAGAACAAACTTGGTTGTCAAAGGCACTGTGTGTTAAAATATGTGTTCTTTGTTGTATAGCTAAAATAAATGGCACGACTTTACCCTAGTAGTACTTAGAATGGGTTTACCTAATTTATTAATTGGGTGTTGTTGTTTTTTGCAAAGCTATTAAAGTTTATATTGCATTCAGCTATCATGGGGCCTACAATATCTAACCTATTCTGGCAGAAGAAGAGCGGAAGGTGCTACCACCAGGCCACGTCACAGTTTATCCTCCCCCCCCCCTGCCCCGGACCAGGACCAGCCACCGCTGGTGGTCCAGCTGGTCCTGCTTCCCAGGAGAGGCCCACCCAAAACTTGCTGGTTTGGCCAGCCACTGGCAGGAGGTCAGCCAAGCCCCCGCCCCTTCACCAGATCACCGCAGAGCCTGTGTTCCAGCCACAACACTGCCTACCAGGTAAGGTGAGCGGACTTGCCAGAAACCAGGAGGGAGGGAGGGGGAGAGAGAGAGAGAATAGATGCTTTCCTCCTCACCCAGCAAGCATCTGAAAATTAGCTAGTGGTACCCAAAGGCAAGAAAGCTGCATACCCTCCAACATTTGTCCGATGAAAATAGGTATGTCCTATTCCATTATTATTACCCCAGCCACTCTGGGCAGCTTCCAACATACATAAAAACGAAAGAAAACAATAAACATTTTTTAAAAAACCTTCCCTGTATAGGAATGCATTCAGATGTCTTCTAAAGGCTGTATACTGTAGTTATTTATCTCCTTGGCTCGAGGGTTGCATAACTCCACACTCTCCAACATTTCTCCCATGAAAACATGGATGTTCTAAGGAAAAGTGGGACATTCCAGGATCAAATCAGAAACTGGGACGGCTTCTGTAAATCCGAGACTGTCCCTGGAAAATAGGGACACTTGGAGGGGCTGAAGTTGCATAGACCCAAATCATGCCGGTTTTACAGTAGGAGAAATTTCTAGTATGAGGCAGCAATGTTATCGGCCCCTGATAACATTGAAGGACAGAAGCAGGCAGGACAGGGTGGCACCAATTGTATATTGTGCTGCTGCTTCCCATTCCTGTGAATAACATCCCTCCATAACTGGAGGCCAGTTATGAATCCTGCTAAACTGATGAGTGTTTTATTATCAGTTACCTAGAATAGAAGACTGTTAGGTGCTGGCATGTTTATCAAGTAGTAGATTGCTTTTGAAAAACACTAATCAATCTGAAATGAGCTAGTCTTAATTGTGTCCTTAAAATGTGTATTGATGCATCCATGATCTAGGCATGATGAGAGATGTTATTTCTTGTTTTACTTCATCATCATCATCATCATCATCATCATACAGACCAAGATGTGTATTAGAAAGCTTGCAGGTTAGAGGGAAGTATAATTTTATGTTTTATGTTCTCCTAATAAGATCACACGTGTTTCCAGTTCCACCATACAGTGGTACCTCTGGTTAAGAACTTAATTCGTTCTGGATGTCCGTTCTTAACCTGAAACTGTTCTTAACCTGAAGCACCACTTTAGCCAATGGGGCCTCCTGCTGCTGCCGCGCCGCTGGAGCACGATTTCTGTTCTCATCCTGAAGCAAAGTTCTTAACCCAAGGTACTACTTCCGGCTAAGCGGAGTCTGTAACCTGAAGCGTGTGTAACCCGAGGTACCACTGTATAATCTCCCCATGAAAAAAAGATCCATGTGCAAGTGGAACTCAAAGAAAGCCCTTGGGAAGCCATGCTGCCCTGTCTGCATAATGTTGCATTGTTTGGCACTTCTGACCAGCCATGGGACCAAAGAACCAGAGGTGTATTCATGACTAAAAACAATTGAAAGAAAAGGGAAAAAAGGTGCTTTCATAGTTGCTCAATTTTTGGATCATGAAGGTGGTTTTGTTGCAGAGTGATGTTGCAACATTTTATATTCACTGTTTGCTTTCTGATATCAGAGCTTGGGGAGATTTTTCGTCAAGAGGAAATGAAATGATCCAGCTGACTGCTGAATGTTTGGCTGCTCTAGGGCACTTCATTCAAAAAACAGTTTTATGGCTGGTGTTGGGTTAAAAAAAATTCTTTCAATGTCACCATCTATAGACAACAACAGTAAGAAGATGGGTTTCTGGCAGTTTCTGACTAAGGGTTTGGGACCTACTGAGCAGTATTCACCATGGGTTAAGCACTGATGTTTCCATAGAATTAAATGCAAATGTCCTAGTGTAAAATCCCTAGTTATGTATAACAACTCCAACCCCTGAGTACTTGTGCTATAATCTGCAAAGCACAGATAATTATGTGGGTTTCTTTCTGTAATAGCAAAGGGCCTACCTTTTCAAATCCTGCGCTGTCTCATTGACATTAGCATGGAAAATTGATTCACAGTTTGCATTCTCCATTCTGGCTTTGGAGGTGTTTGCAATTACAGTGCTTTACAGGCTGGTTCTTACTCAGATTATAGGTTAGTAGGAACACAGGGTTTGCTTTAGTTACAGGTAGGTAGCTGTGTTGGTCTGAGTCAAAGCAAAATAAAAAAAATCCTTCAGTAGCACCTTAAAGACCAACTAAGTTTTTATTTTGGTATGAGCTTTCATGTGCATGCACACTTCTGAGTGTATCTGAAGAAGTGTGCATGCACACGAAAGCTCATACCAAAATAAAAACTTAGTTGGTCTTTAAGGTGCTACTGAAGGATTTTTATTTTATTTTACAGGGTTTGCTTGTTTATTTACTTTTATCTCGCCATTCCTCTAAGGACTTTGGGGCAGTGACATGAATCTCTACCCGTATCATCCTCACAACAACCCTGTGAAGCAGATTAGGCTGAGAGATACTAGTGCAGGCATCCCCAAACTCGGCCCTCCAGGTGTTTTGGGACTACAACTCCCATCATTCCTAGCTAACAGGATCAGTGGTCAGGGATGATGGAAATTGTAGTCCCAAAACATCTGGAGGGCCAGGTTTGGGGATGCCTGTACTAGTGCCTGACCCAAGGTCACTGAGAGGCTTTATGTCTGAGTAGGGCTTTGAACCTGAATCTCCCTCGTTCTATGCTTCTGTTCCTAACCATTACACCCCACTGGCTCATTAAACGTGGTTTTACAGAAGGAGGACAAAACTCTTCTTCCTCTGCAATCCATATCACTTTGCCCTGCCTGTATGTAGAAGTCTCACCAGAGTATCATTATGGTCTTGCCAGCAGAATCATTGTTTTCTTCTTTTGAAAAGGCAATAGTCCCTTTGCCTAGTTTTGGCAGGTGTTGGGGTTTCTCTCAGAGCATCTTGCTTTGGGCTGTTTGCCAAGCCATTAAAGTTTATGAGCTATGCTAAAGTGGCGGTAGAGTCTGGAGATACCTAGCGATTTTGTCCGTTGTGGTGGAGTCTTGCCCAATCTTACGTACTGAGGAGCCGCTGTGGGATAGCGGATAGAGTATTAGGTGTTCACTGTGGAGCTATACCTTCAAATCCTGACTTGGCCATGAGAGTTGGTTGGGGGGCTTGTGCAAAACACGACGGTTTAGTTTCCATGCTAGCAAAGCCACACAGTTTTGACCGGACAAGCAGGATGTAGGTATCCAGCCATGTTTTGTGGTATGCCAGGCCCTTCGTGGGTCCACTTATCTAATGTAGAACTGTTTCTGGATTAGGCCATTTTAGGTGAGAGATGTAATTGCTAAAATCTCTCTGATGAAAAAGAGCTATATCCATACTAAACAAGTGTGTCAGGGAGAAGGGCTAAACTAGCATCTAATTTTGTAGCATCTGTGGTGTTTTGTTTTGTTTTTTAAATGTGCAGACCATATTTTTACATGGTGGAGCACTGTGTTCTGTAGTGCCATAGCCCACAAGCGGGCTGAGGTGGTGCAGACTAAGGGCTCATCCTCACATCCACTTGTGCTTGCCTAGAAAGCATGGGTGCAAGCGGTTTTCCCCTTACTTCACTCCTTTCCAATGGAAAACCACTCTTTGGCAACAGATCGGAACAAATGGCAATCCAGGGAAACCCCAAATTGCTGTTTCCTTTTATTGAATGCTAAAGAGCAGTTTTCCATGAGGGAAAACAGTGGAACAAGAGGCAGTGTGGACAAGCCCTTTGAGCAGATTTACCACAGAACTTTTTTGGCCAGAGTGGCCCCTTGGGGGGCTCATGACACTGCACACACAACAAAGCCATAACAGCAAAATTTGGAAAGAGAAGCTGCTTTGGGAGAGGTGAAGTGGAGGGGAGAAGCAGGTAGAGACGGTGCTTTTTTTCTGGGGGGACGCATGGGGATGCATGCCCCTAAACATTTTGTGAATCTTTGTCCATTTACTGTATTTATTTTCCCCGCTTTGAATTAGAAAATGGTGATTTTCTTGAGTCAAAATGAGACTACCCCTAAACATTTTTTTAGAAGGAAAAAGCACTGGGTACAGGGATAGTTAACGATTTACCTGCCAACTAGCTGTGTGTAATATTTTGTTTGTCCCTAAGTAGTGCCAGTAAGGTTGGCCAGTATTGTTAACCCTCATTGCAGATGCTGGAAGATAGTGACTTACTCTGAAAGCCACCCAGAGTTTTTAGAAAAATTGAGAACTTAACTTGGGGTGTATCACACCTGGTTTATGCTTTTACTCACTACTGTGTCCCTTCTTTCTCATTTTCTGTATTGAAAGTCGCTTTAGCTCACAATTCAACAAAGATGTCCCCCCCCCCATATTTTCCCTTGAATTACACCTTTGTCTTTCTTACTCTCTCTTGAATTATATTTGTGTGACTCCAAAAATCTGGGGTCACTTGTAAAGAGAAGGGATTAATAGTGAATATTATTCTGAGGAGCATCCTGATTTAGTGCTGGAGGTTGAACAAGGTGATGTTTCGTGAGGCAGAATTTCAGCTCGCTTCCAAGCTCTCTCCCTACATAAATTTGACAGAAGCATCACATGGACTTTGTGGTCTGTGGCTGAGTGAGCAGGAATAGATGAAGAACATGATATTGTGGGAAATGTTCTTTTTGTGAGGTTTTCATTTTCCTCCTGCTGTTGACCAACTTTCTCTTTCATTCACATCTGTGGTCTTCTGGGTTTTAATGTCTCCTGGAAGGCATTGGGTATTTTTGGCAGAATCAAGCCTTTCAATTGTACACTCCCCCTCCCCTCACGCTTGTTCTTTCTCAGTCTCCCTAGCAACTGCTGAATGGAATCCATCCAGTCTGCCTAACCGTAAAATTAAAATTGCAATGCAAAGTGAAGTGTCCTGGACGCTACTGCTGTGTGGTTTCTCTGTACAAATGTGTTGACTGTTAGGTCCCAGCTTGAGCCAGAAACACAAACCCAAGTATGAAATGACGAACTTTAATGAATCATTAAGCGGACAAGAGTATTCGGTGTGTACAAGGGTGGGTGGGTAAGAGGTACTTCCCTAAAAATTTTTTAAAAGCAATAATCCTCCACAACTTTAACCTCCCTTTTGTTTTCTCTTGTCATTATGTTTTCTCTTTGTTGTTTTCCCACCTTTGCAATTTAAATCTTACTATGATAATCCACCCCCTTTTGTCATTACTGTAAAAGATGACTAGTAGGGTTGCTTTGTGGCAACCAGGCTATTTGTGCTGCAGTTAACATGTGCCAGTAGCAGCCATTTTTGTGCTGCCTGCTCTTTCCACCCTACTTTGGGCTGCCTCTCATCTCCAACCAGCTGGATCGCAACTATGGAGCTTTCCTTGTTCCTGCACATGAGGGAGGGGCAGCATAGCTGCCAAGTTTTCCCTTTTCTCGCGAGGAAGCCTATTCAGCATAAGGGAAAATCCCTTAAAATAAGGGATAACTTGGCAGCTATGAGGGGCAGGCAAAAGCCTGAGGTGGGGGGAGGACAGGTGGAAGAAGCTGCAGCTGTTTTGCCTGCTTTGCTTAATTGGTGGATGTAATGATACAGAATGAATCTCTGTATTGCAGCTTGGAAAGTCCTAATGATAAGCCTCTTTCTCAGAACCATTATGTGTGTTGTCCTCCCCTGAGTTGACTCAACTTTTTCATCCAGGGTAATGAGTTGGTGCAGTTTATAGAGTCCTCCTCTAGACTCTGCTCCTGGGTTTCCCACTGCCAAATCTAACACTCTACCCTGTACACCAGGCACCCCCAAACTATGGCCCTCCAGATGTTTTGGCCTACAACTCCCATGATCCCTAGCTAATAGGACCAGTGGTCGGGGAAGATGGGAGTTGTAGTCCAAAACATCTGGAGGGCCAAAGTTTGGGGATGCCTGCTGTACACTATACATTTGCTAGAGTCAGTGCTGGCATAGTGCTCCAATTATCCTCTTTCTTTCTTTCTTTCTTTCTTTCTTTCTTTCTTTCTTTCTTTCTTTCTTTCTTTCTTGGAGATGATGAAAACCAAATCTCCCCGTGTCCCCTTCCCTGTTCACTTTTCTTTCTGCGTACCAATATACCTCCATTCCTTTCCTCCCAGATGGTTTATCCACTTGCCTCTCAGTCATTTCTCCAGCCAATAGCTGCTTCCCAAGCATTTTGCTTTCAGACAAGGCTGTCTTTTTGTATCAGATGCCAGCTCTACTCCATGGGTTTGTAAACAGAAAGTACCCATGACAACTGATTCATTCCTCCATAGAGACCACACATGGTACCTACAAAATGGCTTTGCTTTCAAACTGCAAATCCTGCTTCCGAGTCAGCTTCACAGCGCAGGGCCAGAGCAGCTGCCAGGAGAATTCTCTTGGCTTGAGCTGTGTGAATCAAGCAACGCACATCGAAGACCTCCAGTCTCTCTCTCAGTCAGCAGGGCATTTCTGAATTCCCCTGTTCTGGGCAGAGATCAGCATTCTGTCCACATGCTCTGGCAAATGAAATACAATGATTCATACTTAGGTAGAGACCATCGTTTTCATTATTGTGATAACATCTAATGAACGAAGAAGCCATTTCCCCAGTGAGCTTCACACTGTTAGACACTTCTTACAGGTAGGTAAATTTGGTATGGAGAAGGCCAATGTTAAAGTCACACGGAGACAGGAGGGGAAGTGACAACTTTGATGCCAGCTTTCAGGCAGTTTCAGAGTCATCTGACTCAGGCTGCCTCTCTCCCTCAGCATGCATGGGAAGAATTGTTGCAGGAGCTTTTAAAGATTTGAAGTCTTGGCAATGATTTAATATTAATCCTGCAATCTCAGAATGGTTGGACATAGGCTAAAGGATTATTCTGTGTCCTTAGGGCTACTGTGTTGACAGTGTGAAAACAAATAAAGCAAACTTCTGGGCAGTGATAAGGTTTATAAATGTTCTAGGACACCTCTGCAACCACAGAAAGAGCTAAGAAGCCTCATTTTAGTATAAGAAAGATACTCTCAGCCATCGCTGTGTGTGGAGAGGAAGATCGGACAAAATTGCTTTTTTTCTGGGTTTGGGGGAGATTGATTGTTTATCTAGTGTTTTTTTCCCCCTGTGTGTTTGCAAAACCGCTTTTCTTCAAATCTAAGCACTCTGTGCTTTAACCACATACATTTGTGTCTCTATAACCATAGCAAGCAGCATAAAAGATTGTTCCAAACTGACTTTATATTTGAAAAATAGTTTATTGTGGATAATTTTCACCCAAGAAGGCTCTGCTACACATTGTGTCTGACTCGTTAGCCAGGATTAATTTAGAGGTGCCTAATCACCTTGAGATCTTTCACTAATTCTTTTGGAATTATATTAACTTCCCTCAGAATTCCTACAGGTGTTTTACCTCTGAAAGGGTCCCTCTAATGTAATCTAAAAATTCACGAGAGAATTCAATAACAATTCCACATACACAGTCTTACCATCAATTTTTCTTCTTCTCAAAACAACACACAATGTATTAATGCAAGATTTGTCAAATCCTAGGAATCAAACACAGAACCCAGCACAGTTAGAAAATCTAATGGTGCTCTGCTTCAGGGGGGAGAAATCCCTTTCAAATCCCCATCTTGCAGTATGAAATAACTTCAGTATATATGTTTTCTTTTTTCATGAGAAACATCAGTGTACCAAACTGAACTTTTCCTGAGGCACCAAGAAGTTGTTGCTAAGAAGAAAAGAGAGCGAGAGGGGAAAGAGTAAATTGATTCCAATAAGAGAGGGTTTCACCACTAAAGGCTAGAAGAAAATGAAATGTTGCCTTTTAAATCATAAGGTGAAAGCAGTTTGCACTGGGAATGTATGTTGAAATGTTCCTTTATTCTTTTTTACCCCTCCCCGTACTGGCATCTGTACAATCTGTTGTCTCTTTGAAACTCCCAGAAAGGAAGTAAACTGAATGAGTTGAAGGAAACATTATTGTAAAGTTATCTACTCTTAAAGTATACATTTGCCTGGGGTACCAAATATGATGAGCCCCATTATCACCCTTTTCGGGTTGGAAACATGATGCAGAGTTGGGTGGGGGCAGTCCTTAGAGCTCCAGAAGCAAAACACTGGGCCTGCATTCTGTTTTTTTGCATTTTGTATGCCGCAAGCAACTGAAGAGATCTCTCTCTGACCTCTAAAGCTTATGTCTAGTAGGTGGGGCTGATGAGTTACAGCCAGTGCTATTTTTCTATAAAAAGGGCTGTTGGAACTCACTTATAATGGCAATGGCACCTACCTGAGAGGTGCTGGAACTGAGTTCTGGCAAGTTCTGGTTGAAAAAGAAAATCCCTGGTTACAGTGGTTGCTGCCTTGTAGACTATCTTCAGGAGAAGAAAGGGTTAAAAAGTAAACCCTGCACAAATCTGCAGTGGAGTGCCTAAGGTGGTTGGATGGCATCTTGTATGCCTCCTTCCAGCAACTCCTAAAGCCAAGATGGTGTCAAATGTATTGCTCTGCTTTCCTTTGGACCACTTCAGCAAGGCCAAGAGAGGGTTCTTGTTGTCTGGGCTGCCCATGGCCTACATACACATTGCCTAGGCTTGTGCCCCTTGGGTGTTGCTAACACAGCAAAATCAACATGGGAAGCAGCAGTTATGAGTTACCAGCCTCTGCAGCCACAGCAGGTGCTGTGAGTCTCCAGTGGTATGATTTCGGGCAGGGGTGGTTAGAAAGTTTTCTGGAGCTTTGTAGCATTGTTTTAAAGATTGCAGCTGAATTCCCTGGAAGCTACTTTTGTCTCAGCCCAAGGAATGGGTTTTGTTCATATATATTGTGAATATATAATTTGTTCACACACACACACACACACACACACACACACACACACACACACTCAAGATAGCCTGCAAAAGAGAAACATAAAACAAATATAAAATAGATAAAAATATCAGAAACAAAAGCAATTAGCATAGCAACAGTAAAAATACAAAAAAGCAGTAGATATAAAATCAGTTAAAATTCTGGGCACATTACTGAAGTAAGCATGGTGTTTGGTGAAATGCAAGCTAACAGTGAGAGTCTGCTATGGAGGGTAAAATACCACTTTTCTCTCTTTACCAAGCCCATTTAGAACTCCCGTTGATTAACTTTTGAGTATTGTCATTTCCATAATGCTGACTACATTTTGTTTCATGAGAACTCAAAAACTAAAGGATCAAGAAGCATGAGCCGAGCTCTGCCCGTGCAATGAGGATCACTGTATTTGGCGCCAGGGAGGAATTTTGGTCTGTTTTTTTGGGGGGGGGGTTCCCTACCTCAAAGCAATTGCATAGCTGCCAAGTTATCCCTTTTTTTAAGGGAAATTCCATTATGCTGAATAGGCTTCCTCGTGAGAAAAGGGAAAACTTGGCAGCTATGCAATTGTCACAACATGGCAGTGGATAAGGAATGGGTTAGATCCTTAGTCTAGATGGATGGGGCATTGGGAGCCCTCCCTCCCGCTCCAAAGAATCAGGGTATCCCATTAAAGGGACACAGGCGGCGTTTTCCCCAATTTGATGTATGTCACAGGGCAATCCTTAAGCTTGGCCCAAGGATCAACTAGCCAAATAATCAGCCAGAAAATGGGTTGCTTGATTCAGGATACATACCCAGTGCCTGCACCAAAACCTTCTGACATCTGTAATCAGTAAAGTGCTGGCCTGTTTAAATCCCTTGCTTGCCTTGTTACAATTGCAACTTCACTGTTCCTGGGCCTGCAATGTACATAGCACCTTTGGAATCCAAGCCCAAAGCCGGTTCTTCTGAAAATATCCCATTCTTTTCATAAGTTTCTTAATATCTGAAATCCCTAACGAGGACACAAATGTTTCTGAACCCCTTCTCTCACCGTCCTTCAGTATTCTTCAGAGGTCTATAGCCAGGCTTACTGATTTCCTGTAGACGGAGCTGGCTTCAGCTTCAGAAGGGGGAGCCTGAACAAGGTGCCCTCAATGGGCACTGCTGTGTCTGCATACCCTTCTCCTCTCCAAGGCACTGCTGCCCATTCAGATGGCCCTTCCCTCTGGGACTTCTTTATATGCTCATCCCCAGAAGAAGCTGCTTACCTTCCAAGTCCCAGACTGCAGAATCTGGGACCAGCAGCCGTGTCGACGTAACTTCCGGTGTCGTTTTGCCCTTCTATGGGCACCAAAAATGGCTGCCGCTGGCTTCAAAAGTCGCTTCTATGCATGTCAGGAAGTGCGTCGACGCAACTTCCGGTGTCGCTCTGCCTCTGGCGTCAGCCCTGCCTGAAGATCTGGGACAAACTCATATATATTCACCTTCCTTTAAATCCACCCTCCATTTCCCATTGTTAAAACCCTTGTTTAACACCCACCAACAAAAACATTCATCCAAAGCATATGTGCAGTTGTTTACAGCCATCTTTTTGTACTCTTGTGTCTTCCATTTTTCCATGTCATTCCCATTCTCTCTCTCTCTCTCTCTCTCTCTCTCTCTCTCTCTCTCTCTCTCTCTCTCTCTCTTTTGACACTTTAGGTCCCTGACCTAAGAACCCGCCCTTTTGCATATGCTGTAAAGTGGGACATATATTGGTTCGCCTGTAAATGTGTGCCCCATTAAGGAGGAACACAACAAATATCCTTGATTGGCATTTCTGTGCTTTCAGTGTGAAATAGTGTCAGCCTTTGTATTAACATGTGAAATAACGTACTCAATTTTGCACCAAGTGCCCAAATATGATGCAAAAATACTGTATAGAGGAATATCTTATAAAGAAAGTAGTCGTGTTCTAATATTCTTCCAGTACACCATGCTCTTTTCAATATCGCCTCTTTATAAGGCTATTTCTAAATAGAAATTGGGGGAAAGCTACCAATTAGTGTAGTTAACCTCCACCTGTTGCTAACGGCTGCTGTGCAGTTAGTACCACACGTCCATTTAACTGAGAGACCTACTTCACTTCAAAGTGAATCATTCATGCTGCCCCAAAGTCCCTATTTTAATCAGCTGCTAACAGTTGTGATTAGGCTCTTGAAATTGTTAACCCTGCCACTGACATAGACATACAGCAGTAGCCTTTTATTTTGAGGTGTGTGTGTGTGGCTTTACTCATTGAATAATGGATGAAAGGCAGTCCTTCCAATGCCCAGTGTAATATTGTCATGGGAAATGTTTGCAAACTATAATATGGTTTTATATGTTGGACCCTCAGCTACTGAGTTTTTCAGATCTATCAAAACAACAACAGCATTTAATTGACTCCTGAAGGGCTTCATTCTGGATTGTTCTGAGGTTTTGTCTTCTAATACAAAGCTCAATCCAGTTACAATCTGTGCACAAAGAAGCTCCTCACCGCACACCATGAATTGCTCTTGATGATCAGTTGGCCCACTCAAGTATTGCATTCTTTGGGCTGGAGCAAGAGACTCACCTTCATGTTTCTTCAAAATGGCCATTTTTATGTGAAGGCTTTCTTTTTCTGGTTTTATATGATGACCTACAGAATCCCAAGCATCCTGCGTAAACGAGACTGCTTCAACCACTATGCCCCATCAGAATCAATATGCTGCCATTGATTTAAGTGGCCATGTTATGACTACTCAGACACCCAGAGAGGTTTCTTCTGCAGCTTTGCCTTCTTCAATTCTTGGGATTTGGAAGTTTGGGATCAAATCTCTGTTCAGCTACAAAGCTACATGACCTGAGAATATTATCATCTGTAGGGCAGGACAGGGAGAGGAGAGGAGAGGAGAGGATAGAGGAGAGGGAAAGAAAGTGACTGGATGTCTAAGTGATGGTTCAGATCAGTTTCCATATGATACCCAAGAGTGATTCAGTTGCATTATATTACTTAGCACCATGTTTGGGCATTTGAATGGGGAACATAATGCACCGCTTAGCCTTTTGCTGATAATAACATGCATGTGATATACTAAAAGTTGGACCTGCATTGAAAGAACCTGATTTCCACTTGTGCAAAGAATTGTCAAAATATGTGTGGCCACTTGCATGGGAAAGTGAAACTATCCATAGCGAATGCAGGAGTAGGTCCCACAAATCTTTAATAAGAGAAAGAGAGAGAGATTATATTTAACAGTTTAGATGTATGTATGCAATCAGGTTGATCAGGAATCATATTCCTAATCTCCTGTAAACTTCTTTCTCTTTTTGCAAGACAGTAAAAAATGGTTCATATTGAAAGTACCGTGGACAACGTTCTTTTCTCATTGGTTGGGAGGTCAGGTAAAGCTTCTCCACAAAGTACCCTTCCCCCTTATCCCATATGCATGCTGAAGCACCTTTTGTTCATACATGGAGGAGTAATTTCCTGGCCATTAAAACTGCCCCTCTGTTTTGCCATTTGTGCACAGCATATTGTGTAATTTTTCTTTGCAAGGAACTGTGTGCAGCCTTGGAAGCTGTTTCGTTTAAAGGGGAAAGGAAGAAACAGCAAGGAACGGCAGTCTTTCTGAAGATCAACCTTTTTGTTTGTTTTGTTTTTGTTTTTTGCTTTGCTTTGTAAACAGCCAAGATGCAAAACGAAAACATTGTCAGAAAATGATTAGCAGGACTTTGAAAGTGCAATTCTAACAATCAGAATCAAATTAGCTACCAGCTAACAGGATTATATGCCTTCCAAAGCAAGTGTGAAGTGTGAAAGGAACAGCTTTATACCATGCATGATCATAAAAAGACAACATCAAAGTCACTCCACTTGTAACATTCTAACAAAGCATTTGGAAAATTAACGGCAGATTGTTACTGTAGGTGATCAGAATTTATTTAGAGGTGTTCTTTAAAGATGAACTTAACAACACACATCACCTTTCCAACAACAGAGAAGTAGTTAGTGTGTTCTTCAGTCTGAAAATCAGCCCCTGGGCTGCTGGACCTCAGCAGCAGGTGGCTGAATCTGGGAACATTTCTCATAATGCCCTGAAGTGTCTGACACAGCACCATTTTGGGGCGATGCTGGACATCAGGGCAGATAACAAGGTTAGAAATCCATTATCTGAAATCGGATGTTCTACATGTGATGCCTGTTTTATATAGAAGAGTCACCTAGTGCTCAGCCTGCCATTTGAAATGTCATTCTGCAGCGGGTTGAGACTCTCTGCCTTTTGCTACTGCCTGCCATGCTAGACCTGCAATTCACCAGCAGAAGAACACAGTCACTGCCATCAGCTGCATTTCTGCAAATCAAAACTAAGGGTGGGCAGGGAAGGGGGGAAACCTTGCTGCTGCTAGTGTTATACGAAGTGCATAATTGCCCCTTTCCCCACAACAAACTATCTAGCCTTCCATTTAAAAAAAATGTTGAAATGCCCTCCCCCATTTGGTAAATTGAGGCAGGGCATTTCAGCTCAGCCCTACATAATATTGACTTGTCGATGGCATCACTAAAGGCAAATGATGCCCATATTTATATAGAGCACAATGCTTTTGTATGCAGCTCACCTGGATAATCCTACGTAATCAGGTGTCACTCTAACAAACTGAATTTATCTGCCGTTTCCCAAAGGTTCCCTGAGAAATGTCTGAAAGAGAAGACTCCTTCTGTGGGGCAGTTGGGAGGGCTTCCCCAGATGGTCAGAAAGGTTTGGCTGCTGTATAAGGGACAAAGTCGTCCTTCAGGTAACCTCTTGCCTGTGCCATTTGGGGCTACACACACTAGCAAGAAAACTTAGAATTTTGCCAGCTTTTAATTCTGGCATAATATGCTGGTGTGGTGCTCCTCTGGCCAAAAGCCAGGCCCAAGAATCCTGCACTCGCAGATTAAAAGGATACAGAATACCGATCTGTTCCAGCTAAAATATCTCTTTCTTATGAAAACTTGGGGTTTTCTTTTTTCTTTTTGAAGAACCAATGATTTTCGTCTCTGAGGTGTATGATTTTATTGTGGTTGAAGAAATGTGTGCATTTCCAGCAGTTACAACAAGAAAACTCATTAGCATGTTTATTTGAATTCCAGGGTGCAGAATCAGTGGCAGAAGCTGGCCCTTTCTGTTTGTGGAAGCAAATATTTACAACCAGCATTAACAATGAACTTTCATCTCTGTGTTAGTTAAACATGCTACACATTCCATTGCCATTTTTCTTTCTTCTTTTGTGAGAGCAAAAAGTTATGCAGGGAGTGCTTAGCGTTCATAATGCATTTGTTCAGGCAGATGTGCTCATAAAATTACTGAGACATACAAAGTAAACAAAGCTTTCTTCATGCATAGGAAAAGGAACAGATTGTGCAGGCATTTTTTTCAAGAGGAAAACAATTTCTGCAGGTTCTCAATGTGATGGACAGTTTGTGTTGGGCTCATTGACACATCTTGAATGGCAGGGATGGGCAGAGGATACATCGCACTCTCCTTGCAGATCTGTGGGCAATCTTTGCTGGATTGGCCAGGATGTCTGACTCCCAATTGTTGAACAATAGTTGCTACAAAAGGATTTATCCCCACCCCAACATATATGGTTTGAATGAAGAAAAGTTGGGTAACCATGAGTAGGTCTTTTATGTAGAAGGACAGTGAACTGTGTTCTGGTACTTTAAAAAAAATGTTCTTGGGGTTGTATGCAATGCTAGCTCTACTCAGAGTGGTCTCATTGAAGTTAATGTAGGTTCATTAATTTCAATGGATTTACTCTGAGTACAGCTTAGTTATATGCAATCCTTGAGCTCAGCATTGCTCTGGTGGGTGAAATACTACTGACTCATGGTTCACACATAGAGCTGGCCTAGGATTAGGGATTCATCCTGAAGTGTCACTACATTTTCTGATCAGGAAGAATACTGAAATCTATAGCTCAAACACCCAGTTTTTCACCTCCTAACTCAGATCCTCCTCTATCCCTGACTGAAACACGAATTGAGTGGCAGCATGCCCAGGATGTCTTGTGCTGATCCATCATACAATTGTGATGACAAGAAAGGCTTGCCAAGCATAGTGGCAAGCTGAGGAAGTTCAGGTTTTCACTACAGACATAATAATTTCCGCCTAAGGCACCCATCTGGGAAATTGGATACAAGGCATTCAGGTGTAAATCCCGTTCAGCAAAGGTGGCCTCTTTCTTCTGGGGTTTTGGGGACAATACACCGTGCCATGCAAGTGGCTTGCTTCTTTTTCTCTTGCCTTCTATCTAATGCACCGCATGGAACTCTTTTCCCATTTCTTCCCCACTACAGTGAGATGTGTAAGCTGTTCCCATTTTGAGATCTTGCACAACTCAACATGTGTGGAAATGTAAATGCTTCACTTCAGAGATTACAAAGCAGTGTGAAGAACTGGGAGCATGGGTCATTAACGCTTCCCAGGCCTCAGGTTATTCAGTCCACCTCACCCCAAACAAGCTCACAGGGTTGTTGTGTAGCAAATGTGCCGTTTTGAATTACGTGGAGGAAGGGCAGGAAGGATGCAGATGCAGCAAATGCATAATTTGAAAAGGTGCTCGATTTCCAGTGCAGTGTAATTAATAATATTCTTGAGCAATAATCCCCCCAGCCCCCCTCACTTCTGCCATACTGTCTTTATATGAGATAGTGATTGAGGTTGCTTAATATCAGTCACTTTTTATTTACTTATATCATACAAAGCCTTGGGATCAGGGGCACCTAGAATTTCTTCCTAAAAGAATTAAAAAATGTCCTTCCACCCCCAGGTAAAATTTAACTACTCCAATTTCCAGAGTACCTCTTCTTCTTTGCCCAGTGTCCTTCAAACCTTAAAACCATATTGACCATCAGGTCCAGTCGTGTCCGACTCTGGGGTTGCGGCACTCATCTCGCTCTATAGGCCGAGGGAGCCAGTGTTTGTCCACAGACAGCTTCCGGGTCATGTGGCCAGCATGACAAAGCCGCTTCTGGTGAACCAGAGCAGCACACGGAAACGCCGTTTACCTTCCCTCCGGAGCGGTCCCTATTTATCTACTTGCACTTTGATGTGCTTTTGAACTGCTAGGTGGGCAGGAGCTGGGACCGAACAACGGGAGCTCACCTCGTTGCAGGGATTCGAACCGCCAACCTTCTGATCAGCAAGCCCTAGACTATGTGGTTTAACCCACAGCACCACCTGGGTCCCTTCAAACCTTAGCCAGCTGTAAACAGACCAACTCACAGGGCAGCAAAGCTCTTGTAGGGAGTTTTCGTGGTTGAGATTTCAGTGCACTAAAGAGGACATTCCTCATGCAGAAGCATTAAGGTGCAGCCACATAAATGGAATCAACATAGCAGCCTGGTCTGCTTTATCTTTTACTCTGCACAGTTTCTGTGTGACCTTTTAAGTCTTTATGAAATACATATTGCCAACTATATGGGTGACAGAGAAGTGGAGGAATGCTGCCAATTTGCAGCTGTTAGGTGAAAATGACAGTCAAGTGAAGGAGATAAATCGAACTTATTTTTGATATCACAAAATCTCCTGTTGCTTTATTGGCTATTTCTATAAGCAGGAGTTAGCTTTAGATTCCCTGACCACAGAGCCCACTCACCAGTCCCCATCTGTCACAGCACCAGACATTATGACATAATATTCATTTGCCACAGTGTGGTATTTCACCTTATGACAATGATGCATGGACCTTGGGAGAAAGAAAGAAAAAAAGAAATCCTTATTAAGATATGCACTACACAGGACACGTAACTGGAGGTTCTGGGCCAAGTTACGCCTGTGTAGGCATTCACCTGAACCTGTGCATACTCAAGTTTGAATGGGGACAGGGGGTCACACAGAAGCCCCTGCTGTAGTCAAAGTACTGTACCTTCCCTGGGTTATGCAAAGAAGGTTGGTACTCACTTTATCAGGGCTCCCAGTCATCCAGGGGGGAGGGGGGATGGTTGCGGTCTCATTCAAGGAAACACAAGCAGAAGTTCCATGCACACCTTATATGTGCAACATATGGAGGTTGGGACCTGGCCGGGCAGGAAGGTTCAGGGATGGGGCTTGTGGGTTGAGTGTTCGCATGCTCAGATCAATACCGGAATGTACCTTGGATATTGCTTCAATGGCATAGGAGGCAGCTATGTCTTTGATTTTTGTTTGATTGCTGGAGTGTGTGTAGGTGATATGTGTGCAGGTATATGTAGAGGTTGTCACCAGGACTGCAGCATTCAGTGGCAAAGAGTTTTATTCCTTATTCTTATCTCAATAACAATCTCATGCCAACTCAAAGCTATGAAAAAAGTTTGCATTGGAGCCAATGTGAGCTATGCTGCTACCCCCACACCAGTAATTAAATAAAGCAAATATATAGAGAGACAGAGCTGCATGCATGCAATGAGAAAAATGTGTAGTTCAGCGTTCTGATAATTGTGCATGTTTGCTTTCTGTGTATAGCTTCTTTTTTAAAGGAGCTATATTTTTATCACCATAATGTGGGAAGAAAGAGGAGAGCTGACATTTCCAGACCTGTATCCAAGAATGATCCGGAGGATTAACCCTTCATCCAATATGCCTTCTTAAGAACCTACATTCCATTATCTAGTAATTCTGGTTAAAGAAGATTGTATTAGAATTGAGAGCCAAAGGATTGAATGAATATTTTGTGCTTGTTTCTGTGAGTGTTAAAATGACATTTTCTATTTACAACAATGTCTGCTTTATCAAATTATCACTGTGTGTGTGTGTGTGTGTATGTGTGTGTGTGTGTGTGTGTGTATATATATATGTATGTATGTATGTATGTATGTATGTATGTATATATACACATACACGCACACACATATACAGTGGTACCTCATGTTGCGAACGGGATCCGTTCCGACAGCCCATTCACAACATGAAAAGGCCACAACATGAAGCGCCGCATTGGCACATGTGCATGACACAATGTGGCGCTTCTGCACATGTGCAAAGCGCATTTTAGCATTTCTGCACATGCGTGCAGGTTACAGACACGCCATACCCGGAAGCAACTCGTTCCGGAACTTCCGGGTTCGGCGCATCCGTAACCTGAAAAGACAGAACATGAAGCGGACGTATCATGAGGTATGACTATATATATATATGACACACACACACACACACATCCTGTTTCCCCGAAAATAAGACATACCCATAAAATAAGCCATAGCAGGATTTCTAAGCATTTGCGCAATATAAGCCATACCCAGAAAATAAGACATAGTGATAGGCGCAGTTCTGGAGGGCGCCAAGGAAGAGGCGAGGCTGGACGCATAATAAAAATAAGACATCCCCTGAAAATAAGCCATAGTGTGTCTTCTTGAGGACAAATAAATATAAGACAGTGTCTTATTTTCGGGGAAACACGGTGTATATATATGGATACACTCTGATTATTGATTTAAGACTGTTTAAACAGTCTGTTTGCTATTTCAATCAAAATTTATCACCTGATTATTATTTAGTTAGTTAGTTTAGTTAGCCAATATATACATGCTAATTTTAGACAATGAGTCGGATTGCTTGTCTTCTTTGCATGGTTGTTTGGGAAACAGCAGCAGGAGAGATTAGCAGTGTTCACTAGCCTGCTTGCCCATTTACAGTAAGGCAGAGTTTGGCTTACCACTAGGAACCGTATTTACAGTACATACTGATTTTACATATTCATAGCTGCCAAGTTTTCCCTTTTCTCGCGAGGAAGCCTATTCAGCATAAGGGGAAATCCCTTAAAAAAGGGATAACTTTATAATATGGCAGCTATGCATATTATATGGATACTTTAAAAAATATGGCAATCTTCTGTACCACATTTGGATGTGCTTATCTTGCACATTTTATTTTAGATATTGACTGCTAATCAGCATTTTTACAGCAGACAGCAAATTCACTGATCTTGTACCAGGTTCCCAGAGAGAGCCTCTGTACCTTATTCACCACCCTCTGTGTCTATGATTCTCTCTAAATGCAAACTGCTGTCACATCCACAGCTGTCTTTGTGATGTTCCCACAAAATTCTGGATGTCACATAGTGTTAGCTTATTTTTCGTAGTTGCTGTTTTGTTAAAGTTGCTAATATTATTTAATAGATTATAAATGCCATATTGATTTATTAATGATATAATATTACCTTTGCTGTAATTGTGGTGTTCAGCTTATTTTTACTTGCTGTTCTGTTAATAATGCTTTATAGATTGCAAATTTTGATAATTGTTTTACATGATTTATGCTGTATTCGTGATGTTCTATTATATTTTATTTTATTCTGTTGTTGTTATTTTTTGTTTGTAAGCCGCTTTGAGTTTCATTCAAATGAAGAGTCACAGAAATACAATCAGTCAGTCAGTGAAACATTATGAATGCTAAGGGCCATCAAGGAACATGGCATTTCTTTTATCTAGTACTTAGGAATAAAGAATTCACTTGGACTACATTTTAAACCAAATTGACTTAATTTGCTAGTTCCCAGGCTTCCATGCTAATCAAACAAGACCTATCAGATGGATTACACACTGGATTTGGCAAAACAGTTTGAGTTTTTTCAAAAATACACACACACACACACACACACACACACACACACACACACACACACACATATATATATATATATATATATATATATATATATATATATATATATATATATATATAACAGAAAAATGTGTGTTGTAAAAATGTATACAAAATGGGAACAAGCATAGAATTTAAATTCAAAGTTCCAATGCAGCTTTTTTTAATCAGCAAAACATAATCAAGGACATGCAAAACTAGCATGGATCAGAAATAGTCTAATCCATCTATCACTACCCAATACCTGACCCCCTCAGGATAGATCCCTTCCTTGTAATTAAGGCTACCCAATTACATAACACCACTAAGGTTTGTCACAACTTTTTTCCACCACCCCTTCAATCCCACCCCCCTGTGTTGTTTTTTACCTTTTTATATACTTACAGTAAGGAATGATTGAATATGTGATTAACATTCTGTAAGACCCCTTTTTGCCCAATTTATTTCCTGACGAGAGGACAAACCAGTCCAAATCCTCTGACTTTTATGCACGAGGTAATCCCATGATCCAATGTCAGCATAATCCCCCCCAAGACAGCTTAAATATTTGTAGTTCTTTCTTAAATCAAGAAATCCCTTGAGGTTTATACCAATCTAAAAATTTTTTTAAAAAAACACGACTTGACCTGAAAATCCCCAGAGGGATTCTTGAATTAGTTTGTCTCTCCTTCAGCTCCTTAGCCAAGTTTCTGTAATAAGATATGAGTAAGATATACAAGGTCATAATTCATAATGGGGGGGTCTGAAAATTAAACATTAAGTAAAAGGCTAAAGACAAAAAAAAAACATATAAAAGAGTTGCAGTGGGCAAAGCAAGCCTTTATCGTTATTATTAGAATGGGACCTCAGCGGGCTCAGATTATTGTACTTTAAGTGAAATTGATTTTGTACATGATTTGATTTTAATCTATACCAGATTAATCAAATTCTACAAGAAGCAGATATTTAATTTAGTGCATTAGGATGAAAAGGACATCAGCTGAGAGAGAAGTTTAATGCAGTTGATGCAATAAAACCACTATCTGATTATGAGGGTGGGGTTCTCTTACTAACTACCCACTGTATTGTTCCTCGGATAGTTTCCTCCAGTATCTCCTTATGTTATTACATCCAGGATATTTCCCTCTATTTCTCGCTTTCTTCTAGGAAAGGAAATAAAAGGAACATGGCCACTGTTTTCTCTGCTGATTACAAGAGCAAAATGTAATGACTTTGGAAGGAAGGCAGGGGCATGATGCGTCTGTGTGTGGAAGTTTCAGGCTTGCCTTGCTCCTGCCGATATGCAGCCAGCTAAGTAGGGTTGTGTGTCCCCCCCCCCTCTCTTGCCACAGGCAAGGATACTCAGAGTTGTCTTGTTACAGGCTACCTCTGTAAACAGAGAGTCTGTGGGAAGCAGTCTCTTGCAATTTTCCACTCTACTGTTTTCTAATTTAGAGGAGTTAAAGCACTTTGCAATTTTGAAGGAGAGATGGCTGAAAGGAGGCCTCGGCACATTTTAACAGTTGGGACAAGATGGATCTGCTTTCTGAGGTTAACGCTAGGCAGGGAACACTGGGCACGAGGAGAGGAGAGACTGAGACAAAGCTGAGTCGGTGCATGCAGTTATATCATGTTCTTTGGGGGGGGGGGGAATGTATGAAAGCCCTTCTCTCTTTTTTTGTATTTCCCCTCTTCCGGTGCTTGACTACTGGAGGCCTCCTGTGGGCAACGGCAAATGCCGTCAATTGGCTGAGTACCCTAAAGCCTCTGACTCCATTTAGTGCTACTCTCTGGGTTATTGCAGATGAATCGCGAGTGCCAGCTCCTTCTTTCGCCCAGGGATGTTTTCTCCTCTGATGCTTAATGAATGGCACTTTTTTCTGTGCGCAAAGAACAGGCTGGAAAGGAACTTTTATAGTCCCGTCTAGCATTACTGTGATCTGTAGGAGCCATAACGGTCGGCAGTGAAGCGCCATGAAGAGAATTGATGAGAGAATATGTGCGTGTAAAGAAGCTAGGCCAGGGTTGCAAGGGAAGTGTTGTGCTGCACCCGTCAAGGAATGTGTGATTGTTGTGCCTTTGTTGAATAATAAGGTTTTTGTTCGTTTTGTGCTGAAAATATAAATTTGAGGGGCTGAGGTGCCAAACCGCTCTATTAGGATCAGTTTCATACAAGGAAGTTAAATGGGCTCCACGCTCTGGTCACTTGGGAATGGGAATGTGAAGCTCACATTGGCCAGCAGGCCTATTTGCATCCCAAGTGCCCCTCTTTCCTGTTCACCTCCCCCCCCACTAAATAGCAAGAGAAATCAAAGAAAACTCCCCCACATTTCAAACCTGTGATAGGGCCACAGAGCCCAATTTCTGGAGTCCAGGTTTCTAGAGGTGGGTTTGGGGTTTTGCTTTGCTTTTTTACTGGCCCTTTCTCTTGTCCATCAACAGAGGTATGGCATGCTGAAATGAAAAAGATGAAGCTTATCTCCTGGCTGCAAAAAAAGCCTAATCTGCTTTATTTTATATAGAACCATAGAGTTGAAACAGACCATGAAGGTCATCTAGTCCAACCCCCTGCAGTGTAGGAATCTTTTGCCCAATGTGGGGCTCAAACCCACAACCTTGAGATTAATAAGAGGACTCGGCTACATTAGCTGTGTTATATGCCTAAAAGGTAAAGGTAAAGGGACCCCTGACCATTAGGTCCAGTCGTGACCGACTCTGGGGTTGCGCACTCATCTCACATTATTGGCCGAGGGAGCCGGCGTATAGCTTCCAGGTCATGTGGCCAGCATGACAAAGCCACTTCTGGCAAACCAGAGCAGCACATGGAAACGCCGTTTACCTTCCCGCTGTAGCGGTTCCTATTTATCTACTTGCACTTTGATGTGCTTTCGAACTGCTAGGTTGGCAGGAGCTGGGACCAAGCAACGGGAGCTCACCCCGTCGTAGGGATTCGAACTGCTGACCTTCTGATCAGCAAGCCCTAGGCTCAGTGGTTTAACCACAGCGCCACCTGGGTCCCTATATGCCTATAACCACATTATAAACATGTGACACCAGATGGCGCTGTAGAACACAAAACTTTGTCTATGTGATTTTTACATAGTTTCCCCCCTTTTGTTATAACAATTTAATTCATGACTTATTTATAGAGGGTGTTTTTTTTCTGTGCATAGATCCAGCCAAAGTCTCATGCTCTACCAACTGAGCTATCCCATCAAATCAGTCCATTCCCCCATTCATTTCCACCAGTTTGGGAAGGCTGAGTTTGGAAGCCTAAAGGGTTCTTACTTCAGCAGTTAAAGGAGCTCTCAGTCTGAGAGCTTATATATGAGAGCTGAGGACTGCTTCTGAAAGGAACAGAAGCATAACAGTAATCACAAAAGTGATGTTCTTAACTGTACACTGTGGTGGCTGGTGAAGAGAAAGAGCCGATGGCCTCTGCATGTCTGTAAAGTGGGAAAGGGAGCTCTCTGGCCTTGCCTTTTGGGCCCAGGTGGAAGCAATGGAGATGAGAGGTGCTGCTGGATCCAACCATGTGCTTGCAGGGTGCTGAGGGAACAGTTGCTGAGACATGGTGGTAGGCAGCTGACCTCCTGCCACTGAGCAACTGTGCTGACGACGGTATCTCCTATCTCCACCATTGCCTTCTGATGCCAAAAGGTAAGAAAACCTCTTCCCTTTTATCGCCCCTCAACAGCCAACAGCAGTTTTGCATAGTGGGCTCACTAGTGGCTGTTTAGGCATCATAGCAATTAAATATGTAAGAAATACCCCACCTGTAAATGTCTGGAACTTGGTATAGAACAGAACAGGCTAGATTTTTAAGCTAAGCAACAGAAGAGGGGTGGCACCAAACTAACTTTGGTTAAATAGTGATATTTGTGCCAGGGGACATAAGATTTTTGGCTGCTTGTCCTCTCCTGCATCTTCTAGTATTCAGAAAGCTTCGCAGCGATAGGAAGACTCCTGCATGGTAGAAAGTTATTCCTTTCTCAGAGGCTTTGTAAAACATTACAAAAGAGACTTGCCCAGTTTCTGGTTTAGAAGGAAGGTGGGACAGTGGTGCCTGGTGGAATTTTTTAAAATAATAATAATAATTTATTATTTATACCTCGCCCATCTGGCTGGGTTTCCCCAGCCACTCTGGGCGGCTTACAATAGAAAAATGAAATAAAACAATTAAAACAATTCACATTCCCCAAACCATGATGGTGCCAAACACAAGAAGTTTTCACTGGCAACCACACTGGTGGCACAGATGGTGTCATCCTGAATTACTCAGCAGAGATTACCTCACCCCCTTGCATTTAATCATTTATTGCACTTCCATCCTCCTCTGGGCCCATCCTGGCACTTACCAAGCTGCAGACCTGGTTTAACAATGCATCAGCACCCTGTGCTCTCGGACTTTGTCATAAATCAGACTTACTTAGCTTCTGGTCACATGGGATCCAGCACTTCCGTACCTTTAGGCAGAACTGTGCTTGAAACAACACTGCATTCATTCATTCATTCATTCATTCATTCATTGCGGTTAACACTCTCTTTGACCTGGTTTGCATATAATATAACGCCAAAGCATGACTGCCTTAGGACAAATGTGTGAGTGTGAGAAGAGGTTGTGACTGCTGCGTTCCTCCTCCAGTCTGCTGCTGTTGTGAGCTAACAAGTCAACTTCTTTTTTGAAAGTTTGTTTTCCCTTTGCCAGGCTTAGGCCAGCTCAGTCTGCAGTAGCTCTACTCCTCAACATAGTTTGAAATAGCAGCAAATTACATTTGCATAATTTATCCCAGTATAAATTACTCTGGCTTCCTATAGTTTGGCTTGCTCTGCCCAAGAATTTTGCAAAGTGTGGCTCGTCAAGAAAGAGTGAAAAAAGAGCTATATGACTATTAACAGTACAAGGCCCTGTCTTAACTTTCCTTCTGCTTGCGCAGCTTGTAAATGGAAATGTCACTCCTATTTTCTGACTGAATAAAATAGAAACAGTATAAACACACTGTGATTGAGTAATTCTTCAAATTCAGTGTTAATCATATGAAGGTATGGCTTTTCAGTTATGCTCAGTATGTTGAAATATCTGTTATTTTATAAGAACCTAACACTGGACAGAGAGAAAGACAGAACTGCTTATGCAAGTGCAGATTCTTATAGTCACTATTTATTAGTTTATCTTAGCCCTCAGTCTTTTTTCCGGCTCAAGCAGCTTAGTGAAGAATGACTTCTCTGGTAGTGGAATGGAAACAGGCAAGTAGATTGGGTTTAAATCTACAGCTGGGATTTGAACATTTGGCACAGGTGAGATGAGGGTCATTGCAGGGAGAGGGAGACCACTCACTCATGTGCCTAAAATAACCTCGTCATTGGCAGTCCCATTTCACTCTGCTGCTTTACGCTTGCAATATTGCCCGTCTTGAGAAGCTGAAGACTTGCCTTTTTCATAAGGGAGTGAAGGAGGATTTCATCCAAGCATTAAAGGTACAGTAACAATGTCCTTCTTTGAATTTGGTCACTGTCTTCCTAAACTGCAGGTTTTGCTACCACAAGCTGTGGCGATAGCACAAACACTCATCCGGGTAAAAGTTTACTCCATTGAACTCTGTAGGCTTTATTATCTTATAGATCTCTCATATGGAACTGTAGCATGTTTGCCAACTCTGCCATTTGAAACAGTTTGACACAGTAGCTGGAGAGGGGCTGTTTGAGGTTTCCAGCATGATGATGATGATTTCATTATTAATACCCCTTTGTTGACCATAGACACATCTGGATTCATAGGAATGGCCACTAGACCCAATATGCATTGCATTCCATAGAGATTTAACTTATAGAAAACTTTTGGTGGGGTGTGGAGGGGTCAGAAACTTGTGCCTGAAAAATGATAGCCCTAGCAACTTACATGGGAAAAATATAAATATGGCACCAACAAAAGATAAAATAGGGGCAGGTATCGGAAAATAATAACTACTCTAGGCCAGGCCCGTCCAACAGGTAGATAATGATCTACCGGTAGATCACTGGATGCCTGTGGTAGATCACTGGCAGATCACTGGCTCCTCCCATAGAAGCTCAACAACTTTGTCTCTCCCCAAAAAAAGCTCAACAACATCACCCTGCACCCCTAAAAACGCTCAACAACTTTGACCTGAACCCCAAAAGGGGCTAGATCACTGCCCGTTTTTAAGTCTGTGAGTAGATCGCAGTCTCTTAGGAGTTGGCCACCCCTGCTCTAGGCAAACAGTGTCAGTTGAAACTATTGAGGGCAGCAGGAAGAGAACTTCACAGTGCAGAGTTGTAATGGGGCCTCTACCAAGCTGTATTCCATTCAGTAGAGAAAAAACCTCCACCTTGAAGCTGATCAGGCATCCACACTCACCTTTCCTCATCTCTCTGCAAATAACGGGCCACACTTGAAAGCTCCATGTCTGAGTGCCCTTTCTTTTACCTTGGAACTTTCCCCTTGAAAACCCTCTCTTTAAAGCTCAGTTGGAGCAAATGGCAATTCACGGAAAACCTGATTTGACATTTACTCCGATTGAATGCTAAAGAGCAGGTTTTCACGAGGAAAGTTCTGGAGTAAAAGAAGAGTGCTCAGATACAGAGCTAAGTGTCAACGTGTGCCTGGTAAGAGAGAGGCAAGAGGGGAGCACAGTGTGAGCAGAGCTAACTTGGTCAGGGACTTTGGGTATGAAAATAGTGGTTTTTGGTGTATTTTCAAAACCACCATTTTTATACCGTATGTTTTCCCTCAACACTGAGACTATGGAGAATAAACATACTGATTAAAAGAGCTCCAACTGTCATTGTTGAAACTGTCATTGTTTTGGACCACAATACCCATCAGCTCCAGCCAGGATGGCCAATGGTCAGAGATGATGAGAGCTGTAGTGCATGAAGTGTGACGATCAAGTATCATCAATATGGAGGTGACACCCGGCTTCATCTGCCTGTTCCATCTGAATCAGGAGAGGTGGTTGAGGTGTTGGACTAGGGCTTGGAAGCAGTGATGGGCTGGATGTGGACTGAAGCTGGATCCTGAAAAGACAGAAGTGTTTTGTGCCCCGAGTTCTCATGTCCAGAAGCTGGGAAGGGGCCTGCTCTGGATTTGTATGAGTGGATGACAGTGCGCACTGTGCTGGATCTCACCCATGCACCTTTTCATTTTTCCTTTGGACAGTCTATTAAACATGTTGCGGAATTAGTATTTGTACAACTTCAGACAGTTTGGTATTGAAACTTGGGCTTGTACCCACTGTAATGGAGATCAAAGGCCTATATCTCATTCTTTTATTTTCGTTTGCTTTCCAGTCATATATATTAACCACAACATTTTCACTCATTATGATTTATTTTTATTGTACTTTCCCAGCAGAGAAGAAGCATTGTTACCTTTTGTGGTTTCTGTGTGTAAAAGATTAGTTCTGTGTGGTGATTCAGGGTTTTTTTTTGCTTTGTTTTTGCTCCTTCATAAGAACTGGCTGATAGTTTTACAGTGGAAGGCTAAAAGAGGCTTTCATGTTGTCTTCTTTTCAAGTAATGTTATATGTAGAACGTTATGCATTATCCAAGACTTACTCGAGAATTTGTCGCATGACTTGGCCATTAGCAAATACTTTCTAGGTTTGCCCATCTTTTTATGCCACGATGCGATGCAACCTCCCATGTTCAAGGGCAGTGGACCTCTGGCAACAGGGCTATTTGTGAGTTTTAGAAGAAAATGGCTTTCCACTTTTGGAAAAAAAATGCTGGATCTAAGGCTGCTGCAAAATATCACAGCACCTTCACTCCTCCTATCCTTCTAGTAGTGCAGCAATAAATGCTGGCACATTTGCTAAGCAAGACCTGGTATGGTTTCAGATTGGATGGGGGGACCACCTTCAGAGTGAAGCAAGAGGTGGAAGGCAACCTTGTCAGGTGGTTGGACAGCCATAATGAGAATCAGTAAATACTGTAATGAGGAACATGATCATAGAGTCCAGGGCACTGATTCATCATTCTACCATATCCACTGCCTAAGTCAATTTTTCTAATTTGCCATGCTATAGACTACATGTATGTTTCTCTGATCCAGTAAAATAATTTGTTTCATGAGGAGCTTAAAAGGACACACACTTATCCAACAACCTGCTTCTCCACAACCTCCTTCCTTTTCAGTGCGATTTTCACAGTGCGATTTGCCTTTTCCTTAGGTTGGACAGGTAAGAGCCAAAAGTTGTTGCTGTTAATAGATGCAAAACTTTATTCTTTCTGGATCTTAATATGTCATGAATGATAAACTTATTACCACCATTTGTGGTCTGCTAACTTGCCATGATGGCTCTGTTCTGCCTCCACAGACGGAGGCAGTAATGTTTCTGAACACCAGTTGCTGGAAACTACAGGAGGGGAGAGTACCCTTGTGCTTGAATCCTGCTTGCGGGTTTCCCACGGGCATCTGGTCAACAACTGTGAGATCAGGATGCTGGACTAGATGAGCCATTGGCCTGATCCAGCACATGTTCTAACTGTCCATTTTCCAAATGGTCTCTATTTTCTGGTACTTGCCTATGGTAATTTCCCCCCCGCCGCCCCAATTTTGTCTTTTGTAGAGTTGCAGATGCCTTTTGTTAGTATGCAGCTACTTCAGTTGCCACGCTTAGTAGTTCTAACCGCCCTTTCCAAATGTCTGCAGATGCCTGAGTTGTATGTGGACACAACTACTGTACGTGCATAAAAGTGTACGTCTATGGGCATACAAAGTGCCTGTCTAAGTCTATGCAGAAAGTGTTGTTGAATAGTTCTAGCTCAGCTGCAATTCTTTTATATCATGGCAACCAGATCCATTGTGACATTATAAGTTCTGTTAAACATCTTTGCATTTTTGCAAAGCAAACGTGGTCAGATTGTTCTCACACACACACACAGCCTCAGAAGTCAATACAAGACAGGCTGTTTCCACAGCAAATGAACATTGGGTAGAAAAGAGCCTTTGGCAGTGTGCTAATAGCGGGGAAGGCGGGGCAAAGACAGTGATCCAAGAGACAGAAGTGTTCCAAGTCCATAAGTGTCCTTATTTGATGTGGGGAAAGGGGAAGAGAGAATACCGAACACTTTTGTGATCCCCTCTGTGAAAAGTGCTCCCTCCTCGCCTGTCATGGAAGCTTGGTTTTACAAGCAGGTCGTTTGCTATCTCAAAGGAGACAACTCGCCGGCTTCATTACTTCTATGTCTTCCTCTAGATACGGTTCTTCAAATCATTAAAGTTCCTGTCCTGAGCTTTCATTAAGTGTGAGCCAAAATGTCACAATTTCCAAGGAATAGTTCTTTAAGATGAGGATCTGTAGCTGCCTTTTGCTTGCTTGCAGGTAAACTCAATAACTTCAATCTTGATTACAAGTTTCCTCACTCTTTGCCCCTTCCTGCCCACACACCATCTTCATTTTTATTTTGTTTTTGTTTTTGTTTTAAGAATTAATACCCACCAGCTTGACACAGGCATGACTACAGAAACTGCATCTAATTCCTAGTGGAGGTGACAGGAAAAAAGAGGGAGAGCCCCCCCCCTCCTTCCTAGACTGTGTGCAAGTTTGCAAACATAAAGCAAAGGTTCTCCGGAACTGCATTTATGTGGGATAGATGACTGGTGCTCCACTGGGGGAGGTTTCATTCAAGAGGAAAAAATGCGCAAATTAGAACTAGGCCATAATAAATTGCTTGCACATCTCTAATGAGTAGCTGCGGTTACCTGCGTTGGAATCTTGATACAGCTGCCTAAGCTTGAATTAAAGCAGTCTCCTCTTATGTGGAGGAACAATATGTTTACATTGCGAAGCCTGGAAATCTGTTTGAACTGTGACAAGCAGAGCATACTTCATTGGCTCAGCAAATTAAAACTATATATAGGCATAGCATTAAGCTGATATATAAAGGGAAATCCCCCTCCCCCTCAAAACCTACCTGCTTGGTCCAATCCCATAATTAAACTACCGCATGGTCAAGAGCAACTTAAATGAACAAAACCAATTATTTCTGGGTAGAAAAGAGAGGAGTGAGAAATCTACCAGGGGGAAAGAAAATGCCCACTTTCCAGGTCTAGGATTCAAAGCTGCACACTGGCAAAATGTGGTGGGTTTTGTGCGAATGTTTTGCAAATGACTCAACCCCTTTTGGGCAGTTTCCTAAATTTTGCACTGCTTTGTGAAACAAGCACACCCATGTGGATGTGATTAGTCTGCAATGCAAAACTTTATTTTTATAAAGCAATTTATTAGATTTTCCAATTAAACACATTGAAACAAAAACAAACCACACATACAGCCACAAACACATCAACACATAATAAACATAATAAACACACACAAAAATTCTTCCTAACATCTTATCAATTATTACACTTTTCTTGCTCTGCCGAGCTTTGACTTCCCTCCTTTCCCCCATTCGGTTTTCTTGTCCACTCCTATCTCGCAGTTCCTTTATTTCATCTACTTAAAGTCAATTCGTAGGATTTATTTCAGTCCTGCAAGTGTCTTTAAACTTCTACAGTTCTTCTCCATATAGTCCACAAATTTACTCCAATCCTTTTGGAACCTTGACTCTCCCTGGTTTCGGATCCTGCTAGTCAGTCTTGCGAATTCCGCATAGTCCATCATTTTCGTCTGCCACTCTTCAATCGTCGGTAACTCCTGAGTTTTCCACTTTTGGGCTAACATAAATAATACTTGATCTCCTTTCATTATCTCTTGTCCTATAAGTCCTAATAAAAATGCTTCCGGTTTTTTAGGAAAGGTATATTTAAAAATCTTTTTTCATTTCTGCAATGCAAAACTTTAAGTGCAAGGGTGCATTGCCGCAGTTTTGATTCTTGCCAATATGTATCTTTCCCCTTGTCCTCATCACTCCAAGACCATCAGCTTGAAAGAACATCACCTGTGGAGAGGCATTCGTGTTGTGCAAGGGGAAAGTGGAAGGTTGATGGGCACTTTTGTTTTTCTCTTCAGGTATTACTGCGCTCTTCTCCCAACAAGCCCCCTTCCAAATTCAATCCAGACTTAACTCAAATAGCTACCCATAACACAACCAACAGTTTGACCAGGTCTTGTAGCATTTTAATCTCTTCAACAGCTGATCCCCTTGTCAAAGTTTGCTGAAATAAAGTAGTCCCATTTTTAGAAGCAATTTTCCATACATCATGTTTGGAAGAGATGTTTTTTGAGAGACTCTCGTGAATTGCCTTTAGTGCATGGAGGTAGTCAGTCCAACCCACTTATCATATCCAGTGTGCTTAAGGACAAGGCTAGTTTAATCCTATTTTTAAATTAAGATTCCAACTAATGCTGACAGCTAGTAAACCTTTTAAAATTAGTTGAGGCTGGGAGAAAGCTAAAGGGATCAAGGCTACCCAATAGGTTCATTGTCAGTATTTCAAATATATACTATTGCCACACTCCACACATAGGTAATTGATTGTGAATTGGGTATAGTTCCATTGGCATGAAATCATATCCTTGTTTACTTGGGAAGTCCCACTGCCGCACTTACGTAATTTCTTCATTAATGAAGAAGAAGAAGAAAAACCACACACCAGAGTATTGCTTTAGTCATGAAATGCACAATGCCTCTGCCTGATTTACAAATTAGGCAATACCTAAATGCTCTCACCTAATTATGAAATCAGCAATGTATTTCCCTCAGTTATGAAACAGACAAATTGTTCTATTAGGCAGAAGCATTCAATCACCATGATGGGCAAGGGTAATGAATTAGACAGAAACATTGCCAGTTTCTTGCGTCAGAGCCAGTTGCGGACTATAATTCTGCACTTGCAATATAGTATTTATTAATTACATTTATATCCCACCAAGGCATATATTTTCCTGGGAGCTCAAGACTGCATACATTATTCCCCATCCCTCAATTCTCACAACAACCAGGTGAAGCATGTTAGGCTGAGAGTTTCACGGCCTTCCCAAGGTTGCTCCGCGAGCTTCATGACTGAGAGGAGATTTTAACCTGAGGTCTCTCTCGACCCAGTCTAGCATTCTAACCCATATATCAAAAATACATCTGGGAATTATTATTAGCATCGCTGTTTTTGTTATAGTGGGTTGGGCGTTGGAGACACTCATATGGTATTTTCCTACCTACGGGACTGGTCTCAGAGAGTAGAACCGGGGGCTTGTTCTTTGGCCCCCAGGCCCACATGCTGTGGGGTACTGCAGGGTAACACCTGCTAGTTAACATAGGTATGAAGCCATTGAGAGAGGTAATGAGGGGTTTTTGACCACAGTGTCCTTAGTATGCTGATGATACCCACCTCCATGTCCTTTCTGCACCGGGTGACTATTCTCCCTCCGCCCTCAAAATGTTAACCACTAGTATATCATTTTTTTCATTTTTGCTGTGATTCTTTAAAGCACTGCCTTCAACTGTCGTCAGCTGTGCTGCTGAGCATTGCTTTGCAGGTTTATGGCCCACTGTAAATTGCTTGATACATTTTATATGGAAGAGGTGGTACAAAAATGGAGTGTGTAAATACGTCTTGTTGGCATCCATCTGTCTCGAGAGACAATGGAAGAGAGCACCATTGAGGGTAAAGTAAAACAATTAGAGAGTTACAGTGGCTGCTGTGGCTGTAGAGACCAATATGGGAAAGATGTGTTTTGTTGCATCTAGGGCAGATGAAGGCATCTGGTTTCGTTGGTGCAGAATGCAGATCATAGCTGCCAAGTAACCCGTTTTCCCCGGGAAACCCCCGTTTTTACTTACCTTTTCCTGGTGGTCCCTCGTATCACTTCATTTCCCATTTTTCTCCGTTATTTTCTCCTGCTGGCGGCCATTTTTTTCTTTCCGATTTGCCCTTCTATGGGCACCAAAAATGGCCGCCACCAGCTTCAAAAGTCGCATCTACGCATGTCCGGAAGTGCATAGATGCGACTTCTGGTGTCGGCGGCGGCCATTTTTGGTGTCCATAGATGGGCGGAGCGACACCGGAAGTTGCATCGACACACTTCCTGACATGCATACAAGTGACTTTCGAAGCCGGCGGCGGCCATTTTTTGTGCCCATAGAAGGGCAAAGCGACACCGTAAGTTACGTTGACGCAACTTCCAGTGTCACACGGCTGCCGGTCCCGGATTCTGCAGTCCGGGACTTGGAAGGTAAGATGCAGATGCACCATGGCATTTCTTCTCCGTGTGCTCCTCTCACCAGTCATTTCTCTTCAGGTCATTGCTGTGGATACACAACCTATCTGCCTGCCTCCAGATAGCCCAATAATGTCATGTAACGGGAACCAGATAACTGGGTTTCATGAATGAATGAACTACCAGTTGGCTCATGTAATGAACCAAGCAGTTCCACAAATATGTAATGCACTATTGGCATGAAAGTAATGCTAACATTTAATGTGCAAAGCATAAAGGCTTTTGGGGGCCCTTTGTGCCAACAACGTGCCATGAAAAGTAATACTGACCCACTGTCTTTGTCGTAACCTCTGCTACATCTGCACCTGTCTTCTATGACAGCATGTTTTTAGTTTGACGCATTTCCAGATTAGTTAAGAATGCAAACCCTCAAGAACTTGAAAGCTCCTCCACCGGCTGGTGCTGGTCTAAGTAATGCTATTCATGATTTGCATTTTATGTTGTCATTACTGCGTGCTCCTTAGCTGTCACCTAACCATCATTATATATATATATATATATATATATATATATATATATATATATATATATATATATATGCACAGTCAGATTTATCTCAGCAATGTGCCTGGGTCAAGAGCAAAATGAAATGATGGCTTTGTAAAGGCGAGGATGCTGTCCTGCCTCTTTGATCCTTCCAGCTGTTGCACATTCAATTCATGTTGCCCCATGTGCAAACACGAGGGAATCTTTCCATTACTTTCAGCTGAGATTGCCTGAGGGTACATTAGAGGGATGCTGACAGGTGGATAGACATATTTTTTCAACACATCCGAATAAACGGGGGACGCTGGGGCTATTTGATAGGGGAATGGTTCGATGGTCTCCTTTCATCCCTGCTGGTTTTTCTCATTTTAAATATATCCTACATCCTACCCCCTCTCTCTGTCAAATCCTCAATGACATTTAGCAGTGATTTCTCTTTACATCTGCCATAGCTCTGATGTCTCTCTGCATGTACAAAACCCCAGGTGCTCCTGGGAAATTATCCTGGGGGTTTTGTTCAAAAAAAGGTAAAGCCAGACTATAGTTTCTGTGTAATGACACCCAGGTTGTGCGTGATGATAGCGGCTGGGTGAAACAATAAACATTTCTCATCCCTAAATGCTAATTTATTTAAATGCATGCAAATTAAAAAGGATTCCCACCAGGTTGCACAAAAAAACTGCTTGCAGAGTGATAGTCCAAATCCTATCTGCTGGCTGTTAGGGAAGACATACACTTAGATACTGGGGAAACACTGGTGTCATTCTTAACTTTGCAGAATTATGCATGTATCCTTTGATTAGTATTAACCCTGGCAAGACTCCTGGCACAAAACTGGAAATATTGGCGAGAATGGTTCTTTCATATTAAAACAAAAGCGGCATGCTTCTAGTCCTCAGTTACTATAAATGGAGCAAATGCTTTAAAACAATGTTTATGAAAAAGAGAGATGGTTTGGCTAAATGGGGCAATGTCTCTTATAGGACATGGTGTTGTCAGTCTATACATTAAGATGTGATTGTATGATATTGTGGTTCCTTCTTTATACGAAGCTCTTTTTATGTACCCTGACTTCAAAGACTTACTATCCCAATGTTTTATGTGTCCCTCCAAAAATTCCAGCAAATATAAATAATGTAAGTCAACTCTATGCAGAGATTTATTTGGGAAGAAACCCTCTTGACTTCAGCGGGGCATAATTCTGAATGAACATGCCTAGACTCAGATCACATTGAAAATTGTTTTATTAGGGGTCCAAAATACTAGAATGTTCCAGTGGAAAAATCCCCCTCCCTTTCTGCGGAAAGGGGAGAGTTTTCATCTCTGCTTACACTGAGATTTAAAATTAATAAACAAGACCAAAGCTTTAAATATTTCAGGTAGCATCTGTTTTCACCAGTTAAGAGTTACAGTAACTTTACAGAAATTTAGAAAGCTAAAGTACAGAAATATAGAAATTCCTCAAGGGTACCTCCTGTTGCTTTCCAAAGAAGTGATAAGCGGCAGCTTTATGATGATGTGGTCTTAATGTACAACAGGCTTCCTCAACCTCGGCCCTCCAGACGTTTTTGGCCTACAACTCCCATGATCCCTAGCTAGCAGGACCAGTGGTCAGGGATGATGGGAGTTGTAGTCTCAAAACATCTGGAGGGCCGAGGTTGAGGAAGCCTGATGTACAGTGCACAATGCAAGTGTGGGAGAGATGTAACTGTTGGGTCACAATACGTGACATGGCTGCCTATGAGCCACAGCCATGCTATAAGGCCCCTGCAAAAGCTTTCCAGGGGGCATTCATGGTGCAGTTCCTGGCTCTTCTTCCTGCAGGCTCCCTGAAGAGTGACACAGTGATGCCCGTACATGCACTCAGCACAAAGAAAAGCTGTAGCTATCCTTGGGGCGATCCGGAACAAGTGATGCCAAATGGGTTTCATTGGGAAACGGACTCACATTAAAATGAGAGGGAGAAAATGAAGATAATTTGGGAGAGGTCTTTCCTCAGCCTTTCCAGAGACATGCATGAACTGGCAGCTTGGGTCACTTTGAATAGCCATCTCACAGAATATGTTATTTTGGGCAAGCAGAATTTGTCACACCATGTATCAGAGACATGACATTGCAACATACAACCGCTCTCCACGCAGAGGACTCCTTTCACAATGAATGGGCATCAGCATGTGACCCTGCTCTCATAGAAATCTGATCACGCTCCATTTCTCCTCTCATGTTGACACTTGGAGTCTTCATGCCATAGTTGATTAATTCTCTCTCCTGTCTACAGTACATTTTCCCTCAATAGTACCAGACCTAGGAGAAAGAAAGAGAGAGCAGAAAAAAGGTTATTTACTTTATTATGAATATACAAAGTGTGTGCGAAGTACTCTTACTTGTGGAAACAATTAATTGATCTCAGGGCTGGTTCAGAAATCCATTTCCATCTTCCCTGTTGAGAGCAGTTGCCATATGTGAATGAGTTATCATGGATTCACCACAGGTCAGCAGAGAATGAGACTCTTAACTTCAGGGTTGTTGCTTTGAGCTCCACATTGGGTGAAAGGTTCCTGCATTGCAGGGGGTTGGGCTAGATGATCCTCATGGCCCCTTCCAACTCTACAAGTCTATGATTCTATATCTTGAATTCTTCCTGTCATAGGTAACCAGTTGCTTTTGCTCAATAGCTTTACCGGTTCTCATTTGCTATTCAATAGGCTCACCACTCCTTTCCAGAACACTTAGGTCAGGGGCAGGCAACCTGTGATCTTCTGAAATCTTGTTGGGCTACAACTCCCATCATCCCTGACCATTGGGCATATTGTCGGGATTGGTAGAAACTGAAGTCCAGCAACATCTGGAGGGCCACAGATTGCCACCCCTGAACTACGTAGAGCCACCATGCTGTTTTGGGAACCTTGTGAGCTCAGATATACAAAGTGTTTGTGGAAAGGGGGTATTTTGTGGACCCTCAAAAAACCACATTTTCCCATTAAACACTTGGCTTAGTTGAATTGAAAAGCAACTGCGTTTGCACATACTCCTTCAGTGTTACCTCCTCCCACCCCACAGTACCTGCTGCCAAAACTAGATTGTCAGCTCTTTGGAATACAAGATCATACATATTTGTAAATGTGTACATAAAAGTTAATAACGATAAGAATGACGTAGAATCTCTGGGACCCATCTGGAATGGGAGTAGTAAGCTTACGTTTTGAGAGAAAATTGAGTTTAAAATGTGTGGTTTACATGCAAATTTTCATGCATATTATTTTTTTAATGCAGATTAATATGAAAATGGACAAAATGGATTTATGGGTATCCAGATAGTGGCATGGCTTGGAGTTGGACTGAGTTGTTCATTATTAGTTACAGTGAATTAGAAGAAGAAAAGTTCTCTGCAAACATTCTCTTGAAGAATCAAATAGAATATAAGTACATTTTTTAAAAAAGAAAGAAAAATAAATTAGCCTTCGTGTTTTGCCCAGTTCCAGCCTTGTGGAAGAATCCAAATATTTGCCTGCTATACTCTTGTCAGTCGAGAAAGCTGTGTACATACCATTTGAGTCAGAGGTTCTCTCCTCCCTTTATGTTCCCACATCGACATTATTCATATTTTGTCTGACCCTCGAAAGTGGAACGCTGACACTTGTTCAAATGGAAAATTTCTTTGTGCACAAGACATTTTGAAATGCTTTCAGACCCTATCCTACGACGATTTGTTGTACAGTTGAGCAGCTTCTGTGGAGTTCTCTGCAAGGCCTCTCTCTTCAACTGCATAGCTATCAGTGGATGCAAATGAGTTGCCACAAGTCTCGGCTTTTTCTTTCCCTTGAAGCAGTAGGCAGGAGATTTGGGGTAGGATTAAAAGACACAAGCAGCAACAAAGTAATTGGATGTGAAGGGGAAAAAAACCATTCTTACCAATACGTGTAGCAGCTGAATAATTTAACCTTTAAGAGTTGTTTATTCTCTTATGATCAAGAGGGGGGGAAATGTCAAAGCCTTTCGTTTGCTGATATTGTTTACATGGCACTTTTTGAAATGTGTACACTGCAAAGTACCCCTGTATAAGCAACCTCAGCAACAGTAATGAGAAATTAAAATAGAATTTCAAGAAGCACACACAAACGTCACTTGCCATCATTTAACTTGTAGAGTTTTGGTTTTGAGGAGAGTGGAAGGTGTAACTGCTATCGTTGAACTCATAGGCAATGCATTATCTGGAGAAAAAAATGGATTGCACAGAATCTGTGTTCTCTCTCCAAGTGTTCTATATCCAATTAAAGTGGAGCACATTTAAAGGTGAGCCACCCTGATTTGCATTTTCCAAAACAAGTCATGAAACAACAAAGCTGTCATTTGAAATCCACACTTCTTCAAATTTTGGAGTCTAGTTCTCCAGCCAAGCAATGTGCACAAAAATGCACATGCTGGGGTAAAGTGTGCATTTTTAAAAATGCATATATTTGTGGAAAATAGCATACATAAGATTAGGGAAAATGCTGTTGTGTACATAAGGAGAGTTTCACACTAAAATGCTGATAAATTTTCATGAGGATTTTAAAATTAGTCAGTAGTTGCAGACTGAGGTGGAACTGTGGAGAGCTAAACTTAAGAATGTGTTATGTACTGAGCTGAATCCTAGAACAATAGGATTCAGAATCAGCAGTCTGATTGGTCCGCAGGAGCTACCCAATCCAACTCCAGGTGGAAGTGAATCTGCAACCTGATTGGCCTGCAGGAGCAGCCAATCAGGCGGCTGGCAGAAGTGAATCTGCAACCTGATTGGCCTGTAGGAGCAGCCAATCAGGCTGCAGGCAGAAGTCAATCCACAACCTGATTGGCCCACAGGTGTAGCCCTGAAGTAGCCAATCATGCAAGGCCCATTGTGTAAATAATGTATATAAGCAGATGGTTTTGGGAAAAGAGCATTCTTCTCTTCTTCTCCTTGATGACTATGAGCTGAATAACGAGCATGAAATTCACTCTCGACTCCGAGTATATTTCACTGGCGACGAAGGTGGGATCTCTCGACTCCGAGTATATTTCAGAGTGGAAAAGGGAAAAACAGAGAAATCAAAATCAACAGATTTGCTCATCCCTAGCTAGCTCCCACCTGCTGTGTTTTCTAGAAACCTGGAAAACCTGGAGTTGTAAAACACACAGGGAGCCTCCACAAATAGAGGAGCTTCCATACTTCAGATGTCTGCCCTCCAACCCATAATGGTGACTGGTTCCCATTTAAGTGCCTGCCTCGGGTTTACTTAACTTGGATGCACAACACCAGAAGAGGGCTAAAATTCCAAGGAAGTCTGTCACTTAAATGTGGGTGTGCAATTATATCTCTAGGATTTCTTCCACTGTTGCTGGTTTCACTTCTTCCTGACTAAAAGTGGTTGTTGTCTGTTGAAAGTGCTGGTTCTTTCTAGAGGTCAAAGTGATAGCCCTTATAATGGTTGTTCCATGTAGTATCTTTACTTAATCCAAGCATAAGATTAGCCAAACAATTGTTAAAGGATTACAATTGGAGACAGAGTGTAAAAGAACTGAGTGGGAAAGGTTTGTGGAATATAGCCAAATATCTTGAGAGAGTTGTTGCTAACACTGCTTGAGATAGGCAGGTTCAAAGGTTATCTCTCCTCTTCACATGTCTCTCCCTCGCAGCAGTATAATAGGCTGCTGGGCGCAAGCCACTATGGAGAGAGGAAGGAATATCATTGCCATAAAGAACTTTATTCACTAACACAAAGTAACACAGGCTTTCCCAGTACTGATGGGGAAAATGATACTCTGTAGGGTAGTTTTTCTCCTTTGCACACTCCTAACAAAACTGAATTCAATAGAAGAAAAACAGGCATGGTCTCTCAACAGAGCAAACATGTCTTTTAGCATTTTATTTTTATTTTTATAGCAACCCTGACTTCCGGATAGAATCCAGAATGCAGTTTTTGATGTTTAAGACCTAAGCAGTTTGGGTCTAGAGAACTTTAAGGGACCACCTTTTTCTGTATACACTGCCTGTGAGTTCAAGTAATCTCGTGACACCCTGCTATGTGTGGAATGGTCTTCTACATTTTGGCTTTTGACTTCAGAAAAGTAGGGCTTTCTCTCTGGTGCAACAGCCACTGGTCTGGAGAGCCTGCAGTCTGGCTAGTGGAGGGGGGGTGCATTGAATGGGCAGACGTGGCAGTGAGCCATTGGCAGCATGGCATGCTATGAAAGTGGACTGAGAGTGGCAGCAAGCTCAGCTACTCGAATACCTTCAGGGGGCACCAGAACAATGAAAAGTTAGCTAAGCTAGCTTTCTAGACTTCTAGGAGATTAGGCGTGAAAGTGTAGTGGGTGGGGCATGAGGCAAGAATGGTGGGTAGGGAGTGCACATTAGTGGCAGACAGAAGAATGGCTTCACTGCAGTGCCCAAAGATTAAAAAATAGGGTGGTGATGCCATGGTACAAGGTGGAGAGGCTTCAAGGTATGTTGTGCAGGGCCCCATCAAACCAGGAAGCACCTCTGGTGATAATGATTACATGAGAATCAAGGGTCTTTTACATCCTTGTACACAAATGGATAAGAATTCAAGAGGCTCAGTGTGGTACAATAGTGTGGCCAAGCAAGCGTGTGAATGAAATAATTTGTTGAATGACCAGACATGAGAACAGGGAGGAGGCTTTGTGAGTCTCACCTCCTTTAAGACTGGAATTCCTGATCTTTGGCATTTAAAAGGGATGAGTGGGTAGGTGTGGTTTGAGGAAAACAGCCTGGAGGGCCACATTGGACCTCCTGGAGGGCCAAGATGGAGGCTCCTCACCCATGGACTGGAAGGGTGGGCAGGGTGCACTGACAAAAATCATGGAACAATATAATCAGAATCAATGATGATACAATAAAGGGTAAGCTATTATCATTACCCATTGTCTTTAGGACCCTATTGTCAAAGTGTAGCTTTTTCATTTGTAGACTGTATGGTAGATCTATATTATTACTGTGTTTCCCCTTTTTAAGACACCGTCTTATAACTTTTTCCCCTCAAAAAACCGCAGGGTGGCTTACTTTTGGTGGGATGTATTTTTTTTTATTACTGGTACGGTTTTTACGGCTCAGGGCGCTGCTGGGCTCTCTTGAGTGCTCGGTGCTGCAGCAGCCTCCGGGTGGTGGGGCGGCAGGCGTCTTTGGTCGGGCCAGGCAGAGGCTGGTGGCGCAGGCGCTCCGCCCGCCGCTGCAGGGCACTCCAAGCTCCTTGGCCGGGCCAGGCAAGGAAGAAGCAGTGAGCCCAGCGGTAGCGGCAAGCACGGAAGCGGCAGGGGCAGCGGTGGACGAGAAGGCGGAGTGCGGGGATGCAGCCAGCAAGGCGGGAGCACGATCAGCTGTTAAGCGGAGCTCCTGGAGCGCCGCTTCACTGCTGATCGCGCTCCTGCCGTGCCGGCCGCATGGAGTGACTCTGTGAGTGGAGGTGCCTGTGGGGGTTGGTTTCCACGGCGCGGAAGTATGGCTTATTTTGGGGGTATGTCTTATATTTCTCAAATGCTTAAAAACCCTGCCATGGCTTACTTTATGACTACGTATTAGAAAGGGGGGAGCAGGTAGTATCAGCTCTGCCAGACCCTTCTCCAATGCCAGTGGTTTTCAAACCACATCAGGAGGCTTTTTGGGGAGCTTGTTGGGGTGTACAAGAACATGAATGGTAGACAAACCTCCCAGAAAGACAGCTTGCCCACTGTAAATGATCCTTTCATCCAATCTGCAGCTGCAGGAGATGGTTGGGTGTAAGGCTCAGTGAAATGTCTCCTTGTTTTGGACTCTAATGTGTTGTGGAATGGGAGGCATTTCAGTAATTTTCAGGGTACAATTTTCCGGGGTGGAGCAGAGCTCTTCAAAACTCTGTTCGCCTTGTGATGCTTCCATGTTATGGTGTCCCTGAATGCTTCATTCTGAGGTGGGAACAGTGCACAGCTCTGGGAGTGATGTCCAATAGGGCTGGCCTGTGCCTCTTGTGAATTGACTGTGTATGCTAAAAATGCCCCATAGTTCTTCCCTCATCGAGAGTTTCTGTGTGGACAAGTTCTTTGCAAGTGGACAGCTTATATGATCCACCATGAGTTTTAGAATCAGATGCAAGTGCCCATTTCATACCTGCCAAGTTCCGGCCTGAGAAATAAGGGACTGGACTGGAAGTAGCGCTGCCGCCATTTTGGAACTGGGCGGAGCATGCTCAGAAGCGTCTTTTGATGCTGCTCTGCCCTGTTCCAAAATGGCCGCCACACCAGAAGTCGCGCTGCAGCCATTTTGGGACTGGGCAAAGCAGCATCAAAAGTCGCTTCTGAGCATGCTCCGCCCAGTTCCAAAATGGCCGTCGACTGGGGACAGCTGGAAAAAGGGGGGTTTCCCGGGGAATACGGGAGACTTGGCAGCTATGGCCCATTTGGCTATGCTGTTTGTCTGCAGAACTGGTTGCATGAAGGCATCTTCTCCAGTGGCTTTCTTCCCACTGCCCTGTTCCCATTTCATAGCACTGCTTGCCAAAACTAGAGCTTGAACTGTGGCAACATGGGCTTGCTTTCAACAGCTGGGGTTAATCAGAGTAGGATTAGTATTAATTCAGGACCGTACTTCAACACACTAATGAGGGGCTTATTTAGTAGTTGTCCTGGATTGTTGTCTTGAGCATTTTAGGCTGAAAATCCTGGGCACACTTTCCTGGGAACAAACCTTGTTCAGGCCCATGAGATTTACTTCTGAGTAAATAAGCATAAGCATGCTCTGCTAGTGTTGTTAACTTCCCAGAGTAAATGAGATGGGACTGGAAATAATTTTCCAGACAGGTTTACGCTTTTTAAATAATGTTCAAATTTGGCCGAACCATGCCCAAATATAATGCGAAAAATAAATAGAGTAGTTCTCAGGGAGAGAAGTAACAACAAAATATCTTTCTTGTTCCTTGGTGCTGGATTACAAACATGGCTCGCTGTATTGGTTGTTTTGCTAGTTTAGGAATAGCAGTAGCGATACAAAACACCTCAGCTATCAGAACAGTCAGAAGATACCTTTGTTTAGAGAGAACCTGCTTGGTTCCATATGGACCATTTTGTAGTTGTCTAAAGTGTAAATTTGCTGCTTCTTTTAAATGTTGAAGTAGGTAGGGGCAACCAAGCAGAAACTCATTTATCTCTTTAGGCCCCTGAAGTGCCGTGCCCAAAGGCATGCCACAGGCCTTACCTCACAAGCTGAGCCCAGTATTTCCAGCAAAGCATTTGAAGTGCAGCATTGCAGAGCAGAGCAGAGCACTGCTTAGGGCCTGGGAAGTGATACATATGTGGCAATAATTAAGAGGCTTGCACCGTGTCTGGAGGACATGGCTCAAATGCAAATGAAGGTGGGAGCAGAATCCAAGCCTGTCGTTTAACCAGCTTTCTGAAAATGACAACTGCAAATTTTAATATGCAAGAAACAAGTGAGAAGCACAATGCATGGTTCTAATGTTATCTTGAAAATTATATATACCCTCTGTTTTGTACTGCTATAACAACAACAACAACAACCAGATGTTTCAGCTCAATTTTCTTACATTCCTCAGATGGTGTGGTAGTCTGCACAAAACCTGCTTCCCAGTAACACAGTCTCATGTTGCCTTGGTAACAAATTAAGCTTTGGTCACATGGAACTATGCAGATTGTATTGTTCTTCCCCATGGCAGTGCCAGCTCCTCACCCCCCTGCCCCGGCCACATCAAGGACTGACGAGTGTGTCCCCTTCCCCATTAGGGCTACATAAATTATATAATAATGTGTGCAAATAGCATTCTCTCTACCACATCACAAGACAGTGACGTTGTATTCACTGGATTCCCCACAATGCACTGGGGGTTAGGCTAGGTGGCTAGCAAGATCCTTTCCTCTTCTGAGTTTCTATGGCTTAACTCAAACATTGAATACGAAAGAATACAATGGTTAATGTTTACTCCACTAGTTAATGCATGTTTATTGATTTGCTAGCTGTGGTCTTCTTCTTCTTCTTCTCCTCTATCCACTGGCATCAAAAGCCAGTGTGTGTGGAGAGGGGGGAACTTGTACAGTTTTTGGAAGATGAACAAGATCAGGTTTTAGCACATCTCTGGGAGAAGAGAATTCCAGACTTGTTGAATAATTCCTTCATTTCAGATGTAAAAACATTTAAATTGAGAGCCACGTAGTTGATAGAGTACTCTGCTTCCTGTTCAGCCATGGTGAAGCTTGCTCGGAAGGCCAGGATCTGGTCTGGCGGCAAAGAAATGACAATATATACTTACACCAGCAGTGAAAGAGTAGTTAAGCAGAACTTGGGGAGCTTGTGTAAATAGCCCAATGAATAACTGAGATTTATGTAGGCCATATGTAGCATGTCTATGCATTTTTTTGGTTCATATGTCATGTGTGTGTTGACTTTGTTTTCTTCATATACTTATGTTAACAGTTCTGTGATAGGGTGCAAGTCTTCAAAGCTACATGATTTTGGGGGATTCTCAGGCTTGGCACACTGTAATCTGGTAGAGGTATGAATATTCTTCTACAGTATTATACAGCTCTGCAACGTAGACATGGTAACAATGTTAGGCTGGTGGGCCCTCTGCTGGTATTGGGGCCCTAGCAAACAGTCCACCTTGTGACTTTCTGGAAAGTCTAAAAGCAAATTCTCAAAGCAAATGCATGTATTGGCTAGTTTAGTGTAAGACAGTCCTGATCATACATATGCCTATTTCAATGTAGAACGTAATATTTTTTTTAACTTGGATTCTCCTATTTCACCCCCCCCCCCAAAAAAAGCAAGTTGTCTGAATCTGTGGCTGTGATTGGGGAGGATTCGGGCTCTTTTGAAACAGAATAGGGTAATCTGGGACCAGGCCTCTCCAACATGTAGTTTGGTATGAGTTAAGCCCCTATTTTTAATTTAAAGCCCATAATATAGTTTCCTTGGCAGGGAGATTCATAAATCTCCATTTCATCCATACAACAGCTGCATGATAATGGAGCTTTCGCCGGAGCTGCCACTATCTCCACTAAGCCTGCCTCTCAGGACTTGTAGGATTCTGTTATAGGAATATCACCCGGTGCCAGTCTTCACAGACGTGGGAGCATTATTGAAAATATTCTGGTGCCTCGCATTGATATGCAGGTCCATGGTCATTAAAATTTTATCATATAAACCCTGCCGTCTGCACCGAAGAGGAATTGAGAGCCTTGGCAGAGAGTGATCACATATTTTATCAGAATCTTCTGCCAGCAGGCAAAGGGGGGGAGGAAGAGACCCAGCAGGTTCTGAGCAAGGGAAGGACTCGAAATAATGTCCCCTTATAACTTAAATGTAAGGTTGAAACTCACCCACATAACACACAGATGAGGAATTGGCATTTATCTACTCTAGTTGATTTTAGCCTTCCTACCCCCCACCCCAGGTAGTTCAGTGCCCCGTATTATCGTGGCAGTTCAAGCTATTTACGCATGATATCATTTTCATATCCTTCTCCTGGAAGGCAGATATTAATCAGAAGGTGCCACTAAGAGCCAAAGCGAAAAAGGCAGCAAGCTATTGATTATAAAGTTGACTTATTAGGGGTCGGACTATCCGATTAGCAGGTTCATAAACTGCATGGCTTTGGCTGGCTGGAAAACAAATGGAAATTCATTTAGCTGAATGCAGCTGACTCGGATGTTTTTCCATTGTGCTAAAAGTAGAGTGCCACATACTACCGGCAACTATTCCCCAACTGTGTGGCCAGGCACATGAGCCTGCTGCAAGAAAAATGCTTGTGTGTGGCAAGAAGGAAATTGGTTGCATAATTAATAGCCTTTGTGTGCCCAAAGAAACCATGCACAGAGGAGAGGCTGCCTGCTCTGACTCTGCGTGATGCATGGCTCTGGAGTTTATTAACTGCAAATAAACCTCCATGACATGCATATAATTTTGCTCTGTCTCTCCAGAGTCCAGATCCAGGGGCTGTGGTGGTGTGAGACCTGGTGGTATGTGTGGTGTGGGAGGCTACCCACTCAGTCGCTTAAACAAATAGCAGCAACAGTTAAAAGTCATTTATAAAGCTACCCATCATTGCATTCACCTTCTTTCTTTCTTTCTTTCTTCTTATTTGAGGGAAACATTACAATATCAGTGCCCATTCAACTAGTCAGAACCATTTATGTGTAAATGTTTCATCTTATATGGCAGAGATAAGCCATGCATGCAAACTGTGCATCAAAGCCATGAAATGGGCTACACGTGCAGTCAAAATAGGACTTTCAGAAGTCAAACAAATGGAGAATGGGTGCTGAAAATGCACCTTGTCTGGGATGTTATTTGGTCTAGATCAGCCCTGGTTATACGCGCAAAGGTTGACACAGGATTGCAAGGCACCAGAGGAAGGATCCAAGCTCTCGCAAAGCCTTTTTCAGATTCCCCATTAGAGTGACTGTGCAACACAGAACTTGGTTTTATTCAGAGTGGCTTGGGACACAAATCACACATTGAAGCCCAGGGAGTAAAAGAGCAACTTAGAAACAGACTTGTTTTCTGAAAAGCACAGATACCAGGCAAATCTTGGAGCTTGTGCACACCCCAACTGTACATTGCTGTGGCACCATAGGAGCCAACTCCTGGGGGCTGAGGTGGCTTTGGCCCCCTCAATGAAATATTTGAGAGGCTGCCCCCCCCCCAATGAATGGCATTGCCATTCAAATGGTGTGCAAGTGCTGTGTCATGTGATCAATTATGCAGGGTGGGGCTTTCCTCCCCCCCCCAATATTTTATTCAGGTTGGCACTGCTGTGTGACACAATGTCTGTCAAGCTGAATCCAGTTGCAGGGATAGGAACATACTAGGCTGCATGATGTTTGGCATGTGCTGAAATGCTTACAGAGAAAAGAGAAGCCATGCGCGCTGCCTTGAAGTGTGAGATTGAATTGATTTGTGCCGTAAATTGGTTGTTGTGTGACCATGATGCCTCTTACAAGGTGATGTAATGTAGTAGTTAAGAAAGAGAGATTTGAGGTGGGAAAGTTGCAGGTTTTAAGTCTTGCTATATCCATAAACTATTTGGGGAGCTTTAGGCAAGCCACTGGTCTGTTTCACATCAGTAATGGGAAGATAATAGCACTTGCAGGGATGTTGCAAGGATTACTGAGCTGTATAGGGAGATACCTCAAATGCTTGAAATATGCATTGAATAAAAATGACAGTATTATTGCGATATAACCTCTGTTGTATGGCCAGAGCTAAAGGATGTATAGAATCCAAGTGGTCTGTATATTGGCAGTGTATATTTAATACCAGTATATTACTGAAAACCAGTTTCTGTGGGATAAGCAATGGCTGTTGCTTTTATATCCTGCTCCCATGCTTCCTGGAAGCACTGGCTCGATGCTCTAGGACACACATGTGCCTCTGAATGTCTGTTGCTGCCTGGGCTCCCCCCAGGCTTCAGGTTGTGTCACTGTGAGAACCGAGGTTGAACTGGGTGGGCCTTTATTTAAATGTGACAGTGAGAAAAGCTGACTAATTTAAGATCAGTTTGAAAAAGTTTGGTTTTAAAATGAGCTTCTGGCACGTAGACTCTGTGTTACTAATGCCAGCTAGTACCTGTTTCTCAGATATAAAATAGAACACGAACAGCTGCCCCGATCCCAGGTGTGAAAAGGAAGGGAATGTTGTGACATTACGAGCAAGGGGGAGCAGGTTTTATTGGATTATTCGCACACCAATACCTCTGAGGAGTTGTGAAAATACAACTTTACAAAGTAGCAGTGTGCCGAGCCAAAAGCATTCAAAAGTCATTGATGTACATGCATGCAAAAAAAGTCATACAAATGTAATTTTAGGTGCCAAAACAGTTTACTTTTGCTTAGCAAGAACTAACATTTGCCCCTGAAATTAACAGCTTTGAAGATCACTGGTATAGTTCTTCTCAGATTTTCTCACCTCTTGTTTTAATAGCTTAGATTTTACAAGACTGGTGGCTAATTAGAAAAGCTTTCTGAATACATGTGCTTAAGGTTTCTCTGTAAGCCTTGTTCAGTTATGCATTAGAACCCTTTGTACTTGCTTCAGTTGCTGCATTTTCTTCCTCTTCTTCTTCTTCTTCTGATAGATTAAACCCTGCAGCCTTTTGCCCTTTAAACAGTGTGTCAGTCCAGCTATGCCAATTCTAAATAGAATTACTTTTCTCCAGCAGTTTGTCCTGAGGTCTATAATAACTTAAGCAATCATTTTAATCACTTGAAGTGACTGACATCATGCTGACGGAACCCTGAGGAACTGTGGGGAAGCAAAGCAAAGTTCAGTTCTTGAATATACTTCAGAGAGAAGGAAAGATTGGTCAAATGGTATACAGAATTATGTTTCTAAACTTCCACCCCACCCCACGGCCAAGCTTGTTAACACTAAAGAGCTAAGATCAGAGCCCTGCACTCTGGTTTCCCAATGAGGAACGGCGAGTGGGAGAGCTGCTATTGCACTCATATCATAGACCTTGTGGGCTTCCTATGGGCTTGAATTGTGGGAAAGATAAAATGTTGGACTTGATAGGCCTTTCATTTGATCCAGCAAATGAGGTTGAAATTTGGGAGAAAAAACTGTTGACATGACCATTACAATAGGATCTCCATTTTCTTAGTGTTGCCTTATATAGGCCACATCTGGGCCTAGGCCCTGCAGCTCTCCTATCTTACAAATTTCCCCATTCTATGGAGCTTCCACTTTTCCGTTAGACTATGAAATCCCAGTCCTCCAGTCTAGGGGTTGTCCATCTTTTTGGACTAGTGGGGTACATTTCAGAGTGCTGTGGGCACCAGCCACAAAATGGCTGCCATGGAGGCGGTAACATAAATTTAGAGTCAGCCACTGTGACAAGCTTATTCTCACTATGGGTTGTCAGCTACATCCTGCTGGTCCTGATTATGGAAATCACACGCATATGCACAAATGCCTTGGAGGCGCATTTTGCCAAATAACTGTCTTTTTAGGAGGGCTAGAGATTTGCTTTCTTAAAACAGTAGCTCAGAGACTTCACGGGCACCATGGGACACGAGTTGGGTGATCCCTGCTCTAAGCTGTTATGGTCCTACACAACCTCACCAGTTTTATTTTCTATATTAGGGTAAAGGTAAAGGGACCCCTGACCATTAGGTCCAGTTGCGGACGACTCTGGGATTGCGGCACTCATCTCACTTTACTGGCTGAGGGGAGCCGGCATACAGCTTCCGGGTCATGTGGCCAGCATAGGTGCCAAGTTTTCCCTTTTCTCACGAGGAAGCCTATTCAGCATAAGGGAATTTCCCTTTAAAAAAGGGGAAAACTTGGCAGCTATGGTGGCCAGCATGATTAAGCCGCTTCTGGCGAACCAGGGCAGCGCATGGAAACACCGTTTACCGTCCCACTGGAGCGGTACCTATTTATCTACTTGCACTGTGTGCTTTCGAATTGCTAGGTTGGCAGGAGCTGGGACCGAGCAATGGGAGCTCACCCCGTCACAGGAATTTGAACCACTGACCTTCTGATCGGCAAGCTCTAGGCTCAGTGGTTTAACCCACAGCGCCTCCCATGTCCCTATTCTATATTAGGGTAGCCGTGTGAAAAAGAGGAGATGGCTCTTTAATAGTTGTACAGAAGAGAGAATTCTAACAACTGCAACTGTTGAAATTCCTCCTTCTACACAAGTATTAAAAGCTCAAGAGCCCTGCCGTCTTTTGCAACTGATCACCTTAATCTGCTGCTAGTCTGATGTCAGATTGGCTGGTTTATAAGAGTATATATCCATATTGGTCAAGTATCTTGCTACAGCCAAGAAATGCTGCTGAAATTTGCCCCTTTAGCTCCAGTTGCACATCAAATCTGTCCATAGCTGCCAAGTTCTCCCCTTTTTTAAGGGAAATTCCCTTATGCTGAATAGGGTTCCTCGCGAGAAAAGGGAAAACTTGGCAGCTATGAATCTGTCTCCACCCACAACATACACATGTCCACCCAGAGGTAGGAAGACTGCATGCAACTGGGTACACAAACAGCAATTTTTTTATTTTTTATTTTGGATTTCCATTTATCTGGAGAGAGCCTATTGTGTAAAACACTAACATGTGGAGGCTGTTTGTACATGATTACCTCTAGATAAATGTAATGAGGTCAGGAGATTGGACCATCAGGACAATCCCTCTTCCGTTTTACACAGACAGTTGTGTGAACAAGGGTTTAGTTTGAGGTTAACACTGTGTGTATTATCTATATACTTTAGAAACTCATTTGAATCCATTGGATAAGCAAGAATGTAGTTGCTTCAGAAAAAAAAACCACGAGAATTCTATTCTAATACCTGTAATGAATGTCATCAGTAAGAAATGATGCACATTTTAAATGCTGAGACAATCTTAAGTCTGCTACTAAGTCTTGCCTCGTTTTCCCCTTCCCGTCAGCATTTTTTCCTATGACGTGTGTAGAATCTATATCTCTCCATCTCTGTCTCTGTCTATCTCTACCCGTATGAATATATTATTATAAGGAAAGAAGCAGTGAATGGGAACTTAGCTAATTTCTGTTTGACTAATAATCTAATTTAAGTTTGTTGCTAACATGCAAATGTACGCAACTACAAGTCCCTGCCTCAATGCAGTTACAATCTGATGAAAGGCAGCAAAGGTTGGGTGCACAATTAGAGATACTTAATGTGCAACCTTTCACGCTTCCTCTGAGTTAACTCTCCCTCCGTTCAATAGAGTATTTCTTAGTAAGTATGTTTAAGATTGTAGCATTTAGCTGGGTATAAAGATGGTATATATGTGCTTGTGGCTTTAGTTTTGAGATACTTGTGTGCACACAAACTTCCCTATTGTTACCAGTAAACTATTACATCTCTTATCTTTCCTTTACTGAGTTTGTTTTATCCTCTGAGAAAACCTGTAAGTGGGGTTGAACTAAGGAATTTTGACTATCCTGGCTGAACCAGGACTTCAATTCTTGGATCTTTGCAACACGGTATCCACTCCTCCATGTTGGATGTCTAGCAAAAGCCCTTTGGGCTACGTTGTTGTGATAAAAGTGCCAAATGTATCATTCGAATGGGCTGTTATACATTCTGTATTCTCACTTTTCTTTATGCTCTGTTACATTGTGCTTCTCACATATAGGCACGTATGTTTTCTTACTGTGTTTCACTTTAAAGCCCCGAACTTCCTTCAGATTAGCTTGTGCAAACTTGTACTTCCATCCAGCATTAATGGCAATTTTGAACAATTTACCATATTCATCTGTGTATTCCCCCCCCCAAAAAAAATAATGTCCAGAATTTTGGGGCATCTTATACATGGATAGATCTCCCCCCATTTTCTTAAATTGGAGTCCCCTAAAATATACATGAGGGCGTCTTATAGACAGAAGAATACGGTACATGTGTGCCTAGGTGGAGCACAATGGAAATGCGACACACATTGGAATTGTGCATCCCACAGAAAGCAGTGCAATGTTTTATGTGGATACCCATGCTGAGGAGTACATTGAATAAAATATGATTTACAGTCGTGATTCCTGAATCAGCAAGTGATGTCCATGTAAATCGTTTTAGCTGGATAGGGATGCTGGGTGGAAAATTCTGTGTCAGTTTTCAGGCACCAAGCTGACCTTAATTCTTTTTCTGTTGCTAATGCTGGCTGGTAGTATTTATTGGTGTGAATGATGACAACTCCTTTCTCTCCAGAAGGATATGTACTACACTGTAGGGAGAAAAGTACAGCCCAGCACTTTTTGTGTTTCCCCACTCCCACCTCCAAGCTCACTTCTTCATTTTTATCTCTTCCTGCCAGTGCTCTAGCAAGAGTGTGCTGGGGAGGGGGGAGGAGGATGAGGCTCTGTGATAAGATAATATGGAACACACACTGATTCCTAAACAACATACAGAGAGACCCTTGCACTTCATAGCATCCCATTCCGATAGCACAGCAGGTAAACAGCAATAATCATCATTACTCTTGCATACATGCCTGCCACTATCTCTCTAGGACAGTGCCACATGAAACCTTTTCTTCCTTGCCGTGCTGCTCAGTTGGGCATAGATACCACAATGCACAAACTACCAAGTACAAATCTAACCAGCCAGTTAGACATTTGCTCTTGAGCAGACTGTCGGTATGCATCTGTCGTTCTTTCAAGAATAAATAAAATTTAAACATTTTAAAAGCTGGCTTTCCCACGTCGTTTATACATCTTTATTGGCTAAAGAACATGATAATTCACCATCTGTTTGTTAGAAGAGGATAAAGGCATGGGCACCTACTGGGTGGGGGCAGCGGGGCAGCTGACCCCCCAGATCCCCATCTTTCATAAAAAAATTTGGATTTTTAGAACCTAAAATATAAGGCAAAATATAAAGAAACTATTATTCATCATTTATGATAAACTAGCCTACTTCTCCCTCTCTTTGTGCTATCTTGCTCTCTCCCCTGACCCACTGCAAGAATTCCTGTGAGTACCAGGTGGCGAAGGGCAAGTTTTTATATAGTCAGGCAACAGCGCCACCCAAAGACATTTATTTATTTAATTTATTTATTTATTTATTGGCCAACCTTGCTAGGGCTGATGGGAGCTCTGCTTTAGCTCTAAATTCCACTTCCTTGATTGACCTACTCCACTTTGCTGCCTGTTACGGCCAGCCTTGCCAATCAAAATCAAGTGGCAAAGCCTTTTATTTTCTTTTTCTGCTTGCTCAACTTCAATATGGGTTGCTTGCTCCCTGCCTCCATCCAACACATTTCCTATACAAATAACTTTTGGCAAGTAGAAGAGATCAGCCTAATGTTCTCCCTGATATTCTCCCAGCAATATACCGTATTAGATGTGAGGGGACACTAAACATACACATCACCTACCTGCAGCTGAAGTGGAACCGCCTAGGAAATATGAGTGCCCTTTGCTTTTGAGCTATTGTGCCATTATTCTCTGGGATATTTCTGACCAATTAATTGGTTTTCCTGGTTTGTTAATTGTTATTGTTAGGCACTGGGCACAAATCCTGTTCATTCAAAGAAAAAAGAAAAAAGGATGGCATTGTGTTTATTTAGAGAATTTAAAAGCCCTGCAAAGGTGTGCAAAGAAAACAACGGGCACCAGATACTTGATATATTGTCAATATATAGCTTTCTTCCATTTTCATCATTCTACTTTGCCATTATTTAAACTTTGCTATAACTTCCCCTGCCGCCCAAGAAGAAACATACAATGGCATTCCTGATATAAAACTTTACTACCCATCCACCCCCAAACTTTTGCTGGCTTTTTTGTTCCTTGATTGTTTTTTTTTTTAAATTTAGTTTTTATTAAAGATTTTTTTGTGATACAAACCAAAAAATAGGCAAGGTACGTTGTGTCCTAATTTGATGCAATTCGGTTCAGCGGTTACGGAGGAAGCGTGTTACATCCGCGCACGCAGTGGGAACATTTATAGATAGATAGATTTGTTTTTATTGGCATTGCGAGAGATTGGAGGATCCAGGGATCGGTTCAGTTGTTTGCAGTATGGTGTGTTTGTTCTTGGTGATTTAAAGCAAGGCAGGGAAGCCCACCCCTCTGGGGTCCCTGTGCACAATTCAGATGAGTCAAGATGAGTCAAAGGTCCGTGCAGCTTCCTAGTGGTTGACTGTTGTGCTGAAATTGCCTAGCCCTAGTCACTGGAAAAATGGCACGTCAGTGCCCAGGGGTTGGGGGCTAGTTTCCTTCAGTATGAGAACATGCACACATAGCTCTTTAGCCATATACCTGAGAATTAATAGTATCATTACTCAACTTCCCGGATGCTTTTCTTGCTGCTTTGCCAGAAGTCCTCAGGGAATGAAGTCCACATGTGTGCTTGCAAACTTTAGAGCACCTTTATTTCTACCCACCTCTTTTTTAAAATCATTTTCTTGCTGGCTACCTGTCACCATATTGAAGTAACCATAGCAACCAACTCAGGTAGCAACAAGGCTGGGATGCCCAGCAGGAACATCCTTATATTTGACAAGGTGAGCTATTAATCCACCACTGTGGATTAGTGCACAGCACTATAGAGCACCTCAGATCTCTTCCTTTTGGAGGTTGCCAAGCTTCTGCCTTCCTTGAAATGGTAGATATTTCTCCCCCCATGTTCATTTGTGTCGGTCAGCCCAGGTCCCTTTTCAGTTTTCTAATTCCCCATTTGGCAGTAGTTATTTTGGAAGTGCTTCATTAAAGTCATATAGGCACTTTTTTAAAAAAAAGCATAAATATGGAGTGGCACAAGAGAGAGTCAAAGTTTAAAGATTGCTTTGTGAGGCTGGCATTAGCCACGTCTACGCAGCATGGTAAATTTTTTTATTTTATTTTATTTTAATGTATTTGGATCATATCCTTCCTCCAAAAGGAGCCCAGAACAGCAAACATATTCATAAAAGAATATAGTTTTAAAAACCAGTTTTTAAAAAATCTTCTAAAAGCAGTTAACATTTTCTTTAAAAGTTAAGAACTTAAAAAAATAAAACTACACATACACAACCACCGATTCTCACAGCTAATAATATCACAGTGGCCAAATTTTTCAGCCACCATATGCCTGGGGAATGTTGTTGGATTCTTCCTGAAGGTTAAGAATGAGCAAGACTAGAGAGGGCATTCCACAAACTGAGAACCACCACCAAGAAGGCCCTGTCATGGGTAACTGCCAACAGGGCAACCTATAATGACAGCATCACCAATAGGACCAACCCTGCGACTTGTAGGGTCTAAGATGGTTGATATTGGGAAAGGTCTCTTTTAGGTACTTTTGCAGGCCCATTTTAGATGGAGGTTATAAAAATTTATAAGATTATATGTGCAGAGTATGTAAATGCCAAGTTCTGTTTGTAGAATTCAGAGTAAATTTATAATACAGCCAAAATCCACCTTCATCTTTCCCAAAAACATCCCCCCCCCCTCCTGTAAAAATAGGGATTGATATTCACCTGCTTTCTCGGTGGTGGTCGTAACTTTCCCCAAAATTTTCAGGAGGGAATTTCTGCTTGCCTCGGAGCCCTTTGCCAGGAATTGCAGCTAGTGGGAAGTTCCAGAGAAAGCCCTTGTGCCACTTCCCACTGGCCAGACTTCCCAGAATGCCCAGACTTCCCAGAATACCAAGCTAGTAATCTGAAGGTTTTTAATCAAACTGAATGTGAGAAGTCGAGCCATTGGGTAATTAGGGGCTCTCGAACAGAACTGCGAGTCTTCAACATGCATCTGGCTATGTGTGCACTGCTATGACATTTAGCATCTTCTTATCTCTATAGAACCATCAAGTGCATGGCATTTTGCAGAGTACAAGAGGACAGATTTCTTGCTGCAAGGAGTTTGCTGTCTATGATCTGACACAGCAACACAGAGGAATGCAGGAAAGTGGAGGCAAAGGATAACTTGGGGGAAAATATTACAGTGACATATACAGTACTTAGATGTATGTAGCGTAGGGCACGAGGCCTAGGAGGTTTTCCACAGGCTGCTTTGTTCAGGGACTAAGACACAGCAAAGGTGGAGTCTTCTGAACCTCCTGTCAGTGTTCTTGTTCCAGCAACCTTAGTGAAACCTGGTGAATTTCAAAAATGAGGAAATGCTCAAACGATATAACTATAAAGTTCACCTCACAATGGCCACCACAGTCCATTCCAAACCCACACCTCAAATAAATTCCAAATCCTGTGAGACTGGCTTTAAAACATTTCCTATTAATTTCAGTGGGTGCTTCCATTGGTTCAGATGCAGGTGGGCATTTCACAACTGTTATGTACTGAGCTGAATCATAGAACAATAGGATCCAGAATCAGCAGTCTGATTGGTCCGCAGGAGCCACCCAATCCAACTCCAGGTGGAAGTGAATCCACAACCTGATTGGCCTGCAGGAGCAGCCAATCAGGCGGCTGGCAGAAGTGAATCCGCAACTTGATTGGCCTGCAGGAGCAGCCAATCAGGCTGCTGGCAGAAGTCAATCCACAAACTGATTGGCCCACAGGTGTAGCCCTGAAGTAGCCAATCACGCAAAGCCCATTGTGCAAATAATGTATATAAGCAGATGGTTTTGGGGAAAGGGCATTCTTCTTCTCTTCTTCTCCTTGATGACTACGAGCTGAATAAAGAGCATGAAATTCACTCTCGACTCCGAGTATATTTCAACAACCATATACCCTGTGCTTTTTGCCCCAGTTTCACCTTTTCATTATTACTGTCTGCAGCACATCCATGGTTACATCTACATGCTAGTAAAATGTATGAGTTGTGCATGAAGAATGGTTGCATTCAGTGGTTTTGTTTTTCCCCCCTAAAAAGATGTTTAGGGGTACTCTAATTTTGACTCAAGAAAATCACCATTTTATAGTTCAAATCGGGGGAAATAATTACAGTGAATGGACAAAAGTACAAAGATTCACAAAATATTTAGGAGTATGCCTCCCCCTGCGTCCCCCCCCCCCGGGAAAAAAGCACTGGTTGCACTTATTCTCTGTTAGAGATCTCCAGCCCTATCCACTACAGAATCACAGTTTTCAGGGTCACACGCAGAGAATAAACTTTTAATAGGCATTTGCTATCACTGGAGAAGTCTGGAAACTGCAGTTCTATAGATGATGGGGCTAATGATTTCTGACAAAGAATTCACCGACTCCTTCATCAAACTACAGTATGGGCTCTTGGATACTTTTGGTAGGTTCAAAGGCAATAAGTGAAACTGGCATAAAAGTATTGCCTCCATGTTCTACTTTTAAAAATGTTTAAGCTTCTTTGCCTGAATGCATGAAGCAACCTGGTGTATTTCAGTGAAGCAACACAAGTTGGAATTCTTTGGGTATGAATTTGTTTCCCTAGAAAGCATTTGCAAACCCTCTTCCACTTTCTCTCCAAGTCCACCACCCTTCCCTCAACATCCTTGGCAGCCAACAAAAAGTGTATTGTGGAGCCAAACGCAGTAGAGTGCTTAAGAATAGTGAGCTGGGAAATGAGAGCTGAAAGAGGAAAACTGTGGCGCAGTGATTGGTTTGATTTGGTGAATAAATTGCTATTTTCAGATTCAATTTGTATCAATAGGCAAAGCACTGTACACCTTCAGATTCTGTCACACTCAGTATCTACAGCCCTGGTGCAGCCAGTCTTGAACAATCTTCCTACTATTGACAATAATTATAACTGCAAAAAGTTATTATTTTTAAAATCTTATGGTATTGCTTTGCCCTAATAGTAGTTGTAGTAGTAGTAGTAACAAAAACCACTTAAAATACTAGGGAAGGATTTATGTTTTGTTTTGTTTTCCCTGCTTGCTTCTGGGAAAGAACTGCAAACATTTACTAATTCAGAGAATGCTACAGCTGTTCACTATTGGCTATTTTTGAAAGAGTCTAGAGCCTGCTGCTCATGCACCAAAAGGACTTAAGCTTTATTAAACATGACTGGAAGCTGGAACTAGAGAGTGCTCTTTTCCCAGTACGTTGAAAATTATACTCTGCTAATTTAGAACATATGATGTAACAGTGCAGGAGGGGAACAGGTTGGATGTGTGATTATGTCAGTACATAATTAAAGCTCATGCTTATTTTGGGAACCGATGCTGTTTGTCAGGGCGAATAGTGTTGGCCTTCCAGGTAAGCCCTCTGCCACACTTTCTGCAGATGCTGCAGGGTTTGTTTTGCAGTGTGTTGTGTTGTGTGCATGTCTGTTTGCAGCCATTGTGTTGTTTGTAGCATGGAAGAAAAATCAGCGTCCACAGTTCTAGTTGGCAGTTGAAGCACACACTGCTGTGATAAGGGCAGGAGGAGACACTGCTGGGACTTGTTGGAGGGCATCTGGGCAGCCCCATTGCGCTTCCACTTTTGTGAACTTTCTAACACCGATATTGTAGATACAAAGATGTGTTCACAAAGGCTTGGAGCAAATGCATTTCAAAGCGTTGCTCTGAGATCTTGTTGTGTTGTGTCAAGCAGAGATTAGCATCTTCTGTGTAGGCTGATTCCTTGTTAGCGAGACCCTGATAGCAAGAGATGTTCCTCCAACCAGCCAAAGATACTCAATGACTTTCACATGGTTGGTGGCTGCAAGGTCCACCACATGCCAGGGTAGGGGCTGGAGAGAAACAGTTGGAAGTTGCATTATAGCAAGTGAAAGTTCTGAAATAAAAACTGATGTAATGTAAAAAATAAGGCCCACAGCAAAGGCAGCTTGCTTGTCAGGAGAACTGTGAGCGTGCTTTCACAGCTGAACCATCAGACAAGCATACCAGCTAATCCAGCGCTGATTCAGATGTTTCAGTCTCGCCATCCCAGCTCCTTCCCTCCCTACCGCTTCCCCTTGGGCAAAGTTAGCAAAGTGCCCTCCCACTGTTGGTCTGGACAGGAGTGGGGCACACCCCTCCCCAATCGAGCACCTGCCGATGTGGTCCGCCATTCACTTATCCCAGCCCGAGGTGGAGGAGGCGGTGATGTGAGCAAAGGCAAAGCTGACAGGTTGATCCGCCATTATTTATTTGTCTGACAGCTCGGTTGTGAAGGCAGGCTCTCAGGGTGACTGGGAAATGTCTTTTAAGGCCTCTTTTTGTGCCGCGTCTGTTTCCAGCCTGTGTTTTGCAGTTGGGTTTCAGGGAGAGCCTGAATGTTCAGAGAGCCATAATATTGCGTGGTTTGGAGCAGACAGTGTTCCCTTTGGGAAAGTGATGCTGCTTTAAAGAATAGGGCTGTCTGCTCTTCCGTAATCGATAGAACAGAAATGCCATAAGGCTCAGATGGTTACTCATCTGAAAGAACCTGGTGCCATCTTTTAGCATGGCCTGGTGGCAGATGCAGAGCTGCGGAAGCCCGTTTCCTGGTGGGTGGTGAAATTGAAAGCAGCATCGCCTTCCCTTGAGGGAGGCAGATGTGTGGCGAGGGCATTGCCATTTTAATCCCCCAGTGCCTTTGGGGTCCCAGAAAAGCATGGGACCATCTGGAGTGTTGCCTTATCAGGACCCCAGATACAGTATAAGTAAATTAAAATGGCATGTTCCAGCAACACCACTTGCCATCTGCACCACCTAGAGCAGGCATCCCCAAACTGCGGCCCTCCAGATGTTTTGGCCTACAACTCCCATGTTCCCTAGCTAACAGGACCCAGTGGTCAGGGATGATGGGAATTGTAGTCCAAAACATCTGGAGGGCCGAAGTTGGGGGATGCCTGACCTAGAGTTAGCAACTATTGAGGCATGCCTGCCTCATGGTAAGAGATTTATCTCCTGCCTTAGCTGCCTGTCCCTGCTGGAGGCTGAATGACTATGCATTATACTGAACTGCAGCATTTGTGGGGTGGGGGTTGAGAGAAGCTTCACTGATTTCTTGGGCATATAACGCTTAGTCTGTGGTGGCATTTGGTTCTGGAGCTGATTCCCCTTGCCTTCAGGCTTGTCACTCTAATCTGCCATTATCTTCTGGAAATCTTGACAGAAGAAATGTTATTGTTGAGGTGCTAGTAAAAGAGGTGATGGCAGCTGCAGAAGTCCCTGATACAGCGGTACTTCTACTTACGAATTTAATGCGTTCCGAACGCACATTCGTAAGTAGAAAAAAATTGTAAGTCGAATCCCATAGGAATGCATTGGAAGAAAAAAATTGTAAGTCGAAGCAACCCTATCTAAACCGCATCCAAGATGGCGGACGGAGCTCCATTCGTAAGTAGAAACATTCGTAAGTAGAGTTATTTGTAAGTAGAGGTACCACTGTATTCTTATACCAATTCCAACTATTATTAATCCAGTGTATTAATTGCCTTTTAAATAAATAAATAAAAATCAATTCTCAATGTGACTTAGGAAACAACCAAACCCTAATAATGTCATGGAACCTCCACATACAAAAATAAAGATCCACATTGACCAGTAGTTGGGAATTACTGAAAGAAAGGGTTTTTCATCTGAGGAAGCCAAATATTGTCTTGTGGTGGGTTTTCCAGGGCCAAAGGTGCTGCTATCTTTGCAGAGGTTCTGGGTGAGGTATCTTCTGGCTGGGGAGGGGAGATGAGGCCTTTGCTGCCCATTCTGCCTCTTAGCTACTCTGGAGTTTTCATTGGCCTCATAAACTCTAAGGAGGAATTGGATAGGCTGGGTTCATTGCCACCCTAGTAACTTTGAGGGAAGCTTGCTTAATTATATGGTGACATATTATCCCACATTTTGCATCTGATAGTGTTAGGTGGCTTCTGGACCTCTGCCCCCAAATCTGGTGCTAATAGTGCCTCTGCCCTGGGCATGGTATTCCATAAGGTGGACATCTTTACAAACAATAATACTAACAATAATGTTCTCTACTGGGTGGCCCCATCAATCTCACCTCTGTAAAATGAAAAAAAAATGGAGAAAGGCAGCATCACAATATTTGTTTGTTTGTTTGTTCGTTTCTAAAACATTTATCGCCTTTCTAGGGACACTGAAAGTGATTTAAAACAGACATAACAATAAAAACAATCATATAAAACAAACAACAGCAAAGAAATAAAACAGCAGAATTAAATACTTGGGGTTTTTTTTCTATAAAAAAGTATGTGTTACAATTAAGGAACCAAAGTTGCACTACAGATTGCACTCTTCTAAGACTGATGACAATTTTTTGTTATGCTGCCTGCTTTTGGGAACTGTCTCTCGGTTTCTAAACATGGCACATTACTTGAAATATCCTGGATAAGTTTCTTTCTAGCATCTTCTTGAACCAATGTGCTTTTTTGCAACAATAAGCAGCTGATGCAGTTCCATGCAGTAAGAAACTTCACCTGCTGGTTAAAAAGAAAATCACATCTAAGTCAGGATCATGCCAAGTACCCAGTATTTCAAGCTGAAGGTAGTCCATGCATTATGATGGCAAGGTGCTTGACCCTCCCCACATTTTTTATATAGAAAAATATATTTGTAAACTACTACAGTATATCATAAGAAATCTCAAAGCCGTTTGCAGCAATAAAATCAAAACACATACAGTAAATGCATAAAAAGTTAAAAACCACTAAAAAGCAAAAAGTTAAAAACAAACATTGAGGCCATTGAGGAAGGATGTTATGAAAGAAAGGGACTTAGGGGCATGAACAGAACATTTACCATCCCTGAGCCCACAGCTAAGATTCCAGGAACGGTCTCGCCACAGAACCTGTCGCTTTATAAACTGAACTTTCATCTTGTCAACCTTCATCCTAATCAAGCCTTTCTGACCTACAACCCATTATTCCAGTCTTTATGTTGGAGCCCTGTTTATTTCCTGTAGAGCCATATCCCAGAAGGCTGATCTTTCTATATTCAGATTTTTGTGTTCAACAATTATAAAGGTGTAGGGTGGGTCAGACCTCCTCACAAAGCCAAATACAGGTCATCAACTTTATATGATGAAACACCAGTGTATAGATAAACCTCCTATTTTGCCAATTGCCTTAAAACTATGTTTTTAATCACACACACACACACACACACACACACACACACACACACACACACACATTATATATATATATATGTCTTGGGTGTATGTCTGGCATGCTCTTGTTTTGCTTACTACAATTCCTTGCATATTTCTCACCACTGCTTCCAAGTCACAGCATATTGTGAATCTGAGTTGTGCAAATGTGAATGGACAGACTCGAATCTTTGGGATTCCCCCCCCCCCCATCTCTTGTCAGTATTTTTCATGAATGCCTAGCTATCCCTCTGAGCGGAAACAGAACTTGCAGGGGTGGAGAGCAGCTGTTCCAAATACTGTAATTGTAGGAGGAAAGTGCATGCACTGTGTGTTTAAGAGGATGGACAAATGTGTGATTCAAAGACATTTGAAGATGCTTCTCAAACACTATCTCATGATTTGAGACTGAGAAATATTGGTTTGCCTGTGGCCCCCTGGTAAGCTTGTGAATCAAGTTTCTCTCAGAACACACATAGTATAGTGTAATATTGTAGAGTGTGATATATACTATGCTATGCAGACAATGCATGTGAAGCAATCTGGGAGGTTTGAGAAGCTGCAAGGTGTTAGTCCTGTTATGATTCAGAAGAAGACTAAGGCAGAAATCCAACCTCCCAACCTGCTGTGCAGGGGAGATCAAAACATCTCCACCCACATCACGGTGTCGGCACCAAGCTGAAAGAGCAAGTGAACACAAGTACCGCTTCAGGGTTCCCACAGTGGAAGCCCACATAAAGCCCCGAAGTGGTGCATTGTGGGGGACAAGCTGAGCTGGCCTAGAACCACTTGAAACTGAGTCAGACCCACTGCCATCGCTTGATCACACAGAGCACGATTCTGCCTGTTTCCTGGTTGGTTTGTGTGACTGTGGATTTGGTGGTGGCAACACTGTCACACGGCTCCATCTAGGGCAGGCATCCCCAAACTGCGGCCCTCCATATGTTTTGGCCTACAACTCCCATGATCCCTAGCTAACCAGAGCAGTGTTTGGGGAAGATGGGAATTGTAGTCCAAAACATCTGGAGGGCCAAAGTTTGGGGATGCCTGATCTACCGGTAGGGTAAGGATGATAACCTGCAATGTTTTTTTTAAAATAAAGGGAATATTTTAGTAAGTTTAAAAATAACAAAAACAAAACAACTACACCTGGAAACTACTATTTCACTTTTTCATAAAGCACTGAAGGTTGTGTTAGGTTTGGTATTGTACAATAATGAACGAGCATATATTTCTGCTTACAAAGTCTGCTATGTGCAACAGCGAGGAAGTGTGACTTTTGGGTGGTAAACTTTTGATTCTGAAAATCTCTTCTGAAAATGTCGAGCAGCTTGTCACTTTTGGAATTCTAACTCTGACTCCATCTGTTACAATCAACTGTGCCTTTTAATGAGAATCAATGAAGTTTGGGAACTCCACTGGCAAGTGTTTAGTTTTTCTTTTTCTTTAACATTTTGAACCGTCTCCAGTAAGTGCAAGATCAGGGCACTTATGGAGAAGCAAAACAGGTGAGCAAAGTCAGGTGGTAGGGAGGGCGGAGCATTAAGTAGGGATTGTGGGCAGGAAATGAGAATGGCTGATTTGGAGGAAGATAGTCTGAATGGGGGAATATTCTCCCCATTGTGCTTTCTGTTCATCTGTGCTTTGTGCCCTTTGATGAAAATGAAGGGCTTCATCATTTGTTGGCATTCACCTGTCTTGGGAGACAATGGAAGAGTGTGCCTTCGGGGTGAAGTCAAACCATTGGAGGTTTACAGCACCTGCTGTGGCTGTAGAGACCAATATGAGAGAGACATGTTGCAACTAGCAGATGAAAGTATCCATCTGTGCTGCTACAGGTTCATCATGGCCTTTTCTCTCTCTGTGCTCCTCCTAGCAGTCATCACTCCTATGGTCACTGCTGTGGATGCATAACCTGACTGCCTCTCTCCAGGTGCTGCAGTTGCCTGCAAGGGATTCCCAACTGGTGGGGTTAATGTTGCCAGCCCACATGTGCAGACATCTTTATTGTAACACAGAGTTGGTCTGCTAACAGGCCTGGTTCCTGAAGCCAGCTACCCATAGAGTACATCCTTGGGGATCCTGCCATCTTCCATTCTGTGGACATCACCAAGCGGGCATGGACATCTCCCTTCTCCATTCCATCCCTCTCCCAGATCAGACTAGCTGGACAAAAAGCATGAAACTTCTACCTGATCTTGCGGAAGGTCTGCAGGGTCAACCTATTTCTAAGGTGCATGTGTATGCGATGGATTCAAGAGGAGGACTTACGCCTGACTTTTGTTTACTCACATTGCAGTTAAAGAAAGTGTGATTATATATAGGACAGCAACATTAAGCCAGAAGTTGAAAATACTGTGAATTCGCTCACAATCACCCAAACTATACCAAGGTAGGTTCTGACAAGCCAGAAGGGTAGCTTGGCTGTCTGTCAAAATCCTGATCAATGGCAAAGAGAATCACACTGCACCTGACACACAAATTTGTTGTGAAACAGCTATCTGTGAACATCCCCTGTCACAAAGAGAATGTCGACTAGTTTGCCAGCAGTCTTGATTTATAATGAATTTGGATATTGCAAACTTCCATACATAGTAGCATGGTGCAAAGATGAAAATGGGACGTTGCAGTTACAGTATGCTACTCTATACTGTTAATATTTCTCCAGACTGGCTAGAGCCACCTAGGTAATATTTCATCGAGCATTATTTCCCCCTTCATTCAACTCTGATGTGCTTACCCTTTGCTTTGGAGCTATAAAAGTATGTGCAGAGGTGAGGAGAGGTTTCACTGAAATGTCACCTTCGGTAAAATATGCAGGCATGTTTGCATGTTGGCGTGGGGTGGGGAGGGAGTAGGTTCGGTGCCGCTGAATGTAGCATGTGAAAATGTCATATAATTAAATAAATTGGTACCACAAAAGTCCTCAATAAATATGTATTTTTAAAAGCCTGTCTGAAAGAAGAAAGCAAAATGATGTGTGGTTGTGTTTCAATCTGTGCAAGGGCGGACACTCATACACATACACACAGATTTCTGATGGCCAGACACTTTGGGGAGTTTGCCTTTTCTGATGTATGTGTTTCATTAGCTTTTTCAATGCTTGGAGTGGTTTCCCCCCCCCCTTCTCCCCAGCAGTTTTGTAGAGCCTTTAGAAGTTGTGTTAGTTAATTTATCCTTCCTAGTATGCTAAGGGGAATCCTTAAGGTAATAAATAGAGGCATAAAGCTCTTCGGGCTATGAAGCACATGGTAGGAAGCATGAGAATGAAATGTGGGAAGACAAACCCTAAGGTAAAGATGCTGGTAGTTTACACCCAGCAAGGGGATTATTTTTTCTTCCTTATAAAGTCAGCACTTATGATCAAATCAGCGGACTCCTGATCTATGTGAGGCCTGGTTCCTTGAGAGCAACTCTGCTGCAAAATTAAGTAGGGAAGAGCCAATAAGAATCACTGTTGCTTACCCCTGCTTTTTCTCCATTAGAGGATGGAGGAGCCTGTAACTAATGAAATGAATGGATGGTCCTACTGCTACATCTGATCTCTGGAATTTTGTTTAATATTGTAATGCCCTTAATGCAAAAACCAAAACACTTACATCCTTTAAATTTTTGCAGAATTTCCAGTGAAAATTTATTTTATGAAAAATGAGCTGATCAACATAAATGGCTAAATGTTTGCCGAAATAACCTCTGCAAAAAACTTGCAAAGTCAGAACATAGTAAGGGCTTCATGGTCAGCCTGACCAAAAATTGTGCCCCGGCTCTAAGCACTTGGGGTGGTGTAAAGTATCTATCATTCTCTCCTTTCCCATGGCAAAGGGGCACTGGACTGAATTGACAAGGACCATTTATCTGTTCCTTTACTCCCTCCTTTCAAAAGCCAAACCCTGGCTGTTTGGTTTAAGAAATCATTATTTTGGGGGGTATGGTGAAATGGATCTGAGATGCTTTTTGAATTGTGAGATCAGAAGCTACAACTTCCACTTTAGAGTAACCACAAAGGTTTACTTTTACTGAATGCCAAACTGAATGCTAAATAGTTAAGATTAATCTTAACTGTAGTTTGAAGGTGACTTGTTCCCACTAACAAAAGATAAGACTAACTGGAGTTTGTCTAGGTTCAGATATCATGACAACTGAGGTTAGTCTGAAATGGAAGCGAATCTTCCAGATTTGTGCAAATGCAGCCAGGGTTCTTAAGACTGGAATACCAGGTTAGTTTTCCATATGCCTTAGTGGCTGGGGAAACCCAGTCAGATGGGCAGGGTATAAATTATTATACAGAAATACGCAACATAGCTGCACACCAAACTTCTTGCTGAAATAAAAACTTGGAAGAGATCTAAATGGAATGCTGTTTGGATGTTTCCTTCACATAATTTTTTCCTTACTCAAGATAATTTCTGCAACTTCATTTGCAGGCCACATGCTGGTGTTGATCTTTAAAGCTCAGGAAGGCTTGGGCCATCTGCTTTGCCTTCACTGGTTAGACAGGTGGTTTTTCAGCCCTAGCACCTCAGATATGAAACTCCTTCCTTATAATTTTGGTGTTGCTGTAGCTTCTGTGACTACAATAGATTCCACTTAACTATAAAATCTGTAGACATTTTGTTTTGTTTCACAGCTTCAGAAGCAGTTATCTGCCTTGGGTGTTGTGGAAAAGAGTAGAATATAATTTTGTGAAGTATTTTGGAGGGGGGAAAAGATGAAATGTGCTGGGGATTGGTTTTAATCCCATTTGGTGCCACAAGTTTCACTTTAGCATGCTTTAATTGTTGTTGCTATTATTTTATTTTATTTTAAATGCTTCTTTGCACAACACAACGATGAAAATATTCATTTTGTTGGCAAATTTTGAAATGTTGTAACCTATCCTAGGCAGTTAGAATATATATTTATATAAACAAGTATATATGACATATGATAGGCCTGCACAATTTGTGGCACACCAAATCAAAAGCAGCCAACATGTTTTGCAATGTGGACTGCAATGTGGAACACAGCATGCTGTAAATCCCCTGGTCTACTGTTTTAGGCAGGCATGAAATTTTCTTCAGCCCCTGAAGTGCTGCCATGCATGGCTGGTGGACTGAGTTTTATATGGTGGGTCATACATTGTGCAGCCCTGACATATGATACCTATACAGTGGTGCCTCGCAAGACGAATTTAATTCGTTCCGCGAGTCAATTCGTTTTGCGAAAAATTCGTCTTGCGAATCACGGTTTCCAATAGGAGTGCACCGAAATTTCTTTTTTTGCCTATAGGAACGCATTAATTAAATTTCAATGCATTCCTATGGGAAACCGCGATTCACAATATGAATTTTTCACAAAACAAATTCGTCTTGCGAGTCACCATCAGATCGCAAGACGCATTCGTTTTGTGAAAAATTCGTCTTGTGAAAAATTCGTCTTGCGAGGTACCACTGTATAGTCAATTATGAAGCTAGGGGAAAATGGGGAATCTATATGTAGGTTGTAAATGTCCTGAAGTCCCCCAGGTCTGCTTACCTCTTTGGTCTCTCTCTCTTTCTTTCTGTCTTTCTCTCTCTCTCTCTTTCTCTCAAGTGCTCCCCACCCTCTCCCTGAAAGAATCAATGCCTGCTTCACCATCTTTGACTACCGGGAGGCAACATCCAATATGGCACACAGCGCTACTTTCTCTGAAGATGTTTCTTCCTTCCTTCTCTGCTGAGAAGGGTGTGAGCATCCAAGAAGATGTCTTGGGATGCAGAGCCAAAGACTATACACAGAAACTCTCCACGTTTCCTCTCTTTGAATTGGTCTTCTTTGTTGTGAAGAACTTGAACATATTGAAAGAGATGGGACCCCACTTCTTGGTAGCCAGGCTTTTGTCTGCCCAAAATTTTTAGATGGAAAATGAAGACCAAAACAAACATTTCTTTGGGTGGCATCTGAAAGAGGCATAAAAAACCCCCAATCTTACCACCCAAGACACATTTCTCAAGAGCCTAATGGCCTTTGCACATTTAGGTAACAAAATCCTCCTTCCTTTAAAAGACATCTGTTTGCTGATGATGTTCTATACTCTCTTTAGACAAGGACACCCCACCCCCAATAATATATAAACATTTGTGCTGATGAATGCACGTTTTCTGTCTTTAAATTATTGGAAAATGCATATATTTGTACTGCGATGCCAATTTTGAAAGTTTTAAAATAGTCTTCCATGAGTGCTTCACAATACAGATCACATCAGTTTTATTGGTGGTAAATCCTCACTCGGTGGAAAAGATCTGATATTACTTGATCAATATTAATCACCTTGCTTTATATTCACTTTTTGGAGGCACATTAAAAACAACAGTAGACATCCTCTATATATACGTCAGAATGTATTAGACTAGAACATTATCCAGTTCTTTAATGCCGAGGTTTAATATTGCAAATGTACACCAGAGCACAGGTCCCTGTGCTAAAATAAGTCATGGGAGAAGGAACACACACACACACACACACCCCGGGGAGAGGATGTTTCCCAGCACTTGTTAGTCTGGTCCTGCAGAGCTGGGAGCAAAGAGTGAAAATGTTGCCCAGACTGGCGTGTTATGTCCATCCTTTATTCTGCCATCATAGGGCTGTGGGTGAGCGCATTACTTCAGCCCCCCTCCCCCTTCTGTTCTTAGTGCCAGTTCATGGGATCTGGGATGGGGTTTTGAATACCTTCCAGCAGGAAATAAACTCCCTGTCACCATGTGCTTTCTGTGGCCAGACCCTCCTGCCTGACAACATGCATGTCTTCAGTGGCACTATTCTGGGGTGGCAGTAGGTTTTGCACATGATTAGGCCCCCACACAGAATTGGGCAGAAAAACTTTTGCTCCTTCCGCATGCGCTCGGGGAGCTGGGTATTGCTCCAAGCCCTTAGGTAACCTTAGGTTAGTTTGTTCTATAATAGACCAAAAGCATTTCACTGCTTGGTTCAAATTGTTCAGCACAAAATAGATTCCAAATATCTACTTGCAATAAAGAGCAAAGCAGTAGGGTATCAACAGGCACTTGTCAAATGATCAAATTCATTTGAAAATATTTCTGTTTGAATTGTAGTAACTAGTCCATGCACCTGGGAAAAAGAAAATAATTCATAGTCAGCCAAATGACAGCTTAATCTTGCAACCACTTTTCACTTGGGAAGCCACCCAAGAATCAATGGTAAAACTTCGCCTGGAGTTGGACTGAAAATTGGTATATACCTGTGGCTTGATTAGATCTTGGGAGAAATATTTGTAATAAAGTGGCACAGAGTATGAATATACTTTATGTAGTGCATTTTTTTGAGGGGGGGGAGTAATCACACAGTATTTATCAGCATTTCTAGAAAGCTGTCAACCATTAGGTGGTGCTTGTAACCCCCTTTTTAAAAATGTAAATCCACTGTGGTGTAATATATCAAAGAAATAAAAACTAGAAAGTTGACTGAGGCTGATTCTCATTCATGGAATAAATCCACACTTTAATACCACAAAATAAAGAAATTGGTGCATTTTTCTCTTCTCCATTGTGCAGTGAGCATTCATCAGAACCGACATAGTCATGTCCAAGATTTATTGGAGTCTCTCAGGCATGTTTAGGTAGTTTTTCCTTGCACTCAGGAACAGCGACCCCTCTATCTGCCTACCTGGCAGATTAGCAACATATGAAAACCTGTAACTCTGATTTGTGCATCTATTAGAGCCTGTAGTTATTATTGAGACAATGTATGTGAATTGGTTAGAAACACACAAAAAGTACTTTTATAAAGGATTCCTTCCCTAACTATAATTGGTGCTGCTGAATTGTATAGACAGGTTCCCCCACCTTAACGCTGACCAGTGAAATAGACTGGCCAGTAGGCTCGGGGCAGATGATACAAGAGGCGATTAATTTATGGAATTCACAATGCATGGTTTAGATGGCTTTAAAGATAGGGATGGGCTGAGAATTACAGCAAGGGTGGTCCACTAGGCAAGCACTCTTTTACTTGAATTGTGAGCAGAACTGGGGGGGGGGGTAGGAGTGCAGAGCCTTGAGTGCGTATCTTGAGCAGGTCTCTGCTTGGATTCTTCTTGCCTTTTTAAAATGTCGACACTTTCCCAAAGGAGTAGCAGCCATCCAGTAGAATGCTCCAATGAAGGCGGAAGGTTTGCGTGGGCTGTTTGCCTTGTAGACAGTAATTCATAGACCTGGATTGCAAACCCCATGATTCCCTGACAGAAGATATACCATTTCTGACCAGAAAGATGGTCTGCCGGGGCCCTTCAGCTTTTTTCTTTTCTTTTTAAAGACTTCTCTGCCAGTCCATTCTTCATTCCCTCCTTCCATGGCTTTCTGTTTCTTTTCGCTCTGGAGAGTACGATGGCTGATGCTTTATGCATCAAGTTGAACGCTCAGAGAGCATTCTAAGGACTTTCTCAGGATAAGCCCTTAATATTGGAGGGGTGTAACTGCTCTCCAAGATGGCTCGTTTCTATTTAAAAATATTGGACAGACTCAAGGAGGATAGTTCTCTCAACTGCTATTAGGAATGGCAATGAAATGGTATGTCCTAGTACTAGCTGGTGGGAACAATAGACAACTTGTGGGGGCTGCTGCATTAGCCTTACTTGTAAGATTCCCAGGAGCACATGGCAAGTCACTGTGCTAGCAGTAGAACAAGATGCAACTTTCATCCAATCCAGTTTTGAGCATCCTAAATGGCTGCAGCCCAACATCACGTAGGAAAACTCTTAACGTCTTTAGCCAGTCTTTGGATTACATAACCACTTTAAACAAAAAAAAAAATGTTTGTGAAGTTCCTTTCTAAATACATTGTCCGGTTTATTCTCCATGGACCACACACCACAACCCTTAAGTCAGGCTGAGTTATGGTGGTTTGCTGAAAGCCAGCAGCTAAACCCAGATCTCCTGGCTCCAGATCCAACTTTCTAATTGGTTCTCATTGACAGATCACCTCTCATACATACTAGGTTATGCCAGCTTTGGTAATCAAAATTACTAATGTTTCCAATTTTTACTAAGTGTATTTTTTCCTGCTGTTTAGAGAAGCTCAGGAATGGGCTCATTTCACCATTAAATTAACAACAAGAAACATAACACAAAACAGTTTTTTTGTTTTGTTTTTTTAAGCATTGAGTAGCTTTATACTGAATCATTTGGCATCCCAGTATGGCTTCTGGTCTGCTCATGTAAGAACACTTTCTTCATATGGGTCACACAACCCACTGAAATAAAATACCACAAATTACAACTGTATGAGGAATCTAGCTCTGAGCAAAGAGCTGATGCAAATGTTACCTTTAAAACCAGGGATATGCAAACATGACTATGAATACGCATTCCTAGAGAGAATAATTACTTGTCCCAGCCACACTCTTTTGGTTTTCCTCAGTACTTGAGGATAAAAATAAGATTTGCTTGAAATTTTACTTTAGTCTGACGAACAGTTTAGGACTGACTGCGTGAGGCCTCTGGAATATTCTGAAAATTGCATCACAACATTTACCTTGCAATCTTTCAGATTTTCATTTATAAGAGGAAACCATAGATTTATGTTGTGTCTAGGCAAATTTTAAATGAACCTCTAAAACTAGCCTCATGATCTGTATACAGACTGAAATGGTGGGTATCTGGATTGTGGCTTATTTTAGAACTAAATATAGATATTTAATTGTGGTGGTCTTTTTTTGAGAGGCAGGGTAAAAAAAAATCTGATGTCACAAAAAAACCTTTTGGGAACATGATCTGCAAAGTGCTTAGTCATGAATCTTTTCTGAAGCAGAAAAAGAGCACATTTAATTATGCAATTTTGTAGCTGTGAAATAAACTCTCCTATTTGAGGGAAAGTGGCTTTTTATTATAATTGCTATAAATGGTTAACACAATTTCCTCTGTTGTTTCTTTGGGATGGAATGTTGTTTGTCAAATATGCCAGGAAGCCGTGGGTTATTTTCCAATTAAAATTGCTCTTCGGTCTGGCTGTGATAGCATATGGTTGTGTTAAAAAAGAAGAAAAAGAGTCAATTTAAATCCATTTAAAATTATTAATTCTAAATAAAATTGGTGTATATATGTGCCAATGTGAATCCACTTGAAATGTACCCACTCAAGTACTCCAAATGCATGGTATACATTTGTTTGCTAATATATAAGATACTAATCATGCAAATATAACCCTCAAAGGAAGCTTATGAATCACTTTTTATTTCTTTAAAGCATTAGCAAGAATTGCATTTAGGTCCCACCACAATATTACGCCCCTTGCCAGTCTTCTGATGATCTCAAATGGATGCATGTAACATGTAGCTTCAGGGGAAATGGTCCAGACCAACACAGACAATCAGAAATTAATTGTACCCTGCTGCTTGAATAGAAGAGCTGGATTCAGCATTCTGGTTCATTATTGTAGCTTACAGTGGCTCATCCTTCCACAATCTGCCTGAGATGGGACAGGGCAGGAACTTTGAGCCAGGTGGATTCATATCAAGACTGGCTCTGAATCATAGCTGCCAAGTTCCGGCCTGAGAAATAAGGGACTGGACCGGAAGTAGCGCTGCCGCCATTTTGGAACTGGACGGAGCATGCTCAGAAGCGACTTTTGATGCTGCTCTGCCCTGTTCCGAAATGGCCATTGCACCAGAAGTCGTGCTGCAGCCATTTTGGAACTGGGCAAAGCAGCATCAAAAGTCACTTCTGAGCATGCTCCGTCCAGTTCCAAAATGGCCAGAATAAACTGGGGGAAAAACAAAAAAAATCAGTTTTTTCGGCTGGGAACAGCTGGAAAAATGGGGGTTTCCCGGGGAATACGGGAGACTTGGCAGCTATGCTCTGAATGCCGGGTTCTGCTTCTGCCTCCCTCTCAAGCACCTGCAAAGCATACAGAGGAGCAAGAGGCTGAGTTCCATTCCCAGTGTGGTCCCCATTTCAGCTCACTTGACTTTGCCCCCACTAATGGCTGTATGGCTGTACAGAGGCCTTCTGTAGTAATGATTAATTCCTAGTGATGATCGCCCTTGTGTGCTTCTGCAAAGTTCATCAGGCAGACAGGCAGGCAATTCTCCAGCAGATATTTCATGTACAGTATCAGGAACGGCAAGGGGAAGGAACTGGTGTCTGCCCCATTGCAGTCAACACACATTATATGGGGGAAAGGGGCAGGAGGGTATATGTATATTGAGGGTGTGCATTTGAGACTGTGTGGGACACAGCAGAAGTGTGTGTAAGGGCTAAAACAGGCACCCCCAAACTCTGCCCTCCAGATGTTTTGGGACTACAACTCCCATCACCCTTAGCTAACAGGATCAGTGGTCAGGATGATGGGAATTGTAGTCCCAAAACATCTGGAGGGCCATGTTAGTGAAGTAGAAAGAGCTTTTCTCCTATTGCAAGTGGCAGATGTGGTGGATTCTGACTGGGCTCATGGTGCAGATAACAGGTTTAAATCTTCCTCCTACTCCATGGTCGCAATATGCCCACCCCACCCCACACAGCTATTTCTGAAAGCAAAAAATCAACTGTGCAAAGTATCTGGCGTTTTTTTTTGTCAAGTGGTTGCAAGGAGAGAAAGACTGTGAGAAATTCAGTACTGCACTTCAGGTGTAAAGTGTCCCCTCTCTTGAGATACTAAAGAAGGTGGTGCCTGTGAGTCAATGGCGTTGAGGTACACAGGAAGACACTTATGTAGGGATAACCAGCACTGGAGGGTGTTTCACATTGAGAGTATGAAAACAATGTTAAAAAGAAAAGGAATAAGAGTGGTAGACAAGAGGGTGGTGTGAAGAAGGGGGAGAAGGGGAAAAAGAAAAAGAAATGTCCATTAAGAAGGCAGAGGTGATTCTCTGGTGAACTTTGAAGAAGCAACATTACCCTTCTTCCTCAAATGAATAGTGAGTTGTTTAATAAGACAGATAACAATTATAGGTTCTAGTTCCAGCACCATTGGTATAATATTTTTCACAAGAACACTTAAGTGCCTGTGTATGTATTGTAACAGGTCTAGGAGACCCCATTGCGTTAGCTATTCCATGAATAATGCCCAGCAGGTCTTCCAAGAAGTAGAAGAAGGGGGGGGGGAACATAAAGCGAATGAAACACACAGGAAGCTGGAGTGGGCTGTCCAAAATATTTTATTTTACACTCTAGTTTCAGATTATTATTTTTTAAAGACCTTGTAAAAGAGTATTTTGGCTGCTCAAGGGTGGTACAGTGGTGGAAAGTTACTTAAGGGGCTGAAATCTCACTGCACTTGTGACCTTCCTACATACCGGTTGTTGTTGTTTAGTCGTTTAGTCGTGTCCGACTCTCCATGACCCCATGGACCATAGCACGCCAGGCACTCCTGTCTTCCACTGCCTCCCGCAGTTTGGTCAAACTCATGTTCGTAGCTTCGAGAACACTGTCCAACCATCTCGTCCTCTGTCGTCCCCTTCTCCTAGTGCCCTCCATCTTTCCCAACATCAGGGTCTTTTCCAGGGAGTCTTCTCTTCTCATGAGGTGGCCAAAGTATTGGAGCCTCAGCTTCACGATCTGTCCTTCCAGTGAGCACTCAGGGCTGATTTCCTTCAGAATGGAACATACCGGTAGCCCTAGGCAAGCCATACACTCTCAGCCTCTGTTTCTGACCTGCAGTACAGGAGATAGTAATAATACTAACCTACCTTGCAAGATTGTTCTGAGGATTCTTGAGAATGTATGGGATGGGCTTTAAAAGTACTATGTGCAAGCTAAGCGTTGTTTATTAATAAAGTCAATTGTCTCCAATGCCCCCCCATTTCACTTTCTCGCCTCTTGTAATCAAGTTCATTCTCCTTTTAGGTGAGCAACTGGCCGCCCATATTTCAAAATTAGTTCCGTTAACAATACTTGCGTGTCGTCTTATGTTTTTAATTAGAACAATTCCTTTTCATTAGATACCTTTTAAATAAAATTCAGGAATTCTGAAATAGGCTTTGTGTGAATGTATAGGATCATTACTCACTGTACAAGCAGATTGCAAATCACAATTTTTCATCTTCTGGACTAAAGGTTACAAAAAGCACAGAAGGGCTACACTCCACAGCCTGATAATTTTCAAGTTCAACTGTTTTAAGAATATCTGAATAGTAAGCAGCAGTGAATGAAAAGTGTGTTTAGCTTGACTTTTCACTTTTCTCTGCTTGTGAACATTACATTGCTGAGAAAGAACACATTGCCCCTGGAAAGTGTCGTATGGTGGCCCTGCTGAGGTGTGACTAGGAAAATGCTGCAGATTGTGTACCATGCCCAAAGGCATTTGTACCAACCCATTTTTGCACCATCATTTGCCAAATGTGTACACTATACTGCTTTTCCTAGACTGCACAACTTCAGGCTGCATATTAGAGAACAAGGGAGGCGTTCGTGGTGAGTTCCAGCACCATCTTTTCTAGAAAAATAGCACTGGTTATTGATAAACCTTTTCCAGGACTGCATTACTAAACACTGCTGGTGATCGACCGTGCATGTTTGAATGCCCCTCTGTGCAAAAGAAATAAATGTCACCTGCATGTAGAAAGCCATCCTGCAAAAATTAACAGTTCAGCTTGATAACTTTCTATGGCATGATAACTTTCCACATTCAAATAATTTTTTTTTGTTTTTCAAGGGGGCTTTTTCAAATGTGAACCATCTCTCCACCTACATAAGCCTACTGAAGTTATCAGAGCTTGATGTGTACACATGTTTGAGAATTGGTCACTGTCAGAACTTACAGTAAGTTCTGAAAATGCCCCTTTTTGCTTAAAAATTAGTAATTATTTAAGCTACATGGTTTATGTTAACCCAATGAGTTCATTCCATTTATCTCTCTCAGAGAAGTGCTGTGACATATTATTGCACATGTAAACTAGAAATAACATAGGCAAAAAGTTCGTGATTCCCTGTGCGATAGAAAATAAGAATTGTGGTGTTTTTTTAATGAAATCAAAATCTCCTACAGGTAAGATTTTGTTTTTATACCTCCTTACCTTACTGCTGTATACATACAGAGACCTGGTTCAGATGTATGGCTAAGAATATACATACAAGTGCATTGGTTTCTAGGAAGGAGACCACAGTCTCTGCACTCTTCCCATGATTTGGCTTATCATGTCATCTGAGCCCACCCTCATGATTTGTCTCCTCCAGAGAAACCACAAACTGTAAACCCAAAAACAAACCTAGGTTAAAATTCATGGTTTGTCTGGAGTGAGACAAATCATGAATCCCGTTTTGGATAACATACTATGGCAAACCAAGACTTAGTTCAAAGCAGCAGGAGGACCAGAGGAGAAGTAGCCACACAATCTCCTTTCCTTCGTACTTGTGCAATTGCGCTGCCCCACTGTTATGCGCAAAGGGACGCGGGTGGCGCTGTGGGTTAAACCACAGAGCCTAGGGCTTGCCGATCAGAAGGTCAGCGGTTCGAATCCCCATGATGGGGTGAGCTCCCGTTGATCAGTCCCTGTTCCTGCCAACCTAGCAGTTCGAAAGCACGTCAAAGTGCAAGTAGATAAATAGGTACCGCTCCGGCGGGAAGGTAAACGGCATTTCCGTGCATTGTTCTGGTTCAACAGAAGTGGTTTAGTCATGCTGGCCACATGACCCGGAAGCTGTACGCCGGCTCCCTCGGCCAGTAAAGCAAGATGAGCATCACAACCCCAGAGTCGTTTGCTAACAGTCAGGGGTCCCTATACCTTTACCTTTACTTTTATGTGCAAACCAGCTCACTGCAAAGTTTAAATACCATAGAATCATTGGAGCTGGGAATTTTTTTGTTTTGGAAAAAAAAAAAACCTTTAAAATATATACCTCCAGCTATGACCCTGGCAGCATATGAGCATTAAATATATAGCAGTCATGAAAATGGCAATTATGATTCAAAACAGCTGTAAAAAAACAACAACAACACAGAGTACCTATAAGAGTTGATAACCAAGGGCAAGGGGCATTTAATGCTGGCCTTTCTGTGGTTGCCAGTGTCTGTCTATTTAGATAACTCAAAATTACTATATCTCATTTGTTAGTGGCACTCAGGGATCCACTGAATATCTATGAATTTTCTTTATTTATATATTTTCTATTATGCAAAGTTGAAAGGATAATTACAGGTGGAAAGAGGGGTTACTGAGTGCAAATAATACTTAACCTGTAAAATTTTCAGTTTTTCAATATGTTGTAAAATAAAGTCAAGTGAACAGAAATGTAAATAATGCACAATAGGAAGCCCCTCTATTTTGAATAGCAAACATGGGTTAGCTAGCATTAAGTTAGACTTGAAAGAAACAATCAGAAGCCGTGCAAAATTAAGCCACAGTGGACCCATGTGTGAGATAACAGGTCAGAAAGCCCTTCTCAGTGAAAACCTGATAGCTGGTTTAGCACACATGTGTCTCATGCATATGATGCCCTATGTCATTTGTGTGATGCATTTGTGGAAATATTAGAAAAAGCCTACATTTCCCCCATATGTGCTATTCATCAACTGACCTCCCCAAAGATAAAGGAGACTTAAAAATAACCCACCCAGGCCTTGATCACATCAATACTTTTTTCTCTTGATTTTATATTTTCAGGATGGTAACAGTTCATCTTGTATCTTCATACAAGATACAGCTAGGTTTAAGGAAACATTGAAACATTCCTCCTCCTCCTGTTGCTTGAAAATGATGTGTTTTTCTTCTAGAGGCAATGAGGAAACTAACCAAGGAAATGTAATCCGCTAAATAAAAAAAAAAAGGGGGGGAAACCCCTAAAGCAGTAGGAATGTGTACATGATTTTGTTGGAAGCCTTGTCCTCCTCTCCATCAGTACAACAAACCCCACAGGTTTCCTGGCAGAGATTCTTGCTGGGATTTTTGAAAATTTCGGAACTTCCCTGCGCCTCGCTGTGGAGAGACTGCAGCTGCATGTCTTCACTAAACAGCATCCCGATATTGGCAACCATTCTCCAGGGACAGTACAGGGAGGACGAGCAGCTACTCGATGAGAACGCAGAGGAGGCAGGCGATGTTGCAGTGTGTTGTCTGTCTGACTCCAGCTTTGGAAAATTAAAGCACAAAAGTGAAATAAATTATGGATGGTGCCCATGAATTTTTAAACGTACAAACACATCCTGAAATATAGTAGCAGCAGGGTGATAAACCTACTGCTCCCTTTGCTGGCTTTCTCAATAGTGGCCACTTTTCATGCAACAGCACTCAAGCACAGCCTCTTGCGGCAGCTAAGATTCCCAGTTTGGGAGCGTACTGCCCTTGTTTTGTTAGCCTCAGCATTTAGAAAGTGTCGGCTCACCCCCAGCACTGATTTAGAATATATCACCACCCAATGTGGGCACCTCTTGCCTTTTGTATTTACTGGTGTCTTATGCTTCGGTGTTTCTGATGCCCTTGAGAAAGCTCTAACCATTATTTATATACAAGGCAAGCACCAACTATTTATTAAGACAGCGTCTGAGGAGCCTGTTCCTTGGGAGGGAGGTGGAAAGGAGTATTCCACCTAATATAGAACAGACTTTAAATTACAGATGTAAATTACTCTGTGGCATGCTCGGTGTCACCCTTTGGAGCTTTACAATTGAGAGCTTCAGGCCTTCTGTTCACACAGATACTGGGCCTGAGTGGCAAGGCCTCTGGATATTGGCCCGAGTTAACTGCTTAACATGCAACACACACACACACCCGGCATGTTTAAAAAACAAATTGACATTTATGCCTAGTCTGATAAGTGTATAAAGTAAATAAGCCATTCCTAACATGGGAGGGAAGGAAGATATGGAGTCAATAGGATATCAATAGGAGTATAGCGTCTAGATCAAGGGAAATAATAGTACCACTGTATTCTGCTCTGGTCAGACCTCACCTGGAGTACTGTGTCCAGTTCTGGGCACCACAGTTCAAGAAGGATACTGACAAGCTGGAACGTGTCCAGAGGAGGGCAACCAAAATGGTCAAAGGCCTGGAAACAATGCCTTATGAGGAACGGCTTAGGGAGCTGGGTATGTTTAGCCTGGAGAAGAGAATGTTAAGGGGTGATATGATAACCATGTTCAAATATATAAAAGGATGTCATATAGAGGAGGGTGAAAGGTTGTTTTCTGCTGCTCCAGAGAAGCGGACACGGAGCAATGGATTCAAACTACAAGGAAGAAGATTCCACCTAAACATTAGGAAGAACTTCCTGACAGTAAGAGCTGTTCGACAGTGGAATTTGCTGCCAAGGAGTGTGGTGGAGTCTCCTTCTTTGGAGGTCTTTAAGCAGAGGCTTGAGAGGCATATGTCAAGAATGCTTTGATGGTGTTTCCTGCTTGGCAGGGGGTTGGACTGGATGGCCCTTGTGGTCTCTTCCAACTCTATGATTCTATATGGGAATCATCACTCTTTGGCTCACTTGCTTTTTATGGTACTGTCATGGTTCTACAACCATGGAAGAGCAGTACAATCTCCACAAGAGTAGGCAGCCATAGTGCTCCCCAGCCAGTTGTGCTTTGGCATGGGCTCTTTCAAATCCGGAAGGTGAATTTACCACCACTTCACAACACCTCTTTCCCTGTCTTTTATTCCGGTCTACTTGGTGCTTTTGTTCAAGAGGATAGGGAGGGGTGGGGAACACTCCACTGCCCATGCTGGCTTGTGCTTTTTCTGCAAGGCAATACCCATGCCAGCTGAGAGGCGCCAACTTGTGAGGGAGATTTGGAGGGCCCAATGTCATGCATGTGATGTCACGCGCGAGACGTCGGGAGGAGCCAGGGGGTGGGGCCAAACGTGGCAGCAGTGCAGTGCTTGGCCTCTTCTGCCCCATGCTTTTTTTTAACATGAGGGGGTGGCCCCAAAAATAAAATTAGTTGGGAGGGGGCTCAAAAGATCTGAGCCCCCAGGAGTTGGCACCCCTGCCCCATTTGACGAGCGGTGGTGTATTTTGAAGTCAGAATTCATTAAGCCTCTCTTCAGAGTGGAGATACTGGATGTGGAGCTTCCACTCTCACCTCCTTTCCTCTGGCTGGTTTGTTCAGCTGGTAAATGTAAGCATCTTTAAAAGCATATTTGTTTCTATCAGAAGAGTTTAAGTTTAATATCCACAGTGGAAAAATACAGGGCTGGCCCGAGACATTTTGGCTCCTGAGGCGAACCACGAAATGGTGCCTCCCCACATCCTGGCCAGGAGAGAAGGTGCGAGTCAGGAACAAGAGGGGAATCAAGATCTATAGTGGGATATGCTGCCCCTATGGATCCTGCCACCAGAGGCAGTTGCCTCACCTGGCCTCGTGGATGGGCCAGCCTTGTTGTCCCAAGATCACTGGTGAGCTTGGTGTTTTAGTGGAAGAAGAGCTGTTTATTTATTTATTTTATTTATTTATTTTAATACTGCCCTTCAACCTGACAGGTCCCTGAGCAGATCACTGTAAAGTAGAAACAACAATAATAAAATCCATACGATAAAATCGATGCGAGTGAATAAAACATAGCAGAGCAAATCAATCATTATATAGCTAGCATTAAAACAGTTGCTAAAATAAGTTAAAACACTTTAAAAAGCCTGGGAGAACCAACATTGAAACCAAAACCAAAGTATTTACCTGGTGCTGAAAAGTTAAGAGCAGGCGCCTGGTGAAACTCCCTAGGGAGGGAGATCTCTAAGTGGGGCTTCCCTACCAAAAAGGCTCGTCCAGTTCACCTCAGATGCTGGGGCATTCAATGCGCAGGCAGGTTGATAAAAGCAGAAGTGCTTGTTAATGTACACAGTGGGTTGCCATGTGGGTTGTTTTTTTTAATGTTCCAAGTAGAACTGTAAAATTAAAAGCTCTGGGGAAAGAACCTGCTCCTGAGGAAAATGTGCTACACTTTTGCCATTTCCACACAAAAAAGGGGAATTTATTAAGGGAGAGTTTAATCCCCCTAGCACCACTTTATTGGGACCATTTGTTCTTCACAAATGCAAGCGTGTGTGTGGAGGGCGATACCGAAAACTTTCCAAAGGGTTACTTACATTCACTGAGGAGGCCAAGTGTTTCTTTTTCTTTCTTTCTTTTAACCTATAAAAAGATCAGCTCCTGTTCCAAGTCTTAGTCTTCATGGCCCATCCTCCATGCTGAGTGCAGCCATGCTGCTGCTTGGAGTAGGGACTTAGTTTTGTTTCAATAAAAGAAGCGGAGGAGAAACCCTCTCAGCTAACTCATCAAATATAAGTAAGCACCTGCAGAACAAAGTCAAATGATTCCCTCAATGAAAATTCAACAATGTTCAGAGGATGCTTCTCTCACACACACTCAAACACACACAAACACACACACACTCAAACACACACACACACACAAAACAGCTGCCTAAATGTGCCAAAATTAGCTGAGTGAAACACTTAGCACCAGATTTTCTGAGCCAGATAGTAGGTACCTCATCTGAGCAAGGTAGGTCCCTCATCAGGAAGTAAGGCAAAGGTAAAGGGGCCCCTGACCATCAGGTCCAGTCGTGTCCGACTCTGGGGTTGCGGCGCTCATCTCGCTCTATAGGCCGAGGGAGCCAGCATTTGTCCGCAGACAGGTTCCGGGTCATGTGGCCAGCATGACAAAGCTGCTTCTGGCGAACCAGAGCAGCACACGGAAACGCCGTTTACCTTCCCGCCGGAGCGGTCCCTATTTATCTACTTGCACTTTGATGTGCTTTCGAACTGCTAGGTGGGCAGGAGCTGGGACCGAGCAACGGGAGCTCACCCCGTCGCAGGGATTCAAACTGCCAACCTTCTGATCAGCAAGCCCTAGACTCTGTGGTTTAACCCACAGCGCCACCTGGGTCCCAGGAAGTACCCCAAGCTTAATTTTTTTAGGTCTAGTTCTCTGTGCAGGTCAGACTGCAGGTGGGGAGCTGCAGCATGATTTAAATGCCTCTCTATGCAAAAACAAGCGCTGAACACAGAAAGCTTGCTATGTAGCCAAGCCTTCCCTATGACATCCAGTTTTTATTTGTGGAAGTAGCACTCTTTTTAATGGACGAGCATTCAACTGTGTGAGTCGCCCACCTGCATCCTGAACCAGTACATTCTGCATTCTGAGTGAATACTAGGGATTTGACAGTGAACTGTACTACATCTGTTCTAGCATTTCATTTTCTTTAAAATAATAATAATAGTAGTACCTTCTAAGGGTGTGACCAGTAGGTGTAACAGGTGATTTCTAGCATTTCTGCTGGGGCTTCTCTTGTCGAATTAATTTAAATCTATAATCTGCAGATATGACAAGCATATCAAGTGGCATGTTAAATCGTAATTATGTCACAGCTGTTGTCGCTTGAAGCAGCTACTGTTATGTTGGGAAATGAAATAAGAGGAACAATAAAGAAACAGAAAATTGCATTTTGATCTCTCTGCATTGCATGCATCACAGAGCTGTTTTCCTCTTCCTCCTGTTAAGGCAAAGCTGAGTGGAATGTTTTCTCACAATGGCAGAAATACTGCATGTTAAGGGGGAGAAAATATAGTAATTGCATCAGTCCAGTTATGCTCATGGCAATATCATAGAGTTGGAAAGACCCTGGGGGTCATCAAGCCCAACCCCCTGCAATGCAGGAATCTCAACTAAAGTATCCATGGCAGATGCCCATCCAACCTTTGCTTTAAAATCTTCAATAAAGGAGAGCCCACCACCTTCTGAGGGAGTCCATTCCACTGCCAAACACCTCTTACCAGCAGAAAGTTCTTCCTGATGCTTAATTTAATTGAGTTGTATTTCCAAGAAAGTGTTGACCCAGTCACAAAACAGGGTCTATACAGGCTGTAACAACTCCCATCTGTGCAGATGTTAAACCAGGTTAAAATATCTTTGTACGTAAGGAAAAAGACTTTGAGCTCAGTTTTCTTCCTGACATGCAAAGAACAAAGACATTTTAGCAGAACATTCCCATGTGCAAAATGGAGGTGGTCCAGTTGCCATGAAAACTGCACCATGTGCTTCATGGCATGTTGTGATTGGCCCCTTCACATACTACAGAAATGGGAAGGTACATGCTTATAATTCTCTGCAGGCAAGCTGAGGCATGGTCCACATAGATGCATCAAAGGACAAAGAGGCAGGGGGACAGGAAGAGGTAAGGCAGAGCAAGTCAAAGAAAGCAGAAGAGAAAGCAGGCAGGTTCAAGTCCCAGGCATGGGTCTCTAGACAGCAGATGCTGACCAGCATATACGTAGCCTTTTCCATCTTCATTTTGCTGGCAAAGAGAGCTGGAAGCCCAAAAGAGTTCAGGTGGGGTGGCCTCAAGTGAACTTGTGTTCCAGGGCAAAGGCAAAAAACAATGATACTGTACTTTACAGTAATCCATGTGTACTCCCCATAGTATATGTGGACCATATAAATTATCTATATTAATTTAATTTACCCTTCTTGCACACCAAGGGTGCATAGGACAATGTATAGATGTTTCAGAGGGCAAATCATGATGATCTGCAGCTTGAACATGCAATCAAGAACAATAAATATGGCTTGGTCTTGTATGTTACGGGAAGCATGTAGCCTGTATATTTCTGTAAAATGCGTAGCAATCCTATGTGTGCATTAGATTGTATCCCAAGGTTAAAATAAAAGGGACAGTGGAAACTCTCAGAGTTCATTCATATTAGTGAAACTGCACTAAGACCATGTAGACTGGGGTGGGAAACCTTAGGCTTGGGAATCAAATGAACCCCTCCAGAAGTCTCTGCCTGTTCCTGGGCAATCAATGTCTGGGTCCCACGCCGAGGCCACACACCTTGCCAACCTGTTCCCTTCCTTCCTTGAACTGGATGAAGGCTGGAGAAATATTCACACATATAGAAAACTCTGGTGTGTGTGGTCTAAATGCAGCCTATTGTCCAAAGGAAAAAGTCCTATCCATTGCTCTGGCTACTTTTCTTCTAGCTCCATCCTCCACTAGCACGTGGCCCCTGGAAAGTTACCCATAAGAAAATGTGGCCCTCAGGCTGAGAATGGTTTCCTCGCCCCTGACCTAGAGACAAACTCACGTCTGTAGCACATGTACGCATTGCACTAACTAATCACAGAGCAACCTTAGATGTGCTCTTTCCAAGAGACAGCATTGTGGTTACGGAAGGCTTCCGATAAGAGAGAGCCCACCCTCAGCACAATATTAAATTTCATCCTTGACATGCAGAAAATGACAACACTGAACCTATTAACCTTCTGCTCTTTAACAGTAAATATGAGCATTCAGCAACTCTTCCCTCCGCCAGAAGCTAAGACAACTTTATTAAAAGTTGGATCTCACGATGACAAGATGACATCAAGATAAATGGGAATGCATACAGAGGCAGTTAGCTTCCTTCTTTATTACTGGTTTATCTCGAGAATGAACACAGGTACACAAATGTGGGCAGGCGAGTCTGCCCTTTGGATTCTCTCTTCTGCTGCTTTTACAGTATTATTTTAAAAGAGTGAGTTGTTATTTTCCATGACAGGGCATAAGATCACATGTACGATAAGAACAATTTTAGAGTCACAAGTGAAAAATGGGAGGTAAGAAACTAGTGTGTTCTTTCTAAAGCAAAGCTGAAGTGCACACACACACACACACACACACACACACTTTAAAAAGGAGGTTTTTAAACAAAAAAAATATTGCCGTATAATTGATGATTCTCCCTTGATAGCTACAAATAGGTGATATCTTTCGAACAGACAAGTAGTAACTTTGTTACCCATGAATCTCCCTTACCTTTGCTCCCTTCCATTGTTGGCCATACTGTCAAAGTTTAGTTAATAAGCTCCCTAGGGTAAGTACATGAGATTCTTGCTCATGCTCTGTAAATCACGGTGCACATTAATGGCATGATCACCATCACCCTGGCAGCAGTACTAGGGTGGTAAAAAACAAAATGAAACCCACCCTTCTCTGGTGTAGAAAGTAGAAAAAGATGCCTACATTTTGTGCTGCCTGTTGCTGGGGGATGGGTGCGGGTGCAAGGAGGTGTTTCCAGATTTTTTCAAATGATCCCTTTTAAAAAAACCCAAAGATGCCTACTGTATGTAGTAAGCTTTCAGAAAACATGGTTCTTTGTATTTTAATGTGCTGCAGCCCAGAATTCTACTACTTTATTCTGTGTACTGAGTAGACATCATTGCAATTAATTTTTAGATTTCCCTTTAACACTAATAAATGCCATACAAAAACAGTTCTTGTACACTGCTCCTCATGGCTGGTGGTTCATATATATATGAGCTAGGCAGCGCCAGGAATTTTCCCATTTTGGAAGTGTTGTGGAGTCTCTGCCCACATGCCTCTCCACTGCACTCAATTTTTATTTATTGAATTTATATACCGCCCTATACCTGGAGGTCTCAGGGTGGTTCACAGAATAAAATCACAATAAAATACGCAATCAAAACAACAACAGCAACAACCCAATAACCCTCCCCCCCAAAAAAATGCCCCACCACATTTTAAAAGTGTATCGGATGTCATGAAAGACCCTCAACCACTCAAGAGATTAGAGAAACTGTGGTAGAATTCCAAGTGTACAAGAACCCTGTGTGCCCTGAATCAGAGGGACAATGTTAGCATTTCTCTCAGTTTCATCCTCTTTAGCAGGCATCCCCAGACTTCAGCCCTCCAGATGTTTTGGACTACAATTCCCATCTCACTGGTCCTGTTAGCTAGGGATCATGGGAGTTGTAGGCCAAAACATCTGGAGGGCTGCAGTTTGGGGATGCCTGCTCTTTAGCATCATGTTTCAACTCCTTGCCTCTGTATACATATTGGTTTTGCAGTGCTTTCCCCAGCCTAAATTAATTTTACCAGAAGTAAGCATGCCTTTATGTTCCCAATATTTTATGTGAACTTGCTTTCTAGAAATGAAGCAATATCCTTTCTGTATTACGTAATTCTTCTTCTATTTGTAAGGAGGCAATGTGAAGGGGGCAGAGAGAGAATCACACTGATAAGAGGACGCCAGTGTCTGTTGGTGAGCACTCATCTTCATTCAGCAGCAAACAGGGCCATAGATGCCATTTTTGGTGCTGACAGAAGTGACTGAATGCTTTCCTTCTGCAGGAGAACTGTTCCTTGTCCTCTGGAATGGGAAAAATGGGCTTCATCCTCTTGGCTCCATTAATAGTGTTCAGATACTAATGGATCCGTCTTGCAATATTGAATTTACACCTGCTGATAGCTACCAGCTCAGGCTTGATTCAAGTCAGATATATAGATCATTTAGGGGCCATGGACAGATTCAGGGCAATGGCTTTTTGGCGAAATGAATAAGAAAGTGTGGTATGACACTAGTCCATAAATATATATATATATGGATGGATAGGTGGAAAGACACTTTTACATTTCAAATATTGACTTAGATTGTTAATCTTTGTAACTAAACCATTGTGGTAGAAAATTTATATAAAAACCTTTAACATTTTTAAAGCCACACTGAAGCTACTGATTTGCAGTATTAATTTTAATTTTGGAAAAATACAAAAGAAAGGATAGGATGTGTATTCAGGTTTTGTGCTAGCAAGGTTTTTACCTAGTTTCAGATAGTTTTTTAAAAGTGGGCATTTATGTTTTCAGATTGTACAGGTAGGTATGTGACATCACATTATATAGAAACAGGTCTGAGTTGTATGAAAACTATCTAAGAAATTTTCTTGTTCTATCAAAACTCTGCTCACCCCACCCCCATCTCCTAGAAATTAGCTTTCATATGTGGCTAACTTCAAAAATCAGCCCCACATAAACTCCAGTGGCAGAACCTATGGAACCTATGTAGAAACACCCCTTCTAGGAAACATGATTTTATTTCCTGGCCACCTTTTGAGGGATTTTACCTTAAAATAGCATCAAAAAACAGGGGAAGGAATCAGATCTGAGTACTAGAATGGAAAGCAAAATGTATATTATGTACATTATATACAGGCTGCATAAGTGAAACTGAAGGAAGACAGAAATTTAAGAGATTTGCACAGAACTGATTGCTGGAATGGTTTAGAATTAGATAAGACTGTAATATTTGACATAATTTGAAATAATAGCATAATTGTAAAGTGAATTGTAAAAAAATCTTAACATATAGTATGACGTTGAGCACTGTGAAATATCATTTCACCTTTTAAAAATGCAAGTTAGATTTCTTAAATTTGGATAGTCAGAAGGGTTTTATTTCCTCATATCTTTCCTTTGAACCCATCTTTTCTGCATATTATCCTTGTTCCTATCGGCAACCAAGCAATATACTGTAATTTCCCACTATCTATTTTAGGTTGCAAAATCCCCGAGAACAGGGTATTTTCTATGTTGCCTCTGAAACACTGTAAGGTGCCATGTGCACCAATGGTCTCAGCACCATCATTGTGCAAAGTAAGAAACATCCTAAACATCATTGTACATACTCATTGCATTGCTGTGAATCATATAAATCAGAAAGAGTGTTAGTTTTTTGGGTGGTGCAGGAACACATGGCCCCAAAATCATGGGAACACAGTAAGAACATGCTCTAAAAAGCTCCTATGGCACACCTCTGCTTCACACACCTGTACAGGTAGCAAAACACACCTGTATAAATTAGTTCTGAGTTGCTTACTAAGTGCCATTTAAGAAGGTACTATATATGGTGTTTTGGCATGAAGTGCTTCCATTGTTTTGCTTCACGCAGTGGAACGTTCTACTTATTCCATTTAGGAAAAAGCATTTTATATTCAGCACTTGGTAGATTTTTTTTTGTTTCCATCTCCTTGATAGTTCAGGAATGCTACTGTTCTGGAAATATATGTTTTCCCTCTCTCCACCCCTTTCACATATTGCATATTCTCTTTGGGTGGGTGAGGGGGAAACACTAGCTACAGTGCTAAATCCTGTGTAGCAGAGGTAAATCTGGACATTGGACAAAAGCAAATTCAAATAAAAATTAGGCATTCAAATTGCTTCTTGAATGTTACAGGCTTTTAGCTCATTATGGCTGAGTACTGTGGCTTAAGAGTGGAGAGTTAGGAGATGAAAATACCTCATGAAGTGGCAGCATGAATGAGGCTTCAGAGATACACAAAGTAGTTTTCTAAAGTGCTATTTCCAGGCTATCAGAAGGTTGCATTCAATTACTAGCTAAAATTAGTTTAGACGAGGAGGGTGGAGGTGTTGTATATCATTTCCATTCATGCAAACATGATGTAGTGCAGCCTCATTCAACTCAATGGCTGATAATGTCTCAAAGATGTGTCAGAAGTACAAACTGTGTTTTCACTGTGTTTGAAGTGCTTTAGATAATAAGGAAAAATAATTTACATAGGGTTAGGTTGGCATGGAGTTGTTTTAGGGGGCAGGCGAAAGGCTGAATTAAAATAACTAATGGCTGCATCTTATGTTATAGACTAGAGACATGGGATGACTTGAAAGCAAGGCAGATGTCTTGTCAGAATGGATAGTGTATATGTCTGGCTCCCAGACAGTCAGTCTGTAGAGCTTCCAAATTCCATTAAAGGGTTTGGCAGTTCACAAGTCTGGCGAAGACCCAAGCGTGTATTACCCATACTGACAAGGCCCTTGAAATCCTTTCCAAAGACATGAAACGTCATCCTCAGTCTTGAGGCTAAAATGTGAGAAGTAATCCCAAGAGTCCCTGATTACAGAGGTTTTGCTACAGGGACTTTTCTTGTTCCCTTGATAAGCCACATGATGTATTATTATGTTTTACAGCATTGTTTGTGGCACAATAATTTAAACAAAATGAAATTCTTAATAGGCTGTTTTGAAAATGCCTCAGGGAAAACGATGACATATTCAGTGCAAAGTCAAGGAAATGTACAAGCTAACTGTAGATTATCGTTATTGCATAGCGAAGATTCTGGACGTAAATTGATGGTGATACATTCACAGCACACAGCCAAATATAGTGGAGAGTTTCCCGTGACTGGCTTCACCATTGTTTCTAGAGGTCAGAAGTTTCAGAAAAGCAGAAAGGGGGAAGAGGAAATTATAAAACTCTGAAGATGGTGTTGGAGTCCTGGGAAGTCAATGAGTACCTTCCTGATTTTGTTTAAAGGTTAAGACTTCAGTCCTCAAAAGAGTTGCATCAGGAGAGAAAACCTGCCCCTGAATGCTTAGAACTAGCCATGATGGGAGGGAAAGTTTGAGTAACTGTCCACCCTGTTCCCATGTTTATTTAAAATGCTTGTGGAGATGGAGACTGCCCACCTTTCATGATATGAGTTATGAATGAAGTATATTCGGAGTAATGAGGAACTGAAATGAGGCAAGTTTCTGAGTGAACCAGCAGGACACTTTCTGGAAATTTGTACAAACCAAAACATATTGTATTTTTTAAAATTGATAGTGCTTTTTTTGTAAAATTGGACCCATCACACCAGAAATTGGGTCAAGTGTGGATCACCATCTTGATTCAAAATGGCACCCAGCAATCCAAGTGTCTTCGGGGGGGGGGGAGGGAGAATGGAAACAGGATCGTGGTGGTTTGAGAAAATAAAAGAACTGAAAGAAGTTCTGTACACCTCTGATTTTACTAAAAAGATAGCTGTTTATCTGTTTACTAAACAGATAGCTGTTTATGAGCTGTTGATGGCGCCTCCTGACAGCTCAGTTACCCTCATGCCTAGTTTGGTAATAATATCTTGAGAGATGTCTGAACCTAAAGAAGACAGACAGACAAACCACATTCCAATATATATTAGATGCATGTCAGAGTGACACAAACCAGAAATAGACTGACCGATGATGATGGTGATGATGATCATGATGATGGAAGCTTTGAAACACCTCCTTAACTACCACCTGCAAGTTGTCTTGGTATTGATAAACCAGGAGTGAGGAACAAGTCCCATTCACCTGGACTACTGGCCATACTGATTGCTGTCCTCCTAGTATTTTGTGTCCTGTTAAAACAACAGCATGCATACTGTTCACAACTGAATCAACACCTTTTTCTGAGGATTTTCCCTTTAATTAAATATTTTATCAAATGCTAGTCCATTGAGACATTGTACATCGATTTGCATTTAAAATTTTGCCAGGTGTAACAATTGCTTCCTCCCTACCTTCTTTATAATGATTCCTCAGTGATGACATTTGCCCCTAGGTAGAATGAAAAAGTCAAGTCCCTCCTTTTAAAATTCAATATCATGACAATAGAGCAAGAGTTCTGTGATTTCAATGAAAGGTAATAATTTAATCAGCTTTTCCCCATCTTATGTCTTTGTGAAGCAGGTGCTTGTTTCAAATGACTGAAGAGCAACCTCTTACCTCTTACTTGTTGAAGTTTACACAGGGGCCATATTTTTTAATGTGAATGTGTAATATGCTATCGGTATAGAAGTGCAGAATTCCTTGATAGTTGAATTATCCAGTGATTTATGTGGATGGTATATTCTTTAGTGTTTCCTAAACACAGTCACTTGGGCATGTGATTCACTGGATATAGAGATCATACTCCAGTAACAATTACAATGATTTTAAAAATCCCATTGAAATCACATGGGTTTAGGGAGCCTTACTTCCAAGTTAAAAAATGTTTTGAACTATCCTATAATGTCACTGTTACTTCTGGGCTTTCGGTGTTCAGGACCCAAAACGTTTGAAAACGGACCCGTTCGAGAACCGAGGTTTGACTGTATCCTGATATTCATACATACCTGTACCTACTTCTCAATGGGCCTGAATTCTCCTTCCTCCTACAGTGCAGCCTTTGTTTCTGTTTTTTGACTGCAGCTTGGTGCACTTTCTGAAGCCAGGCAAATGTGATTACTTTAAATACTGGTAACATAGTTATTAAGCTGGTTTATTTTCACTAACCATGGTTACGATTAACTGCATTAAGAGTTCCGATTACATGCAACTTCCTATACAATAATGACTACCAGTTTAGTTTTATTCTTCTTTAAATGACAAAAAAACAACAACAGATAGAGTACATCCTTATGAATTGTTTTTAAGCTTCCAGAGGCATTGGCTGCTAAGGAACTAGATGGATTCTAGTCTGATGAGGACAACCGGTTCAACAGATGACTGTGGAGGAAAAGAAAGGCCCTTCTGAAGATTTCCTTGAGCAATGTAACATTTGACTGAATACTTGGCCATAGTGGCAGCTACTTTATGATTGCAGGTTTTAATTTCTCTCTGTACTAGAACTTAGGTGGGGAATTATCAGGTGCCTATCATTCAAAACAAGTGATACCAGTAGCAAGTGACGATTTTCATTTTTTTTTCAAAATAGCATTCTTTGTGGCACACACACTGAACACACCTTGTAGATTTCTCCCCCTCTTAGCAATCTTAAGAGCTTCAAGTATCATTAACAAGCCAGGCAGGCTTTTGTCCAGGAACAGAGCCGTTACAAATAAGTGCCTTAACACTCTGTGCACGTTAATGCAACAGAACAAGGCTTGGCATCAATTTGAAGGCACTAAAATCCTTTAGAATGCTGCTCCCCCACTATAGGGCAAATCACTTGATAGCACACTAATTGTCAGCCACACTCTTCTGAAAGATTGTGGGTCAATGCCAAGTGTTAATATGCTTTTCAGTGAGTTTGGACTGAAAAATCCAACCAGTAGCCATACTGTATTCCATTTCCCCTTCCTTTAAACTTTAACTTCGAAAGGAAGAAAATGAGAAGTGTACAGTATTTGAAAATTGACAAAAGGCTTGTATTAGTTATGGTTATTCTGAAACTGGTTCACTGAAGGGGGGCCTTATTTGCTTTCAGTAGCCAAAGTTAAGGTCACTAAAATTCTTCGCTCGCCCTGCAATTTGGACAGCTATTGTTGTTGCCCCCTCCAAATGAGGAATAGCTCTTGCAGGCAGTAATAGATGGGAGTGGAAATGTTTGTGCTGTTGTCATACCATGTGCACTGTGATCTGCCTGTGGGGGAGCTTTCCCTTAAAAAAATAGACCATGGGTGAGTTTACACCTCTCTCAGATCATTTTCAAAGGTAAGGCAGTGAGTATAGTGGTTATTGATCAGTTGAGGATTTATGGCTGGTCCGACTATCATTGTTCTATACTCACATATTGTTTCTCACACATATAATAAGTAATGTGCAGTGTTTCACTCAAACTGATGAACACAAACAGGGGTTTTTACCTGATGTAGGAAACATCTTGTCAGCTATATGCCTTGTTTCTTATGCAAGGCCTCAAGGAGAAGCGCACTATGAATTATGATGGTGTTGTCATTTCGTGTGCTGCTCCTTGGAGACGGCATGTGGCACAGGCTGGCACTGATGCTTGGTTTGCTTTGAGCCAAAGGCTGATGTACCATGTGCTCATTCTTTCATAAAACAGTCTCTCTATTTACAGTTATACTGGAAGTCCCTGCTTCAAAACTTGCTCCACCCTCACACCCACTTGGTGGCCAAGCCAAGCTGTTACGGTATCCCTGCCCTTCTTCCTAATCTGCCTTATTTGCAAAACAAAGGTAATGATACCAATCTATTTTACAGAGTTGTGGGAAGGATTAGTGAGATAAGTGAAGCACTCCCTTGCAAATCAGAAATGCCAAGTATCATTGATAAAATGCTAGGAGTAACACACACACACACACACACACACACACACACTCACACACACTCACACACATGCTTCCATGTGAGAAGCTCTTTAGGAATGCTAAAGCTGCACCTTTCACTTTCTGTATCCAGTAAACATTTTCCACCTTGACTTCTTACATGTAGCAGAGGAACGCAGGGAAGCTGAGTAAGGGTGCTCACTTGGCTCTTGCAGAGTGCTGACCAGGCCTGCTGAAGCTTACCCTTTGCGTGTGTAGACCTTTTAGCCACCCCCAAAATAAATTCAGACAAGACTCAAATTTTAGGTTTGGTTTTTGGCAGAATTTAGGCCACAACTTATTGATTACAATCAAGTGAGTGGTTGCATAGGCTCTGGTTCGACTAACTCCCTGCACCCTTGCAGGTAGCGCTGACCCAGAGCTCTATCATAGGTCAGCCTTGGGTGAACACCTGGGACAGTGGCAAGCAGGAGCCCTGCTAGACCTCCCCCCAGATGTCCCCTAGACTCAGGCTCCGGGCACAACCCCTCACAGAGTAGACCAACCATGAGTCCATGGATTCCATAACCAATGCATAGGGATGGCTAGGCATTCTGCCACCCCTATCACCTGAACCAGAGCCTATCCGTAACTTTACACGTCCTGACGATTTGCTATGCGGCAGGCGAAACCCAAATGGCACCAGCCAATCAGCCAAGTGGGGGAAATTCCTGCTGTGCCCCTGTTCCAACGTCAGGCGACACACAATGGCATAACAAGGTCAAGCGCAAGCCCAAAATATAGGGAGAGGCGGGCGGGTGTTCCGATGCATTGAGCCCCAAAGAGCTCAGGGACATGTGCATGGGGTTAAATAGAGGTGGTCCCTCGATTGCTTTAACTGGCGTCCCTCTGGCCCAATTGCTCCCAGGATTGAGGGACCTCCAATAGGGTGTTGTGGCTATCCAAACATTCCCACCCACAACACAGGGTCTGGTTGCCAGGCCGCACCACAACACATGCCCTCTTGTTAGGGAGGACCTGATTTGCCCAACACTCACTGGAGGGGAAGGTGGGTAATAGCAGGCAAAAATCTTCCATATAAGCTTGTTGGCCCTTACAATCCTCTAATGGAGGGATTCCTGATCTGCTTCTAAGGAGCCCCAGAATCTTCAGCACTGTGTTCTTTTAAACAACTTATTAGGCCTAGGGCAGCGCATCATATTATTACAGAAAGAGATCAAGAGAGAAATACATGCTAAGTAAATGTTTGCCAGTGGAAGCTGGATGCCTAGCAGAAATAAAGTTATTACTAGGAAGATCTGAGATTATGTGTGAGAGGGACCTTCCGCTTAGCTGCAGTTCACGCTGGGTCCTGTTTTGGAGAGTTGTCAAGGGTGGCCTTTTTGCTTTCTCCCACTTGCGCTCCATTTAGAGTAAAAAACTTCAAAAGAATACTTGCTGAGGAAATCGGAGATGAATCACCACAGGGTCCTGGCAAGCAGATGGCATCAAAAGCATCCTTTCCGCTACTTCTGAGTAATAATTCAGGGAAATCTTAGAGACCACGTTATTGAAGTAGTCATACTTCATGTTTTCAGTGAAAGAGACAGGTGCAGGTCCTGAACGACTCAGATTCACATGGCATGCAAGCTGTGATCTAGGCACTGTTTCCTCACCCCGCTGGTTTGGTTTCCTCTCTTCATATGCTGCGGTAAAATGCATGGTCTATAACGCAGGATGGTGGATGTTTTAAAGCTGGCAAATAGCCTGTCAGCTCCCCAAATGATGCTTGCCTTTTAACTTTGGAAATAAGAGAGACATTAGAATACATTAAATCTAAACATCTGTGCAGTCTTGAGGAGGAGGCGGCATGCATTATTGCTGAAGTATTACCCAGAGGAAGATGTGGGAATCTGTTTTATAGAGTGGCAGAGCGGAAAGAGTGAGGAGGAACCGACTTTGTTTGAAAGGACATAGAATCATAGAGTTGGAATAGACCACAAGGAACATCCAGTCCAACCCCCTGCCAAGCAGGAAACACCATCAAAGCATTCTTGACATATGGCTGTCCAGCCTCTGCTTAAAGCCTCCAAAGAAGGAGACTCCACCACACTCCTTGGTAGCAAATTCCACTGTCGAACAGCTCTTACTGTCAGGAAGTTCTTCCTAATGTTTAGGTGGAATATTCTTTCTTGTAGTTTGAATCCATTGCTCCGTGTCCACTTCTCTGGAGCAGCAGGAAACAATCTTTCTCCCTCCTCCATATGACATCCTTTTATATATTTGAACATGGCTATCATATCACCCTTTAACTTTCTCTTCTCCAGGCTAAACATACCCAACTCCCTGAGCCGTTCCTCATAAGGCATTGTTTCCAGGCCTTTGACCATTTTGGTTGCCCTCTTCTGGACACGTTCCATGAGCATTGCCTCGCTAGATCAGCTCAAGGTTCCTCTACCTAGCATCCTGCTCCCCACAGCGGCCAGCCAGAGGCATTCATAAGCAGGCATGAAATTGATGTCCCAACCTCCAGTGCACAGTCTTTGAATGTAAAGATTATTTTTGATTATCATCACCACAATTCTTAATTAAGCACTGTGTAAAAAAAGTTGTTCTTTTTGTCATCCTTGAAGCCACTGTCCATCATTGATCAGATTGATCTGAGAGATGGAGGGGGGGAAAGGACAGCTCACTCTGTGCTTCATGCATAACTTTATACTCCTTTTCAGATTCAGCCAGGCTATTGGCAATATGTTTAGGAGCTGGTGGCATCAGTTCCCTGCCTTGGCCTTCTGTTCTTTTTCTTTTGCGGGATGGGGGTGGGAGAATTGAACACTGTCTGTTGGCCCTGGATACAGCTAAAACAAGTGTTCCTGTCAAGGGGATTCAGTTGAAGAGAAAATCTGCTGGTCAGCTCATTTGATTGTGGATGAAGTGCGGAGTCTTGTAATAAATCTCTGGCTTAGACACTGAGGCTTTATGATCCAATACATTTTCTGGAATCTCCTGGGTCATACAGATCAGCATTCATGTGATATTTACTCCTGTCTTCAGAATGATTCAGTCCTTGTTCACTTTTAGATAAGTGCCTGCACTTGGTACGGGGGGCTGAGGTGGGGAGGATATAGTGAAAAGGAAATGGAACGTACGTTAAAAATGCAGCTCATGCGTCTGTCATGTGCTTGTCTGCACAGATGGTGGTTTCATCCACAAATGGCCATGCATGTATGTGTGCAATCCTACCATGTGCTTATATTTTGCTGTGCATTTGTTTATACCATTACAAGTTAGATATTTTTTAAAAGATCCTTACACGTATTACGTTTTGGAGTGTTCTCACTGAAAGCATGCAGTGAAAGCTGGCTCTGTTGGTGGAGATTCCTCCACGTGGCTGGGGGCCCTGTGTGATCAGTTCTCCCAATCAAGTGGAAGAACCTCCATTAGTATGGTTTCCCAACACCTTCTTACATTTATTTGGGGCACAGAGATCGGGGTGGAGCCAGCCAAGTGGGCACAAGGTTGAGGGCAAGAGCAGTTCTGCAACTACTCTTTAATCACGTGGAGCTCATGTGAAAATGGCAGTTCCCCCATCCCCCAACATTTACTTGCAAAGGTAGGATGTGACTGTTAATTCTATATCTTTCAATTTATTTGAGACAGGGAGCTTTTATGCTTGCATATATTGCTCATCCACATGCGTAGCTGTCAATGGCTGTGTTGTCTGTATTAATACAAACCATACAAAAATTATTATTTGAAAAAAATAATATTTATAAAGTTTTACAGTTTTATATTCAACACAAACATCATTATCATGCACATATATAAATCCCAATCCCCCCACCCCCCTCTCATGATTTCCCTCAACTTCATCTTCTGGTTCTTTAAATATTTGCTTCTGCTGCCTATCTTAATCTACCTTGATTTTGTAATATTTTAATTAACTATTATTGTAGTCTTATCATTTTTGTACCCTATTTTCCAAATTCCATCTTTCACTTTATTATTTTCCTCATTTTTACCTCTTAACTTTTATATTTATTTTCTTAATTGTAAGTGTTTACTCAAACCCTGCTAGTGAGTCCACTTCTTTGCAATGTTTTTGTAAGTGCAACAAAAACGGTTCCCAATCCTTTTTGAAATCTCTATTATCTTTATCTCTTTGTTTCCCGGTTAACTTCACCATTTCCACATATTCCATCAGTTTCTCTGTACAAAATGGTACAAAAATTAGACTTGATGCTTAGTTGCCTCCTGTGTTGCATAAGATCTCTCCTCATTCAAGAGGGGAGACATTGCGGTCTGGAGCCGCTTCCCGCACTAAGCGTGGTGTGTGTGTTTTCGGCCCCCTGCTCCAACCTATCCTTGCTGCCACACCGAGCCTCTCAGCTGGCCAATAGGGCCGGCTGAGGGGCGGGGCTTGACCAGATTTAAACAAGGGTGGCAGCGTCCAAACTGGCTGTGGTCATCATCCAACCCTCCTCTTTTAGGGGTATCCTGTTAAAGGGATCCAGCGGTTGTGGATCCCGTCCAATGCCCTGCGGGTACAGGGGAAGCTTCCAGTTGTGTTTGCATCAACAGGCTCCTCCCACTGGCTGTTAACCTTATATGACTCCCTGCTGAGCGGGGTGGTGTCATGCTTGCTCATGTGTCCAGCGCCTAAGCCAATACCTCTCACTTGCTCTAACCAATAAAATTGTGGCCTTATTTTGCCCATTAACCTTAATTCACATGTCACTGTGTCTTTTATTCCTCGCGGGGGGCGGGTCCTTGAACAGCAATAAATTCTAGCACAGGTAGTAATCTGCAAACAATTTAAGCTGGTATATTTATAGCTGGATTCATCCTGACCTGCCTCTAGCATGTATTTATTGTAAAATGCAAGTGGATATTAATTTGTGAAACTCAAAGACGGCCTGCAGCTGCCCACTATTAAAGCCAGGGCGCTGGTGTCAATTCAAAGGTGAATTGTTCATGTTCGATTATTAGTGTGGTTGCACATAATTATATCTCAGAAAATAGCAGTGTTGGGTTGGTAAAATTTCAGATAGTTTACACATGACAAAATAGAAACTTACATTTCAGTTTTGTTGTTTTGTTTTATTGAAATTCATACTTTCTCTCCCATGACATTATACCGCCATTTTGAGATGCAAAAAAGCACACAGATAACTTGTAGATAAGGTTACCAACTGAGATCTGCTGCCTTTTAAAGAATTTATACTACTACAGTATGTGGATACATATGTATCTACCCAGTGTACAGTATATGCATTTTCCCTAGAGCTGAGCTGAAAATTCCCATAAATCTTTTTTCTAATTATAAAATTTCAGAACGTTTCTCTCTCAAACTACTGCCCCTAGAAAAAGGCCACATTTACAGAATTTTCTCAGAATATACTTTACCGTGTTTCTGTGGAGGGCCACCGTTTATTCCCACACCCACCTACACAAAAGTGCCTTGGAATGATAGTAGATCCCAAAAATTGGGGAAGGATACAAAATGGCGGGCAGTCATGCCAACATACTTGTTGCTGTTGCCACCTGCAGTTGCAGCCAAAACAAAGAAACAAAAAGCACCAAACAACCAAAAATACTTTAGGAAATAAGAAAGATTTCCTAAGATTGGCCTTTGCAGTTGTGAACACCCACTCCCAAGAAAATTTCAAAGACTTTCTCAAAATGGTGAAAATGACGCAAAGTGGTATTGGCGGCTTCTCTGTGGAGAATTCTGAGAGGCCATTTGCACACAGTTTCCCCCACTCCCAATGCTATCTCCTCAACAGCCATCACAAGAAGGAGCTCTACACATGTGAAGGATCAGTTGGGGTGTCCACTGGCCCTGCACGATTCCCTGGCACTGTGCATGAAGTGTGAACATCTTTTGAAGGAGTATCTTGAACTCTGTGTATTAATGATGTTAAGTGTTCCCTTGTACTGTCCAAGCTTTTGTAGTGTTAGCAATAGAGAATGCACTGTTGGCGTTTTGCCACAAATATCAATTGCACGTGTAATAAACATATGCCAAGGTGTTGCATGATGAAGTGTTAGATGATGCATTTACTTCCTTATACAGTGGTGCCTCGCTAGACGAAATTAATTCGTTCCATGGGTCTTTTCTTATAGCGAAAAATTCGTCTAGCGAATCCCATAGGAATGCACTGATTTTTTTTTTTTTACTTTTTTTGCCCATAGGAACGAATTGATTGAATTTCAATGCATTCCTATGGGAAACCGGGATTCGCTAGACAAATTTTTCGTAAAACACATTCGTCTAGCGAGGTAACCTCCGTTCGAAAAATCATTTCGTTAAGCGGAAATTTCGTTAAGCAGGGCATTCATTAAGCGAGGCACCACTGTAGTGTAATCTGTATTTCTGTCCTTGGTTGCAAAGTATTGACTTAAGGAGCACGGGTTCCATTTGTGAAACTGGGGTGGGAGCAGCGGAAGAGAAAGCCAGGTTTTGGTACAAGGATGGGAAACCTATGGTTTCCCAGCTGCTGTTTGACTCCAGCTCTGCTTAGGCCCTGTCAACATGGGTTGTGGTCGGGGCAATGGGAGTTCTACTCTAACATTAGGAGAGCCACAGATTCCTCATCCCTGACATGGCAGATTGTGGGTGGAATCTGCCATATGATGATGAACTGTGGACAGAATCTGGCACTTCCTGCCTTTTCAGAGTCCCATATTGGTTCCTTGACAGGATGCTATTAATTGGATGTGTGGTTGGTATCCATATCTTTCCACGGCGTATTCAGGACCACTGATATTCAGGACTATTGATTTAAAGCATCACTACATTTCTTAGTCCATACATGCAAAATGTAACATCTCAGGCATGGCAGAATTTATATGCAGTCATCAAATGTTTGCGTTTAGCATTGATTTTGCCCAAAGGTAACATTTTGCAATGCAGATGCGACCAAACTGTCACGAGAACTTGAAAGATAAGGGCAGAAGGATCCCTGGGAGCTGCGATTTTCAACCCCCATGTTTGTTTGTTTTTATTCATTCTCTTGATGATGGCTGTCTTCATCAGAAGAAGCCAGTTGTTCAAGGTCACAACAAAAGTATCTCTCTGGGTGTGCATGTGTGCATATGCACAGGCAAGTGTCTTTTAAATCCCTTGTGGATTCGTTTAGACAATTAACAGTTATCATATCATCTTAACTAACTACACTGGAAGAGAGTAATTCCAGAGAGGTGATAAATATATATGGGGAATAGTATGTCTATTTCTAAAAAGCCACATTTTCAAAAGGAAATAAACAGGGAGAGACATTTGGTTCACCAATGCATTCAAGTCACATTCTTCAACCT